>NC_064922.1:383196059-384546059 GCF_023897955.1 Schistocerca gregaria | reverse complement strand
GTCTCCATTGCATGGTTGCCTGGTTGCTTCATACTTTTGCATCATGCCCAGCCTTCGGGCTGTGAGCTTCCCCATTGAGGTTAGACTCAGACGGCACTCTGGTAACTGTGCCACTACGCTACCTGTTGGCTGACGTCCGTATCAGTACATCTCTTAACCCTAAGGTGGCATTTACGGTCATCGGATCAAAATCGACGTCGTCTTTCCAGGCACTGTATTTTGATAAAGGTTCCTCCTCTCTTGCTCAACATATTTCAACATCTCTCACTTGAAGAAATTACCGTACTCTTTCGGAAAAAGACCAAGGAAAACCGCTGTTATACGTAAACGGGGTAGTAGTGTTTGACGGTAAACATCTAGTGGGGAACGGCAGAAGATTCTCAAAAAGATCCAACAGGGGTCGGAACGTCGACTGTAAAAGAATAGATTGAAGAGGAATATGACTAGGTGTTCGATGTTCTTCCTGTGACCGACGATAGCCACATGGACGTCCGGCGGTGGATGTAGTGCAGTCGAATGCTGTCAGAACAGCCTTCCGCGTCTGGCGTTGGGAGCTGTGATTGGAGGAACGATGTTCATAGGCGCGAAACGTGAACTAGTACGCAACTTTCATCAGACTATTGGCGAAGTAAGGGTCTGTAATGGTGTAACTTCGCAGTGTGCACCTGCGGCATCGGTAACTACACGGATCAATGTAGAGAGGAGAGCAGCGTCCGCTCTCGTGCGGCCGGCAGGCAGGCGGGCAGCGGCCAGCAGACACGCAGAGGTCAGCGCGCCGCCCCCGCTCGCAGCTCGCCGTGTTTGCCGGCCTCCGCGTCGGGCCATCCATATTGATGGGCCTACCCACCGAATTACCGCGGCCTCTGCTGGCGTGGGGCAGAGTCGATAGCGACACCTGGCGAACGCTGGACCACGTACAGCAGCCAAAGTGGAGCCGTGCAGGTCGTGACCAGCAAGTCTGGGCCGACCCTGGCACGCTGGTTCCCAATCTCGGCCTAATTATGCAGTCGGGAATCAAAATGGAACTTTCGGAGAATGAACGCTGAATATAAAAAGATTTTTCACATACTGCCACTAGTAATAAAATTAGTTCATTTACTAAAATAAATAAATATATTTTTGTTAATTAAGCACTAATTGAATACCTCATATTGCCTAGGTACCTATTTTTTCCAGTGTTCCGTTAGTCCATCTCCTCTTTCCCCCTCTCCATCTCCTCCACCTCCATCTCTCTGTTTAGTTCCACCATGCCCCAGGCTCTGCCCTCCCTCTGTCCATCTGCTCCTCCTCTTTCTGTTCATTTGCTCCTCCAACTATGTCCGCTGCTCATTCCAATTCTGTTCAACTCTTCCTCCTCCTCTTTACATCCATTTCCTCCTCCCCTCTTCTTTTCTATTTCCTCCTAATCCCTCTCTGTATACTCCTCCTTTTCCTCCTCCTCCCACCTCTCATTGTTCATCTCAGCCTCTCTCCTCAGTCTGTCTGTCTCCCCTGTCCTCACCCTCTATTCACCTACTCCTCTTTCCTTTCTGCATCCTCCTCCTACTCTCCCCTCTCTCTTTCCATCTCTTCCCCTTCTCTTTCTCTGCCTATTTAACCAGACCTATCTTTATATCTGGCTACTTCTCGCCCTCCACCATCAATCTATACCCATCTCCTACTTCTCCCGCCTCTGCTCGCTTTCTTCTCCACAGTCTCTCTCCAGATTATCACCCCCATGTCAGTAGGAAGCATCTGGTTCTTGACCTCACAGTATTTCTTTCCAGATAGTACGTTATGTAAGTACCAAGTTTATTTCAAATCAAGAAGTGTATTTGCCCCAATAAGCACATGTCACATAAATTACACGTATATTTAAGGTATTTCACACGCATCTATAATTACACGTATATTTAAAGTATTTCACACGCATTTGTACACATACCTCACCAGCGTCTCTATCGGATTTCGTCCTGCAGTATCATTTTCAAGTAGCGCAACATTTATGTCATGACACCTGAATTATTGGTCGTACCATGACGTAATTTTGCACATGCATTCAGTGGCATTTTTTTATGCCAAAGGTATATCGAATAGAGTAAGTAGCAGAGAAGTAATACATTTAAAAGTCTTGCACGCTGCGGCAATTTTTCACGTGTCTCTGTTTAAGTTGTCATATCTCCTGAAATAGGCCTCGTACACTGACATTCAGTGGTATATGTGAATACCGTCTGCAAAATGTGTCGCGAATGCACTTAGTATTAAAGAAGTAATACACTAATGAACCAAAACATTATCATCCCTGCCAAACGCAACGCTGGATGCCCCCTGGTGGCGTTGCGAGCACATGACGCGGTAACAAAATTATGTAAGCGGAGCAGACATGGACAGGGGATAACCCTAATGAAGATATGGGCTGCAAATTGGGAAATTCATTGAGATAAGCAACTCTGAGAAAGGGCAGATGATTACTACTCAGAACCTGTGAAGGAGTTCACGCGCTAGTGTCATGAGCATGTACAGAAAGAGGCAGAAACTACCTCCAGGCGCTAAATGGTTTGATTTCCATGTCTCTCTACAGAACGTGGGTTCGCAGGCGATGGAAAGGGAGAGGGGAGAGTAGGAGGAGGACGCAGAAAGGAAAGAGGAGTAGGTCAACAGAGAGTGAGGACAGGGGAGATGGACAGAGAGAGGAGTGAGGCTGAGATGAACAATGAGAAGCGGAAGAGGTGGAGGAGGAGTGGACGGAGAGGAGGAAATAGACATGAAGAGGGGGAGGAGCAAATGGATGTAAATAGGAGGAGGAAGAGTTGAAGAGAATGGGAATGAGCAGTGGACAGAGTTGGAGCTCTGTAAAGTAGCATAGATGGTGATCGCATCTCTGTCGATAGAGCACAATGCTGGTGCACGCACAAGTGTTTCGGAGCAAACCATGTAGTTGAACATGGAGCTCCGCAGCATACCACCTCTACGTGTTCACATATTGACCCAACGACACAGTCTGTTACGACTGTAGTGGATACGACACCATCGGGATTCGACTGTTTATCAATGGAAACGTCTCGGCTCTTCGGGTGAATGCCGCGCGGGATTAGCTGGCCCTGAGCACTTTGGGACTTAACATCTGAGATCATCAGTACCCTAAAACGTAGAACTACTTAAACCTAACTAACCTAAGGACATCACACACACCCATGCCCGAGGCAGGCTTCCAGCCTGAGACCGTAGCGGTCGCGCGGTTCCAGATTGAAGCGCCTAGAACTGCTCGGCGGGATTAGCCGAGCGGTCTAGGGCACTGCAGTCTTGGACCGTGAGGCTGGTCCCATCGGAGGTTCGAGTCCTCCCTCGGGTATGGGTGTGTGTGTTTGTCCTTAGGATAATTTAGGTTACGTAGTGTGTAAGCTTAGGGACTAATGACCTTAGCAGTTAAGTCCCATAAGATTTCACACACATTTGAAGATTTTTTTTCTTCGGGTGAATCACACTACATTAGGTCAATGGTCGTCTCCACAAACGCCGTCATCGAGGTAAACGGCGGCTCGAAACGTGCAACGCCTTACGGACACAGGCTGTTCGGAGCAGTATTATGCCATGGGAGAAACCCTCCTGCGCTTGCATGGACCTGTGGTAATAATCTAAGACACGCTAACAGCTGCGAACCAACTGCAACTCTTCAGCTTGATGTCTTCCCAGACGGTGATGTCACATTAGGCAGTATATTTGTCCTTGTCTCTGAGCCAGAACAGTGCTACAGTGATTTGTGGAGCATTATAGTTAACTCAGTTTGAGGTCAATGCGTCCAAATTCATCTGCTGTAAATCCCATGGAACCCATCTGCGTCGGTATTGGGTACCACCACCAAGTACACAAATCAGTGGCCCTTTACTTACGAGAATTACATGGCCTGAACGTAGACATCTAATACCATATACTTTCAAAAACCGAGCAAAGAACTCTCGTATCCCAGATAGGCAGAATCAGTGATTATTTCGTTCCAAAGACGGAGAAACAAGTTATTAAGCAGGTGGTCATAAAGTTTTGCTCATCAGTGTATGTGCAAAGTTTATTGCAAGTCACTAAGACACTAATACACACATTAAAAAAAGTTTTGCAGGACCTCGGTTCCGAGAGTTCCGGAACTTGTCCAGAAAATTAGAATAGAGATCAACATAAACATCACTTCCGACCTTTTTATTGTTCATGAAAACCACACATTGCATGTTGTACCACCATACACCGAGACCTTCAGAGGTGGTGGTCCAGATAGCTGTACACACCCGTATATCTAATACCCAGTAGCATGTCCTCTTGCATTGATGAAGGCCTGTATTCGTCCTAGCATACCATCCATAAGTACATCAAGGCACCGTTGGTCCAGATTGTCCCACTCCTCAACGGCGATTCGGCATAGATCCCTCAGAGTGGTTGGAGGGTCACGACGTCCATAAACAACCCTTTTCAATCTATCCCAGGCATGTTCGGGGGTTCATGGTGGAGAACATGCTGGATACACAGTCAAGCGATGTCGTCATCCTGAAGGAAGTAATGCAGAAGATGTGCACGATGAGGGCGTGAACTGTCGTCCATGAAGACGAATGCCTTGCCAATATGCTCCCGATATTGTTGCACTATCGGTCGGAGGATGGTATTCACTTATCGTACAACCATTACAGCGCCTTCCATGACCATCAGCGGCGCACGGCGGCCCCTCATAATGCCAGCCCAAAACAGCTGGGAACCTCCACCTCGCTGCACTCGCTGGACAGTGTGTCTAAGACATTCAGCCTGACCTGATTTCCTCTAAACACGTCTCCGACGGTTGTCTGCTTGTAGGCATACGGGACACCCATCGGTGAAGAGAACTAGACGCCAATCCTGAGAGGTCCATTCGGTATGTGGTGGGTCCGTTTGTACCGTCGTGGTTGCAAAGACGTTGGGAATGACGTTGCGCATCAAGCAGCCCATTGCACACAGTTTGAGTCGCAAGACGGCGTCCTGTGGATGCAGGAAAAGCATTATTCAGCATAGTGGCGTCGCTGTCAGGGTTCCTCCGAACCATAATCCGTAGGTAGCGCTCATCCACTGCAGTAGTAGCCCTTGGGCCTCCTAAGCGAGGCATGTCATCGACATTTCCTGTCTCTCTGTATCTCCTTCATGTCCGAACAACATCGCTTTGATTCACTCCGAGACCCCTGGACACTTACCTTGTTGAGAGCCCTTCCTGGCACGAAGTAACAATGCCGACGCGATCGAAGCGCGGTATTGACCGTCTAGGCATGGTTGAACTACAGACAAGACGAGCGGTGTACCTCCTTCTTGGTGGAATGAATGGAACTGATCGGCTGTCGGAACCCCTCCATCTAATAGGCGCTGCTCATGCATGGTTGGGGCGGGCTTAGTGACGTCTCTGAACAGTCAGAGGGACTGTTTCTGTGATACAGTATCCATAGTCAACGTGTATCTTCAGGAGTTCTGGGTACCGGGGTGAGGCAAAACTTTTTTTGATGTGTTTATTATAATTTGTAAAATTTACTTTTATGTTAATTATATTCTGTATACTTATTATTAGTAAACGAAATATTCAGAATTATTACAAAGACGGCTATAGAAATTACCTAAATGACAGAAGACAATACACATGAATCGACACTTTTCACTACAAAATATTTCATATTATTGTAGAGCACATTAATAAATATAATGTAAAACATCTAGGATGTGCTAGAAACCAGCAAGAAATTGAAATAAAATCTCCAAAAATATCTCCAGTAATTCTATATACGAAAAATAATAAATCACGCCATTCTCTTCCCTGCTCCCTGTCTTTGAGTTTCCTGACCTTCCTATTAATTCCCACTACTCATCTCTCCATTGGTCGCTGAGCAACCCTGAATTTTTAAATGGTTTTTCGTCGAAAGTCCATATCTCACTGCTGTGAAGCAAAACTGTCCATAAAGCTTCGCTTGCTGACATATTAAGAGTTTACCAAGAAAGCTCCAGACCATTTACACTCGTTTTGATTTATTCGTTTGGTTTCCATCCAATGGCCGAAGCCGTTTCTAATCATCGGTAGTAAATTCTCACAGCAACTACTTCAGTAATTGGGAGCACCGATAATCAAATCTTTGGATTCTAAGGCTATTTTCAGTGAATCAACCAACGGTTACAGGCAGTGGAATTTCAGCGGATGTGCAGGCAGTGAAATTTCACCGGAACAAAATTTTTTGTTCACGCTAAAAATAGATTCTAGTAAATTATGTAAGTGACGGTACTTTAGCGAACGGTCGGCGTCTGGCATCCATTATTATCGGTAAATCTTTTAAGGGAACCAATTCCATTCGCCACTACTCACACCTTTGAAACTAGACGTTCGGTTACGGTAGTGACGGAAGCCACAGACAGGAACCGAATGAACCCTACGCGTGATTACGATGTAGATTGGCCGTTACCAAACCAAACTTTAAAAAAAGGACTGTGAAACAAACAGAACACATCGTTTAATGGACTTACTAGATCTTGATTCACTTTTAAAAAATAAATATAAAATGCACGTGACTTTTAGTTGTTTGAGTAATAACTGCAATTTATCTTTCGGCTTTTTAGGCATAAGAATGTTAATTTCTTTTATTTAGTTTCTTTTGTTTAGGAAAATGTCAAAGCTTTTTGTATATACTGCTTAATGTCTGATCGAGTTACAAGAAGGCCTCAGAAAGTTTGGGAAACTGTGGTCGAGTGAAAAAATGTGGAGCACAAACCGGAATAACGGCCGATCTTGTTACTTCCGTAGTGCTATTAACGTTGCTCGTGCTACTATTGTGTCGATCTCAAACACACATCGACTTGTTGACATGAGTACATAGGTTCATTACACTTACTAAAATATCATTTTGTGACCTCAGCCTCGGTACGAATTTAGTGAAGTACGAATGGCGTTGTAATTCTTCATATTTTTGTTCCTATTGTAACGTATGAATATTGAAATCAGTATGAGGTCTCATGTGTCCTGGGACGTTCATACTAATTACAAACATACATAATATACGAATTAGATTGTATAAAAATGAACTCCGTGAGCTTACCCTAGTCAAAATCCATCTAAATCTTCCCACCGTTGGTACGCGCCAGAAGTGTATGTGACGATCAAAAAGTTTCCGTTTGAGGACGTTGTTGCAGCTTACCGTATATGCAACGTAGCGCTACTTCAATGCGGTTATATAAGCACTGACATTTAGACAAGGGTTTTACGTGGAATTCTTGTCTTTCCGACTCGCGTTCGGAAATTCGGAAAAGTGAACTATGGTGACGTTATTCCCAAATGCGTCCAAACGGGACCAGCGTGTTGTAATTCTTTTCTTGCTTGCCACACCGATGCACACTCTTCCGAGAATGAGCAATGTGTGTGGGTCAGCATACAACCATCGATGTTGAATGCTTTGAAAAGTTCCTTGATCATCGCGATTCGACAAAAGACACCGTTCCCATATCGCAAACGTTATAACGCAGAAGCCACGCCAACTCAAGTGGAAAACACTCGAGCACCCACGCCATGGTCTTGATTTCTTCCCATGCGTTACCACGCCTTCGACCTCATAAAAAAGGCCTTGAAATGTCGACGATTCCTTTCGGACGAGGATGTGCAACACGCAGTAACGGACTTCTTCAAGTAGCAGGGAACTGTGTTCCACCAAACGGTTATCTTCAGCCTGGTGTATCGGTAGGATGACTGCCTCAATGCTCATGGCAATTTTGCCCGATTGGCCTACCGATTACGGACTGCATGGCCTACGAACGGAAAAATTTTAATCGCCCCTAATATCTTGCTGGTAGGTCAATATCACTATTTGGCTGCTGTTGCTTTTATCCTGCCAATTATGACTCAGATAGCATTTTCCAATAACAGACGTAGTTTCACCAGCAGAAACAACCACGCGAAAAACTGTATGTTGTTAGTTTGTTACCACTTTGCAAACTTTACCCTATGAACATTCCTGAGGTGGCGAAAACATCTCACCTACAGTTTCATTCCGAATGCGAAACGTAACTATTGTTTGAGAGAAAGTGAGAACCAGCATTGGACTTAGAGCGCATGCACAGCCATTGGGTGAATCACCATGCGAGTCAGCAAACAACCTGAATAAGTTGCTCACGTGCTGATATACATGTGACGTCGCATCCATTACTTCGCGTGAAACGCCGCATTAGATCTTTACGCTGCGGTCCGTGTACAGGCATATGATGTCAGTAACAACAACAACAACAATAACAACGAAGTAGAGGTGAAGAAATAATGCAACAACGCTTGCTTTAATTTCATCATATAACAATAATTCGGTGTGGCTCAACAGCCTGGTACAAGCCTTTCAGTTGGACTTGTTATGTCCGCGTAACCTACCTTCCCCCTTTTATACACACCGCAATCGAACATTGGTATGAGATGGTTAACATCGAGAACACGCTTCGTTGCTAAGAAAATTTTACTGTGTTATCCAATTCGAAAAAGCGTCTATTTATCATAATAATACCAAAGTTCATCAAATTTAAGTGCAAAAATGTTGCTTTGAAAAGATTTCATTTTTCGACTGTTTTGCACGTAACACACTTCCTAACAATGCCTAGATCCAGCCATGCTTGTGTTAACAGTTAAATTTACTCTACGTTTACACTGAAGTTTTTCATTCTGTTTAGCTTTTCCGAATTACTCTTTCGAGCTATAACTGTCCACGGTAGCTTGTTCTATAGCTGTTCAAATGGTAGTATATTCAACCAACGGAAGCCACTGAAAAAGGCGATGATATTGTTCCGTCCACTATTTTCATTTATTATTACGCGCACCTTCTGCAAGTAACCGGTATCGTTGCTCGCTATTAGTCTACCTATTGGCGTAATGCTTCCAAGCTCATAGCTCAGCGTTTTAGCAAACTACTCAGATAATGCCAGAATGAAATTTTCTCTCTATAGTGGAGTGCGCGCTGATAAGAAATTTTCTGGTAGATTAAAACTGTGTGCTGGACAGAGCCTCGAAGACGGGACGCTTTCACCTGAGCACACATTATGTTGCAGATGAAAATTTCGTTCTGGAAACATCCCCCAGGCTCTGAATAAGCCGTCTCCACGATATCCTTTCTTACAGGAGTGCTAGTCTTGCAAATTTCACAGCGCTGCTTCTGTGAAGTCTGGAAGGTGGGAGAAGAGGTATGGCGGTACTACAGCTGTGAGGTCGACTCGTGAGTCGTCCTTGGGCAGCTCTGTCGGTACAGCAGTAGCCAGCGATAGGCAAGAGTCTCGAGTTCGAGTCTCGATACGGGACAGAGTTTTAATCTGCCAGGAGGTCCCATATTCAAATAACTGTGGTGCGACGCATTTACACGCAACAGATCGGCACGAAATCTGAACAATGACTTCCCCATTAACTGCGAGCGACCAGTAGTGCGTGGCGTTTTGAACAAAATAGCAAGACAATACCTCTGCTAGAAAAAGGCGTCTTCAGTTCAGAAATCCAACGACGCGCAATGGGTACTATTTTCTACGGAATACTAGCAACAGTGGTATATTCACACCCTAACCCACACCAATAATCCTATCGGACAATGAAAGTTTGCAGTTTAACGTGCAATCAGAACCACGTGTCGTTCTAGCGGAATACGATCCCAGCTTTTGATATCGAGGCACACGCGTTAGTACTACATGGTTACTCTGCAATTCACACCTAAGTGTCTGGCAGAGGGTTCATCGAACCATTTTCATGCTACTTCTCTACCATTCCACTCGCGTTGGAAAAAGGAACACCTAAATCTTTCCGTTCGAGTTCTGATTGCTCTTATTTTATTACGATGATCATTTCTCCCTCTGTATGTGGGTGTCAACAAAATATTTTTCGCATTTGGAAGAGCAAGTTGACTGAAATTTCGTAAATAGATTTAGCCGCAAAGAAAACCGCCTTTGTTTCACTGACTGCCACCCCAACTAGCGTATCATATCAGTGACACTCTCGCCCCTATTGCGCGATTATACTGAAAGAGCTGTCCTTCTTTGCACTTTTTCGATGTCCTCAATCAATCCTCCCTGGTAAGGATCCCATACTGAGCAGCAATATTCCAGCAGAGGACGGACAAGTGTAATGCAGGCTGTCTCTTTAGTGGGTTTGCCGCATCTTCTAAGTGTTCCGTTAACAAACCACAGTCTTTGTTTCGTCTTCCCCACAATATTATCTATGTAGTCTTTCCAATTTAAGTTGCTCGTAATTCGTTTAGTACCCATGCGCATGACTTCGCACTTTTCTCTGTTTAGTGCCAATTGCCACTTTTCGCACCATACAGGAATTCTCTCTAGACCATTTCGTAATTGGAACTGATCGTCTGACGATTTTACTAGACGGTAAATTACAGCGTCATCTGCAAAAACAGCCTAAGAGGCCTGCTCAGATGTTCACATAGATCATTTATGTAAATCAGGAATTTCAGAGGGCCTATGACACTACCTTGCAGAACGCCAGATATCACTTCTGTGCTACTGGATGATTTACCGTCTGTCACTGCGATCTGTGACTTCTCTGAGAGGAAAACCAGTCCCAAAACTGCATTTCTTCGATAAGCAGACGACAAAGGTGATTACGATGGAACAGTTTTATTTGTTCCTTGTGCGTGAAAGAGCACTGAAACAACAAAACGGACTATACAGTCCGTCAGAAGTCAAATAGTAAATCGTTCATTTTGTAGAGATTGGTTACTTTATTTTTCGAAATCAACACCGTGCAAACAATATTTACAGCTTTTCATCAATAGGTATACGTGAACCGTTACGGATTTTAGCACAGCTTTTACATCTGTATTTATTTTTGCTTGTGCCCACTGAATGTGTGTGTATTTGTGTGGGAGAGTGGTGAGTGAGGCAGAAAGAGAAAGAGAGAGAGAGAGATAGAGAGAGAGAGAGGGAGGGGGGGAGGGAGGGAGGGAGGGAGAGAGAGACAAAGGGAACACACAACGACGTGTACCGGTCAATCGACAACGATACTTACGCCATTGTGTGTTGGAATATTTTACCTTCCTGCATAAGCAAATACTAAAAACTTCACAGGAGTTACATTACCCATAACAATATACCGAGAACTTCACAGGAGCTACATTACATGTACTAGTGCAGCGAAGAGCCAGTAAGTTTTGTTAAAGGGATGCAGAGCCAAATGACATAACAAGACTCGTGGCCTTTAAGAGATGTACTATGTCTTCAGAATAAGTTTCGCAACATTAATGTCTCTAATCCTGTCCACCCTCTCTGTAGCAGTGTCGGTTCTTTTCCACGCAGTGAATTACGAGCGGCGGCGTTGACGGTCCGGATTCATGCGATACTTCCTTTCAAAGTTTCCTCGAAAAGACTGCGTCGGTGAAATTTCAGGCGAGAAAACTACGAGCGTAGCTACGACGGACGAAAATATAAAAAGTATGATTACGTTTAGCAGTGGCGCAGCGTTTTTGAAATACTCTCCGCGCCGTAAACGAGAAAGTTTTCCACTTGCGCATAAAAAGTGTGACAGGAGCGAGAGTGTTGCCAGAAAACGTACTTTGGTGCCTTCTTTCTATAGCGCGTAACATTGCATTAGCAGACCGCTCGCTCTGCACGAAAACCCTGCAACTCCAAGTAACCAAAGCACAGAATGGGAAACGCAAGTAAAACAGACACTTTTATGTTTATAGAAAGGGTACTAAACAGAATGTAACTCGCGATCCTAATGTATTATAAATATTTCCTAATTAAAGTGGAACTATCAATTCGGAAGAAGCTACTCCTCTAAGAAATGAGAGGGGAAATGCGAAAAAACTGAAAAGTGAGCTGTGAGTATTCTCTTCGAAAAAGCAATCGAACAATGTTCCTAGCAAGAAGTGTCTGTTATTTGAAATTATACCACAGCGATAAAATGAAAATGGAGACGGCTCTCCCAGATGTAATAACTTCGTATGTTGAATAATAATTTGTAACTGTTTTACAGTTACGTTCTGAGAAATATCATCATCAGACCAGTTTATTACAGAATGTGTGCGTTATCTTCTACCGCCACGCAGATACAAGTCCACATGACTTACTGAGTGTCTGAGCTTCTTTGTCTTTTCCCATTTAATTATTCTGTTGGTCCATCCGTCCAAAGGAAATCTGTCATAGTGCCCGAACGACCTAGGCCGTTCTATTTCAGTTGTGCTCGAATATCGATCACCATTCTTTCTCCTGTGTCTTATCCGGTCCCTTGAAACCACGCTTATTTAGATGTGCGCAATGTATTTAGTTATATAAACACGACAGAAGAAGAATTTGTGACCACTATACGTGTTCACATTGATATTTCTCCTCATCTGTGTTACTAGAGACCTCCGAAATGCTTTCGCACTTCGTCCAAAACAGTGTTTTTACTTTTGTGACAGTTGTCAACATCTTTCTTTTATTCGTTTTTTACACATATTAGACTCTAGACAACATCTTTGTTCCGTCTGAAGTGCTTGTGAGGGTGTACGTGATGTAACACGACAGACAAAGAAGCCTGTGCCCGCTTTTAAGTTTGCACAGGGTGATAATTATTGAACTATATGAAAAAAAAGAAAATGTAATTAGTTACAATCTACGGTGTTCACACACTTTTATCAACATGTGAACGTCACTACAGATATTCGGATTTAGGTTATGACATGTTCGATATGCTTGTCTTGCTTGGCGATGATGTGCACCAGATGAATATCGAAATTCTGCTTGACCCGCTGAAGTGTCGGAACATCGACGTTGTCGATGACCTCCTGAATGGCTGTCATCAGATTAGCAACGGTATCGGGGTTATAGCTGTACACCTTGCCCTCAAAATAGTCCCACAAAAAGGAGATGCAGGCGTTCAGAGCCAGAGAACATGAAGGCCAATCGAGGCTCATGCCAGTGGCCTCTCGGCAGCCCAGGGCCAGAATGCGGTCCCCAAAGTGCTCTTCCAGCGCATCAAACACTCTCCTGCTTCGATGGGGTCGAGCTCCGTGTTGAATGAAACACATCTTCTCAAAATCAACGTCAGTTTGGATAATGGGGATTAAATCATCTTTCAAGACCTTCACGTACCTTTCGGCAGTCACTGTGCAATCAAGGAATATTGCACCGATCATTTCGTGACTGGACATTGCACACCTCGCAGTCACCCTTGAGGGTGAAGAGGCTTCTCGATCGCGAAATGAGAATTCTCAGTCCACCAAATGAGCCAGTTTTGCTTATTGACGAATTCATCCAAATGAAGGTGGACTTAGTCGCTAAACCAAATCATCTATGGGCATACTAATCCTCATCATGACCAGCGGCCAATCGCGCAGTTTGAACATTCTAACGCAAGCCATTCGGAAAACGATTTTATTTCATATATTTATGAACCTTTAAATGTTGCTCATTGCCGAAATTTTAGCATTGTACATTGTGATCCAAAATAAGTTATGTCAATACATTGATTTGTTTGTCATGTAATTCTAAGGGAAACAGTGCATGTCTCCACCGTGAGGGAGCAATATGTGCTGTCTATGGCAACCGAAGAACATTGCAGTACTTCTGCTACGTGATATTACCAGAGGTAAGTTGCTTCAGGATCGTTCAGTCAACGATATCGTACATTCAGAGGCTCTGCACATTCGTTCTAATGGAGCAGGCAGGGAATGAGACAGGTGGGTTTCGCAGCGAATGTCGCTGTGATTCAAAGTAGTGTCCCTAGAATCTGAAACAAGTTTCTAGGGCAAATATCAACTGAGGATAGACACAGAAGTGGCCACAGAATAAAATCAACAGGTGGGCAGTACCGATACTGCGTACAACAGAAAGCAGTAACCCTCAGCACAATGCTACACGTCTACAGCGACTGTTTCAAACAAAAAACAGGAGGACAGGTGCCAACAAATACGGTACGAAATAGGCTCCATGAGCGAGGGTTACATGACAAAAAATCACTCATGGCTCCTCCATTAAATCGGTTTCGGATAGGAGCTCCTGTCGCGTGGACATGAAACCACTCTTTGCGGAATAGGCACCAGTGGGCTACAACCCACTTTTCTGACGAGGCCGTGTCAGTCTCCCACCAATATTGATATTCGTGTCAACTGACAACGACAACGAGGTTTACACCCTAACTGTAACGTAGACCACCAACCTTAACGAGTCGGTTTAGTCATTTTTTGGAGTGGTATCACGTATGTACGCAGGACACGCCTTATGTCAATATGTGGAAGGACATGTGGTACCACATCCTTGCAGGCATTGTGGCTCCATTTGGTGAACATATTGAACCGAGATTCACACTGATATACGACAATGCACGACCCTATCGTCACAATCTTGTGAACACCTTCCTAGTAGAGCATATTATCAATCAGATGGAGTGGCCTCCATATTCTCTAGAACTCAGCTGCAATGAGAGTATCTAGACCACGCTGAAACGAGTGGTTTGCAATCGTCCTGTCTCATCATAGCCCTCTCGCTGTTAAGAAATAAGACAATATCCCACAGGCTTGTTTTGTTAATTTGATGAGGAGTTTGTCTAACAGCATTCAAAAGTGTCTCCAATTGCGAAGAGAGCCGGTGGTTTATGAACAATGTGTTATACAGAATGACAGTAAGAAGAAACTGTAGAGTTTGCAGTGGAATCTTCTAAGCTTTTTTTATGGTTACCAGGTTTTATCGTCTTTATTTTTGTTTTATTACGACTGTACTTGAGAGAAAAAATCAATTTTGTTTCCTGTTACGTCCAGTGCTTACAATAAAGCAATGTTCAACAATTATTTTAACTACTGCATTTTTGTTCATGTGTTCAAAGACCTGCCGAAAATTATGAGTTACGTTCTAAAATTAAGTTTTTGTTTTTGTCTTCTTCTACTAGAGCGCTAGTCAGTGTCAAAAATTATCACAAAGTAATAACGCAACATTTACATGTAGTATTAGTTCATATAAATCCAACTGATAATGGAAGTTTAAAAATCTGAAACAGGTGGTGAAAATGAAATATGTTGTGACTGGTAACAGTAAACTTGTAGTTTCAGTCGATACCAGTGACAGCCATTTGCATTCCCTTCAAATTATTTTCGTTGTTTCTTGTGATTTGATATTTTTCTGCAACGTACGTACTCTCACTTGCAAGTATGATTGCATGATAAATAAATTATTAGATTTTTTTGTTTACTCCCCACTGACATGCAGCTTCAAACTGCAAGCAACTCTGTACCCAAAAACATTTTTATTAATGTCAGACTGCTAGACCGTAGGATCGAGATCATGCAGGAAAGAATCAGACACATATGGCCAATGGAAATTTAAATACAGGTCTTACTTTCCGGAAACTGCACTTAAAGTACTGCAAAAAATGCATTTTATTAGACGTAACTATGGTAAGCCATCAAGTGTGAGAATTATCTGTTGTATTTCCACGGTGTGCGAATCTGTTGTTACTTGGCTGCGGGCTATTTCCATCCTGTGTCTTACGAGTATTTTATCAAGGCATTTTTAACAAGTCTTCTCTATAAAGGGGCAGCTGAAACGGGTGTACTGTGTATGTTGCATGGTAAGCTACTTCCAAGGTCTAGTGCACCAGGCTGTTTCTCAGAGATACCTATTTAGATTACCAAGATATTACGAAAATACTGTGAAAGAAACGATAAATAAAATAACCGTTACCCGGTGGAGATTGAAGACACCAAAGTGTGGGAAATATTCTTTCTTCAGAACAATATTTACGATACATTCCGACAACGCCATGCCTAACCACATAGACAATTCTCCCGCAGAGACAAATGTAACGACTCGAATAATTATAGATTCTGATTACTTAATTAATTAATGTTTATTTGAAATAAATGCCAATGTTTTATTAGAGTTACAACAAAAAAGACGTATGAGCCAGACCTGAGTCCTCTGGTTCTGTTTAAGGCCGGTGAGAAGTTAAACTCTAACCGTCGTTCGCTTGCTCGTTCGTTCGTTCCTTCCTTCCTTCCATAAATGTAAAGACGTGTGGAAGTCCTCATAGAGTTCATTATAGACTCAAACAGTTCCTTAAATTCTTGAAGTTAATTGTTGTATAGATCTGAAACTTCATTTATTTTGCATTTTTTAGGTATTCGTAGCTTGTGTTTCAGTTTCTATTTCCAGTAACGTATCAGTATTTTAATCAAAATATAAAAACAGTTTTGCATGTTCACAATTTCCGTTTAATATCTACGTGGAACAGTATTTCAGGTTTCGGTCTTGTTCAAAGGAAATATCGAAGTCGAAAAAAGATTAAGAAGAAAAACAAATGAAAGAAGGCGGTGTCTGGTTTTATTCATAGACCACCGATTTCAGAAAGAACTGCCTGAAGGTTTAATCCAACATATGACTTTATGGAATTGGAAATCCGAATTTTTATGTAAGTAGCAAACTAACGGTAAATGTATCATATCATTATGGAATTACCTGTATCTTTCATATTCAGGACTTAAACAGTAATCAAATTTCAGATTTCTGTTTACATACGAATTACATGCCTATATGTCCACTGTGAACATTTCCGGTGTTAAAAATGATAAATGAAGGATAAAATATAGAATTTGTACAAAAATTTAACATATTTCTTTGTTCAAAAAATATTAGAGTCCGTCTGAAAGAGTCCTAACGGAGAAAAATTTCGTGTTTGCTGCCATTAAATTGCACTGACAAATTTATTTGAATTTTATATCTTTGTTATTGAACACAAACACATAAACCAAGAAGGGACGTTAATGTATGCACTGTAAGCGTTACATCCACATGTTTCTAAGACTTTAATTTTGACTGTAATTCGTTTTGGTTCACTTGTTGACTCCTCTACCAAACGTCCGGTATCAGCCATTACCTGCGGTCTACGATCATGCCGATAACTTCAGTAAAAATTTCGCTAAAAGAATAATTCAGTTGTGAAATTACCATTCCTTTGCACAAGGCGAAAATAATTTCTTAATATAGGAACATTCACTACCAGTACTTTCGGGAATTCCTTATCAACTTTTGTTGTTACGAATCAAAGCAAATTTCTGTTGACACTCTATAGTTGTACTTCATAACAGGATATTTTGTTGTCTTGTGTTGTTTCGCAGAAAAAGCCTCTTGCCATGCACTGATAACGGTGACCCCAGTCGTATCACATGATAACCGCACGATTTTGCGTTAGCAGCTGTTGGGAGACCTCGAAGTCCAGTGTTTGTAATAATATTAGCACTCCAGACCAAAGTATGGCTTTCACGTCCAAAGCGATGAATGTGGTGTGGGAACATCGCTCATATTTCTGATGATGGCTATTAGGAAGTGGTAATAGTTTCTACAAATCTCAATTACTTGTTTTCATCTAGTGTTAAAAATACTGTTCTTGCAACTTTAAAAACATTTTTAAGAGAGATAAATGGCTCTCATGGGTAACAATTAGGACATTCCAACGGCTGGAAATTCGACATGAATTTCGTCAATAAGTACGGCACTGGTATCCGTGCCCATTGTATCCTGGACGTGATTCCGGCAGAAATGTTACAGTTACCATCACTTCAATCATTAAAAGTACTGATTAAACTTATGGAAAAGAAAAGATCCTCTCTCTTGTATGTCCATCGTTTTGGCAGGAGGTCTTTAGGACGACGGCCATTTATTATCGTGACGAAATAAAACACCTACAGCCGTCCTTATGATTATATTTTATTTTGTTGCAAGCAGTTTCAACGCTTCAGTGCGTTATTTTCAGGCTGTTGTTGATGCGGTACGGGTTGATATGATCCCATATATATCTCATCAATTGCCAGCATTACTGGATACGCAGATAATCTGAAACTTACGTGTCAGCACTCCAGTTGATGGTTGGAGTGCTGACACGTACGTCTTCGATTATCTGCGTATCCAGTAATGCTGGCAACTAATGTGTTATATATGGGATCATATCAACCCTTACCGCATGCACAACAGCCTGAAGATGACGCATTGAAGCGTTGAAACTGATTGCAACAAAATAAAATTAAATCATAAGGACAGCTGTAGGTGTTTTATTTTGTCACAATAGGTCCTTTCTTGTATGCTGATGAGCGGTCATCTGATAGGACACATTCTGAGGGCCGGCCGCAGTGGCCGAGCGGTTCTAGGTGCTTCAGCCTAGAACCACGTGACCACTACGGACGCATGTTCGAATCCTGCCTCGGACATGGATGTGTATGATGTCCTTATGTTAGTTAGGTTTAAGTAATTCTAAGTTCTAGGTGACTGATTACCTCAGATGTTAAGTCCCATAGTGCTCAGAACCGTTTGAACACATTCTGAGGCATGAATTTCCAGTTTTCCAATTTGATAATGAAAAATAGTGTTGGCGGTTAAAATTGCAGACGCGGGTCAAGGCTTGACGACAGTAAGCAGACTGAAATGGACGTAGGTTGCGGTAATTACGCAGGGATGAAAATGCTTTCAGAGGACGGGTTAACATTGTGAGCTGCACGAAACCCATTTTCAGACTGAAAGCCACAACAATAATAACATCTGCGCAGTGTTTTATATTTATCGCTGGTTTTAAATGTGATTAGCGGTTGGTTTGTTCTTTAATTAGCACAAATCTCTTTGGGACAAGCCTTCGCTTCTTTGACGGATAATAGCTTGTAATGTTATTTGTGGCAGAGTAAAACAGTACGACGGAACTGAACCGGAACGTCTACATTGTCCAGTTCTCTTACAAACTTTTTTAGGGCCTCCAACCTTCCGCCCACCATTTTCGCCTTCTTTGGTACCAGCTGAGCTGTCTGCACAAATGTCTCCATCCCACTCAAAATTACACATGTGAGTTTGACTCCCGGTCCGGCACAAATGTTCATTGCCGTCACTCCATTCTATAGCTGATGGTTGTCCTTATTCGCAATTGCGAATTCATTTAATACCGTCTGGAAACGTGATAGTGGGTTCTTTCGGCACTGCTATAGTTTGTAAAAACTGACAGCGACCGGCCACGACTATGGCCCATTTAGGGATCCGGAGAAACGTAGGAGCATGCGAAGCCTTACCTATCATAGAATTATCTTGGAAGATAGGTTGAAGCAAGGCAGACCTATATTTATACTACATTTGTGCGAGTAGAGAAAGCTGTTGAAAGTGTCGTCCGGACAACATTCTTCGAAATTTTGAAGAAAGCAGAGATAAAGCACAGGGAGCGAGAGTCATTTCCACTTTGAACAAAAACCAAACTGCAGTTACAAAAATCGAAGGAAATGAAGGGGAAGCAGACAGGGCTGCAGCCTGTCCCCGCTCCTGTTCAATTTGAACATGGAGCAATCACTAATGGAAGCCAAAGCGAAATTTTGGAAAGGAATTAAAGATCAGAGACAAGATACAAAACTTAGAGGTAATCCATTAAGAGACGGCAAATGAAGTAAAATAGCAATTAAACGGAATGAAAAGTGGCTTGAAAAGATATTATAGGACAGGAGTAGTCAATCCTCTTATAACTACCGCCCATATTTCTATCTCTGTTAATAGTAAAATTTTCAACACGACCTCTGGTTCCACAATAATGGCGATTTATAAAGTATTGAATTTACTTTACTCTGTGAAATTTATAAAGCAGAGTTACATCAAGTTAATGTACTCGTACATAATAACAATGGCTTACCAAATACTTTATGTCAAGCTTTCGCTACGTTTGGCAGAATAAATCTTTATAAAACATTTCACTATAGTTAAATCTATCGATCTCCTTTATACCTTGTATACATAGAAATGTGAAGTCTAATGAAATAACATTTAGGTAACTGAATTATTAATGAGATCCCTGAGGCTGATAAAGCGAGGCTAAATGATGAATAGCGCCATCAATTTTTGTAAAGAACAAAGATTTCTCTTTCAGAGATATTAAGGCTGTTTCTTTCGTTGGCTGTAATATGATCAACAGCACTAAAACCTAACTCCACGAGATTTATGGTAGAGATAGGTAATAATAAATATAATATCGTTTTCCATATATTTGGATAAAGAAAGAAATGTTTTTTATTTTGCCATAAGTTTTCGCATCCACCACTATTGAATTTATGTTTAATTTCTTCATCATATCCAATTTGTCACACATTTTCTTGGCAAGATGTATTAGTCTCTTCAGTACCGTAATAAAGGAATTTTTTATTCGGTCATAAACATTCAATTTCAAAATATCTTCAAATGTTACTTCCATGTCCAGTTTAAATTTGTTGAGGTGACTTCTGAATCTGTGAATACGTTCTGCAGTTGCATCATTTATTACAGATGATAATTAAGGAAAATGATAAAATTCTCTCTTCCATAGACTATAAAGAAGTAGTTCAAATTTTTCAACAAATAATTACAGTACTTTGGCAACATATGTGATTCATTTGCTCCTTCAGCTTGAAAATCGACTCATTATATCTCTTGAGAATATCTGCAAATAAAAGGGTAGTTCTCGACTGTTTCTAACTCTTGACGCAGATTGGTCACATTAATACTTTCATGAAATTGTGTAACACTATCATACAAGGCTACAAAACAAGCCAAAAATCTACCCTTTGACAGACATAGAAACTTCTGTGTGCATGATTAATCTAATAAAATCTTCATTAAAGTCCTGGAAAAGTTTACAGATTATTCTATAATTTTTGCGGCCCGAATTGTTATATTCAATGATTAATACTTAGAGGTTATCTGCAAAATGTTATCTCTGCACCACACAGTGAACACAAAAAACATTTTCCACTTGTTCCTTGAAATAACAAGCAAACCTGCGATAGCGACGTATTATCAATGGAGCCCCATCACTACCGTACGCAACAGCATTAGTCAAACAAATATTAATTTTTATGAAGCACGATTTCACAGTATTAGATGTAGATAATCCAGTTATGTCTGTAATTAGATTCAGCAGAACATTTCTTTTCTTAACTTGTAGTTTTCACTCAATTAACGATGTGTCACCAATACAGCATAATCGTCTGCAATGGCAGACTCGTACAGTTGCATAGGAAATTAAAAGTTTTGAAGAACAATTAGAAGTGTTTTACGACATTAACTGCCATTTCTTCAATTTGTTACTTGACTATGCTATTACTTAGCGGCAACGTTTCTTAAATTTCTAGTGTATCGTGATGCATTGCCGTTGAGATAAAATTCTTTTATAGCTGTTGTCATTGGTTTGTCTAATATAGACCTACCTTTTCCATTAATTGTGGAATATGAGCAGTGACAATAATCCATCTTTGTTCCCTGTATGTTGTTTCTTAAATGTTGTAACAATTTTCGAACTATTTTGACTTTCTTATATATTTCCGAAAAATATTCAGTGGGCTTGTCATAATGGGATGCTTTTAGACAAATGTTCCGCAATGAACTTGGCTTCATTGTCTCGCTGGATCATGTTTCATGACACAATAAACACTATGGATGTTGTTTACTTACAACAGATTCTGCGAAATCCATATTCATAGCCACGAACGTATTTCTGTCTTTGAGACATGGGCCCACAACATTTCACAATATTTTGTTTGACGCTGCAGTCGTGGGATCATTCTCATAAATCTATCTGTGTACAGACCAGTGTGACCGCTAAAAAAGAAATAAAAAGCCCCTGCCATATATATGCTGCATGCTCCCACGGGTCTTGAATTATTGTGTTAGGGATGGGGCTGTACTGGCTTGTTTGTCTTAAGTGGTTGATGTGGTGGAGACGTGCGAGCTATTCTGGGACGCCATTTTTTTCTGTCGTACTACAGCACCATTTAGGTTCACTTAGGTCACATGAACTAAACTTATTCACGGACGATACAGATGCAGATATTCTGAAATTTAAATTGTCACTGGGAATTTTATAAAAAGCTAGTGAAAATATTTTTAAAACCCCTACCGTCTACCATCCAGCAAGAAAGCTGGAATGCCTGCTTGCAGGCGGTAGGGACGAGATTCACTACAACACGTATTATCGACAGGCACAGAAGTTGCTATCGAGTTTATCAAAGGAAGAGTATGAATGTTACTGCTCCTCGTTTCATTCGGAACAATTTAAGCTGTTGACATAGGTTCCTGTCTAACTACGCACTCGGAAATCGCTACATCCGCGTAACGTGTCCTCCTCGTGCGTCGAGTTATTTCTGACGCTTGGATCCGGGTGAGGGGTGCGAGATGGGGGACAGCGCACATCGCCAGTAATGTTTACCCGAACAGGGAGATACGTTATTTCACATACAATAGCTTATTTACTCACCACACTCGTCATAACAAAACTACTGATATGAGGAGTAGCCACGGCTAACACCTAATTTAATATAAACTGAGGCGACAAAAATCATAGAATGGTGATATGCAGATATACAAATGGTGGCAGTATTGCTTACACAAGGTAAAAAAGCCATTGCAGCAGTGGAGCTGTCATTTGTACTCATGTGATTGATATGAAAAGGTTACCGACTTGTTTATGGGGGCACAAAGAGAATTAATAGACTTTGAACGCAAAAGGGTTGTTCGAGCTAGACGCGTGGGACATTCCATTTCGGAAATTGTTGCGGAATTCAGCACTTCGAAGTTTACAGTATCAAGAGTGTGCTGACGATATCTAATTTCAGGCATTACATCGACACGCAAGTCGCCTAATGTGACGGCACCTGAAATAAGACTTGCACCCGGCGTCCGAACTTCCCCGGACGGGGCCTCCCGGCCTACAATGCCACAAGATCATTTCATTTTTTTTAAACCTCTCACCACAGACATCGCAGAAGCCGTCAGCCTTCATTTAACGAACGAGAGCGGTGACGTTCGCGTGGACTTCTCAATGGTAACACACAAGCAACACTGTGTGGAATAACCGCATAAACCTACACTACTGGCCATTAAAATTGCTACACCAAGAAGATATGCAGATGATAAACAGGTATTCATTAAACAAATATATTATCCTAGAATTTGATTACATTTTCAAGCATAGATTCTGAGAAATCAGTACTCAGAACAACCACCTTTGGGGGTAATAACGGCCTTGATACGCCTGGGCATTAAGTCAAACAGAGCTTGGATGGCGTATAGAAGTACAGCTGCCCATGGAGCTTCAAAACGATACCACAGTTCATCAAGAGTAGTGACTGGCGTATTGTGACGAGCCAGTTGCTCGGCCACCATTGACCAGAGGTTTTCAGTTGGTGAGAGATCTGGTGAATGTACTGGCCAGGGTAGCAGTCTAACATTTTCTGTAACCAGAAAGGCCCGTACAGAACCTGCAACATGCTGTCGTGCATTATCCTGCTGAAATGTATGGTTTCGCAGGGATCGAATGAAGGCTAGAGCCACCGTCCGTAACACATCTAAAATGTAATGTCCACTGCTAAAAGTGCCGTCAATGCGAACAAGAGATGACCGAGACGTGTAACCAATGACACTCCATACCATCACGCCGGGTGATACGCCAGTATGGTGATGACGAATACACGCTTCCAATGTGCGTTCACCGTGATGTCGCAAAACACGGATGCGACCATCATGATCCTGTAAACAGAATCTGGATTCATCCTAAATAATGACGTTTTGCCATTCGTGCACCCAGGTTCGTCGTTGAGTACACCAACGCAGGCGCTCCTGTCTGTGATGCAGCGTCAAGGGTAACCGCAGCCATGGTCTCCAAACTGATAGTCCATGCTGCTGCAAACGTCGTCAAACTGTTCGTGCAGATAGTTCTTGTCTTGCAAACGTTCTCATCTGTTGACTCAGGGATCGAGACGTGGCTGCACGATGCGTTGCAGAGATGCGGATAAGATGCCTGTCATCGCGAATGCTAGTGATACGTGGCCGTTGGGATCCAGCACGGCGTTCCGTACTACCCTCACGAACCCACCAATTCCATATTCTGCTAACAGTCATTGGATCTCGACCAACGCGAGCAGCAATGTCGCGATACGATAAACCGCAATCACGATAGGCTACAATCTGACCTTTATCAAAGTCGTACACGTGATGGTACGCATTTCTCCTCCTTACACGGCGCACCACAACAACGTTTCACCAGGCAACGCTGCTCAACTGCTGTTCGCGTATGAGAAATTGGTTGGAAACTTTCCTCATGTCAGCACGTTGCAGGTGTCGCCACCGGCGCCAACCTTGTGTGAATGCTCTGAAAAGCTAATCATTTGCGTATCACAGCATCGTCTTCCTGTCGGTTAGATTTCATCTTCGTGGTGTAGTAATTTTAATGGCATTTAGTGTATATGGGACGCACGGCAGACATATCCGTTAGGGCAGTGTGGCGAAATTTGGCGTTAATGTGCTATGGCAGCAAACGACTGACGCGAGTCCCTTGTCCAACAGAACGACATCATGTGCAGAGCCTCTCCTGGGCTCGTAACCATATCGTCCCCACTGCAGGCGACTCGAAAACTGTGGCGTGTCCACATGAGACCCTATTTCGGTTGGCAAGAGCCGATGATAGGGTTAGAGTGTTGCACAAACCCCACGAAGCCGCAAACCTGGCAACAAGGCACTGTACAGGCTGGTAGTCGCTCCATAATAGTGTGGACTGTGTTTGCGTGGAATGTACTGTGTCCTCTGATTTAACTGAACCGATTGTTGACTATACATGGTTATGTTTCGCTACTTGGAGACCATTTGCTGCTATTCATGGACTTCGTGTTCCCAAACAATGATGAAATTCTTATGGATGACCATGTGCCGTTTCACCAGGCCACAGTTGTTTGCGATTTCTTCGAAGAAAGTTCTGGGCAATTCGAGCGAATGATTTGGCCATCCATCGAGCATTTGGACATAGAGGCCAGTTCGTGAACATAACCCTGCACCGACAACACTTTCACAATCATGAAAGAGTATAGAGGCAGTATGGCTCAGTATTTCCGCGGGGAACTTCAAACGACTTTTTGAGTCCACTACGCCGGGGAAAAGGAAGTCCGACACGATATTAGGAGGTATCTTATGACTTTTGTCACCTTAGTGTAAACTTAAATGTTAGGAACACATTCCTGAAGGTATCTCTCTGGAGTGTAGTCTTGTATGGAAGCGTAAAGTAGACGATAAAAAAATTTAAACAAGAAAAGAATCAAAATTTTCTGAAAATTGAATGCTTAGATCAAATAACGAGTAAGGCGATTCTGAATTGAACTGCAGAGAAAGGAAATTAATGGCACAAATTGACTAAGAGGACGGATTTGTTGACAGGACATATGCGCTGGCATCACGCATTGTCCATTTCGTAACGGAGGGGTGTTTGGGTGGAGGAAGGGGAGGAAGAGGAAATAAAGAGATTTGCACACGATAGAAGAGCATAAAGACCTGCTTTAAACAAACCAGACATCAGACTAAAGATAACGACAAAAAAGTTCTGTAGTAATAACACATTACGCTGATAATGTCAGTGCGTTATAGGAGCAAATTAGGAGCATATTATCCTATGGGATTGGGGGGGGGGGCGGGGGGTTGGAAAGGCGAAGGGTTGCAGGAATCTGCCCAAGGGGGTGTTCTACTCTATGAAAACATTCGTAAGCGCACCTGACGATGGCGACATGTCTGATCGCCTATATATTGTGCCCGTTGGACACTATGGACCGGCAGTACACCTGTGGACAGTTGGAGTTTGTGGTTGTTGTTTTCAGAATATGTCTGCAAGACATTTCAATTATTGACAATAAATATCAGCAGTGGTGGTTACAGGTCAGGGAAGCAGTTCGTAGTACACCTCACCGTCGCTGTTCCAACATATGCATAACATTATCTTTCGTGGCTAGGCGTAGGTCTTTTTGCTGGGAGTTTCTGCTCTGTTTTGGCTCAACCATTACTTGTGTTACCTTAAAGACACCGTTTCTCGTCACCAGTAGCGATACAGGAAAGGAATGGTCGGTGTTGTTCATGAGTCAATTGATGAAGATTTTTATGATTTTGGCTTAGAGGATGCGGTACCCGTACACCAAATTTTTGAAGTTTCCATACTGCATGCAAACATCACACGACGAGGAATAATCACAGTTCATCACGTTTGCCAGTTCTCCAGTGCACTACGTGGATCAACAAATGATTCAAATGGCTCTGAGCACTATGGGACTTAACTGCTGAGGTCATCAGTCCCCTAGATCTTAGAGCTATTTGAACCTAACTAATCTAAGGACATGGCACACCTCCATGCCCGAGGCAGGATTCGAACCTGCGACCGTAGCGGTCTCGCGGTTCCAGACTGAAGCGCCTAGAACAGCCTGGCCACATCGGCCGGCACTTGATCTTCGGCCTACGAAAAAGCATCTTCTCCGGTGTATTCTCCTGCAGAGGTACTCAGAGACTGCTTCCGCATTCCTCGGCTGAAGAAATCCTTTCGTGACTGGTATTTTTAAAATGACACGAGTTGCTTTTCAAGGTGGAACGTGTCCTGACCAACAAAAGCATCATTTCATAACTGGTAATTACAGAATGACGCGAGTTGCTTTTCAAGGTGAAACGTGTCCTGACCAGTAAAAGTGTGCATTTGCACAACCAGAGGCTCCACCAAGTCGTCCATCGTAAGGAAAAATGTGTCGCATTGAATTGTGACCGTGTAGACACCACTACTGAGTTTCGTAGTGGCAGCTCGATTATTTTAGAGATATGTGAACACAAAATAACCAGTCTCGCATATGCGGATTACTTAGTTGTGATGGCAGATTCGATTGAAAGTTTGCAAAGTAATATCTCTGGGCTAGATCAGAAATGTAAGGACTATGGTAGGAAGATTAGCATCTCCAAAACGAAAGTAATGTCAGTGGGAAAGAGATATAAACGGATTGAGTGCCAAATAGGAGGAACAAAGTTAGAAAAGGTGGAAGGTTTCCAGTACTTAGGATGCATTTTCTCACAGGATGGCAACATAGTGAAAGAACTGGAAGCGAGGTGTAGCAAAGCTAGTGCAGTGAGCGCTCAGCTACGATCTACTCTCTTCTGCAAGAAGGAAGCCAGTACCAAGACTAAGTTATCTGTGCACCGTTCAATCTTTCGAGCAACTTTGTTGTATGGGAGCGAAAGCTGGGTGGATTCAGGTTACTTATCAATAATGTTGAGAATGCGGATATGAATGCAGCTAGGATGATTGCAGGTACTAGTAGATGGGAACAATGGCAGGAGGGTGTCCACAATGAGGAAATCAAAGACAAACTGAGAATGAACTCTACATGGTGCTACAAAAAGGTACGGCCAATCTTTCAGGAAACATTCCTCAGACACAAAGAACGAAAATATGTTATGTGGACGTGTGTCCGGAAACGCTTACTGTCGATGTTAGAGCTCATTTTATTACTTCTCTTCAAATCACACTAATCACGGAATGGAAACACATGGCAACAGAACGTACCAGCGTGACTTCAAACACTTTGTTACAGAAATGTTCAAAATATCCTCCGTTAGCGAGGATACATGCATCCACCCTCCGTCGCATGGAATCCTTGATGTGCTCATGCAGCCCTGGAGAATGGCTTATTGTATCACAGCCGTCCACAATACGAGCACGAAGAGTCTCTACATTTGGTACCGGCGCTGCGTAGACAAGAGCTTTCAAATGCCCCCATAAATGAATGTCAGGAGGGTTGAGGTCAAGAGAACGTGGAGGCCATGGAATTGGTCCGCCTCTACCAATCCATCGGTCACCGAATCTGTTGTTGACAAGGGTACGAACACTTTGACTGAAATGTGCAGGAGCTTCATCGTGCATGAACCACATGTTGTGTCGTACTTGTAAAGGCACATGTTCTAGTAGCACAGGTAGAGTGTACCGTATGAAATCATGATAACGTGCTCCATTGAGTGTAGGTGGAAGATCATGGGGCCCAATCAAGACATCATCAACAATGCCTGCCAAAACGTTCACAGAAAATCTGTGTTGCTGACGTGATTGCACAATTTGGGTGCGGATTCTCGTCATTCCACACATGTTGATTGTGAAAATTTTCAATTTGATCACGTTGGAATGAAGCCTCATCCGTAAAGAGAACATTTGCACTGAAATGAGGATTGACACTTTATTGGATGGACCATTCGCAGAAGTGTACCCGTGGAAGCCAATCAGCTGCTGATAGTGCCCGCACATGCTGTACCATGGTACGGAAACAACTGGTTCTCCCGTAGCACTCTCCATACAATGACGTGGTCAACGTTACCTTGTACAGCAGCAACTTCTCTGACGCTGACATTAGGGGTATCGTCAACTGCACGAAGAATTGCCTCGTCCATTGCAGGTGTCCTCGTCGTTCTAGGTCTTCGCCAGTCGCGAGTCATATGCTGGAATGTTCCGTGCTCCCTAAGACGCCCATCAATTGCTTCGAACGTCTTCCTGTCGGGACACCTTCGTTCTGGAAATCTGTCTCGATACAAACGTACCGCGCCAAGGCAATTGCCCCGTGCTAATCCATACATAAAATGGGCATCTGCCAACTCCGCATTTGTAAACATTGCACTGACTGCAAAACCACATTCGTGATGAACACTAACCTGTTGATGCTACGTACTGATGTGTTTGATGCTAGTACTGTAGAGCACCGAAATCAACATTACCTTCCTTCAATTCGTCCAACTGGCGGTGAATCGAGGAAGTACAGCACATACTGACGAAACTAAAATGAGCTCTAACATGGAAATTAAGCGTTTCCGGACACATGTCCACATAACATCTTTTCTTTATTTATGTGTGTTGAATGTTGCCTGAAAGTTTGGCAGTACCTTTTTGTAACACCCCTTATAGATGTAGCAGTCAGTGCGAAAAGGCTTAGATGGTGGGGTCGTACTACACGCATGGGAGAAGCAAGGTTACCCAAGAGACTTATGGGTTTAGCAGTAGAGGGTTGGAGGAGTCGGGATAGACCAAGGAGAACGTACCTGGATTCGGTTAAGAATGATTTTGGAGTAATAGGCTTAACATCAGAAGAGGCACCAATGTTAGTACTGAATAGGGGATCATGGAGGAATTTAATAAGGGGGACTATGCTCCAGACTGAAAGCTGAAAGGCATAATCAGTTTTAAATGATGATGATGATGTGATGGTGATGATTTAAAAAAGTATGTCTACCAGCTATAATGAGGCCGTACACGAATGGGCGTGAGAGCCGAACCTCCGAGGAATATCTTGAGCTGTGACGGCAGGCTGGGAGTGACGTCACACGGTTGATAGACGCTCGGGTTCGGCAGCGAGGCGAGGCGTGGTGACCGCGTCAGAGAGCCGGCTGTTTACTGTGGGAGCGCGCCGAGGCCACAGCCACAGGAAGGGCTCGTTACGTGGCGGCCCGCCGCCTCTGCCCTGCTCTGGCCGGAGCCGCCCTGCTGGGCCACAGTCGCTCGCCGCGCGCGCCCCGCTCCGGACGCCGCCGACGCTGCCCGAACCCCCAAGTCGCCGACGTCGACGGCGCCAATCGCTGCTAGCACGCTCATTCCTGCGAGTCTCCCTCATACCGTAAGGTATCCTCGTCGGCATCTCGTACCTCGCTGGATCCTCCTGCAACGATGTGCGTGTTGTTGTACCTGACTCGGTGACAGTGTGTGTTATTGCAAGTTCGTGAAAAAGTTGAGTGTCGGTGTTTTTGTGCAGTGTTCTCTCGCACCTTCTGAGCTCGTGACTTGTCCAGTACACTACGCCACGTGCCAGAAGAGTCGAATGGGACAACAGCGAGTGACTCCGGCTGGTCCTTTTAAAAACGCATTGACGTCACCGCACTCGCAGCCAATCGTTCTTCAACCAATGGCGGCGACCATCGTTTGTGTGTCACAGGAGGCCCCCTTCTGGGAGCCACTGGTTCAGGTTTGGTCGTCCGCTCGCAGGTGCTTCTCGACGGCGCTTTCAAAACGGCGAGTACATCACAGCATGCTTGCTGTTTATTTCTATTTCGCATACAGTGAAGGATTTCTTCCAGTCCAGAAATAGCGATAAAAGTAATATAGTACCTGAATGGGGCTGCGATCACTGTGGATGTTTTGTGTACAAAGCCGTCTAGATTGCTTAATGTATTTCTTTCATCAAGTCAACGTCTTGCATAGGCACTGGTTTTATTGATTTCGACAATGAACGTCATTTCACATGTTCTAAGTTTGGTCGGATGATGGCAGTAATAGGAGTGGCTTAATGAATAAAGAAATATATTAAGCGATCTTGATTCCTTTATTTAGACAAAAATTCAGAAATACTTTATATGATGCAAATAACTGAATAATTTTATTCCACTTCAAGGAGCGGGTGTTGGCCCAGTGCAAAACCAATAGAAATTATCAGGACTGTTGTTTCCCTCTGTTTATTAAGCTTCCTATATCCAGTTCGTGTTTTGTTAAAATGTAATGCTTGTCACGGCATGCACTAAGATAGCAACCTTCGGACGTGCTCATACTAATTTTCTATTGTGCCTCGTATCTACTGTCATGTGTAGCTGTGTATCTCTTCATTTCACAATTCGCCTCTTAACCTAAATCCAAGGAGACATCTCAGAAATCTCTCGTAATGACTTCAATTCTTTGTTCCTCTCCTTTCCTGAGAATTTAGTTTTCACCTCTGTAAGATCAGGCTTAGCCACCTCGTTGTACTGTCCCAGCGTTCCCTCTTTCCTCTTTGTTCTGGCGACGCACCTGTTTTTCCAGCGTTATATTTCTGTATATTTTAAATGACACTTGAATTAGTTTTATACATTGATATATCTGTGACGATCAATTTGAACACATTTCTATTACCTGCTCTTTTATCACTATTTTTGCCCTTCTTACATGCTTCTCTTTTACCACCATTACATCTATTTTATTTACAGGTACAACCACTCGATAAGTTTATGAAACAATATTTACTTTAAACATATTTCGTTAAAAAGCGCTTTTACTGTCTGCTAGGAGAACCCGGTCGTCCGCAAAACAGGGTCATCCGCAAATTAAATAATACATTTGTCACTCCCACACCCATCCTCTAGAAGATTTTAGGATAAATATATTACTAAAAATCCCTGGCCAAAAACATTTTACGTTCACTTCTTAAATGTTTTCTATTTCATTAGGAGTATTCTAGAAAAAAGTCATCATTGGGATGACACTAATCCGTGGTGATTGGGAATTATAGGTTTTATAGTTTTTGCAGCTCGTGGTCTCGCGGTAGCGTTCTCGCTTCCCGAGCACGGGGTCCCGGGTTCGATTCCCGGCGGGGTCAGGGATTTTTCACCTGCCTCGTGATGACTGGGTGTTTGTGTCGTCTTCATCATCATCATCAATCATCCCCATTACGGTCGGAGGAAGGCAATGGCAAACCACCTCCACTAGGACCTTGCCTAGTATGGCGGCGCGGGTCTCCCGCGTCGCTCCCCTACGCTCGGTAAACGGAGTATGGGACTCATCATCATCATCAGTCAGTTTAAAAGGTACTGATGACTTTATAAAATCAAAATTAAGTACTTTCTTGCCTTTTGGGATTATTTTAGCATTCTTTAGAATATTTTATTTTCAGTTTTTCTTTCTGTCTACGATGTTCTTGAACACACTGCAGTACAAATACCTTTTGCTCCTCATTACAATCAATATTCCGTGAAACCCTTGCTTTAAATTAGCATACCTTTCAGGAGGGACATTGACAGGCTGTTACTCCTTAATTATCCTCTTAGAGTCTAAATATGAACTGCTGTTCGTCCACGTCGAAGTGCATTGTCAAATAAAACTAATGTCCTTAATCTTCAGGCAAGAGAATAGATATCCGTTCTTGTTTGACACGAAGTCGGCCAATTTTTTCTCTGTAATGAAGATGAGAGTGAATTATAAGATGCATATTAACAATTTAAAACCAGTAATAAGTGGTAAAAAAAATTACCTTAACAGATATTTTTCCATCCAATTCTCCACAAAAAGGAATATATCTCTTTTTCAGTTTGTAAATTCTCTGTGTCCAAATTTGCTACATTTTTGTTTCGGTTTGTTCGTCTACTTCATCATCAAAGAACGATAACAGAGACAACTGATCCTGTAAATACAACAAATGGGTTCTTAATTTCTTATAGCTGCTTTTGAAATCGTGGAATCTATCCTTTCATGTGATTTCAGATCGTTTAAGAAGCAGAGATCCTGATTAGGAGCGTTTACAGCGCCACTGTACTGAATCCGTAGCTTGACATAAACAGTTACAATGAAAAGATACTTCTCAACGAACTCTTATTTTTAACCAATAATTCCAGTTGTGATCTTAGCAGAAATATGTTTATGCAGTAAACTGCTCTTGCCATTACCCTTGCTTGATTCATTGCTACAGGAGGCTATATTTTCAGGTTTTCTCCGAAGTCTCTTGCCAAAGATACTGCACAGATCTTTATGAGTTCTCGGTTATCACCTCTCACTATGAATTTATTTAACTCATTTTCACAAAAGTCTAACATCTGCTCAATTTCTGACTCATTAAGAAACAAATCCAAAATCTTTTTGCCAGTGTCAAAATTAGCGACGCTGATACTTCTCCAGCTTTCTCTCAAATGTTTAAAAACTGGTCAGTAAGGACTGCTTTTTATACCATAAACTTTACATTTGAATACACTTTTTTAAGATAAGTTCTTTTATGAGATGGTGGTGTGGAAAATACAACTCCCTTTCCGATTTGTGTGCAAGTAAGACGCATTCCCCCATAAATCCGCCAGTGTTTGGGGCACTTGAATCGTTGCAGAGAATTTGTTCATATTCTTCAGTAACCCAATACGTTTATGCATTCTAAACACTGTTCGTTTGCTCTTTGCCAGAACCATTCTGTACGTTTGGAATGTCAAAGGGCTGTTCACTGTCTCCAAAAATAACAGCGCTTGGAAGCTTTTCTTCTTGTGGCTTCCTGAAGTTCAATGCCGTCAACAGTTTTACCATCCCAATGAACAGTAAGAACTGCAGGGATGTCATTCTTAAAAGCTGATTTTATTATTTCTGACCGTTCTCTTATCTTTATTTCTGTCTAACTCTATGAAGATAAGATTTGTTAATACAGAGCTCTTCATTATTGTGACCAAGTGCGTCTGCTGCTACCTGAATAATGTATTCAGACTCTCAAATAAATGATTATTTGAAATTGTAATTTTCACATCACAGCCTGATTTTGACATATTTATCTTTTCGTTATAAGTCATATTTATTACGATACTTCAAAGTTGAATAACGTACTACCCATTGTTCGAAGAATTTTCAGTGAAGAGTTGATTCGTCCGGCATTTAATACCACACCCTTTCGGTTTGGTTCAAATGGCTCTGAGCACTATGGGACTTAACATCTGTGGTCATTAGTCCCCTAGAACTTAGACCTACTTAAACCTAACTAACCTAAGGACATCACACACATCCATGCCCGAGGCAGGATTCGAACCTGCGACCGTAGTGGTCACGCGGTTCCATAGTGAAGCGCCTTTGACCGCACGGCCACACCGGCCGGCCCTTTCGGTTTCCAGCCACACGCTCTAGCGATAGATCACCACAACACACGCGAATTTGCTCCCACTTGCTGCGTTCCCGAGGCGTTGGTTCTCCCTCTAGTTATTGCAGAAACCTTTCACGTGAATTAGTGTATCAACCGTGTAGGTCGAAAACGGATCAAAATCCCTACAGCAGTTCCTGAGATAAGTCTGCCTATACAGACCGATGCGAGCATGCAACTTCAATATAGGAGGGAGGATAGCAAAGTAACGCACAACATTTTTTGTCTCGTCTGCTACTGCAGCTGGAATTTTGAAATTTCACGACGATATAGTTTGTAGTTTGCGCTACAGAGGGCATTTGTTTTCATATGCAGCTCTAGCGAGAGAAGACTGAATTGTGAAACAAGCACGGGGCGCATGTTACTGTCATCAACTTCTGAATAGCAGCGAAATGCAGCTGGGTATTTGTGGTCCAAAGGGCATAAACCGAGTGAAATTCACAGGAACATGCGTAGCGGGCATGGGGACAACTGTATGGACGGCAGCAGTTGCTACAAGTGATGCGCATTCTTCCAACAGGACCATGTGAACCTTGATAATTCGTCATGCTGCGGGCCGCTGGTAACTGTTGCCACCCCGCAGAATGTTAGAGTCACTGACGCAGCAATTTTGAACTACCGGCGCTTGCAGCTGCAATCCTTATTGCAACAGTACAATATTTTCTATGGTGCGGTGTACGCTATTGCTCATGATATGTTGGAATTTCGTAAAGTTGGTGTTCGCTGTCTGCCAAAGAACTTGACAGACAACCACAAGAGTCAGCGTTTGATTACAAGCAGATGGGCATAACTTCCTGAAAGGAATCGTCACTGGTGATGAGTCTTGAGCGTACCACTACACGCCACAAGATTAATGCTGGTGGTGTCAAAGTTCTTCATGACAACGCTCCCCCCCCCCCCCCCTCACCGCCTCCCACACCTTTTGCTGCTCCTTTTCGCGAGAAAGTCGTCAAATTTGGGCGAGAGATTCTCCTGCATCCACCATACAGTCCGGACCTTGCACCGCCGGACTTTCATCTGTTTGGTCCCATGAAGAAATTATTGGCAGGCCAACGTTTTCCTATATATGCGTAAGTGATATCAGCAGTCCACAGTTGGCTATACTCCAACCAAACAATCTTCCACCGACAGAGCATATTTAAACTGGTACCACGTTGGGAGAAATGTGTAGATAACGTAGGTGACTATGTACAAAACTAGATAAAAGGTGTAAGTTCATTTCGGATTTTCCTTATTTTCCAGCTATTGAACATTTTTGTAATAGAACTGTTGTGCATTAGTTTACGATCTCCCCTCGTAGCACTGGAGCAGGTAACCTACTACCCACTTGCATTATCTCTGCTGTAATGTAGGAATAAATTTCGACATTGAAATTTATAACAAGATCCTGAAATTTTAAACAGTCTGTAGAACAAGTATAAATTCGCAAAACGCCGCAAAAGCGACACAGATGAAGTTTTACAAAGTTATGGCAGTATCTGCTACACTTTATACATCTGAAAGCCGGGTTCCCGAGCAAAAGGATATAAGCAGGACCGAGTTTGAGGAAAGGAGATCTTTCAATAGTGTCATTGCACCAGAGAATATCGCTTCAGAAATGAAGATTTTAGAAATGGATTACAAGTTCACTGAATCCAAAAGCAAACATCTAAACAGGAACATGTAGATAGACTGCTTGAAAATATACTTTCAGTGCACATACTTGACTACAAACCTAGACCGACAACACATAGGGGAAAGGCTCGAAAGAAATATCTGGATCGTTATGACCGGAAGAGCTGTTACTACCAAATCATGAAGGGTGAAGAAAAATAGAGGAATAAAATGACTTCAAACAGGCTGTTTTCCCTGCTGGAAATGATAACGCTAACTTTTGGTGATTCCTGGTTCATGCGAGTAAAATATGTCTTTAATTGAGGGTGACTTTACTTAACTCCTGTAAGGGATATTAAGTCGATGGTAATCACGAAACTAAAGGAACAATCTTACTGCATTCGATTTAGCCCCTGCTGAGTTTTCCGGCCTATTATAGCTAGTTAACAAGCAAATTAAGTCCCTTTATGACCAGTTAAATGAAAGAGAAGATGGAAGATAGTTCTGTATATTTCGCAAGTAGTATTTATCCTGTGGCACATTCTTCGTCTTAGATGCGGGATTTTTTGGCGTATTAGTTCATCAATTAGTCCGACATGAAGATGTTAGATGTTTCATGCTGTAGATAAATAACTACATTTACATTTGTGCTTTGCATGTCTTTCTGACGCCAGCCACTGTGGCCGAGCGGTTCTAGGCGCTTCAGTCCGGAACCGCGCTGCTGCTACGGTCGCAGTTTCGAATCCTGCCACAGGCATGTATGTATGTGATGTCCTTAGGTTAGTTAGGCTGAATTAGTTCTAAGTCTAGGGGACTGATGACCTCAGATGTTAAGTCCCATAGCGCTTAGAGCCATTTGAACCATTTTGTCTTCCTCACGTTGGGCAATGAACGAATCATTGCTACAAAATGCTCACAAGAAGTTCCAAGTAACAACTTTTACGACGGTGGTTGTGTATATTGTGTATTGAACCGGGTACCTAGAAACGATGGAAAGGGTTCCCCCCGCCGTAGCTCTCAGTGGTTCACAACCCCACAACGGGCCACATTAGTCCACTCATCCCACTTCCGCCCCCACACCAAACCCAGGATTATTGTGCGGTTCGGCCCCCAGTGGACGCTTGCCCCCCCCCCCCCTCCCCTCCTCTCCCCAAGGGAATGTCTCATACCGGACGAGTGTACCCCCAGATGTTTTCGTGGTAGGGTAACTTTGGTGTACGCTTATGTGGAGACAGTGTTTGCGCAGCAATTGACAGTATAACTGAAGCGGAATAAGGGGAACCAGCCCGCATTCGCCGAGGCAGATGGAAAACCACCTTAGAAACCATCCACAGGCTGGCCGGCACTCTGGACCTTGGCGATAACCCTCCGGGCGGATTCGTGCCAGGGTCCGGCACACATTCCTGCTCGGGAAGCAGCGCGTTAGATCGCGCGGCTAGCCAGGTGGTACGCCCGTGATAAACGGAGTAAACAAGAAAGTTCAGAAGCCATGCACTACTGTACAAAGTGTTCTACAGATATTGTTACTCCTAGTAGCTGTAAAGGGAAGATCTGGCTTTCCCCATAGTTGGAAGTCATGCTGAAGATGTCATATTTCAATGGCACAGAACATCACTACACTGGCGTCTACTTGTAATAGTATTTCTGAACAAGAACTGCGATGATGGATCGACTATAAGGAAGTGCGGGTCTCACACTGCACAGTTGCCCTATAGGATCGTCTCAGCTCACGGTATATAACTTCTATTTTTGGGGGTCGTTGCGCCTTCCTTTCCAACAACTTTAGGGGAACTGTGTCTTCGCAGAGCAAGAGTTTGACTGTCGTCTGCATGTCGTCTGGTGAAAGACACATTGAACATGAATGAGTAAATGAAAACTTTGATTCCAAACTTATTTTAAAACGTACCCCAAACTTGTATGTACCAGTATGTAAGCCCTCGTTAAACTAAATGTTTCTATTCAAAGTAAACTGCCTTTTACTCCTACGCGTACGTTGAAATTGATCACAAATTCCTATCTTCGTTCTTGTAGAGGTAGTATGAAATCGAATAAATCATTTTAAAAATTCAAAATGTGCCACTGTTGTCAGAGGTATCGGCGGCTGTACGTTGCGCTGACTATGTTGCAGGGAACGCACGGCGAAGTAATTGCCAACATACGTAACCCCGTGTCGTTGAAACTCCAGCGTTGATTCCTGTTCTGCTTCACTGTCGTCATCGGAAGGAGCCGTGATAATGCTATGAGTCTGAGCGTGTTTTATGCGCACTGGACGAGGAGAATGAGTAGTCTGAGACGCCTCATTGATATAGCCGTGAGGGCCGCAGCAATGGCGCTGATGACCTGCCAGGGTCACTGGCTGAAGGAGCCGAGGCATCGCGTGCACGCTGTCACTTTGGCGCGTCGTGCGTGCTGATTCTCTTACGAAGACTCGTAGGTGCTGCCGATGGTGACGTCCTTTTTAACCGTTTTTACTCATGTAATTTATTACCTCAGACATACCTTATGCATTGTCACAGCCTTTTAAATGCTCTGATAGAATATACCAGGACACGGACACGCACACACACAATTACCCATGCAAGGAGAATGCATTACACCACTTGTTTTACGGAGCAAGAGGTGCGTGACCTCCCGCAGCTCGTTGCATAATCCATTCTACACTGAAGCGCCAAAGAAACTGGTGTAGGCATGCGTATTCAAATACAGAGATACGCTCTAAACATTCATGGTGGTGTCTGTTTGTTCTATATCGTGTCTCCCTACCACTTTCGCGCAACGACGCTCTGAGCTTGTTTTTTAGGGAATTAACTAGTTTGAACTTGGGACCTGTTGCTGGTAAGGAGACGCCAGACCACACATGACATGTAGAATTCAGAAGAGTTCAGTGAGACTAGCGATGATATAACCAAATAATGATCTCAGTGTCAGCTCCACTGCACTCCCTGTAAAAGAATCTTAATACTAACTAAATTTAGTGAAAGGGGTTCAAGGCTTTCCTATTTTTAGTTAGCTGGTAAAATAACGTCGAAAAATCAGTTAAGTTTACCATTGGAAATTTTATTCTACTCACAAAACATCGTTTATAAATTGCACTATTGATAAAAGGAAATGTATTAATACAGGATGGTAAAAACCAACTGCGTTCAACAAAAATGTGAACGAATATTCCCTGAATGGGTTTCCAAGTTCTACAATCGATCGAAGGATGACCTATGCCATATCACATCTATAATCTCGGTTTAATTTAAGTTTCACAAAAGAAAAAACTATAAAAATGGTCTACAGTGACCCTCAATTATCTTTAATTACTTATCTAACTTGTCGTGAATTACAGTGGCTGATGTGGCTACTCAATAACTATATAAAAGAAAAATCATCGCGTTTCAGATCTGTTCTTCAAGTGGCAAATGTGAACACCATGAGTTTTAATTAACGATCGACACTAGTGTTACGCAAACAAGGGGTGTAACAGATGAGTCTTCTGCAGTTCTGAGTGAAGCCTTATGCGCTCAAAAATGCGGCATCGCATGCGTTCATTACCTTGTCGGTGTTTAGGCAGCGTCAGGGCGACAGCGGCCGGTGCACCAGCCATCCAGCTCGCCGTCTCGGAACTAACTCTCCTCTAACTTCTCCTTACTACAATTTACCGAAGTTACTTTAAAAAAACTATCTGGCTATGTTTTCATCTGACCAATCAGGGTCTCAATGTTAACCTTAAGCTCCGCCTACAAAAATTCTGTCTATCCAATGACAAACGTTATACTTTTCGTGGTGGGGCAATGTTTTTAAAGTTTGCAACGTAACAGAGACGCTAAAAAGTCTCACGCTAAAACCTGCAGCTGGTGTGGTCCTTTTAGCGTTATCGTAACATCTATACTGTTCTTCTGGAGGGCTCTATCTTTTAACATGGGCTGGGGGGTGGTCCTTGACGTACCTGAGACGCGAAAAAGTCTCACGCTAAAACGTGTGGGTGGTGAGCACTAGTGGTTAGCTGGCGACGTGGGTGTCCAGTCCGTCCCTTACCGTAGGGCCTTCTAGCTTAACACGGTTCTGCTCTCGGCTTCTGTTCTCGTTTCTCCCCTCGGAACTGCGTCTGCTGCGTCTGCCTCGCGGTGGGAAGGTACGACATGCATTTAGGCATTCTTGTGTTAGTCTGTGGTATTCCATTTGCTCACTCGTTACTCGTATTACTTTGGTTAATTTAATGTCACGATTTATTCGGAGCTACATGACATACTAGTGGATTTGCTTATCATGTTGGGGTTTTCATGGAAGGTGTTGGATTTGCCTGACACCTTACAATGTAAACAGGCAGAATAAGGCGCTGCGGTCGGCATCGCCTATATAAGACAATAAGTCTCAGGCGCAGTTGTCAGATCGGTTAGTGCTGCAACAAGGCAGGTTATCAACATTTAAGTGCATATGAACTTGGTGTTATAGTCGGCGCACGACCGATGAGACACAGCATCACCGAGGTAGCGATGAAGTGGGGATTTCGAATACGACTATTTCATGAGTGTACCGTGAATATCAGGGATCCGGTAAAACATCAAATCTCCGACATCCCTGTCGCCGGAAAAAGATCCTGAAAGAACGGGATCAACGAGGACTGAAAAGAATCGTTCAACGTGACAGAAGTGCAACCGCTCAGCAAATCGCTGCAGATTTCAAAGCAGGGCCGTCAACAAGTGTCAGCGTGCGAACCATTCAGCGAAACATCATGTATATGGGCTTTCGGAGCCGAAGGCCCACTCGTGTACCCTTAATTACTGCACAACACAAAGTTTTGTGCCTTGCCAGGGTCCATCGACATTGTACTGTTAATTACTGGAAACATGTCGCATGGTCGTACGAGTCTCACTTCAAATTGTATCGAGCTATTTGTCGTCTACGAGTATGCAGACAACCTCATCAATCCATGGTCACTGCATGTCAAATGGCTCTGAGCACTATGGGACTTAACTTCTGAGGACATCAGTCCCCTAGAACTTAGAACTGCTTAAAGCTAATTAACCTAAGGACGTCGGACGCTTCCAGACTGTAGCAGCTAGAACCGCTCGGCCACCTTGGCCGGCCCCTGCATGTCAGCTGCTGACTGTTCAAGCTGATGGAGGCTCTGTAAAGTTGTAGGGCGTGTGCATGTGGAGTGAAATGGGACCCGTGATACGTCTAGTTACCACTCCGACTGGTGTTAGGTACGTAAGAATCCTGTCTTACCATGTGCATCCATGTCCATTGCGCATTCCGACTGACTTGGGCAATTGCAGCAGGACAATGCGACACCCCACACAACCATAATTGCTACAGAATGACTAATAGGAACACTCTTCTAAGTTTAAACACTTCCGCTGGCCTTCAAACTCCCCAGACATTTAAAATAATTAAGCAAGGCCTTGTAACGTGCTGTTCAGAAGACATCTCCACCTCTCTTACTCTTACGGGTTTATTGACACCCCTGCCAGTTTCACGGTGTCAGTTCCCTCCAGTGCTACTTCAGACATCAGTCGAGCCAATCCATGTCGTGTTGCGGCACTTCCGCGTCCTTGCGGAGGTCATATACGATATTGGACAGCTGTACCAGTTTCTTTCGCTCTTCAGTGTAATAAGCTAACGAAAACGAATGTAACACCAAGAAGGAGTTTTCGACATAAACGAAAGTTGGTAGGCCTGTTGCTACATCTGTAACAGGATGTCTATTCAGATTTCACGCTAGACATTCAAGAGTGACGCTACTATGAGGATGTAAATAAGTTTCCTTTAAATACAAGCCGTAACTGTTGTGAGCGTTAGGTACCTTTGACATAGTTGCGGCGAGTTGATGTTAGCCAAGAATGCCTTTAAGGCGACAAGGACGCCGTTATAAACACCTCACGAGTATGAATAAGATCGTGTAATAGGACTACGGAGCTAGACGTTCCTTCTGTGATACTACAGAAAGACTTGGTAGTAATGTAGCCACCATACGTGATTGCTGGCAGCAGTGGTCACGAGAATGTGCAGTCGGAAAAAGACGAGGCTCTGGACGGCCACGTGTCACTACCGATAGGGAAGATCGTGTTCGGTCTATGGCTTTGGCGCATCGTGCTGCTGTACATCTTCAGCAGCAATTCGAGTACCACAGTGCTACATCGATCTGTTACAGATCGGTTACTTCAAGAAAAGGTTCAAGGCATACGCACTGTAGGGTGCATTCCACTGATCCCATACCACCGCCATTTGTGACTTCAGCAGTGTCAAGCAGATGTCTGTTTTGTTTTATGATGAGAGCTGGTTTTGCTTCGGTGCCATTGGTGGCTGTGTGTCGGTTAGAAGGAGGCCAATCGAGGCCCTGCAACCAGCCTGTTTGCGTGTTACGAACACTGGACCAACAACAGGAGTTACGGTTTGGGCTGCGATTTCGTATGACAGCAGGAGCACACTTGTGGGTATCCCACGCACCCTCACTGCAAATTTGTACGCCAGCCTGGTGGTTTGGCCTGTTGTGCTGCCATTTATGAACAGAAAACAGCATTCCAGTGGGTGTTTTCAATTATGGTTCTGAGCACTATGGGACTTAACATCGGAGGTCATCAGGCCCCTAGAACTTAGAACTACTTAAACCTAACTAACCTACACACACATCCATGCCCGAGGCAGGATTCGGAACTGCGACCGTAGCAGTCGCGCGGTTCCGTACTGAAGCGCCTAGAACCGCTTGGCCACCACGGCCGGCGGGGTGTTTTCCAACAGGATAGCGGTCGCCCATATACCACTGTTGTAACCCAACATGCTCTACTGAGCGTCGACATGTCCTTTAGCCGGATCGAACGAACACATATGGGACATCGTCATACGATAACTCCAGCGTCATTCACAACCAGTGTTAACTGTCCATGCATCGATCGCCCAGGTGAAACAGGAATGGAACTCCATTTCTCAAACTTACATTTGGCGCTTATGAAACACAATCCATGCACGTTTGCATGCTTGCAGTCAATATTCTGGCGGTTACAAAGGTTATTAATGTGCGAGCGTTCCACATTTGCAATTTTTTATCTCGTGCTTACATTAACCAGTGATATTGCAATTTTAATAACTGGAATGTGATACGAATGTAGTCCCCAAATTTGATTACTCTGCATTGATTAGTTTTTGGTGCTGCGATGCTTTTTCTCTCTGTTTATTATAAATGCGTGTGGCGGCATCAGTTTGTGTTTAAGTACCTGAGATAGATGGATCGCTACTTTAGCACATAGTCGTTAGTTTAGATAGAGAGTTTAGCTACATGTTCTCGGTATTTCGTTGTTTGTTACGAGTTAATCAGTCTGCAGTAAAAAATAACACTCCGAGTAAACGTCGTGTCCACAGCTTTTATGGGGGAATTACATCCTGTCGACATATTACTCGTACCGAAAGTATTCCTAACTCTTACATTTTCACGACTAAACCGCTGAAGTAATTTCTGTGAAATTTGAGATAGAGATATCTTGAACTCTGACGAAGAATGCAGGCTACCATAGAAAGTGTGTAGCACAAGATATTTGTTGATTTGAATAATATTACGTAAATTAGGGAAAAATACTAAACCTTTGAAAAAGCTGTTTACTCTTTTACTTTTATCATATTTTGAGAAAATTTCTTTATAGGTTCAGCTGCTCTACACAGTACAGTTCAACGTAATTAGTACAACGCTTATGCAATCTTCAGCGTGTTTAATCAGTACTTCCATACCAATATTATTGAATGTGAAAGTATCTCTGTCTGTTACGTTTACCCGACTAAGTCGATCAATTGAGTTCGATGAAATTTCGTATAGAGATAGCTTGAATTTTCAGAAAAAAACATGGGCTATTTTAGAAATAAAAAGAATACTACCGCTAAAAGGGTGAATTAGGGAATGAAACTTGATTGTTTTACTTTAGTGAACATAAATCACGTTAAAAATTATTAAATTTGTTACGCAATGTGCATGTTGTATAATGTATACCTACTTCAATAGCACGATCCATAGATAAGCGCTCCCTCCCACGCTCCTTCGCATGCGCGCTGCTCGGCAGTGATGCTTGCGTGCGCCACTGCGTCGTGCATTGTGGCAGTCGGATTGAGGGGGAAGAGGGGGGGGGGGAGGAGGTGGGAGACGTTGCTGCACGTTGCCACCTTTGCTTACCTGAACAAGCAGACTTGCGAGGGCAGCTGGGTTGTTGCAGTAAAACAGTTTACTTTCTCACTATAACTCATCGTAAGAAAACTACGCCGGCCGCTGTGTCGTTAGGTTATTTAGGTTTAAATAGTTCTAAGTCTAAGGGACTGATGACCTCAGATGTTAAGTCTCATAGGTCTTAGTGCCATTTGAACAATTTGAAGCAAACTACTGATACGTGAGTGTAATGTGAGTAAAAGGTAGTCATAATATATTCGATGACATTTTTGTTGGGTCTAAGCAGAATGTACATTAGTATGTTCTGCAGAAATGATTAGCATTTGAACCATATCGGCCCGCTGGTTCGAGATCAACATCGATATCACAGCGCAACACCACCTGCCGGTAAAATGTGCCAGCGAATCTTGTTGCCGTATAAACTGAAGGTAATGGATCAGTGTGATTTCATCAGACTTCAGGAGAGACCAAGTGTTTCGGCAGTGCAATGGGTGTGTGCAGAATGGTTCACGGAAGTCCTCAAAACACAATGAGATGCGTCAGGTTGCACTGCCCAGACCACCCTTCAATAAAATCGACACCTCATCCAAATGGCATTGCGGGACACATCTGGGTCCTTCTCGGTTCTGGCGCAACAGTGGAACAGTGTAACACATCATACGCTGTGTGGGGTGACAGTCCGCCGCTGTTCATTGCAGCTCAGGTTACGTGCGCATCGTTCACTTCTTCACCTACCTTTGAAAAATGTTAAGAGACATGTTAGATGGCAATGGTGTACGTAACGACGTCACTGAGGTCAGGAATGACATCAGATAGTGATTCCGGACGAATCCAGGTTCTATTTATTTGAAAATGATGGCAGCATTTTGGTTTCTCACAGACGGTGGGAGCGGCGTCATAGTGACTGCATTTGCACAACACATACAGCGCCAACTCAAGGCCATATGGTGTGATTTGCTATTGAGTACAACCAAAAATCACAATCACTGGGTGTTCAGAATCTGTGACCTGAGTGACCTAACTGACTGACATCCTGCGACCCGTAGCCATACCATTTCCGCACAGCACCCCAGACGCCATTTTCAGCAAGGCATTACAGTACCACATGCTGTTGCACGAACACGTGCCTTCTTGGTATCACTGGATGTTAAATTTTGCTCCGGCCCGCCAGACTTGTCGCCAATTGAAAATGTGTGGGATGTGGTGAAACGACAAGTGCAGCACTGTGACCCAACGCCAAGCACCACAGATGAACTTTGGAACCAGGTGAATGCAGCTTTATCAGGGATAAAGGCGGACCCTCTGCCTACTGGGCAGCAGGACATATGCTGAGCCGATGTGACTGAACTGATAATCATTTCTGCAAAATGTACTAATGCCCTGTGAATTTAAGCGTCCTATCTCCAGTCGTTCGAGGTGTTCCGTTTTTTTTTTTTTTTGTTTTTTTTTCCGGACATGCGTGTGCAGTCATCTAGAACAACATTTTATCGGTCCATCTACATCTTCATCTACATCTACATCTATACTCCGCAAGCCACCTGACGGTGTGTGGCGGAGAGTACCCTGAGTACCTCTATCGATTCTCCCTTCTATTCCAGTCTCCTATTGTTCGTGGAAAGAAGGATTGTCGGTATGCTTCTGTGTGGGCTCTAATCTCTCTGATTTTATCCTCATGGTCTCTTCGCGAGATATACGTAGGAGGGAGCAATATACTGCTTGACTCTTCGGTGAAGGTATGTTCTCGGAGCTTTAACAAAAGCCCGTACCGAGCTACTGAGCATCTCTCCTGCAGAGTCTTCCACTGGAGTTTACTTATCATCTCCGTAACGCTTTCGTGATTACTAAATGATCCTGTAACGAAGCGCGCTGCTCTCCGTTGGATCTTCTCTATCTCCTCTATCAACCCCACCTGGTGCGGATCCCACACTGCTGAGCAGTATTCAAGCATTGGGCGAACAAGCGTACTGTAACCTACTTCCTTTGTTGTCGGATTGCATTTCCTTAGGATTCTTCCAATGAATCTCAGTCTGGCATCTGCTTTACCGACCATCAACTTTATATGATCATTCCATTTTAAATCACTCCTAATGCGTACTCCCAGATAATTTATGGAATTAACTGCTTCCAGTTGCTGACCTGCTATTTTGTAGCTAAATGATAAGGGACCTATCTTTCTATGTATTCGCATCACATTACACTTCGCTACATTGAGATTCAATTGCCATTCCCTGCACCATGCGTCAATTCGCTGCAGATCCTCCTGCATTTCAGTACAATTTTCCATTGGTACAACCTCTCGATACACCACAGCACCATCTGCAAAAAGCCTCAGTGAACTTCCTATGTTATCCACAAGGTCATTTATGTATATTGTGAATAGCAACGGTCCTACGACACTCCCCTGCGGCACACCTGAAATCACTCTTACTTCGGAAGACTTCTCTCCATTGAGAATGACATGCTGCGTTCTGTTATCTAGGAACTCCTCAATCCTATCACACAATTGGTCTGATAGTCCGTATGATCTTACTTTGTCCATTAAACGACTGTGGGGAACTGTATCGAATGCCTTGCGGAAGTCAAGAAACACGGCATCTACCTGTGAACCAGTGTCTAAGGCCCTCTGAGTCTCGTGGACGAATAGCGCCAGCTGGATTTCACACGACAGTCTTTTTCGAAACCCATGCTGATTCATACAGACTAGATTTCTAGTCTCCAGAAAAGTTATACTCGACCATAATACGTGCTCCAAAATTCTACAACTGATCGACGTTAGAGATATAGGTCTATAGTTCTGCACATCTGTTCGACGTCCCTTCTTGAAAACGGGGATTACCTGTGCCCTTTTCCAATCCTTTGGAATGCTTCGCTCTTCTAGAGACCTACGGTACACCGGGGCAAGAAAGGGAGCACGTTCCTTCACGTACTCTATGTAAAATCGAACTGGTATCCCATCAGGTCCAGCGGCCTTTCCTCTTTTGAGCGATTTTAATTGTTTCTCTATCCCTCTGTCGTCTATTTCGATATCTACCATTTTGTTATCTGTAGCGACAATCTAGAGAAGGAACTACAGAACAATCTTCCTCTGTGAAACAGCTTTGGAAGAAGACATTTAGTATTTCGGCCTTTAGTCTGTTATCCTCTGTTTCAGTACCATTTTGGTCACAGAGTGTCTGGACATTTTGTTTTGATCCACCTACCGCTTTGACATAAGACCAAAATTTCTTAGGATTTTCTGCCAAGTCAGAACATAGAACTTTACTTTCGAATTCATTGAACGCCTCTCGCATAGCTCTCTTCACACTACATTTCGCTTCCCGTAATTTTTGTTTGTCTGCAAGGCTTTGGCTATGTTTGTGTTTGCTGTGAAGTTCCCTTTGCTTCCGCAGCAGTTTTCTAACTCAGTTGTTGTAGCACGGTGGCTCTTTTCCACCTCTTACGATCTTGCTTGGCACATACCCATCTAACGCATATTGTACGATGGTTTTGAACTTTGTCCACTGATCCTCAACACTATCTGTACTTGAGACAAAAATTTTGAGTTGAGCCGTCAGGTACTCTGTAATCTGCTTTTTGTCACTTTTGCTAAACAGAAAAATCTTCCTACCTTTTTTAATATTTCTATTTACGGCTGAAATCATCGATGCAGTAACCGCTTTATGATCGCTGATTCCCTTTTCTGCATTAACTGTTTCAAATAGTTCGGGTCTGTTTGTCACCAGAAGGTCTAATATGTTATCGCCACTAGTCGGTTCTCTGTTTAACTACTGAAGGTAGTTTTCAGATAAAGCACTTAAAAAATATCCGGCAAATTAAAATCTCCACCCACAACTATAACATGGTGGGGAAATCTACTCGAAATATTTTCCAAATTATTCTTCAGGTGCTCAGCCACAACAGCTGCTGAGCCCGGGGGCCTGTAGAGACATCCAATTACCATGTCTCAGCCTGCTTTAACCGTGACCTTCACCCAAATCATTTGACATTTCGGATCTCCGTCAATTTCCTTCGATACTATTGCACTTCTTATCGCTATAAACACGTCTCCCCCTTCACTGTCCAGCCTGTCTCTGCGGCATACATTCCAATCTGAGTTTAGGATTTCATTACTGTTTTTGTCTGGTTTCAGCCAACTTTCTGTCCCTAGTACTATATGGGCTTTGTGGCCGTTTATTAGTGAGAGCAGTTCTGGGACCTTTCTATAGACGCTCCTGCAGTTTACTATTAGCACATTAATATTGTTATTCCCTGTTGCATTTTGCCTACTCCTTCCTTGCCGCGTTTCAGGAGGCGTTTTGTCGGGCCTCAATCCTAGATCACCCACTACCGAGACGAAGAGCTTTCTATTCGCAACTCGCGGACGAAATGAACTTTCGGCATTATGTCTTCTTTTTAGAATCTTTCCTTTCTTTGACATTAACGTTCCCAGCATATGATCGGAAAGCAGCCGATCTACTGCGTCTTCTACTGGTTCCAGCGAAGGCCCAAACGCGATAGCATGACAGATTTGTTTGCAATTGTAGCCTCTCTGCTTGAACGCTGACTGTAGCTTTTATAACACATGTGTCAAGCTTCCCGACCCCGAAGTGTCGTAAGCTCTTCGTGCCAACGCTCATAGGACCTCGGCGCGTTGGTACACTGAATGGCAACTCGTTTCATGTATGTACCCGTCTGCATTCTATAAATAGAATGTCCCAGAATGAAAACGTCCCTTCCATACAGCAGTACATCCAGGAACGGAACCTTTTAGTCCCTTTGTACTTTCATTGTGTACTTGATGCTGGGATGAAAATATTAAAATATTCCAGGAAAATGTGAATGACGGCCGATAGTTCGAGAAGCTTCCTTCTACTTCAATAGTATTTTGTGCATGTCGAACAGTAAGCGCATTTTTTCTCGTTTTTATTTATGAGCGAAGTTGATTGAAACAAATTTTGTATCTGCCTGTACGTCCTTATCGAGCCGCTGAAATGAATTTCTGAAGACAAACTGCCCTAAAACATCAGCTTTATGGCAGACACTAATACGAACAAGTAAGTGTGCTGTTAAATGAGGTAAATGAAAATCATAGATGATGTAACATCACAGAGGTATGAATTCCTGAAGAGAAAAAAAAACATGAAATTGTATTTTGTTCAAGACAGAATCATCAAAATCTATCCACAGTCCAACTAAACACCGTCGGAAATCGTGAGCTTCATTAAAGAAATACCGCCTCGAGATGAATATTGGATGTTAGCGTCCTTGTTGTGGATCTAGATTGGTCACCATGTTCATGTACAGGGTGGAAAGACACAGTTCAGAAAGCATGTAAAGGTGTAGCAGGATAGGGCGTGTTCAGAAATGATGTTAAGAAACAAATTCGAAATGTTGCACCGTTTCAAAGTTAATTAGCATAATAGATAGCCAATCAGGCCGTCAGGAGCAAAAATTCATGCGGCCTTCGAGGAACGATTAGTGTCAGTTGCTCTCATAGCGGTTCTAGGCGCTTCAGTAAGGAACCGCGCACCTGATACGACCGCAGGTTCGAATCCTGCTTCGGGCATGGGTGTGTGTGATGTCCTTAGGTTAGTTAGGTTTAAGTAGTTTAAGTTCTAGGCGACTGATGACCTCTGATGTTAAGTCCCATAGTGCTCGGAGCCATTTGAACCATTTTTTGTTCTCATAGCGTAGACGATAGCTTTCGAGTATGCTCTGCCATGTCAAATTCTTGTATCGCCGTTGTTCGGTTTTAGGAAAACAAACGAAAACACGTTTGACGATACCGTATCTGACAGGGCACTTGAATTTGCGCGCGCACCGGCCTGAGGGGCTAACTTCAATGCAATTTACCCCGGAAATTGCGAAATGAATCGGATCTTTTTCTGAACAGTTATTTGTCAGAACAACGTACGCTGCAATACTGCAACACCCTTAGGAGCATTACAGATAGCGTCGGACCACACCCAATGTGCCGTGCACTCCAGCAGAATCCACCACTGGGGTATTTGAATTTTTTTTCAATTTTTCTTTTTTTTTATTAAACTTGTTTGGAGAATTGGATTCGACCCACACCCTTCCCTTTCAAGGGCAGTGGCTTTACCTACCGAGCTAAGCCAGCACGATTTATAAATTGTCTTTCACATCTTCAAATCCTCCAGTAACTCTCTCGTTTTTTCTAGATAAAACTGAAATTGTGAAGGCGCCTCGTGAGTTGTGCGTAAATAACTCACTCATTAAGACCATTTCTCACTAAAGGCAAGGATTTGAGCCCTAGTTTGGTACACGGTTTTAACCTCTCAGAAAGATTCAAAACTGTTTTCATTTTATTGGAGTCTGATCTTTTCAGATTAGTTACAATATTGTACTTATCGGTAATTAGTTCTGTCAACAAATCATGCAAATGATAGAATTACGAATGGGAACTTAGATGCTTATTTCTAATACTAATAGTCCTAAAATTATTTCTTTATCTTGTGCGATTTCCTACGCAGCTGTAAGCACAAAAGTACAGAATAGTTCTAGCTCACACCTGAAGACTCTTTCTTTAAACGCTGCGAATAATTTTCTTTGAGCGATCTGGCAATTGTCAACTAAATCAAATGGTAGTTTTACTCCTGTTTTAAGAAAAGAAAAATTCTATGTTACACGCGAGGCTTAGAGATCGATAGCCCCCGTCCAGTCCTTCTCTGCACACGTTTCGTCCCTTGTTAAAGCCCCTTGATAGGGATCTCGCATGCTCCAGTGATATTCTCATATAGAACCTGCAAACCCCTTGTAACAGTCTTTCGCAGGCGAGCAGCAAGTTTCCTGTACTTCAACAACGATCCGAAGGCTCTCATTTATCTCTCTCACGGCCGGTCCTGTGTTTCTCTTTACGGTCCCACTTATTTTTTTCCACCACTTGACAGCTTCAAAGTAATAGACATTTGTCCTGCAACCAAAAACTGTCGAATGTGACGCCCGAGAATTTCCAGGTGTTGTAAGTGCTTATAATGTCTTCTGTCAAAAATGGTTCAAATGGCTCTGAGCACTATGGAACTTAACATCTATGGTCATCAGTACCCTAGAACTTAGAACTACTTAAACTTAACTAACCTAAGGACAACACCCAGCCATCACGAGACAGAGAAAATCCCTGACCCCGCCGGGAATCGAACCCGGGAACCCGGGCGTGGGAAGCGGGAACGCTACCGCACGACCACGAGATGCAGGCCTGTCCTCTTTCACTGTGTCCGAAGCTGATGTGCTAACTGCATAAAATTCCAAAGAGACAGCTTCTAACTATTTTCAGGTGTGCACTGTAGGAGAGTTGTGCAATTTCTACACCACCATTCGACGCAACGCTTGAGAACATTTCAAGCAAAAACTGCCGTGCTCATATCTTGTGATACCAGTGCAGTCGGAGATTCTCAAGTCAACAGGTAACTTGGACAACGTTGTTTCAACTGTTGGTGAGAGAAATATTCGTACACTACGTCTGTAAATAAAATGTTTGTATTAGAATATCATAGCGAGCCCATGGTCTACTCATAACGTCCTAAATATCTTTTTAGCAAGGAGGTATTTTCATTTAGAAATGTAAATACCATTGACGTGTGCAGAAATGCGTAGCATTAATTTAACAAATATCCACATGTCTTTGTTAAAGGTGCATCTTTTTCCAGTAACCACTTGCCGAAGATAAAAAAGGGTTCAATGGCTCTGAGCACTATGGGACTTAACATCTGGGGTCATCAGTCCCCTAGAACTTAGAACTACTTAAACCTAACTAACCTAAGGACATCAAACACATCCATGCCCGAGGCAGGATTCGAACCTGCGACCGTAGCAGTCGCGAGGCTCCGGACTGAGTGCCTAGAACCAAGAGACCAAAAGTGCCAAAGATACTTATCTTCGAAAAGTACAGTGCTTTTTCCAAATTCTGTGTCGGATGACCTGGTCGGTGATGTAATGTTGCAACTTACAGTTCCTTATTTGCAGTTATTAGAGTAGAGCGTGGAACCTAAACTAAGAAACATTGTACATTCGCTTTAGGAACGTCAGAGTGTTTGCCCATTAGTGGATAGTATGTAGCCTTTCCACTTTCCCTGGAATACGATACATTGGCCATGATTATGTGTAACGAATTTTTTGGAAGGGTATCGATTCCAAATAAACTTTAGAGGAACGATGTGGAAAACTATATGACAAATCACCAACATTGCGAAAAATGGTTCAAATGGCTCTGAGCACTTGGGACTTGACAGCTACCGTCATTAGTCCCCTAGAGCTTACAACTACTTAAACGTAACTAACCTAAGAACATCCATGCCCGAGGCAGGATTTGAACCTGCGACCGTAGCGGTCACGCGGTTCCAGACTGAAGCGCCTAGAACCGCACGGCCACACCGGCCGGCACCAACATTGCAGTTAAGTATACAATATTACTGTGAAATAATGTTAACACAAAGATTAATTTATAATGCTTATTCGAATTTATCATTAAAATGAAATGATCCGGGCGCCAGTAATATTTCTGAAAGCAACTGGTCATAGCAAGACGTCATGTAAGAATCAGTAACACGTGTATTGCTGACGTATTTTTTAGTTGCGAGGGAGTAAATTTTCAAATTAAAGGGATTACAAAATATTTATGTAATTCAAATAAATACTCAGAACTTTAGAATTCTTAACGTAATAATAAACAGAGTGATAACTGAATGGGTTGCAACAGTGCGCGATGCGATGTTAATGACGTAGCGTACCCACATTATAATCTTTATTGTTACGGATTTTGATAGAAAAACTTTTCCAAATACTGAAAATGTCACTTTCAAAATTAATTCAGGTACACATTAATCACTAAAAAGAAACAGTAAATTAGGAGAAGTGCAGAAAATGAATGTGTCAGGTTCCACCCGCCTCCTTTGACCCGTGACGTAATTGTGTGACGACACTGAGGCGCAGCGTATTAGAAGTGGGTTGTTGTTGCAGGCCTGTTGGAGAACGCGGTGGCGCCCTCTAGTGTGTCTGATTGACTGTGAGTGATGTTAGCGCGGCACTCGACTTAGTGTTGTGTGTAACTAGATGTTTCGGGAGTCTGTTTTTGTTGGCTTCACAGTAACTTTCTTTGCGTCGTTACTTTTCGGCTACTGGATTGTTTTCTGTTCTGCAATTGTTAGTTTGTTGTGTTGTTAATGGTTTGAAAGTTATTTTTTGGAGTTGCAATTCGAACTACGTATGAATTTTACAACGGAATTTGCCAGCAGTTCTTTGGTTGGTGCTATGGGTGACTATGTGGCGTTTACAATTATATGTCTACAATTATACAGGGTGGCCCATTGATCGTGACCGGGCCAAATATATCACGAAATAAGCGTAAAACGAAAAAACTACATAGAACGAAACTTGTCTAGCTTCAAGGGGGAAACCAGATGCCGCTATGGTTGGCCTAGATGGCACTGCCATAGGTCAAACGCATATCAACTGCGTTTTTTAAAATAGGAACTCCGCTTTTTTATTTCATATTCATATAGTACGTAAAGAAATATGAATGTTTTAGTTGGACCACTTGTTTCTCTTTGTGATAGATGGCGCTGTAATAGTCACAAAGGAATAAGTTCGTGGTATCACGTAACAGCCGGCCGGGTGGCCGAGCGGTTCTAGGCGCTACAGCCTGGAACCTCGCGACCGCTACGGTCGCAGGTTCGAATCCTGCCTCGGGCATGGATGTGTGTGATGTCCTTTGGTTAGTTAGGTTTAAGTAGTTCTAAGTTCTAGGGGACTGATGACCTCAGTAGTTGAATCCCATAGTGATCAGAGCCATTTGAACCATCACGTAACATTCCGCCAGTGTGGACGGTATTTGCTTCGTGATACATTACCCGTGTTAAAATGTCTCAACAGAATGGGGTCTGCAATCAAGAGTTTGAAGGTCAACGGTTCCCAATCCTGTCCCAGGATAGCTGTGTCATCAGCGTAAATCAAAGTCATCGTGTGTCGGCCCTTCTTGGGCGCCGGTACGCTGTTAGAGTCTGTCCGTGAACGCATAGAGCAGTTGTGGTGGGTGAAGTGTCCTTTCCCGGATAAATGCGACGGCTGACGCCCAGCGACAGTAAGCTTCCCGTCCAGTAACGCAGCGCGGCGTACGGCGATTTACATAGATTCCGTTGGTGTGTCTTTCTTATGTTAGTTCTATTAGTTCTTATTTCTGAAAAATAAAAGCTCTTGACCGTGTCTGCGCGCTGCGTCACCACCTCTTCGAGAGGTGCGCTGCAGTAGGATCTGTGCAAACTTGTCAAACAGCCTGTAGGTTCTCCTCGTGACGTAGAGGGTAGAGAGTGTAGCGACTCGCCTGCTCGCTCCTCATTTTGTAGCCAGACTACACCAACATCTTTCAGATCGCCGCCGGCGTCCGATCGGGAATAGGTATTCCTTTCCCTTCCCTAAGCCTCGAATTTTTCATTGCAGAGTGTGTAATCCGATATTACATGTCCCGCTTAGGATAGTAGCCTCCTCTACTAGCAGCCGCCAGATATTTCTCACTTGCTGCTAAGGATTTTGCTGTGTTGTCTATCTTACGCTGGATAGGTTAAATTCAGAGCTCACTAACTTCAGTGCCTCATTACCTTATACCCTAATACCCGTATCAAAATCTGTCATATTCGTTTGATACTTGTCTGCATAATGTTGAATGTTTTAATCGTTTTGTGTTGATCAGACTGGCAATCAGCTCAATTAATCAACTGAACATTTTAAGCACAAACTAAGCCCATAGAAACTGTTCTAAAAGTTTATGTCTCATTTTGCAACTAATTAAATCAGAATTGTAGACATAACATGTTAGGGCCGAAAGTATGGACTAAGACATCAGAGTATGTTCTAGCATAACAAAAACAAGTTCTGATATCTCGACATCTCCTGGGTATACCTAGAATTTCGTTCTAGCGTCAGTATTAGTTGCTGAGTACCTTTTCCAAGGGACTTGGAATTCCATTTCGGTACTCCCTAATACATGCTCCAATCTGTACTCAGTATTATTACACTGAGGTACACTTGCTGTTTCACCAACCTCGTGACTACTACGTGGTGTGTGAAAGTCAAATGGCTCCAAGCACTTTGGGACCTAACATCTGCCGTCATCAGTCCCCTACACTTAGAACTACTTAAACCTAACTAACCTAAGGACACCACACACGTCCGTGCCCGAGGCAGGAATCGAACCTGCGACCGTAGTAGCAGCGCGGTTCCGGACTGAAGCGCCTAGAGCCACTCGGCCACAGCGGTCGACCGTGTGTGAAGCAAAGGACGCTGTACATCATCTCCAGCAACGGCTAAATCGTCACGTTTGTATTTTCTCTTAATCCCCTTTTAAACAAAATATTTGTTCTGCATGTGGCAGTACTTTCCACGAAATTGGCAGTTGTTATATTTGTATACTAATGATAAATTAATAATTTATTCTTAAATTCTATCATCATGGAAAGCAAAAAAAATAAACGCTACAGAAGTCCGAAAATATTGTGAACTTTGTCGATCGCTAAGTCCTGTGGAAAGGGAACGAATACAGCATTTTCCAAGGAGTCGTCAAGGTTCCAGTTTCCGTTGGGGTCACTATCATCGTTTACGCTAGCGCCTGACACCTTCAGCTAAATCATTAAGTTACAATGAAACGAGCATTTTGTTGGCATTGACAGCATCCACTTTCACTTACCAGAGCCACACTGAAGAGCCAAAGAAACCGGTACACATGTATATCGTGTACGGTCCCCGCGAGCACGCAGAAATGTCGCAAGACGACGTGGTGTGAATTCGACTAACATTTGAAATAGTGCTGGAGGGAATTGATACCATGAATTCTGCAGGGATGTTCATAAATCCGTAAGACTACGTGAGGGTGGAGATCTCTTCTGAACAGCACGTTGCAAGGCATCCTAGATATGCTCAGTAATGTACATGTATGGGGCGTTTAATGGCCAGCGGAAGTGTTTGAACTCAGAAGAGCGCTCCTGGAGTCATCCTGTAGCAATTCTGGACGTGTGGGGTGTCGCATTGTCCTGCTGGAATTGTCCAAGTCCGTTGGAATGCACATTGGACGTGAATGGATTCAGGTGATCAGACAGGATGCATACGTACGTGTCTCCTGTCAGAGTCCTATCTAGACGTATCAGGGGTCCCATATCACTGCAACTGCACATGCCCACATCATTACAGAGCTTCCATCAGATTGAACAGTCTCCTGCGGACATGCAGGGTCCATGGATTCGTGAGGTTGTCTCCATACCCGTATCCATCCATCTGCTAGATACAGTTTGAAACGAGACTCGTCGTACCAGGCAACATGTTTTCAGTCATCAACAGTCCAATGTCGGTTTTGGCAGGCCCAGGCGAGGCGTAAAGCTTTGTGTCGTGCAGTCATCAAGGGTACACGAAGGGGCCTTCTGCTCCGAAAGCCCATATCGATAATGTTTCGTTGAATGTTTTGCACGCCCACACCTATTGATGCCCCATCATTGAATCTGCAGCAATTAGCGGAAGGGTTGCAATTAGGTCACTTTGAACGATTCTCTTCAGTCATCGTTGGTACCCTCCTCGCACGATGTTTTTTCCGCCTGCAGCGATGTCGGAGGTTTGATGTTTTACCGGATTACAATAGTGAAATGGTCATACAGGAAAATCCCCACTTCATCGCTACCTCGGAGATGCTGTGTACAATCGCTCGTGCGCCGAATATAATACCACGTTCAAACTCACTTAAATCTCGATAAGCTGCCATTATAGCAGTAGTAACCGCTCTAACAACTGCGCCAGACCATTGTTGTCTTACATAGGCGTTGCCGACCGGAGCGCCGTATTCTCTCTGTTTACCTACTCCGTTTCCTCCAAGTATGTTCCGTGCGTGCTCAGCATTAATTTAACTTCCATTTTCTCTTCTTCCTTTTCTGGTTATGTATATTTATATGAAAACTGTCGAGTTGTACTGTGGATCTGAATGTTATTTTAACCGTAGCTCCCCGTTCAAGTGGCTTAGTTAGTCAGGTCGAAGATCGGATGCACGTAAAGGCTTACCACCCCTAATAGGATCATTCCTAGTAAAGCGCTCTAGGCATTCAAACCAATCTTCCAATTGATGGTCGCTTTACTTTTTCACTATCCAATGAATAATTGTTTGCGTGAAGGCTACTAAGCTCTTACAACGAACAATATTTTAAAACCCATCGTAGTAATGTTACACAGAGCTCTCCACACGATTACGTTAATAACGTGTAAGCGCAAGTGCTCGTAGAAAAGCAATTTCTCAGCTGTCAGCGCAGCGCTGTGGTATACAGAGGTTTTGCTGCCTTACAGTCCAATGAAAACAAACAACTTCGTGCGGTAACCTCGAAACTTGAAGAACAGACTGCATCGCCGCAGATAGCGTGTATTACAAACAGCTGACTTAATCATCAGACGAGCAATTCTTGTGACAAAAGTGATACAACTATTGGGTTGGTTCTTAAGTTCCTAGCGTCTTTTCATAACTTTAATAAACACAACAGATACACATAAAAGAGACTTTAATCGTTAATTATGTACTCTCTTTCACCATTTATAACTGTCTGCGAACGCTGGATGGTTTTCGATTTCACGACTGTAAAAATCTCGTGGTTTGGAGACGAAGAACTTCTCGAGCCATATTTGGTGAACATTTTCGTCCCGAATGGAAGTTCCTTGAAGGTTTATTGAAAGAGAGCGAAAAAGGTGAAAATCTGAGGGCGCAAGATTACGTGAGTAAGTTGAGTGCGGAATGACTTTCCAACCCAGCTCCTGTGTAGTGATTTTTGTCAGTCTAGCAGAATGCGGACAGCATCGCTTCACCCTGTCCACCTGGTCGTTGTTCTTGGACTACGTCTGCAAGACGTCTCAGATGTTGTTGGCAATAAATGTCAGCAGTCATGTGTCCACGTCTGGGAAGTAATTCGTAGTACACCACACCGTCGTTGTTCCGCCAGATGCATAACATCATCTATAGTGGATGCCGTAGGTCCCTGTACAAGGAGTGGCTGCTTTGTTTGAGCTCAACCATTCACTTCTTTTCCTTATGTTAACATAAAGGCACCACTTCTCGTCACCAGTAGCGATCCGGGATAGGAAAGGTCGGCTTTGTTCACAAGCCAGTTGATGACGTGCAAGCAGAGACATATATATGCCCACCCGCTGATTTTACGTGATTTTGACTTAGAGCATGCGATACCCATACACCCGATTTTTGAACCTTCCCCAGTGCATGCAAATGTCGCGCGATGGTGGAATGATCGTAGTTCGTCACATTTGCCGTTTCTGCAGTACCATGTCGTGGATCGTTGTGGATTAATGCCTTTTAAACGATCTTCATCAAACCCCCAAAGGTCTTCCTGAACGTGGAGAGACACTAATATCAAAACTATCATTCGTAGCATGAGAAAACTATTTTCTTGCCGTATCCGTCCCATGACGTTACGCCCACACACGGCGCAAATGTTTCTGGGTACCTGCGCTGCTGTCACCCCTCTATTGCACGCAAAAGAATGAAATTTTTCGATTTCTCCACTTGGCACTCCATTTTTTAGCTTCCGGTGCTCCACTCACTAATTCAAATGACAAAATGACAATACGTAAATTCAAATAGCAACAGCGATCTATAGATTAAAACTGATAATCGATAAGTAAATCCATAGCAACTGGAATATCAACATACAAAACAAAAACGCATCTTACTTACTCACCAAAGTAATAATTTATAGTTCATGTGGACTATAAAAACTATTTATTTCTTTCCTACCTGTATATTATATTAGAAAAATTGTATTTATTCTTTTCTGTTAATACATTATACGACAATCGCAGTATTAATCATCGGTAAGTGTATCTGTTTGCCAAAGGCAGAATCTATGAATCACGGGTATGGCTATATCGCTACCGACCATCAGAATGTCACGACAATGAGGCGATTCTTATGCTGAATTGACTGGAGCGTATTTGTTACCACAGACACTCCGCCCAATTCGGATGTACGAAGCAGGTGGTCTCCTTCCTCTTATTATGTTTTTCTTCCCCCAAAAACTTCCTATCTTTTGCAATTATCTTCAATAGTGTTTTTTGTATAACATATCACATTATTTAAAAATCTCAAATGTTGACACAGGTCTTTTCTAACATAACTTTATTAACTATTATATTCCTTTAGCTATCAGGAGTTAATAAGGCAACTAGTTTGCCTAACTGAAAACCGTGCTAATTATCAACACCATTTATATTAGACTTTGTGTGTGTGTGTGTGTGTGTGTGTGTGTGTGTGTGTGTGTGTGTGTGAAGTACCCCTACGGCTAATTACACTCATTTACTTTCAGAGTAATTAGTATTCTTAGTTAAAACATTGCTTTTGAAACGGACTCCAATATATAGGCAGAATAGGCAGCGTAATTCAACAGAAATTATTTCTGTCCCTAAAAGCCCACATTCAAACAAATATTTCTCCACTGTTGAGTTAATTAGTAATGTAAATCTTTTAATTGTAACTTCTGAAAGTACAGCAAATAGTAATACTTAACTTTAATTCTAAATATTTTGATGTTATAAAAGACGCTCTGCAGAAGCCATTGAGATCAGTCGGCGGTGAGTTTGAAAGGAGAGACATCTGTGTACACCAAAACGAGAAACATATCGCAGACGATATAGCATAAATCATAAGCCATAAAATTGGCGAAGTTTTGTCAAGATTTCGCTTGCGAAAGTTTATTCAGTGACTGTTCTCAAAGACTGATGGTGAACTTCTAATTAATTTCATGGACTGTGTTCGATACTAGTAATGTTCACTGTGACGGATGGATCAAAATATGGGCTGTGCATATCATTTACGTACCGAGTTGACCGTTAGATTTCAAGAGAAATTATCTGAGAACAATATTCAGTAATTGTGTTAATATTTTGTGTATATATATGCCACACGTAAGCTTTGGTGTCACTTCATTGTTTGGTTACTACCTCGAACAATCATCGTCATAGTATAAAACATCTGCCGAGTGCAGCATGCAGCTAACAGATTATCTGTGCATAAATAATAATAAATGAGCCTGGATCCTAACGTAAACTGTAAATTATTCGACGTGTAAGTGAAAGTGAAGTGTTAGAACTGTAAATCTGGTATAACTACATCAATGACAGTAACCTAGTTTTGACAATCACTTTTCAGCCACATCCGACGGTGGCGCAGCTACCGATGGCATACGTGTACGGTAAATACGGTTACATTACATGGAGACGTGCAGATATTGACAGATGTATGCGCTATCGACTAATCACTCTTTGTCTTTTGAGAACTGATTAAATTTATGCTACTTGTATATCGTAAGAAACTGAAGAGTGGAACCAAGTTAGCGGGCAAGATCTGATCATGAGATAGTATTGGTGGCAGTCTCAGCAAGGAAATTAATACAATTGTAATGTTTGTTTGGTAATAGAGTTACATTTGTCGCCGCGTCACTTACGCCATACTAAAAGAAAGCAGATTATTGGAGTTGTTTAAAGTCACAGCTCTGGTGGCACGAAATTAAATTACTCTGCCGCGTCTCTCCAAAGAAACAACGTACTTTTGTTCTCTATGATATACAGATGCTGACGATAATAGCGTGATTTTCGAAATTGCGCATAGGTGGTCAATAAATTATAGCGCCGAAAAATTAGTAGTTTATTTTCTTTTGCTGTCAATTTTCTTTTGCTGACTGCCATGTGGAAGACTCGGGTTCAATTCCCGGTACTGCCAGGACTGGGATGGGATGTGTGCTGCCTTGTGAGGCCAGTTAGGTTGAATGGAAAGTTGGGGTTCGAAGGTTGAGAACGCCCGCGAAGATGGTATATTTTCTACGTGCCCATGCATACGGTATCCAAATGACACCATGTGGTAGAGAACGAGGCCCACAAGAAAGAGTGGCGGTTGCGCGTACGTCACGAAAGTATGCCTGAACTCACTCGCTCGCTCAGCTCAGCACACAAAAAGCGTTTCTAAACCTATAAACTCGCAGTTGGGAGTGTACGTGCTAACGAGAATTTCCAACTTCTACTGGAATCTGCTATCATGAAGTCTTACTGATTAACAGTACTACAACAAAATTTAAGATCAATAAAAACGGTATAATGGCTTTTAGTCTCTTCTGCTTAACAGTCCTCATTACAGATAGCAAATGGTGCCTTATGCATTTGATAATCATTTTCGCTTGATTTTAATTTTATTGTACCCCAGTATAGCCGTAACAAATTTGAAGTAGGCCTATGGACTTCCGATCATTGTGAAACTAATAACGGGAAAACTCAGTCACAGCGGTTACCAGTAGAAGATGCAATTCTCGCTTGTAGGTACACACCTAGTTACCAGTTAACAGGTTTGTTGAGTTGAGCGAGCGACCGAGCGCAGGCCTAACTTCGTGACGTATGGGCTGCCGCCTGCTCGGTAGAGGGTTTAACGGCCGCTGGTCAGCAACACGTTTATTCTGGGTCTGACTGCGCACTTTTTTCCACTTACAACATAACTAAATAATAAGGAGAATAGTAAATGTATACGTCAGTTTCGCTATGTGATTTGATCCGTCTTAAGAGAAATTACTAACGAAGGACAATTTTGGATATAAACAGTCATTTGACCGTCACACAGACGCCCGTATGGAGGACATACTATTAGGTATCCCGGGTTTAGAAAAGTATCTGAAAGACTAGAAAATAAATAAATCGCTATGTTGAGATGGAGACCCAATTGTCTGACAGGCCCCTTACTTAGTTTGCATTTCTCGTGAAACTCTCAGTCAGCGAAAATTCCCAAGCTACTGGAAAAGTACCGCAAGTGACTTTTGTACACATGAAGGTTAAAAAAGGGACGTGCAAAATTCACTCCAATTTCCTTAACATCGATATGCTGCAGATTTCTCAAGAGTATTATAAGTTCGAATGTAATCAGTTTCCTTGAGACGGAAAAGCCTCTGTCCTCAAATCAGCACGGATTTAGAAAGCATTACTCGTTCGAAATTCGTCTTGCCGTTTCACACAATATTGCCTGCAAACCATGTATGAAAGGCAAGGCAGGTTTATATTCCTAGATTTCCTGAAAAAGTTTGAGATGGTGCGCTACTGCAGACTGTTAACAAAGGTCCAAGCGGACGGAATAGGTGCCCAGATATGTGAGTGGCCCGAAGACTTCAAATGTTCAAATGTGCGTGAAATCTGATGGGACTTAACTGTTAAGGTCATCAGGCCCTAAGCTTACACACTACTTAACCTAAATTATCCTAAGGACAAACACACACACCCATGCCCAAGGGGGGACTCGAACCTCCTCCGTGACATGGCGCCTTCGGAATCCCTGAACCTGAGGAGAAGGACGGAGATTTCAGCGCCTCTCCTCGTGTATCCTGTTCCATTATCTCAACCTCTGTGCCACCTAATTCAGTGCTCTCAGCCGTATTCCGTATATTTCAGTTTCATTAGGGGAGTTTCAAGAATTTTACTCTTCTCAAAAAATTTGCAAATGCGCCCGCAAGAATGCTAGTTGTAGTTGTGGATGTAGAGTACTATAGTTGTGAACGAAGATAAGAGTATTACAGGACTATGTTACTTTTCTTTACAAGAAGTTAATAACGCCAAAAGGCTGTTGTGAAATCCAGGAAGACACGAAGAGAATCGACGTTTGGTGCACGCAATGGAAGTTGATCCTAAACGTAACTAACTGAACGCATTGCGTGGAAATATGCGAATAGATCACTACTGTACGATTATACTATTGGAGACGAATCGCTGGACACAGTGACTACAGTAAAATATCATGGAGTAATCGTCCGGCGAACGGTCTAAGGCGCTGCAGTCGTGGACTGCGCGGCTGGTCCAGGCGGATGTTCGAATCCTCCCTCAGGCATGGGTGTGTATGTGTGTTTGTCCTTAGGATAATTTAGGTTAAGTCGTGTGTAAGCTTAGGGACTGATGACCTTAACAGTTAAGTCCCATAAGATTTCACACACATTTGAATATTTTTAGTAACCGTCCGGAGCATTGTAGGAAAAGCAAATGACAAGATGAGATTCACTGGAGGAATCTTAAGGAAGTGCAATTCGTCCATGTAAGATGTGGTTTAAAAGATATTTCTTCAACTGACTCTTGAATATTGCTCGTCTGTCTGAGCCATTTACAAATTTGGATTATTAGATGAAAAGTCGAGGTAAGCCAGAAGGAAAGACGGGTAATATACAGTATGTACAGGAAGCAAGATAGGACAATAAGACTGGGTGACCAAGTACGAAGTGCTCGGATTGAAAATGGCATAAGACAGAGATGTACTCTTTCGCCCCTACTGTTCAATCTATACAGCGAAAAAGCAATGACGAAAATAAAAGAAAGTTTCAAGAGTGGGATTAAAAATCTACATTTATATGGATACTTTGAAAATGACATTTAAATACCTAACAGATGGTTCATCGAACCACCTTCATAATTCTCTATTATTCATATCTTGTATAGCGCGCGGAAAGAACGAACACCTATATCTTCCCGTACGAGATCTGATTTCCCTTATTTTATCGTGGTAATCGTTTCTCCCTATGTAGGTCGGTGTCAGCAAAATATTTGCTCATTCGGAAGAGAAAGTTGGTCATTGGAATTTCGTGAGAAGTTTTCGTCGCAAGGGAAAACGCATTTCTGTTAATGGTGTCCAGTCGAAATCCTGTATTACTTCAGTGAAACTCTCTTCCATATTTCGCGATAATACAAAACGTGCTTCTTTGAACTTTTTCGATGTACTCTGTCAGTCCTATCTGCTAAGGATCCCACCGCGCAGCAGCATTCTAAAAGAGGACGGACAAGTGTAGTGTAGGTGGTCTCCTTAGTAGATCTGTTACATTTTGTAAGTATTCTGTCAATAAAGTTCAGTCTTTGGTTAGCCTTCCCATATCATTGATAATACTTGCTGTTAATACTGTTATCCCCAGTGAAAGTGAAGAAGAATTAAAAAATTCTTGAATGGAATCAACTGTGCAGTGAGTACAGAATATGCACTGAAAGCCAAAGAAAGAGGAAAGTAATGAGGAGTAACATAAATGAGTGCAGTGAGAATCTTAACATCAGGACTGGTGATTATCAAGTAGATGAAATTAAGGAATTCTCCTCCCTTGGCACCAAAATAACCCATGATTGACGAAGTATGGAGGACATAAGAAGCAGACTAACACTTTGTAAAAGGGAATTCCTGGCCATGGCAATCAAACACACGCGTAAAGTCGAGGAAGATATTTTTGAGAATGTTGCTTCGAGCATGGCATCGAATGGAAATGAAACATGGTTTTCAAGAAAACCGTAACAAAAGGGAATCGAAGCATCTGAGATGTGGTGCTACAGAAGAATGTTGAAAAGCAAGTGAATTGGTAAGGGAAGAGAAGAGGAGGTTCTCCGCAGAATCGGACAGGAAAGAAATATTTGGAAAACCCTGACAAGAATAAGGGACGAGGTTATAGGACGTCTGTTAAGACACCAAGGAATAACTTCCCCGGTATTAAAAGGAACTGTGAAGGCTAAAACTCCTTAGAAAGACAGAGACTGGAATCCCTCCAGTGAATAACTAAGGAGATATGTGGACCCTGCTACTCTGACATCTCTGAAATGAAGAGGTTGCCACGAAAGAGGAATTCGTGTCGGACTGAATCAAACCAGTCACAAGACTCAAAAGAGGAAGAAGAAGAAGAAGAGATAAAGAAAAGCCAACACAGAGCTGAGCGTTTCATCAAGGTATTGAGGAGTCGTTCAGCCGACATGATGGAGTGACGACGACGTTGAGCGTACTCGAGAGGCAGACGCTACAAGGGAAGTGTTGTGAATGGTGGAGAGTTTTATTGCTGACATTTCTATAGCGTTCGCTACAGGAAGACTCGAACAACATGTTATCGCCCCCCACATAAGTGCTGCGAAGTGACCACAATGAGAAAATGAGAGGAATAAGAGTTCTTACGGAGATTTAGCAATAATCAGTCTTCCTTTGTATCATTTAATAATGGAACAGGGAAGAGGGCAACAATTAGTGGTAAGATTTAGTAGGTTGAGAAATTGGATCTGGCAGGAGGCGTGCTAAGGTAGCCTGTACGATTATGGTGACCACTGTGTCAGGATGGCGCAGTGGTCATTGCATCTGTCTAGTAATCAGGAGACCCGGATTCGAATACCGGTCTGGCATAAATTTCCAACTTTCCCAGTTGACATAAATCAACATCAGTGCCCATAGGTAGCTACTGTTCTTGATTCCTTCGTGTCTTTTTTTTTTACTGTTTCATTTCTTATTACACATAAATCGTTACACAAAACGTAGGACATTACACACCGTAAGGAGGCTTGCGAAGTGCAGATGTAGATGTAGACTTGAACATCTTGAATATGCAGGAATTTCTTGGTATTATATAAACATCGCTTATGAACTGGATGGTGTGCTATGTAAACAGTTAGCTAGCGTCTTCTCACGAACTTTGAAAGTAAAGATACGAATGACGGCCTGTGTGAACGGTACGCGTGCTGTAGAAAAGTATTCTGTAAATTTTCTAGAACGCATTGTGTAGAACACCTTTCGAATGGGCGCTGCAAGTGAAAAAAATGAAAAAAGTAACGGTCAAATACTTTGTGAAATGATTTGTCTGAAATGAAACATTTGGTGCGGCTTTGAATGATGCTCGAAATAATGCACAGCACGCCGTGTGCTCATAGGTTAATAACATAAGGAGATCAACGAGGAAAATTCCGCCAGACAAATATTCTCTAGTACTCTTTAAAATTCTACGTTAAACATTGAACTTTCAGTTCTCAGTCTACGTCATTCGGCGTACGTGATTTTGAGCCACGTAAATTATTTCTCTAATGAAACTTCCTGGCAGATTAAAACTGTGTGCCGGACTGAGACTCGAACTCGGGATCTTTGCCTTTCGCGGGCAAGTGCTCTACCAACTGAGCTACCCAAGCACGACTCACGCCCCATCCTCATAGCTTTACTTCTGCCAGTACCTCGTCTCCTACCTTCCAAACTTTACAGAAGCTCTCCTGCGAACCTTGCAGACCTAGCACTCCTGAAAGAAAGGATATTGCGGAGACATGGCTTAGCCACAGCCTGGGGGTTCTTTCCAGAATGAGATTTTCACTCTTCAGCGGAGTGTGCGTTGATATGAAACTTACTGGCACATTAAAACTGTGTGCCGGACCGAGACTCGAACTCGGGACCTCTGGCTTTCGCGGGCAAGTGCTCTACCAACTGAGCTATCCAAGCACGACTCACGACCTGTCATCACAGCTTCACTTCTGCCAGTATCTCGTCTCCTATCTTCCAAACTTCAGAGAAGCTCTCGTGTCATATGGCTTTCCTGGGTAGCTCAGTTGGTAGAGAACTTGCCCGCAAAAGACAAAGGTCCCGAGTTCGAGTCTCGGTCCGGCACACAGTTTTAATCTGCCAAGAAGTTTCATATCAGCGCACACTCCACTGCAGAGTGAAAATCTCATTATTTCTCCTAATGTTATTTATACGGTGTCTTTTCTCGGACATGTCCGAAAGAACAGACACCAGTTTGGTTCTGCCGGCACTATGAATGAAGACAGAAAGGAATTAGAGACATTAGCTGGCAGTAGGCATTGTCAATGGAGCAAACAGAAAGTCTGTGCTGGACCGCGATTCGAAACCAGTTCTCCTGCTCGGGCCCTTGGTGCAAATCAATGCCACTGCTAGCAAATGTCTTTAATGCCTCTGTGTCTTGTTTCATAGTAGCTGCAGGATAAACCATATCGGGAAGAACAGGCTTAAAATTGCATCAGGGCGGTGACAGTCAATGAAACCTTCAACTCAGATGCACACTAGGATCGAACTGTTACGGGAGTTGGCAAGCTGGTGCGACGAATGAGGCTAATGAGCAAGAGCCCTTCATCAGTAGAGTGTGATATAAGTTGAGTATTTGAGTCTGACAGGAGGGGTACTAGGGTAGTCTGCGAGGTTGTGCTGGCCACTGTGTCAGGATGGCACAGTGGTCAATACATCCGCCTAGGAAGCAGAAGACCCGTGTTCCAATTCCGGTCTGGCACAAATATTCAACTCGGCCCATTGACATAAACCACTGTCGATCAACACTGCAGCTAATGCTTTTAATTTTGTTATGTCTTGATTTCTCTAATCTCATTCATTTCTTACTTTTAGACAAACCATTTCACAAAATGTAGACCTGTTTACTTTTTCAATTTGTTTCTTTTAATTCTTTTATTTTCAACTTTTGCCGAGAAAGTATCAGATACAATACAATTAAATATCTGTCGGTATTCGGTTATCATTAACAGTGGACACACCAGGAGCATGGAGAGAGGTATAAATTTACGCTGTGATACTTCCTGACGTTTCATTTTCCTACGTAGTTCGCATCAGCTGTTCTTGAAATACACTACTGGCCTTTAAAATTGCTACACCAAGGAGAAATACAGATGATAAACGGGTATTCATTGGACAAATATATTGTACTAGAACTGACATGTGATTACATTTTCTTGCAATTTGGGTTCATAGATCCTGAGAAATTAGTACCCAGAACCACCACCTCTGACCATAATAACGGCATTTATACCCCCGGGCATTCAGTCAAACACAGCTTCCACACGATTCCACAGTTCATCAAGAGGAGTGACTACCTTTTTGTGACGAGCCAGTTGTTAGGCCACCATTGACCACAAGTTTCCCATTGTTGAAAGATCTGGAGAATGTGCTGGCCAGGGCAGCAGTCGAACATTTCCTCTACCCACAAAATCCCGTACAGGACCTGCAACATGTGGTCGTGCATTATCCTGCTGAAATGTAGGTTTCGCAGGTATCAAATGGAGGGTAGACCCAAGGGTCGCAACACATCTGAAATGTAACGTCCACTGTTCAAAGTGCCGTCAATGCGAACAAGAGGTGAACGAGACGTGTAACCAATGGCACCCCATACCATCACGCCTGGTGAAACGCCAGTATTGCGATGACGAATACACTCTTCCAATGTGCATTCACCACGATGTTGCCAAACACGGATACGACCATGATGTTGCTGTAAACAGAACCTGGATTCATCCGAAAAAATGACGCTTTGCCATTCGTGCACCCAGGTTCGTCGTTGAGTACACCATCGCAGGCGTTCCTGTCTGTGATGCAGCGTCGAGAGTATCCGCAGCCATGGTCTCCGAGCTGATGGTTTATGCTACTGCAAAGGTCGTCGACCTGTTCGTGCAGTTGGTTGTTGTCTTGCAAACGTCCCCATCTATCGACTCAGGGATCGAGACGTGGCTGCACGATCCGCTACAGCCATGCGGATAAGATGCCAGTCATCTCGACTGCTAGTGATACAAGGCCGTTGAGATGCAGCACGGCGTTCCGTATTACCCCCCTGAACTCACCGATTCCATATTTTTCTAACAGTCATTGGATGTCGACCAACGCGAGCAGCAGTGTCGCGACTACGATAAACCGCAGTCGCGATAGGCTACAATCCGACCTTTATCAAAGTCGGAAATGTGATGGTACGCATTTCTCCTCCTTACACGAGGCATCACAACAACGTTTCACCAGGCATCGCCGGTCAACTGCTGTTTGTGTATGAGAAATGCGTTGTAAACTTTCCTCACGTTAGCGCGTTGTAGGTGTCGCCACCGGAGTCAGCCTTGTGTGAATGCTTTGAAAAGCTAATAATTTGCGTATCACAGCATCTTCTTCCTTCTTCCTGTGGGTTAAATTTCGCGTCTGTAGCACGTCATCTTTGTAGTGTAGCAATTTTAATGGCCAGTAGTGTATTTAAATTCTCACTAATATAACAAAGTTTCCCTTAATTACTATGATTAATTAAAAACAATTAAATCTTTTTTTTAAATAGACCTCTCACTGCTAAATTTGATACCCCATTTGTCCGTTTCCCCCCTCCTCATTTGGTCATGAAAATTCGGACGAAAATATTCACCGTCTAATCACTAATTGATTTTTAACTACCCATATTAATTTTAAACAATTAAGATTTTTTATAAAACTAAACCTCACGCTGTTCTATTTGATATCCCTTTCGTCCTTTTCCCATCAGTCGCTTGCGTATAAAAATTGGGACGAATGTTCACGGTGTAATTTCTATGGCGCCTTGTTTTCGTTCCGCTCAAACGTCTGACAATAGAAGAAGAAGAAAAAAGACAGAAGGGAGACAGGCAGTAGCTCATTTCACTGAAGCGCTTGATAACTCCCACTTACAGCCTGGCGCGCGAGTGGTGAAGACTGCAAACGCATCGCTCGGGAAGTGTTGCTCACACACTGCTGACTCAGTATCGCGTCTGCTGACCTAAAAGCGTCTGGTATCTCTGACGAGCATCTAGCCCTTTATCTTCCTTTTAACGACGAAAGCGTCTTTTCAGGCAGCGTCCTTTGAGATTTCCGCGATATGGCGTTGAAACACATTTGCATACTAGGTGAGTTAAGGGCGAGACTCGTAAGTGATGAAGCGGCAGCTCGCCTGGAGCGAAGAAGGTCCGTACATGTAGCCGTCAGGAGTGTAGAGGGCAGTAATTAAACTTGGGCTTCAGAAGAGGATACGGCGCTTCCCGGAGCAGTGATTACCTCGTTAAGCCTTCAAATTCGAGTCACCGGTTGCACCCGAATGCAGTTTTTCTGCTTGGATTACAGTCTTCAGAACTGGGATTTTCCATTGTCAATTACATTTAGAATATGTCGATGTTAGAAGTTTTAATATTTATAATGGTGCTCGTGGTACATCGTAACAACTATATTAAAAGCAAAATGTCGACCTCTAATGGTATAACAACGAATTTTTTGTCATTTAAACGAAACATTTTGTGAAAGTATCTCATAACGCGACCTGTCCAGCCGTTTTGCGCAGTTTTGCTGCTTGTCAAAAGTGGCTATGGATGAGCAACTTTAAAATGCAACTCTAACATAGAGCTCTAAGGGGCTCGCTGAGGAGAGGTGTGCCTTCACATTCAGGCTCACCGAATTCTATTGAAGTCATCTGATAGTGCAATAGTGATGCTTCACCAAGAAAAATTTAGTGACAGGCGTCATAAGTGAAACAGTTAACACCTCAGGTCAATAACATAACACGAATCGGATATAGCTAAAATGGCTGGTAATCAACGTGCGAATATCCTATTTCGTATCACATTCCCACTTCACATAAATTATTCAAAGTCGGAACGTAGACCGAAATTAAAATACAGGACTCCCTACGCCATGTCAAAGTCCCCAAGAGCTTCCGTAACTGTTTTGACGACTATCAGAAATACTCAATCCGGCGACAGTTGAAAATACACTCCTGGAAATTGTAATAAGAACACCGTGAATTCATTGTCCCAGGAAGGGGAAACTTTATTGACACATTCCTGGGGTCAGATACATCACATGATCACACTGACAGAACCACAGGCACATAGACACAGGCAAAAGAGCATGCACAACGTCGGCACTAGTACATTGTATATCCACCTTTCGCAGCAATGCAGGATGCTATTCTCCCATGGAGACGATCGTACAGATGCTGGATGTAGTCCTGTGGAACGGCTTGCCATGCCATTTCCACCTGGCGCCTTAGTTGGACCAGCGTTCATGCTGGACGTGCAGACCGCGTGAGACGACGCTTCATCCAGTCCCAAACATGCTCAATGGGGGACAGATCCAGAGATCTTGCTGCCCAGGGTAGTTGACTTACACCTTCTAGAGCACGTTGGATGTCACGGGATACATGCGGACGTGCATTGTCCTGTTGGAACAACAAGTTCCCTTGCCGGTCTACGAATGGTAGAACGATGGGTTCGATGACGGTTTGGATGTACCGTGCACTATTCAGTGTCCCCTCGACGATCACCAGAGGTGTACGGCCAGTGTAGGAGATCGCTCCCCACACCATGATTCCGGGTGTTGGCCCTGTGTGCCTCGGTCGTATGCAGTCCTGATTGTGGCGCTCACCTGCACGGCGTCACACACGCATACGACCATCATTGACACCAAGACAGAAGCGACTCTCATCGCTGAAGACGACACATCTCCATTCGTCCCTCCATTCACGCCTGTCGCGACACCACTGGAGGCGGGCTGCACGATGTTGGGGCGTAAGCGGAAGACGGCCTGACGGTGTGCGGGACCGTAGCCCAGCTTCATGGAGACGGTTGCGAATGGTCCTCGCCGATACCCCAGGAGCAACAGTGTCCCTAATTTGCTGGGAAGTGGCGGTGCGGTCCCCTACGGCACTGCGTAGGATCCTACGGTCTTGGCGTGCATCCGTGCGTCGCTGCGGTCCGGTCCCATGTCGACGGGCACGTGCACCTTCCGCCGACCACTGGCGACAATATCGATGTACTGTGGAGACCTCACGCCCCACGTGTTGAGCAATTCGGCGGTACGTCCACCCGGCCTCCCGCATGCCCACTATACGCCCTCGCTCAAAGTCCGTCAACTGCACATACGGTTCACGTCCACGCTGTCGCGGCATGCTACCAGTGTTAAAGACTGCGATGGAGCGCCGTACGCCACGGCAAACTGCCTGACACTGACGGCGGCGGTGCACAAATGCTGCGCAGATAGCGCCATTCGATGGCCAACACCGCGGTTCCTGGTGTGTCCGCTGTGCCGTGCGTGTGATCATTGCTTGTACAGCCCTCTCGCAGTGTCCGGAGCAAGTATGGTGGGTCTGACACACCGGTGTCAATGTGTTCTTTTTTCTATTTCCGGGAGTGTATTTCAAATTCCAGTAACACTCGGAAAGATTTCAAGGTCCCACGACTTAACAACTGTCAGAAATTTTCGAATAACTTTCGAAACTTTTTGAAAGTCCAGCGCCGGCTGGAATATATCTAAGTCGCTCAACTTAGAAATCTAGCAGAATTGTTTAAAATTAACACACGCGGCCGTTCCGCCACTCATGTCACACCGCTTACTAGAAGCTTAACTGTCCGTAATCCTGGCTAGCAGAAACATTGCGTGGACAAGCGCTTCTCTCCCCTATTTATAGTCGATGTAGCCGTTTCTCAGTGGCTTTCAAATTATCTGTTGCTTCGCCCTTAAAAAGTGTGTCAGGTTAGACAGATGTTATACATCTTTAAACAGGAAGCGTTCGCTCGTGCATCTCAAGATGTGATTGAAAACTTTCTGTGGTTAATATCTCTCATACAAGCTGTGTGGCAATGTCATTATGTTCTGCACAATAAAAGGCAGATTACTCAAAATAGGACAAAGTTACCATACCACGATCACATTTTGAGAAAGGATAAATCACCAGCTTTTATGTGATTCAGGTTACTGTTATTTTTAGATACATTTTTTCGCACAGCTGAATGCGAATATTCTCGAATTTGTGTGCGCGATAGCTTGTGACATCTCAATTGATTTGTCTTTGTGTCTACTTTTCTCTTTATCTCTTTTGTAATTTGTTAATAACATTAATAATATTTTAATAATTTTATTTCCAAAATAGAGAAAACCCGCGGTGTTAGCACACCGCTTCTGGGATTTGAGAAGGTGCTCTGGCCCCGTATCGGATCGGACCGGCGGATCATGACGAGGGGTGGCGTGCTGACCAGGCTGGATGTGGTGTTTAGGCTGTTTCCCACATCTGAGAAGCTGAATACCGGCCTGATACCCAAGTCCCATCTCAAATATTAAGAAAATTTTCATAAACTTTCAGAGGAAACCTCTCAGCCTACAAGATCCGGGCAATCACAGAGTGTGGGATTATTGATAGTTCGGAGGTCCAACGCTAGGCGCGATATGGGGCCCCTTAGGGAAATAGCTGCCCAAGGGGAAAAAAGCCAATGTGAACTCCATGTGCACATCGAATGCTTGAGGTATTTTCATGCTATAAAATTTAATATATTTTTGGATAAGTCTGTGACCTAAGTGTATGAAAGTTCTCTACGGTACAAACAATGTGCACTTAATTTAACTGCAACAACATCACAATACCACTGTCAGATTCATATGGATATTATGTCCCACTCAGCGACGTGAAACTCTGAATTTGAACCTGGAATGAGCTAATACTAGGACAGTAAATATTGTTAGAAATAAGTTTCATGTTAATAATACAATTAATACAAGGACGCAGTACATCACAATTACTTTCTCTTCTTTCGTAGTACTGTTTGCATTTTCATTTCGTTTATCGGATGGGAGTAGGTAGTAACAGGCACTGTACTCTCAGACTATATACTGAATAGCTATCAGAGGAAAGTGAGTATCTGCTCTTTTGGAAAAAGAGCGATACCTGTATTACTGTGGAGGCAAAACAGTCGCTACAGGGAAGAGAGGAGACGATGGCCATGGATAGCAAACAAGCATTCCACCCAGAATGAAAATAATAAATCATGTGGCAGAATAAAGTCACAATATGATGCTAATACTGACCAAAAACACATAATTCATTTATCTAACCAGATAATGAGCACTGAAGTGGCCACTAGCGTGGAGAGGGTGACATAGGTGTTGCAGCAGAGGGTGCAATGGCCAAAAAGGAGCGGAGCGGAGAGAGTGGTGAGCGTCGGTTTTATCCCAGAGGCAGGTGATGATGCAGAAATGAATGTCTTAGCACAATGAACATTGGCCAGGCGTTCAGTGTCGCTGCAGTTTGTCATGGACGATGCTGGTACTGCTCCAGAGACGCTTGTACACTTGAATGTTTTAGGAGACTGTACAATGACCTGATAAGGAGTGAGGTTTCAGTACTACTGCTGCTTTGTGCTGGTACTGTTCCAGATGCAAGAGGTGATGTAAACCTATGTATTGTTGCAAGGTACGCAATGACATGGTGATGGGTGTGACCAGGCTCCTGCTTTTGCTGGTCATGTACGCTGGTGCCACAGCAGAGGCAAATGATGACATAGTTATTGTTGCAGAATCCGCAACGGCCTGGCGATGTGTAGGACCTTCCTGTTCTGGTTCTAGTGACAGTTGCTCGCCCTACTGCAGTGACAGGTGGTGATATAGACGTGTGCGTTGCTCCAAGGCGCACAGTGACTCGGCGATGTGTGCGGCCTCGCTGATGCTGCTGCCAGTGTTGCTGTTACTGCAGTTGTTGGTAACAGGTGCTGATGCCATTGCTGTGGCAGGTGGTGAAACAGACGGCTCTGTTGCTCCAGTGTATGCAATGGCCCAGCGTTCAGAGGGGACTCTTTGCAGCTGCTGTTGTTGCGGTCTTCATTCCAGAGACTGGTTTGGTGCAGCTCTCGATGCTACTCTATCCTATGCATCTTCTTCATTTCCCAGTACCTACTGCAACCTACATCCTTCTGTTTGTGTATTCATCTCTTGGTCTCCCTCTATGATTTTTACCCTCCACGCTGCCCTCCAATACTAAATTGGTGATCCCTTGTTGCGTCAGAATATGCCCTACCAACCGATCCCTGCTTCTAGTCAAGTTGTGTAACAAATTTCTCCTCTTCATTTCTATTCAATACCTCCTCATTAGTTATGTGATCTACACATCTAATCTTAAGCATTCTTCTGTAGCACCACATTTCCGAAAGCTTCTATTCTCTTCTTGTATAAATTATTTATCGTCCACGTTTCACTTCCATACATGGCTACACTCCATACAGATAGTTTCAGAAACGACTTCCTCACACTTAAATCTATACTCGTTGTTAACAAATGTCTCTTCTTCGAAACGCTTTCCTTGCCATTGGCAGTCTACATTTTATATCCTTTCTACTTCGACCATCATCAGCTATTTTACTCCCGAAATATCAAAACTCCTTTACTACTTTAAGCGTCTCATTTCCTAATCTAATTCCCTCAGCAACACCCGATTTAATTGGACTACATTCCATTATCCTCGTTTTGCTTTTGTTGATGTTTATTTTGCATCCTCCTTTCAAGACACTGCCCGTTCCGTTCAGCTGCTCTTCCAGGTCCTTTTCTGTCTCTGACAGAATTACAATGTCATCGGCAAACCTCAAAGTTTTTATTTCTTCTCCATGGATTTTAATTCCTACTCAGCATTTTTCTTTTGTTTCCTTTAGTGCTTGCTCAATATACAGAAATATATGCTGTTGCTGTTGCAGAGGCGTAAGTTGACACAGAGGTGTGTGCCATTGTAGAGTGTGCAGTGGTCTGGTGACGAGCTGGGCCTCGCTGCTGCTGGTGCTGCTGGTGCTGCTGCTGAGGCAGGTGGTGACGTAGGGGTGTGTGTCGCTGTTGCAGAGTGCGCAATGGCCCGGCGATGAGCGGGGCCTCGCTGCTGCTGGTGCTGGCGTGTGCGGGCGCTGTGGCGGGCCAGGCAGCGCCCATGCAGTGCCCGCCGCCCTACGACATCTCGCCGTGCGCCTGCGGCGTCAAGAAGAACGGGCTTGACATCCTCTGCGAGTTCACCGACAGCCAGCACATCACCAAGGCCATGACGCTGCTCAAGGAGCGGCCCTCCACCGTCATCTTCTACCTAAAGCTCCGCCACAACAGCCTCCCCAAGCTGCCTCGCTTCGTCTTCCTCGGGCTTGACATCCGCCACCTCACCATCCATAACAGCAGCCTCGCCGTCATCGAAGAGTCTTCGCTCAGTTCGATAGGTGAGTCAGCTGCACAAGTCAATAAAGTTAACGGTATATTTTACACTGACGTGACAGAAGTCATGGGATACCTCAAATGGTTCTAATGGATGGAACATCTGAGGTCATCAGTCCCCTAGACTTAGAACAACTTAAAACTAACTAACCTAAGGACATCACACACATCCATGCCCGAGGCAGGATTGGAACTTGCGACCATAGCAGCAACGTGGTTCCGAACTGAGGCGCCTAGAACCACTCGGTCACAGTGGCCGGCTGGGAAACCTCCTAATAACGTGTCGGACTTTCATTTGCCCGGCATAATGTAGCAGAAACTCGACGTAGAATGAACTCAAGTCACTGGACGTCTCCTGCAGAAATATTAAGCCATACCGGCTCTATAGCCGCCCATGACTGCGAAAGTGTTACCAGTACAGAATTTGTGCACGAACTGACCTGTCGATTAAGTCCCATGAATGTGAGCATATCATTCGCCTGAATTGTCCAAAATATTCTTCAAACCAAACGCCAACAGTTGTGGTCCGATGACATGGTGCATAGTCATCCACAAAAATTCCAATGTTGTTTGGGAACGTGAAGTCCATTAATGGCTGCAAATGACCTCCAGATAACCGAACATAACAATTGTCAGTCAATGACCGGTTCAGTTGAACCAGAGGACCCAGTCCATTCTACAGTGACGCGCATAGCCACGCAAATACAACGGGCGGCTACCGCTGCAGAATAAGCCGCACCTGCAACGTAGTTCCTGCGCGTTCCGCCAGGCGGCACTAGAGGCGTTTCCCGCCAAACATGAAAGCAGCCGCGGAATACGCACGCGCGCGACCCTTTTTCCGACGCGGGTTGTAATACGATGACATCACCATTCGCCAATTGGGTATCGCCAACGGCCGCCAATCCTCACGACAGAATCCGCAGAGGAAGACTAGAGCCGCCGGGTTAAATAGTCGGCAGGAAAGGAAACAGGCGTCTTCCGACCCGCCGCGGACCGCCGTCAGGAGGAAACATCGTCGCAGCCTGATCGACCAGGCTCCCGTCTTCAATACGCCAGTCTTCCACCCGGAAGCGGCGCCCGTCTAACTCCTCGGCATCCGTGGGAGAGGATCGAGTGAGCACTACCAAGGAACGTAAAATCAGTTCAGTTATAAAAGTAAATTTTATTTAGATTGAATATTCGTGTTTTGATACTAAATTTTTGGGCAGGAGAAAAGACTTTTTATTTTCCAAAGAAGGTTATCTGTTGTAAAATGAAGTGGTGTCCTGGCTACACCTAATAAAGCAAATTTTACTATCACGTGGGTGTTGATCAGTGAATATAACACAGTCCATGGCTTTGTGGGGTCTGTGCCACACTCGAACCCTGCCCTCAGCTCTTACCAACTGAACTCGGGACTCATCTGACCAGGACGCTGAGTCTAACGAGCAAGGCCACGAGCTCAGGACAGGCGATGGAGGCCATGTCGTGCTGTTAGCAAAGGCACTCGCTTCGGAACATCTGGTGCCAGAGCCCATTAACGACAAATGTCGCCACACTGTCCTAATGGATAAGTTAGTCGAACGTCGCACATTGATTTCTGCTGTTATTTCACGCAATGTTGCTTGTCTGCTAACACTGATTACTCTATGCAAAAGCCGCTGCTCTCGGTCGTCAAATGAAGACCGTCATCCACTGCATTTTTCGTGGTGAGAGGTAATGCCCGAAACTTGGCATTCTCGGCACGCTCTTGACATTGTCGATCTCGGGCTGTTGAATTTCCTAACGATTTTCAAAAAAATGTTCAAATGTGTGTGAAATCTTATGGGACTTAACTGCTAAGGTCACACTACTTAAGCTAAATTATCCTATGGACAAACAGACACATCCATGCCCGAGGGAGGACTCAAACCTCCGCCGGGACCAGCCGCTCAGTCCATGACTGCAGCGGCCGAGACCGCTCGGCTAATTCGACGCGGCTAACGATTTTCGAAATGGAATGTCCCATAAGTCTAGCCCCAACTACCATTCAGCGTGAAAAGTGTGTTAATTACCGTCGTGCGGCCATAATCAAGTCGAAAACCTTTTTACACAAACCACGTGAGTAAAAGCGATAGCTCCGTCAATGCACTGCACTTTTATGTCTCCTTTACGCGATATTACCGCCATTTGTGTATGTGCATATCGCTATCCCGTGAATCTTGTCACCTCAGTGTGTACCTTACGTTTCCGACCTTGTCAGGGTCGTTAAATATCATAGAAAAAATTCATTTACTGAGGAAATGTCTTATATTAGCAACAGTAGAGTAACTCTGAAGCTGTTGGATACTGCTTTGGAGTGTGACTATGCCAATACGTGTGTGTAAATATAAAAAAATCTGCAATACTATCGGATTGTCTATGCTTCTCAGGTGTTTAATTGGATGTGATCAAGGGTATGTAGACTAATTACAATCACTTGCTCTTTGCGACACCTCGAACTTCAAGCGCTAAATCTAAATTATGCAGACCAGTAGACCCATTTTCCATGACAAACAAACAGGTTAATTATACAGTATTGATATCCGGTGTTGGTGGTACACGCTTTGATAGCAAAGTTACTATTACTCAGTAATTCAGGGTCGCCGGACCCTGATATAATTACATTGCCTGCTGCTATTTAGATAATTTAAGTTATAAGTCCTCTCCCCCATGAATCATGGATCTTGCCGTTGGGGAGGCTTGCGTGCCTCAGCTATATAGATGGCCATACCGCAGGTGCAACCACAACGGAGGGGTATCTGTTGAGAGACCAGACAAACGTGTGGTTCCTGAAGAGGGGCAGCAGCCTTTTCAGTAGTTGCAGGGGAAACAGTCTGGATGATTGAACTGGCCTTGTAACACTAACCAAAACGATCTCGCTGTGCTGGTACTGCCAACGGCTGAAAGCAAGGGGAAACTACAGCCGTAATTTTTCCATAGGGCATGGCGCTTTACTGTATGGTTAAATGACGATGGCGTCCTCTTGTGTAAAATATTCCGGAGGTAAAATAGTCCCCCAGTCGCATCTCCGGGCGGGGACTATTCAAGAGGATGTCGTTATCATGAGAGAGGAAACTGGAGTTCTACGGATCGGAGCGTGGAATGTCAGATCCCTTAGTCGGGCAGGTAAGTTAGAAAATTTAAAAAGGGAAATGGCTAGGTTAAAGTTAGATATAGTGGGAATTAGTGAAGTTCGGTGGCAGGAGGAACAAGACTTTTGGTTAGGTGAATACAGGGTTATAAATACAAAATCAAATATGGGTAATGCAGGAGTAGGTTCAATAATAAATAAAAAAGGAGTGTAGGTAACCTACTACAAACAGCATAATGAACGCATTATTGTGGCCAAGATAGACACGAAGCCCTTGCCTACTACAGTAGTACAAGTTTAAATGCCAACTAGCTCTGCAGATGATGAAGAAATTGATGAAATGTATGATGAGATATAAGAAAGTATTCAGGTAGTGAAGGGAGACGAAAATTTAATAGTCATGGGTGACTGGAATTCGAGAGTAGGAAAAGGGAGAGAAGGAAACATAGTAGGTAAATATGGATTGGGTAAGAAATGAAAGAGGAAGCCGTCTGGTAGAATTTTGCACAGAGCATAACTTAGCCATAGCTAAGAATCATAAAAGAATGATCAAGAATCATAAAAGAATGTTCTATACATGGAAGAAGCCTGGAGATACTGACAGGTTTCAGATAGATTATATAATGGTAAGACAGAGATTTAGGAACTAGGTTTTAAATTGTAAGACTTTTCCAGGGGCAGATGTGGACTCTGACCACAATCAATTGGTTATGAACAGTAGATTAAAACTGAAGAAACTGCAAAAAGTGATCGTGCCTGGATAAACTGACTAAACCAGAGATTGTACAGAGTTTCAGAGAGAGCGTAAGGGAACAATTGACAGGAATGGGGGAAAGAAATACAGTAGAAGAAGAATGGGTAGCTCTGAGGGATGTAGTAGTGAAGGCAGCAGAGGATAAAGTAGGTAAAAAGACGAGGGCTGCTAGAAATCCTTGGGTAACAGATGAAATATTGAATTTAATTGGTGATGGGAGAAAATATAAAAATGCAGTAAATGAAGCAGGCAAAAAGTAATACAAACGTCTCAAAAATGAGATCGACAGGAAGTGCAAAATGACTAAGGAGGCATGGCTAGAGAACAAATGTAAGGATGTAGAGGCTTATCTCACTAGGGTCACCATAGATACTGCATACAGGAAAATCAAAGAGACCTTTGGAGAAAAGATAGTCACTTGTATGAATATCAAGAGCTCAGATGGAAACCCAGTTCTAAGCCACGGAGGGAAAGCAGCCAGGTGGAAGGAGTATATACAGGGTCTATCCAAGGGTGATGTACTTGAGGACAATATTATGGAAATGGTTGTAGATAAAGATGAAATGGGAGATTTGATAATGCGTGCAGAGTTTGACAGAGCACTGAAAGACCTGAGTCGAAACAAGGCCCCGGGAGTAGACAACATGCCATTAGAACTACTGACGGCCTTGGGAGAGCCAAACCTGACAAAACTCTACGATTTGGTGAGCAAGATGTATGAGAGAGGCGAAATACCCTCAGACTTCTAGAAGAATATAATAATTCCAATCCAAAAGAAAACAAGTGTTTACAGATGTGAAAATTACCGAACTATCAGTTTAATAAGTCACGGCTGTAAAGTACTAACGCGAATTCTTTAAGGCGAATGGAAAACTGCTAGAAGCCGACCTCGGGGAAGATCAGTTTGGATTCCGTAGAAATGTTGGAACACGTGAGGCAATACTGACCTTGCGACTTATGTTAGAAGATATATTAAGGAAAAGCAAACCTACGTTTCTAGTATTTGTAGACTTAGAGAAAGCCTTTGACAATGTTGACTGGAATACTCTCTTTCAAATTCTAAAGGTGGCAGTGGTAAAATACAGGGAACGAAAGGCTATTTACAATTTGTACAGAAGCCAGATGTACAGCTATAAAGAGTTGAGGGTCATGAAAGGGAAGCAGTGGTTGGGAAGGGAGTGAGACAGGGTTGTAGCCTCTCCCCGATGTTGTTCAATCTGTATATTGAGCAAGCAGTGAAGGTAACAAAAGAAAAATTCGGAGTAGGTATTAAAATCTATGGTGAAGAAATAAAAACTTTGAGGTTCGCCGATGACATTGTAATTCTGTTAGAGACAGCAAAGGGCTTGGAAGAGCAGTTGAACGGAATGGACAGTGTCTTGAAAGGAGGATATAACATGAACATCAACAACAGAAAAACGAGGATAATGGACTGTAGTCGAATTAAGTCGGGTGATGCTGAGGGAATTAGTTTAGGAAATGAGACACTTAAAGTAGTAATGCTACTTGGGGAGCAAAATAACTGATGATGGTCGAAGTAGAGAGGAAGCAAAATGTAGACTGGCAATGGCAGGAAAAGCGTTTCTGAAGAAGAGAAATTTGTTAACATCGAGTATACATTTAAGTGTCAGGAAGTGGTATCTAAAAGTATTTGTATGGAGGGTAGCCGTGTATGAAAGTGCAACATGGACGATAAATAGTTTGGACAAGTTGAGAATAGAAGCTTTCGAAATGTAGTGCTACAGAAGAATGCTGAAGATTAGATGGGTAGATCACATAACTAATGAGGAAGTATTGAATAGAATTATGGAGAAGTGGAGTTTGTGGCATAACTTGACAAGAAGAAGGGACCGGTTGGTAGGACATGTTCTGAGGCATCGGGGGATCACAAATTTAGCATTGGAGGGCACCGTGGAGGGTAAAAATCGTAGAGGGACACCAAGAGATGAATACATTAAGCAGATTCAGAAGGATGTAGGTTGCAGTAAGTACTGGGAGATGAAGAAGCTTGCACAGGATAGAGTAGCGTGGAGAGATGCATCAAACCAGTCTCAGGACTGAAGACAACAACAACGTTATAAATTTTTGGCTGTAAAAGAAGGAAACTTACTGTTATTTGCTACCACAGTATGATAGTATCGAATATTTTAACAAAAATTCTCTCTTATGTCTGATGGAATGAGTACATGTAATATTGGTGATGAAGGATTGTCGACCGATTGTCGACTTGAAGCTCAATGGTGCTCTTTTTGCTGCTCAAGAGATACAACTACCAACTTCTTTGCCGCGCTGGCTTTCCCAATCTCTAGTCTTTTTGTGTAACCACCAGCTTCAACAATACAAACATAATATTTTGGGATGCACGTCTTCGAAAGATGACTAATAACAAAATGCGTAGTCCAAAATCCAGTTTAGAGTACACAGGAGTGCATGAAATGAACACTGATAACTCATACAGTCTCGTGTCGATTGAATTTGGAGCTGCAAAACGGGTAGAGTGGCCCAATGCTCAAGAAGGAACGGACGTGCATGGCCTGTTTATAACAGTTTTGTTGTATTTGCTTGACCCGATGGTCGCAGCACAACATACAATTGGAGCTGCATCGCAGTATTTTGCCAAGCATTGTACGATACAGACATGCAACATACTTATGAGCTTGCAGATCGCAGGATAGATGTAAAAAGAGAACATTTATCGAGAAAACTTTTCCAGCTTATGCCTCCCATTAGCAATAACATTTTCCTGACAAGACAAATGCATGTGAGAGTTACGTACAGTTAGGATTTAGCGGCCGAGGACAACCATTGCGATGATAAGGAACATTTTCTATAAATTTATGTGGAAGACCGCAGTAGAAACGCTAGTTCCCTGGGCACCGCGTTACTCACATCAAGAAGTCTCGTGTAATAGTACATTACTGCGCAGAAATCCTGCCCATACGTGTCCCGAGCATACAGATACAAGGAGTTTTTTTTTTTTTATACGACGAAATCCATTTTGCAGGAGTGTGTTTGAGAAAAAATTTTCGAATAGCGCAGGTTCCTAATATTGTTCTGAATCCATACAGTTCTCCCTGCAAGGAAACACGTGGAACGTCATATATCTGTTCTCGAGTGGCCATTTAGGGTAGAGTAAGACCAATATCAGAAATAGAGTATCAGATTTCAGTTCTCTCCTGCAGATAAAGTTCCGCCGTGAGAGATAGTGCAGTTGTTAAGGCCCTTGAATCTCCTTCATAAGTAGAAGGCTTAAAATTCACGTCCGCAATGCAGATTAGATTTTTGCTGTCGCAAATCACGTAAAGCAAATGTCCTAGCCGGTCCTTAGAAGAGGACACAGTCGATTTTCTTCCACCAATCCAAATAGCTCTACGTTTACAAGCCAATGCAAGAAGCCTTAGAAATTGTTCTCACTTGGTGGCCCACATGAAAGCTCTCTGTAAAAGTCGACAGTTATAGGGAGGAAGAACTCAATAATAAAGTTACAGGATAAATTTCATCACAGAATTTAAACATGCTACTGATTTTAAACTAAGACGAGCATGTGAGTTGCCAAATGGTGAGTGGAAATCTTTAGGGGAAAAAAATGGTAGGTAAGAGCAGTTTAAATGTAAAGAACCTAAGTGCTAGATGCTAGTGTTTCGGCCTGCTACCTAGAAGTTATTTCCTGATGCCATAATACATGCCCTGTCGTCCTGTCTCCTTTTCTTCTGAGTGTTTTCCTCAAATTCCTTTCCTCGTTGATTCCACGGATCACCTCCACATTTCTAATGTTATCAGGCTATCTAACTGTGAGCATAAATCTACAACAACACATCTCAAACTTTTCTATTCACTTCTTTTTCAGTTTTACCACAGCCCATCTTTCACTTCCACAGAACTCTGTGCTCCGAGCGTACAGTACGTTCTCAGAAATTCATTCCTAAACTTAAGGCCAATTTTTGATAGTAGTAGACTTCCCCGTGCTGGCCTGCTTTTCATATCGTCCTCGCTTCGGCTGCTCGCCGTCATCGAAGAGTCTTCGCTCAGTTCGATAGGTGAGTCAGCTGCACAAGTCAATAAAGTTAACGGTATATCGCACATTGACGTGACAGAAGTCATGGGATACCTCAAATGGTTCAAATGGATCTAAGCACTATGGGACTTAACATCTGAGGTCATCAGTCCCCCAGACTTAGAACAACTTAAAACTTACTAAACTAAGGACATCACACGCATCCATGCCCGAGGCAGGGTTCGAACTTGCGACCGTAGCAGCAACGCGCTTCTGGACTGAAGCGCCTAGACCCACTCGGGCACAGTGGCTCGCTTGGAAACCTCCTAATAACGTGTCGGACTTTATTTTTCCCGGCGTAATGTAGCAGAAACTCGACGTAGCATAGACTCAAGTCACTGGAAGTCCCCTGCAGAAATATTAAACCATACCGGCTCTATAGCCGCACATACCTGCGAAAGTGTTGCCAGTGCAGAATTTGTGCACAAACTGACCTCGCGATTATGTCCCATGAATGTGGCCATATCATTTGCGTGAATTGTCCAAAATGTTCGTCAAACCAATCTAGAACAGTTGTGGCTCGATGACATGGTGCATTGTCATCCACAAAAAATCCATTGTTGTTTGGGAACGTGAAGTCCATTACTGGCTGCATATGACCTCCAAATAACCGAACATAACAATTGCCAGTCAATGACCGGTTCAGTTGAACCAGAGGACCCAGTCCATTCTACAGTGACGCGCACAGCCACGCAAATACAACGGGCGGCTACCTCTGCTTTTCATATCGTCCTCACTTCGTCTGCTGTATCTTATTTTACTTCCGTCTACTTTGTAACCCACAATTTTGATGTTCAACTAAGCTTGAACCTCATTTCTGACACTCTTTACTTTCGTCTTTGTTTTCAGTTTACTTGCAATCTCTATTCTATGCCCCCAAGACTGTACTTCCTTTTCACTGAGGATAGCAATGCCATCAGCGAATCTCATTACTGATATCCATTCACTATGAATTTTAATCTCACTCTGGGAAGACGAGGAGCCGTAATGCGTGTTGTGTGGAGGTCGTGCTGGTGGCGGACGGTGCTAACGTTCCTTAGCTCCACAGCAGGAACAATGTTTATTAATAATTTCAGAGATCGTCCACCTTCAAATTTTTAGCGAGACACGATAATTAATCAATATTACTCTGCTGAAGTGCTAAAACGTTTAACACTGCGCTGCAGAAATAACAGTTTACATCCTGTCTAACAGAGCATAGGCTCCTTCACCACAAGGGCGACCTGGGTTACACAGCATAAATATCTCGAAGTGTTTGACCTAAAAGGGCGTAAAGAAACATATATAGGGTGGTCCATTGATTATGACCGGGCCAAATATCTCGCGAAATAAGCGTCTAACGAAAAAACTACAGAGAATGAAACTTGTCTAGCTTGACGGGTGAAACCAGATGGCGAGATGGTTGGCCCACTAGATGGCGCTGCCATATGTCAAACGGATATCAACTGCGGGATTTTATAAATACGAAACCCCATTTTTATTACATATTCGGTAGTACGTAAAGAAATATGAATGTTTTAGTTGGACCACTTTTTCGCTTTGTGATAGATAGCGCTCTAATAGTCACAAACATATGGCTCACACTTTTAGACGAATAGTTGGTAACAGGTAGGTTTTTTTTTTAATTAAAATACACAACGTAGGTAAATTTGAACATTTTATTTCGGTTGTTCGAATGTGATACATCTACCGTTGTGAACTTATTATTTCTGAGAACGCATGCTGTTACAGCGTGATTACTTGTAAATACCACATTAATGCAATAAATGTTCAAAATGATGTCCGTCAACCTCAATGCATTTGGCAATACGTGTAAAGACATTCCTCTCAACAGCGAGTAGTTCGCCTTCCGTAATGTTCACACATGCATTGACAATGCGCTGACGCATGTTGTCAGGCGTTGTCGGTGGATCACGATAGCAAATATCCTTCAACTTTCCCCACAGAAAGAAATTCGGGGACGTCAGATCTGGTGAACGTGCGGGCCATAGTATGGTGCTTCGACGACGAAACCACCTGTTATGAAGTACGCTATTCAATACCGCTTGAACCGCACGCGAGCTATGTGCCAGACATCCATCATGTCGGAAGTACATCGCCATTCTGTCATGAAGTGAAACATCTTGTAGTATATCGGTAGAATATAACGTAGGAAATCAGCATACATTGCACCATTTAGATTGCCATCGATAAACTGGGGGCCAATTATCCTTCCTCCCATAATGCTGCACAATACATTACCCCGCGAAGGTCGCTGATGTTCCACTTGTCGCAGCCATCGTGGATTTTCTGTTGCCCAATAGTGCATATTATGCCGGTTTACGTTACGGCTGTTGGTGAATGAAGCTTCGTCACTTAATACAACGCGTGCAAAAAATCTGTCATCGTCCCGTAATTTCTCTTGTGGCCAGTGGCAGAACTGTACACAACGTACAAAGTCGTCGCCATGCAATTCTTGGTGCATAGAATATGGTAAAGGGGCAATCGATGTTGATGTAGCATTCTCAACACCGACGTTTTTGAGATTACCGATTCTCGCGCAATTTGTCTGCTACTGATGTGCGGATTAGCCGCGACAGCAGCTGAAACACCTACATCGGCATCATCATTTGTTGCAGGTCGTGGCTGACGTTTCACATGTGGCTGAACACTTCCTGTTTCCTTAAATAACGTAACTATCCAACGAACGGTCCGGACACTTGGATGATGTCGTACAGGATACCGAGCAGCATACATAGCACACGCCAATTGGGCATTTTGATCAAAATAGCCATACGTCAACACACTATGGACATTTTCCGCAACTGGTAAACTGTCCATTTTAATGTATCACGAAGCAAATGCCGTCCGCACTGGCGGAATGTTAAATGATACCACGTACTTATAGGTTTGTGACTATTACAGCGCCATCTATCACAAAGCGAAAAAAATTGTCAAACTAAAACATTCATATTTCTTTACGTACTTCACGAATATGAAACAAAAAATGGAGTTTCCCATTTAAAAAAAAAAAAAAAAAACGCTGTTGATATCAGTTTAACCTACGGCAACGCCATCTAGCGGGCCTACTATAGCGCCATCTGGTTTGCCCCTTCAAGCTAGACGAGTTTCGTTCTTTGTAGTTTTTTCGTTTGAAGCTTATTTCGTGAAATATTTGGCCTGTTCACTATCAATGGACCACCCTGTATAGAAGAACGCGTCATTAGAAGCCTCCTACCCGCAGAAAAATACGAGAGGCGTTCAATAAGCAATGCAATATTTATTTTTCTCCGCCAGTTTCGCTAGAAAAAATGCGGAATGCGTTGTGAGACATTGCGGAGAATTTCCGCTCATAGTTTCATTGAAGTTCCGATATGTGTTGACGCTGTGTGTAGTCTTCAAAATGACTTGAGTAATAGAGATGGACTCCAAGCAGAGACCTGCTATTGAGTTTCTTTTGGTGGAAAACCAGAGCATTCCAGACATTTGTAGGCTGTTGCAGAAAGTCTTCGGAGACCTAGCAGTGTACAAAAGCGCGGTGAGTCTTTGGGCGAGATGTCTGCCTTCACCGAAAACAGGTCTCGCAAACCGGCCGATCCCCCGCGCACCAGCCAGCCGCACGCAGCTGTGGCTCCTGCAATGTCGGAACGTGCAGACACTCTCGTTCGAGGTGATCCTTCTTCTTCTTTGTCCATGACAAAGAAAGGCTGCATACAAGTCTGCGCAGCCGAGAGGAAGTCAGAAAACTTCACTGGACTTTTTTTCCTCATCCACACTACAGCCTGGATCTTGCACCTCCTCACTTCCATCTGTTTGGCCGAATGAATGATACACTCCGGGGCAAGTAGGAAGTGGATGAAGGCGAGGTTACTGATGCAGCGCAACATTGGCTCCGACGTCGACCAGTAGAGTGTTAGCATGCGGACATGTAGGACCTTCCAGTAAGGTGGCGTAAGTCCGTCGCATTGAACAGAGCTTATGTTGACAAGTAGGATTTTATAGCCAAACGTACATTGGAATCCTGAGTAAAATAAACTTGCTTTTAAGAAAAAGAATGTTCTGAATTCCTCAACTGAACACCCCTCATATTCATTGATATTTATTCGTCCTCCTTGGTGCTCTAACATCGCAAGTGACGCTGAAAAAATTGCGAAAGGATTAATTATATTTTCCAGACTACGCCGATCTGTAACAATCATTGCACTGTGCTGATTCGTGATACCAGTTAGATTCCGCTGTAGTACCGATTCACTCTTGCGTAAGCTAGGATTGTCGCGGACGATGGTATGCGCAGAAGATGCGGGCGCTCTCGGTGCAGTACGGCTTTGCATCTGGCGAGGACGGCGCAGTGAAAGAGACCGGCGTGCATTCAAGCTGGGAGGGCGGCGCTATGAAAAGGAAGCAGCGCTGCCTCAAAAGAATTCCTGCCTCTGCCTTTGTGGCGAGCTCGAACTCCGCGATCCATATTCATGGCGCTAAGTGTCGGCAAAGAGGAAGCAGGAAGCACCTGCCACCAGCAGTTGGTTACTGCCCGCTTCGACCGGCACACTGCGTAGCCCGAGCTGCCCTAGCCAAGTGCTCAGGGCGAACGTCCTTAATGGGCAAGCGCCGACGGTGTTTTGTCATTACAGTTCAGTATCTAGTCCCTGGTGGGAACCTTAGAGATAGTCGTTTAAGAAAATATTGCAGCTTTTAGCCTCATCATTCAAGTACTTTCCCTCGTATTACTCAAAAATTTCTAGAAGAAGAGGAATCTTCCTCATTGTCAATCTTAATAAAAAAAATAGAGACGAACCCCAGTGAGCGAAAACTTCGAGTTCTGTAAAGCAGCGGTAGGGATTTACTACAAAAGACATTAATTTATTGTGAATGTGACCGTGAAGACATGATGATTAAACAATAGGGAGCTGTAACTAAATTTCTGTACGCGGTATAATATTACCCACTTTTACACACATGTATTCACAACTAGTAATTACACTCCTGGAAACTGAAATAAGAACACCGTGAATTCATTGTCCCAGGAAGGGGAAACTTCATTGACACATTCCTGGGGTCAGATACGTCACATGATCACACTGACAGAACCACAGGCACATAGACACAGGCAACAGAGCATGCACAATGTCGGCACTAGTACAGTGTATATCCACCTTTCGCAGCAATGCAGGCTGCTATTCTCCCATGGAGACGATCGTAGAGATGCTGGATGTAGTCCTGTGGAAAGGCTTGCCATGCCATTTCCACCTGGCGCCTCAGTTGGACCAGCGTTCGTGCTGGACGTGCATACCGCGCGAGACGACGCTTCATCCAGTCCCAAACATGCTCAATGGGGGACAGATCCGGAGATCTTGCTGGCCAGGGTAGTTGACTTACACCTTCTACAGCACGTTGGGTGGCACGGGATACATGCGGACGTGCATTGTCGTGTTGGAACAGCAAGTTCCCTTGCCGTCTAGGAATGGTAGAACGATGGGTTCGATGACGGTTTGGATGTACCGTACACTATTCAGTGTCCCCTCGACGATCACCAGAGGTGTACGGCCAGTGTAGGAGATCGCTGCCCACACCATGATGCCGGGTGTTGGCCCTGTGTGCCTCGGTCGTATGCAGTCCTGATTGTGGCGCTCACCTCCACGGCGCCGAACACGCATACGACCATCATTGGCGCCAAGGTAGCAGCGACTCTCATCGCTGAAGACGACACGTCTCCATTCGTCCCTCCATTCACTCCTGTCACGACACCACTGGAGGCGGGCTGCACGATGTTTTGGCGTGAGCGGAAGACGGCCTAACGGTGTGCGGGACCGTAGCCCAGCTTCATGGAGACGGTTGCGAATGGTTCTCGCCGATACCCCAGGAGCAACAGTGTCCCTAATTTGCTGGGAAGTGGCGGTGCGGTCCCCTACGGCACTGCGTAGGATTCTACGGTCTTGGCGTGCATCCGTGCGTCGCTGCGGTCCGGTCCCATGTCGACGGGCACGTGCACCTTCCGCCGACCACTGGCGACAATATCGAAGTACTGTGGAGACCTCACGCCCCACGTGTTGAGCAATTTGGCGGTACGTCCACCCGGCCTCCCGCATGCCCACTATACGCCCTCGCTCAAAGTCCGTCAACTGCACATACGGTTCACGTCCACGCTGTCGCGGCATGCTACCAGTGTTAAAGACTGCGATGGAGCTCCGTATGCCACGGCAAACTGGCTGACACTGACGGCGGCGGTGCACAAATGCTGCGCAGCTAGCGCCATTCGACGGCCAACACCGCGGTTCCTGGTGTGTCCGCTGTGCCGTGCGTGTGATCATTGCTTGTACAGCCCTCTCGCAGTGTCCGGAGCAAGTATGGTGGGTCTGACACACCGGTGTCAATGTGTTCTTTTCCCATTTCCAGGAGTGTAGAATGAAGCAAAACTGCTATGACAAAAGGATGGTTGACAGGGAGTGTCTGCTAACGCAATAACTACAGTCAGTCACATTATCATGCATTGACATTAAAATACTATTCATCGTCTCAGCAATACAACTACTCATATATGTACATAATGCAGCGCAGTTACTTTGAATGTCGCGAGCTCTATCATCTTATCTCGTGTTTTCTACTGAAAATCTCGTGCTTGTACTCGTTTTTATTCCCTGCCTTGTGATGACGGGGTGTTGTGTAATGTCCTTAGGTTAGTTAGGTTTAAGTAGTTGTAAGTTCTGGGGACTCATGACCATAGATGTTAAGTCCCATAGTGCTCAGAACCATTTGAACTCTTGTTAACTTTACTATTACAGAGATCGCCTAAACTTTTCTTTTAATTGGTCCTGTGCACAACAAATAACTTACTTGGTCTTTCTGCTGCCACTGCTTGATCTGCTGCATTACATTATTTAACAAAAACATTAAAAAAACCTATTATTCATGATGAGTGCAACGCATGTTCTGTATGGCGGCTCCTGCTGTTGCCGCAGCTGCTGCTGCTTGCTACAACTACATATAATTCAAGAGAAAGGGTTTTGTCAGATCTAAACTCGATGAATGATAACCCAAACACGTAATTCTTTTTTTTTTAAACTATATACTGAAAGCTTTCTCATTCAGTTAACAATACGCTAGAAGGTCTTTCGTTTCGTATGTAAATCTGCCTCCAGTGGCATTAAAGCAATAATACAAATTAATCAAACTCTTGAGACAGACTGAAATACTTCTCAATTGAATACATAGTGAAACAATTCCCTGGCAATTAACAAAAGAAATCAGTGACAAAAATCAATAATTAATCTATTCGCCTAACAATGGTTTCCCTCAAGAATTAAACTCCTATCATTATTAAAATTACCATCTGCTGCTACGCAATACACAAACCCTTTTCTTTAAATTAATAAGCGCGCTGCAAATTATAAAAAATATCAGCTCAATACCAAATCCTGTGTCGCTGCTGGCGGAGACGGCAGTACGGCAGCTCGGCGACGACCCCTCGTCCAACACACGCGCGCACCACAGCAGGCGGGCTCCTACACTGGCTTCCAAACTGCCACTAGTTAATCCGTGCTCCGCGAAGCGCAACAACACTAACTTAGATTCCAGAGCTTGTGTATGCGCGCTGTAGCAAACCTTTAAATCCTAAGAGAGTATTGCCAACTCTCTACTAAACTGAATTATTTACTGCAATCACTGAAATGTTACGTTCGTAGAAAAGATTCTATTCGACTGTCAAAATATATAGTGATGGACGCTTGCGAAAATAGTTAGTAAAAAACACTTATTTTTACTGTGTTTAATTCTTTGAGTTCAGCATGTGGACGCGAAACGTTAGTGACAACCTGCACTTTACAAGCAAATATCACCTAGCTATATGGTTGCTGTGATATCACTGTTTAGTGGAAGACAAATAATTTCCATGCCATTCCACGTTCTTTTAAACCCATGTTATATTAATTATTGCATTGTGGCACACCTATTCCTGCAATATCCTTATATATAGTCACCTTTGTATACAGGGTACGGCACTTAGATCCGGACAAATTTCAACTTGAATTTTCCCCCGGAGGTCGCTATTGGCGTTCTTGAAAGCCATAGGCACATAGTAAACAGTGAGAATCTCAAAATAGCCCTGATGTTACGCACAAGTACAGAGTGCAACCGACGAGCAGCGTTTACTGAAATCTTTGGCCTGGGCGTTCGCCCACTGAAATACTTCAATTCTTCTGGTACCCGAGATCAATTGCTTCGGAGAAGTCTGGGAAAGGTTCCACTATCCCGACGAAGAAACCTCATTCGAGGGAACGCATGTCACGAACTGCGGCAATCATCGTTACATAACCAGGGGTATAACGCTGTCTTCGTAAGATGTACCAGGTTTAGACGAATCTTGGTTTCATGCCAGTGGAATATTTTAGAACCACAAGATGTCCATTGAGATGTGAATAATTCCAAATGCGTTCGTCAAGCAGCGTTTCATTTAGTGGAGTACAAAAATAGTGCATGGAATTCTGAGTAATCACCTCATTGATCCCTGTTGAATATAAACTGACAAACTGCTCAGATATGCTACATCTGAAATTTACAGATAGTGCGTTGAAGTACTTTGAAAGCTACTTGAGAACCAGGCAGCAGGGTGTTGTTACTGGAATAAAAGAACATCCTGGAAACATAGTCACTGCGGAGTACCACAGGGATCAATTGTGTGTCAGTGATATCCTGAAGGCTGAATGTATAAGCCATCAAAATACATCGCTTCCACTCCGTAAGTCCATACCCGTATTGCTGCAGTGCGAAAGTTTAGAACGGCTGTAGATGGCTATCGCCTGTCCAGAAAGTGTGTGTAGCAAACGCGCTGCGCCTGTTAAGTGTTTTATCTTAGTTCCCCAGTACTCACCACTGAAACTAATTCTGAGATAGAAAATAAACTGCATCTTACGATCTCGGCTAATGAAAGGCACAGAGTTATTTATGCATAGCCAAGTGTGTTATCGTTTCTAAAAACATAGATATTACGCCTTCTTTTGGTACAAAAATTAACAATCTATTTCATTCTTATCGAGCAAAGAGAAACCTCTGGATAAGTTAGCTGCTTATAGCGCACACAGTACTTTCTCCTGGATGTAATGCGTTATTCATACTGTATCTTTGATCGTGTCATATGTTCGTGTCATATGTTCTGAGGAATTTTCAGTACATAAATAATAGTGACAATATTTCTTGCTATGTTCTAACTTGAAAAACTCAGAGGTGTCGTTACATGGTCCCTAACCTGCACTTCGCAGCATCGTTAATCGAATTGTACTGCAGACGAGGACTACAGGTTCGATAAGATGAAACTTAAATGCACAGACTGACCACTCTGTATAATAGGAGAAGATGAAATGGTGATGGGTAGAAGCACTTGAAATACCATAGTATCGAAGTACATTAATCACTAAAGTGGAAGGGCGTGATAAGCAGGTTTCAGACAAAGTAGAAAAGAAATGGATTGAACCTCCAACTACGAAACGAAGTCGACAAAAACACAGAGGTATAAATAAATTCATTCGAAAATGACCGCACGTTGAAAGAACTGTCTAATCGATGAAGGGCTCTGGCCCATCGTAATTGTTTTTGTAGCATTTTACGGTTAAATGATTAGTTGGAGGATTGCCTACGTCCTGCAATAATCCACATTCACATGCTGGCCGACGATCTATCAGTAAATTCTGTGCTGTCCATGTTGTATTTTGGGATCAGTGGTTAAGGGGATGTCGATCATTTTATGGCAGATAGCCAGGTTTTTTAATGAAGAAAACGGACTCAATTCCTGACTATTAAATTCCGCATTTAAAAAGGTGCTTACGCATGAGGGTCGGACAGTCGGAACACTGTTTGATCGACACACAAATGGGTATGTGGAAATAAGTTCTCCCGATACTGAAAAACAAAATTTAGACTACTGGAAGAGAACAATGTTCCAGACCATCAGGGAATTACCATTAAATCCTACATAGAACACCCGTAAAATCAACCCTTTTCGTATTTCATATTTGATGTCACGTTAGAAAACAGCTGACATGGCAGGACCCCGCAATAAATACGAAGGCGTAATGTCTAAGTCTTTTTTTCTGTTCTCAATATGGTTTAAGGTATTACGTACCATGCGTTTTACTCGGTCGACTTTCCCACTTCTCTGACGCAAGTTGACCCCTCTGCCTCTAGAAGGGTCCGAATAGTGTGTAACGTGGCGGTGTGTTAAGTAACTACGTAGGTGCGTGTGAGACCCTCAGAAAACTGAACACAGGTCTTCGAAGAGTTTGTCCACACATCGAGCATCCTCTCCTTCAGTGTGACAATACCAGACCACACACCGTTGTTGCGACAGCTACAACAATCCGATGCCTTGGGTTCACTGTCATCTAATAACCTCCGTACAGTATTTCAATAAATAACGTAGCCGGCAACTTTTTTATATATTTTTGTTTAAGCTAATATGCGTTTCAAGTTTTTACCCATCTCACTATTTAGTCAGAACATAGCTACATCATAGACAGCTACCCTGTGAAAAATAACAATTTTTTTTACTTCCTACACTTGGTAAGCTGTATATTTACGAGGTATGACTCTTTAGGTGTACTTGTTTCTTACTCTGCTTCTTGTTGTTTTGATTTTCGCCCTTTTAGATGTGGCATAAACATTTTTTACTTATATTTTGCACAAAAATAGGCTAGTATCCGCCACGCTGCCGACTGACATCTTTGTTTACATTAGAAAATACATTTATGGTCAAAGATTGCCTATTGCTTACAAGTTCTGCAATACAACTAAATAGCAGTGTTACTCGCGAAGTGTAGTAGCTCAATAAACTTGTTATTTTGCACAGGGCAGCCGCAGCATCAAATTTCCTGTCCATGTTGTAACTATCTGCTGACGGAAGAGTCAAGTACGTATTACGCCAATTCATGATGGGTGAAAGCTAGATGTGTATTAGCTTCAATAAAAATACTTAACAAAGTGGCTGGTTGCTGTCTTTATTAAAATATGTAATTCACAGCCATGGAGCTCGACAGCAAGTAAAATGGATAAATTACCCTCAGTACAGTCCCGACTTGCCCCAACCGATTTGTAGCTGTTTACAGAGCCTAAAGAATACCTTAGAGGACTTCACTTTGGTACTGATGAAGCGATGCAACTAGAGGCGAGGTTGTTGCTCTGTCAGAAAGTCAAACCCTCTACAGTGACGCTATCAACAAACTGGCCTCTCGTTGGGAGCAATGTGTTCGTCGCAAGGCTGCCTACGTTGAGAAATAGATAAGCAGACATGAAGCATAAAGGCGTTGAAAGGTAATAACGTTTGTTATACATAATAAGCCTTAATAGCTTTCACATAAAAAATCGTAGGTGTTACTTTACAGCATGATATCTTAATATTCGTTTCACTGTTGAGGTGCAGTGCATTTCCGAAAAACATAAATTTGCTGAAATGTGCTCAAACACAGAAGCGTTGCCTTCCGACTGTAGAAATAGCTAAACTGATCAGAGATCTGGAGAGGAGTTTTTAAATATTTCGTATTATAAGCTGTAATATCAATTTAATTCACTTCAAATATTTGAGAAGTAACTATGGTAAGTGAAAAGTAATAAACTTCACGGAAATAACTCTCTGTAATTACTTCGATAATAATTAAGAATAAGCACTCCGCCATCAAGCCACAAGTGGCTCATCGGGACCATCCGACCGCCGTGTCATCCTCAGATGAGGATGCGGATAGGAGGGGCGCGTGGTCAGCACACCGTTCTCCTGGTCGTTACGATGGTTTTCTTTGACCCGAGACGCTACTATTCGGTCCAATAGCTCCTCAATTGGCTTCACGAGCCTGAGTGCCCCCCAAAAATGGCAACAGCGCATGGCGGCCCGGATGGTCATCCATCCAAGTGGCGCCCACGCCCGACAGCGGTTAACTTCGGTGATCTGACGGGAGCCGGTGTATCCATTAAGGAAAGGCCGTAGCCGATAATAATTATTCGGTGAAAAGAGAACTTGTTTTTCGTAATTCTTCATTACTTTTATTGCAAGCATCACCATCAAGATAGCAATAACGCCCTGCTACTCTGTGGCTGCTTCTGCTCGGAGAATTGCGTTCCCTGGCACCTCAATCTGTTCTCCACACTTCCCTTCCTCTGTTCACTCTCGTGTACTAAATGTAACTAAAGTGGCCTGTAATATGCGATTAGCAAAGGAGTATTTCAAGTGTCGCTGTATCCTAAATAGCCACCACTCCAAATCGAATTCAGCATCTTTTATGAACAGCGCAATGTGAGTGTAAACACAATATTGTCCGAAAATGAGTAACTCATAATATCACACCAATGAAATGGAATGTTTTCGGTTAGCACCGAGTGACCTATATACAGAAACAATAACCGCGTTAAAAGAAACAGCACAGAGTTTTATTTAGTGCATGAGAGAGTCTGTTAGCGACGAAAGGCCACAGCAGAAATATGCCACAATGCCTTGAAGGTGGTAGCGTCAGATGAAAGACCTCAGGCGGTTTCCAGGTTTCATAAGACAGAAATAGCCAGGAGGCGAAAGAGCGTAGTAAAATCCAATATACGTGCCGAAAATGAAATTCCTGCCCTTGTGTCGGCAGATATGGAAGACCAAGCAAGACGTAGGAATGAGAGGCTTATTATCTGCAGACCTGACACAAAAAGAAAAACACCATGAACGCGAATACTATTCTAAATGTACTTCCTGACAATGAATTATGTGCAGATAGTATTAGTTCCGTTCCTGGAAAAGCTTGTAGATAATGAAGTCTTCTCGGGTTATCAGCCAAGCCAAGCCGTCTTTCTGGCCGCAGAACGACGCCTTGACTCGGTTGATAACCCGAAAAGTCTTCATTATTGAGATTCGCCGACGAAGTCTGAATTCGCATACAAGTTGTAGATACCAAGAAGTAACAAACCCCTGATCTCCATTTACTTTGTGGCATCTTTATCTGGGGTAACGTGTAGGTATCGTTATTGCAATATAAAAACAAAATTTCAAGAGTATCTTTAATCAAAATCTTGGTAGTAATTTTCAAAGGTATTCACGGTACACACTTGATCCGATGACGTACAAAACTCGACGTCGCCACGACCTCAAAGATGAACTGTCACTTGCGTCAGGCACCTACAACGTGGCCGACAATAAAATACGCTGATATATCACGACTTGCCAATCCTATCCTCGACTCACACCATCAACCAATACAGGGGCTGACGGCATCTCCTCTACGTGATGCACTATCCTGTTCCCTTTGTGTTGGAGACTGGTCTCTCTCTCTCTCATCTCCCCCCCCCCGCCCCCCCCCCCCCACACACACACACGCACACACAGGACCTATGTCAAACTCCATGAAGCGTCGTAAGTCGGTGGAATGTGACTACCTAATTGCGTAATTTGTTTGAAAGGATTTTTCAATGGGTACTTGATGCATCTGTTGGAAAGTATTCCATCTGCTAACGCAGTCGTTATCGATAAAAGAGCACCGAAATGTTAATGTTATAACAAGAATTCTGTGACAGCCAAGTCCGTGCTAATAAACTTAAATACTTCTCACTAAAATAAAATAATAACAACAAAACATTGGACATAAGAAGGGCGAAGTTCTTTCCAAATACAGCATTTTATATCATCTGCAATAGTTTTTTCCCGTCTTAAACATAATTTATTTCAAGATACTTTTAATCAGACACGTTTAGATTGTATTGCATCATGAGGCCCTCCTACACTAACAGCTCCCCTCCTACATCCCTCCAGGCCACTGCTTTACATATAAATCCATCCTATCGGATGGGCAGAGAGTGGTTAGGATCTGTATCACTAAAGTGTATTACACACTTTATTATCCTTTTCAATATAATTTATTACCAGTCAGGACAGCCTGTTAACCATTTTGTTGGGGAGCAGGTAAGACTGTTTATTTATAAATTTTATCAGTGTAATTAGGACAGTTTATTACTCCAGAATCTTTATTGCTATACATTACTACCCAATATGACGTCCGAGATGACTGGTTCGCAGAGACTGAAAAAAGTTGGTTGCACTTTCATCTTTTGCGATTTTTCTGATTCTAAGAACTCGATTTTTTGTTTTCATCATGGCAGCGACAGTAGCAACAGGTACGAAATTGTCTCGAATGAAAAACAGTCCACAGTTGCATTAAATTATCTTTGTTTTAAACCTTGACCATGATTTCCCAGTAAGGGGCCGGCCAGAGTGGCCGAGCGGTTCTAGGCGCTACAGTCTGGAACCGCGCGACCGCTACTATCGCAAGTTCGAATCCTGCCTCGGGCATGGATGTGTGAAATGTCCTTAGGTTAGTTCTAGGGGACTGATGAGCACAGCAGTTAAGTCCCATAGTGCTCAGAGCCATTTGAACCATTTTGTGAACCCAGTACGGGCTGAAAACCTTCAAGGAAGGTATTGGGCGTTGCAGATAGGCACTAGTAGTTGCTCAACTGCGCCATATGTATGTACGATTATTTTATGAGATAAACTAATGTTTTAGGACAATGCTCCAGTGGGAATTTGTCGTAAGGAGTCATGAGCTACTGTTATGTTAAGGGTGGTTTCTATTGATACAGATATGTTACTGTGCCCTTTGTTATCTTGTACGATCTTACCGCCCTCACGCACTGGAGTACTAGTCGTAGAGCTAATGTCAATCATTGGAGTGTGGCTATGTACAACGACGACGGCCGGCTGGTAGTATTACCCCTATATTAGAGCGTATAATGTAAGCTGAAGGTATATTTGCATATGATAGTCTTGTTTCTGAATTTTGCATCAAATTGTTACACGACAGACTTGGTTACATGAAATTGTTATTGGTCTGCCACTCTAATGATCGTATGCAACTGTATTTTATATGTTGGACATTTGTATTTTTAAGTATATGGTCCTTCATTTGCACATACAGGCTGAATTTATTGTCGTATGTATTGACTAGTTGCCTGATAAACGGTGTGACGTAGCCTACTGTGGTGAGCACCACCTATGGTGCGCGGGGTCCAGCACATTTGACGACCGTGCGCCCAGTATAACAGAGGTTGTGGCGGAAGACATACGGTGCCATATGTCATTTTATTTATGTTCTAAATAGGCTTATGTCTGTTGAAGTTATTTTATTGGTCTTGACGCAGCCGCAGGGGTAAGACATTTATCATTTATTAGTGTGTATGTAAGTAACATGTTATCACTTACGTAATTCTGAAGTTTATGTGTAGGTTGTATCACTGGTCTAGATGTCATTTTGATCATTTTTACAACTTCTGAAGAAGGCTACATTATTAAAGTAGAAACCATGGTCAAGGTTTAAAATAAACATAATTTAGTGGAACTGTGGGCTGTTTTTCATTCGAGACAACTCGATTTTTCTATTGATGCAGCTGCGTTTTTCGCACATCACTTCAGTTTTGTAAAATTTCACAGATTTCTTCGTAGTAATGTTACTGTTGTTTCACCTGTTCCACACACGATAACTTAATAAGGGAGAAACGACAATAATTGATATATAGCAGTTATTGTGGAAGGTGATAATGCAAACTAATGTAACATTTGAGTTTGCGAACTGCGTATGTGGTGGCATTCTTTCTGTATTTTAAGAACAATCTTAATTCCGTTATTGTTGGTTTTACTTCTTACTTTCTTTTCTGTCATATAATAGTATGTTCCAGTAAATTTAATTAGGCTTTTCGTTCTTATTCTTGAGAAGGTCTATTTTTGCTGAGCGATTAATGTTTAAATTAAAGATGAGCACGATAAGCGTGTATGTTCCTTAATCTAGCTTTATAAGATTTTATGTGCTAAGAAAACAGAGAAGACTTCACTGATGCTAAACTTGTATAGGTAATAATGTGATTTGCTGAACACTCATATAAAGGTAGTAATATTCCCTGAGACTATTGGAGAACAACGTAGGTTTTAAAGAGACTAAATTATAGCTGTGAGTCGTATGACATTTTGTCGGTGGAATACAGAAAAGGAACGCCCTTGTGAGCCCAGTGGCATATATTAAATTTTCCCTTAAATATTATACTTACATGCTGGTTTATTCCTCGCAGTGTAGTGAATTTAGTTCTACTAGGAAATTATTATTGATTTGGAAGTGTTTCACGGTTTTTTTAACTTCGTCAATAACTTTACATTGTCTCCGGAACCCAGTCAGGGCAGAGAACGATTCGGACTAAAATGGCGAAGGAAGAACCGTATGGAAAACAGTGACAAAAGGGGTAGGATGATAGGACATATGTTAAGATATTTGGGAATAATAAGATGGAGCTGTAGAGGGTAAAAACTGCAGGGGAAAACGTCCAAAAAGTATCTGAGAACGTGGGATGCGACTGCTACTGTGAGCCGAAGGGATTGACGCAGATTAGGAACGGGCAGCATCGAACCAAGCAGATGATAAGAAAAAAAATAGGAAACAGGATGAAAGGTTGAAAGAGGCCACCATGGCAGCCTCAGTATTGTCATCGTACTAGAACCATGTTGCTTAGCATCGCAAACGGAGCCACGGACTCACCGATGACAATACTGGAGCGATACTTGGTTTTCTGTAATGGATTCTGATTCATTGGTGCTTATGATACCGATGACTGCTAGTTATGAACCGATTTCGGGAGTGTATACTAGTGTTATAATGTCATTTGTTGTATCTTGAATTCGTGTAATAAAGTTCGTTTCTGAGCCAAATATAGACATAGATTGCAACGTCACTAGCGGTGTGTGGATTACTGAAATAAATGTCAACTATCACTGCAAAAATTTCGTGAGCAACAGGCGGTGGCCGGTCGCTCAAGAGCGCCCTATCTGGTGGCGGCGACGGCTGGCGAATGGCAGACAAAGAAGCGGCGACAATTGAGTTAGCCGGCGGCGGCTACGTCACGCCGTGATTATGCCCCGTGGGACAATCAACAGGCTCACAGCTGTAGGCCGTCTGCTGCACGCACTTGTTACGCAGATTTCATCTGGCTGCCGAAGATGCGTTAGACACAATTTCGCAGTTGATAAAAATTCGGTGTTGGATGGAAAATTTCTCATATCTCCTAAACGACCATAACAGAGGTCGGCAAACCGCGGCCCAAGAGCTACATACGGCTCTACAGCCCCTTGCCTGTGGGTTTTCCTCAACATATCATGTGTAGGTGCGCATGTACAGTCGCCCTTAGGGGGGATCGCTCCAAAGCCGCCGGAACGTTGACAGCTTAGTTGTTTTAGTGTTTCATGGTGTTACAAAATACTATTTTATTCAAATTTTCCATGTTTTTCTGCCTCGGGGTAATTAGTAAAGAAGTGGAAGGAAATATGAATTTACTCCTCTCTTTATGTGGTATACTCTCTTCTTGATAACATTTTCGTACCGTCTCTGCATGGAGCACTGAATCATCATTAGAGGGTCATTTAGCACTGCATTCTGTGCTGGCAGTGCCTCAGAGGCCATAAGGAAAAAAAAATCATATTTTGGAAAGGCCGAGACCTCCTCAGAAAATAATACTTCCTTCGCTAATAGTTTCGATCATCTAATAATCTTCAGGTACAACAAGCAAGTTCCATCTTTTCGTGTGTCGTGCAGTCTACATACTTTAGCATTGATCTTCGAAAAGGCCAAATCTTGACACCAGGAAATCTTACTCCGCATTATATTTGCAGATTACCACAAATACTCTTCTTGTTTCTTTCACTTAATTTCTCTGCTGTCAGTTTTCGAAACATACGAGTACTTACATCACAGACGTTCCGCAACAAGTATTAGAGTAGAATTTACGGAAGAAGAGGCTACGAAAAATTGTTGTACCACATTTCTTGAAAGCTTATCAAAAGAAAATCCTAAAACTCATTTCATTTAAATGTGGGTTAGCTTGTACGGTTTCCGACCGGGAACTGAGAACTGACGAATGTTCTTATTTCACAGGAATGCTAGTTTATCTCATACACCACAAAACGATATTTGCATTTCACGCACGCTTCTTGTCCCTCTAAATGAGAAAATAAAACGAGATTGATGAAATGTCTTCTTGTCCCTGTGAATTTAGATACCTCCCAGCGTAACATAATGTTTTCTAGAAATCGTCCATTGACGAATCCTTGGGACAAAGTAACTATAAAAAGTGCTGTTTGAGTCTTCCTCTTTTTTAAAGGTTTGAAAGGTTCTCGGTAATTCCACTGGATGTTGTCGAAGAAGATATACAGTATTTCGACACAACTGCTACTCGTCAACTTCCCTTGCAACAGCTGCAGGAGAAAGGCGTGACTGTTTTCTGGAACATATCTGCTAACAAAAGGGGAAAGTGAGCACGAAAGAAAGTCGATAGAAACATAGAGAAAGCGAAATAATACGAACAACTGCCGACAATGTGATAGAGATACTGAAGTGTAGGACAAAAATAACGTGACTGGGGTTCATAGACAGAAAAGCTACACTGGGGACAATATAGGGCGTATTAGTCTTCTTCTTAATGCAATGTGATTTGTCTAAGAGAGGTGTGTTACTCGATACTTTGTCTCATAGACATACGACAAAAACGGAAAATTAGAGAGGTTGGACAAAAACAGAATAGACGATTTCGAAATATCATGCTACAGAAGAATGTTAAATAATAGATGAGTAGATAACATAACTAATGAGGAGGTACTGAAAATAATTGGGAAGACAAGAAATATGTTGCACAATTTGACCAAAAGAAGGAATCGGTTGATAGGACACATTCTGGGACATCAAGAGGTCACCAATTTAGTACTGGAGGGAGGTGTGCAAGGTGGGGAGGGGGCGTTGGGGGGGAGGTAAAAATCATAGAGAGAAACCAAGAGATGAAGGCAGTAAGCAGATTGAGAATGATGTATGTTGTAATAGTTATTCGAAGATGATGTGGCTCGCACAGGTTCGAGTAGCATAGAGAGCTACGTCAGGTCTGTCTTCGGAATATAGAGCACAACAATAACGCATGGAGAAGGACGTTAGGGATGATTTGGAGTTGCTCATAAGGAACAGAAATCTACTTGACATATTACATTTCGCATTGCGTTTATGAAAAACGATAGGTATTTGATATCTGAAGAGAGATTCTGGAAATTCGAGTCATCAATAAATTAACACAGGCCGTAGGAAAAGCACTGCATTTATCTCGGTAATTAAATATCGGGTAGACTATAATGAGGTAATAGCCGAATTTTATGCACGCAAACATTCATGACATGGCAGTGTACTAAAAATTTTCTGGTCTAATAACAATCCTAATTTTTGTTTTACTTTAAAGAAAAGTTTTCCTAGTTGTTTCAATGACAGATAGGAAATATAGACATTTCTTGCATGTTGTAACATTCTTTTCTGTCTAGTGGGTTACCACAGCATCGGAATGCGTTTCAATCTTTAACAACAGGTACTAGATCTTACGGAGTATCGGACACTGTCAGCCCACGATATAGACCATTTTTCGTGGAATCTAACGAAATGTGAAGTTTAACAAGGCCAGCGCCGAAAAAGTGTTAGGCAGTGGCTCGAACTCTGTTCTCCTAATAAAGATCAGCACAACTGAATTGTCAGATTACGGTGAATAGCATTTTCCATGATTTCGGTTAACCGCTTCAGGTCAATTCTGGGATGTTTGCTTCTTTGAAGTTATCTATGTCTTCCCTTTCACGGTAATAGCCTCACCATCAACTGTATATCAAATTTTTCCTCCACAACCCTACTGAGGGCCTTGTTTCCAAGGTACTGTGTAACTTACATGAAAAGAAGCGCTTTTACTTGAAATATTTTAAAACACTGCACATCAGGCCATCTTCTGTCAAATGTTTTACGTTAGCGGAAACAACACTCTCTAGAAATTATTCCATCAATAATTACCCGAATTTTCATGTTGAAACGAAGTGTGAGAAGTAGGTGGGGTATCAAATTGACCAGTGTGAAGTCTCATTTTGCAACAAATAAAATAAATAAATGAATAAAGTAAAATAAAAAATTAATTATTTGATTGTGAATCGAAATATTTCAGGAACAACTGCTGCCAGATATGCAAATTAAGCGTCAAGAAGTTCATATCTTCACGATCTAACAATTTTGCGCGTACGAAATTCTGTTGATGTAAAATTTAACTTTCAAAAAAGCTTTCTTCGAATCAAGCACTGAACTTAAATTTCGAGAACAGAGGACGCTACACCGGTAAACGGTGGGTCGGAAAATTCATCTCTTCGAGGTAGCGCTGCTTTCCGCATAAGAGGTGGTACTGGAGTAATGTTTAACGTCAAAATTGCTTCCTCTGAGTCAGGTACTGAATTCAGAAATACCAAGAACAGTCAACGCTAGGAACGAAAATGAGGTGATATAGTTTGAAAAAATAGCTGTTAAATCTTTTGTGACATGATTTGTCTAGAAGTAAGGAATAAAATGGATTAAGAAACATTTTCGCACCTCTGAATAATGCTAAATATGATTTTTAGCAGATGAGATGCTGATTGAGAATACACAATCCCTTTCCCGACATTTGCCGATTTAAAGTTGAATGTTTGACTTGGATAGGATTTTAAAGAGCACTAGAGAAAATTTTCCGCTGGATTGTACGGACCACGCAACCTACTGCTCTGCTATGTGGACTAGACATTTTCTATCATATTTCTTCCGAAAGTATCAAAAAGTTGCAGCAAATACTTAGTCTCAAAACCTTTTGAACTCAGAATTTTTCAAGTACCGGGAAATTGAAAACGCACTGTAAATAACACTGTTGAAATCATCGTTTCAACCACACTTTCAGTGGTCATCGTCTGGGTCTACTACCACCAGAACACCTAAATCAGTGATTGTTTTTACAAAAGGCTATGACATGCTACCATACACAACAAACTTCCATGTTAACTGACTCTGTCGCGAAATACTAATCAATTATATTTAGAGTATTTACTCAGTTCCTATCGGGTATTAGTAGGTTGTGAAAATGGCTTACTACGAGGAACTTTTTCTACTTGCATTTTTGTGAAGACAGGAAAACCGAAGCGTTAGAATAAAGCGAAAACATAAGCAGGATAACGATAGAAGGACAGACGATGATAAATTTTCCGGTCTTCGAGTGTTAAAATCGTTATTTTTTGAGTTGCTTGGCTACATAGAGAATGTAATGAAAATTAAGCAGTAAGATAGTTTTAACACAACTGTTATTTTATTTGCCATAACATATCTTATCCGACATATGTAACAATTATTAATGGCCAGTAGTTGCATTAAGTAATAGTAATAACGAGATGTAAAAATAAACAAAAAAGTAAGTAACTAAACAAGTTCATTTATGAATCAAGAAACAGTGTGTATTTATTCGTTAAAACACAAAATATTGTTTGATGTTTCCTAAAAATTAGCAAAATCGTATCCTCCACTGTAGAAGACAAGCTATTTGAGGAGTCCCATAGTGCTCAGAGCCATTTGAATTATTTATGTGAGGCAATGGTTTATCGACAATAGCATTCCTGAGATGGACTGACCTGGCACAGTCCGTGCCTGTAACCAATGAAAGACATTTGAGATCATTTATAAACTGAACCTCGCATCAAACTCGAGCGTCCAACGTTATTACATCTCCTCGTCTCCGGATTTAAGGAATAATAGCCTGCCATTACTCTGCAGCCAGTCACCTCAATGAATGTGTAACCAAAACAGTTCGAGCCGTCATCAAGGCGAAAAGTGGACACACCCCTTGTGTCCACTAATAGGTGTCGGGGTAGCGCAGTCACACGTCGATCGAGTAATGACGCTTTCAGTAGCCCTTGGCTATTGGACTGTACTCACTACAATACCCCGTGACGAATTTTGGTTGGCTCCAAGTTGCCAAGAAAGTGGCAAGGTCTCGCCTCTAGGTGCTCAGCGTCACCGCTGGCCGCATGACACTCGACCCCGCGAGTCGCTGGTGACATCGCTACGTACCCTAATAGCGGCCTTATCTCCGCCACTGATACTATATGTCCACATTCAACATCATCTTCGCAATTTTCATCGCGCGAAAGACTTTCCTCATACACCGACGGAAAACTTTTTTTATCCTGCAACTGTTTTGGCTGTCGTCCTTTATCGTAATGTAGTTTAATGTGATTTCGGGAACACATTTGGATAGGTAACACATTGAAGTGATTACCGTTGCCTAGTCACAGGTGTATGTAAGAGTAAGAGAAGCCATTGCAAATGTATAATGCTCTTACATTAATAACCGTGTAATCGCCAGAATGTTAACTGCAAGCCTGCAAACGTGAATGCTTTGTGTCGTGCACGTGCCGGATGCCAGTTTGTGGGATGCAATTCCAAGCCTGTTGCACTTGCTCGATCATAGATGGACAGTTAATGCTGGTTGTCGTGTGATGACGTCCCATGTAGGCCCGATTGGAGACAGGTCGGTGACCGAGCAGGCCAAGGCGATACGTCGATACTCTGTGGAGCACGTTGAGATACAACAGCGATATGTGGGCGAGCGTTATCCTTTCCGAAAACACCATGTGGAATACTGTTCATGAATGGCAGCACAACAGGTCCAATCACCACACCGGCTTACAAATTTGCAATCAGGGTGCGTGGGATAACAACAACAGTGCTATAGCTGTCATACGAAATCGCATCCACACCGTAACTCGATGTGTGGTACCACTGTTACTATGTCGCAGAAAGATTGATTACAGGCGGTCGTCTGACCTCCACCTAACCAACACACGGCGTTCGCTGGTATCGAGGAAGAACCGGGTTTCATCAGAAAACAACAGACTAGTCTCCACCCTTCAATGAGCTCTTGCTTGACATCAGTGAAGTCGCAAACGGGAGTGGCTTGGCGTCAATGGAATGCACGCTACAGGGTGTCTGGTTCAGAGCCGTAACTGATTTGTAACCTGTAGGTGCGTTTGTCTGGTGCCACTTGCTGCTCGAATTGCTGTTGCTGACGCAGTACGATGCGTCATAGCCGTACGCCGAAAACAACGGTGTTCCCTAGCTGTAGTGCCACGACGCTGTCCAGAGCTCGGTCTTCTTGTGACCGTACTTTCCAATGACCACCGCTGCTAGCAGTCAGGTACAGAGGCTACATTCCTGCCAAGTCTTTCCGCAGTATCGCGGTAGAAACATCCAGCTTCTCGTAGCTGTATTACACACACTCGTTCAAACTCAGTGAGCTGTTGACAGTGGTGTCTTCGTCCAGGTATTCTTGACTGACATCTGCTCACTGTATCCAGTCTCATAGGTAACCGACGCTCAAGACGGTTGCAATGCGTATTTAAAACAAACCTGATTTGCATTCTCATGGTAGCGAAACTAGCGCCACTCTTACCCGACTGGCGCGAAATTTGAATGTATCTTTCGGTTGCAGAGACACATGTAAAACTTTAGTTTATCTCGCACAACTCCTTGTCGGTGCAGGGATTCTTTTTCCGTCAGTAATGTTGGTTCGTATCTACCGGGGTGCACATAATTCACAGTGGACGCCCTGCATCGATCGCTGGTGCAGCATCAATTACACTTTTCCCCCGTTAAAATTGTAACACCATCAAGACGGCATGCCACAAACGTAAAACTGACATGAGTTGTACGACGTATTTGAAAGTGCAAGTGATAGCATTTAAGCGCAACCACACTAACTAGCTTGGAGTAACGTCTCCTACGTTCTATGTGTAAGGAAAGAGTACGCAGAGGGCCTCCTCATTCAGAAATCACGCTTCAGGGACTTTTATAAATGGGAAGAGTGTTTTATGCCTCGTGTAAGAAAGAGTGACGTCTACTTCCATGTGTCGGAACTCGACAATGGTAGAACTGTGGCCTATCTAACCTGCAGTTTAGACGGGCACGTAACGTCCATAATAAGCATGTGGTTTCAACAAAGCAAGTTCCTCCGTCACATCCATAGGCTAGCTGTCAGAGACTCGTCAGTGTGTTCGTACGACTCGAGATTAGAAGGCGTTTAATGATCCGTTACTTTTTGGTGTCAGTAGTATCACGACGATAATGTTACTTTCTGTAAGATGCCGGCCGGAGTAGCCGAGCGGTTCTAGGCGATACAGTCTGGAACCGCGCGACCGCTACGGTCGCAGGTTCGAATCCTCCCTGGGGCATGAATGTGTGTGACGTCCTTAGGTTAGTTGGGTTTAAGTAGTTCTAAGTTCTAGGGGACTGATGACCTCAGAAGTTAAGTCCCATAGTGCTCAGAGCCATTTGAACCATTTTTTTTCTGTAAGATACTGAACTAGTACAAACATAAGTTTACCACTTATTTTACAACAATTTTCGAATGACAAAATACAACACTAAAAGAACCTTCATAGTCGCTTTAAGAGAGTGTAATCTGAGCATATAACAGAGCGTTTATTCCCATGAAAAGCTTGTGCATCTCTCGTAGAGTCTCTCACGATAAAATGTTTCATAAAATTCACAGATTAGTTACGAAATTGTAGGGCTTATAGAAATTTCAATTCAGAAAAATTTATGCATTTGTACACTTCTTAAGGTTCTCCTCTCACTTACTTAAAAGAACGGTATCTGCAGCTACTTACTACGACATGTTATTGTCATCTGATATCAGCTATTATTTGATCTGAATGTCCTTTTCATATCACTAGTTGTGATACCCCTGTAATAGAGATCTGCCTACACCAAGATCTGTATACATCGAAATCCAATGAGAATAAAATATTGTTTGGTGTTTGACGTTCCCGATACCTTTTCGGCTCTGCCGTAGTATTTGGACAACTTACTTTATATGGACAGAGTCTGTTTGCAATATTGCTCACGGTAGACAGAAACACCATGAAACAAATAAATGTCGTAGTGAGGATTCAATATAACAATATCTTCCTCCTAGTGTAGTTAATCAACTATTCCCATGCCGCCAATATACTCTGCATTAGAAGTTTCATTAATGATTGCATGTAGTTATATGATTTTGTACTGTAATACTTTGATAGTAATTCTGTTACAATGTAGCGATGTAGTAACAAAATGAGTTCAAACGGATGTGTAAATAATGGAGCAGATCATTCTTAGGTTAATTTTATCCTTCATCTGTAATAGCAACACGTGCAGGTAGTAAATAATCCCTTTCATTTTCTCCAGAACAAGGTTCTGCCTCTGAAAACCGAACACGATTTCTCTAGGGAATTTCTGTACAGCGATATCCCCTAAAGTGGATGGTGATATCGAATAAACTGAAGCATAATTCACCAAGATACGAGTCTCCGAGAGAGCCAACTGGCGCTTGAGAGGACCGAAACAGTATTTTCGTTCCTACCGCAGATGGGTTCTCCCAAAGAGAAAGCTGGTGTGGGTTTTTAGGGGACAGGAAGCCATTTATTTTCTCCCTTCCTTCCACTGCTTCGCCCCGTTCTTACCTGCGGAAAGAGCAACAAGTTCACCACCGACCGAAACAAGTCGATTTCTCCGTAACGAGAAGGGGAATTTCACAAGCACTCTTGCGCCTGTAGAGCTACATATCGATTCCAGAAAAAAGTTTCCTTTGCAAACAAACAGAAAACAGTAGAGTTTATTTCACATGATTCTAAAACACGTGAACGGTTAAAATAAAAAATAATTACATGATTTCTTCTGTCACACTAACCAAAAAAGGTACTTAAAGACATCTAACTAAAGACTTGAAATGCAAATATCTAATACGTTGCTATCTGTACTCTGGAAGACACGGATCATCACTGAAAATTTTTAGAATATCGAAGAAGTATAAATTTTAAAAAAATCAATAATTATTGATTGTTTTTCGAAACATTGTCCTTTAATATTAATACAAGTTTGCATTTGCTAAAACCACCGCTTAAAGCACTGTTTCTACCCTTCCTACGGACTTTAGAAACTAGCCTTTTCATAATGTTCCACTGATTTATCTGATGACGAAAAATGATTCCACGCTTTTTCTCTTTAATGTTTGGGAAGAAAAGAAATCACAAGGGGTTAAGTCAAGGCTGTATGGTGGATAGTCTATGGGGCTGATCTTCAGAGCATCCAGATACCCGATTACTAGTTTTTCTGTATACACTGATGTGTTGCTATGATAGATTATTTCACGAACTTTTTCAAGTAATTGCGATAAACAGGCATTTGCGTTATAAGAATGCGTAGTGTCTGCTCTTTCGTACATATCAAAAAGAACAGTCACCACATATTCATATAATCGATACATCTCGATGGGCAATGAAACCACAACCTTCATTTCGTATGCGCGTTTACGTTCGATCTCCAGCAGAAATTTAAAATTAAACGTGGGAGACATGAACAGGGCTGCGGATTTGTGGCGCTAGGTGGGAATGTGAGTCGACCGGGGAGCGGAACGAGTTAGTCCACACACTGGCGATAAATACTGTGTCCGAGTGGCGGAGTCACTAACGTAACTCCTCGTAAGTAGGAGATCTCAGGTTCGAGTTCCATTCCTGTACACATTTTCACTCGTCGCCGCTGATACCCCAAAAATTCCAATGCAAATGATGTCATTATTTCCTTACCTTTTTTTCTCCACCTTTCATCTGTTTTACAAAAAAAAATTATCGTAATTACCTTCTTATCAGCACTGCTAATTTGTTGGACTTTTGTAGCCTTTCGTTGTGTTCGAAAGACCCACTGAGCCGATTGAATTTTCTCTTCAGTATCGTAATAATGAGTAGTAACATTCATCAGCAGTTATGACATTCCACACGAAATTTGAAAAGACGCTCTGGAATTTAATCACAGTTTCTCTGCACCAATCAGTGCAATGTTGTTTTGGATAGTGAGTTAAATTTATATGTAATCGACAACAAAATGTTCTCTTATCTAACTTTCTTTCTTTGGGCCTCGCCCCGCGCCGACGCTTGGTCGGCCTTGTTATTACGGATTTGGCAGTTTTAGTTGCAGAGGGTGGCTGGATACCCTTCCTGCCACCACCCCGAGCCACCCAGGACGTAAGTAGTGTACCGCAGATGTCTGCGTCTAGTTAAGCCATGAAACAGGGCGAACGTGTGCAAATGTCTGTGAGTCGTGTTACTGAGTCGGACCGTGGGGGCCAGCCTGGTATTCACCTAGTGGGATGAGGAAAACCGCCTAAAAACCACATCCAGGCTGGGTGCCATACCGGGCCTCGTCGGTAATACGCTGGGCGGATTCGATCCGGTGCCGGCGCGCCTACCCGAGTCCAGGAAGCAGCGCATTAGCGCTCTCGGCTACCCTGGCGGGTGTCCTCTTATCTAACTGTTGATGTAAATGACGTTGGATTTGTCTGATACCTATAGAGGATGTCGACCGAATAAATTCATAAATTCTCCTGAAGTATTACTCGAACAGCGGGAGTATTTTCATCAGAACCAGCATCTCTTGGGTGCCCATCACTAAATTTGCCACCCAAAAAAAGGATAGTTTTCGAAATCTCTGTACCAATTAAAAATTGTTGCTTTTAGTGGTGTTTCTTCGCCAAATGCTTTCTAAGCCAATCTTCACATCTTTTAGTCGTTAATGACGATTTAAAATGGTAAAAATCATAGTCAGAAGCGTTGTGTAGTCAGACTCATTTTTTGTTGCACAAAAAAATCGTCAAGTGATGGTAATTAATCGAGCAAATCGAAGAACAACACGACAATCAATTCGCAGAACATTAGTAAGTAGGAAAGTAGATGTTGAATATAAATAAATGTTATAATTCTTCAGTTTCTCCCGGCGTATTTCTTGCTGAAACAGTCCACGGTGTACTGCCGGTCCATAGTGTCCAGTGGGCACAATACTTCGGCTATCAGACATGTCGCCATCGTCAGGTGCGGTGACGAACTGAGCTCCTGAGTGCGGGCGGCCATCTTAAATCCCCTCCCCTCTTTCCGCGGTACTGCGCCCGCGCGTCAGCGGTCGCTGAGATGCTGGCGTCTGCCTCTGCGGTGGCGTCGGTGCAGGCTAATTGCCTCGTCCGCCGTTCGTTTCCTTTGCTGAGCATCTTTTTAATTAGACTCAATGCTGGTTCTCATGCCCTGCTGAAGCTGTAGCCGCAGTCCCGGTTGATGGGTCCAACCCTGGTACGAATTTCGATAGCCTCTCTTAAGACGCTGTCAGAGTATTTAGATGTCTGTGCCAGGACCCTGGCATGTTGGTAGTCCATTTCGTGATTTTCAGACAAACAGTGCTCTGCGGTCGCCGAATTGTTGGGGTACCCAAATCGAGTGTGGCTCTGATGATCTCGGCAACGATCTTCGACGGTGCGCACTGTCTGTCCAATATAAGTCTTCCCACATTGACACATAATCTGGTATATACCGGCCTTCCACAAACCGAGATTATCTTTGACACTTCCCAATAATTCTCGCGTACCCCAATAACTTGGCGCAAATCCACGAACATTTCAGGCTGCAAATCGGCACGAGAACACCGTTACTGGCGTGCTGTGTGAAACAGTCTAGCGTTTCCGGACGGGACCAGCTCCAACGTGTCGTACAGTGATGGTCCCAGACCTTCTGGAAGCTACCGTGGTGGTGCCAGTGTGGCAGAAAATATTGTTAAGCAGCTTAGCGGGTGAACGCTAGGTTATGATTGTTTTGGAGGCCATTCCTGTTACCACAACTTTTGCTTATTGATAGCTGTCACAATGACAGTCTGGATGATTTTACACCCAGAGAGACTAGCCCAGCTGATGGTACCTTCACCGTTCTTCATAGTCATCATTCAGCATGTGACACTGTTTGCACCCTTCATACTGTAACCTGCCAGTAACAATGCTAAACGTGAATAACACTGAAGCGCTGGTGGCCGGTCCACCTGTAACAGGGAATAATAATTTTAATAATTTTTATACCGGCCGATGTTATGTAAGGGTATGAAGTTCGGATATTCACATCTTGTGGGTGCTTCACTTTTTATTTTTGTTAAGCAGTGTAGTTTAGAGGAAACATAAAGTAATAATCCTCTAAGCTGAAGCAGGCCTTGCTCTCGAATTCCCACAAGTAATTTATTTCATGCAACGGCCTTGCCGCAGTGGATACACCGGTTCCAATTAGATCACCGAAGTTAAGCGCTGTCGGGTGTGGCCGGCACTTGGATGGGTGACCATCAGGGCCGCCATGCGCTGCCGTTTTTCGGGGTGCGCTCAGCCTCGAGATGCCCATTGAGGAGCTACTCGACCGAATAGAAGCGGCTCCGGTAAAAACAAAAAAACCACCATCGTAGCGACTGGGAGAGCTTTGTGCTGACCACACGCCCCTCCTATCCACGTCCTCAGTTGAGGATGGTCCTGATGGGCCACTAGTAGGCTGAAGACGGAGTGCTGCTTTAAATGTATTTCATGGCATTACTATGCCATTGTACAGATATGTGTATTACGTCGGACAGAACAGATATTTACAAAAAAAAAGGTCACCCAACAGCCGTATATTCTCTCAAGTTATTATATTTACACAACAAGTTTCAGCATCTCATTAATGCCATCTTCAGGCACCTATGCACTACATGCACGGAGAATGAGACACATTCAGCCATCAGTACATGGATTGTATGAAATTTTTGTGGAGTATTATTTCGAAGACATGATAGGTCTTCGACGTACAAGCTCCACAAAAAATTCAAGGAATCTACTTATTGCCGGCCTGGGTGGCCGAGCGGTTCTAGGCGATACAGTCTGGAACCGCGAGACCGCTACGGCCGCAGGTTCGAATCCTGCCTCGGGCACTGGTGTGTGTGATGTCCTTAGGTTAGTTAGGTTCAAGTAGTTCTAAGTTCTAGGGAACTGATGACCTCAGATGTTAAGTGCCATAGTGCTCAGAGCCATTTGAACCATTTTTGAATCTACTTATTGATGGTTACGGTTATGCATGCATCGATGTATCTGATTCTCCGTACATGAAGTGCATAGGAGCCCGAAGATAGCATTAATGAGACGCCGACACTGGTCGTGTAAATAAAATAACAACTTCTGATGCTGTTCCCAGCTGAGCACACGTGGAAAAAGCTAGAACGTTTTATTTTATTTTGACTTGACTAATGCTTTTTAGAAATGTAATTTTACGATTCAAAAATGTTTCATCCTAATGAAGACACCCGTAGTAGTCGGCCGGAGTGGCCGAGTGGTTCTAGGCGCTACAGTTTGGAACCGCGCAACCGCTACGGTCGCAGGTTCGAATCCTGGCTCGGGCACGGATGTGTGTGATGTCCTTAGGATAGTTAGGTTTAAGTAGTTGTAAGTTCTAGGGGACTGACAGAATTTAAGTCCCATAGTGCTCAGAGCCATTTCTTGAAACCCTAGTAGGTGTCGAAACCTAGGTCAATGTACCTACCATTTACGTGCAACCGGTTGGCTGTTCAATCCTATGTTGAAACTAATATGAAGGTGCTGAATAACAGCCATGTTCAAAACTATAGAAGTCCTGAAAACATACGGCCGTTTGGTGATTTCTCTTTGACAGATGTGTTACCTCAGACGTTGCCATATCCACGACGGATCAACGGAAATTGAACAGTGACACGCTTGGGGACGACGGTCCAAATTTAGCGCCAGATAGTGTGTGTTGCGATCCAGTTACGAGCGCAGTGCGTAACACGTGCGCCGTGCTGGCGTGCCCAAGTGCTGTCGGCTGAGCGTGTGACGGATTTAGGGGGGCAATGCGGCCAGCAGGTGAGATAAGCACCGCCGAGAGCTTTGCGGCAAAGAGGAAGCGAGGGAGGCAGCCGCCACGTAAAAAGACAAGCCGCGGTGGGGCAGTAAAGCGTAATAGGGCGGCTGCGCTGCACGCTGGCACACGCGAGTCGCGGCCCGGAGCGGCGTAGCGTGCGGCACGGACTGGCGCGTGCTGCGGTGCCGGCTGATCCCGTACGTGCCGCCGCAGCGGTGAAGGCTTTGCACTCACGTGGAAAGGGGGGGGGGGGGGGAGGGCGGTTACAATCTTCGCCAGTCACCCGTGATTTCAGCAATCCGTGCGCTCGCTAAGTCGCTTCAAGCAATTGCTGGTACGCCCGTGATCGCTTAGCTAGTGCTCCACGCTTGGAGGAACGAATGAAACGATACGACGGTAGTACGAGAGGCGTTCAGTAACTGATGCATCACATTTTTTCTGAAAGCAGATTGGTTTTATTCGGGACTATAAAACACCCACTCTTTTTGCTACAAAATTCTATTTTTCAAAACGATCTCCGAATCTTCCTGGCAGAGTAAAACTGTGTACCGGACCGAGACTCGAACTGAGGCTCTTTGTCTTTCTCGGACAAGTGCTCCTACCAACTTTTTTTAAAAGGAATCTTACCTTCTTCCCGGCAAAAGGGAGGGGTGGGGGCAAAGTTGACAGGGGTCGCAACCCGAGGACTGGTCACAATGTCCCGTTCCCTCCGCCCAGTAATGAAGAACAATATACGGAATTTGTAGAGGTTTAAAGAGCGTCAATGATTTATCTATGTACTTATTTATTATTTTCCTTTCTCTTCTTTAAAAATTATTATGAAAGGGGGTTGGACGTGAAACGGACCGACTTGGAGCAGGAGAGGCACCACACGACATTTTAATTTCCACTGTCTATACATTTACAAGTAAATTCATAAAACTTTGTCAACATGACGAGGAGGATTCACAATTCACACTCTTAGCAATGTAAGTTCAAAAATATAACACAATAAATTTTTTTTCGTGTGAAATTTCATCATTCTTTCACTTACTATTGGCTACATTTACTGTTATAGGTACACTTTTCTTTATAAGTCAGAGGGATACTTCGATGAATTTTGCTCAGCATAGAAACCATACTTACGGGTGTATGAAACTCCAAAATTTTCCAAGTCTATTAAAAACTGTGGTAAAAATTGAGATAATTAACCATAAAATATGAGTTTTTTTCTAAACATGAAGTTTAAAATGTAACAGCTCATTCATTTTTTCATTAATTAAAGAAATTCTAGAGTTTGATACACCTATAAGTATGGTTTGTATGCTGTGCAAAATTCATCGAAGTATCTCTCTGACTTACAAAGAAAAGTGTACCTATAGCAACAAATGCAGCCAATAGTAAGTGAAAAAATGATGAAATTTCACACGTAAAAAAAATTATTTTGTTATATTTTTGAACTTTCATTGCTAAGAATGTGAATTCCGAATCCCTCCTGGTCATGTTGAAAAAGTTTTATGAATTTATTTGTAAAAGTATAGACAGTGGGAATTAAAATGTCGTGTGGTGCCTCTCCTGCTCCAAGTCGGCCCGTTTGACGTCCTACCCCCTTAATACAAGGACAAAAGAGAAATCTAGCGAGGAGATGTGAGCGGCAAGTTACCAGATACGATGACACTATCGACGCATAGTCTTGCTGAGAAGAACGTTCCGATGAACAGAGGAACAGAGAATAACGAGTTCTAAGAGTGGAAAAGACGGGAATCTACTCGCGGACAACTGCACAATGGTGCTCATTAAAGAAGTGCCCAAGATCAAGGATATTTTTCTCACCCTCAGCAAACAAGTAGTGAACTGCGCTTCCAAATGGTTCAAGTGGCTCTGAGCACTATGGGACTTTACATCTGAGGTCATCAGTCCCCTAGAACTTAGAACTACTTAAACCTAACTAACCTAAGGACATCACACAAATCCATGCCCGAGGCAGGATTCTTTAATAATATAAAAAAACAAGCCCACAGGGCCCTTCAATAAAACTTGAACATGAAACAACAGAATGTAGTTTAATTTTGACTTTTACACATTTATGAAAAGGAAAAACACTATCGATGCCAACAAGTGGCACAATTATTCTGATAAAGGCAACCAGCTGGCATTCTATACTCTTATATCACAATTCAGATATACAAATGGGATCCTGACTAACATGAAACCAGACGATGATGCATAATAAAGACAATTACTTATAAATGCAACCCTATTAATCTACTGCGTCTATTTCTGCACTGAAGAGCCAAAGAAACTGTGGCATGGACTTTACTATTGTATGAAGTAGTGCTGGAGGAAATTGGCACAACGAATCCTGCATTGTTGTCTATAAATCGGTAAGAATGTTAGGAGGTGGAAACCTCTTCTCAACAGCACGTTACAAGGCAGCCCAGATGTGATCAATAATGTTCGTGTCTGCGGAGTTCGTTGGGCAACCGAAGTGCTTAAACTCAGAATACTGTTTCTGGAGCCACTCTGTAGCAATTCTGGAGGTGTGTGGTGTCGCATCGTCCTGCTGGAATTGCCCACGCCCGTCGGAATGCACAATAGACGTGAATGGACCCACGTGATCAGACAGGAGGTTTACGTACGTGTCACCTGTCAGAGTTGTATCTCGACGTGTCAGGGATCGCATATCACTTCAACTGCACACGCCCCACACCATTACATAGCCTCCACCAGCTTGAACAGTCTCTTGCTGACATGTAGGGTCCATGGATTCATAAGGTTGTCTCCATATCCGTACACGTCCATCCGCTCGATACAATTTAAAACGAGACTCGTCCGACCAGGCAACATGCTTCCAGCTATCACTAGTCCAATGTCGGTGTTAACGTGCCCAGGCTTTGTGTCGTGCAGCCACCCAGGGTACACGAGTCGACCCTTGGCTCCCAAAGCCCATGACGATGATGTTCCGTTAAAGGTTCGCACGCTGACACTTGTTGATGCCCCTTCAAAGAAATCTGCAGCTATTTACGGAAGGGTTGCACTTCTGTCACTTTGAACGAGTCTCTCCTCACGTCGTTGGTCCTGTTCTTGCAGTATCTTTTTCCGGCCGCAGCAACGTCGGAGATTCCTGATATTCAAGGTACACTCGTGAAATGATCGTACTGCGAAATCCCCACTTCATCGTTACCTCGGAGACGCTGTATCCCATCGCTCGAGCACAGACTGTAAAACCACATTCAAACTCACTTAAATCTTGATAACCTGACATTGTAGCAGCAGAAACCGATCTAATAACTACTTCAGGCACTTGTCTTATTGAGGCGTCACCGACCGCAGCGCCGTATTCGGCCTGTTTACATATCTCTGTATTTGAATACGCATGTCTATACCAGTTTATTTGGCGCCTCAGTGTAAAAGCCCTTTTAATTAAAAACTCGGACAGTGCCAGGCACCGAAGCCTTAAGGAACCAGTAAATAAATTCAGTAGCAGGCAATTACAGCTTTTCGAAAATACATATCTTGGCAACGCCAAAGGATAAAATTCAAGGAAATTTAATACACTGGACAATGGCTATTCACACCCTCCAAAACATTAACACAGCTGAGCGACACTCTTGAAGTCAAATTAATTAAGCATGAAATAGAACGATGTCGTTTTTTTTAAGAAAAGGAAAATAAAACAAAACATTACAATTACTGTAGCACAAGCCTGAAGCAAAGTTAAATAAATTAATGCCTTGTCGCATGAGGTGACGCAGGAGGCCACAGACTCGGCGAAGATAATGTTGGCAGCCGATGCACACAGGCAACAGGTCCACAAGAGAATTATGGGTCAACAGATTCGATGTCCTTTGCGTGTGTCACAAAAGCTGTGAGACTGAAATAAAGTAAGTTGCGAACCACTAGCTCCCTTCAGAATCTTCCGTCGTAGGGTGTTCAGTCAGGTAAGGGTTCCCTTAGCAGGTCCGACCTCCACCAAAGTCAACAGTTTTCAGCTCACAGAATCACCAATTCTTTATAAGATTTTAGATACGTTTACCAAGTCAGATTTACTGCTGAACATACGCCAAATAGAAACACATCACAGGCATTGCAGACCCTTGATTCAGCTCAGCGCCAGGAGGCAAGATACTGGGACAGGAAACAAATCCAGTCCCTACCAACATTGCCTTCTCCTGAGTTACCATGTCTAACGTTCTTAGCCAGCTCATAACTCACCGGGACAATGGACAGCACAGTGAATTCATAATCCGATAGCAAAGTACCTAATGAATTAGATTATCCAAAACACCAACACTTTACAAATTCCTCAAATGAGAGGAAAATGAGTTAATCATACAAATTAAAAAATTTTTTTGCGCTCAGAATACAAGGCCAAGATCGCTACAATAATGTGCACTCGGGAATAACGTTGGAGAAACATGGTGTCAACAGGCCTCGTACAAAAACGGCCAATGTGGCCAAACCCGGCCCAACGCAGCGCATCACTCGCAGCCCAGCCGAATACGACGCGATGCCGCAGCCCACACACTGCAGCACACTGCAACCGCCGGACCGCTCGCGGCGACACGGTCGCGCTCCCTAGTTGGAAGGCGATAGTGTGGCGACAAACCACTGGTTCTGACGAGGGAACCTCCCCATCGCACCCCCCCCCCCCCTCAGATTTAGTAATAAGTTGGCACAGTGGACAGGCCTTGAAAAACTGAACGCACATCAATCGAGAAAACAGGAAGAAGTTGTGTGAAACTACGAAAAAAATAAGCAAAACATACAAACTGAGTAGTCTATGCGCAAGATAGGCAATATCAAGGTTACTGTGAGCTGAGGAGCGCCGTGGTCCCGTGGTTAGCGTGAGCAGCTTCGTAACAAGATGTCCTTGGTTCAAGTTTTCCCTCGAGTGAAAAGTTTAAATCTTTATTTTCAGACAATTATTATCTGTCCGTCCGTCCGTCCGATGCGATGTAACTGCGCCGTAGTATGGGGACACTGCGTGAAAACGTTAAAAACAAACGTTTTGACAGAGTACAGGGAAAACTGTGCGACAGTGAAACTGTTGTATTCATTTGTTGCAGTTTATGTGCAAACTCTTGTTTTCGTCACTTTTTTGGGAGTGATTATCACATCAACAAGAAAACCTAAATCGGGCAAGGTAGAAGAATATTTTTACCCATTCGCCAAGTGTACAAGTTAGGTTGGTCGACAGCATATTCCTGTCATGTGACGCACATGCCATCACCATTGTCGTATAGAATATATAAGACGTGTTTTCCTGTGGAGGAATCGGTTGACCTATGACCTTGCGATCAAATGTTTTCGGTTCCCATTGGAGAGGCACATCCTTTCGCCTACTAATCGCACGGTTTTGTGGTGCGGTCGCAAAACACATACACTAAACTTATTACAGTGAACACCGTCAATGAACGAACGGACAGATCATAACTTTGCGAAAATAAATAAAGTATACTTTTCACTCGAGGGAAGATTTGAACCAAGGACTTTTTGTTCCGCAGCTGCTCACGCTAACCACGGGACCACGGCGCTCCTGACCTTACACTGTCCTTGATGTTGCCTATCTTCCGCATGGACTACTCAGTTTGTATATTTTGCTTATTTTTTTCATAGTTCCACACAACTTCATCCTATTTTCTCGATTGATCTGTGTTCAATTTTTCAAGGCCTATTCACTGTGCCAACTTATAACCAAATCGGATGGGGGTGCGATGGGGAGGTTTCCTTGTGAGTGCGCACGGCTGGAGTTTTGGGAGACGGAAGTTGCCAAAGCTCACTTTAAACATGTAACGTTTAAGTGTAATGTTCTAAATGTGACTGTTATGTAATCTTTAAGCTATAAATTATGTGAAATGATCTACGCTGTTACTTTATAAATCCAAAGGGACTGGACTTTATAAAGTAGGCCTAGTAACTCTCAATGAAAGCCCGCTCGGCTAGCCACGCGGTCTAACGCGCTGCTACCCGAGCGGGAAGGCGTGCCAGTGCCCGGCACGGATCCGCCCTGCGGATTAGTGTCGAGATCCGGTGTGCAGGTCGGCCCGTGGATGGTTTTTAGGCGGTTTTCCATCTGCCTCGGCGAATGCGGGCTCTTTTCCCTTATTCCGCCTCAGTTACACTATGTCGACGATTGCTGCGCAAACACTGTCTCCACGTACGCGTACACCATAGTTACTCTACCATGCACTCGTCTGGTATGACACGTTCCCCAGGGGAGGGGGAGGGGGGGGGGGGAGGAGCGACCACTGGGTGCCGAACCGCACAATAACACTGGGTTCGGTGTGGGGCGGGGTTGACGATTACCAACCGTAACAACCAACACTAGCAACCGTAGCAAATGTGAAAATCTTGAAACGTCCTGCCTCTTTCAGCATTTTGAAATACAGTAATAGCGTCTCGAAAACCAGTCTCCACACACTACATCCATCAACTGTACAATGTAACGAGCTTTTCGGGTAAGAAGCAAGTGACGTCATCTGCTAGTAACATACAGTCTGGTTGTCAAAGAGGTCTACTCCACTGATGTGCTCAGGTCCACTATACTACGTGTAACTGCACATGTCCGCAGCTCGTGGTCGTGCGGTAGCGTTCTCGCTTCCCACGCCCGGGTTCCCGGCTTCGATTGCCGGCGGGGTCAGGAATTTTATCTGCCTCGTGATGACTGGGTGTTGTGTGATGTCCTCAGATTAGTTAGGTGTAAGTAGTTCTAAGTCCTAGGTGACTGATGACCATAGATGTGAAGTCCCATAGTGCTCAGAGCCATTTAACTGTACATCAAAAAACCCGTTGTGGGGTCGTTTCTAGGTCCCTTAGTCAATAAACAATACACACAACTCTCAATGAAGACGTAGTAGCCGTAACTTGTTTATACGTAATCTCGTTGATGATTGTTATTGTGCTGCTATAATTAGTGAAATTCCTATACTGAAACTAGTACGGCATAATATACTCACTGCTCGGTAATAACTTGAAACTTCATTCCGTTAAAATGGAAACGGTAACCCTCAATCTCCTCCTTGGCTTTAATAACTATTGACTTAAATTTGAGCGGAAAAATATCTGTGAAACGTGTTTCTCTACGACTTGCCCTTCAACAATGTTAAGTGCCATATGATAAAACCACGTGACGGTACCGATACTACTCGGAATCACGGAGAAATAGATAAATGTCGTATGCTTCCTGAATACACCTAATAATTGCTCTGCTCTGCAACACTACCTGAAATTCATCACATAGCTTCTTGTGAAACTGATGATGATGTTTGGTTTGTGGGGCGCTCAACTGCGCATCATTGTTTCACAGTCCAATTTTTTTCACAGTCCAGTCTAGCCACTGTCACGAATGACGAGGATGATGATAACACAAACACCAAGTTCCCGGGCAGAGAAAATCCCCGACCTGGCCGGTTCAAAATGGTTCAAATGGCTCTGAGCACTGTGGGTCTTAACATCTGAGGTCATCAGTCCCCTAGAACTTAGAACTACTTAAACCTAATTAACCTATGGACGTCACACACATCTATGCCCGAGGCAGCATTCGAACCTGAGACCGTACCGGTCGCGCGGTTCCAGACTGAAGCGCCTAGAACCGCTCGGTCTCAACGGCCGATCAACCTGGCCGGAAATCGAACTCGGGACCCCGTGATACATAGGTAGCAACACTAGCCACTAGACCACGACCTGCAGACTCGTGTGAAACTGAAATAAATCAGACTGCCATGCAATCCGCTGCTATGCAGTGCCTATAAAATAAATTACGCTGAAGTGCAGTGCGTGTATGCACGCTAATGACACAAATCAACCCTGTGAGCGAAGCGTGTGAGAATGGCCATGCTGAGTAAGATTTTTATCGTCAAACGTTAAGTATAGGGGCTCGGAATAAAATGAAGAACTTGTCCTAAGCATGTTAAGCGAACATTAGCAACCGTAGCAAATGTAAAAATCTTAATGGCTGCTGCCTCATTCAGCATTATGAAATTAAGTGACAGCGTCTCGAAAACCAGTCACCACACACTACATCCATCAACAGTACAATATAACAAACTGGGCCAGTAGGTAGCAAGTGACGTCATCCACAATTAACATAAACTCGGGTTTCCAAAGAAATCTACTCCACTGATGTGGTCACGTCCACGATAATTCGTGTAACTACACACAACAAAAAAATTCTGCGTCACACCGGTTCCCAGAACTCTTAGACAGACGTTGACTGTGGATATTGTATCACAGACACAGTCCCTTCGACTCACGCCCAAAGAGGAAAACAACCATGCATGAGCAGCGTCTAATAGACGCAGGGCGACTGACAGCCGATCGGTTCCAGTCATTCCGCCAGGAAGGAGGTACATGGCTCGTGTTGTCTGCAGTTTAACCATGCCTAGACGGTCAGTACCGCGATTCGATAGCGTCCGCATTGTTACTTTGTGCCAGGAAGGGCTCTCAAGAAGGGAAGTGACCACGCTTCTCGGAGTGAACCAAAGGGATGTTGTTCGGACATGGAGGGGATACAAAGAGACAGGAACTGTCGATGACATAGCTCGCGCAGGCAGCTCAAGGGCTTCTACTGCAGTGGATGACCATTACCTACGGATTATGGCTCGTAAGAACCCTGACAGCAACGCCACCATGTTGAATAATGCTTTTCGTGTTACGACTCAAACTGCGCACAACAGGCTGCATGATGCACAACTTCACTCCCGACGTCCATGGCGACGTCCATTTTTGCAACCATGACACTACGCAGCGCGGTACAGAAGGGGCCCAGCAACATGCCAAATAGACCCCTCAGGATTGGCAACACTTTCTCCTCACCGCTAAGAGTCGCATATGCCTTCAACCAAACAGTCTTCGGAGACGAGTTTGGGAGCAAACAGGTCAGGCTGAACGCCTTAGACACATTGTCCAGTGAGTGCAGCAAGTTGGAGGTTCCCTGCTGTTTTGGGGTGACATTATGTGGGGTGGACGTACGCCGCTGGTGGTCACGGAAGGCACCGTATGGCTGTACGATACGTGAATGCCATCCTCCGACCGATAGTGCAGCCATATCGGCAGAATATTGGCGAGGCATTCTTCTACATGGACGACAATTCATGCCCCCATCTTACACATCACGTGAATGACTTCCTTCAGGAAACGATATCGCTCGACTAGAGTGGTCAGCATGTTCTCCAGACATGAACCCTATCGATCATGCCTGGGATAGATTCAAAAGGCCTGTTTATGGATGACGTGAACCACCGACCACTCTGAGAGATCTACGCTGAATCGCAGTTGAGGAGTGGGACAATCTGAACCAACAGTGCCTTGAACTTGTGGATAGGAAGCCACGACGAATGCAGGCATGCATCAATGCTAGAGGACGTGCTACTGGGTATTAATGGTACCGGTTTGTGCAGCAATCTGGCCCACCACCTCTGAAGATCTCGCTGTATGGTGGTACAACATGCAATGTCTGGTTTTCATGAGCAATAAGAAGGGTAGAAATGATGTTAATGTTGATCTCTATTCCAATTTTCTGTACAGGTTCCGGATCTCTCGGAACCGACGTGATGCCAGAACTTTTTCGATGTGTGTATGATAAGGGGCATAGCCACCTTTCATCATATATGCGCCTTCCAATTTAGCATCACAATATGAAACCTCCATTACACAAAGTTATCATAAAAATACGTAATTATGAGCAAATTGCAGTGGAATACGTAAAGAAACAATGTGATTGATCGAGGATCAGATGCAGCACACACACACACACACACACACACACACACACACACATACAAACGAGTGCGCACGAATGCACTTAGTATTCTAAGTTGTTCGTTCATAATTTTTTCTTAGAGTGATTATTGTGCCTTGGCTGTTTTTAGACGACAATTTTGAATATGTAGTGCTGCTGGTATCTTCGTCCTGAGCTGATACTTTTTGCTGTAGTGCCCTTAGTCGGGCCGAAGGGGACTGATTAGGTTGTTGGTCGGTCCTTCAGCCATTCCTGGGCCGGGTTGCCATCCGATTAATTAACCTTACTCTGGGCTGCCTGCCTTACCTCACCTTAGGTGAGGTGGCTTTACGATACGTGAATGCCATCCTCCGACCGATAGTGCAACCATATCGGCAGAATATTGGCTACCTTCTCAGGCCAACCCTTGGACCAATTCTAAGTAGCCCTGTTCCGTTAGTTTTAGACTGTGATTCTCATTGTAGTCTGGAAGTACTGTGCAAGGCCGTCAGCCGTCTATTAATTTAGTTTGTTTTAATTTTAAAATAAGGCCTTCAGCCGACTTGAATTAAACTTTCATTTGTTTAAAAATTAAATTTTCAAAGTTTGCTCTATCGGAAATATATGTTATCCAGGTCCTAAGCCCTGAGTTGTTCAGTGTTTTGTGTGCTGCCTTCAGCCAAGTACACTACTGGCCATTAAAATTGCCACACCACGAAGATGACGTGCTGCAGAAGCGAAATTTAACCGACAGGAAGAAGATGCTGTGATATGCAAATGATTAGCTTTTCAGACCATTCACACAAGGTTGGCACCGGTGGCGACACCTACAACGTGCTGACTGACATAAGGAAAATTTCCAACCGATTTCTCAAACACAAACAGCAGTGACACGTTGTTGTGATGCCTCGTGTAAGAAGGAGAAATGCGCACCATGACGTTTCCGACTATGATAAAGGTCGGATTGTAGACTATTTGCGATTGCGGCTTATCGTATCGCGACATTGTTGCTCGCGTTGGTCGAGATCCAACGACTGTTTGCAAGAATATGGAATCGGTGGGTTCAGGAGGGTAACACGGAACGCCGTGCTGAATCCCAACGGCCTCGTACCACTAGCAGTCGAGATGACAGGCATCTTATCTTCATGGCTGTAACGGATCGTGCAGTCACGTCTCGATCCCTGAGTCAAGAGATGGGGACGTATGCAAGACAACAACCATCTGCACGAACAGTTAGACGACGTTTCCAGCAGCATGGACTATCAGGTCAGAGACCATGGCTGTTGTTACCCTTGACGCTGTATCACAGACAGGAGCGCCTGAGATGATGTACTCTACGACGAATCTGGGTGCACGAATGGCAAAACGTCTATTTTTCGAATGAATCCAGGTTCTTTTTTCAGCATCATGATGGTCGCATCCGTGTTTGGCGACATCACGGTGAACGCACATTGGAAGCGTGTATTCGTCATCGCCGTACTGGCGTATCACCGGAGTGATGGTATGGGGTGCCATGTTCGCATTGACGGCACTTTGAGCAGTGGACGTTACATTTCAGATGTGTTACGAGCAGTGGCTCTACCCTTCATTCGATCCCTCCGAAACCCTACATTTCAGCAGGATAATTCACGACCGCATGTTGCAGGTCCTATACTGGCCTTTGTGGATACAGAAAATGTTCGACTGCTGCCGTGGCCAGCACATTCTCCAAATTTCTCACCAATTGAAAACGTCTGGTTAATGGTTGCCGAGCAACTGGCTCGTCACAATGCGCCAGTCACTACTCTTGATGAACTGTGGTATCGTGTTGAAGCTGCATGGGCAGCTGTACCTGTACACACCGTCCAAGCTCTGTTTGACTCAATGCTTAGGCGTATCAAGACCGTTATTACGGCCAGAAGTGCTTGTTCTGGGTACTGATTTCTCAAGATCTATGCACATATATTGCGTGAAAATGTAATCACATGTCAGTTCTAGCATAATATATTTGTCCAATGGTTACCCGTTTATCTTCTGCCTTTCTTCTTGGTGTAGCAATTTTAATGGCCAGTAGTGTATTTACATGAAATATTTTAAGTAAGGCCTTCAGCCGCGTGTATTCTTTAAAGCAATTTTTTTATTACTTGTGATCAGGCGTCGAGCCGCTCTTGTTTTTGGTGTGGTTTTGGGCCCTCAGCCCAGGAGGTACTTCAAGTTTTATTAACTAGGCCTTAAGCCATATTGTTTTATGTTGATCCTTTTAAGGCATTGTGTAACGAAGTGGTTCTTAGAAAAATAAAAGTTTGTGATTTGTGTAACTGACAGCTGATTACGGCTCTCTCGACAACCATAACCTGATCCGCTCTATCCTGCGAAAACAGATTTCAAATTGCCTCACACATGCTGGTTTATGACAGGGAGCATTATCATGCAAATACAAATAATAATCATCTCTGATTACTTTACTGTAACCTGTACACAGTGCATTAAAATGCGTTCCTATTCTTCCGCATTCAGCGTTATCTCAAAGGCAACAAAGGCACTGCACCCCAAGCACGGAAAACACTCCCATACGGTAAAACCACTTCCTACGTAATTCGCAACTGGCACTATGCATGAGGGCAGTTAGTACAGATACTTCCATCAGATTTCCACAGGATATGGCGCGATTCATCACTCCATCCTCGTTTCGAGTCATCCAGAGAAGAGTGGGCCGCTGTGTACACCACCTCAAGTGTTCCTCATCACTGGCTACAGAAATGTGTGTGGCTTATGAGGAGCTGCTCGACCACTGCACCTCATTTTTTAACTCCCTTCTCACAGCAGTAGTGCTAACTCGACAGCTGGTAGGACTTCAGAACCCACGAGCGACACCTCCCGTTGACTTCATGCCATTGTTACAGCCACAATGATCGGCGGTTCCTGTCCGTCAGTACATGCGGTCTATCTGCCCTTGGTTCAGCTGCGCTATTCCTTCCAGTTTCCACGTCATCACAACATCACCAACAGTCGGCTCAGGTAGCTTTATAAGCGTTGAAATGTCACTAATGGATCTGTTACACAGGTGACATCCAATGAATATTCTTCGTCATACTTCATTTTTTCTGTTGGAGTGTATACGGTATGTTAAAGTATCCACTAATAAATAACAGAGCAATGGAGGAATAGGAATAACAGCAAATTATAGGATAGCAAAAGATGCGTTATTTAAAAAAGTTTATCGAGAACTGTTGGTGCAGCAGATACGGTGTCAAAAGAAGACACTGGAAGACTGGAGAACTTGAGTACTGACGCTTTAAACATAATAATAAGAAATGGCTATTTTTTGCCATGTTACAGCGTTACGGATATCAGATATGAATCAGTCAACAATTTGTTATTAATACATTGGCCTGGGTGGAAGTTCTTTGTGTAGATATCCGTTTTTTAACTATTTACCAGTTTCAGTTTGCAAACTATTCCACACCTGGGACTTCCTACTAATGATTTATTTTCGTGAATAAATCAAAACCATGCCTCGATGGTTTCCAGTATATCAGTGACTAAATGAATCCCGAAAATAATGGCTAGCATTACAGAGAAGTTTTATAAACGTAAAAATACAGTGAAAGACATTATTCTAAATATTTTCTGTTGGTCTCGATGTTTCACCTGATACTACAACTGAAAATGACGGACACTGTCGTGGAAACGTCTGTGAGAAGTAAGCTGTCCGCGACGCGTTGGTGGCACCGGCGACCGTTCACGTTATCGATTCTGTATTCGTTGGGATGGAGGTGGCTCCTGTAACGTTACCACGTTTAGAGTTCTGCCAACAGCAATAACTTCGACGGCCGCAACTCTGCTTGTTGTAAGGAACTTCTTCGCTGAAGTTATTAAAGTACGGTATTCCACCCACATAGCTACGGTAAAGTAAACTGTATCAGCCTCCAGCATTTTGAATCCCATCCGGCACTGGCCCTGCTTCTTTTTCCGAAGATGGCACGACCTTGTTTCACGAACACACGCTCACATAGTTGCCGACAGAAAATTTATACACGTGATAGCCAATAACAGTGGAAACAAGTGGATGATCTGTGAAGAATTACCATTTGTTGTACCAGAGGGGTGCAAAAATAAAAACAAGAATGTGTTAGAACTAGTAGGCAGGAAAACAATCATAGCTACCGCTTGTCTCAAAAGTTATCAGTACGATCTTCATCCGAGTGGGACAGAAGACGTATGGTCTCTTTTTTTTATTTATATGGAAGTATGTGTGTGACTGTCAGAGAGGCAATGGGACGTGCCCACAAACTTCTTTGTCGACTGTTGTGGTGATCTTGTGTTGCAAATAATAGGTATGGGGATTAACCTTTTTTTAAAAAACTTGGGTGTTAATTGTAATTTTTGCCTTGCACGTTGCGCGCCTTTTATTTGGCAATCATTTATAAAAAGTAAATGCTTTGCCGCCTGAGGCAGTCTTGCTTCAGTTATTTTCGGTCGGTGCTGTAGCCACAAACAAATTCCAACATGCCTTAGCGTACCTACTGTGAGCCACTGAACAAGACTCCGCCAAGATATCTAGAACCTCGCTATGACATGTCTCTCTAGTGCGTAACTTCCCAAAACACATATTTTTTCCTATTTCTCATATTTATCGCATATTTATTAATGGTAGTACATTAACTACATTCTCCATAAATAGTACAGAAAGGAACTCGTTCTTATTTGTTCTCAGAATTATGGTATTTTGAGACCATGGTAAACTCTGGTCAGTCGTGCAATTGGTTTACACCAAGCCAGCGCAGTAAGCCAGTAGGTTGCATCACAGTGCACAGCTAAAAAAAAGAAGAACATGGAACTGACACTTCAAAGTCTGAATACTTATTTTTGTACTTTATACATCAAAGTACTTCCTATAAATTAATTTACTTTTGCTACCCATATAACTGATTTTGGAGTTATTTAATACACCTTTCTTTTAAGAGTGATATATAATTGAAAGGTTCTAAGAAGTTAATCTTCTCTGCACTAAACTAAACTGAACTCCGTCCGGACAGGCCTTGGAAGACCCAACGGTACCGGCCGGCCACCGTGTCATCCTCAACCCACACGCGGATGCGGACGTGGAAGGACATGTGGTGAGCACACCGCTCTCCCGGCTATATTTCAGTTTACGAGACCGGAACCGCTACTTCTCAATCAAGTAGCTTCTCAGTTTGCCTCACAAGGGGTGAGTGCAACCCACTTGCCAACAGCGCTCGGCAGACTTGATGGTCACCCATCTAAGAGCTAGCTAGCCCGACAGCGCTTAACATATGGGATCTGACGGGAACCGGTGTTACTACTGCCGCAAGGCCATTGACTAGTTTTCTCTGCAGAACAGTACAAAAATATGAAACTTCCTGGCAGATTAAAACTGTGTGCCCGACCGAGACTCGAACTCGGGACCTTTGCCTTTCGCGGGCAAGTGCTCTACTATATCAGCGCACACTCCGCTGCAGAGTGAAAATCTCGTTCTGGAAACATCTCCCAGGCTGTGGCTAAGCCATGTCTCCGCAATATCCTTTCTTTCAGGAGTGCTAGTTCTGCAAGGTTCGCAGGAGAGCTTCTGTAAAGTTTGGAAGGTAGGAGACGAGGTACTGGCAGAAGTAAAGCTGTGAGTACCGAACGTGAGTCGAGCTTCGGTAGCTCAGATGGTAGAGCACTTGCCCGCGAAAGGCAAAGGTCCCGAGTTCGAGTCTCGGTCGGGCACACAGTTTTAATCTGCCAGGAAGTTTCATATCAGCGCACACTCCGCTGCAGAGTGAAAATCTCATTCTGGAGTACAAAAATAGTTAGAGCAAAGACATTAAATTTACTAAAGCTTTACTTATAGGTGAACTGATATGACCGGTACATAACTATCACAGGAAACGCACAGCGGACACTTCCAGTACGGAAATAGGAATTGTAGTACTTCAATTCTGGACGAATTTGCAGCTTTAGTTTGCAGATATTTTCACCACCTGTTGGGCTTTACTGTGTAGGTAATACATTGTTATTCGATTCCTCATTAGCACATGTGTTTTACTCCCGGTCTCATGATCAGGGTAGCCATCGGGTATGACTTCAGGTCACGGTTAGTAGTCACTGAGGAAACTCTGGAGGCACAACGGGCAGTCATGTAAATGTACTCACTCATGTGTTACCTCTTACGTAACAGTAACGCGATGTCTTTTTCCAACAGAATGATCGTCCATACATGGGACGTGTCTCCGTGAAACGTTTGCTTGGCATTAAGGTGCTCCAATAGTCAGTAAGATCTCCAGACCTATGTGTGGGACTAGCTAGGACGTCTTCTCTGTCCCAGTGCCACGACAGCACAAGGATCAACTACAACAGTTGTGGACTAGCTTGCATGAGCAGTGGATACAATTGGTTTGTACTATACTTCCCAACCGAATCAGTGCATGCCTCCAGGCCAGAGGATGTGGAACGTCATACTGATCAATTGGCTCTTACTACCAAGGTATTTGAAAATTTGATTCGATTTTGTGATATTTGAAATAACATCACATACCCTCTCGACCCTTGAAAGTTCATTGATTTTCGTCCTCCTCTTCCCCGTGCTTCACTTTCTTTGTCAGGCAGTGTATGTCTTTCTCTTTAGATTTTGCAGTTCCAATTAAAATATTTATAACATAATGCTTTAATTTTAGAACATCTCATGTGACAGAGAATGCTGATTTTTTTAAAATCAGTGATAAAAATTTCACTATGGCTAAAAACAATAAAATTAGTAATTTATCTAACGTGTTTTGTGCTCAAATCACGTAACAGTTGTGCACAGACAAATGAAGTAATTGCATATGATTTAGAGACTAGCATCATCAGAATGCTACAGTTAGCTTCGGAGATGCCTTTACATTTTGTTGAGCACAGAGACGAAAGTTACGCCACCTTATTATAAAGTACACCAGAAAAATACAGATTTGCCGAAAGTACTCTTCTTTCCCTATTTTTTGTTTAAATAATAATACGGCTTCAAATATAATTTTCACTATTATTACAAAATATACGTATTTGTAAGTAGTCTGCTATTACATGCAAGTGTTAAAAGGTAAATAACACTCCCAGTGCACGCTGCACCATCGTCAGTTGTGAAACATTTCAGTATATAATTTGACATGTTGACTGTCGTTAACTTACATACTGCTTCATGTAAACGAAAATTTATTTCAGTTTTGAAACAAATTTTGCCATAAATGTGTCTGCCTAGTACACGAATGTTAACTAATAAGTGAGCGCCCATCGTAAAGCAGATAAAGATCGAAGTTATTGCAACAAGTACAAGGCAAATGTTCCATTCTTAGTGCTCTAGATACCAAATGAAACAAAAATTATCCGATATGCTTGTGGGTTTCTGTGAAGTATTGCACGACAATCAAACATTCTCTCCAATTCTCCGCCCGCAGCTTCAGCTGAGGAGAGCAGCCTTAGAGAAACTCTGCATGAAATGCATCATTCGTTTTGCACTTTTTGACACTACTGAACTCCTGGTCTACCCTGACAGTAAAACAGTCTTCAAGTATAGGTATGCTATTGTCGTCAAAATGCTACTATTAATGAACCACGTCCAAAACACTGAAATGTATGCACATAGTATTTCTAGTTCAAGTAATTTCGCTACGCTGATAGCACTAACGTAACTGTTGTATAGTATGATAATTGGAGTTCACAAAGATAGTTTGATGTCAGTTTAGTATGTGCATATATGTATAAATTGTTACTGTTTCCTTACCTGAAATTTTAAATTTATAGAATTCTGTCTATATTCTAGTGACTCGAATAATTAAATAAAACAGTGATAACCTACGAAATATCGTCGTCTGTGTTGAGCTCCGTCAAAAATAATCATTTTCTGGAGTTAAAAGGCAAATACACTGATTTACATAGAAACAGACAAAAAATAAGATAATCAGCAGGCATTTTTCTAGTAATATGTAGATAAATTGACAAACTTACTACGAAACACGTAACTTGAACAAGAATATGAGAAAAATTTATAAATTGCCAAACTAACAAGGGAGCTTTTTCCAGCTAACGTATGCTGAAACTACGGAAACATAAAAGATTAGTAGTCCACTCAACTGCACCCCCCCTCCCCCCCCCCCCCCCCCCCCCCATGCCCGTTATACTTGGAATGGAAATTGAGAAATGAGTGTTTTGTAACAAAAATGTTCATAAAATTGTATATTAATGTGTAAGAAATTTTTATTTTTTCATTTTTTTTAAAAGTGTTGATCCCACACAATTGTATTAGATGGAGTGATTCATTTTTCACATATGGTTCAGCTCTTTCAGCACTCACAGCGTGCGGAAAGCCACATTTACGTGATAGGGAAGACATTAGACAAATACGTAGTTCTCAAATTACAAACATGCATGTTGTCACTGACCAACTTTGCAGAAAAACGTTTAACAGCCGGATATCAATAGAAGACGGAATGACTGGTTTTATGATCTCAGAACACGCTATTCGCTCATTGACTGAATATAATGTTCTATGTGGGTGGTTTGCTGAACTTTTCGGAAGATTGACATGACTTCGCTGTTATAATTGCATTATTAATTAGATGTCGAGGAAACTTTACAGGGTTTCTCACGCCAACGAGTCACAGATTGAAGGCAAGAGTACGTTACGTTTCAGTACATTATTAGCTACTGTAGGGAATGGTGTAATATTACTGAATGGTGTAATATTACTGAATGGATGAATGGAGGTGTAGCTGAGTCGACGGAAGAAGATCCATAACAGCTACAGTGAACTTGGCGCGGCTGCTCCAAGCGATATTCTGTTCGTGTCTATGGCAACGCTTCAGTGTTGTCGCAGTTCTGTGGACGACTATTGTTTTCGCCTGCGGCCGTTAGCGCTTCGCAGTTGAAAGCTGTCGACAGCTGTCGCAGTCGAAAACTGTTCACATGCTCTGCTTACTCGGAAGGGATGACAAAATAACGTGACATGTCCTGCAGCACTTTTCGAGTGAGCAGGGAGTGACACTGACACCGGCTTCTCTCGTGACTGAATGCACCCTCGGAAGTCGCTGAAACAGCAGCTAAATACACTGCGCAGCAAAATTAAGTGATCACTTCTTCTAAATCCAGTAATTGTCTCCCATTTCGACGCATAAATCTAAACTGCGGCTCAAAGAGGTGCCTACAAGCTTCCTCCGCAATGGTGCAAAAGCATGACTCCCTGCGACCTCACCCCCGGGGCTCGGTGACGCTTTAAGCAGCAAGGTGTCGACATGCGCGATAAAAGGCCACAACTCAGTAGTTCATGTGAGCAAATACGTAAGTTAATTATGTCACACTGGCACAAAATTTCACCACAATTCTCCACAATGTCACCATGGAAGTGTCATGCGATGAGAAGGCCATCACAGATCCTCCTACCCACATTTCAGGTCTTCTTTTGACGTCTCTGCGATGGAGGTCACTCGGTTTTCTTAAGGCGGGCGAGGAAAACATTTGACACATCGGCGCTCTGAAAAGGTCTCTGAAGGTGGCATAAAGGGTGTCCCTTTGGGGCGTTGATTATCACACATTTCCGATGGAAAACGACTGTTGCGCAGTGCGATGAGCAACAGGAAGAGTCTCTTGGAAACCTTTGACACTGATGACACTCTCGGACGTTTCAGTCCTTATGTAAGGACGTTTTGAGGCTCCATCCCCACTGAAAGTGATCGCGCCCCTTTGGAGTGCGACGCGACCGATACCTTTGCTCTCGTGTACAGGATGGAACCGCTATGGAGCGTTCAAAACCATTCGACGAAATTTGAACATGATCCGAAGCATCACAGGGTACTTACGCTTTTTCAACCCTTCTGTTTCACTCCTCCTGTGGTGTTATCGCTTGGGAATGCAACATTAAAATGTGCGTAAATGGAACAGCAAAGAGTTCCTCTCGGACATCCCAGTTTCACAACACCCTCGGTGTCACCCACGCAACTTTGTGGAGCTCTTTGCAAACTTACGTTCAAAATTCTCGACACCATATCAGCCTGGCGAATTCTCTAGTGCTTGTGAGTTTGGCAACCCCTTAGACAATCCTTTGACACGGTTTGCCTACTTTCAGGCGCCAGAGCCTCCGCCGGGGATGAAGTTGCAGGGTGCCATGGCACGCTTTTGTACCGTTGCAGAGGGAGGTTATAGGCACCTTTGAGGCCAATTTGAAACCAATGCGATGCAATGAAATTGCGGGGTTTCGAAAAAGAGATTCTTTAATACTGTTGTGCAATGTGTTTTACTCGCCGCATCCGAAGCTGTCCTCGTAGATTCCTTCCTAACGACAAACTCAGAAATTGCAAAGTATTCGAACATAAAAAGCGAAAAATTTTTGCCAATGGAGAAAATGAGTTTCACTGCTGGTCATTTCACTCCCAGCATATTAAGGTTTCCTCCTAGCTTCGTGACTAACCATAAACTAAATCGCGACACACTTGGTGAAAAAGCTAAATATTTGTGACAAGCAAGAATATCAATGTTCTTGATGATGTTTCACTTACAGCTGTTCATCCGTCGTTTCCTTATAAGACAGAAGTCACAAAATCGAAGAAACACATTCCTGAGAGAGTGTGCTCTTAAGCATAAATATCATAGAATAGTGCAGAACATACTTATATTACATTCATAAGAAAGACCAAGAATCTGTTAGAAATACTAAGATGAGCGATATACAACGAAACTGATATGTCATCTGTTGCATCGAGTGACACCCCATTTTGACGTCAATTCCCAGTAAGCCAATCTTGTTACTAGCTTCTCCCGACAGCAACATAACCGTCCACTGATTGGAAATAGCCTTGTACATATTGCGCACAGCAAACAACTAACTTGCAAAGGTGTTATGTGGTATCAGACTAATGATGTTGTTTGATATTGCACATGTGCCATTTATATGTAGCCTGATATTAGTAGGTTACTTAAATTATGACGCTGGTTGACCCCACACAGCATTCAACTATTGCCATCAATTAGATATCCACTGCAGGGAAATTTCCAGAAGTGATGTGCACAGAAGAGTGTCGTTACAGGTATGTCAATACAGTGTACTGGAATTATACACAAATCAAAAATCGTTTCACATCACCTCGGTTCCGAGAGTTCCGGAACCTGTACAGAAAATTGGAATAGAAATCCATATAAACATAATTTCCGCCTTTTTATTGCTCTTGAAAACCACACATTGCATGTTGTACCATCAAACAGCGAGACCTTCAGAGGTGGTGACCCAGATTTTTGTACACAATGGTAACTGTAATACCCAGTAGCACGTCCTCTTGCATTGATGCATGCCCATATTCGTCGTGTCTTACTATCCACAAGTTCATAAAGGCACTGTTAGTCCAGATTGACCCATTCCTTAACGGCGATTCGGCAGAGATCCTTCAAAGTGGTTGCTGGGTCACGTCGTCCATAAACAGCACTTTTCAGTCTATCCCAGGCATGTTCGATAGGGTTCATGTCTGGAGAACATGCTGGACACTCTAGCTAGTGATGTCGTTATCCTGAAGGAAGTAATTCACAAGATGTGCACGATTGGGACGCTAATTGTCCTACATGAAGACGAATGCATCGCCAATATGCTGCCGATATGGTTGCACTATCGATCGGAGGATGACGTTCACGTATTGTACAGCCGTTACGGCGCATTGCATGACCACCAGCGGCGCACGTCGGCCCCACATAATGCCACCCCAGAACAGCAGGGAACCTCCACCTCGCTGCACTCGCTGAACAGTGTGTCTAAGGCGTTCAGCGTGATTGGGTTGCCTCCAAATACGTCACCGACGATTGTTTGGATGAAAGCTTATGCGACACTCTTCGGTGAAGAGAACCTGATGCTAATACTGAGCGGTCCATTCGGTATGTTGTTAGACCCATCTGTACCGCACTGCATGGTGTCGTGGTCGCAAAATTGGACCTCGCCGTGGACGTCGCGAGTGAACTTGCGCATCATGCAGCCTACTGAGCACAGTTTGAGTCGTAACAGGACGTCCTGTGGCTGCACGAGAAGCATTATGCAGCATGGTGGCGTTGCTGTCAGGGTTGCTCCGGGCCATAATTCGTAGGTAGCGGTCATCCACTGCATTAGTAGCCCTTGGACTGCCTGAGAGAGACATGTGATAGACAGTTCCTGTCTCTGTATCTGCACCATGTTCGATCAACATCGTTTTGGTTCACTCCATGATACCTGGTCACTCCCCTTGTTGAGAGCCCTTCCTGGCACAAAGTAACAATGCGGACGCGAACAAACCACGGAATTGACCGTCTGCGCATCGTTGAACTACCTCCTTCCTGGCGGAATGACTGGAACTGTTCGACTGTCGAACCCCCTGCGGCTAATAGGTGCTGCTCATGCATGGTTGTTTACATCTTTTGGCGGTTTTAGTGACATCTCTGAACAGTCAAAGGGACACTGACTGTGATACAATGTCCACAGTCAATGTCTCTCTTTAGGAGTTCTGGGAACCAGGGTAATGAAAAACGTTTTTTGATGTGTGTACCTTAAAATGACTATCGATTCTGCTGCTTGCTAAAAAGATAAAATTTGACAGAACTGAAATTTGTGAAGATATATTATCGCATTAATAGCAACTCATATATACATCTAGTTAAAAGGCTGCAGCTTATTCACTAGAGCTGTAATGTGAGTGTATATAGCCAGCGAAGCTTAAAACAAAATATGTAATGCGACAAACCGTCTTCAGCCCGAAAGAAGCGCATCAGTTGTTGGTATCGCCTCAACGTACTGTCGATTTTTGTGTTCTAAATGGTTCAAATGGCTCTGAGCACAATGGGACTCAACTGCTGTGGTCATTAGTCCCCTAGAACCTAGAACTACTTAAACCTAACTAACCTAAGGATATCACACACATCCATGCCCGAGGCAGGATTCGAACCTGCGACCGTAGCAGTCCCACGGTTCCGGACTGCGCGCCTAGAACCGCAAGACCACCGCGGCCGGCTTTTGTGTTCTAGAAGAATTAAGAGTTTGTTATATTGTTTGTATAGTTTTCTTATATTTTTCTGTTAAAATGTTATTAATCTGTGATACCTAATGTCGATAAAAGCTGTCCCCTCTCAAGTCAGCGAGTTTCCTATACTCTGCTGACTACTGAATCGCGGAGTGAGGCAAATATAACAACCAAGATGCAGCTGGCACTAAGAACGTTTGCCGGCCACTACTAAGAACACACACGTATCGATAAAAAGTGAATTAGCGTGATGTCTTTGTTCGCAGAAGCTGATTCTTCGCTTGTCCTTTTAGAATTTCAGTAGAATCCAATTACTGTTCGAGTAGTGAGCCTCGAGAGAGATTATCTCAAGATTGTGATGTGATCGGCTCACACGTACGATACATGAATTAATCTGCCACGAGGGTAGAACTCAAGTGAGTTCAAAGCAGTTCTAAGTCATTTAAAAAGATATTTTGAGAAGATTTCGGCTTATATAGAAAAAGATTATTTTGCCGATTTTGGTAGAATGTATACTCAACAGGTACAGGAAAAGCTTCGATTTATTGAAGTGTGAGATTAGTTTCTCCTAGTTGTGATTAAATGTGCGTTGTGCTCCTTAAAACCCACGAGATGGTAGGCGAAATTTGTTTCAATATTTCTGTGATATTTTCCGTTCGAAATTGTATGTGATGTAACGGGTTCAGGCATAGTTATTTTGTGGCTGAGGAATAAAGCACGCAATAAGGGATAGCGGCGTTGCATTGCATTATTGTGCTTGTACAGGTGCAAGCAAGCACTGAGGAATGGTGACTTAACGACATTTGGACAGGACTCCACTTGAGCATTGTAATGTAGTAAATTACGGAAATCTCGCTGGATGCGCTGAGTGTGTAATCTGTATTAAAGATGATGCTCGTCCTACGTAATAGTTATTTATTGAGAAACAGTCGGAAGTTTGTTGACAGTTTGATAGTTTTTCCCCTTGTTCCTAAACGACAAACCAAGAAGCATTTATTAGGGGACACGCTAATTCTCTTCTAGAAAAGATCATCGAGTGCTGTGTTTTGAAATTTAAATATTAGTGTGTCGCAGAAGTCAACGCCTGAAGTGGATGATCTTTGTTTGATTACATGCGGTTCACATAGTTGAGAAGTGGTAGTGACGCTCAGGTTTTTTTGTTTTGTTTATTTTAATTACATTTACTCTTAGTGGCGTTTGGAATAGAAAACCAGCACTCGTAAAGTAAAATTATGACTTGTACCTGTAAACAGATGAACTGCAGGAAATAAAGAATTAACGGTTTTAAACTGAAAAGTCAATACCAGACTTGACCTTTATCCCCAAACTATTATAATAACAAGAATCAATAGCTTATTACAAAGCAGACTAATATCTTGAATATATCTCTTCGTGACAAAGTAAATCCAAAGGCCAATAAAGTAAACGAATGGAATATAGGTGACATCGAAGTTCATAGAAATTAAAGAGAAGTAGCAGTAATTATCAGTTAAAAACTTACAACGAAAAGAAACTTAATTAATCTTTATTTAGACAAGGAAAACAAAGTTTACGTTTTATTTAAAACTGGCCAGGTATAAATGAAAAGCTGTTCCACTTAACTGTGAAAGGTGGAGATTGACGAAACTGTATATTAGGAGAAAATTTCAATTTAACCAGGGAAATTGTTGTAGCAAGGCGATAGTTATAGAGGTTGTCGTTGATTGACAGCGAGAGATGAACAATATTAAACTATATCTTTGCCTCGTGAAAGTATTCTACAAATTACCTAAAAATTTGTAACGTTCACACTGATTACTTGTACATACAATTATTCGTTGAAGCTTTAAAAGAGGAGCAACTACAATAGTCAATGGATCTATATGATACATTCATCGCTGTTGGGAAAGTGTATCCATCCTTTCGTATATAGCGATATTGTAGCGAGCTGTAGTGTGTTTTATAGAGTGAGAAGCTGGCTATCAAATCTTACGTCACGTCGTTATATTAGTATAGGCGATTATTTCAAGTCACACTGATTAGGTCGTTGCGTGCAGGCGAGGTCTTGTCAGTGCAACTAATTGTAGTATTACGAGAGTGACCTACATTGTCCGACGTTGATTTTCACCTATGTATTCCATTACTGTTAGAGCCTGTTCATGCAGTATATCCCCTACGAATTAGTCGTGTCTAAAGGGTGGCGCAGTACAAACAGTCTGACTTGTCACGTAGGAACGTCAGTCAACTTTGAAAAAAGTCTATAAGTAAAATTTTAGCTGCCAAGGGTTTCCGCACTTGAAACTGCCTATTGCACAGCACTGAATTCTATTGTACGCCAAGCCAACGCCAACCAGGGGCAAAGTGGCGATGGCTACGCGGATCTCTCCTGTCAGCGGTGATTAGTTAACTGAAAACGATCGAAAGATATCTCAACATTCGCAGAGAAATACACCTTGTATTTTGTCTACAATTCTCTCTCAAATTGTTGTGAAGTGTGTGCTCATAATTACGAAATACTCGAAACTTCCACATTAGTTTTATTTTTCTAGCTGTTGTGAAAATGTGATATACTGATACAAGGTACTAAACACATTTTTGCGCTCCATAAACATAAATTAAGTACAACCCTGTGAGTAGCAAACAGACTTCAACATCGTTACAGAAAACTGGACCACTTTTGTGAACGAAACCTGTCTTATAACGGTGTGTTTCGAACATTGTTCTGCGTATATAATCAGATTTTGCAAAAGGGAAAAGTAAAAGTAGTGTACTGATAATTGCAACTTAGGTTTTTGTCACGATGGTAGACTGAAAACTGCAGTGATTTACCCGTAACAATTATTCTGTGTTATTGTTTTCGGTGTAATAGTTGGAACATTCCTAATACCGGATGAAATTTTAAGTATTTGTACATATTTGTCAGGGTGAGCTCGAAATGTGGCTGATAATGATTCGGAATTTTTATGACGTAAGCAAGAATCGAGGAGGAAAGGGATTTCTTTTCAAGCAATGGAAGACAAGCGTGACAAGTAAAAAATGTAAAATATCCCTCTCTCATTTTCCCCGACTCTGACGAATCTGTGCAGAACATAGCTCGTTTTACACACAGTGCAAAGCTTGCACCCGGTTTCTGAAGACAAATAAATAAGGTAAATGACAGTGAGCCATCTACACCGATTTTTAATTGTTTTTCTCCTTTTAATGAAAAAAAATCTTTCACAAATCAATTCATTTTAAATGGTTCAAATGGCTCTGAGCACTATGCGACTTAACTGCTTAGGTCATCAGTCGCCTAGAACGTAGAACTAATTAAACCTAACTAACCTAAGGACATCGCTCACATCCATGCCCGAGGCAGGATTCGAACCTGCGACCGTAGTCGTGGCTCGGTTTCAGACTGCAGAGCCTAGAACCGCACGGCCACTCCGGCCGGCAATTCATTTTAAAAATTAGACATAAATATACAATGTACGTGCAAGAATCCCTAAATCCAGCGAGCGAGCTTATTCTTTCTACCTCTGAAAACCATCTTAGTTCATCGAGTACACCACCGCTTTGTCTTCTTCTTGTTTTCTTGTGCCTTTGTTCCGTAGCGGCGCGAAGTCGACGTGGTGATTAGCAGATTACACGTGGTAGTAAACGACTCGCACTTGAATCCCACAACACACACTACTGCCATCATAATTTACCCTATTTTAGTCTGTTAATGTCAATAGGCTTTGTTCCGTTTAAAAAGTGTATGTTTGCACAAATAATACACTTTGGAAGTACTATTGCAATCTATTTATTGGCTATTAATACGAGCCCCTGGCTACCAATCCATTCTGGGAAAACCGCACATCAATAACACTGTCCATTTCGGCTTATTTGCGGTCCGGTATATTTTCTGTTCTGAGTACGTCTAACAATTACTTAGATATACACACACATACACACACACTCGACACGCTACAGAGTCTGTGGCAACAGTGCAAGCTGGACACGAAGAGGAAGTATATTCTATATGAGGTGAGGATTTATTGACATAAATGTACAGTAACTTTTGAAAAAGTTACATACATGGATGATAAGCTACACAACCCACTATCAGCCAGTGAACTCAAGTTCTATGAGCAAAGGGGTACAGAAATAGAGCGCTTTTTGGTTGCATAGGAAACGAATCGTCGAGTAGAAAGTAAACTGCAGTGTCGCCGTTTTCAGACTCGTCATACTTGCAGGATTCTTGGGAATAAAAGAAAGCAGTATACCACTGAAGTAAAGGCAGCGCCTTGATTTCAAATGCATGCACCGCTCAACATCTCTACATAATATTCCTACTCGCTCCGTATCTGATCTCTTGCTGTATTTCTCCATCGCAGATAGAAAAACATTCACAAGGTTTCTATCGCTTATATAGTGAGACCGATCGTACATAGTCTTTTATTGCGTTCAGAACGATGTGGTTCTGAAGAGTTGCCCAAAATCAGATTTCTATTCACCGGAAAATACTGCAGAGAAAGTACTGTAGCTCCGTTTTTAATCCGTGTTGAAAGAGCGCTGCGCCAGCTAGCCACAATTCCCTGAGCACGTCCACTAAGCGCCGTAGAAACAGTTAGCGGTATCCACAGTAACCCATCTCTCGACGCAGGTAACGAACCAGAAAACATTAGTTGTAACGTTTTTTGTGGTTGTTTTTTTTTTCTTTGGTGGGGGGGGGGGGGGGGGGGCTAAATTCAGAAGTCTATCGACAACTGAATGCAGGCTTGTGTACTCAACTGGCGTGAACTCCTACCGTGCCCTTATTTGTTTCCACAATTTGTTTTCGTGTCTACCATCGGGTCTGGCGCATAAAGGAAAAGTATGTACGTATGTTACGTCGACTATCGTAGTCCGCAGCTGGGAGCATATTTTTATCGATAAATTGTTTCCTCGCATGTTAAAAATATTTACTTTTACTTTGCTTTTTCTACTCAATGTGCCTACACTTGTCTCATAGACAAGTCTTTGTGGGTGATAAACATTGAACGTGTGTGTGAATTCCTAAGGGCACAAACTGCTGAGGTCATAGCTCCCTAGACTTACACTCTACTTAAACTAACTTAACTAAGAGCAACACACGCACCCATGCCTAAGGAAGGACTCGAACCTCCGGCTGGAGAGCCCGCGCAATCCGTGACACGGCGCCTTAAACCGCTCGGCCACTCCGCGCGGCTATAAATTTTGATATACAGGGTTATGATTATTAATGAGTACAACGTCCCATGAATATTTTGTTGTTACAACCTATGAGTTCAGAACATGTTACTATTTCATGAGTGAGATGTTGATATCCCAGCTGTTCACGGTGGTGTACGTTCAAGGATGATAAAATGAAACAACTGCAGCCGTCGTTTCGATGTTATTTTATCATACTGGAACCAGTTTCGACGACTCAGTACACCATCTTCAGAACTCAACTGAAGCTGTATAAACGATCCAGTCAGTGGCCAATAGTGTTGACTTCCATGACACATTGTAAAAGCGTTGTTGTGCCTGCAACCATCAACTTCCAGCTTGTTGTTGGTGGTTGCAAACATTACTTATATACATGCTCTTCTATCGTCTCTGTCTTCTGAACTGCTTGTTTAGAATGTGAATCGGTTCCATCTGGTCACTTATGTGAGTTCGTGGCACCAGTCGCTGAAAAACTTATTGTGACGGGACAGGACTATCTTGCTGAACCAATGACTTTAACAAATTGATGGCCACCACAGAAACCGTGCAGAATTTACCACCAAAACACCTCTTGCTAGGCGCCAAGTGTCTAGCGTCAGACGTTCTTACTCGCTTCGGTTCAGTGGCCTGGTGTTGAATGGCAGAGTCTGTAGGTAGGAAGACTTTAGAGATATTACCGAAAAGGCACAAAGCGTTAAAAAATAATTTTAGACAAATAATGTACAGTTTAGGTAGTTCTTATCGAAAGTATGTCATGCTGTGTGAAATAATGACTCTACCTCGGTTGTTTAATATTCCTCTATCTTGTGCCAGTGAAGGTACAAATAAATCTCCGAAAACATTTAGGAGTAGTATGCTATACAAATAGTAAGACAATACTCTCAATAAACTATACAGGGTAAGTCAAGAGGTAAGGCAAGTGGTTAGGAGGTGATACAGTCAGTGAATCTGGAAAAGAAGGGGAATAAAAGATATCGTTCTATAGACATAAGCCCGATTCCAAATGGTTTCCGAGACAGAACACATTTAATATCTCTTTTGTAAGTTTTTCTTGAAATCCTCGAAGAAAAGAACCCTCAAGCGAAAACAATCCCCAGTATTAAATTAAACTATGTTTAATTTCCTACAAGAAAAGACCAAATCATTTTTTTCTCTAGGACTAATAGTTGGCGTAAAGAGAGCAAGTGAATACTGAAGATTTCGAAGCGACGTGCGTACGCTGCAGCTTAGGTAGTTTTTGTAGGCCAATTTGAGGTATTTTACCGACTTGATAGAGCATAAGTGTCCAGTAGCAAACTGTTCGTCTGAACGTCCTCTACACTAATGTGGTACGTCGTAACCACTGACAATATTTAAATAACACAGAAAATAAATAACAATGTACATTAAATGTGTTCGAATAGGGCGTATGTCAATATGAAGTTTCTTGTTCAGATCGCTAGTACTGTTACCCCACAAAGCATGAAACTTTCCTCCCGTCTCACCCCGCATAAACATTACACTCCTCCTTTATTGAGTTCCTCAAATTAAACAGTAAGACCTTACCAATAAAACACGGAGCAAATTCTCATACGTAAATGCGACAATCCACCTGTTATACGGCACAAACATAAATTAATACGGAAAAACTATAAAAAAATCCAGTACCGGATGAGAAGGACCTATGTAATGTGACGGTCACAGCCGTTTCTTGTACTGTCAGTTATCAATAAAGTACCTTTTCATATACACAAGGCAGTCACCCACATCTCCCTGTAGCGTACGCCAGTTATGGTAAAACTTAATGTCGTAGAGTTTGTATTTTTACTTCAAAGCTGTGTAAAATATACAAATGTAATTAAGGTGAAAACTATATAAAACTCGCTTACTCCTAAAAGTAAACACCATACATTTTTGTTGGCACATTATCTACCGTTTATGGTAAAATACATTATTACCGTTTACGTTAATATAGTTATAAAATTTCAACCACTGAATGGAGGCAAGTCAGTTTTCTACACAGCCAGCTGCCTGTGACGCAGTACTGCTGATAAAAGGTACGGCCATCTGTATAAGAAATCAAAAATACTGTAGGCTTCTGAGTTCTACAAAACTCCTCATTGGACTCTGGCTGTTGCTAAGCTCCTGTTCTGAGGATTACATACTGCCGTTAGAAGATTGGTAACTACAATCGAACACAACATCCTGAATACACTCAGCCAAAAGAAATACGATTATCCCTGAACTACAATCGCTGCTTCTAAGATGGTGTGCACACCATTTAATTTAAGAAACCGAAAAACGATTAGCACTTTGTTTATGTACTGTACTGCGATATTTATCTCATTTTGAGCTCATCATACTTCTGATAGAGGTTTTCATAGATTCACTTCTTACTAATACAGAAAAATGTGCTTGAAAATGGACTTCACGACCGAAACACGTTGTCCTGTGATGTAACATAGAACAGCCGAAGTGGAGTGAGTATTTCACAATACATACGGTAATTTAAAATGAATGGAACGAAAGTAAAGTATACTTGTGACTGTAGTAATGACTTTATTCAGAAATACACATTTAGAGTTGAAGGTTAATTTTCACAGTTTCTATGTACATTCACAGATGTTTGATTAGCGTTCTACCGGTGACACGGTATATGTGTGTCCGGTACCGCATTTCCTGCCAGACCCGTCCCAGCGGAGCCCGATCGATGAAGTTAACCGCGTCGACTATCCAGAGCCTTAGTTGCTGTAAAGCCAGCGGAAATGGGGGTATGTAAACTTTCACAAATCAACAGCAAAAAATCTGTTGGTGTAAGGCCAGGTGACCTGCGGAGCAGATGATGTCCGTTGAGGTGACTACGTGTGACGTTATGGCAACATGCGTGGGCACCGTCCTGGTTCAAAATGAAGGTTCGGCACATCTTCTGTCATTTGAGCCAACAACCAGAGAAACCGCATCGAGATAGGTTATACCTGCAGTGGCAGATTGTGCGAAAAAGATTTTGCGGTTGCTTACTGCGCAGAAAATATTAAGTTTCGAGCGGTCATGTTCATGTTCCAGAGAGGCGTGCGGGTTTTTTGTACCCCACATTCCAAACTTTGCCACTCATGTGAAATGCAGTTTCGTCAGTGAACCCAAGTCTCTCTGCAAAACCATTCACCTATAACAGTGCTCGAAAATCAATGCATAATGCTCTCCGTTTTGATTTATCGGCTGGTTTTAGTGACTGCAACATCTGAATTCTACGAGTCTTGAACTGCAGTTGCTTGCTAAATGAACGCCACACTGTTCATGAAGACACATTCACTACCCTATTGGCACGACGAATGGATTTTCTGGAGCTTTTCTCGAAGGTCGTGGAAATGTTTTCCACTACTTCACTCTCCACAAGCGGCAGTTCTTGTTACAAACACATCCTGTATCCTCGAATTACTTTGCCCATTTAGCAATGTTGCAACGGGGTTGCGCCACTTATCAAACCTAGTCCTAAAATTTCTTTGAACAATGTTTATTGGTGATGTTTTTGCTTATTCTACATCACAATATGCCTTTTGTGTCGCGGTTGCCACCATTTCGAATGCTTACGCCAGCGATGGACAATTACGGCGACTATTGCCTATTTGTTGCCGACCTAAACTGTAAGAGTTAACCTCTCAGTCTACATGACTATTTCTGAAACAAAGTCATTATTTTATTCATAGGACTACTTCCTTTTTGTGTCATTCCTTTTGAATCGCCCAGTGTTATCGACACCCCTGCCACACTGCCAAATGGAGTCCTCAACCGATTCTCTTATACAAAAATTTTGAAGCTGAGTTCGTTTTTCTGTTTTCTGGATCAGGGCGATACATATAAGTATAAATCTCAAATACTTCAGTGGGTCATAATTTCCCTCCGAAAGCTTGTAGAAACTGGAAAGCTATTTTAATGATCTCAGTAGCTCTGAGAGAATCAGAAGGTTGGAAAGTTGATTGTTTTTTCTGCGGATGAGGTCCTTTGCCCGGTATAACATTGCGCTTGCTCGGCTCATGTTACTTCGTTCGTAGACTCAAATGGCTCTAAGCACTATGGTACTTAACATCTGAGGTCATCAGTCCCCTAGACTTAGACCTACTTAAACCTAACTAACATAAGGGCATCACACACATCCATGCCCGAGGCAAGATTCGAACATGCGACCGTAGCAGCAACGCGGTTCTTGACTTAAGCACCTACAACCGCTCGGCCACAGCGGCCGGCGTTCGTAGACTCATCGGTCGCTTTTTGTGAAACCTCTAAGTGTGTAGTTCGGGCCGCCATGCTGCTTGCCACAAGTCGTACAATCCTGAAAGAGAGAGGGAAGGAATGTGCTGTGGAAATGCGAGGTATGAGGCAATGAAACATTAGCTTTGTTAAGTAAGTGCTCTGAAACATTGCTAATAAGCACAAACAAGATGAGTGAATCTTGATATTCGTGTAACTGACTGAGAAAACAAGTATTTACGGGTTGATCATAGAGCAAGATTTTTTCCAGGTTGTTTCGGCGGGGCAGATAGAGACACATATTCTGTGGGGCTGCAACTTCTGAATCAAACCTGGACGAAGCGTAAGGAACGCAGAAGCTTATAGCTGCTACCGGGTCTTCGTTGTGTTTTAAGTATGGCGATTGGGTCGGAAAGGGGAATACCCTCATAATCCTAGGGACTATTTGCTGGCCGGCGTGGCACAGCGGTTCTAGTCTGGAACCACGCTACCGCTACGGTCGCAGGTTCGAATCCTGCCACGGACATGGATGTTTGTGATGTTCTTAGGTTAGTTACGTTTAAGTAGTTCTAAGTTCTAGGGGACATGACCGCAGATATTAAGTCCCATCGTGCTCAGATCCATTTGGACTATTTAATGTCTACCTGCCATTAAGACCGCAGTGCCCTTTCATTCACTCAACTGCAGTGAAGTACTGTACTCAGACAATGTGCTTAACTATTTGTTAGACGAGGACAGAAGTAAGACAACGCAGACGAGTGCATCAGCGACGAGTGTTATACACGCCGTGTAGTTCGCCGAGGTGATCACCGCACGTGAGGGCGCTAACAGTAGCGCAGACGGGCTGAGGGCAGACGTTTTCCCGTCGCGGCGTCGGGGCGCCACGATTCGAGCGACCTGATGGCTTTTTGGGCCTCCCGCCCCGCCGTCTATATTGCATGACCTTTAAGAGATTGCTTGCGTGCGCCGGAATCCAATACCTCGGAATGGCGCCATCTGTGAGAGTAGCGAACAAGGTATTGCCGTATCAGGGAGCCGGTGCAAATTGTCGCAGCGGCTGCTATTGGCCGCCGTGTCATATTCTCATTTCAGACGGCAAATCATCCCACCTGCTCGACGAGTCTGTGGTCTCTTTACAGGGAATAACGTAGGCGTCACAACGAAGCACGCTGGCACCGAGGGGGTTCAGCGCAGGAGACTAAGCAGCATACTTGCCCGTGAAGGTGGTACTAGGAGGGCGTGCTGAAAATTAACGCCTCCGAATCTTTTATGGGAAAACACTTAGAGCTTTTTTTAATGAAACAAACATTTTGTATCTTTATTCTTCATGTATACATATTTGCAGCCCTTTGCTGCTAGAGGGCTCCGATTTGCAGCGTCTAACACGGCGGTGTGTAACGTAACTAACAAGGGGAGGCCACAACGTTTGGAACGCGGATTTACTGTAAACTTAGTACACTCTTAGTACTACATTAGGACAACAAGCGGTAGCGCGTACTTCTAAAGCGTTACTGAGAAAACCGCAAGATAATTTCGGTCGCCAAATATATATCTGTGCGTGGCCATTTATACCATGGTACCGTCACGGTAGCTGAGCGTGTTCGGTCAGAGCGAACGGATCAGCAAACAAACTGAACGGGTGTCATCGGACGTCCGCCCTAAACAAATTCAACGAATAATATAGAACAAAAGATTTTTTTAAATAGTGGTTGGCGTTCAAGACGCTGGATCGATTTCCGTTCGTCAGGTTTCTTTTTATTTTCAGCATAGTCATTTTCTTTACTATTTATATTACAATTGATATAATGGGAAATATACGTGTAATCGGATGAACTTTTATTAAATTTACAATGTTATTTGGCAATCTACTAATGTTTATTACCACAAATAATATAATATTCGTAACTATAGACTAGTAAACGACCAAACGCATAAAGTGATACTGAAAATGTATGCTTGTCCGTTTCTTCAAAATTGTCGCATTTAATCGAAAGACAACGAGAAATTGCTTCTCAGAAGACGCTATTAAAATTCACTCGCTACTTCATAATCAATTATTAGGGCCGATTTTTAAGAAAATACTGCGTTATGCATGGTTCGCTTCCAAATTATCGTCTGAAAGAGAGGTTTTTGAAAATGTTAACGAGGTTTGTTTTTCCACGGAAAACGACAAAAGACCTGGCGTATGCGGAAACATAGCATTTATTCAATGAAGCTGGAGCCGTTTAACTTTGTTTTCCATATTTTTACGAAAAATACCATCCTGCAACTTGTACTCGTAATGTTGAAAGCGACGATTAATTGAACGTCTTTCGAAAACCGTCTGTGCTGGTCAAAACTTGGAGGTAACAAGTCGTTTCGGGCTCCTTCCAGGTATAAGCGATTTCTCAAATCACGGACAAGGATACATTTTCAGTATCACTTTATGCGTTTGGTCGTTTAGTAGTCGATGGTTATGAATATTACATTATTTGTGATAATAAAAACTAGTAGACTGCCAAATAACATTGTAAATTTAATAAAAGTTCATCCGACTACACATATTTTCCCCATTATATGATTTGTAATACGAATAGTAAAGAAAATGGCTGTGTTGAAAATATATATATAAAAAAAACAGACGAACGGGACTCGATCCAGTGATTACGGGGCTTGAACGCTAACCACTCGGCTGCCGGTGCTTCATGCTAAAAATGGCCACGCACAGGTATATATTTGGCGACCGAAATTATCTTGCGATTTTCTCAATAACGCTTGAAAACTACGCGCTACTGCTTACACATTTTGTTGTCCTCATGGATTACTATGAGTGTACGAAGTTTACAGTAAATCCGCGTCACCTCCCCTTGTAAGACACAAAGGAGTTACATACATTTGCTGTGAGTGGACATTGATAGAAAACAATGGGGAAAATTGAAAATTTATGCTGGACCGGGATCCGAACCAGGATCTCCTGATTACTAGGCTGATGCTCTTACTTTTTTAAAAAATAATCTCATTTTGTTCGCTTTTGTTCGTTGCATCTGCTCGTTCGTTGTTGATCGATTAGCTCAGTTTTTTTTTTTTTTAATTAGAGAGGGTGCTAACCCTCTGACGGAACACGCTGAGCTACCATTCCGGCAAAATCTCATTTTGTTCCTTGCAATTTTTCGTGGCGGACGTCCTCTGACACCCGCTGAAGTTCATTAGTGATCCATTCACTCAGTTTTTTTTTTTTTTTATTACAGAGGGCAGCTAACCCTCTGACCGAACACGCTGAGCTGCCATGCCGGATATTTTTTTGTTCGTTGCATCTGCTCGGGACGGACATGGCAAGACACCCGTTTCGGTTCGTCGTTGATCCATTAACTCAGTTTTTCCAGAGGGCAGCTAACCCTCTGCCCGAACACGCTGAGTTACCGTGCCGGCTATACCATTAAGCCATCCGGATACAGCGGTTAATGCAGCTGTATGGTCTACCGCTAGCATGCCTCTGGTCAGAGCCAAATTCTGAACTTATTCACACACTACTGATGTATTGTCCTTTGCCCACTATCCTCAGTACTCGTGGCGTTTCGGTGGGCTCCATAAGACTTTGAGCCTAGTATGCATCTGCACTGAAGAGATCATTGGCCGTCTGGAATATATATGTGGTGTCTGTCACACACACACACACACACACACACACACACACACACACACACACACACACACACACATATATATATACACACACACACACACACACACACACACACACACACACACTGATTAGCAAAGCATTATGACCCACTGTAACGTTGCGTGCCTCCTATCCGCGTTGCGGGCACGTGACGCGGTAACAAAAGTAGAAGTAGAGCAGAGACGGACTGGGTATCACTCTAGGGAAGATATGGGCTGCAAATGGAGAAATCTATTGAGATAATCGAATTTCTCAAAGAACAGACTATTGTTACGCAGAGCCTGTGAACTAGTATCTCGAAAACGCGAAGCTGGTCGAATGTTCCCGTGCTACTGTCGTGAACGTCTACGGAAAGAGGTAGGACACTGAAATTACCACTAGGTGTTAAGTGCTTGGATGTCCACGACACTTCACAGAACATAGGGTTCGGAGGCTTGTCTGCTCTGTGCTCTGCCGATAGAGCGCAATGCTAGCACACGCAAAAGTGTTTCGGAGCACACCGTTCATCTTACGTTGTTGAACATGGAGCTCCGCAACTGACCACACCTACGTGTTCACATGTTGACCCAACGACATCGTCAGTTACAATTGCAGTGGGCACGGGATCATTAGGGCTCGACCGTCGATCAATGCAGACATGTCGGCTCTTTGGGTGAATCACATTTTTGCTTCACCACGTCGATGTTCGTCTCCACAAACGGCATCGTCGAAGTGCAGCGAGCTGTGCTTGCTCGGGACCTGTGGTCGTAACGGTAGATACGCTGACAGCTCCAAAGTACCTGTATCTCTTCATGCTTTACGTCTTCACCAAAGGCGGTGTCATTTTTCAGCAGTATAACTCTTTTTGTCTCCGAGCCAGAACCATGCTATGGTCGTTTGAGGAGCATCATATTGAACTCACGCTGATGTCTCGGCAACCAAATTCACCTGATGTAAATTTTATGGTACCCGTCTGGTCGCTACCGGGTGCTATCACTGCGTACGCAAATCAGCGCGAATTACATGATTCATGCGTAGACATATACTGCCACTTAACAAACTGCCAACAAACTGTCGGATCCTTGATACGCAGAATCAGTGATGTATTTCGTTGTAAAAACGGACTAACAAGCTATTAACAAGGTTATCGTAACGTTTTGGCTCATCACTTCAGGCTGGAAATCTTGCCGGAATCGACAAAATACCGAGAGCCATCAGGATAATGGGCAATCGGCACTACATTAGTAGAATGTGGACAAGTAGAGAATTTGGGTCTGATGGGATGCGTGCTAGGGTACCCCGTGCAGTAGCAGTAATCACTGGGTCCGGATGGCTTAGTGGTTCGAGCGTGTGCCTAGGAAGCGGGATACCCGGCTTCGAATCCCAGTCCAGCACAAATTTTCAATTTTCCCCATTAATTTCAATCAATGTCCACTCTCGGCCAATGACTGTAACTCCTCTTTGTCTTAATTCATAATTGTTGGTGGATCAAAACGTTTTCTTTCCTCTCCTTCAGGTGACAGTTGTAGCACACACGAGCGCAGCGACATCAACAATCTGACCATTCTCCATACGGTCCAGACGTGGCTCCATTCCGATTTTCGTCTCCTTCCAGAGCTTAAAGGACTTCATTCTGATAGTGATGGAGCGACGAAAGAAGAGACTTTAGCTCCGTCAACAAAATCAGACATTCTACATTGATAGTATCAAAAAACTGGTCTCTCAGCGCGAGAATTGTGCTCGTCTGTAGGGTGACTATGTTGGGAAAAAATATGTACATATTAAGAATAAAATACTAGAATGTTAGTTTTTTTCATTTAAAAAGCGTTAAGGGTTTCAAATAAACAATATGGAGGCGTTACTTTTCATCACGCGCTCGTGGATCTGAGCACCCCTTTATAAAGTATATACGTTTCACAAGCAGCTTCCTTTATAGACCGATTATATCTATCAAATAAAGACTGTCATCCGTTTTACCTATGATGGGAACCATGTTCCTAGAAATTGTTATACTCACGTATTTGTGTCAGTTGACAGATTCTAATTGTAACTGAATGATGCTGTACTCACAGGGATAACGCGATTTCTCGTTTTATGAATTGCACAGTGTCATACACTCCTGAAAATTGAAATAAGAACACCGTGAATTCATTGTCCCAGGAAGGGGAAACTTTATTGACACATTCCTGGGGTCAGATACATCACATGATCACACTGTCAGAACCACAGGCACATAGACACAGGCAACATAGCCTGACAATGTCGGCACTAGTACAGTGTATATCCATCTTTCGCAGCAATGCAGGCTGCTCTTCTCCCATGGAGACGATCGTAGAGATGCTGGATGTAGTCCTGTGGAACGGCTTGCCATGCCATTTCCTCCTGGCGCCTCAGTTGGACCAGCGTTCGTGCTGGACGTACAGACCGCGTGAGACGACGCTTCATCCAGTCCCAAACATGCTCAATGGGGGACAGATCCGGAGATCTTGCTGCCCAGGGTAGTTGACTTACACCTTCTAGAGCACGTTGGGTGGCACGGGATACATGTGGACGTGCATTGTCCTGTTGGAACAGCAAGTTCCCTTGCCGGTCTAGGAATGGTAGAACGATGGGTTCGATGACGGTTTGGATGTACCGTGCACTATTCAGTGTCCCCTCGACGATCACCAGAGGTGTACGGTCAGTGTAGGAGATCGCTCCCCACACCATGATGCCGGGTGTTGGCCCTGTGTGCCTCCGTCGTATGCAGTCCTGAATGTGGCGCTCTCCTGCACGGCGCCAAACACGCATACGACCATCATTGGCACCAAGGCAGAAGCGACTCTCATCGCTGAAGACGACACGTCTCCATTCGTCCCTCCATTCACGCCTGTCGCGACACCACTGGAGGCGGGCTGCACGATGTTGGGGCGTGAGCGGAAGACGGCCTAACGGTGTGCGGGACCGTAGCCCAGCTTCATGGAGACGGTTGCGAATGGTCCTCGCCGATACCCCAGGAGCAACAGTGTCCCTAATTTGCTGGGAAGTGGCGGTGCGGTCCCCTACGGCACTGCGTAGGATCCTACGGTCTTGGCGTGCATCCGTGCGTCGCTGCGGTCCGGTTCCAGGTCAACGGGCACGTGCACCTTCCGCCGACCACTAGCGACAACATCGATGTACTGTGGAGACCTCACGCCCCACGTGTTGAGCAATTCGGCGGTACGTCCACCCGGCCTCCCGCATGCCCACTATACGCCCTCGCTCAAAGTCCGTCAACTGCACATACGGTTCACGTCCACGCTGTCGCGGCATGCTACCAGTGTTAAAGACTGCGATGGAGCTCCGTATGCCACGGCAAACTGGCTGACACTGACGGCGGCGGTGCACAAATGCTGCGCAGCTAGCGCCATTCGACGGCCAACACCGCGGTTCCTGGTGTGTCCGCTGTGCCGTGCGTGTGATCATTGCTTGTACAGCCCTCTCGCAGTGTCCGGAGCAAGTATGGTGGGTCTGACACACCGGTGTCAATTTGTTCTTTTTTCCATTTCCAGGAGTGTATTTGTGAACATTTAAAGCAGTACTTTGAAATTTTATCTAGTCATAATTGAATATTTGTGCTGATTTTTCAGATAGTGTTTCATCATAATGATTTCATTATCTGGGAGAAGTGCGAGGTCTGTCTGTAACGTCGTTTAACGTGGTTAATATAAACATAATCGGTAAGGGTCCTCTGACATATAAAACAGTATCAGTCTTTAGCATATCTTTTTGTCAGTCCGTGTTGTTACCAGTGAGACTACTCACTATTTGGTCATTATATTGGATATCACTTACAATAGAACGTAATTGGGCATAATTTATCTTGTTCTTAGAGACGACACTGGTCGAAATTACAACCTTCAAAGTTCAAAAGAAATTCACACGAAGCATTCCCAGCACATTACACCGCGAACAATAGATGTTTGTGCATCGCGTCGATGACCCTATGAGAAAAGGAAAGTGGAGAGCCAAATGTTATAGCATTATTAAATTTTACCATACGAGGAAGGAGTACAAAAGATTAAGGATTAAAGGCCTCCATTGGGTAAGGAGCAGTCAAATGAAAACCAAGCACCCGCCACAACGGAATCATGGAATGGTTCCATTCAAAACCTAATCCCCACACACGTTAAAACATTTATTCTACTAGAAGACGAGACTATCAGTTCCTGTTTCGTAGAACGCGATCGGCCTCTGACATTTCCATAACACCATCCGCTCGTGCACTTCTTCGTCCGACTGAACCTGACGTCCATGCATGTTTTTCTTGAGGTCGCAGAAAGCGTGAAAGCCACGCGGTGGACGATCCGGTCTGTAGGGAGGATTTTTCACTGTCTGCTAACCAAATCGCTGCAGCATAACTTCGTCCGATTGACACTTTGGGGCGGGTGTTACCGTGCAACATCCGACAGCATTCCCTGGTGTTCGGGCTTTATGGAGCGTCGCAGTTTCTGCAAAGTGTCCTCAATGCGCTGCGCATTAATCTAGGTTCCATGCTGAAGGAGTTGGACGAGTAGAGAACCCCTGCTGTCGAAGAAGGTCATGGTGACCATACTAGAAGTTGTGTGAACAGGTCTGCGTTTCTTTGAAGGGGGAGATGTGGGATGTTTCCACTGCTGACTTCACTGTTTGCCCTTGGGCTTTCGGAATGCTGCCGGATGGAAACGTTTTGTTGCGTGGTAACGCCAGCACCAACATTGCCAATCAAGCGAAGGCGATTTTGTTGGGAAACACTGCAACATCCTCTGTTCTGTACAGACCGGACTTTCATAGTGTGCATTTCACCTCTTTGGTGACCTGAAAAAAGACATGCTTGGTCGTCAGCCTCAGTCTGACGAGGAAGTGCAAGAATGGGGATGGTTGTGGATCCGTCAGTGGCCGAACGAGTTTTAGGAAACAGTAATTGATCCTCTCGTCTTAACGATGTGGTGATTACTCTTGAACAGAAGCAGTATGTAGTCCAGTTGTAGTACGTCTTTTCACTGTACTGTCCCTCAAGCACTGGATGCCTAACACTCGCGTAATGTAGTTCTTCACTTCAGGCATGCTAAGTTTAATATCGAATATAAATCTGTCAGTAAAGTGAATCCCACTTCAACGTGTTGCTAATTCTAGAATGATGATAGCAATGTGAGAAAACAATACGTTGTGGAGACTACAACAGAATCAAACAGCGAGTGCGAAACGGAACTGTGAAGATACTGTAGCATTTTATTCGTACAGCAGCGTTGGTTGAGTAATGGACGGATACCGTAATTTTGAAGACTCCGTTCATTACTGAGGTCTGCTACTGAATTCGAGACCAGTGATCCAAGTCTTTGAATGAGTCACACTCGGTTCTGTATTTAGAGTTCCGAAGCGGAGAGAGGTACCGCAGTCCTAACGAAACACTCGCCGCGGAATGGCGGACCTCTCGAAGAAACCGTGTTGCTTCGAGGGCCCAGGGCTCGCACGTCTACAAACACTCGAGAGGCACGCCGCGGCTGCAGCTCCAGCTGTGAACTCTCTCACACACCCCGTCCACATCCGAGTCACGTGAGCGATGTGACTCTCAGCGCAACTTCGTGCAGCCACAGTCAATATCACAGCATTTCTCTGATGACGACTGGGATGCATTTTAGTTCATTTATCCTTTTTTGTTTCGTGATGTATTACTTAATAAATTTATGAGGTGCTTCAGCTAAAATGTACAGGCACTTTCTCGAAAGCTGCGCTTCCGATCTTTTACTGATGAAATGGATTTCGGGCACACTGATAAGGGCTACTACAGTGCAAACCATATAATCCAGAACTACTTCACTGAGTCATATCATTTCAACCAATAGTGGGACACATTAGCAATTTTGAGAAATGATAGTAAACACGTCTACATCTACGTGATTATTCTGCTATTTGCAATAAAGTGCCTGGCAGAGGGTTCAATGAACTACCTTCGAGCTTTCTCTCTACCATTCCACTCTCGAACGGCACGCGTGAAAAACGAGCACTTAAATTTTTCTGTGCGAGCCCTGATTTATCTTATTTTATCGTGATGAGAATTTCTCCCTATGTGGGTGCGTGCCAACAGAATGTTTTCGCAATCGGGGGAGAAAACTGGTGATTGTAATATCATGAGAAGATCCCGTCACAACGAAAAACGCTCTTGTTTTAATGATTATCACGTGTGATTCACGTATCATGTCTGTGGCACTATCTTCCCTATTTCGTGATAATACAAAACGAACTGCCCTTCTTTTGTACTTTTTCGATGTCATCCATCAGCCCCACCTGATACGGATCCAACACCGCACAGCAATACTCCAGAACAGGGCGGACAAGCGTGGTGTAAGCAGTCTCTTTAGTAGACCTGTTGAATCTACTAAGTGTTCTGCCAATAAATCACAGTCTTTCGTTTGCTCTACCCACGATATTGTCTATGTGATCGTTCCAATTTAGGTTATTTGTAATTGTAATCCCTAAGTATTTAGTTGAATTTACAGCCTTCAGATTTATGTAACTTATTGCGTAATCTAAATTTAGAGGTTTTCTTTCAGTACTCATGTGAATGACTTCATACTTTTCTTTATTCAGGGTCAAATGCCACTTAACGCACCATACAGATATCTTACCTAAATCATTTTGCAATTAGTTTTGGTCACTGGATGACTTTACTAGACGGTAAATGATAGCATCATTTGCAAAAAATCTAAGACGGCTGCTCAGATTGTCTCCTATCTCGTTAATATAGATAAGGAACAACAGAGGGCCTATAATACTTCCCTGGGGAACGCCGGATAGTACTTCTGTTTTACTCGATGACTTTCCGTCTATTACTACGAACTGTGCCTTTTCTGACAGGAAATCACGAATCCAGTCGCACAACTGAGGCGATATTCCATAGGCACGCAGTTTGTTTAGAAGACGCTTGTGAGGAACGATGTCGAAAGCCTTCTGGAACTCTAAAAATATGGAATCAACTTGACATCCTCTGTCGATATCACATGTTACTTCATGAGTATAAAGAGCTAGTTGTGTTTCACAAGATCGACATTTTCTGAAACCGTGAGGACTATGTGTCAATAAATCGTTTTCTTCTACGTAATTCATAATGTCAGTTGAATGCATTCGCAGTTACGAATACGGACAACCATCAGCTGTACTATGGAATGAAGACAATGAAAATTTGTGCCGCACCGGGATTGGATCCTGATTCTCACGCTTATCGTGAGCAGTCGCCTTACCAACTGGCTATCTGTGCATGACTCACGGCCAGACGCAAACTTCCATGCGTCGTCAATCATGCGTCTACAATCTGTACTCGTACATCCACTACGTATATTGCCGTACAGGAGAGACAGTTTACTTGAAAGTCGATTGCGTTGTGTCGCCGACTAAATAACGACTTTGCAATGCCTGTGTTATTCCGATTTACGATCAAAAGTTCCTTTGGACGTGCATGCGTGTCCAAAGGAAAGTCCCATCGTAATTTAGAATAACGCAGGCACCGCAATATCGTATAATAATTAACAGTTGGGATGTTACAGACACCCATAGAGAATCCTCACAGCTCATGTCGCAAGTAGCTTCCACCAGTATCGATGTACAGCTGCACTCGTTTCACCAAATTTCGCGACGTTTTGCGAAGTGTATCTGCGCCAGAGTTGCTTATTTAGTGTACATTGGCCTGACAGAGTTCTGCAGTTGTACGTCGTCTGTTATTGTACACTCTTCACTCGTCTTTTAAGATACCGCCACAATCAAACATGTGAAGGGGGGGTGGGGGTTTGTTCAGACGATTCGGGGGGGGGGGGGGGGGGCACTTTTTTACCTTTTGTAAGTTCGATGTCATCGACATCATCCAGCTGCTCCACAGCTTTGTTGAAGATGCCCGTATAAGCTGTAGTCTCAAAGAAAATGGGGCGAAAAATAGAGGGAGTTGACACCGCGCACCTTTCCATTATGCAGTGGTTTCTCGTGGATGATATGTAGGTTTACATCAGCCCAGTATCTAGTATTTTGTGAGCTGCTGCAATCTGACATGACCTAATAAATGGAATCATGCCTCGTCTGTAAACCAAGATATGAAGACAACATCAGGACGCTGAATAAGAAACCCCTAGAACCATCGTCAGTAATTCATTATTTTCTCATGATTTGATTCTTGCAATGCTTGCATCATATGAGTTCTGTATGGTCGCAGTGCCAATTCCTTCAAAGCTCTCTGACATGTGCCATATAAAATGCCTGTCTCCTGGTTCAATCGACGCAATGATTTCTTTGGAGAGTCATCCAAGCGTCTTCGAACATTATCAACACTTTCTGCACTCAGTAACATTCTGTGTTTATCACTGTCACTGTTTAGTACACCAGATGATTCCAGCGTCCTTAGAAAGGCTAAAATGGTTGTCTTTATTGTAACATCACGCACATAAAATTCTGTACAGAATGTCCGCTGTGTTAACACTATGCCGCCCGGTGACACCACAGTAGTGTCGTGAGCATAATATCGTGCTCTGACCGGCGACAGCACATTAGTATCTTTTGCATTCTGTTGGTGTTTTGTTTATGTAACAATAAGCGAATTACAACAACAAGTTTTTTTTGTTTTTATATGTACTTGTGCCCTTTAATAATGGCGGACGGAAGAGACAATAGGATTGTTTACGATGAATGCGCGGACGTCTTGTCTGACGTTCCGGTCGACTTGTCCGATTCGGAAGAAGACATTGAATATCGAAAGAATGAAAGTGAAGCAGAATCGTAGGAAGATAGTAAAATACTTCCAATGAAGAATTCGGCGAACACTACGGTTGCCAACTGATTCGGCTGAGTGAGACAAAGAAGACAGTGCACAGTGGTCAGACTTTGATTTACCGAGGACGAATAATAAATCTGAAGGATCCCGGGTCCAAACATATTTCCCAAAGATACACAGAGCGTCGAGGATATCGTAGAGTTGTATATTGGGAACGATCTGTTTGAATATATTAGCAACGAAAACAACAAGTACTACAGTAAAAATTGCAATAGAAGAAAACTGGATTTAAAAAAAAATGCCAAATTTGTCGACGTTACGGGACCCGAACTGAGAAAATGGTTTGGGCTTCCTATCTTTACGGGAACTGTAAAAAAAGCAAGGATCGGTGATTATTAGTCAACGAATACGTTGATAGACTCACCGATATTTCCCAAAACGATGTCCCGCAACCGATTCAGACAAATATTATCATTTTTACATTTTTCCGAAAGCAACGATAAACCGGATATGCTGACCGGCTTGTCAAAGTACAATTCGTAACTGATTATTTCTCCAAAAAGCTTAAAGAAACATTTAATCTAAGTCAAAACATCAGTTGATGAAGGAATGATATCGTGGCGTGGACGGTTAAATTTTACAGTTTACAATCCGCCGAAAATTACGAAGTATGGCATACTCATTCGCATGTTGTGTGATTCGAGTACGGGATACATTTCCTCATTCAAGATATATTCCGCCGCAGTGTAGCCGAGCGGTTCTAGGAGCTTAAGTCTGGAACCGCGAGACCGATACGGTCGCAGGTTCCAATCCTTCCTCGGGCATGGATGTGTGTGATGTCCTTAGGTTAGTTAGGTTTAAGTAGTTCTAACTTCTAGGGGACTGATGATCTCAGATGTTAAGTCCCATTGTGCCCAGAGCCATTTATTCCGGCACTGACACCTTCTGATGGATAATTTTTATAACAGTGTAGAACTTGCAGAGAAGTTACTTGAAAAGAAAATTCAAGTTTGTGGAACGACACTGCAAAATAGAGGATTTCCGGAAAATTAAAGCGGGCAAAAGTGAATGTGTTTGAAGCTTGTCATCAACGGAAAGGTGACAAGCGGGCGGCGACAAGCCAAGTAATCCGAATCAGTGCTGTCGGCGCCAAGCGAATAAATTTGTACGACACGTGCGGATGGCAAAGTGTTAAGATTGTCTTCAGTATATTTTCACAAGAAAAATTCGCTCTCTAAGTGTGTACTGCATGTTTCCGCCGGCTAAAGACTGCTAACTAGTTACTAATTCGCTCGTTATTGTGCCGCGGTCTGAACACTTTAAGCATTAACTAATTCCATACATATCAGTTATTCTAAATATTCAAGCATTATTGTACATTTTATTAAGTCGCAATATTCGGCTACATGACAGGCATTATACCTTTGTATAATTAAAAACATTATTTGATAGCAACTTTTTCTTTATTTTATGACTGGTTTCGATGAACTCTGAGGCGACAAAACTAATTGGATAGCGATATACGCGTATACAGATGATGGTAGTATTGCGTACACAAGGTAGAAAAGAGCAGTACTTTGGCGGAGTTGTTGTTTGCACTCAGGTGCCTCATGTAAAATGGTTTGCGACGTGATTGTGGCCGCCTGACAGGAATTAACAGACTTTGAACGTGGAATGGCAGTTGGAGCTAGCCGCACGGGACATTCCACTTCTCAAATCATTAGTGAATTCGATATTCCAAGATCCATAGTGTCAAGAATGCCGAGAATAACAAATTTTAGGCATTAACTCTCACCACGGTCTATGCTGTGGCCAACGGCCTTCACCTAACGACCGAGAACAGCGGCGTTTGCGTATAGCTGTCAGTTCTGATAGACAAGCAACACTGCTTGAAATAACCCCGGAAACCAATATGGGACCTACGACTAACGTGCCCGTTAGGACAGTGTGCCGAAATCTGGCGTTAATGAGCGATGGCAGCAAACAACAGACGCGAGTACCTCTGCTAGCAACACTACATCGTCTGTAGAGCCTCACTTGGGTTCGTGACCATACGATTTGGACCCTAGACGACTGGAACTCTGTAGCATTATCAGATGAGTCCCGATTTAAGTAGGTAAGAGGGTTCGAGAATGGAAGTCATGGACCCAAGCTGTAAATTAGGCACTGTGCAAGCTGGTAGTGGCTCCATAATGGTATGGCCTGTGTTTACATAGAATGGGTTGGGTCTTCTGGTGCAACTGAACCGATAATTGACTAAATGGTTATGATCGGCTACTTGGAGACAATTTTCAGCCATTCATGGACATCATGTTCCCAAACCACGATGTCATGTCAAAGGCCTACAATAGTTCACGACTGATCTGAAGAACATTCTGGATAATTTGAGCGAATGGTTCGGCCGCCCATATCGCCCTACATGAATCCCATCGAACATTTGTGGGACATATTCGAGAGGTCCGTTCGTGCAAAAAATCCTGCTCCGACAACACTTCCGCAATTATGGACGGTTCTAAAGGCAGCATGGCTCAATATTTCCGCAGGGACTTCTAGCGACATCATTAGTTCATGCCACGTCGAGTTGCTGCACTACACTGACAAAAATGAGATCAGACACGACATTAGGAGGCATCCCGTGATTTTTGTCATTTCAGTGTACGTTGCCATCAGATGCGTCTGTCTTCGTAAAGTGGAAGTACATGACACATAAAAAAATTGCAAGCACTGTCAAAATGTGCTAGAACTACGATAAATAAAAATGTATGGTGTTTGACTGCAACCTTCGGAAGCCTACTCTACGGGTCATCTACGTTTGTCCTAGATTTATTATGTTGAGGCTGCTTATCTTAGTTAAAAGTGAAGCACGCAGAAGGGGAAGTGGAAACGAAATGAAACTTCACGTTTCGGGGGGTATGTGATGTAACTTGAGTGATTACAAAATCGAGTCATGCATTAAGAACTTGGGAGCATGAGCTCACTTACCTTGAATGACGTTGCATCCCCTCTGGCATGGACACATGCACTGATTCAGTTGATTAGGGCATATCTCTCCTGGGGCAAGCTGGCCCACAACTGGTGTACCTGATGCTTGATATCCTAGACACTGGCTCTGCGACAAATGTGAAGTCCGAGCTACTTGCACGCATGTTCTATCATGGCAGATCGGGGAACCTTGCTTTCCACGGGAGTCAGTTCACACAAACACGTGGCATGTGTGAACAAGCATTATCCTTCTGAAAACTGGCACTACGACAATGTCATGTGACAGGTACCCAATAGAGACGCGGGATGTCCGTAACACACCGTTGTGCTTTCAGGGTTTCTCAGTCACTAGCAGCTGTGACATGTATCCAATGGTAGCTACACCACGACGTCAGCAGTAACACAGTTGAATCTCTGCGAAACATTGGAAAGAAGATGCCTGTCTCCAGATCACTGCCATGTTTACCAGAGATGGTCATCCGGTATAGTGTAGAACTGCTATTCATCGCAGAACACGATGCAATGCCATTCACCAGCATCCCATGCTTTCCTGACAAGGCACCACTCTAAACTCAGCCGTTTGCGCTGTGCTGTTAGTGGCAGCCTAGGCATGGGACGTAAATATCAAAGTGGAGCTGCTGCTCGTCGTCGACTAATGTTACGGGATGACACAAATTGTTACAGGGATTCTGTTTCTTGTTCTTAATGGCACGCGGAGATCCGAGTGGCTTACGACGTTCTAGGACCCTAATGTGGCGATCAGACGTGGTCGGGTGGAAGTTTGAAGATGAATATGCCTGCTCCCACGTTGTCATGGAGTCCAACATTGGGCCACTGTCAATGTCCCACAAATATTGGTACTGCACGATTTGACCAGCCTGTCAAATCGAGAACCCCTTTCAAACTCTGTCAGTTGCGGATAATACTGTCTCATATGAGTTTGTGACATCTCCATATCGTTCGCACTGACCACTCAACATCTCACGTAGCTATGTCTAGCAGGACAACTCTGATGTCTACATACCCCCCGATGGAATCTGACATCTAACCATGTCTTCTGGCTGCCTCCCTTTTTTTTCGAACAATGTAGCTTAGGAGGCGAACATATCTAATGATAATCACATAGATCTAAACAGATAATAAAACAGAGTGAAAATGTTGTGACAAATTGTTTAGTATTCTACAGGTTTTAGACACTGTGTACTACAGTGTCATTACATTGTCGCAGAAGAAGCTGAGTAGCACTGTGGTTCAGTGCTGTAACGCCGGCACGGTAGCTCGGTGTGTTCGGTTAGATGGCGCCGGCACGGTAGCTCAGCGTGTTCGGTCAGAGAGCCGGTTGGCCTCTAATATAAAAACTGAGTGGAAGGATCAACCACCGAACTTGAACAGGATGTCTTGCGACGTCCGCAACGACCAAACAACGATCAATAACGAGCTAAAAAAAAAAAAAAAAAAAAAAAAAAAAAAAAGAGGGCTGGGGCTAGTTGCCCTCTGTAATAAGAAAATTGAGGAAAGGAATCAACGATGAACTTGAACGGATGTCATGTGACGTCCGCCCAGACAAAGCGCGAAGAACAATGCCGAACAAAATGAAGTTAATTGAAAAAAAAAGAAGAACGGTTGTTATGATACTAAACTGTTGCATGGAGGATCGTGAGCTCAAAACTCACCTGACTGTAGAATTTTAATTTCTATATTCGGTTCGAATACATTCTAAAAACATTTTAAAAAAATCATTGTACTGGAATGTTCTGTAGTTGTATATATACTGTATGTGTTCTGCCCGCTCGCAGTTCGCTCCGCGGTCTTGTATGTGCAAGTGCTGAATAAACCTAAGTTAAGTGAAGTTAGTGTTCGTCATTCATCTAATTACACCTTCTTCCACGTGACAATATTACCCTTCATCAACATTACACTACCTTGATGCCCCACCCAACAACGACGCTAATCTTATTTGTTGGTGTTTGGGGTTTCCCTTTCTTCTAAACAGCTCCTCCCCTAAAGAGAGCTTCTCTGCGCGACATGTTTCACTTCTTACGTAGATCCAGCAAACGCCGGTTGCGCGTTCCTCCGCCTTCTCGTAGAAATATGGCCGTTGGCCTCGCGCTCTGACAGATACCCTGAATAAAGGTTCCGCTGCCGCTGATGGTCTGTTGCACTTTCCTTCTCCACAGAAACAGCTCATCGCTCCGATGCCGTGTATTTTGCATTTCGTATTCTCTCACGTGCTCCGTTGTTGGCTCGCACATCGAGCTTTTCAGAGAACAAAACCATCATTCAAGTCAGTCATCCCTCTGTGGCGTTGCCTTCAGTCTCGCAATGAGACTAGTATTATTTAAATTTTTAACTCTATCAATTAAAGTGAAATAACTAAGTACTAATCCAACACATTAGAAATGAGTCGAACTCACATTTTGTCAGTACAGTCTCACAAGATAGAAAGATAAAAACGATAGGCAGATGACAAGTGAAGACGTCTCCAGCATTTTTTTCTCTGAGACAGTACTTTACCATCTTCCACAGTGATATAAGCTTCACTAGAAATAAATTTTCATTACGATTCTAAAGATGTTCGCTGGTTCGTTAAAAGCAACATATTTCACCAAATATATTTACGAATAAACTATTCTTTTTTTCCTATACGGGTCCATTTCGAACATGAGTTAAAGAGAAATGTAAAAAAAAAACTCGTTAGCTTTTTGTCTAAAATATCGTTTATTAAACTTATCCTGATGATCATCTTTTGGTCGCATGTACTAGCCTTAAATCTTAATACCTATTGTCTCACCATTGTAATGGTAACGTTCTAGTTTGATACTTTTACGTAAACTTCCTTCACAATTATATTTCTTACGTATTGTCTTCAGCCATACAACAGTTTTTTTTTTTTTTTAGTACCTCGTATAATTGAGCTAGTGGGAGGAGGAAATATGTTGTCATTAAAAATTTTCCTTTCATTTTTCTTAAGCTTTGTAAATGTGGAAAAAGTATAGCAGTTCTATGACTACGCTTTTTGAAAAGATTACATATTTTAGACGACTTGTTATTTCTGATTTAGGTGATACAAATTCTGTTGCTGATTGTAAAATTTGACTGTATCTTCACAAAAATAAATAGGTAAAAATGTATAACATACACTATTCACTTCCCAACTTTGGTTAAATTTGCTTAAATCATTGCAAAATGATTTTCCTGATCAAATCAGTTAACGTAAAATCATTTCTCCATAGATGTTCTTTATTAGAATTCTAACCTTTTATATGATAACTTTTTCTTAATTTTCAACATATTTCACTCACTGTACGTAGCAAAAATATTGAGAATCAACTTCGTTATAATCTTCACAGATAACTAAACTTTTTGTCGTATTCAAATGTGCTGCAAAACTGTTAACACCTTGTAATGTTTTCTAATGATAGGACGGCATACACTGCAGAACGTCTGGCGTGCATCGAATTCTATGCGAATGTAGCATGTCTTACGTGGGTCAGAGTATCAAAACAGTCAAGAAGAGCTCGGAACTAATATGTCAGAAAACCTGATAAACAGGGGTAGAAATTTCAACTTAAATAACGCTTTGAAGGCTGGCACTCAGTTTATTATAATCTCTCCGGCCGTTACATCCGGCACAGGTGGAAGAGAATTTGAGTTTCACGGCATGTCAGTGCGAGCTCTGAAAAACTAAAGGGCATCGAAGGGTGTTGTGGGCGTCGGAAATCGAACTCTATTATAAATAGCAGCGTGAATTCAGCAATAGTTTACAGTGTGGATATTCTGGCTGGAGTCCAGGCAGCGAGTAGACATAACAGCAACACTCGCAGCACCTGAAGACGACGGCTGGGTTGGTCGCGCGAAATACTGTGCAGACAATGGAAGCTACTCCGGTGAACACGCGGCAACAAACCATTAATTAGGTGATACAGGCTTTACAACAAGGCAGATAAACATAATCCCAAAATAATATACAGTAATGAAATGTCAGTCGTATACTACTCCAGCGGCATCTTCTCCTGCGGGCTGGACGTTTACTGTAAGGTTTTCTGCAACCGACCTAATCAGAGCTATTACAAAAGAAGTTTACCACAGTATTTTTCTTTGTTCTCGTTATGTGACATAAAACGACTAGTAACACGTTATACTTCGATTCTAATACATTTGAGACTTTGGTTAAAAGTGACACAAACCTCAATAGCTGAAAACGGAACCCATACAGGATCACTTTTTGGCCAACTGTATCTGTGTCTGTGTGCCTCTCTGTCCGACTGTTCGAATCTATTTTTCTCAGGAACTTGTAGACATATCACACTGACATTTATGTCACATACCAAGTTACAGGATGAAAATTATTGAATTACATGAAATAAAATCGTAGTGACTTCTGAAGAGTTTGCGTTAGAACATTCGAACTGCACGATTGGCCGCGGAGCATGATGGGAATTAGTACGCCCATGCGCACGCGCCATGCTCTTGTCGGCCGTTTGCAGGTGAAAATAGCACCAGCGTATAGCGCTTGTGAAGGCCTACTGCTCGAACAACAACAGCCCACCTGCGACTCAAACGAAGGCTGCGACCGAGTTCAATCTGAAGACAACAGGTCCAAGTGCGCTAACAATGAAGAATTTGATTCGCAAGCTTGAGAGAACGGGCAGTGTTCGTAATTACACTATTGTCAATCTCGGAGGTCCGAAAATCGTGGAAACGCCTGAAAATATCGAATAGACACGCACTATGTTACAAACCAGCCCCAGGAAATCGATCAGACGAGCTGCACAACAGGTGGGAATCAACACGGAGACAATGCAAAAAATTGCTGTTGAAGTCCTGAACCTCTTCCCATGCAAAATCCAAGCCAATCATCTACTAAGCACCAGGGCCAGGGAACAGCGGTTGTGCTTTGCCAGCACTCTTGTCCACAGAACAGGACTTTGGTGTGAACATGGTTTGGTTTAGCGGCGAAGCCCACATACGTTTGGATGGTATCGTCAATAAGCAAAGTTGGCGCATTTGAAGGACTAAGAATCAGCATCTCGCGATTGAGAAGTTTTGTAACCCTCAAAGAGTGACCGTGTGGTGTGCAGTGTCCAATCACAGAATGATACATGAAATATTCCATGATGACACGGTGACTACCGAACGGTACGTGAAGGTTTTGGATGATGATTTCATCCCCTTTATCCGAAGTGACCCTTATTTCGACAAGATGTGGTTCAAGGAAGGAGGAACTCAGCCCCATCGAAGCAGGAGGATGTTTGTGTGGTGTGCGTACTGCAAGACCTTCAGTACACACATTATCAGGTTATTTGACTTGTCGCTCTAACGAAGTAGGTGAGTGTCAGCAATATTTCTCGTGGTCTTATCATGGTGTGTTTATCTTGTGCCGTTAGGTCAGACGATAGAAATGCCACTTGCAGACTTAGAGTAGCAGATTGACGGTGACCAACTTTAAACAGAACTTGATTAATTATCACACACATTTATGAAAATAATAACAAGCATAAAAATTACTTAACTTGGTTCTGGATGCTATTTACAATTGACAATCTGAAGTTCCTTTGGTATTGGTATGTTAATCTTATTCTCACATATATCTCTGATACTCGACAAAAGTGTCTATACATTTATGATGATTCTACAGGAATAAGGTAATCTTATTGGGCGCAGACTGAAACTTGACTATAGACTGGTACACTAATGTAGACTGCTACAGACTGGTGCAGACAAATGCAGACTGACTAATCGGAGAGCTATACACTCGTTATAATACCTCGCGCATTCATGTATCACTGCGCGAGTGTGATCCGCGAGGAGAAAAGGTTCTACGTTAGCAGCAATCTCATTGGCTGCGTTACATATTAATACGCGGATCGGCGGAAGCAGAATTTGGTCCGTCTCTATGGCAGCGCCATCTCGTAGTGCGGAGACGGACGAGCGCTGCGCCTGCGCTGTTGTGCTTAGCGGGGCGCGCTGTAGTGGGAAAGTTGTGTACGCGCTGACTTCGCGGAACTATGTATACAACAGTTTGATGCCCTGGAGGGGCACTGTAGGGACCGCATTCTCGCTTTGTGATACCCAGAGGCGACTGGCATGGGACTCGATGCGCCGCCATATTCTCCGTATCTGAACACATGCGACTCCTTTTTGTGAGGCTGTATTATAGACAAGGTGTACAGCGATAACCCTAAAACCATTTCTGAGTTGAAAACAGCCATTCAGGAGGTCATCGACAGCATCGATGTTCCAACACTTCAATGGGTCATACAGAATTTCGGTATCGGTCTGCGTCACATCATCGCCAATGATGGCAGGCATTTCGAATCTGTCATAACCTACATCCGAATATCTCTAATGACGTTTAAATGTTGAATAAAGTGTGTACACACCGTAGTTTGTAACTAATTTACGTTTTTTCTCATAGTGTTCGATAATTGTTACCTTGTATTTAGTCACTTCATAGTGTATAAGTCAAGTCAGTGCAACCAAAGATACGGCCATTTGTGTGACAGATTTTGATACTCTCTAAGTCACTAATCAAAACCGACAGGGTACTTCCCGTTAACCTAAAATTAAGAAATTTGCTAAGAAGTAAGATTTTACAATGTAACTGAAGGAAAAAATCCGACAATTGTTAATTTGTAATTATATCAGACGAAAACAATTTTTTATCGTTTTCTGTCAGATGCATTGTATTTCTGTCCGTCTGTTATGACCCCTTTTTCCCAGATGTGGGTAGACGTGCCAAGATGAAATTTATATCACATACTAAGGTCTGATGTCTCTTGGCGGTATAATAAATACTAGTTTTTAAATCAATGCGATGAAAGGATACGGCCATTTAAGTCACACATTTTGATACTCGCAAGCTCACTCATCAAAACCGATGTGGTACTTAACGTTGGTATAGAATCACGAAATTTGGCGAGAGGAAAGGTTTCACAGTACAAGTTTAGTAGGTATCACGCGCGCTAAAAATGCCAGGTGAAAAGTTTAGAAGGTGCCATCAGCTCACTTTGCGGTTAGTTTAGGAAGTGTTATGTAAGTAATGTATCACGTGAACGACTTACAGAGGAGAAGACGTACGCGCTCTACAGTGTATAAAGCAACTGATAATATTGCTATTACGACCGAGAACAATGTCGGCCGACAAGTGATTTTGCATGGCCCATCAGTGTTCTGTGGTGGTGTTTTGAATATTACGCTTATCGATAATTATGCCACACAGCATAGCAATAGCTTGGTTACTGTCGCACTAGTACATGGACCTAAAGTAGAAAAAGTACCTGACCTTGAATCATTTATTGCCTACCGGACATTTCAGATTAGTGAAGTCTACAACAGAGAAATGTGTAAATGTTGTTACATATCTACCATACCTTTGTTTATTAGGACATGCCGATACTTGACCAGTTTGGGTTTAGTGGTTATGAAGTAGGCCGGACTCAAGTGATTTTGTTTGAGGAATTTGAGTGGAGCCTGTAGCGTCAGTACGTGTATTTACTTAAGCGTATAGTAGAAGGACGGGTAGTGTCTGTACAAGTGAAGAAACGAAATCAGAAAATTGTTCCAGAATGAAATTTCATTCTGCAGTGGAGTGTGTGCTGATATGAAACTTCCTGGCAGATTCACTTAACACTTTTCAGAAACTTCCTGGCAGATTGAAACTGTGTGCCTGACCGAGACTCCAACTCGGGACCTTTGCCTTACGCGGCAAGTGCTCTACCAACTAAGCTATCCAGGCAAGTCTCACGACCCGTCATCACAGCTTCAATTCTGCCAGTATCTCGTCCCCTACCTTCCAAACTTCACAGAAGCTCTCCTGTAATATGGCTCAGATGGTAGAGCACTTGCCCGCGAAAGGCAAGGGTCCCGAGCTCGAGTCTCGGTCAGGCACACAGTTTCAATCCGCCAGGAAGTTTCTGAAAAGTGTTAATTTATATCACACAATAAAACATTTCTTTCGCCATTTTTACGCGACTTAAAACTCGAAATTAAAACATTTTCGGAAGTCTTGGAATCCAAGGAACCAACATCTTGCCAGTATCAGTGTCGATAAGGCAAGAAACGCAGAGATCCTCGTTTCCGGAATATAAGAACTGTCAGTACGCATAATTAAGTTTTTACGTAACCCTCAGTGTGTGTGTCCTACTCACACCCAACCAGCTATTTAAATTTACGGTTACACGACAAACGTTTAACCCTCTGAGTGTGGGAATACAAAAAAAACACTTAATTTTAAAAGGTTACACAGACTTGACCTTTATAATCATGTTAAGCTAGGAATATAAGAAGAAACTGGCAAAAAGTGAACAATCAATTATTTTGAGGAGGTGGTATCACTTTCTAATATAATTCTAAAATTGTTCACTAAATTATCTTTTATTGTCGTAGTAAACAACAAATACAAGAAGAAATTGCCCACCAGTAAACAGTCAATCGTTTTAATGTTGTTTCACTTTGGAACTACTAGGACAAACAGTTTTCAAACCAGCAGTTTTTGCATGAGATACATTTGAAAGCGATTTCACATTTTTCACAGACACAGTCCCACATCTCGAGAATTTCATGAACTCATAATGCCTAAAACATAATAAGTAAAAATGGGCCTGAAATGTAATAAAACTGTAACTTATATACATTCTGCCCAGTGGTTTAGTTTCAAAAATACTCAAAAAAGCAGCAGTACAAACTCAAACTTAGATATACTCCGTATCGCTGCCAATGACCACCTCAGTACGATCCCTATAAAAGAAACACGTTTCAAAACCTTCTACAATCTTCTAGCACCGTCCCCGCGTCCACCACTACTTTGAACACTGTTAAGTGACTGCTACAATGCAGTATAGTCGTAGAAGTACCTCAGTGCACCACTAGGTACCTCTGTCTTTCTATGGAATCGGTGACTCATGCGTAAGGCCCTGATACTTCAAATAAAAATTAATAAAATGGTGGTTTCAGACAGAAACCAGTGGTACTCCAAGGATTAAGTTCAAAATTCCACAGAACGTGGAGGATAATAAACTAATTCTGTTCTTTAAAAAATAAATGAATAGAAAAAGGATCGTAAGTGAATAGTTCAGGCGGTGGAAATCCTTGAATACATAGTTTGTGTGAAGCACATGTACATAAGACTGCTTACGTTTCAACAAACAAATATCTACTGTATCGGCTTTCGTGACTCTACCTTATAAAATAATGCACATTTACCTGTGATGTATCCATGGCGCAGTTTACCATTGTTTATAATTCATAACTGATGGTCAAATATAGGGCATTACTCAGAGGGGCCTTTAAAGAGTTCTCCAAAATATGTTTCCCACAAAGCCGAAAGAACGATTTGTAAGTATTACGCTACAAGCTTCATCTTTGTTGAAAGAAATTAATCGCCATGGATAGAAACTTACGGGATACTATGTTATTCAAGGCAGAGAGAAGTGGCCACATTTCTCGGCAAAGACTTTTTGACACAGTGGAATCTGAGGTGGTCCGATTGTGTGAAAAAGAGGTTCTTATAGCAGTTTCCCACAACGAAACTTGGTCTCGAAACGCGGCAGAAAATCCAAAGAGATTCGGGTCGTATGTAAAGTGTGTTAACGGCAGGACACAATCAATGCCATCTGTGCGCACCAGCAATGGAAATACAATCGATATAAGTGCTGCTAAAGTAGAGTTACTAAATTCAACCTTCCTCAATTCCTTCACAAAAGACGAAGCAGTAAACATTCCACAATTCAAATCAAATACAGCTCACAAAGTGAGTAACATTGTAGTACATGTCCTCTAGTAGTGAAGCAGCTTTAATCATTTCATAAAAGCAAACTCTTAAAGATATGTGTATGGTGCGAAAATTGGTAATTCACTCTATATAATGTAAAGTGTGAATCATCCACATGTGCTAAAAGGAATCCATTAAACGTCCGTTACATGATGAATCAATCAAATCCTAAGGCCGTAAATTTAAGTAAATACCTAGAAACTACAATTATGAACTTAAATTGGAAAGAACACATAGGAAATGTTGTGCGGAACGCGAAGCAAAGACTGTGTTTTATTGATCGAACACTTAGAAGATACAATACATCGAGCAAAGAGACTGCCGACGCTGTGCTTGTCCGTCCAGTTTTGGAGTACTGCTGCGCGGTCTTGGATCGTTACCAGGTAGCATTAACGGAGTACATCGAGATAAAGGGCAGCACGTTTCCTATTATCCCGAAATAGAGGAGAGAGTGCCACGGACAAAATACAGGATTTGGTGTGGACATCGTTAAAACAAAGGCGTTTCTCGTTAAATTTCAATCACCATCTCCCTTCTGCGAATGCGAAAATATTTTCTTGACGCCGACCTACATAGGGAAAAACGATCATCATAATAAAATACGCGAAATCAAAGCTCGCACAGAAAGATATAGATATTCGTTTCTCCTTTGCGCTGTTTGAGAGTTCCGCAAGAGAGAATTATAGTGAAGATGGTTCAATGAATTCCGTGCCATCCACTTGCGTGTGATTTGCAGAATGGCCATGTAAATTTAGATGTAGGTGTAGACGTAATGTCTTAAGGGAGACGATTCATCAGTAAGCCTATGAAATGCACACTTTAAGTCTAAAGGATGGAAAGTGAAGGTGGCGTTACATAGTCATTTGGAGCAGCTGGTATGAGCTTAAGTTGTTAACGTAATGTGTAAGCTGTTTCTGTCCTTAGAACGTTAAAGATCAGTTTCTTGCGAATAGCTCAGTATCTGATACTTCTCAGTCCAAGATATTCTACCAAATGTGCAGTTTTGCTCTTTGTGGTTTGGGACAATGTTTATCGCAGTCACAAATAAAATAACATTGGAACAAATAAAATAGAGGTGGCAGATAATTACGACGCTTCAAAAATGAGAGTGCGCTATTTTCATAATTCTGACACGTAGAAAGGTACTAGAAATCCAGAGATACATGAATATATGTTTTTCTTGCTTGACTTGAACATACGCATTTTACTTTCGCCCTTACATGGAACAAAGTTTCATTTATACACTTAAGAAAATAAGCTAGATAACGAAGACCGTAAACAAACCATATTTTCAAAATACGAAAATTTCAGATTTCTTTTTTAGACTAAAACTGTGCCTAGCTCAAATTCACAGAATTCTGCATCATCTAATATACACGTCTGTTTCATGGCTAGGTCATCTGTGGTCGAGAATGTCAGTTTCCAATTGATGATGGCCAAGTACCTGAAAACTCATTACAAAATATTTCTGTGGTATCATAATGCAACAAAATGTCACACCTACCCTGGATCCCTCACCAGCAGCATCTTGCTTCCTAGGAAGCGTCCTAGGTAAATTCAGTGAAACTAAAGCACTGCAGGCACACTAAGCACGAGCTGCGTAACTGTATACGTCACATACACTTCAAGGAAAGCAGTCCTGTTCGGTGATGATTTAGCAGGTCGACACGAATCATCCACAAACGACGTTAGTACACTATGATATCTTTTATTTTGTTACAAAGTACAACGACTCTGTTCGAGCATTTTCCCCCCTTTCGACTAGGCTCATTCCTTTATTGCTTCAGAATGTTCTGTAACATACTGTAACGAAACTATGGGCTTCATTTGCGACACACCTATTGCCACCTGCTAATGAAAATAAAAGCACCAGCTGCCTTTGGTTTTTTTGTCTCTCTCGCTGTTACTGGCTCGTGCGATGGCCCTGAGGAAAATAAAACTCTATACTTATTGAATTTATGACTTTCTTCGATACCATCACACGATTTGTTGCACCGTCATCGTTAGTGAATTGCAGCTTTATAGGTGCTAGCATCACCTGTGGTCGAAATTCGACCAACTGTGCTTATGCAATAGCAAAGGTAAAAATTTTAATACAATTAATTATAATGTATCCGTATGCAGAGTCTTAGTCCTTACATGACCACTAAGCAGGTTACCTAAACGCTATGACGAAAAGCGTACGAAAGTGCGAAGAGAAAGCTTGAGAAAATAAAGACACAAATTAAGGAAATAGTTTAGTTTACTTTCATTGTACAGTTGAACAGTACAAATTTCCTGTATAAACTATATTTTTCACAAGTGCTTGTTCATCATTCGTTGAATGTCCCTGTCCGCCATATTCCAAAATATAGAATCGAAAATAACTTGATGCAACACACTGGAGACCATGGGTAAAAACTGATTGCCTTGAAAAAATCCCAACTTTTTCAGATGTTTGCCTCTGTGACGTATTAATGGTAATTGCAAATGCAGAAATATTTGGGAATCGTTTTCTTTGTAACTGAAAGATAAAACAGTACGTCTTATTTGCGAACGGAATTAAAATTTCGCTTATTTTGAGCGGTTCCACTTAAAACTTTCAACAGCATTATTATGTAAACATTAAACACACTGTCTGTTTCCATTGTTGTTTATTTATATTTTTTATAAGAAGAAAATGAAATTAATTTTTAATTCTAACTTATGTGGCGGTAAACCACTTACAGAGAAGTCAAAACCTCTACTCCAAAGGAATTATTAATTTCGTAATAATTACCACAAATTATTTTATTATAGCTGTGATAAACATTTGCTTCACATGGCATACCACTGAGTACATAGTTATTTATTGTAGCGCAGCCCTGCTAAAATAACAGAATTTAATATCCATTGTGATAAAATGTTTCTGAAATGTTATCATAGATATATCATAGATATATTAAGTTTTGATTATCGACGAATTACTATGATATTTCAATAATATGTTCAATAAACTGTTGAAATTTACTTCCTTCGTCGTTACCAATGAAAATGACTGAATCATTAAATTATGGCATTAATGTTGTAACAAGTAATCCTAGCTAGTGACGTCAAATTTGACCATTCAAAATAGTACCATAAGAAGAATTCTAAATTTCTGCCGCAATGCTGACGCATCTGCTGGTACGTCCAATGCACAAATTACAGAAAATGAATAAAGTATTGTTTTGGCGAATTAAGTTCCTTTGCTACACGTAATGAGTCATACCATTCATTGTCATTTGAAACAATGCTGTGAGCGTGATATACATCAATTTCATTATAACTTTTAATATCTTCAAATGGTTTAGGACCACGAACGGAGAATAAGAACAAAATAGAATGAAAAAGTTCTATGTCCCTTGGAGACACTACACACATGTGTGTACCACTCTCTTTTTCCATTTTTTTTACCATCTACCGAAATGTAGTAAAAACCAATTTCAGTTTAGTGATAAACGTTCGTCGATGGATCAGTTTCATTTAATGCAAGGAATGGTACTAATCTGGTTTGCTAAACATTTTGAGCTGCATCCCATTCTTGTCATACCCCAAAGTAAACATTTTATTCCTGTGGTAGATGTACATCAAGCTTAATGACAGTGTGAGGCATAAAATCCGTTGGAAATTCACAAATACGCCATCCTGTTTCAGTTCATCTGATGTAATGGTCATTCACAAAACTATGCACTTCATCAGTCTGAACTTTTTCTTTCTCATGTATTCTTCCGTTGCCTAAATCTATAGTTGCACTGTTATACCCATTATATACGTATTTATGCATGTACTTCAACATTCACGTGGGAAGCACATTTCGCAAGCAAATACACTCCTGGAAATTGAAATAAGAACACCGTGAATTCATTGTCCCAGGAAGGGGAAACTTTATTGACACATTACTGGGGTCAGATACATCACATGATCACACTGACAGAACCAGAGGCACATAGACGCAGGCAACAAGCATGCACAATGTCGGCACTAGTACAGTGTATATCCACCATTCGCAGCAATGCAGGCTGCTATTCACCCATGGGGACGATCGTAGAGATGCTGGATGTAGTCCTGTGGAACGGCTTGCCATGCCATTTCCACCTGGCGCCTCAGTTGGACCAACTTTCGTGCTGGACGTGAAGACCGCGTGAGACGACGCTTCATCCAGTCCCAAACATGCTCAATGGGGGACAGATCCGGAGATCTTGCTGGCCAGGGTAGTTGACTTACACCTTCTACAGCACGTTGGGTGGCACGAGATACATGCGGACGTGCATTGTCCGGTTGGAACACCAAGTTCCCTTGCCGGTCTAGGAATGGTAGAACGATGGGTTCGATGACGGTTTGGATGTACCGTGCACTATTCAGTGTCCCCTCGACGATCACCAGAGGTGTACGGCCAGTGTAGGAGATCGCTCCCAACACCATGATGCCGGGTGTTGGCCCTGTGTGCCTCGGTCGTATGCAGTCCTGATTGTGGCGCTCACCTGCACGGCGCCAAACACGCATACGACCATCATTGGCTCCAAGGCAGAAGCGACACTCATCGCTGAAGACGACACGTCTCCATTCGTCCCTCCATTCACTCCTGTCGCGACACCACTGGAGGCGGGCTGCACGATGTTGGGGCGTGAGCGGAAGACGGCCTAACGGTGTGCGGGACCGTAGCCCAGCTTCATGGAGACGGTTGCGAATGGTCCTCGCCGATACCCCAGGAGCAACAGTGTCCCTAATTTGCTGGGAAGTGGCGGTGCGGTCCCCTACGTCATTGCGTAGGATCCTACGGTCTTGGCGTGCATCCGTGCGTCGCTGCGGTCCGGTCCCAGGTCGACGGGCACGTGCACCTTCCGCCGACCACTGGCGACAACATCGATGTACTGTGGAGACCTCACGCCCCACGTGTTGAGCAGTTCGGCGGTACGTCCACCCGGCCTCCCGCATGCCCACTATACGCCCTCGCTCAAAGTCCGTCAACTGCACATACGGTTCACGTCCACGCTGTCACGGGATGCTACCAGTGTTACAGACTACGATGGAGCTCTGTATGCCATGGCAAACTGTCTGACACTGACGGCGGCGGTGCACAAATGCTGCGTAGCTAGCGCCATTCGACGGCCAACACCGCGGTTCCTGGTGTGTCCGCTGTGCCGTGCGTGTGATCATTGCTTGTACAGCCGTCTCGCAGTGTCCGGAGCAAGTATGGTGGGTCTGACACACCGGTGTCAATGTGTTCTTTTTTCCATTTCCAGGAGTGTATGTATAGTATAGTACAACGTGAGGATTGTCGTCTAACTTCCATCTAACATTAACGCTAATATCACTATCTCACCGCCTGGATAATGGATATCCATTTACACATTGTTGTGTGATGGCATTAAAATTTAGTAACACTTTTTGTGCATTTCCCATCTCTGATACAAATAGAATTTTGATTAAGTGCACCACATGGTCCACGTGTCATATGTTTTGCAACATAGTCGTTTATTTCACCTACATTATCTATTTCACATGAATTGATTGAAATATGGTCAAGAGGCAGCTCTGTTTGTTTTGTTTGTTTCATTTGTTTAAATGATTGCCTCAACTTTACCAAAATTATGTTTCGTTACTATTGAATAAACTAATTCCTTTAACTTAGTCTTGAATGCTCGCACATTAATTTCTGGACGGCAGTTATCAGATTTATTTACCCCAATAACGTTAAGAATTTCTGGACAATTAGGATTACACGTCATTGTAACAAATAAATAAGATTTTCCGGAATTTGAAAAATGGATGTTGCATCCAAATAACATTCCACGTAAAACTGTGTCTGAAATTTTAGCCTGAGAACTTACCATACCAAATACTGCTTTGTAGTTACGAATATTATTGAGATAATTCTTGTAACTATTCCAGGATTTGAAGTGAGTCCTTGAGATAGTACGTTGAAAATTAGATCCTGTGTTATTGGCGACAAATTAATTTTCCCTTACGATCACGCAAAGTATCCTTAGATGCAAAATGTTTGAAGTTATAATATTTGCACTGTAAATTCATAAACTGGCAGTTATTATTCCCAAAATTATTTTGATTTACACATTTAAATATATATTTCGAAACAACAATAAAATTACCATTATCAAGGGCCTAATTATTTCTATCACTTTGTCTGCGCAAAAGTTGTGTCTCTCTAGCTCTTCGTCAGTGTGAGAAACAGAGTAAGCTCATGTGTGTATTTATGACTCTTTTCATCTCTCTTAGTGGTTAGGTACACTCGTGATTGTTTTGTGCATGTCTATCGCAAAATACCTTTCGAATTATATACGTTTCATGGGTCTCCTTGTATAATTGATATTAAAAATTGTCACTTCAATTCTAGATATTCACACATTAACGTTATGACTTCCCCTTTCATTGCAAAGTTGCATGCGAAACAATTACACACTATTCATTTGGATGGGTCCATGGGAATAGAAAATGACATTCATTTACTAGGAAAATACAAATCAGATTGGAACAAGAGAGGCAGAAGTTCTGATACAACGAACGGAGGCACGTCCTCCGAAGGTAAAGAATAAGATATGTTATTTACCGCTAAGTTCTTATTGTTGTGACCAAATGCGAAGTTTCCTCACAAACACTGTGATAATGAGACATACACAGTTCACTGTATTTTTTAAGCCGGTGTGCCTGATATTGTTTACAGCACGTTTTATTAACTACACCAAATTTTCCAATTCCTTCTCGCAATCAAGATAAATCATGTATTTAATTAGCTGATGCACCGACTGGGATTAAATCCCATTGTTCGTTATATGTGTCACTAAAGTCCTCGACGTATTCGGTGTTTCCAGGATGAAAACTGCTGAAGAACGCTAAGCGGTTAAGAGCTACGGCCAAAGTTCGTTCTTGGGATTGTTCTGATAAATTAATTAACTTCTGAGCTACCTATTCGGCTTTTCCTTCATGCAAACGTCCTCGAACATTTTCTGGCTCGACGTATTCATTGCCTACCCACCGTTCATTAACGCCAGTTTAATTAATTCGGCGTCTGAGCCTGGAGTGAATAAATTCTGCTTCATCACAAATTTCAGCGTCACTTTAAGATTCAATGAGTGCTTAATTTCGGAGTAAGACAGCTCTCCTGGTTTCAGCGGAGGGAGAAGTGCTATATTCTTTGGGACACAGTGCAGGGGCAAGCGTGATCCAACAAGCAAAAGCTCTAGATATACACCGTTCGATGAAATATTTTCGAACTCGTGGTATCTGTCGAGTAAACTTTCTCGTAAAGTATAATTTCTAGTCAAGTTGCCAAAGTCTAACTGTGTGCGATGTCTTGACGTTATGGTTTTCTAATTTTCAAATTTGATTTAGATAATGGTGTTATTGGAATACTTCCCATTTTGAAGAACATAGGAAGACACGTTACTGAGAAACCATAGAAGAATGTTCTCAAGTCCACTTCCCTGAATCACAAAAAAGTTAAAGCTGTCTAAGGCACGCATTCTTGTAAAGAACCAAGTAAGGGCATTTTCAGTTTTTATGTCTGCTCTGTGATACTGCAAAAGGAGGAGTAAATCTTGACCTCCATCGGCGTCGTGGGCAAAAGAAATGTAGCACAGGCACGAAGAAAGCAAGGCCTGGGAATACATTCAATTTTGGGCTTTACAATGGTATCGAATCAGCAATTTGTCTCAATCGATTTAGCGTAATCATTGCACCATCGCGGTCGGAATTGATGACGTTAATAGGTGTTACTACCTCTCACAACAAAAATTTTCCTTCATCTTGTTTAAGCTGTGATTGCTTCCATACATATGGTTATCAGTAGAAACTTCTGGAAGAGCAGTGTTAATACGTTATAGGATTACCTGCAACCTGTTCTATAGCTGAGAGTCATCGCAGAACGAAAGCACACAATTCGTACTTTACGTACGGAGGCTTTTGCAGTATTCATTGCACAGGCTAGTACATTTTTCCGACAAAGATGAGCTCAAAATTTTACACTAAAACCGAAGTTACAGTCTGTAAACTTTCAGCAGGCGGACTTAACAGGTAAGAGCTTAGCTTTGTAAGATGGTTCTCGCAATTATGGTACATACTTTCTGGAGTTAGAGGAGGGGAAAACGGATGAGTTTGAGACTGAGATCTCTGGTCAACAAAGTTGAAAGTTACGAAGTCAGAAATGTTGTGCAACAACAACTCTGCTGTCGAATACAACCACCTAATCCAGGCTCATCCAATAATTGCGGCCGGCGGGCGCAAGTCAGAGTAGTTCAGCGCCCCGTCCGCCACCGTGTGTCGCTAGTGTCGCCATAGGAGCTTCGGAGCGAGTGAGACCGCTCAACACTGCGCTGCGCTGTGCTGGACTTTTCAGCAATCAGGCAACGACGTAAACAAAGCAACAGAGGAAGCGCGCCTCTGTAAAAGACGCCGATGAGCGGTAAAACAAGCAAACCATTTACTGTTTGGGTAACAACTAGTGTTCGTGTGGCAGTATTATTACGTAAAGCTTTAGAAAACAATATCCAAACAAGAATCGGAAAACAACTTAGTTGTTTTCTGACCCACAGGTTCATTCTATTAGTACTGCAAATGCACACTCATCATTTTGTACAATAGGCGTCTTCTGAAAAATATATCAGTTTCTTAAATGAACTAGAGTCATAAAGCCGGCCGGAGTGGCCGTGCGGTTCTGGCCGCTACAGTCTGGAGCCGAGTGACCGCTACGGTCGCAGGTTCGAATCCTGCCTCGGGAATTGATGTGTTTGATGTCCTTAAGTTAGTTAGGTTTAATTAGTTCTAAGTTCTAGGGGACTGATGACCTCAGAAGTAAAGTCGCATAGTGCTCAGAGCCATTTGAGTCAGCCATAGAGTCATAAATATTCTATTTTAGAAATAATTTTATGTAAGGGATGTAGAGTCTCATTCTTACTGTTAGCACTTACAAGAAAATATTTTTTGTTATACTTCTGGCTACATCTTTTTGTATCCCTTTTTCAGAGTTTAGAAATCGGATCCTTAGTTTGCTATTTTGTACGTAATAATTTTAACCGACCAAGTTTGAATACTTATTAAAAAAATAGAATTAACGTTATAAAGCTCTTTAATTCCTACAGTCAACATTGTTACAGAAGACAATAAGGTACGAAGCGCGCGTACAGCGGCATGGCGAGGCTCAGCGGGCGGTCTGCACGGCCAGTTAGGCGACACGGCTCGGCCACTGCGGCAACATACGAATTCGCCCGGGGCGCTGACCGCGGGCGATCGCGGGCGCTAGCGCCCCGGGGGCACAGTTTGGACGAGCCTGGCCTAATCTTTGTTTCTGCGAGGCAGTAAAAAAATGTATTGTGTACGAACTCCTAACATTGAAGGTTGGCGATCCCAACGACAGTGTAGCTACAGCAAGTTGCTCCGGTGCACTGCACTGCAGATGGTGTCATGTGCACGCTGATATGCTCAGCCCTGATGTAAAGGTCTGTAAGCCGGCGCTCTGTGTTTACGTAGTGTAGTGTAGAGTCTGTCAGCACTACTGAAACTGTTTTGTACCCAGGGACCAGTTAGCGCACATTCACTGATGACATGTAACTTTGAAAGTGTATAAGCGGTGCAGAGACGAACGAGGTATACCATTCTAGCAACGATAAGGCCGTAAATGGAGAAACCCGGTGCCATAAGTGACTTTAACAAAGGAGGCCCGGCGTCTGGCAGCAAGAATCTCGGGAAGGGCGGAACTAGTTGTCTGTTCACGTGCTACCGTAGTGAGCATCCATGAAAAGTGGTTGAAGGACGGTGAATCCAAGAGTGGCCGACAAGATGTTGGACGTCCAAGCCTCATCGTAGAAAGTGGAGGTCGCACGCCCGTCCTCTATGTGAAGCCCCATACGCGACGATCTGACGACAGACTGCAGTACTGCTTCAGGCACAAATGTTTCGAGGCTTACAGCTATGTGCACATTGTTGAAAATGGGACTCAGAAGCAGACGACACCTATGTATTCCCGTGTTCACCCTACTACTCATGTTGCAATAGACACGGGATTATCGATACTGTACCGAAGATCGATGTTAATGGTCACCTGTGAGTATTATTCACGTTTCATGTTACACCAGGTCGATGGTTGTGTGTGGGTAGGACGGCAGTCTGGAGAATGGCCACTCGAAAGATACACCGCGCCAGCTCGATGGGGCAGTATTGTGCTGTTGAGGACTTTCAGCTGAGCTACCATTCTGATCTGTGATATGAAAAGGGATACAGTTATGAGAGAGTTTTGGAAGCAACAGAAGAGCGTCATGACGAAACCAGAACGCAGTGAGACAGCTCGCTGCTGGCGAAGAGGCTGCATGACCGGCGACTTCGCAGCAGTGAGGTGACAGCTGGCGACACTTACCGCCGACGCGTGATCCACCCTGCAGAAGTATTGCAACACATGTACGACTGCTGAGAGGTCATCGTTACATTTCAGACAGTTCAGTGAAGCGTACTAACCACGCTAAGCTACAGAAATCATCACGCAGAAGCACTGTTTAAGGACGGCCGGAACAACAAGTCTCGTCGAATAGCTGGGCAGTCGTATGACGTCGAGCCTGTGCTTCTCCGGGCTACGCCGATGACGCAGGTAATGCCCGAACCGCTACCCGTCGTCGTAAGCCTCCGGGCGCCAGGAGGAAGGTCCGCGCTTTCCGACGTCCCGAGAGTACGACGACAGGGTACCATCACCTCCACCCCCACTGGCATACCAAGACCGCTACTGTCCGAACCAGGGAGCGTGACGCAGCGCGACGCCCCTGTGGCCTCCGCCGCCAGACACACTCACTACGGGCAGAAGCAGCAGCAGCAGCAGCCCCCCAGCGGCGGAATGCGCAGTCAGCAACCTGAGGCCGTCGCCCCTGGGGAGACGCAGTCGTGTATTCAGTGCCGCCCACAAATGATTGTAATCAACTGACAATAAGAAAGTCATTATAAACATTATCTGGCCTTCTTCAGCTGCCCAACATCTTCCCCCAGCAGACAGTCTTAGCCCACACAAAGAGGCATCCTGTTACAGATAGTAATCGTAGGCACCATGTAACTTGTGCACAGCAAAAATTGTTCGGATTTCCTGTATCACATATGGTGTCTGCCCCGAGAGCGATGGCATCTATTAACAGCGTGACTACGTGTCACGTGACGAGAAACGTGCTACAGTGGACGCAGGAGCATTATAGTGAAGTCATTTGAATGTCTTGGCCACCAAATTCACCTAATGTGAGTCCGACGGAATATAGCTGTGTTGCTATCAGACACTGACACCGCGCCTGTAAACCACTGGTCCGCAGTTTACGGGAACTGCGTGACCTGTCCGTAGACATCTGGTTCCAGATACCTCCGGAAACCTTCCAGGGACCTGTCGTATCCAGAACACAACTGTATTGAATTTCGTAGGCGGACCTACGCGGAATTAAACACATGGTTTTAATATTGTGGTTCGTTACTGTAATTTTCATATACGTATGGAAGCTGACAGGATGTATCAGGCAAAGCATCCTCGCAGGCGACATCTAACGCGTCTCATACTACCAAAATAGTTCTAGTGCTTAGGAGAAGCAGGGAAAATGCTGCCACAATACACAGAGCTGACAAAAGCCATACGATAGCGATATGCACATATACATATGGCGGTAGTATAGCGTACACAACGTGTACAAGGCCACTGCATTGGCGGAGCTGTCATTTGTGCTCAGGTGATTCATGTGAAAAGGTTTCCGACGTGACAATGGCGCACTACGGGAATTAACAGGCTCTGAACATGCAATATTAAAATGTTCAAATGAGTGTGAAATCTAATGAGACTTAACTGCTAAGGTCATCAGTCCCTAAGCTTACACACTACTTAACCTAAACCGAGCGAGATGGCGCAGTGGTTAGCACACTGGACTCGCATTCGGGAGGACGACGGTTCAATCCCGTCTCCGGCCATCCTGATTTAGGTTTTCCGTGATTTCCCTAAATCGTTTCAGGCAAATGCCGGGATGGTTCCTTTGAAAGGGCACGGCCGATTTCCTTCCCAATCCTTCCCTACACCGAGCTTGCGCTCCGTCTCTAATGACCTCGTTGTCGACGGGACGTTAAATACTAACCACCACTTAACCTAAATTATCCTAAGGACAAACACACACACCCAGCCCGAGGGAGGACTCGAACCTCGGCCTGCATTAGCCGCACAGTCCAAGACTGCAGCGCCTTAGGCCGAACATGCAATGTTACTTGGAGCTGGATGCATGGGACATTCCATTTCGGAAATCTTTAGGAAGTTCAACATTACGAGACGCACAGTGTCAAGAGTGTGCCGAGAATACCACATTTCAGGCATTACCTCTCACCACGGAGAAAGCAGTGGCCGACGGCCTTCACTTAACGACCGAGAGCAGTGACGTTTGCGTAGAGCTGTCAGTGCTAACAGACAAACACTGCACGAAATGACCGCAGAAATGAATGTGGGATGTACGAAGAACGTATCCGTTATTACAGTACGTGGAAATTCGTCGTTAATGGGCAATGACAACAAAATGGTTTAAATGACTCTGAGCACTATGGGACTTAACATCTGAGGTCATCAGATGTCACCTAGAACTTAGAACTACTTAAACCTAACTAACCTAAGGACATCAAACATATCTATGCCCGAGGCAGAATTCGAACCTGCGATCGTAGGAGACGAGATACTGGCAGAAGCTGAGAGGACGGAGCGTGAGTCGTGCTTGGGTATCTCGCACTTGCCCGCGATAGACAAAGGTCCCGAGTTCGAGTCTCGGTCCGGCACACAGTTTGAATCTAGCAGGGAGTTTCATATCAGCGCACACTCCGCTGCAGAGTGAAAATCTCATTCTGGAAACATCCCCCAGGCTGTGGCTAAGCCATGTCTCCGCATACCCTTTCTTTCAGGAGTGCTAGTTCTGCAAGTTTCGCAGGAGAGCTCCTGTAAAGTTTGGAAGGTAGGAAACGAGATACTGGCAGAAGTAAAGCTGTGAGGACGGGGCGTGAGTCGTGCTTCGATAGCTCAGTTAGTAGAATACTTGCCCGCGAATGGCAAAGGTCCCAAAGCTCGAGTCTCGGTCCGACACACAGTTTTAATCTACAGGAGGTTTCTTGCTCTCAGTACATATTCTGTACTCATTAGACTGCCCATTGCGTTCAGCGGATCGTGTAATTCTTCTTCACTTTCACTCGTGATAGCAATGTCATCAGCGAATCGTATCACTGATATCTTTTCACCATGAATTTTAATTCCACTTCTGAACCTTTCTTTTATTTGCATCATTGCTACTTCGTTGTACAGATTCAACAGTAAGAGCGAAAGACTAGCTAGATTCCTGCCTTACACCCTTTTTAATCCGAGAACTTCGTTTTTGGTCGTCCACATGTATTATTCCCTCTTGGCTCTTGTACATATTGTATATTGGCCATCTTTTCCTGTAGCTTACTCCGATTTTTCTCAGAATTTCGAACATCTTGCACCATTTTACGTTGTCGAACGCTTTCCTGTGAACACGTCTCGATTTTTCTTTAGCCTTGCCTTATGAGTCCTAAACAACACACAGAAAGCTCACGGAGACACGTAACTAGGACGAACTTTATCCTGTTGAGAAATGGGGCCATGATACTGTCACAGGAGAGGCAACACGTAAGGACGCAGGATGTCCCTGACGTACTGTTGGCTGCCGGAGTTCCCTCAATCTCTACCAGCTGCGACCTGAAGTGATGTCCGATGACGGTCCCTCATAGATTGTACCGACGACGACATTATACTCTGTACTTTTATGTTAGTTATAAAGGACAAAGTTTGCTTCACCAATGTCTCTCGACGTGGTAATTCGATTGCTCTGTAGTAGACTAAATCAAATGCTTGGTTGACTGTCTCTTTCTCCTCTTCTTCACAAATAGCGAGCACTCGAATGAATTAATGATTCTCTTATCTCTCTTTCCCAACGTTTTTTTTCTCTCTTCGATGAGCTAGCGTGCAGAAAAAAATTGTACAAATGGCTCTAAGCACTATGGTACTTAACTTCTGAGGTCATCAGTAACCTAGAACTTATAACTACTTAAACCTAACTAACCTAAGGACATCACACAACACCCAGCCATCACGAGGCAGAGAAAGTCCCTGACCCCGCCGGGAATCGAACCCGGGAACCCGGGCGTGGGAAGCGAGAACGCTACCGCACGACCACGAGATGCGGGCTAGCGTGCAGAGAAATTAATAGGAACGTGATAATTTTATGCAACTTGTTGATGTAACTTTTTTGCTGCGTGCCATCTCCACAGACCCCCGTATGTCGAAGGACAATGCGTCTACGACTAACTTTAAAACAGATGAAATCAAGTAGACGCTCCGCTAAAAACAACGTGTCCACATTTTCGGAAACTTATCGGATTACGAGTGTCGGTACCCCTCTCCCCTTCTCGTTCCCGAAAGGTAACTGTTAAGTTTTGACCTTCCTTTCATTTGAAGAAATTTTAATACCCAGAAAAAATAAAATGATCGTATGGCATCATTGGCCAGGAGATACCTTGTGGGCTTGTTCGGCCGCCTAGTGCTGGTTCATTAAATACTCGCTAAGCCCGTCAGTAGTCCAATCAGTCAGTACTCAGTCCCGCATACAGTCTCTAACCACCCAAGCAGAAACGACGCAACAATGTTGTTTGTTAATTTCAGTGCTAAACAATGTTATACATGTTTGAAACTGTGGCTCTCTTTATGGTTCAATACCGTGGCTTCTGAAAGGAAACACGTTACACTAGAGGTAAAGCAGAAATTCGAAATTAGAGATAAGTTGAACTGAGGCGCTTCGAAGAAAGCCACTGCTACTGAATAAAATGTTGGACGAGCAACCATTTATGACCAAACTTTAAAAACGAAGAGATAGTCGAAAGCGTACACAAATGTTGTGATGAAAGTGATGAAGATGAGGACACACGGGTAATGAAGATATCCCACATTGCTGTTGCTGAAGTTGCAGAGATCTTCCTGGAGTACATTGTGCAACAATCAGAAACATGTTGTACCGATGTATTGCTTCCAAAGCCGTTCTGTGAACAGGCATACTACCGCCGCGAGTTATCCTTGCGACGACTGGGACATGTTTCATAGGAGGTGATACTACTGTACATTCTCCAGTCTTCCACCTACATGTGAAAGGAATGTCAGGATTGCAAAATTCTAGTGTAGTTTTATTCGAAATCACTACGTCGACTTGCTCGTCGATGATGGTAAGGACAATACAACAGGCGTTCACCGAGAGGGCAAAATCTGCGAACCACCCGGGTATTGAAACAGGGCCCGTTGCATGGCAGGCAGCCGCAAAGACCACTCAGCCGAATTCGAATAATTTTAACCTGTATCCAGGTTATTACCGCTGGAAGGCCAGAATTGTCACGTACGCTAAGGACCGCCCTTTGACGGTAGTAGTGTCCGGCTCTGCTTGCCAGTTACCTTAGAGCCATCAAACGAAGTGGAACCTGAAAGCGGACACTAATGTGCATTGTCGACATCAAAGGGAGCAAAGCTGGCGGCAGAGCGAGCTCGAGAGGCGGTACTGATTGATTTTCGTGAAACAGACTCGCACAGGACATTCTGTTGTTCCTTTGTGTGTGTGTGTGTGTGTGTGTGTGTGTGTGTGTGTGTGTGTGTGTGTGTGGTGCCATACGACAGAAGAGGGTCGTATTCAGTGACAAGTGCGTGTTCAGCGTGCAATGTGGCCCCAGACCTGCTATTTTATCCTAAAGTTCCTAATGGAACGCATAGTTCGCAGTGCTGGTAGTACGATGGAGTGCTGCAACGGCTGTGCGCCTGTCTGCGTGGATTAATTAAATCCGACAACTGCGGATTACAGCTATTGCCAATGATGCGATATTCTAGAAACCACTCACTGCAATGGCAATGAATTCCGTCGCTGTAGGGTTAAGTGGCAATTGTTGTGTTTCTGATCGAGTCCCGTTTTAGTGTCCTACAGTGATACGTTGAGTGGGTAAGACACTTCCTGCTATTTGATTGGTAAGAATTTCAAAATCCCGCATTACCTCTATTATAAATGAACAAGCTTACATAGTTGTGCGTACGAAAGTCATTTAGAGAGTTAGAACTATCTTCATTGCATATAAAGTTTTATTATCGAGCGTGTTCTGTCGTGGCTACCCTATTTATGTGCATGAGGTAGTCCGTATAGACTTGTTTGCGCGACAAGTAGTGTAGCGCTGTGCTTGACATCATCGCAAGAGCAGCAATGACACTTATGTGCCGTGCACGGCTGCAAGGAATATCAACAACTAGAACATAATGCACTGAAGAGCCAAAGGAACTGATACACCTGCCTAGTATCGTACAGGGGCCCTCGAGCAAGCAGAACTGCCGCAACTTTACGTGGTATGACGCTGGAGGCAATTGACACCATGAATCCTGTAAGGCTGTACATACATCCGTAAGAGTACGAGGGGATGGAGATCTCTTCTGAACAGCACATTGCAAGGCATCCCAGATATGCTCAATTATGGTCATGTCTTGGGTGTTTGGTGGCCAGCGTAAGTTTATAAACTCAGAAGAGTGTTCCTGGAGCCACACTGTAGCAATTCTGGATGCGTGGGGTGTCGCATTGTGCTTCTGGCATTGCCCCAGTCCGTCGGAATGTCCAATGAGCATGTATGGATGCAGGTGATCAGACAGGATATTTACGCACGTATCACCAGTCAGAGTCGTGTTTAGACATATCAGGAGACCCATATCACTCCAACTGTATACGCTCCACGTCATTACACAGCCTCCACCAGCTTGAAGAGTCCTCTGTTGACCTGTAGGTCCACGGATTCATGAGGTTGTCTCCATACCCGTACAAGTCCATCTGCTCGATAGAATTTAAAACGAGACTCGTCCGACCAGGCAACATTTTTCCAGTCAACAACAGTCCATTGTCGGTGTTGACGGGTCCAGGCGAGGCGTAAAGCTTTGTGTTGTGCAGTCATCAAGGGTACACGAGTGGGCCTTCGGCTCCGAAAGCTCATATCGATGATGTTTCTTTGAACGGTTCGCACGCTGACACTTGTTGATGGCCCAGCATTGAAATCTGCAGCAATTTACGGAAGGGTTGCTCTTGTGTCACACTGAAGAATTCTCTTCAATCGTCGTTGGTCCCGTTCTTGCGGGATCTTTTTCCGGCCGCAGCGAAATCGGAGAGTTTGTTTTACTGGATTCCTGATATTCACGGTATACACGGTATACAGTGTTTCTGTATACGAAAATTACAGTAATGAACCACAATATCATGACCACGTGCTTCATTCAACGTAGGCCCGCCTACAAAATTCAATACAGCAGCGATTCTGCGTGATATGGATACGACAAGTCCCTGGAAGATATCCAGAGGTATCTGGAACCAGATGTCTACGTACAGAACACGCAGTTCCCATAAATTGCGGGCCAGAGGTTTGCAGGCGCGGAGTCGGTGTCGATAGCATCCCATCACTCGTGCGCCGACTGTAACTCTATGTTGAAACTCACATCAAGCTTGCTAGCCTGCCATTGTAGCAGCAGTATCCAATCTAAGAACTGCGCCAGACACTTGTTGTGTTATATAGGCTTTGCCGACCGCAGTGCCGTATTCTGCTTGTACGCATATTTTACTTTTGCCGCTAGATTACGCACGCCATAGCGATCGGCGTGGAGTACGCTATATCCGACAATATTGTTCCTTGGCCACTTAAACTATGAATACCAATCATTCGTCCCCAGGACTATACCTGTTGTTCTTGTTGAAGCTGGCCCCTCTTAGTGATTCTGCGGCTATGACTTTACGCTACCATCATCCAGCTACCGCAGCTTCTCTGTTTTACACTTCATATCATTAAGCTGTACTGCACCTACCACCTCCCCATTTCGAATTTCCCCAGTCTCTGAGTTAAAATGTTAGGTTCTAACTCAGCTTTTAGTTTATATGGTATTGAAAGACATACGCATGGTGCAGTTACAGTCCGACAAGCACAAAAATCTTGAACAAAAACCAAAGTCTTGAACGCTTGGTATAAATAACTTGAGGATCTGCAACACTCACAGGCACGGTACTGACGTCCATTTATAGCCACAAATTACACTCCACACACATGAGAGTGTGTGCCTGCCGGCCGGAGTGGCCGTATGGTTCTAGGCGCTACAGTCTGGAGCCGAGCGACCGCTACGGTTGCAGGTTCGACTCCTGCCTCGGGCATGGATGTGTGTAATGCCCTTAGGTTAGTTAGGTTTAATTAGTTCTAAGTTGTAGGCGACTGATGACCTCAGAAGTTAAGTCGCATAGTGCTCAGAGCTATTTAAACCATTATTTGTGAGCGTGTGCCTGATGAACGTGATTTCGTATCGCATGTCGTATCACGTGTGGACTTGCTTGTTTGTGAGTATTTGTGTGTGTGTGTCTGTGTGTGTCTGTGTGTGTGTGTGTGTGTGTGGGTGTTTGAGTAACACAGAAATGAGAGAAGGCTGACAACGATATAGGTACAGAGGGAGGGAGAGAAAAAAGACGGAATGAAGAAGGCTGAAGTAAGATCGGACTTGAGAGGCCTGTCGATATTATGGACTTCTCTGTCCAGGGAATTGATGTTTATGTTGTCGACATCATTTCAACATCATCATCATCATCATTCGTGAGAGTGGCTAGATTAGACAGCATGAAAAATGGACTTGTAAAAATTGTGTGTACGGGCGCTGATGACTGCGCAGTTGAGTGCCCCAGAAATCAATCATCACCACCATCATAGCATGGACGTTTGGTGCAGGTATGCGAAAGCAGTCGGACCTGCACTGCCATCGTCAAACTTAGCGACAGGTACTATCTAATGCAGGGTGTGTCAAAATTCAGAGCGGAAATTGACATGGATGAAAGTAGACCGTAACACAAGTAAAAACGTTCCAACGAACGTGTAAAGGTAAAAAAAGACAGGCGGATCGAGTCTACTACAGGGCAGTCAACTGACTAGATCGAGAGATATCAGCGTGCATCGCTCTTGTTGACGTGACACAGGACGACGAAGAAACATAACGCAAAAATCGATCCTCTTTCGAGTTAAACGTGAATGTACGGTTACAAATGCCAAAGAATTCAGTATGAAGTATTTTCCTATTTTGTATAAATATATTTGAAGTGTATAAACTTTAAGATTAAGTCACCATCTAATTGGACTCAAATTTTATCAATGAACCAAAGTAGGGGAACTCAGTACATGCCTGGTTTCGCTTCCTATACAATTAAATATTTTTGCTTGTTCCATTCTCTTGCCATAAATAATAATTCTCGATTTTATATGTTCAAGTACTATAAATGTCGTTAAATGCCAAGTAAATCAAGTTATCATTAAATTGCTCCAAAACATTATGAGGCCCACCTGATAAAAGTTCTGCGACGAATGCCTTTAAAAATTTTTTAGCGTCTTGCATCTCTGGAAGAATAATGAATTGTAATACTTAGTTTTGTGCAGCCAGAAGAATGTCGCCCAACCGCTCTCGTTTCCTTATAACGGCAGATATAGTCGTCTTCTAGTGCTATGTTTAACGCTCGGGGGGCAAGTTTATTGATCCATGTACACTGAGTAATAATTCATTGAGCTTCACGTGTTCCATTGTTCACTCCAGATTCGTCCAGTAATAACTGATACGGTCGTGTCATTACCACGCTTGGCCATAGACAGTGGAAACACAAACAGTGTTCCAGTCTGCTCGACACCCACTTGTGCTGACTGCGAGTAAACCGGTGGCAGTGAGCCAAGAGGCGCTCGCTCCCCTCTGAGCGGGAGCCGGCAGCTCGCATTAAGCAGCTGGGCAAACACTCTGCCCGTCAGTGAGGGCTCTGGCTTATGGTCTTGTACCTCAAGCGCACAGAGACCCAGACAGGTCTCGATTGCGGCTCTTGTACTGTCTGAAACTGCTGTAACAACCACAGCGTCATTTTTCGTAATACACTCCTGGAAATTGAAATAAGAACACCGTGAATTCATTGTCCCAGGAAGGGGAAACTTTATTGACACATTCCTGGGGTCAGATACATCACATGATCACACTGACAGAATCACAGGCACATAGACACAGGCAACAGAGCATGCACAATGTCGGCACTAGTACAGTGTATATCCACCTTTCGCAGCAATGCAGGCTGCTATTCTCCCATGGAGACGATCGTAGAGATGCTGGATGTAGTCCTGTGGAACGGCTTGCCATGCCATTTCCACCTGGCGCCTCAGTTGGACCAGCGTTCGTGCTGGACGTGCAGACCGCGTGAGACGACGCTTCATCCAGTCCCAAACATGCTCAATGGGGGACAGATCCGGAGATCTTTCTGGCCAGGGTAGTTGATTTATACCTTCTAGAGCACGTTGGGTGGCACGGGATACATGCGGACGTGCATTGTCCTGTTGGAACAGCAAGTTCCCTTGCGGGTCTAGGAATGGTAGAACGATGGGTTCGATGATGGTTTGGATGTGCCGTGCACTATTCAATGTCCCCTCGACGATCACCAGAGGTGTGCGGCTAGTGTAGGAGATCGCTCCCCACACCATGATGCCGGGTGTTGGCCCTGTGTGCCTCGGTCGTATGCAGTCCTGATTGTGGCGCTCACCTGCACGGCGCCAAACACGCATACGACCATCATTGGCACCAAGGCAGAAGCGACTCTCATCGCTGAAGACGACACGTCTCCATTCGTCCCTCCATTCACGCCTGTCGCGACACCACTGGAGGCGGGCTGCACGATGTTGGGGCGTGAGCGGAAGACGGCCTAACGGTGTGCGGGACCATAGCCCAGGTTCATGGAGACGGTTGCGAATGGTCCTCGCCGATACCCCAGGAACAACAGTGCCTTAATTTGTAGGGAAGTGGCGGTGCGGTCCCCTACGGCACTGCGTAGGATCCTACGGTCTTGGCGTGCATCCGTGCGTCGCTGCGGTCCGGTCCCAGGTCGACGGGCACGTGCACCTTCCGCCGACCACTGGCGACAACATCGATGTACTGTGGAGACCTCACGCCCCACGTGTTGAGCAATTCGGCGGTACGTCCACTTGGCCTGCCGCATGCCCACTATACGCCCTCGCTCAAAGTCCGTCAACTGCACATACGGTTCACGTCCACGCTGTCGCGGCATTCTACCAGTGTTAAAGACCGCGATGGAGCTCCGTATGCCACGGCAAACTGGCTGACACTGACGGCGGCAGTGCACAAATGCTGCGCAGCTAGCGCCATTCGACGGCCAACACCGCGGTTCCTGGTGTGTCCGCTGTGCCGTGCGTGTGATCATTGCTTGTACAGCCCTCTCGCAGTGTCCGGAGCAAGTATGGTGGATCTGACACACCGGTGTCAATGTGTTCTTTTTTCCATTTCCAGGAGTGTATTTTCCTGTTTTCCTTCTACTAGTGAAACGCACAATTTATCAAAATCAAATATGAACAACTGTCTTACTCTTAAAATCATGTGGGAGATTACGTACAAATTAGGTCCGTGAAGCATTCCCTCGTGGATATGAAAGCCAAACTCAAGTATTTCGATTAGGAGTCTGACGTCCTGCTCCTCTAGCACACTCGATGACGAAAAGGCACAAATATTTAAAGGAACAGCCATATCAAACTGGGAAACAAAAATAAAATAAAATAACCAGATGAAGTGCCTGGATTTGTACAGCTATTTTTCTTAGATCTAAGCTCGTTCATTATTCAAATATTTTTTTCGAAAACAGCTACTAAGGAAACATGTCTCAAATTTTGTTCACGATCAATATTTTAGATGTTCTCAAATCTTTATACTTGTTTATACAAAAATCTACAAACACAACAATATCAAAATTCAAAAAAAGTAGTAGTCTAGTCAAATGGCTTAGTAGAAGATGGAATGATGCCAGAATCAGAAAGATTCAGAGGCCTTCCTGTTCTCCTTCTACGCTGTATTTGTGGAACACCAATCACATGTAACTGAATACTTCACTACCCTTCATATAGCGAGAATGGAGTGAATTCCAGAAAAAAAGAGAAAAACCATGACAAAAATACTGGACCAAAGAAAAGAAAGTGTGGCTGTACATTAGGAAGCAACATGGAACGTTATAGATCCAAACAGGAATGTGCTACGTTTTTGCACATATGAAAGTAACTGGTAAACACATTACCTCAAAAAAATTTCCCGTACTTCAACAATAGAATGAACACCTCAATGTCGAAAATAATTACATGAGGTGATTGTAGTGAATGCAGATATCGAAACCAGAGGGGAGGGAGGGGAGCTAAAAATTATAACAGTTCCAGGGTTAACAAGAGAAAGAAAATATATTAGAGTGAAAAGAATGTTCACTGTGGAATAAAGAAGGAAACAGAGCAGAATACACCTTCACATCTCGCACAAGTCATGATGTTCCTCAGGCTACACGTAAATCACCTTGCTGTAATGTTACTCACTTACAACTAGATTGTTTACTCCATGATGCATGAGCCACGTGCACGATATATCACAATGGTGTGGAATACCTCAATTCTTAGATTATAAATCCAATACCTATTTTATATTGCTACAGGTTAACCATTGATGATAAGGTCTAATAACAGAAAAGAAAATTTAATACAGAGTTGAGACTGTTATACTTTGCTCTAAATAAATTATAAGTTTCCAAACAAAAATTATTTTATGGAATCGTGGCAAGCCGGTGGTGTGTTGTTATAGTCGTTATCAGTAGGTTAGATCAACACGAGGGTGTTACCGAAATGCTGCGTGAACTCAAATGGGAATCCCTGAAGGGAAGAAGATGTTTTTTTCGCGAAACAGTATTGAGAATGTTTAGAGAACAGACATCTGCAACAGACTGCGGAACTACCCTACTGCCGCCAATCAAGGATGGTGAAGACAAGAGAAACCAGGCCTTTATGAAAGAATAAGACAGTAATTTTTTCTCGTTCTATTAGCAAGTAGAACAGGACAGGCAATGGCCGGCAGTAGCACAAGCCACTCTCCGCCATGTACTGCATCTTGGCTTGCAGAATATCTACGTTGATGTGCATGTAATAATGAAAATACTAGCAAGATGTGAAAGCCATGTCGTACGAAAGTGTTTTATGTGAAACACATTTGGCGGCTTCGAACCACTGGAACGTAATTAGCCAACAAACTGTACTTTGAAGCAGGTATTTGTGGGTTCCATAAAATACTCTGGAGTATTTCGAGCTATGACGCTGAAACTCTCTTTTAATTTACTATCATAAGTGAAAAACTGAATTTCAACATAATGACCTATTGTGATCCTCGTGCAGTTTCGATATTCGGTTAAAAGAAAAAAAAGAGAAAAATTCAGGTGACGGTTTTAATGTTTCAATTGTTCTGCGTAGTCTCCGTCCTCTTTAGTCCATCGCACAGAGTGTTCACACAGTCACGTGGAACTTTCAGAAAAGTCCTACTTTGGGATGTTGTTCCACTCACACATCACAGTCGCACCTTCTTCGGTCTTCGTGAAGCATCAAAGACCCATTCTGCACTTCGTCGTTTTATGGTAGGTTCGTACTCACAACACCAAGTCTCGTCACCCATGATAATTTTTTCTAGAAAATGATGTCCGCATTTCTCCTTTCAATCAGGTCGCAGCAGCCGTCCGTCACGGTGTGAGGACAAATTTGCGCACGCTGTTCTCCTAATTTTTTGCAGAATGTCCTGAACACTAGATTTAAAGATATTGCTCCATTGGGGCTTATGGCACAGCTACTTTGACACACCCGTCCGCCGCTCGTCCACTACTTACCACTGCCTGCACACACAACTGACTCGTCGAGTGTACATCTTTTGTTTACAGTTGTTAGTTCGTGCAGCTGCCGTAATTTATGCGCAGACGCCACCTATAGCCAGGAAAAAAAATTGTCTCGGAACTTTTCGGACGGACGGTGTAAAATGACGAACATGGAAAAATGCCACTTCTCATACACCTCTTGCTATCACAAATCTGCGAAGACATGGTAAGAACAAACGTTTCTTTTGGGTAATAACTAAACTGGGTTATTCTATTGTAGTGAATCGAGAAATTGTTTGTGACATCACATAACATGAAAATTACCAACAAGTAATTTACATCAGTAATTAAATAAAATCACACAAAAGGTTATGAGATTAATGGGTTGATTTATTAATGGAACAGATTCCTCAAATGGTTAGAACACGAAAAAAAGTGTATATTTCAGTGCTGCCTACACAAACCGAAACAAAAGTACAAATCTCAGGGCTGATTTGACTGGGCGTGGTTACTGTTATGATGACGACGTACGAGACGTAGCCAATGTTGGCTGGTGGCCAAAACTAAATAGAAACATGTAAATCATAGCACGTTTGTGAGAGGTAGCTGCATGGGCTGGGTCTGCAACGACTAAAATAAAAGTCGTCGGCAAAAAATAATATATATTGCACTTAAATGGTTTTACGGGAATCTTCTTGGCTGCATACATATAATTATAAAGAGATAGCTATTGAGGCCTGACTTAGGCCATATGTTAATAAGCCCCTTGTTAGAGGTTGCTTCCTATCAGTTGAAGGCTATCTTGCCTTACTACTTGACGTCGCGAGTATGAGTGGACGAGAGCTCGCTAGAAACTTGATACAAGCCGCGGAGCGGAGATGGTCGCGACTCGCGGGTCCAACGATACTAACACGGACCGCTGTCGATAAATGCAACCCCTAACAAGTGTTGCAGCGAACGTTGATGCCACAGATACGACTCAGTTATTAAGGGGTAGGCGGGAGGGACGAATCATCTCACCATTACTCGTGATCATTAGTCGTGTAGTGCTGTCGGCGGCAGGCGCTGGGTCGCCTCGGAGATGTGCCCTCATCAGCAGTCGCGGCCTAGCGGCGTCGCCCAGGTACGATCTTCGCGTTGTATGATCGTTGTGAGCAGCGTCGCCAAAGCTACCATATAGCGGTGTCGGAAGGCGGATGTTGACGATGCAAGGAAGAGCCCCCATGTCCTCTTGCTTCCACGCTGACTCACCGACTGTACCTCTCCAGTCCACAGCCATTTCTCAGCTCAATGGTTCCTCGAAATTGTCTCCTCTCTTGTCATTGGCGGTCTCAATTTGCAATGCCGCCCAGCAACTGATCCTCGTTTCATAACTACGCCTCTCCGTGCAGGGTGGAAATTTCCTGTCTTATGTAGGCTGGTGTGGGACCTGGGAACAGGCTCTTTGTGTGTGTGTGTGTGTGTGTGTGTGTGTGTGTGAAATCTTATGGGACTTAACTGCTAAGGTCATCAGTCCCTTAGCTTACACACTACTTAACCTAAATTATCCTAAGGACAAACACACACTCATGCCCGAGAGAGGACTCGAACCTCCGCCGGGACCAGCCACACAGTCCATGACTGCAGCGCCCTAGACCGTTCGGCTAACCCCCCGCGGTGAACTGGCTCTTTCTGAACGAGTCCACAAGCGTTGGTGGCAGGTTCTGCCGACGTTTTCCTGCTTTCCGAAGTAATTGCGAAATCAGCTACACAACACTTGTTTGCAACTGGCCTCACTGCGTGAGGCCTGGACAGATTCATGTACTTGCTTATCTCAGAGTCTTCCGCCATCCGTGATTTATAAACAATGTGCGTACTTCCAGAAAACAATAATTTAAGAATGCTGGCTTTTTCACGTACTTCCATATGCGAATTCCTCGCGCTTCATGTATGGTCCTACCAGTGCCTGTGGGGTGCTGGAATTGTCGACACGTTCTCGTTTTCTAAGGCAGGTAAAACGACTGTTCATAAGGTTCAAATGGCGTTGAGCACTATGGGACTTAACTTCTGAGGTCATCAGTCCCCTAGAACTTAGAACTACTTAAACCTAACTAACCTAAGGACATTACACACATCCATACCCGAGGCAGGATTCGAACCTGCGACCGTAGCGGTCGCGCGGTTCCAAATTGCAGCACCTAGAACCGCTCGGCCACTCCGCCTGCGAAACGACTGTTGCCAGACCAGAAGAATTCCCATGCCTTCACATATGCGTTCTTGACGTTCTATCCTAATGGCTGCAGGGGTTCATCGGTTTTCTACCAGGCTTCTCAGAGCGTGTCCATCCTTATGCTAGTTGACGCCGCCCTCCCGGCTACCCCCTGCGTGGTTGTATGTTAGCTGCAGTGCCCGCTTCTCGTACGCTCACCGCATAGCATGCGGCCCGCTTTCTCATGGGCCACTCATGTGAGTTGGAGGCCCCTGGCGGAGTTATCAGACTCCAGTAGGCTTAACCCTTCAACACACTAACGGCATTTGTTTTACAAAGTATTTAAGTACTTTTCTTGTTCACACCAGAAATCGAAACCACTGTTGCCGTCTATAGCTATGTATTTGCACTACAAACTGTTTAAAATATTTTTTGTAAATATTTTAACGATTTACAAAACTTAAAGAAGTCAAGAAGAGAAATTTGTTAACATCGAGAACAGATTTTAATGTCAAGAAGTCGTAGTAGTATTTGTATGGAGTGTAGCCATGTATGGAAGTGAAACATGGATGATAAATAGTTTGGACAAGAAGAGAATAGAAGCTTTCGAAATGTGGTGCTACAGAAGAATGCTGAAGATTAGATGGGTAGATCACATAACTAATGAGGAGGTATTGAATAGAACCGAGAAGAAGAGGAGTTTGTGGCACAACTTGACAAGAAGAAGAAACCGGTTGGTAGGACACGTTCAGGCATCAGGGGATCACAAATTTAGCACTGGAGGGCAGCGTGAAGGGTAAAAATCGTAGAGGGAGACCAAGAGATGAATACTCTAAGCAGATTCAGAAGGATGTAGGCTGCAGTAGGTACTGGGAGATGAAGAAGCTGGCACAGGGTAGAGTAGCATGGAGAGAAACCAGTCTCAAAGACTGAAGACCACAGCAACAACAACAAAGAAGTCGACTTCTCATATCCTCATGCTTCTTTGCTGAAGCACAGACCGCGATTTATAATCACTAGTTACATTGCATAAACTGTAATTAAATGTGTATTTGGCAAACTTAGTTTCATATGTATCATATTTCGGTGCACCATGAGCAGGCAAGTCACTTAAATTGATTGTGCGGGTATTCTCAGTTTTTTGTTTCTAGTATGAAACAAAGTGTTGTTAACATGTATAGTTTATTTATTTTTTAGAGAACTGACAAACGTGTGTGTGTGGGGGGGGGGGGGGGGGGGTGCGTATGTGTTTGGTGTGAAAAGAGGCAAAATGTAGAGACCGAGTACTGTACAAAGGAAACGTACCGCTTCCTAACCGTTTTCAGTTTTCTGAAGTAAGTTACGAGGCAGTTTCACGTGCGCGTGCGCGTGCGCGCACACACACACACAAACACACACACAGAAAGAGTTTTGTCAGTACTAAAAGAAATGAACAAATTGTTGATATTAGATACGTATTGTTGTACTCAAAAATGGTAAAGCTCTCATACTATATTTTCAATTTGTTTCGCACCATCAAAATATAGAGCATATGAAATTATATTTACGAAATGCACATTCAATCGCAGCGTATGCAGTGTAGGTTTGATTAGAAATGGACGTCTGTAGCTTCTGCAAAGAATTTTGAGCGATGTGAGACGATAACTTGTGTAAGAGTTGTCATTCCTCAAATTATTTATACCAAAATCTTTCATCACTGTGGGGTGCTAAGCCCATTCCTATAGAATGTTGTGAGCAGTAAACGTACTCAAATATGGTCTAAAATACGTCCTTTTAGTCAGGGAGATCCTTGAAATGAGATGCATAATATAGTATGAGATTCATTATTACGCAATACTTGACAAAAAAAATTGGTTCCAAATGGCTTTGCTCTGAGCACTATGTGACTCAACTTCTGAGGTCATCCGTCCCCTAGAACGTAGAACTACTTAAACCTAACTAACCTAAGGAGATCACACACATCCTTGCCGAGGCAGGACTCGAACTTGCGACCGTAGCGGTCTCCCGGTTCCAGACTGTAGCGCCTAGAACCGCACGGCCACTCCGGCCGGCAATAAAAAATTAAATTTTGTTCTTACTACAACGTTTTTGAAGTTTCCTTACACCGCGAGGACTATGAATAGAATTGTTTTCCCATGTTGATCGCTGTTGTCGTTCTCTGTCTGATGTTACCGGATTGTATATTCGCTGGACAAATCATAACTCATTGTTGACAGACCTACTAGGAGGATCTCTGACCGACGTGGCACGTCAGTTTCATTGTAGGACAGTCGCATACCTCGAGTATTCGGCGAAACACATTAGAGACCAATGAGAGCAACTACGCTGCACACCACAGCTGAAGGATCACTTTCTGGAAACGGCGTGATTATCTCCCATTGCGACCAATAAGTTTAAAACATGACTCGATGTGACTACAACCTGCCTCTGTAATGGTACAAAAGCTTGGCTCCCTGCTACTTCATGCTCGGAATTGGTGACGCTTCAAAAGACATGGCGTCGTCACACGTGAAAAAAAGGAAAGAGCTCAAACGCCCTTGTGAACTGTAAGTCTGGTTAAACGCCATAATGCTTAGTTACACTAACACATTTGAAATTATGCTAAAATATTAAGTGCTATATTCATGCCAATTTATACGCAACATTTGGTCTGTTCTTGTATATAGGTAACAGACAAAAAGAACATAACAAACGAATAAATGTCACATTAGAACCAAATATATCCACAATTTTACTAATCGCCACAGTGAACGTGTCACCCAATGGAAAAGTCGTCACTCCCCCTCTTACCAACATTTTACTCGCTCTTCTGACGCTTGTGCGATGACGTCAGAGCCATGATGCGCGACGTTAAAATCACACAATTAAAGGATAACTTTCTCGAAACTCCATAATTGTCTCCCATTGCAACCAAGAAGCTTAAAATCAGGCTCAAATGTATCTACAACCTTTCTCTGTAATGGTGCAAAAGCTTGTCGCCCTGCTACCATTTCTAACGGGTGGCCGAGGTAAACATTTCGTACACACTGCCGAGATCAGAATCGAGACGAAAAGGCCTCACGCAGTGGCATAAAGGGCGTCAATGAAACCACCCCTTTCCTTGTGGCTTTGATTCCCATACATTTCGGAGTCAAAATGGCTCTGAACACTATGGGACTCAACATCTATGGTTATCAGTCCCCTAGAGCTTAGAACTACTTAAACCTAACTAACCTAAGGACATCACACAACACCCAGTAATCACGAGGCAGAGAAAATCCCCGACCCCGCCGGGAATCGAACCCGGGAACCTGGGCACGGGAAGCGAGAACGCTACCGCACGACCACGAGCTGCGGACCGGAGTCTAAAACGACAATTCGCATTACAGTGAAGAGGACGACGACGTTCCTGATAAAGTCTGACACGGCTAACAACATCTGGGCGACTCAACTCTTCTCTAAGAACATCGTGGGAAAGCAACCCCACTGAACGTGTTCAGACTCTTTGGAGTGCAGTGCGACTGCAGATTTTATTTTCGTGTACAGCGTACAGCGACTAGGGACCGCTCAAAATCTGAAGGTGATCCGAAGCAGGGTGCTTATGCATTTTCAGTTCTCGCGTTTCGATGTAACGTGATCACGGAGGCGTGCGACGCTGACACATGGGTGAATAAACCGGCAAAGAGTACCTACAACAGCACAATTTCGGTAAAACCGTTGGTGCCACTGGCCCGCCTTTGTCGAGGACTTTATAAAAATATACCTAGGCTATGCTGCTGTTCATGGACCTGCTAGTAGACATGTGGGCGTCATTCAGAATTGTCACGACATTTGGTGCCGATGTGACGTCATTAACTCACCTTACACCTTTCCTGAGGTCCGGTCTTTTCTCACGTGAGTCGACATCTTCCTATCCCAAACGTCGTCGAGCTTAAAGGCGACGTCGCAGGACCCCAAGCTTTTGTAGGAACTTTTGAGCTAATGCGAGACAATTACATCGTTTCCCAAAAGTGATCCATTAATTGTGTTGCGCAGTATATTTTTGCAGAATTCACGGAATTGCTAATGGTCGCATGAGCGGTATTACGTCATTTCTTGACTGAATACATGATACATTTTTGTACTGAATGATATCAGGAGCGTCATGAGAAGCTGTCACAATGAATTTGTGAAGTGTGATCTCGAACTCTATCAACAAACTTTTGGAGATCGTACAGGGATATTTTTCTGAGTATTTTGGTGTAATGTATCCATGTATCCTGTGGTTCGTTACATATTATTAATTTAATTATGATTTATTTTCATTGCTACCCCAGCTACCTCTCTATTCGTGATAATAAATCTACTACAGTGAAGAGCCTGTAATAACACCCAAAATGCTGGTTAACGCACAAACCTTCGTACGAAACGCGTGCAGTTTTATCACAGTTTGTTCCGGCTCTTCCATTGCGTTTTGCGAATCCATTCTAGAGGTGCTTATTGGCCAGCTCTTCGTCAGTAAACCTCTCCACATTGCTATGTATAACCTTTAACGTACAACTAATACAATCGAAAAAACAAACGTGAAATACACTGCATGCACTACTGGTTATTACTGTTCTCAACAGCAAGTACTCTGAGTAAGCAAAAAAAGTTTATTTCCAAGCAAGACACACAGTTCATACCGTCGCATTTTAAACTGTTGTACACATATTTTTAGTAAAACATAGATAAAAATCAAACGAAACTCATTCACCCTATAACAAGACCACCTGTCTGTTACAGAAAAATACTCAGAATACATCTCTGAACAACCACCGAAATTTTGTCGCTGGAGTGGTGGTGTGCTTTGTATAAGAAGACAAAGTAGTAAGTCACAGTCTGTACTCGTCTCGTTCCGCTCTTTCCACGTGCCTCACCCACGCACTGCTTTGTGATTTGCAGGCAAGGGGCTGACGCAGCTGGACCTGTCGCAGAACCACCTGAGCCTCATCCCATCGGCTGCGTTCCACAACCTGCACCACCTCATCCTGCTCAACCTCAACCACAACCGCATCAGCGCTCTGCGGGCGCGGGCCTTCGAAGGACTGGACACCCTGGAGATCCTCACGCTGTACGAGAACAAGCTGCACGCCGTCGACCCCGAAGCATTCAAAGGCCTCGAGAAGTGAGTACCTCTGTTCTGTACTGCTATAACTATCAACAAATACTGCATGAGATTTAAGGATAATCCAAGTAACACATGAAAATCTTCCATTCTACAACCTTTGGAACAATTTTCTCATGAACAGCGGTATCAAACGACGTCATTGCACACCACTGAATTTCACGTAAAATTATAATGTATGTTAAAAAGAGTACTGAAATTTAGTTTTTACATCGTATGGAAACGTCCTAGTGATGGGCCGTTGACAACACTGTATCCATCATAAGCTCCTGAATAGCTTCACTGATTCACTGTATTAACATCGTTGGTGGTGATATGTGCAATGTGTGATTTGCGGAAGTAACGATCCAACGTAAAATTTTAGCATGAAAGTCTCACGGAAACGTTTGGACTAACATAAGATGATGATGTTCTGCGTCGAATGCCGAGTTACCAATAACACTTCTGATTGAAAAGTGCTCGTCATCCAATAAATGAACAAAACTTCCGACCAGGAAGGCCTTCGGCCTAAAGTGGTGACGCGGGAGATCAAAGACCTGGTACACGCCCAGTGTTGTCTAACTGCCAGATTACTTGCAGGAACAGATATCACTGATTGTGCATTTTCATCTTTTTGCAGCGAAATGACTGCACAATTACGTTTCTGGTGTTCAGCTTCTTAAATTCCACGCTTTCTTCTAACATTTCGGCCGTGTACCGTTCGGGCCATCTTCAGGGCGAGCCGAAAGACAGCACTCACTCTGCCCTTTTAAAACCACAGAGAGCGTTATGCGCATCGGGCCACAAATACACAAGGACCAGAGGCGTTGATCGGCATCGTGTATCCACTGCATAGCCACAGTTTCAATACATGCATATATCCATACACAATTGTATTGGTGTCCAGTTCTGAGCTATTTTTAAGGTTTCAAGCGTCTAAATCATTGAGAAGTTTGTTTAAAATCGGTTGTGGAATTTGTCCCGAACATACAGCATTTACAGACAAAGTTTCACTTTTTGAATAAAAACCACTGAAGCATTAAAGGTATGACCATTTAGTAATTTAAATTACATCATCATGTGCAAATCTTAATAAAAATGAGAAGGAAACCTCAAACATAATTACTCAACGACCGTATCACAGTGATTAAAAGTGTCCGCAAGACTGAATACTTACATTACAGTTGTCAAGCCACTTTTACAATACGATACCGAATCATCCTTTAAAATATGGGAAACTCACAAAACGCGATACTAATGGGGGAATGGGGAGCTGTAGCCGCGACGGTACAGAACGCTGCGACTGCCAACTGCCTGCCATACACGAACTGACAGGATATCAAAACATAGGCCCCAAAGGAAGCGGCGCATGTGCTTGAATAATGTGATTGCGCTTGAATAACTTCAAATACACTGTAAGGAAAAGGTTGAGAAATAGGGGTACAAAAATAAACCTGTTAATAGAGACAGCAAATGTCAAGTGAATAACAGACATATGGATGAAAGCCTAGCACCTATTGTGGGCCATTTATGAACATAACACTTAGAATTTAAAAAATCTTAAATTCATACAATTTTTAAAAATTTAAAAACGGAGAATAGCCCCAGTAAAGCCTCCAAAGAAGAGGAGGTTAGGGGAAGAGGCTGAATAAAACGAGCTATTCGTTTAAGTAGTCGAAGTTAGCGAAATTGGTCTTACGACCTATTTCAGTTTGGTAATTGTTTGGTTTGAAAGTTTTCTTAACGCATGAAAAGCTCTTCCAGGACATGGAGAACCTTACACTAGCGTTCTGAGTGCGAAATTGTAAGACGTAATACTAGAAACTGAGTGTCCCGTTCCGGATAAATGTGAAATCAAGGAAGAATTGGAACCAAAATCAAAAATACCTTTCTTAAACCTATTGAACAGGATTGGGGAGAAGAGAAATTTGTGGCACAACTTGACCAGAAGAAGGGATCGGTTGGTAGGACATGTTCTAAGGCATCAAGGGATCACCAATTTAGTATTGGAGGGCAGCGTGGAGGGTAAAAATAGTAGAGGGAGACCAAGAGATGAATACACCAAGCAGATTCAGAAGGATGTAGGTTGCAGTAGGTACTGGGAGATGAAGAAGCTTCCACAGGATAGAGTAGCATGGAGAGCTGCATCAAACCGGTCTCAGGACTGAAGACCACAACAACAACAACAACAACAACAACAAACCTAACTTGAAAGGACCGTCCACTTTGGTCTACATACTTGGACTGGAATTTTTTACAGGTAAAGTTATAAACACCTGACCAGTCATGGGGATCCTTTTCGTACTCTCCCTGTGTTTAAGCATAGGCCCATTAATCCTAGGAATGAAATATGCCGCGACCATATCTTTTGTATATTTGAAACGGTTCCATAGTTCGAAATATAATCATAAGAATTGACCCTCATTTGACCCTGGTTCGGAGCAGTCCTACGGCTGTTCTCTTTTACTTTTTGTAAAAAGGCCTTTATTAATACCCAGGACAAACCAGCGTGGTGCCCATTAAACTTGCTGTGAACTGGATGACGTTACATTCGCGTTCATATGCCACTTAAGATAATGGTGTATTACGTTATCTATAAAGCACTCACTGGAAAGCTCCAGTTTTATGCTGTAGAAGATAGGAGAAAGAACTATGAATCCCTGATTCTTGGTTTCCTATAATTGCCGTACTGAAAGGAATTTCCTGAATTAATGACCGATATCTCTAAAACCGGTGAAACCCCATTTAATCTATGTTCGACTGTGAATTGTATGTGCTCATTGAAACCATTAAGACCGTGGAGAATATCGTCACACATTGGGGCAGAACATTTATATATTAGGAAGATGTCATCTACATACCGTGATCATGGTAACACCTTACTGTAGTGCACAGGTATGTCACTGAAAATCTGATGTTCTAAATCAGTTATAAAAAGTGTTTGCGAAACAGAACGACAAAGAGGAAACCATAGCCAGGTCATGGCTCTGAACGTAGACGTCATCACCAAAGTTGAACTAGTTGATATTTAAACCTAAATGCAGAAGCTTCAAGATATCCTTCACCTCCTGTAATGGTCTACCACTATAATGCCTGAGACTGTCCCTAACAATATTTTCAATTATATCTGTGAGGATAGTAGAATATATGCTTTTGACATCTAGTGAGACCATGGTTGTACCTGGGAGGGCACTTACATCAGAAAGTTTGCTAACTAATTCCTCTCTGTTCCTTACGATGCTACTTGGACGAGAAACATTATAAACTGACACTAACAACAGCGTGTGATGCTGGCCAAGAGAAAGGATACAAGATAAAAGCGCGAAAGTAGGAGACTTCACGTACCTCTTCCAGTTAACTCCTGAACTGTCTTTATTTTGCATACGTTCTTGCTTGTAGCTTAGGCGGAGGCTTGTTTTGCAGCCGTGAATAACAGCGCAGTAGTATGACCCTGTTGCCACGTAACGTTACTGTAGGCGGATGTTACTGTATTCACGTTGTGCATGCGGTGTGACACACTTGTGGCTTCCTGAAGCTGCTAGATTATTTGCTATTGTACTACCCATGTCGTGATAATGGCTTCAAAGCCAACGAGGATCGTTAGTTCAGTGTGTCACAACACGTTACAAGAGCACAACAGTGTTCTAAAACTTGGCGAAACCATTCCATCTCGCAGCATTATTTTTAATGTGTACGGTACTGAATTTTCATTCCAATGTTTCGTCTTCCTTTTATTCACTGGAAATATAAATAGCGAGTACCAGATCAAACTGCAGCAGGAACGTTACGATTAATATTACCTAAGTCTGCATGTGAATATTATTAAGCGCATTTCTAGATAACTACCGGCAAATGACAAAAGAAAAGAATTTTAGGCGTTTATCGCGCCGTCTTTAGAAATGGAGCAGACAATGAGGAGGGTGCGGTAGGGGGGGGGGGGGGGGGAGAGCGTGGGGGGGGGGGGGGAGAAGAAATGAAATCAACCGTGTCTCATTAAAAAAAAAACATCCAGGTATTTCCTTCCAACGGTTTAGAGATGCAGAGGATAATCTTAATCTGGATGGTCAGATAAGATTTGAATCCCATTTCTCCTAAATGCGAGTCATTACGGTGATTAACCCTGTCAAATTGAATTCAGCTGTTTGCTTCACCTGAAATTGGGAATACGTGGCTGTTGATTCAGTAAGTATAGCCATTTCTACTGCCTCCAGGTATTTGCGTTAAACGGTACTCATAAGGACCCGTTAATCTTGTTGTCAAATTGTAACACATGTTTATGTGATATGAAATGCAGAACTTCCTTTGCAATAACTTGTTATTTTGCATACTACGAGTGATAATAGCTATAATTTATATCAAATAACTGTTTATCAGAAGGAACAGCATCATCTGCATAAGTTAATAGACATGTTAAGAGAATGACTAAAATAGTTACGAGGCATCCTCCGCCATGTGTTGTTTACGGACTCACGCTTATGTACAATATGTGTATGTGTCACTTGCTTATATTAAGATCTGGCTAGCAATCTTTATTCACAAGTACACTGACCAGCGAAAGCATCATAGCCTATTGGTCCATTTTTGGGATTCGATATAGGAGAGGTACTGCGTGGCACGAATTCGACAATTCCTCGGTAGATTTCTAAAGGTACATGATACTAGGTGCCTATGCACAGGTCACGTAGTTTTCGTAAATTACGGGCCGACAGTTTGCGGACGTAGAGGGCTCCCCATAACGTCCATTGTATTCCATTGAACTCACATCAGCAAATCTGTTTACTAAGACTCTCACGTGATTTCACCATCCTGCTCCTCAAACCACTGTAACAGGGTTTTGCCCTTGTGACATTCACTGTTAGCCTGGTGCAAGTTGTCATTGTTGTCGGGGTCCGCAAGCTGCCTCTGGATCACGGGGTCCTGCCTTCGATTCCCGATCGGGTTGGGGTTTTTCTCTGCCTGGAGACTGGGTGTCTGTGTTGTCCTCATATTTCATCATCATCATCATCATTATTCATTACAGTGGCTAGATTGGAATGTGTACAAGAATTGGGCTGTGTAAAATCGGGACTTTGTACGGGCGCTGATGACCGCGCAGTTGACCACCCCTCAAACTAAACATCATCAACATTGCTTTCGGGCAAGACATCAAGCATGAATGGATGCACGTGTCAACAATACAGTCCACGTAGGCTACAGCTATCATGGTACATAGTAACTATTATCAGATAGCTGTAGTCGAGGAATAATGTGAACAGCACTGTAAAGCATGTCCGGAGTTATGGTGAGGCATTGGCGTCGGATATTGTCTTTCAGCATCCCTAGAGATGTCGATCGATCACGGTACACTTGCGTCTTCAGGTAACCTCAAAGCCAATAATCGCACGGACTGAGGTCTGGGGACCTGGGAGGCCAAGCATGACGAAAGTGGCGGTTGAGCACACGATTATCACCAAACGACGCGCGCAAGAGATGTTTCACGCGTCTAGTGCCAACCTGCATAAACATCGTACATTCCAGCAGGTGTTTATCGCCAGGCTGGGGATTATGTGATTCTGTAGCATATCGGCGTACCTCTCACCCGTCACGATAGCAGCTACAAAACCAGAATCACGCATTTCCTCGAAGAAAAACTGCGCGATAACGGTAGATGTGGTAAATCCAACGCATACCGTGACTTTCTCGTCGTGAAATGGTGTTTCCACGACAGTTTTAGGATTTTCGGTAGCCCAAATTCTGCAGTTGTGGGCGTTGATAGACCCTCGGAGCGTGAAATGAGCTTCATCGGTCCACAACACATTACTCAACCAATCGTCATCTTCCGCCATCTTTTGAAACGCCCACACCGCAAATGCCCTCCGCTTCACTAAATCGCCAAGTAACAGTTCATGATGCCGATGGATTTGTACGGATAGTATCGGAGGGTAAGCCTAAGTGCCAACCAAACAGTAGTGTATGGAATGCCGGTGCGACGTGGGACTGCACGAGCGCTGACTTCCCCGTGCATAGACGAACCCGCTACAGTCTCCATTTCTTCCTGAACTGTTTCAGCAGCATTACGCCTTGTGCTCGGTCGGCCACTACGGGGTCTATCGTCTAAACAAACCGTGGCTTCGAACTTGGAAATCATTCTCGCCACAGATGCATTTGTCAACGGACCTTTACCCGTTCGAAACCCTTCTTATGGCGAAAGGATGGTAAGGCTGAACTATCACATTGCCCATTCTGATAATACAGCTTTATTAAAAGCGCCTTTTCAAATAACGTCAACATGCTGCGACTGCTGGCGCATCTGATTCTCTCTCTCATTACAACTCCTTTTATACACGATTGTCATGCGCAGTCACTGACGTTTTGCTGTCGGGCGCCATCTGTCGGACATTTTGTGAACTTTTTTTGGTTTTAATAAAACCCCATGTCATTCCAAGCATGTGTGTCAATTTTTACCTCTCTATCTACATTATTCCGTGGTTTATTAAGTTTTCAAATTTATACTGATTTTTTGATCACCCAGTATATCAACGCCTGTTGACAGCATAGGGTCTTTATTTAATTATCATTTCATTTTGTGGAATGTCACATTATTGTCTGGTTACACGGTTAGCCGTCAACAAGTAAACCCTGTCCTCGACAGTCTCCTAATCTCAATATTACTGAGTGTTTGTGTTCTATTCTGGAGAGAAGAGTGCGTGATCGCTATCAGCCTCCATCATCGGTGCCTAAATTTACCAGTCTTTTGTATAAATGGTGGTATAAAATCCCCTTAAAATCGTTTGGGACCTATATTTATCTATTGCGAGACGACCGGAAGCTGTTTTGAATGTCAACGGTTTTCCTACGCCGTATTAGACATGGTAAAGTGCCTTGTTTCCGCTATCTCCACGTTTTTGTCCACCCCCTGCAGATATACGATCCTTTAAGGTGAAGCTATTATTTTCCTACTTCCAAACACCGTGCTCCATTTAATTGCAATTCTTTTGCAATTGCGACGTCGACTAACGAGGAAACTCGCGCTTTTCGTTGGATGAACTTGCCAAACGCTGTCGCCGGTGAAGTTGTTACGTCGCCCCTCCTGTCTCTCTTGCACGGAAATAATTTTATTCCGACCTTATCGTGAAATCGATACCCGTACCCTCATCGGGGCAAACAAATTGAGATTTTCCCCTGCCCCGAACGAATCATTCGCCAAAGACGGCGGCGCTACAGCATCTCATCGCTTCTCCATTACTGGTCTCTTCTAAATAATTGCTTCATCTGGGAAGAGGCGCGCTCCGAGAGGTGGCAGGCGGCGCTGTCCCCGGTGTCGCTTTCAGCCCTGCTGATGATCGCTTCCTGCCGTCTCCTGGAACTGCAGGTGGAAGAGGCAAGGGATGCCAGCACCCCTGGATGTAGAGAGTTATCAGTTTCTTTTACCTACTACACATAGATAAACGATAACCACGGAGATGTCATGAGAGAGAGAAAGAAAATGTCAGTTTCTTTTAAGAAACGAAGAAGCCGTCAGTCACTAATTAAACTTGTGTTATGTCTTATGTTGCGCTCTTCGTAGCTTCAGATCTCTTATTCACTAAAGTCTATTGACTGGTAAAGAGTACCGATTACCAGCAAACTGTTTCATTTAAGACGCTCCTGTGTTGCAGTTTTCTAATAAATTTTACGTGTTCTTGCGACATACATTCCAACAATATCTGATCAGATATTGCTATATAAATATATGTATTCAATAGGTAAGACCAAACTTTTTTTTTTAAAACGACCTAGTTTTGGTAGTTGATACGGTACAGTGGTCCAGTAAAAATCTTGAACGACACAGTGGGCTGGAGAACTGAGTATGAATAACCTCGAAGCCATAGGTTTTAAGAAACCTTCCAACTCAATTTGCGAAGTGACTGTCCCTACGAAATAAGACATCGTCCCAGCTTATTTTAATAAACAGAAGAATCAATGTTGCACCTTCCATTGTTAAGACGGTGGGAAATTCGGAACTGAGAGGAATCTCTTAAGGGGGGCAGGACGTCAAAAGGGCCGACTTGGAGCAGGAGAGGCACCACAGGACATTTTAATTTCCACTGTCTATACTTTTACAAATAACAGCATGACCAGGAAGCATTCAGGATTCATACTCATAGCAGTGGAAGTTCAAAACCGTAACAAAACACTTTTTTCTACATGTGAAATTTCATCATTTTTCACTTATTACTGGCTGCATTTGTTCCTATAGGTACACTTTTCTTTCTAAGTAAGAGAGATTCTTCGATGACTTTTGCACAGTATACAAACCACAGTTACAGGTGTATGAAACTCTAGAAGTTATTTAATTTACGAAAACATCAATGAACTGTTACATTTTAAATTTCATGTTTAGCAAAAACTCAAGTTTTATGGTAAATTATCTCAATTTTTTCCACAGTTTCTTAATAGATTTGGAAAATTCTAGAGTTTCACACACCTGTTACTACTGTTTGTATGCTATGAAAAATTCATTGAAGGATCTCTCTTACTTAGGAAGAAAAGTGTACCTATAGCAACAAATGCAGCCAGTAATAAGTGAAAAAATTATGAAACTTCACATGTAAAAAAAAGGTATTTTGCTACGTTATTGAACTTCCACTGCGATGAGTGTGGGTCCTCAGTCCTTCCTGGTAATGCCGACAAAGTCTTATGAATTTATTTGGAAAAGTATAGACAGTGGAAATTAAAATGTCCTGTGGTGACTCTCGTGCTCCAAGTCGACCCGTTTGACGTCCTAACCCCCTTAAGGAGATCTCATGCCACCACGGTTTAACTGACTATTCGTTCTGATGGCAAGCTACACTACTTAGTAACTGGATGTCTAGATTTGAGGGTGACCTGTAACAAAAGATGAAAGAGGTTACTCTTAGAAAAGGTACCACGTGAGCCAGATGGCGCCTTTCTTCATTATACTTGACTAATGCCAACCATCATAATCGTCCGAGGTAAACATGGTAAATTAACTTTTTTTAGAGGGTTTGAAGTCATTATCTTCTGACTGATTTTATGCGACCCGCCACAAACTCTTCTCGAGTGACAATCTCTCCATCTGAGTGTGTAACTTGCATCCAGTGCCCTCAGTCACTTGTTGAATATTGCCCATTCTCCTTCTTTCTCTACAGTTTCTACTCCGTACAGCTCCCTCAAGTACCACTGACCATGCAAGTAACTTCTTGGTGTCTCAGCGCCCGTAACCCAGCGAGGAGGCCCAGAGGACTCGCATTACAGGACGACAGTCTAAATTAGCGTCTTGCCATCGAGATTTAGGTTTTTCATGATTTCTCTAAATCGTTCCAGGCAAATAATTGGATGGTTCCTTTGAAAAGGGCGTGTCCGATTACCTTACCCATACTTTCGTAATCCTAGATTGTGCTCCGTCTATAATGACAACGCTTCCTTCAATATCCTATAACCCTGCACCTTCTTCTCATCAATGTATTCCTCATGTAGCTTTCCTCGCTCATTCTGCCGAGCAGCTCCTCATTTCTCTACCCATCAGTGCACCTATTTACAATATCCTTTCATAACACTGCATTTTAAAAGTTTCGATTCTCTTCTGTTTTTTCCCATAGTTGATGATTCACTACCACAGCTCGCTGTGCACCTGACGTACATTCCCTGAAATTTCTTCTTTAAATTGAGACCTATCTTTTATATTAGAAGATACTTTTTTCCAAGAATGCCATCATTCTCCACACTTATCTGATTTTATGTCCACCTTGTTTCGTCTGTTAACTGTTATTTTGCTTGCAAAGTATCAGAACCCATTCACTAGGTCTGTCCCCCTCCCCCCTCCCACCTCCATTTTGATGTTACGTTCACTGCTAATCTCTATTCTGTTAATCCTTATTACATTAGGCTCTCTTCAGTTTACTAATGGTCATTATTATGTACTCATTACGCTGTTCATGCCGTTCGACGGGTCTTCGATTTCACTGAGGATAAGAACGTCATCACCGAATCTGATCATAATTTAAACTGAAGGTAGAGTGGGAGAAAGGAAATGAAAGGGAAGTAATGATATCAGTAGCATGGCGATGTTGTGGGAATTCGCGGCGACGACTGAAAATGTATCCCAGACTGTGACTCGAATCCGGGATCTCCAGCTTGCTAGGCAGCTGCTTAACCACTGCGCCTCTCGGACGCAGTGTTAATCGCAAATGAGTGGACTATCTCGGTACACTCTCAGGCCGACTCACATTCTCACGTAGCCCCACTTCTCCGTAGTCGCCGTCGATGTCCTCTATGCTCGCTAACTTTAAAGTCCCACTGGAGGTCGAATGCAAATGTGCATCCGCAATGAAGATTGCCGGTTCATTCCCCATCGAAGCGAATCAGTTATATAGATGCGTAGTGCCTGTTGTTTTGGACATGTCCGAGGCGAATTAATTATATGAATGGGTGGTATCTCTTCTTTCGGCCATGATAATTTTTGGCGTTAATACACACTTTAAAACCGTTAACTAGTTTTCGGTAAACAATATGTCCAAAAGAACAGATACCACGCATTAGTGTAACCTTATCGTTAATATCCTGTTGTTGTTGTTGTTGTGGCTTTCAGTCCAGGGACTGGTTTGATGCAGTTCTCCATGATACTCTATCCTGTGCAAGCTTCTTCATCTCCCAGTACCTACTGCAACCCACATCCTTATGAATCTGTGTAGAGTATTCACTCTTGGTCTCCCCCTAAGTCTTTTATCCTCCACGCTGCCCTCCAATACTAAATTGGTGATCCCTTGATGCCTCAGAATATGTCCTACAAACCGACCCCTTCTTCTAGTCAAGTTGTGCTACGAATTTCTCTTCTCCCCAATTCTATTCAATACCTCCTCATTCGTTATGTGATCTAACCATCTAATCTTCATTATCCTGTTATCCTGAATTTTAATTCCGTTCCTGAATTTTTTTCTGTCATTGTATGTTGGATATAGTGTTCGCAGGGGTGAAAAACTACGTCCCTGTGATATCCTTTTTATCAGAGCACCTTGTCCTTACTGTTTCACTTACGTTTACAAAAGTCTGAACAGCGATGATCGGTACATCCTTCGAATTATGCTGCAATCAGAACACACAGAAGAGAATGCAATTAGAGTGACATTCAAATATATGAAATGTAGATTAGTTACAAACTACGGCGTGCTCACACTTTATTCAACATATAAAGGTCATTATAGATATTTGGATTTGGGTTATGATGTGTTCGATGTGCCTGCCATCCTTGGCGATGATGCGGGGTGGACGAATAGCAAAATTCTTCATGACTCGCTGAAGTGTCGGAACATCGATGTTGTCGATGACCTCCTGAATGGCTGTTGTCAGCTCAGCAATGGTTCTGGGGTTATTGCTGTACACCTTGCATTTAATATAGCCCACAAAAAGGAGACGCACGTGTTCAGATCAGGATAATATGACGGCCAATCGAAGCCTATGCCAGTGGCCTCTGGGTACCCCAGAGCCAGAATGCGATCCCCAAAGTGCTCCTCCAGGACACTCTCCTGCTTCGATGGGGTCGACCTCCGGCTAGAATGGGCCACATCTAGTCGAAATCAGGGTCACTTTGGATAATGGGAATGAAATCATCTTCCAAAACCTTCACGTACCGTTAGATGGTCACCGTGCCATCAAGGAATATCGCACCGAATATTCCGTGACTATTGCATACCACAGCCACCCGCGGGATTTCAGTCCCCAAAATGCGCCAGTTTTGCTTTTCGACGAACCCATCCAAATGAAAGTGTGCTTCGTCAGTAAACCAAACCATACATGGGCATACTAATTCCCTTCAAACCCCACGGCCAACAGTGCTTGAACGTTCTAACGCAAACCGTTCAGAACTTATGACGATTTTATTTCATATTGTTGAATATATATATATATATATATATATATATATATATATATATATATATATATATATATATATATATAACATTATTTTGAATCAAAGGCCAAGAACGGATAGCAATAGGAGATATGTCTGTGACAGCAACTGAGGCAGGCGCGATGTGGACTGGATAACCCTTTAACGCACGAGATAGCCGCAACGGTGTGACTTCATGGCGTACGGAATCGTCCGCGTGCATGAGCTCTGCTGAACACAGCAATGATTTGTTACAAATTCTGGACACGCTTTTATTGGCACAACGTGTGACGGGAATCGTAGCGGGCTACTCGCTCATTTGTCTATGACATGACAGGTCTCCTGCTGAAGGGGTTAGCGTTGAGTAGGAGTCTGAGCTGTCCTCGCGCGTTGGACTTAAAACCGCTTCGTAATGCGAGGTGTTGCCCACGTCACCTGTGTTCGCCACAGAGCGGTACGAATAGCCCCACTGCTGTTGTCCTAGTAGAAATCGCTATCTGTTAACACAGTACATACCTTTTTTTTTTCAATCATCTGTCTTCTGACTGGTTTGTTGCGAGCGGCCACGAATTCCTCTCCTGTGCCAACTTCTTCATCTCAAAGTAGCACTTGCAACCTCCGTACTCAATTATTTGCTTTATGTATTCCAATCTCCACCTTCCTCTACAGTTTTTGTCCTCTGCTACCATGGAAGTCATTCCGTGATGCATTTGCAGGTGTCCTGCCATCCCGTCCCGTCTCCCTGTCACTGTTTTACACATATTCCTTTCCTCTCCGGTCTTGGGCAGAACTTCCTTATTCCTTACCTATTTAGTACACCTTATTTTCAACATCCGCCTGTAGCACCACGTCTCAAACGCTTCGATTCTTTTCTGTTCCGGTTTTCCCACGGTCCATGTTTCACTACCATACAGTACTGTGATTCAAACGTACATTCTCATAAATTTCTTCTACATACTTACAGAAGTGTTAATGTGAACTAATGTGACGGGTAGCACTTTAAGATAAACATAGATTATTAACTTGACCCATTTTTCCTTTTGTTTGTTTGTTTTATTGGGCCTCCAGAGTTTGTACTCTGTTTATGCACTGATAAAATATGTTTACATAGAATACATAATTTTACAGAGGTAATAGATAAATCCATATTTACGGAATTGAAAACTCAAGCTGTCAACTTCATCCACAACATACATTCAACAAATAGAATGATAAGTAAACTAGACACATGAGTCCTATAAATTTTACATGAAGAGGTAAACCGTACTGATCAAAGTATTCAGATATTCCTACTGTTCATGGTCAGATTTGGAACACGAAACCAAGATATGGTTTACGGCAGCTTCTGAATTGGAATCACACTCACATGCAGGTGGATCGTAAATGTTGTTTCTATACAGATGTACATTCGTGGACAAAGCGAGCGAGAACTCTAGCCTTTGCGTTATGCTGATCCGCACAGCTTTGAAGTCTGTTACACAGCAGAACAGGCAAGGCGACGAAGTGCTACCTACATACTAAGCACAGGCGTGAAATTGAAAACTATCCGAACTTTGTCATACTGTTTTTAATCATGTGTAAGACTGACTATATTAACGCTGATTAGTGTGTTAAAGTCGTTTATTATAAGATATAAATGAAAGAAGAAACTAATTAGTATGAACTGTACTAATAAAAATTAATTTCAGCTTATCGAGATAACACAAATGTTTTAGTAAGACAAAGTACTCCACATCGTTACCAATTAGCAAAATATTACGCGCATTCGGTCACGAAACGGTCTGTGTCATCGTTCAGACCACACACACTGGATTATCGTGGCTGAACTACCATGAAAGTTTGCAAATTTAGCAAGGCGTTAAGATTCATAACGAAATTATCTTTTCGTGACTGAAGCTTCTAGAACCGCTCGGCCATCGCACCCGCTGAAACCCTTTCCACCATTAACAGAATTTCGTTATGAATTTTCACGTACTGCTAAATTTGCACACTTTCATGGTAGGTCAGCAACGGTAGTCCAGTGTGACTGGTCTGAACGATGACACAGACCGTTTCGTGGCCGAATGCGCGGAATATTTTGCTAATTCGTAGCGATGTGGGGTACTTTGTCTTACTAAAACAGTTATGTTATCTCAATGAGCATTATATCCACCTTTATTTTGTCGAAATACATTCCATATGTCTCGCCACTGCTGTTTTCCGCGGCTCTTGACTTCACGTAAGTAGTCTGTATAGCATAATTTCAAATTGAGAATGTTCCTCTAGATGCAACATGCATCGCTAAGACGTCAACTTCCTCATAGTAGCGAATGTAAAGGTGTGATTGCAACCACAGGTGAATGACAGCCTGCCATCTTCGTTTAGAGCGAACACATTCTAGTGACACATCCAAACTATAACTGTTGGTAGTATTATTCGATCTTCGGTATTGGATACTTTAACAACACTCTGGGAATCGGACACGATTAATATTTGTAACGAGGAAGTTAAGATACATATTTGATTGCTTGTAAAAGTGCCACAGTCTCCGAAGAGAAACTTAAGTTTTAATGATTTGGATCTGAGGTATATAAAAGCACAACCAGTATATTCTTTCTGAGGAATTTCGGATCCATGAATATATATATAAAGATGTAACTAGGCCACTGAGCCTCAACGAGACAGTTAATTCTGCAATTTACTTTAACACTCAACGAGGTTATCATTTTATATTAATAGACTGGAATCTGGCAGCTCAGTGTGTCAAGATCATATTGAAATAAATTCAATTGCGAAGAGCATCGCATAGAATGTATGACAGAAGTCAAAGATTTTGCAAACTGCTGATACTTTACTTCTTCCGCTAGACACAAAAATGTAGTCTCCACTCATATAGACAGGCAAGGCCATTTCTTGAATGAAAAATTTATCTGACAGCATATGCTGAAGGGCATCTGTCATTCCTCCACCAACACATCATTTGTAGATGTCGAACGCGTGGCTCCGAGACAGGTACGAATATCCATGAACTGAAGAGTATCTAACGTGGAGAGTTAAATCTTAGGCACATTCTGATAGAGCATGCAACCTTAATCCAGTCTAGATCGAATAATCCCTCTGTACATTGTGAGTAGAATACTTGATGTACTCCCGACCATACACGGCTGAGAGAGCGAATTATATTTAATCCATTCTCGCGATTATTAACAGTAGACTTTATTTTATACGCACAGCTGAGCTGAGAGTCAAATATCATTCCGAGGAATCGAGAATGAGATTCTATCCGGGAAGTATACATTCCCCATGTGACATGATCAACAATACGAGCAGTGTTCGCTTTGTAAAAAGATATTATCACGGATTTCTTAGCCGAGATCTCCAACCCATTGTTGCACAGCTATTCATCAATGTTTTAGCCGGAAGGTATGAGTCTGCTGTTGAATAAACACAAACATCATCTGCGTACTGTAAAATTTTTGTCCGGAGAGTGATTGTTGGCTTTAAATCATAAGTATAGAAATTATACAAGAGGGGGCTTAAAATCGCACCCGGCGCACGCTCTGAGAGACAAGAAACGGACCGAGGATGTTTCCTTTCTGATATAGCTTGTTATTTGAGAGACTGGGTAACTGATGCCATACATCATCCTCCAAAATTTGTCAGCTTGGTCAAGAGAATCGGTATCTGCACATGATCATAAGCTGCTTAAGGTCAAGAAAAGCAGCAGCGACCCTTTTTTTCCTTTGAAAGGCTCAAATGAAGACTATAGAAATTGAATTTAGATTGTCAATAGCCGCTTCACCTTTTCTAAAATTGACAGCGAGACATTAAATTACATTTTTTGAGCCCCCATTCCAACCTCATTTTACCCACTAGCTCCAGCGTTTTTGCTACACAAGACTACAACGCAGTCGGTAGATAGTTTTTCAGAACTGGGTTGTAACCTGCGTCTTCCAAGTTTCCTGCAGCTCCCGTTTCATTCGATACTGATTAACAATGAACAAGAGCAACTCTTTTGCTTCTTTGGGCAGATTGTCAAGCATTTAATAATTTATGTGATCAATACCAGTACAGCTGTCACACGATGATTTATCATCATTCTTTGGCGAATGAACGAAGATAGTCATCTTCAGCTGGAGGCGCATAGTGCTGGAGTGGGACCGTTGGAGGAGAGAGAGTATCGATAAATCCATGAAGTTGTAGTTCGAAGAGTGGATAGCAGACGTCTGTTTCTAAAAGCCTTTGTTTTATGGCAAATGTTGGTCAGACTGGTCGCTTTACTGAATGAAGAACAAAATCAGGCCAGTTTTCCGTTTTTTCCCGTAACTTTTTTACACGCGTTTTTACTTTTCTCAATGCCGAGTAATTATCCAAGTTAGGATTCTGGCGTTAGGTTTCCAAATTGCATCGGAGTTTTCCACCTTCTCTAAAGCATTCGATTACCACCAAGGAGGATACTTTTTTTCTTCGAAATGTTGATATCTGCTGCGGCTTCCATAGCATTTATTAAAATTTGGTGGCCTTCTTTCTCCTGTAAATTGCTACCTGCAGTTTCGAGGTTTCTTCGAACTGTGTCTTTACCTTTTCCCCAGCTGTCTTCCGCTATTTTCCACTTTCTGGAGTTAATACTTTACACCTGAACGTATGTTCCCGTTAACTGGTTTCCGATAAACAATATGTATTTAAAAATGAATTTTTTTTGACTGATGAGTCCCGCACTCCGGCTATGACGGAGTATGTACTGACGCCCGACGTCATTCGGATGCGGTATGGAGGGGCGTGTGGACACCACTCCGCTTACCTGGCCGATGTGAGTTCCCTAGACTTTGGGGCCGATACTTTTCATTCAAGCATCTCCTCAGCTGGCATCACGAGGCCGTGCAGACATCGTTCTGGTTCTCCCATGCAAATCCTTGACAGTACAAGAAAATGAACCCTTCTCTTTCACAGGGCAGTAAGTTACGCAGCCCACTGAGTCACAGCGATGGATATATGATGATTCTTTGTAGCTGTTAATATACGCATTATTATTAGCAGACTATTGTTTTAATTGTTGTTGTGATCTTCCGTCTGAAGACTGGCTTTATGCAACTCACGATGCTAATGTATCATGTGCACCTGTATACAATACATATATCAGTTCCAACATTCTTACTCTATTCGTTCCTATGTCTTCCTCTACAATTTCTACCCCCAACACTTCCCTCTGTAACGAAAAGAACTATTCGTTGATACCACAGGATGTGTCCTATCATCCCATCTTTTAGTCAAGTTAGGACACGATTTTTTTTAACTACTCGATTTAGTACCACCTCATTAGTTATCTGATCTGCCCATCTAGTCTTCAGCGTTCTTCTATAGTGTCAGAATGTAACAGCTTCTATTCTAGAATGATATTTTCACTCTGCAGCGGAGTGTGCGCTGCCAGGAAGTTTCAGCTTCTATTCTCTTCTCGTTTGAACCGCTTATTGTCGACGTTTTACTATCCTACAATGGTACACTTAATACAAATACGTTCAGAAAGTCTTTCTCACGGTTAAATTTAAATTCCATTTTAAAAAAATTCTTCTTTTTCAGGAATTGTAGAATTAGTATGCAGTTATTCCCTCTCTACCTCGGCCATAATCAGTAATTTTCCTAGTCAAATAACAAAACTCGTCGTCTACTTTTTATGTCTCACTTTTTAATACAATTTCCTTGACTTCGCTTTATTCAGTTCAACTAAATATCATTTCTTTTCATTTTGTTGATATTCGTTCTATAATCTCCTATCAAGACACTAAAATTTTCGTAAAAACATTGTTGAATCGTGTAAACTGAATTCATTCGGGGATCTTTCGTACTGTAGCATTGCGAAAACTCATTCAGGCCGCCGAATCTTACTGTCTGAGACAGTATCGATGTGGCTGTTTCGTTTGAGAGACGAAAATATCAGCTTATCTATTTGTCATCGATCAGAATGTCCGTGAAAGCGCCGATCGTGGTCGGTATGGGACAGCAACAGCAAACATTTCCCTTCAGTAAGTCTGCTGCGCCCAATTTTAAGTAGTGATCTCATTATTTATCTTGATCACTTCTGTTCACGAATCGGACCCTGCTGCGGCTGTAAATGCACACGTATTTCTCTGCAAGACTAATGCAACAGATGATGAAGATCGTTTTCATTTTCAAAGCTCAAGAGGCAATCGCAACGTCAAATCTAAAACATTTGTGGACTATCATAGCATCGGACTTGTCACGTGGTAGAAGTGCAGCTTGGCACGTTCATCTGGCAGTGACGTGGCATTCTGGTACACACAGGCCCGATGCCTAATGGCAGCCGGCGCTGGCCCAATTGCCAGTGCTCGCATTGTCCTGCGTTGCTCAGCATGACCTACCATTTCGCTTCAGTAAGCGCACTCCCTTACACCGGGATAGCGATCTGTAATCAGCCGTCCGCACTGCGTTTCAAATCTGCGTAGTTGGCTCTTAGTCTCAGGTTTGATGGATCAATATCAGCAAGGGCATGGAGCCAAGGTGACTGTGTGGATTTGAGTACGTTACTGTGGTCTCCAGTGCGAAGAATAGTTTTCTGCAGTCCTCCAGCCAGACCATACCATGCAAGCCTCCTCATCTGTGCAGAAATACTGCCACCTACATCCATTTGGTCTCCCTCTACAATTTTTACCCTAACTCATCACTCCATTATCAAACCGACGATTCCTTAGAGTTTCAGAATGTGTCTTATAAACTGTTCCATTCTTGTAATTAACTTGTGCTATAAACCTCTTGTATCTTCGAGTCGATTCAGAACATCTCCATTAGTTACTCGACTTACCCATATCATCTTCAGCATTCTTCTGTAAACCACATTCTTGAATCTTCTGTTCTCGTCTGGACTGTTTGTGTTTCACATTCGTATGAGGCTACACTCCATGAAAAGAATCTATGTGATCAAAAGTATCCGGACACCAGGCTGAAAATTACTTACAATTTCGTGGCGCCCTCCATCGGTAATGATGGAATTCAATACGGCATTGTCCCATCCCTAGCCTTGATGAGAGGTTCCATTCTCGCAGTCATACGTTCAATCAAGTGCTGGAAGGTTTCTTGGGGAATGGCAGGCCATTCTTCACGGAATGCTGCACTGAGAAGAGGAATAGATGTCGGCTAGTGAGGCCTCGCTCGAAGTCGACGTTCCAAGGTGTTCCATGGGATTCAGGCCATGACTCTGTGCAGGCCAGTTCATTACAGGGGTGTTATTGTCGTGTAACTACTCCGCCACAGGCTGTGCACTATGAACAGGTGCCCGATCGTGTTAAAAGATGCAATCGCCATCCCCGAATTGCTCTTCAACAGTGAGAAGCAATAAGGTGCTTTAAACATCAATGTAGGCCTGTGCTGTGGTAGTGCCACCCAAAACAACAATAGGTGCAAGCTTCCTTCCCTGAAAAACATGACCACATCCTAACACCTCTGCCTCCGAATTTTACTGTTGGCACTACAAACGCTGGCAGATGACCTTCACCGGGCATTCGCTATACCTACACCCTGCCATCGGATCACCACATTGTGTACGGTGATTCGTCACTCCACACAACGTTTTTCCACTGTTCAGTTGTCCAATGTTTACGATCCTTACACCAAGCGAGGCGTCGTTTGGCATTTACCGGCGTAATGTGTGGCTTATGAGCAGCCGCTCGACCATAAAATCCAAGTTTCCTCACCTTCCGCCCTGACTGCCATAGTACTTGAAGTGGATCCTGATGCAGTCTGGAATTCCTGTGTGATGGTCCGGCTAGATGTCTGCCTATGACACATTATGAACCTCTTCAACTGTGCCGGCCGATGGTGGCCTAGCGGTTCTAGGTCCTTCAGTCTGGAACCGCGCGACCGCTACGGTCGCAGGTTCGAATCCTGCCTCTGGAATGAATGTGTGTGATATCCTTAGGTTCGTTAGGTTTAAGTAGTTCTAAGTTCTAATGGACTGATGACTTCAGTTGTTAAGACCCATTGTGCTCAGAGCCATTTGAACCGTCTTGTTTGGTTTTTTTTTTCTTCAACTGTCGGCGATCTCTGTCAGTCAACAAAAGAGGTCGGCATGTACGCTTTTGTGCTGCGCATGTCCCTTCACGTTTCCACTTCACTATCACATCGGAAACAGTGGACCCAGGGATGTTTAGAAGCCTGGAAATATCGCGTACAGACGTATGACACAAGTGACACCTAATCACCTGAAGAGGTTCGAAGTCCCTGAGTTCCACGGAGCGAATGACTACTGGAGAACCTGGCAGTAGGTGGCAGGACCATGCACCTAATATGAAAAACGTATATTTTTGTGGGTGTCGGGATACTTTTAATCACATAGTGTACCTTCAGCAATTACAACTCAACCCTGAAATTTATATTCAATGTTAATAAAACGTATCTTTTTTCTCAGACAATTTTCTTGCTGTTCCCAGTATGCATTTTACATTCTCGCTGCACTGATTTCCTAATTTCCTTCGACGTGCCCTGATTCAAATCGACAACATTCCATCAACCTACGTTTACTTTTGTCGGTGTTTATTTTATACGTATCCATTCCGTTCAACTGCTGTACCAAGTCTTTGCCGTCTGAATCAGAATTACATCATCAACAAACCGGACACCTTTTATTCCTTTTCCCCCAATTTCAGATACTTTGTGAAATGTCTGTTCTTGGTTCCCTTTACTGCTTGCTCAATGCACACTTGAAATACTATCGGAGAGAGGCTACAACCCTGACTCAATCCGTAATCTACTACTGCCAGCGTTTCACGCCCTTCGACTCTCATAACTGAAGTCTGTTTTCTGTACAAGCTGCGGATAGCCTTTTGCTTCCTGTTTTTTACCACTACTATCTTCAGAATTTCAGAGCGTATTCCTTTCAATATTGCTGAAAGCTATTTCTATATCTGTAAATGCCATAAACATAGTTTGCCTTTCTTTAGTTTATCTTTTATTATTATGTAGTAGGGTGTGTTCCTACATTTCCCAGGAACTCAAACTAATCTTCTCCCACGTCGTCTTCTACCAGTTTGCAGTATCAAAAATCTACATTTAAACGTGGATGAGTTTCAAAATGCATGTGACCTCATCCATAACGCATTGTAAAAGACGATACGAAAGTAAAAGTTTGTAAAAATGTGAATCTCGAAGATATTTATCATCGAGGCGAATGGTCAGTATCAATAAATAGAGTGTCAAAAAAATATACGAAGTGTAAAGCTGCAATTCCACAGACGAACAAGTTGTTACTCAGAAGTAGACCAGATGAATAACGAAGCAATGCACCAAGACCTGTAAGCAGAGATACCTGAATGAAGAATACAAATTAACATATCCAAAGAATGCCCATGACTTACAGAACTGATCTAACTAGAAGACATATTGAGTGACCGAAGAAGACTGTACAGGCTTCATACGAATTACATGTATTGCTGAAGAAGAAGAAGTAGACGAGAAATACACATTGTGTCGTCCTTAGTTTTGCTGATGGTAAATATAAGCATACATACCACTGTATTCAATAAATACCGAGTCAATGCGTTGCTTTCGTCATAACTACTAATATGTGAAACCGCCAAGCTCATGAATGAGCACCAAGAACAGTTTCATGAAGAATACTTATCATTATAGTCACGTGAATATGATCACAGAAGTCTTCCTTTTCCCACCAGAAGATGACGTAACGTAGACGTAAACCAGAGCTTCGCAGTATCTTTATCTGCCGCTGTTTCAGTAAATGGAGTTTTAGCTTCCATCTACGACCGTTGGTCTGTTTCACAACGCCGCCAGAAAGGCGATAGCGGCCTCAAAACAACAACGTAAATCTCAGATTGATATCTGCTTGCATTTAACTACCAAAGAACTTCCGAAAACACGACATCTACGTGATTTATACCAGTTTTATAAGTCTCTTGAAGTATTTACTGTGTGCAAACTTATCTAACTTTAAGCGGCTGTTTTATTGCTTTATCGATAGTCTCCGTCTCCCCATCTCCAGCGCCATTCCTCTCGCACAGCTTAAACGTCCAAACCGTTGGCATTCGCTAAAAATGTTGACAGGCATTTACGCTGATATCCGTGTCATTAATGTAGTAAAAGTAACTTTTAACTGTCTCGTATGCAACCACTCCGGTTTTATTGCGATATTTAACTTTACACAAACTTCCTGTGAAACGATGGTGAAAATATGCCACATGCCACAGATGGCGTCCTTCGGCTAGTACAAAGTGAACCTTCCCCGGACGCGCATCGAGAGTCCTAGTATGCTAATGTGCAGGTAGCGTAAGGACGCAGGTATGTCGGTGGATTACAGCGTTTCACTTTTTTTCCAGCCCAAACTGAAAGCCTTCGTACTTGTAACTGACTTTTGAACTACTATTCATATGAAAGTGCCTTTTACCATGGCCCTTCAGAATGTTAGTGAGTTTAGTGCATTATCCATTCTATGTAGATAGATACTGAAGTAAGAAATGCAGAGGGGATACATTCCGTAAAGAGGTTCAATGTACAGTCACCTCGTGAACGGTTTCCGTCGTTTGAGATGAACAGTAACACCGGAATAAATTTTACCTCTGCACTTTGTTAAATACATCTGTTTCTAGAAGCCTTCAGCAGTTAGAGTGGTCAACAATTGCTAATGCGAACTGTGTTGTTCCTAGTACAAGAATGCTATTACATTTTTCATTAGGGTGGCCATATTGTCCGTAGTTGCTTTACAGTTCCTGAGGGTATTTTCATTCCGGCGTTACAACTACAAGAAATGCATGTTTTTCTCAACAGACGGCTTTCACTTTATTGAGGTACAGCATGATCAGTTTCCTGTAATTAAAGATACTTACAATTTGATGTGTTTTTAGCATCTCAGAAACAAACCAAACTGTAAATATCTTTAATTGCAGATCGCACATGCCTTAGTTAAATAAAACGAAACGTGTCCGGTGAGAAAACGCGGATTTCTTGTGGTTGTCACGATGGAATAAAAATATTGCCAGGAATAAGAATGCTATTGTTACTGGACCACACAGTGAATAGAATACTAATTTCCCCGCTCTAAGCACAATTTTTGTGTTGCGTTCACCAAAGAAGCTTTGCGTCGAACAAGAAGGTGGCACGAAGAGAAATACTACCGCAGAAATTTGTTGCTGTTAATAAGGCGGCTTGATAGGCATGCGGCACTAATCAACTCCGTCGCACGTGGTAAAGCCGATGTAATGTAACAATCCAGAATGAATCTTTCATTTCTCAGTGTAGTATACGCTGGTATCAAGCTTTCTGACACATGCAGATTGCCAGCTTTTCAAAACGCAACGCATTGGAGTTTCGTAACAACGAAAGCTTCGTTATGGAAACAACTCCCAAATCTGTGGCTAAGCCGTTTCTCCGCAATATTTGAACGTTGTCGAAGTGCTGTCCCAGCAAGGTATGCAGCAGAATTTCTACGAAGTTGTAATGTTGCTGCGTCGGCTGTAGTGACAGTACAAGGTAACTGTCCAAATCGGATTTCCTCCATGACCCGAACAAAGCACTGTTTTAAAGCGAGTTTGCTGTTACAGTGTTAAGGAACAATCAGTGTTTCATTAGAAATGTCCTTTTTCTTACGTAATATCGGTGTTTCTGTAAGAGCGTTAAAAATTTAACAGGACTTAGAGAATGCTTCACTGAACAATTTGAGGTACGGAACCTGGGGTCGGAGAAGCCAGCTTAAGTAGATACGGAAGTACACTTGTCTACCACTTTGTCAAGCATTCCTGTTTTCCAGATTATTTACAACCAACATACGTACACGTTTCCATGTGTTGTTGCTGTTGTGGTCTTCAGTCCTGAGACTGGTTTGATGCAGCTCTCCATGCTACTCTATCCTGTACAAGCTTCTTCATCTCCCACTTCCTACAGCAGCCTACATCCTTCTGAATCTGCTTAGTGTATTCATCTCTTGGTCTCCCTCTACGATTTTTACCTTCCACGCTGGCCTCCAATACTAAATTGGTGATCCCTCTATGTCTCAGAACATGTCCTACCAACCGATCCCTTCTTCTAGTCAAGTTGTGCCGCAAGCTCCTCTTCTCCCCAATTCTGTTCAATACCTCGTCTTTAGTTATGTGATCTACCCATATAATCTTCAGCATTCTTCTGTAGCACCACAATTCGAAAGGTTCTATTCTCTTCTTGTCTAAACTATATACCGTCCATGTTTCACTTGCATACATGGCTACACGCCATACAAATACTTTCAGAAACGACTGCCTGACATTTAAATCTATACTTGATGTCAACAAATTTTTCTTCTTCAGAAACGCTTTCCTTGCCTTAGCCGGTCTACATTTTATATCCTCTCTACTTCGACGATCATCAGTTATTTTGCTCCCCAAATAGCAAAACTCCTTTACTACCCTCAGCATCACCCGACTTAACCCGAATTCATTCCATTATCGTCGTTTTGCTTTTGTTGATGTTTATCTTATACCCTCCTTTCAAGACACTGTCCGTTCAACTGCTCTTCCAAGTCCTTTGCTGTCTCTGACAGAATTAGAATGTCATCGGCAAACCTCAGAGCTTTTATTTTTTTCTTCATGGATTTTAATACCTGCTCCGAATTTTTCTTTTATTTCCATTACTGCTTGCTCAATGTACAGATTGAATAACATCGGAGAGAGGCTGCAACTCTGTCCCACTCCCTTCCCAACCACTGCATCCCTTTCATACCCCTCGACTCTTATAACTGACATATGCTTTCTGTGCAAATTGTAAATAGCCTTTCGCTCCCTATATTTTACCCCAGCCGCCTTTAGAATTGGAAAGAGTGTATTCCAATCAACATTGTCGAAAGCTTTCTCTAAGTCTACAATTGCTAGAAACGTAGGTTTGCCTTTCTTTAATCTTCCTTCTAAGATAAGTCGTAGGGTCAGTATTGCCTTACGTGTTCCAACGTTTCTACGGAATCCAAATTGATCTTCCCCGAGGTCGGCTTCAACCAGTTTTTCCATTCGTCTGTAAAGAATTCGTGTTAGTATTTTGCAGCTGTGACTTATTAAACTGATAGTTCGGTAATTTTCACATGTGTCGACACCTGTTTTCTTTGGGATTGGAATTATTATATTCTTCTTGAAGTGTGAGGGAATTTCGCCTGTCTCATACATCTTGCTCACCAGATGGTAGAATTTTGTCAGGACTGGCTCTCCCAAGGCTGTCAGTAGTTCTAATGGAATGTTGTCTACTCCGGCACTTGTTTCGACTCAGGTCTTTCAGTGCTCTGTCAAACTCTTCACGCAGTATCGTATCTCCCATTTCATCTTCATCTAAATCCTCATCCATTTCCATAATATTGTCCTCAAGTACATCGCCCTTGTATAGACCATCTATATCCTGCTTCCACCTTTCTGCTTTCCCCTCTTTGCTTAGGACTGGGTTTCCATCGAAGCTCTTGATATTCGTACAAGTGTTTCTCCTTTCTCCAAAGGCCTCTTTAATTTTCCTGTAGGCAGTATCTATCTTATCCCTTGTGAGATAAGCCTCTAGATCCTTAAATTTGTCCCCTAGCCATCCCTGCTTAGCCATTTTGCACTTCCTGTCAATATCATTTCTGAGACGTTTGTATTTCTTTTGCCTGCTTCATTTACTGCATTTTTATATTTTCTCCTTCCATCAATTAAATTCAATATTTCTTCTGTTACCCAAGGTTGTCTACTATCCCTGTCTTTTTACTTATTTGGTCCTCTGCTGCCTTCACTATTTCATCCCTCAAAGCTACCCATTCTTCTTCTACTGTACTTCTTTCCCCCATTCCTGTCAATTGTTCCCTTATGCTCTCTCTGGAACCCTGTACAACCTCTGGTTCTTTCAGTTTATCCAGGTCTCATCTTAAATTCCCACCTTTTGTAGTTTCTTCAGTTTACATGTACATTCAGTATTTCCAGCAAGGAAACAAGGAGGTCGAGCCTGATTTTCATGATGCAGGTTTTGTGTACCTTAATTGTCTATAAAGTGGCTATATTGTATCGTATTTACGTTATATCGTGACAGAACGTGCTGTGAATTAACGACAGACCCATTCGATATACCGGTATAGTATTTCCTGGTTGCTGGATTGGAAGGAGAGGTCCCATTCCATGGCTTGCAGGTCACTTGGCCTGGATCCCCTTGGCTATTTCCTGTGGGAATATTTAAAGTCATATGTGATTGAGACCTTAGTGGATTCTGAGACGGAATTATTTGCAACAACTCTATCTGCCTCTCATGTGATTCGAAACTCGCCAATGATATTTGTCAGGATACGTCAGAATTATCTTCGCCGATGCCATGCTTGCATTGAGGTTGACGCCCGTCAGTTTCAGTGCATTTTGTAAGATACTGTACAAGTGGTGCGTCAGTTGTGTCAGTGGTGGTATTTAAAGTTAACTATAAGTAATGTAAATAAAAAAGTACACAATAATATGATTTTATTCCCACTACCTTAGACTGCAGCATCTTCAGTGGAGCATCCTCTACGTCCTGTTAAATTTTCGCACACTTTTACGGACAGAATTCTTGTGGGATGATTGACTAGATACAGGTAATCATTTTAAGTGTACGAACATAGGGCCTCTGACTCATTCATTTTGCCTGGAGGAAACATCACTGTACATTGTGATTACTTCAGTAAATACTCGAAGTGTGTGCCATTGACTTGATGGCATTACTCAGACCGTTGAACCACGGAGCGGTGGACATCTGGAAGTTTTTCACTGCCCTGATCCTGAACCTCTCCTGCAGCAACAGCTATTCGAGCTTCGAGTTCCTCCACAGTGTTTACAGGAGTTTTATACACAAGACCCTTCACGTGGCTCCAAAGATAAAAAAAAAAGAAGAAAAAACAAATGGAATAAGATCTGGGGATCATGCAGACCACTGAACAGGTCCATTACGTCCAATCCAGCGTCCAGGGTACTGTTTATCCAAGAATCTTCTCACTCGATTTGTGAAATGAGAGGTGCCCTATCGTGCTGAAAGAACATTCGTCTTCTCTTTTCAAGTGGCACGTTTTCGAGAAGACCGGGAAATACGTGTTCGAGAAATACAATCTAAACACGATCAGTTAGATGGCGTAGGAGAATGTAAGGCCCCACCACTTCGTTGTGAATAATTCTGGCCCAAACATTAAGTGAAAATCGTTCCTGAAAATGATGGACTACCGTACCTCGATGGTTTTCACGAGACCATACATGGGAGTTGGGACTGTTGAACATCCATCCGTGGATGAAATTCGATTCATCATCCACAGAACAATGTTCTTGAAGTCGGGAGCTTTGCATTCTTTGTTGCAAAAACGATACAGCATTTTATAGTTTCCGAAGTTAAGCTTAGATCACGTAGAGTTCATCAAGCTGCTCTCGTAGAACCGGCATTGAAGCTTCCACAGGTTATAATATATCACAACTTGTCAATTTACTGGCAATCTCAAGCCACATATCTTTTTGTACATAAAAATACACTTTTATTTTATTTTCATGGTTATTTATTTTTACGATTTGCAATATTGTAATACAACCACTTGTTGTACCAGTGCTAATACAATCTAAACAACATTCAGATTACTTTAATAGTTCCGTAAAAGACACATAGCAACACTACATCTTTATTGGTAGGTTGAGGCTTAGAATGCAATTGTTCTTGTGTGAGAGGAAAAACTCTAAAGGGAGACAAAGGCTTCAATACAATAACCAAATTGAAATGTACGTAATGTGCAATAATTACGTAGAAGTGAAGATGCTCGCACAAGATAGACTAGCGTGGTGTTTCGTCAAACTATTGAAGACTACAACAGTTCAAAGCTCACAATTATTCAGTTACTACTCTGTGAAAGTCAGTAAACTGAGATTTTGAAGCATTGAGATAAGATATAATGCAAACTTACTGTATTATTTTGTTTGTTTATCACATCGTCTCTACTCTATTTATTTAAGGCAGTACTTTGAATCAATCTCATTCAGATTACACCCTATTAATTTAGCTTCAACCAATAATTTCCAACCAGAAGAAGGAAGTATGAGATTGTGGTCAACCCATTCCGTAGAATAACGGTGCAGTACCCTGTCACGGCATTCTGGATTAAATTTCCGTGGTATATTTGTTTATAACACGAAAACGATGGAAAAATTTCAAAAATCTGTTGTGACTGTCTGCACTGTAATCTTATGGAGAGAGTGCTGGAAAGCTGGAGGAAAAAAGTGGGTTCACGGAGAACCTTTGCTTCCATCTTCAGCTTTTTCATAAATTTTATACAAAAGTATGAATGAGCACTCTTTTATTTCAGTTGCTGAGTATTCTGAAGTAAACTGTATTGTTTTTGGTTTACCTCTACTATGAGGCGAGTATGTGGTTTCCTTGCATCTGAAATGCATTTCCTGTGGATTTTGTCTGTCCTTAATGTACATGTTTCGGGAAAGAATATTGATAATTACGCTCGAAGAAGTAGGTAACTCACGTAACACACACATACATACACACACACACACACACACACACACACACACACACATTTTACCGACGCTCGAAGAAGTAGGTAACTCACGTAAACACACACACACACACACACACACACACACACACACACACACATTTTACCGTTGCTTTTACGATTAATATTTCACACAGCAAGGAATTTCGGAAGCTTTTTTAATGTCTATAGTGATTTTATGATGTTTTTTATGATTAATAAACGATCAATAAATGATCAATATATCTCTTCCTATGTACTTTATAACATCTCCTGTGCCTTGAATAAATAAAACTCCATTCGTAAACATTTACGAACCTTCAGAATGACCAACAGCAATTGTTTGTCCGCAGTTTAGTTTCAACGCTATATGTTGATTAATGCTTCTGTGGAATGATAGATCAGAGGATATTACGGAACCACGTTGTCACAGATAGATGCGTCACAAGAATTTACCAAGTACATCGTTCAAGCCATGTTCTGTAAATAATGTTTTCTCTCACTTATGGTTCCCCAACGTAAGACGACAGTTACATCAACAATTTAATTGTACATGTTTCGTAAGTAGAAATTTCGGCTTAGCACCTAGCTACCTAAGAGTAATCACATACTACAACTTCCTGCTTAATCAAACAATAACTGCTGCTTACAATGTCCTGCCCTCCGTCCTCCATCGTAATTCATCATTCACATACTTAAATGTCTTACTTCGCGTGTTTACGACACACTACGCCGTTGAATAGAGTTGCATTTAGAACACTTTTGGTTCCAGTTTCGCCTAATAACCCACGAATAAAACGTACTTTACTCTTGAATTAACCTGTCAAAGTGAGGATCAACGTTGGAACTAACAATTAAAAAACCGATTACCAAATACATATTACTAAGCACTTATTTAGTGACGCAATACAAGGGTGTGGTATACTGATCGCTCTCAATAAGTATCGCTTTATTCTATACCCTTCATCTTGAAGTCCACTCCAGCGGAATGGCTTTACCACCTCGCAGAATACCACCACCACCTGTTCGAAGAGAGACAACTGCGAAGAAGGAAAGAAAGGCAGTGGAACAAGAAATTACCCATCCTCCGTACGGGCATGAACCGCACCCGCAACTACTGAAGCCAAGGAATAGATTCCTTAGGACATCAAAGAACTTAGAGATACTGCTGAAAAAAGCTAGGTTAAAACTATGGAGGGTACGGCCTACTTTCCCCCTCGTTGAAAAAAAGTTTTTGAAGCTTTACCTCCAGGCCATGACAGGGAATGAACAACTTGGAAGTCTCTGAATAGACTGAGCTCCGGAATTGGAAGACCAAAGTTAACTTGGCAAGATGGGGATACACTGATCCAAATGATATTCGGTGTGACGATGGAGAAGAAGAAACAGTTCGGCACAAGCCCCGGTGTCGATTGTGTCCAGTCTCCTGTACAGAAGATGATCTTTAACAGGCAAAAGAAAATACACTGTAAGTGGCCAAGTTTTGATCAAAAGTTATTTAATCATAACTGTGTAAAATATATGTACATCTACCTGTATGTTTCTGACACTAGAATAATATTAATAATAATAATAGTACCCTTCATCCATAATGTGTCCGGCGTGAGTCATGTAAATGTACCCATACAAGTTGTTTATTGGCTGTGTCGTTCCTCATGAGCTCATTGACGACGCTATTATGTACCTGAAGACAGCAAGAACGATACGAACACCAGTGCCGTAGACACAGATCTGACGATTACATTCAAGCTAGTCCGACAGGCAAATAAACACTTTGTGATATGTACTTAGGGGGCATACATTGCCTTCAATTGCTCTGTACTTGCTCACTGAAACAGACTAAGCCTACAGAAACTTAACAGTCGATAAACAGCATGAATGTAATAGCCCTTGTTGTTGCCTAAATAGCTCATGAAACTATCCTTGTTCTAATCGACGGATAATCTGGATCCAAATGGCAGTTTGAACTCAAAAATGTGTTATTTGCATGCTTGATAAAATTGCCCTCACTCTTTAGCTGGTGCATAATAAGAAACGGACACTTCCACGGAATAATTCGCAGTTACGTGCGTCAAACTGAATCAATTATGTGTCATAGTCTGACACTCAGTTCGTAAACGGATGTAATAGCTAGTCCGCTGCACTTCCTAACTCATGTACAAACCAGAAGCAAAAATGCGAATATGGTGAATATGTTTCTCTTTAAGAAAACTGTATCAGAAAAGTGGATAAGCAACTGCCTGAATTCTGATTCAGCCTTCCGCACCAAAAATTTTCACATTCGAACATATTCGCACTCTTTTAATATCGCGCATTCTAAGCACTTTTACCCAGTCTCTATTTGTAGTTAAGCCTTCATACGCAGTAGCTCCCTCTCGCTGTCACTGTCCATGCCTCTCTCCCACTGTCTCCTTTTCTTCCCACTGATTTACAGTATATCTCACCGCCATTGTCTCCACTCTTACTTATAGTGTCACCTTTTGTCTTTCTTTTGCGCTGCCACTGTCTCTATCAAACCTCTGCAGTTCAAAAATTATTTTTTCCCCTTTACCAACGCGTTTAAAGTTTCTGTCCAAAATGCAGCTTCCCCTATACCTACGTGTTAAAGCTCACCGGTCTGGAAGGCTCCAGAATCCCCAAGCCGATCTTTTGCACTCATCTTAACTCTCATTTCCACCATTTTCTCTCTCTTTTGTTCCTGCTGCTTCTGTCTGCATCCATCTCTCTTTCCCTTTTACGCCACTGTCTCTCACTGACCACCAAAATCACATCCCCCATTCCTCACGTATACCTCGCAAAAAGCTCATAAAGGTAAGTTCAGAGAGATTGGAGCACACACAAAGAAGAACAGCCATCCTTCCCGTGGACCATTCAGGATAGTAACAGGAAAGGAGTAACAGTTGCACAGAAAATACCCTCGACCACACAACGTAATTTCGTTTGGTGAGTATAGGTACAAACGAAGGTAATTGACGGGCTACCCACAACTGTAGGCGCTGTAGTGCCTCGCAAAATCTCAAGATTTAAATCCAATTGAAAATGTTTGAGCATTAATGATTCTAGACTGGGAGCTACGCCAGGAACCCACTCAAAAGATCTTTTGAATACCCTTTCCTACCGTGTAGAAGACCATTACTCGATCTCAGCGTATTTGTACCTTCATTGTCTCCAACTTTCGAAGTCGCAACGAAGCGTTTTAAAATTCAGGATGATGAGCTACGTTTTAAATTTATTAAAAGTGCCTTTTTTATTATTAATGTAATTATTTTAATTTATAATTATTTTTTATTTGTCCAAAAATGGTAGCAGTAATTGACATAGCCCTCGAGCCACAACCATTCGGTTAATGAGGATTCGTGGACCTCATACAAACAGGAAAAACAGTGTAATAGATTTTCAGCGCCTCATTTTTAATTTTTTTGTTGGAAATTTATAATGGGTCATTCAATTATTCAGTTCCATCTAAACATACTTTCTCTTTTCATCGTTAATTTTTAATATTGAATTTCGCTATATCTTTTAAGAAAGAAGATAACATTGCGCTGTCGACACTCATTCTTACTTCACAACTGTACATTTCATCTCAACACAATCACGGAAAATTTTGAACGCTTTATGATACAGGCCGCACAGTGACACTTTCAAATAATTATAATAAAAATCTCATTTCTTGCGACGTTCGCTTTTAAGAATTTTTTCAGGTTACGACATTGCTATCACTTTTGATGGCTTATTGATAAAGCGTTTACACTTTTTCAAATGTTATCAGAACATTAAAAACTCTTACGTATTACAATCACAGGTATTCATCCACTAAACGTGTTACCGTGTCCATGTCTCAACTCTGACATGTCATTTTCTGACAATTTTATTAATGTGAAATAACGATATTTTAAACTACGTACATGTTGTTCCCCACATATTGTATGAAAGGATAATCTGCAAGGCGAGAAACTCTGGTTTTTGATTACTTCTTTGCCGCTCCCCGGCAAATGAAGCTGAGTATGCACGCAGATAAACGAATCTATTGAATTATGAAGTGTAGGTCTCTTATTCATGAACTATCTCTTGCTCTTTCGAACGACGCTTTCGCAAATTCCAATACAAATATAGGTTTGTCTTTAAAACAGTTTTGGAAACGTAGAGACGTGTTCCATGACCGTTTGGAATAGACAAAGCGGTATACTGCAAAAAAATTAAACAAAATCACAACTGAAATTAAGTTTTATGGTCTGGTCGTTTTTATCTGAAAGAGTTGCTTTCTGTTATGAAGTGAACGTTCGGTAAACATTTGCAGTCATCACTGCTGACGAAACAGGACCACTAAGACAAGCATGGTTAAAATCTAAGCTTATATCAAATTTCCCAATGTTTGCCATGTTCTTTTAGCAAGGCATTTCATAAATGTAGTTCACTCTCTTATAAGAAATATATAAGCAAATCTCACGTTGTAATACATGAAGTAGAGACTGGAAGCTTGTGTTGTTGACAGTGTCATGAAGACGTTTGGGCTGTACACGATACAGGCCAGAATATGTTATAAAGATTCTTTTCAACTCCAGTGTACAAGGAATCTCGATCCCACGTTCGTTGCTATTGCTAGAGAATGTAGTCCTTCCAGAAGAATGATAAATTAAGCCGGTATTTTTCACGGTAGAGTTTAGGCTGAATTGAAATTATTGCTCTGAAGAGCCGAAAGAAACTGATACACCTGCCTAATATTGTGTACGGCCCCCGCGAGCACGCAGAATTGCCGCAACACGATGTGGAAATGACTCGCTTAATATCTGAAATAGTACTGCAGGCAACTGACACCATGAATCCTCCAGGACTGTCCATAAATCCGTAAGAGTAGGAGGGGGTGGAGATCTCTTTTGAACAGCACGTTGCAAGACATCCCTGATAAGCTCAATAATGTTCATGTCTGGGGAGTCTGATGGCCAGCTGAAGTGTTTAAACTCATAAGTGTGTCCCTCGAGCCACTCTGTAACAACTGTGAACGTGTGGGGAATCGCATTGTCCTGCTGGAATTGCCCACGCCGGCTGGGGTGGCCGTGCGGTTCTAGGCGCTACAGTCTGGAACCGCGCGACCGCTACGGTCGCAGGTTCAAATCCTGCCTCGTGCATTGATGTGCGTAATGTCCTTGTGTTAATTAGGTTCAAGTAGTTCTAAGTTTTAGGGGACTGATGACCTCAGAAATTACGTCACATAGTGCTAAGAGCCATTTGGGCTATTTTGAATTCCCCACTTCCGCCGGAATGCACAATGGACATGAATGGATGGAGGTGATCAGGCAGGATGCTTACTTACGTGTCACCGGTCAGAGTCGCATCCAGACGTGTGAGGGGTACCATATCACTCCAGCCGCACACGCTCCACACCATTATAGAGCCTCCATCCGCTTGAACAGTCCCAGGTGAGGCGTAAAGCCTTGCGTCGTGCAGTCTTCAAGGGTACCCGAATGGGCCTTCGGCTCCGAAAACCCGTATCGATGATGTTTCGTTGAATGGCTCACACTCTGACACTTGCTGATGGCCCAGTACTGAAATCTGTAGTAATTTGCGGAAGGGTTGCACTTCTGCCATGTTGAACGATTCTCTTCAGTCGTCGTTGGTCCCGTTCTTGTAGGATATACTTCCGGCCGCAGCAATGTCGGGCATTTGATGTTTTACCGTATTCCTGATATTCACGGTACATTCGTGAAACGGTCGTACGGAAAAATCCCCACTTCATCGCTGCCTAGGAGATGCTGTGTCCCATGGATCGTGTGCCGACTATAACACCCCGTTCAAACTTACTTAAATCTTGATAACCTGCGATTGTGGCAACAGTAACGGATCTAACAACTGCGCCAGGTACTTGTTGTCTTATACACGCGTTGCTGACCACAGCGCCGTATTCTCCTGTTTACAGATACCTGTATTTGAATACGCATGACTATACTGGTTGCTTTGCTGCTTCATCGTATATTGTTCGAGCAGTGCAGAATCCCGACATAGTCGGAAATCAACCTTTATTTTCCATGTTTGCTAATGGAATGATTCTCTATTAGTTCTGCCAATCGTCTTCCCCCAAATTCTGATTCTAATATACTCTCCATATCAGTATTCTGTTGCTGCCATCTTCGGTCCGAAGATCTCCACGCTAGTCAGTCCTACACAAGCCTCTTCGTCTCAGAATAATTACTGCAACCCACATCCATTTGGACCTGCTTACACATTCTACAATTTCTCCCCTCACTCTTCCTTCTGAGCGACCGCTACGGTCGCAGGTTCGAATCCTGCCTCGGGCATGGATGTGTGTGATGTCCTTATGTTAGTTAGGTTTAAGTAGTTCTAAGTTCTAGGGGACTGATGACCTCAGAAGTTAAGTCCCATAGTGCGCAGAGCCATTTGAACCATTTCTTCTTTCCGGCATTTCCGTGAAGCTTTATAAGCGTCCCGTCTACCGACACATCCTTTCACTCAGGATGAGCTAAAATTTGTTTTCTTCTCACCTTGGTTTGAGTACCTGTTCATTACTCATTCGATCTAACCACCTGATCTTCAGTATTTTTTCTAGAGTACGATAGTTCCAAAGCTTCTTATCTCTTCTTGTATGGCCTATTTATCGTCCACATTCCATTCCGCATCAGGGTACATTTCAAAGGAAATCGTAACGCTTAAATTTATAGTCTACATTAACAGATATCTCTATTCAGAAATCATTCTTTTACATCACCTTTACGTTGGCCATTCCTGCGTTATTTTTTTTTACCCAAATAAGATAACTCAATTCGGAGTTTTTAGTGCCTCATTGCGTCATAAAATTCCCTCAGCATCCCCTGATTTAATTCGACTACATTATGTTACAGTAATTTTTTTTTGGTTGGTACTCGAATTTTAAAGACGCTATCCCTTGAGTTCAACAGGCCTTTCGACAACTGACAGAACTGCAGGGTCTGCTGCGCCTCAAAGGGCTTATTTCTGTAGCCCAAACTAAAATTCCTCCTCCTTTTCCTTTACTCCTTGGTCAATGTACAGACTGAACAGCTCTCTTCTCAGTGACGGCCTCCGGTTCGTATCGCATAATGCAGCGAAACTTTCCCATGCTCTTCAGTGAAACCGCATGTGAATAATTATTTTCTTGAGGAACTCTGTAATTCATTACCCTGCCACGATTTATTACAATAAATAATCAGTCAAATAGCAGTTGTAATTGCAGCATGACATCGTTTTAAGTATCATAAGTTTTGTACTGTCGGGGTGAAAAAAGAACTGCAGCGATCGGATGAAAGAATCTGGCGTGCGCTCCTTCGAACGAAATTCTTTCCATGTTTGTCGCAAGGTGGCTGAATGAGCCATTCAGTTCCGAAGCAGGAGATTAGTTTCCCGTGAAAAGGTTAAAGGTCAATAGCGACTGCTTGCAATTTCGTCGCCCTACTCCCTTGGGCAAGAAAAGTGATCCTATTCCTCCACCCATAGTCAATATCTCGTTGAGCGTAGGCCGAGAAGCGACGGTCATTTATTTCGGCTTAATATTATCCACGACGAGGTACTTTCACGAAAGCAGGACGTGTTATTCAACGATGAAGCCTGTATCACTTGCGAATACGCGAGTACAAGTGCAAGAATGTCTTGACGGAATGACTTCCTAAATTCCTTTGGCACCATAGATAAAAGCAGACATTATTATTTGATTTTATAAAAGATAACGTTTGCTAGCTAAATAGTACGTCTCAGAAGAAATAATAGACTTTACTGATACGTTTCTTAGCCAACATTCCTCATGATTAAGTCTCGCAAAATTCTTAAAAAATAAGTTTTATGTTGTAATTTAACGGCGAATACGTATTTGAGGTAGTAAAATGTTTGCACCAGAACTTGTGAAGAGGGTATGTCAGCAAGCACGTTAAGCATTATACAGAGACATGAGAAATAGGTCTGCAGCTACTATACAGGGGAAGTTATCATTCTATAGTGGGCGAAATGGTATAAGGAAAAAAGTAGTAACGGTGTTCCGCAATAAGTTTAACGTAAGTTAAAGATCATATTTGAAATCTGAAGTGAGTTTAAAAAGTTTTTCTTAAGTTTACTACTCCTCTTAACCAGGTTTTAGTTTTGAAAGTCTCATCACATAAAATTACGTGTGGAATTTCAATTGTAACAGCCGAAGATGGAAACAGCTGTGTTCTTCACACATACTCAGAGTTTTTTATAGTATTCCCCATTTTATGCAGCCATACAATTGGTTTTTATTACACACATGGAAAAATTTGGGAGAAATTTCATTAACTATATGAGACAGACACCGACTGAACATATAGGAAATTGAAAATTTGTGGTTAGTTCCTATGGGACCAAACTGCAGGGGTCATCGGTCCCTAAGCTTACGCACTACTGAATCTAAATTAAACAAACTCTGTCCGAATGATTTAGTTCATATAAAAATACTGGCGTTCGATCGCGCGCGAGTGTGTGTGTGTGTGTGTGTGTGTGTGTGTGTGTGTGTGTGTGTGTGTGTGTGTGTGCGTGCGTGCGTGCGTATTTTTGTGTCTGTATCTCTGGGCTGCGGCAGGAGGAGGCCTCTACGACGATATTATCAGCGGCCTTAGGAAATTAGTAGAAACGAATATAGTTAAAACTGAGAAAATGTGAGGAAAGAAATATAAAATCAGTCTGAGATAAAATCACACTCACTCCTACCTAGTCTCACTCCCGTTCATCTGCCAGTACACACTACTCACAACATGGAAGACAGCGTTAAAAGTATTCAGATGTTCTAAAACAGTAAGACAAGAGAAAAACTAATATAGCTTCACAGGAACATCTGGCTAGCTGCTCACTTACTAAAAATAGGAATGAGCCAGCCACCCTGAAAATACATTAAAAAACCTCTACCAATAAATTACGTCATTTCACAAAATTTCAAGAGTCATATCGCATTCAAAATAAGAAATTCATCAAATATACTATCAAGGGAATATTAGGGAAGTCAGATTTTTTTTTTTTCAAAGGAACCACCCCGACCTTTGCCTCACTCGATTTAGGGAAACCAGATAAAACTCTAATCTCTATGGCAGCACATGTGTTTGAATATGGCTCCAATTTGAACGAAATTCCATCATAAGTGTGCCACACCAGGGGCATTGTCTTGACTTTTGACGATTCCAGATAAATTTCGCATTCTCAATTTCCTTTCGCTGCTCACTGCTGACCTTACCTTCTTTTTTCCTTGTAATCGTTGTGAAATACTTGTTAGTTATACAGTCTTACAAAATACCGATTACGAGGCGCTTCGGCGTAGCAGGATGGGGTCAGGACAAAGTAACTGCTGGGATAGGAATGAGGGTTCTGCTCTTTTGTTTCCAAAAATATCAAGGTCAAAGACCATAGTGCATTTTCATTTCGCGGCAGGTAAAATCGTTTGCACAGTCGAATATCAGAAAATTTCATTGAGAAGCATCATCAATCTCAGAACTGAATTGCTTCTGAGAAATCGCAGTGTCAGCGATTTCAGTCAGTTTTAGATCAAATAACTTGAGGTGAATGTACCCGCGTAACGTCCGCGGCAACCGTAACATGTATGAACAATCGATAAGCCGGGAGGAGGCCATGTCCTAGAGGTATCTGTGGTGGAAAGACCTAGCTGAGCGAGGCAGTTCTCAAGTGACACGTGGCCGGTGTTCAGGTTGCTGCTAAGTTTCATTTTCACACTTTTTAAACAAAGAGCCAGAGACTCATCGACAATCAGTTGCCAGCCATTATGTTTCACAATATGTTATCGTAGGCATAGTATGTATCAAAAATAACAGCTGACATAGGACCTTTCATTAGTAACCGGTTTTACTGTTTCTCTCTGCTGAACACCTGGCAGGTGAAGCCAGATAAAACTGACGTTAGGTTATTAAACTGTTTATGAATTTTTAAATGTTCACTTTTAAAATTTTTGTCTGGACAACGGATTTTTATATCTGCAACTACGACTGCTACGAAATGCTACTGAAAGAATCTGATACATGCAAACCTTTAATTCCCATCACTGCAAATCCCGAAACCTATCTTGGAAAAAATTACTCTGTAACATAAGCTGCTCTGGATTATCTTTTAGATATTGGTAAGCTGTGTCGACCTTTTCTTAAACTTATTTCGTATATAAGCGATTAAACGAAATAATGTCTTCTTTTGAGACATCACTAACTGCTCCTAAATTGTTGTTTAGCCATCAATTCTCGCCAATTATTGCGCCCATTAGTTCACTGTGTTGAGCATTTTGTAAAAACAAATCCTGTTTATAACTTTCTAATTCAGTAGTCACTCCTGTCTTATCCCTTCAGCATTCTGACTTAACTGTTGAGTATCTAAATATTTCTACAATACCGCCATTTCATTCGCCTTCTTCACTCCTATATTCAACATTTCTGATATCTGAGGTTGTCTCTTGTTCCGTTGTGACGATACCGACAGTGCTATGGCGTTGTCCCAGTAACATTGCAAGTGCTCCTTTGTGCCGATTGCACCGTATCGCTTCTTATTATTTGCCGAGGAGTACAGTATTTTTCTATACCATTTCCTTTGCACGTAAAGATGGTGTTAAATGCGCCCATACAGTAGTTTTAGATATTCAGCTATTAGTAAAATAAGAGTTGACATCGAGATCTCCGAACATATGGCCACCTTACATGTTTAACACAAGCGTCTGCTAAACATAAAATACTTTGTTTTTCTTTCCGTAATTGACGGAAAAAACGTCTATACAGGAAAAGGGTGCAGGAGATTTGTCTGCTTTACTTACTTATATGACCCACTGTAAGGCTTATAACTGCAGGACGATAATAAGCGAGCATTCGATAATCACAAGCAGAGAGAAAGCAAGAGAGAGGGAGGAATGGAGGGAGCGAGGGTGGGAGATTTCGGAAATAGTTGAATAATATCTTTTGTCGCTTTTGCGCGTCCTAATTTCTTAACAAAAAAGAAAAAAAACATTTTAGTGAGAAAACATCTGTCTACGCCGAGGGCCAAGCAAGTGTCGCCAATACTATTAGCCGTAAACTTTTATTTTTACCTGCGGGCAGTGAAATTTACACAGTATTAAAAAAATTTATCTGATTACGGAATACATTATCTTCTACGCCAATGAAAATGGAAGCCTATACTAAATTTTAGCTCATGCATGGTTTTATTTTCAAAAGAATCGTCCGATTTCACAATGGTATGTCTTCTAAAAGTATGTACATACGTATAGTCTTGGAATACCTTTTACAAATACGTTTACGATGAAAGTATACATTTGCCATTCCAAATGTGCAAAGAGTTCACCACCGGATGCACAACGACCATCCAAAAGATAGTGGAGCTCATCCCGTACTTTGGCGAGCATGTCTGGATTCGGTGCTGCGCCGTGCGGCGTCGCTGTTCATTCAAAACAGTTGAAAAACAAAAAAGGCACAGCGGCGAAGTCTTTCATAAACCTCCACCAAAACAACATCACATACCTTGAGACAGGGAGACCCTGAAAAGCGCTGCAGCGTAAGTTGCTTATGCCTTTTACAGACGTTCCAACGACCAAAATTCTATGGAATTCGTGCAAAACTCTTATTGAGTGCGCTCTATGCCTTGAACGAGCGCTCGGCGGCGATCTGTGGGATTCCTCTTCCATAAACAACTACCGTCTACAAACTACTGGCTTCATTGTCGAATGCATCGAGCTGAAGGATGTGCAGCGCCGCACTCTTCACGAGAATCACGCCACACTGTTGTAACTGCACGGCACCTGTTGAGACTGACAACGCAGTAGGCCTTGTCTTGCTGTACCAGAATCATATTAACATTTGAGAATATGGGTAAACTTTGGCTGCACTATGCATTGGTGACAGTGGAAATTTGTGCCGGGTCGTCCGCAGCTCGTGGTCGTGCGGTAGCGTTCTCGCTTCCCGCGCCCGGATTCCCGTGTTTGATTCCCGGCGGGATCAGGGATTTTCTCTGCCTCGTGATGACTGGGTGTTGTGTGATGTCCTTTGGTTAGTTAGGTTTAAGTAGTTCTAAGTTATAGGGGACTGATGACCATAGCTGTTACGTCCCATAGTGCTCAGAGCCATTTTGTGTTGGGTCGGGACTCAAACCTTCAACTTCCGTTTGACGCGAACAGTGGCCTTGACCGCCTCGTACACTCTAACACAATCCGCGGACCGATTCCATCTTCCATATGCCTACATCATACACTCGCGTAGATCGCCTACATCCTATACACTCATAGATCCTGTGAGTCCCGTACAGCAAGAGGTGTATGATTAAAGTCGAAGCCCAGTTATTAGGCATGAAATACCAAAGAGCAGTGCCTGTATTGCTCTAAAGTACTCGGCAATGTCCTTCAGACGTGCATGCATGCAACAACGTAGGCACTGCAAGTTAGGATTTTGTGGCTGCGTTATCATTTTGACTCGAAACCCACTCAGTATTCAAACAGTGAGAGAGCAGTGTAGCTGCATCAGAGGGAGTCCAGCAAACAGTCTGATGAACTGCGAACGCACAACTGCCGACGCTGTGAACTTTCACTTTCGATGAGTAAATTAAAATCCAATCAAACTTTATATCTCCATTTATATAACACATATAGTCTTACGAAATCAAATGAATCTTATAGATGCGGTCCAGTTATAAATATAAATGAAAGGCTTTTTGTTTTGTGCCATATATGCTCCTCATCTGCAGTGGCCTGTAATACACACTTCATGTACAGAAAACCTGTGTGTATGGCATTATTGGCAAGGAGACTCCACCTGGGATGTTTAGCCAACTGGTTCAGGCATTTGTATTTCACACTGCTTCGGAGACTGCACGTCAATGATGATTAAATGATAATTAGGACAACACATACAGTTCTGAACAGAGAAAAATCCCTGACCGAACCTGGAATCAAACCCATGGCCCCGTGATCATGAGACGACATGGCTAACCACAATACCATAAGCTGCATGTACCTAAAAACAGTATTATATAGTGTTTCCGGTAATGTTACTGTATTACTGTTTTTTGATATTCTCTTATTGTTACATAAGAAACAACTTTTTGGAGTTCAAGTTTCTTAAGGCTAAATTACTACTTGGTCCTCCTTACGACTTTGTGGTCCTTTTTCTTCCATATGTGTCGTCCTGGATTTGTACTTGTTTTTTTCCTGTGCACTTAACGATTTTCAACTTTCGGTGTTTTTGAGGGTATTATCGGCGTTTACTGACATCCCAATAGTAATGATGAGCCTGATACAGAAATTGAACACGTCACAAAGAAACGCTGAAATATACACAGAGCACAAACGTATGAAAAACTAAAACACTTTCTAGTAAACACAACCTGAAAGGTAGACACAACATAGTACAGCATACACGTCTTCACACATTCCACCCAAAAATAGCTCAACTCAAAGATACAGAATTAACAGAGAACGAATCACAGCTATAAGGAAAAAGAACCAAAAACAACATCAGCACCAAAACAGAAAGTCACTACATAGAAAATCTGACTTCAGAAACAGAAATCATCTTGAGAGAGAAAAAGAAACACGAAACTAGCTCTGTAAATGCGTGGCTAAAACAAGAACTGATGAAATAACATAATCACTACGTCACGGAAAGATCACAACAGAAAACTGCTATCAGAAAACAATACCACAAATAAATTACATAAAACTCCATTACAGTAACATCATACTTACAAGAGCTGATAAATACAATACAGTGTTGATGATCAATGATGCACAATATATAGGAAAAAATAACTTATCTCTTCTAACAACATCACAAAACTACTATCCAGTCAAACAGCAGGTTTCCAGACACACATACTGGTAAAACGATCTCAGTGATGTGAAACATATTTCTGTTGTGGTTGGCAGGAGAGCCAACACCGTGTTACTAGAGGAGGCCGAAAGGCACGCGTTTTAGCTCACGCAGGCTGGCGTGAGGTCTGGAACAGGACAAGGAAATTAGAATTTAGAAAAACGGACGTAGCTGGTGGAATACTTAACTTTAATCCATTAATGATGAACTTCGCTCTTGACGGTACATGATTCACAATATCAATAGTAACTGAAGATGGAGCCTTGCTAGGTTGTAGCAAATGACGTAGTTGAAGGCTATGCTGAACTATCTTCTCGGCAAAAGAGAACGTAAGTAATCAGTCAACCATCGCTAGCAAAGTCAGCTGTACAACTGGGGCGACTGCTAGGAAGTCTTTCTAGACCTGCCGTATGGCGGCGCTCGGTCTGCAATCACTGATAGTGGCGAAACGCGGGTCCGACGTATACTACCGGACCGCGGCCGATTTAAAGGCTACCACCAAACAAGTGTGGTGTCTGGCGGTGACACCACATTCCTTCCCCGCAAATCGGCGTAAGGTTGTGGCATAAGGCTTCCGTCCGCCGTGGAGAAGGCCCCATATGACGTAAGCGACGAGGTGGGGAGCCTAACAACAGGCGAGGCTGTGCCACCCGCACCCTGCCATTCGGACCGCGGGGAGCTAGAAACGCCTGAAAACCTGCTCCAGGGTGCACGCCAACATGCGGTGTATGCGCTCGTAGAGAGACAGGATGGACCGAAGGGTCGACCTCCATCGGGCCGGGGCACCCGGCGGGCGAAGACGACATATGGTTCGGAGCGGGCAAGAGTTCCATGTCGCTGGACAATTGGTCACGGGAAGCGATCGGCGGCGCGTGACCCAGGGAGGCGCCCGGCGGTTGCAGCGACGTGTCCACTACGGGCAACGCCGGCGGGAGAACAGGCGGCGGCGGTGCGTCGCCACGGGGCAAAATGCAAGGCAGCGTCGGTAACACCTGGGGCTGAGGCGAGCCACTAAATGGGTCCCCGGGGCGCTGACCGGACGGCACCGTCGCTGAAAGCAGACGGCGAGCGGCAGATCCCGTCCGACGACAGAGGCGAAGCTGATTGAGATGCCGACCCACCTCACCAGAGGCCCCCAAAACCAGATACATAGCGCTGCCGAGGCAGCGAAGAATGCGCCCTTCGAGCCAACGCCGTGAACCTCGGTAGTGGCGATAGTAGACAGCGTCGCCTGGAGCAAAAGCAGGTGTCTGCCGCTGCACAGGAACCTGATGCGGCGGATGTAGCAAAGACATAAAGGTTCAATAATGACGACCGTGGAGCAACTCAGCCGGCGAGCGACCATCTCGGGGCTGAGAGCGACACGAGGACAAAAAGAGCAATAACGCGTCCTCCCGAGAATGCTGCACTTTCAACTTCAACATCTGTGACTTGAAAGTCCTGACCAATCGTTCAGCGGCACCGTTTGACTGTGGCGAAAACGGTGCGGACGTCAGACGCTGAATACTATTAGCCTTGCAGAATGACTGAAATTCCGCGGACATGAATTGTGGGCCATTGTCGGAAACAATAGTCTGTGGAAGACCTTCAATGCAAAAGATAGCGGATAACGCTTGGATGGTGGCAGATGACGTCGTGGAAGACATCCGGACAACAAAATTAAAGTTACTGAATGAATCTACCAAAACCAACCATCGAGCTTTCCAGAATGGACCAGCAAAATCGATGTGTAAGCGTTGCCAAGGGGAAATGGCTTTTGGCCATGCAAAGAATTTCCGCGGTGGTGCTGATTGTTGTTCGGCACACACCATGCAAGAAGAGCACATATTCGTAATCGCGGCATCGATTCCGAACAAAGTACAGTGCTGACGAGCAAGTTGTTTCGTTCTCACTATACCCCAATGTCCTTGGTGGAGAAGCTGTAAGACAGAGGACTGTAACGAACGTGGGACCACGACCCTGGACTGATCATTATCAGAACGCAACAGCAACACACCACGTCGTACAAGAAGTCTCTCCTTGTGAGCAAAAAAATCTGCGAACCAACGGGTCCCCGATCCGTGACTTTGACAAGGGCCATTGCGTAGCAACAAAACTGCGAACGGGAGCAAGGACAGAGTTGGCAGCTGTGGCTGTAGCTACACGACGAAAATCAATCGGAAACGATTCGACCACGTCATCGGTTTCCGCATCAATGAACATGCAAGCAAGTTCGGAGTAATCGAATGCCCTATCCTCAGCAACAGGCAAGCGGGACAACGCATCGGCGTTTCCGTGCTTAGCAGTGGACCGATACAAGATATCGTAGCGGTACTGCGAGAGGAAAATAGACCAGCGAATGAATTTCTGCGCTGTACCTGGAGGTACAGGCTTGGTCGGATGAAAAAGCGATGTCAAAGGTTTGTGGTCTGTGATAATGATAAAGTGACGACCATACAAGAAATCATGAATCTTTATAACACCAAATATTAGAGCCAATGCTTCTTTCTTGATCTGCGAATAATTTCTTTGAGCAGACGAGAGCAATTTGGACGCAAAGGCAATAGGGCGATCGTGCAATCCATCTTTGTGTGCGAGCACAGCACAGCACCGATCCCGAAATCCGATGCATCCACCATCAACAAGAGGGGCTTCTGGGGATCGAATGGCGTAAGGCAAGGATTGGAAAGCAACGCCGATTTCAACTGGCGAAAGGCGCGTTCGCATTCCGTCGTCCAGACGAACGGAACACCCTTACGGGGTAAGCGATGAAGCGGAGCTGAAATGGAAGAGGCATCCGGCACATAGCGGTGGTAGTAATTTATTTTTTCCAGCACCCTCTGTAGCTGCTTCAAATTCTGCGGCGAAGGCAAGTCTTGTATGGCCCGAAGGTGGATAGGACTGGGATGTATGCCTTGGGCATTGAGTACATGTCCCAGTTATGGCAAGTCCCGAGCAAAAAACACACGTTTGTCCTTCCGCAAGCGAAGACCATTTTGTCGTAAGACCTGAAATAATGTTCTGAGATTGGCCAAATGTTCTTCTTCTGTCGTTCCGGAGATCACAATATCGTCCAGATAATTTGCTGCAGTAGGGACCGACGCACAAACAGTTTGATGCAGGGGCGGATGCACACCCGAATGGCAGCCGTTTGAATCTATACAAACCAAGAAGCGTGTTAACCACCAAAACGCGCTGGGATTCTTTGTCCACCGGTATTTGCAAGTACGCATCTGCGAGGTCCAACTTCGAAATATATTTACCTGGGCACAGTTCGTCAAAAAGATCTTCCGGGCGGGGTAAAGGAAAAGCTGCAATCACTAGTTGTGGATTCACTGTTGCCTTGAAGTCCACACAAAGTCTCAACGTTCCGGAAGGTTTGGGCAAAATTACTAAGGGTGATGCCCAGAGAGAAGCCTCCATACGTTCAATGACACCTTGTGATTCCAAATCGTGCAATGTTTTTGCGACCTCATCACGCAATGCGTGAGGAACCTTGCGCGCTCTGAAAAATTTCGGTTGCGCGTTTACTTTGTTCCAAATGTGCTTTATAGTTCTTAGCGCAATCGAGACCTGGTGCAAAACGTCTGCAAATTCTTCACATAGACGAGAAAAACTGTCTGAAGGCACAGTCTGGTTCACTGAGAGGACCTGATTTACTACAGACGAGTTAAACAACTGAAAAAAACTGAAAGCAAGCAAGTTCACTGAAGAAGAAGAACGAAGGACGTAAAATGACACAAGTTTTGTTTGTCCTTTGTATGTTGCAAGAAGGCTGCACTGTCCTAACACAGGGATATCTTGACCTGAATAATTAGTTAACATTTGCGGCACGCAACGGAGGTGTGCTCAGCAGTTTGTAAGTGTCTTGATTGATTAGTGAAACTGCAGCTCCGGTATCGAGCTGAATTGGTATCACTTTGCCGTTAATGTCCAAGTCTACAAAAAAGTTTGTCCTGCTGACGACAAGAGCGACTGCCTCGTGCAACGTGAACTGACACTGGTACATAATCACGTGCGACTTGACGGGAGTTCCGGCGATGTCGACGCACACTATTTTTGGGACGAACACAGTCACTGTTAGAGAGAGTGGCACTGAGCGGAGTGGAATGAACTACATGAATTTGCATGGGCGAAGTTTCGCGAGCCTGAGTATCCTTGGATCGATTCCGATTCCGGCGCGAAGCAAAGGACCTGGAACGGTTTTGAGCTTCCGATCTGAGCTTTTTCTGGCAATCACTCTGAACATGTCCTTTTTTATTACAATAAAAGCAAATAGCTTGGCGTGATGGGCAATTCTCACGTGAATGTTTAGTAGCACACCGCGGGCATTATTTGATCACTGTATTAGCTTGCCGGCGCGGCACACGTGGCTGAGAGCCTGGCGGCAGCGGCGCCGCCGGGCGCGAGGGCTGTTTACTGCTCCGTGCAGCTCGCCCGGCGGGCCGGTTAACCTGACACACGGCCGGCGAAGTTTCAAATGATTCCTGAGCAAAGTCAAGTGTGTCCTGCCGATCTAATATGTCCATTACTTGTTGAAGGGAGGGATTGGCTAGTTTCAAAATCTGTTCCTTTATTCGAACATCAGAAACGTTCTGTGCAATTGCATCACGTACCATAGTATCTGAATAAGGGAGTTCACATTGATACTCAAAAGCACAACCCCTAGTAAGGCAACCCACTCCCGATTAGTCTGACCGGCCGTACGTTTTTTACGAAAGAAGGTAAACCGTTTGGCAACTGCATTGGCTGATTCTTTGAAATATGCATCCAATGCAGACAAAATTTCTTCGTAGGACAGAGTTTCTACGTCGCGTCGGGGAAATAATTTGACTATCACACGGTACGTCCAAGGGCATCCAGTAATGCCTGAGTCTGCTGATTCTGTAAGCGATAAAATCAGGACAGTACATCTGGAGATTGTGGCGAAGCCATTACACTAGTAAATCAGGGCAATATCGATAAGAACGCGGTTTTGCCTCGTCGCCAGTGTTGTGGTTGGCAGGAGAGCCAACACCGTGTTACTAGAGGAGGCTGAAAGGCACGCGTTTTAGCTCACGCAGGCTGGCGTGAGGTCTGGAACAGGACAAGGAAATTAGAATTTAGAAAAACGGACGTAGCTGGTGGAATACTTAACTTTAATCCATTAATGACGAACTTCGCTCTTGACGGTACATGATTCACAATATCAATAGTAACTGAATATGGCGCCTTGCTAGGTTGTAGCAAATGACGTAGCCGAAGGCTATGCTAAACTATCTTCTCGGCAAATGAGAACGTAAGTAGGCACTCAACCATCGCTAGCAAAGTCGGCTGTACAACTGGGGCGAGTGCTAGGAAGTGTCTCTAGACCTGCCGTGTGGCGGCGCTCGGTCTGCAATCACTGATAGTGGCGACACGCGGGTCCGACGTATACTACCGGACCGCGGCCGATTTAAAGGCTACCACCTAACAAGTGTGGTGTCTGGCGGTGGCACCACATATTCACAGACAAAAAGAAAAAACTCATGAGACTAAATAGCCCAAAAGCACCATCACTGAGAAGTCAACTCAGAATTATAAAAACCCAACAATTCCCTATGATCTGACAAAAATATAATGAATGCTGCATCGTACTATGTAGCATAGTATGTGACATAAACAGAATCATAACACAACGCTATCAGATGAAGAACAACGCTGTAAAACACAAATTAACTTATAGAGCAAATTAAAAACCTTATGCAGTCATAAACCATACTCAAAATATGTCCATTTCACCAAGAAAAAATTACTCATTCCACTAACAGCTTCAGTGTATTCTTATGAAGTAGGGAACACTTACACCTCAATGTCATCTGCAGATCCCTAGTATCAAGAACTTCGGCAAACATATTCATCAACCTTATACTGTAGAAAATGAAACATTTGACATGTCGCAAGAAAATGACACAAAATTACTTACTAGAAGAGAAATATGTAAAGGAGATGCAGCAACAGAGAAAATACATAAGCTTCATGCAGACATAAACCATACTCATAAGGATAAAGAAACACTAACTGAAATCTATATCAAGGATATAACAGTAAAGAGAGACATCAATAAGCAGAAAATTGCAGTTTACAGAAAGCCAACAACGACAGACACATGTACACATGCCTCATAACATCACTCACAAAACGACAAACTAGCACCTGTCCAACAAATGACAGACTGATTGAAACCTCTCTCAACAGAGAAAACTATGAAAAACAATTAGGGACACTGCGGCTCACAGACAGAAACAATGCTTGTAATACCCACAAAATGATAAGGCTCATCTACAAAACCAAAAGAAAATCAAAAACAAGCACCAAAAACTTCATAGCGAAGACAGAGATTACAATAAACGTCAATACACAGAGCAAGAATACTCACAGTATCATTATGAATAATAAACGGTGCATGTTAACATACAAATACTAATGAACATAGGTAATAGGAAATATACGCAAGAAAGGAGGATTAAAAATAACATACAGAACAAGAAACACACTCTACTCACGTCAATATAATAACCAAATACCAAGGACTGAAACAATACGCTAGATGTGTCAGTCGTGATCAGAACAATTTTCTTTGTAATTGTGACTGCATTATGTCGGAGTTAAGGGGATTATCACCTGAGCTAATTTGGTTCAAATGGCTCTAAGCACTATGGGACTTAATATCTGAGGTAATCAGTCCCCTATACTTATAACGACTTAAACCTAACTAACCTAAGAACATCTCAAACATCGATGCCCGAGGCACGATTCGAACCTGCGACCGTAGCAACACCGCGGTTCTGGACTGAAGCGCCTAGAACCGCTAGGCCACAGCGGCCGGCTTCTGAGCAAATTGTTGGTGCTCGTATGGAGTGCACTTCCGTAGCCCAGACAGACTTTGTTTGGTGTTTCAAGGGGGATCACATCGCAGACTTATACCGCTTTCAGGCTAGAGGAAAAATATTATCCGCTAAGTTACAACACGGACGAAAGTGAGTGTTGAGTGATCCTCACACACGGTCATTGAGGAAGATTGTGACGAAAAATAAGAGGACTATAGATGCAAAAGTCACTGTACAACTGAATATCACACTCGCGAATCCCGGTAGCACCAAAACAACACGAAGGGAGTTGCACAAGCTGGGAATTACAAGGTGAGTTGGAACTCCAAAACCACTGATCAGCGATACAGATGCCCTTAACGAGTAAAAGTAGTGCCAGAACCATAAAACATTAACCAAGAAACAATGGAAGAACGTTATTTGGTCGAATTCACACTATTTCCAACTTCAGACTGGGTTCAAGTCCGGAGAGTGAAATATGGCTGCGGTCTGGTGATGATTTGGATACCCATATTGTGGTATTCCATTGGCCACATGGTTACCCTGGAACGTCACGTTCTGGTTGATAAAGTTCCTCGCATGGTAAAATGTTTGTTCCCAAATGGTAATGCTGTGTTCCAAGACGACAGGACCCCTTTCCGCACAGTTTGCAGCGTCCCGGACTGGTTTTGTGAGCCTGATGTTGATCTGTCGCATCTACCCTGGCCACCGTAGGCAGCAGATCTCATTATTATTCAGCCTGTGTGCTCTACTTGGAGAGAAGGTGCGTGATCGTTATCCACCTACATTATCGTTACCTACAATGTGGCACTATTTTCCATGAAGAGTAGCATAAAATCCCGTTGATAACCATACGGGAACTATATTTATCCATTTGGAGACGACTGGAAGTTGTCCTAAATTCCAACGGTTCTCCGACAGCGTATTAGACATGGTAACGTGATTTCAATGTTTCCATATTTTTGTTCACGCCCTGTGGAGCACTGTAGTAAAAGTTCTGAACATAGCCTAACATAGCCTAACATAGCTCAGTGAACGTTGTCCAAATAATCTAATAGTTGTTCAGTTTGGACTGCAGTCTTTATCCTGGGGTCGAACAATCGTAAACAGCTAGACACTCGGCGTGGAATGTTCGGCTATCTCCCGGCAGTAGCTCTTGGACTACGAATGAGGCAACGGTAAATAACTGGTACTGTTGGGCAACTTCTAATCTGCGACAACGGATCAGTGAAGCTATGTGCCCTTTTATCTATGAACGGCGGAAGAATGTTTCATCGCCGGCCGGTAGTAGACGAGCGGTTCTAGGCACTTCAGTCCGGAACCGCGCTGCTGCTACGGTCGCAAGTTCGAATCCTGCCTCGGGCATGGATGCGTGTGATGTCCTTAGGTTAGTTAGGTTTAAGTAGTTCTAAGTTCTAGGACACTGATGACCTCAAATGTTAAGTCCCATGGTGCTTCGAGCCATTTGAACCATTTGAATGTTTCATCAGCGAACTAATTGGCTCCTGCAGCGAGTAGCCACCATTGTGAATACACTTGTTAAGAAAGCAAGTAGGAACAAGTGCATTTGAAAAAATACAAGACGTTGACACAGTGTCTGACAATTTTTCCACAAAATCGCCATCCCGTCCAGTGCATATGGTGAGCCGTGGCAGAAGCTTCTTTCTGCCCTCCTCGAAGAACCCTCTCGCTAGTTCCTTGCCCCACTCCAGAACCTCTTTCTGCACCTGCTCCTTGGTTGAAAATTTAATGTCACTCAGCACTCAGGTGAGCTTGCAGGGAGGCGAAAAGATGATAAACTGGAAGCGCGAATTCATGGGATTAGGTGGGGGGATGTGGGAGGGGGGGAGGGGTGTGGTAGCAGTTCAAAACATCATATCATAACGAAAAGAGTCTAAGGGCGCCTTGGTTGCTAAGGCTGTGCGTTGTCGTGTAACACACTCCTCTCATTAGCATTCCCCGTCTTTGGTTTTGAATGTTTCTTTTGAGCCTTTTTTATGGTCACATAATATCTTCTTGCGTTGATGGTCTATCCCTGAAGCAGAAATTCGTCCAAAATGTGCCTTTTCGGTCCGACAACACTGAGGTCACGATTTTTTCCTTGCTCGTAATTGAGGTTTGAATTTTTGGCAAATAGGGAATTGTTTCCACGTCATTGTGACGCGTGTCTTTATCTCAGGTGTGTAATCAGAAACCCACATGTCATCTCCAATCACAGCAGAGCTCAGAAAATCCTCACATTCCAATTGAAATCTCTCACGAAATTGAGGGCGCTATTCATACGATTTTTTTTGTAAGCTCTGTCACTTGCTTTGGAACCCATCTTGCGCACGGTTTCCGGTATCCCAGCGTTTCTGTGAGCGTCTCGTATAAGAGGGTTCTGGAGAGAGATGGAAAAATCACAGAAATTTCGTGCACTATCATTCGGCGGTTTTCACGAACAGTTTACTCCGTTTTTTGCACCAACTCTTCAGTCAAAACGGAAGGTCCTCCTCTGTTCATCATGAACACCGCTTAAGCGCACTCGTTCTTGTCATAACACCTTAGCAAACAGATTTCAGTATGTGTTATTCCTTCGGCGAGCAGGAAGTGGGTCAAGCACGTGGTTCACACTTGGTGGGATTTCTTATCGACATCTTTCACGTAGCAGATCACTACAACCTGAGTTCACGTACTACCGTGTTCCTACGTGCTCGCTCTAGTCAGAAATTCTCTTGTACCATTCGATGTTGCCAACAGTCAAAAAGCAGGTACCTACAGCCCGTTATGGTCACAGTACATTTTAGTTTCTGAGCATGTCTCGTAACCGCCCGCGGATGCAGCGCGCTGTTTGCGAGTCGCGTTGCTGAGTCATCGAAAGGTTCCTATTATGCGCGCCGTCTATGTGGTGAATGGTCGGAACTATAAGATGTCACGTTGGGAACAGCCTGGAGTGTGGCACTCTCTGCAAGGATGATTGTGTGACGGTGGACACAGGAGAGATGAAACGCGAACGGTAATACAGGGTGATTTTTTCCACCGTGTACAAACTCTAGGGATTAATCGAACAAAAAAATTCTTATGAACTTAAGTCCGAAAACGTATGGTTTCCATGACAGAGACCAATTATTCAATCATACATTTTTACAGAATCTGCGGTCTAAAGCGCGTTGTATCCCAATCAGCCACAGTTAGAATATATGCTGAAAATGATTTCCCAGTTCCTCAGTGGATGCATGCACGCATCGTAGCATAATCTGTCTCACACGTTCACATAGGTTATGCTGCACCCATACAGTGTCAGAGGTAGAATGAATACGCTCATCTGCAATGGCCTCTGAGTACACGATACTTTTGAGATTGCCCCATAACCAGAAATCGCAAGGATTGAGATCCGGTGAACGAGCAGGCCATTACAACTGGACCTCTTGTGCGATTCATCGACCAGGGACAACACGAGTGAGATGTGTCCGGACATTAACGGCCAAATGGGCTGAAGCACAATCATGTAGCAACCACATAACCCTTCGAATCATCACTGGCTCATCTTCCAGCAGGGGAGACAAAGTCATCCTCAAGTGACGCCGATAATTCCGGCCTGTCAGGCGAAGTGGAAGGAAGACTGATCCCAAAATACAGCCCTAGTTATCACAGCCCACACAATCCGCCTGCACCGTTGCTGATGATTCGCTGTCACCATAGCATGGGGAGTCTGCCTACTATCCCACATATGACTGCCATGAAAATTGAAGACACCACTACACGTAAAGGTGGCCTCATCTGTGAACAGGATGGATGACACAAATCCCGGGGTCGTTGTCTGGTGAAGAAACGAGTGACAAAATTACTCCCGATGTAGAAAGTCTGTCGCTAGTAAGTCCTGTACACCCTGTAAGTGATAAGGTAGTAACAACTTTCATGGAGAATGAACCACACGGTCGTCTTGCTTACCCTGTACTGCGGGCCAGGTGCCTGGTACTGATACGGCGGTCGCCTTCCACAGTGTTAATTACATTTTCCTCCAGGTCAGGTGACCGAACATTTCGGTACATCCTTCATGATTTCCTGCATCCTGAGACGACCCTGTCTCAGACAAACGGTGAAACACTGTTGCAAACATTGAATGCTATGGTTATCATCGACGGGGATCGATCTTCTAATACAACCTTTCTGCCCGTTGCCATTTCCCTTTCCTAAGGAAAGCTCTCGATTCGAATACAGAACCATTGTGTACACCGCTGTATCACATCCACTACAAGGTGCTTCAGCAAGAGAAGTGAATCGGACTCAATATTAGCAGTTACTATGGCAGGAGAGGGCGCTAGGGTATGACGTATGAGGAACAATACCACCCTCTAGGAGGATACCACACATACTGTAATTGTGGCTGCATCGTACAGTGCATATTAGACTGCAGTATCTGTAACGAATTATGATTGAATAAATGGTCTCTAGCATGGAAACCATGCATTTTCCGACATAAGTTCGTTAGACGTTTCTTGTTTTGTATTCTCCGATCGAACAATCCCTAGAGTTTGAACACGATGAAATAAATACCACGCCCTGTACAGGCGCATAGAGCTACATACTGTACAGTATACCCCCCAGGATAACGTGTGACAGTTTCTTCCACAGGTAATTTGCACGCCCACTCCGGTGTACGCCGTACAGCATCTGCTTCTCACTGAGAAGCAACTCCGCTATTATGGGAGCCATAAATAATGCAAACACTCGGCGGAAGATGCTATCTGGTTCGTACGATCTGCATCTGCATGCATGCGTAATGTGCTAAATTGCTGGAATAATAAAGCGATACGTAAGGTGCTGTGAATTATTCAGAGGAGCGGGCAGACTGCCCGGGCACTTGCTAACATGTTTGCGTTTCCCAGCTGCTGGAGGGCGCTCCGTGCCTCTAACAGCTTCTCTGCCCCGATCTCCACAACTTCTCGAAAGGACGAAATCAAACAATTCCGTCACAGACGCCGGAACTGAAATAGATACGTCGATGTACAGATAATTTAAAAATGATAACGGAAAAATTTTATTTATCGTAGAGGGTCCCTGAAGAAGCATATAGGCGCATTGGAAACTACACTGGTATGCAGAGTTTAAAAACGAAGGCTACTTTCCCTTGATTCCCCACAATAATTAACTGCAGTCACAGCGATTTATATGATCGCTTCTTCGACGTTACAAAAGGTGTGACGTAGTTCCAAATAGGATGTATGACTGATCACAAATGGATGGCATTGAGTGCTTTGCAACATGCTCCAATTGTGGCCACACAGATGGTAAGGAGTTCTTACGGTAGGACGTTCCATTCCACCAGCACCGTGGTTGATGACTGATGGCTGGCCATTTATGCTTGTGGACGTGGTGTGATATGTCTCACATAAGCATCCACCGGACCTGCTTGAAGAGGTTGAAGTCGTGGAACGCACAGGCTAGTCCATTTGCCGAATATCCTTCCGTTCTAAAAACTACACCTGCTCAAATCGATGCGGTCGCGCAGTCTCATCCATAAAAATGAACTCAGGGCCAAATCTACCCATGAAAAGACGCACGTGCGGAAGGAGTACAGTGTCACAATGACGTTGAGTGGTGAGTTTACCGTGTTCAAAGATTTGGACATCTGCACACCTTTGCAACCTTTCGCCTCCACAGAAAAAACACATAGACCACCAAAATGACGGTGTTCGACAATGGCCCAAGTGCATTACGTGTTGTCTCCACTCCCCATACGGGAGTGTGTCCAGTATTGTTGAACGTGATCGTTTTGGGGGTCCAAGTTTATGATGTAGGCAAGCATAATGTTGTACGGATGTTCTGACAGCTGAATCTTTGAACGGTCAACATTATTGTGACTCTATACTGCTATCACATGTGCGTTTCACCTTTCGTAATGTCCAGGGCACCAACATTCATAGTGGTGATTTCAGTGAGGTTATTGTCTTTGAATGAAAGTGTCATTTCTGTTCGTCTCTTTGCATGCTGTAGTAGTTCCTTCCAGGTAACGTCACAGTTTTATCGAACTATGTAACTTGACAGTGACTAAATACGCGGCTGTTACTTTCCTCCTTATGCTTTGCGCACCAGTGTATATCCGGATAACTCACGCGAAAATTTCCTTCAGATACAAAAGCTTCTGTGCGCTAATCAGCACCGATTCAGAAATCACCACTTGCGCGAAAGTCAGCTTACTCTTTTCTCACATGATGTCCTGTGAGCCATGAACGAAGGGCAACAAGTAAATTCCATAACGCTAGAAAACGCTAGAACCCAGCACATTGTACCGGACAACGCGTGTTAAGAGACAAGGGTATCGTTAGGAGTGCCCCAGGGAAGCGTGATAGGGCCTCTCTTCTCCTCTACAACATAAATGATGTGATGGCTAGTGTGAGCAGCAACCTGCGACTGTTTCCTGATGGCGCTGTAGAGTACAGGGAAGTGTCATTGTTGATTGACTGTAGGAGGGTACTTGATGACTTGGCCATAATGTATATTTGGCGTTATGAATGGCGACTTGCTCTACATGTAGAAAAATGTAAGTTAATATGCGTTAGTAATAAAACTCAGTTTGTTAATGTTTGAATACAGTGATAGTGTTGTTAGTGTACACACATCTTTCAGGGTGTTATGCAGGAGCCAAGGTAGCCCCTGAGGCCCGGCAACCCATATTAGACCGTAGATGAAGGCGCTGTCTATGTCCAAGGCATACGAAAAGCACCATGGTAAACTCTGGCTCTTTACATAGGAGATAATACAGACAGACATTCCGAGCACTACTTCCTGCAGCGGGAGCTCGAGCCACGGCCTGCAGGAAGTATCACTACGCGCAAATCTGATTGGGTGGAGACAGCTGTTTAGGGGCTAGAACCAGCCCCAAGTTCAGTTCACTCCGGATGCCGACCTCGTGGACTTCTACGGCTGGAGATTACGTCTTCGTCTCTGAATTTAACTTTTACTAGTGTGTGTGTGTTACCATGAACCTTTGTGGAAAATTCAAAGTGAACTTTTGTTTGCCTCAACTAGGAGACTCTTACTGGCATCGTTATTGTTACCTTTTGTTCGTTGTTCAGTCATCAACCTTGTAAACTTACATAAATAAAAGTTGTGTTTGTGAAAACTTGCGAATTGTCAGTAACAACATTGGGCGTCATTGATGGCAGTCACAGTGGTCTTGCTGTGAAAAGAAATGCCTCCCCAGGACAACACACATAGCTGTACGGTGGGTGACAGTCAGATTGGTATCCCACCGCTGTTCAGTCATGTCCAGAAGCGTCTTCGCTGCTCATCAGGCTCACTTCGAAGCAAGATTCATCACTGACGGCACTTCTCCTCCAGTCAATGAGATTCCAGGTCGAAGACGTGTCCGGAGAGCCCGCACACAGTGGTGGGATACGAGCCTCATTGTTGCCTCACATACGGTCCGACAATCAGGAGTGATGTTCTAGGCTGGCATTTCTTTCCATAGCACTTCGATTGTCATCCACGACGCCCTTAAAGATGTGTTTGCATATCGCCGTATTGCTGATTACTGCACACGTGAGTAGATACACGCGTTTCCCTGTCTGGTGTGGGGAGACGGGTACACAACCGTGCTTACAGTTCGGAGGCGTGGGTGACTTTGCATCGGTGCATGCACCTCCTTGCCTCTTCGTGCAGTGACGTAATGCGCCTAGTGCTCACGGCGAGTCGCCTCTTTGATTTCATCCGCGACATCGTCACAGCACAGCGGTAAGTCGACGATATTCTACGACCCGTTTTGTTGCCCTTCACGGCAAGCCGACCTGGTCACACACTTCAGCGAGATAAGGCCCGCCCGGACATGGCTAGAGTGCCTACTACGTTGTCTTCGTGCTTGTCATACTCTACTTCGCCCAATAAGATCACCGGATCTCTCGCCAATTGAGAACGTTTTAAGCATTATGTGCAGGGCCCTCCAACCAACTTCGGATTTTGACGTTCAAACGAAAATTGGATAGAATACAGCACGATATAATACGGCACGATATCCCTCTGAAGGACATCCTACAGTGCTGCCAATCAATCCCAACACGAACACTGCTTACGTAAGGGCCGGAGGTGAACCGACGCGTTACTGACTAGCTTAATTTGTGAAGCTCTTTGTCTTGAAAACAGTCATCCAATTTTTCTGAAATTATAAACCTTTGCTTGTCTGCACATGTACATCACATCTACCGATTCTCGTCCCATTCGAATAATTCCTTCACAGTGGGTATCTTATATATATATATATTCTGCAGGTGGCAGGGGTAAAATACAGGGAGCGGAAGCATATTTACAATTTGTACAAAAACCAGATGGCAGTTATAAGAGTCGACGAACATGAAAGGGAAGCAGTGGTTGGGAAGGGAGTGAGACATGGTTGTAGCCTCTCCCCGGTGTTATTCAATCTCTATATTGAGCAAGCAGTGAAGGAAACAAAAGAAAAATTCGGAGTATGTATTGAAATCCATGGAGAAGAAATAAAAACATTGAGGTTCGCCGATGACATTGTAATTCTGTCAGAGACACCAAAGGACTTGGAAGAGCAATTGAACGGAATGGGCAGTGTCTTGAAAGGAGGATATAAGATGAACATCAACAAAAGCAAAACTAGGATAATGGAATGTAGTCGAATTAAGTCGGGTGATGCTAAGGGAATTAGATTATGAAATGAGACACTTAAAGCAGTAAAGGAGTTTTGCTATTTGGGGAGCAAAATAAGTGATGATGCTCGAGGTAGAGAGGATATAAAATGTAGACTGGCAAAGGCAAGAAAAGCATTTGGTAAGGAAAGAATTTCTGGAGAAGAGAAATTTGTTAACATCGAGTATAGATTTAAGTGTCAGGAAGACGTTTCTGAAAGTATTTGTATGAGGTGTAGCCATGCATGGAAGTGAAACATGGACGATAAATAGTTTGGATAAGAAGAGAATAGAAGCTTTCGAAATGTGGTGCTACAGAAAAATGCTGAAGATTAGATTGGTAGACCACATAATTAATGAGGAGGTATTGAGTAGAATTGGGGAGAAGAGGAGTTTGTGGCACAACGTGACTAGAAGAAGGGATCGGTTGGTAGGGCATGTTCTGAGACATCGAGGGATCTCCAGCTTAGTATTGGAGGGCAGTGTGGAGGGTAAAAATCGTAGAGGGAGATCGAGAGATGAATACACTAAGCATATTCAGAAGGATGTATGTTGCAGTAGGTACTGGGGGATGAAGAAGCTTGCACAGGATAGAGTAGCATGGAGAGCTGCATCAAACCAGTCTCAGGACTGAAGACCGCGTCAACAACATCACATGGCTCACAGACTGGCCTAAGCCTTTCGACTTGACACAACTTCGGTAAACTGCTTGTCAATGTCGCTACTCATTTCATTGAGGAGATTCTCACTTGGTGTCCAGATACTCTTTGTCCCCGTTTCAGACCTTTTCACCACAGATAAATGTCATGTGGTCATCGGGAATCGAAGCCTGGATCTCCCAGCGAAGCTAACCACAAAGCAGTGGTAGCGGCCTTAATGTTATGTGTGCTATACTTTTGTGAATCGCACGAAATGTTTTCTGTATTATGGTGTTCTAGCCCGTTCGACTAGCCGTGCGGTCTAACGCACTGCTTCCCTAGCGGGAAGGCGTGCCAGTCCCCGGCATGAATCCGCCCGGTGGATTAGTGTCGAGATCCAATGTGCCGGGCAGTCTGTGGATGGTTTTAAGGCGGTTTCCATCTGCCTCGGCGAATGCCGGCTGGTTCATTTTATTCCGCCTCAGTTACCTTACGTCTGCTGCCCAAGCAGTGTCTCTACGTACGCGTACACCATAATTACTCTACCACTCAAACATTGGGGTTACACTCGTCTGGAATGAAACGTTCCCGGGTAGGTCCACTAGGGGCCGAACCGCACAGTAACATTTTAATTCGGTGTGGGGTGGCGGCGGGGTGAGTGGACTGCTGTAGCCTGATTGTGGGGTTGTGTACCTCTGAGGGCTTCAGCGGGGAGAAGCCTTTCCGTCGTTTCTAGGTCCCCATTTCAATACATGCATACATATATACATCGTGTTCTATCTGTTTGACCAGACCTCTCATATTTTACGTGATGATGGAATGGAACCAACCCGTCGTTTGCGTATTCGACAGTGGGAAGCAGCTTACAAACCACAGGAAAGCAGCCGGTGTACGAAACAAGCGGTTGTTTTTCCGGCGACCAAGGTTCGTATCTGGCTTATTGATTTCCATAATTTATGTATTAAGCTATACGAGCAGGTCGTAGTTGCTTTTTGTCCTTGGTATCTCTCAAATGCAAGGGGATGTAGAAAACGCCCTTAATGCATCTCTAGATGAGCAATGTAACCGAAAAAAAGCAGAAGACAGTCAAGAACTTGCTGCAGTGTAAAACTAAGGTCAAGCAGCTGTAGCAGAACTGTTAAACACGACTGCTCTTGTGGTGGACATTTCAACGTTACTCTCATGTCCTAAAGCATACATTTTCCAAGGAAAAGGAAAGTCTGAAAAGTATTCGGTCTCTGCATCAGCATTAATTATAAGATTGATATTTACTATTAATGAGAGTCAACATTGTGACCATTTCATTGCAAAAGTGGTACTGATTTTTAATTTGGGAATTTAATAAGTATTATTCTATATTATTATTTCAGTTGATGGTTGATTATCCCGAATCTGATAATCGCAGAGGGCAAATACGTATAAAGGCGTTTCCGGGTCAGAATTGCGGAACGGCAATAGAAGAATGGTAAAAAATACAAGCGATAAAACTGTGTAAAATATGAAAGTGAAAATTAGAAGTACAGAATCACTATGCACTTTGCATGTAAAGGTGGAATGAAGCGGCTTCGTATTTGGTGCGTCTTGTCTTGTTCTTACCCCCATCGATTCTGTTACGGGTAGGACAGCGCCCGGGCGACCGTTGACCTTACGAGACACCAGCTCGACTTTTTTTATTCGCTCTTGTAATCATGGTAGAACTGTATTAAAGAGCTTATCTCTATGTCTCGCTTTCTTGAAGGCGGACGGTAATGAACTCGACATTAACGAATCTTGAGGAATAAAAGCAAAGTTAGTCTATATCTTAATGCACAATCTTTCCGACATTGATGCAAGGTCTTTTAAAACATTTATCACTCCACTCCTTTCAAGCTGCTATTACAACTTCGCTGTTTCTTTGGCTCCATGATCTTTACATTAAAATTTCTCTGTCTCCCCTTCCATATAGATGCATCTGATATTACTGTTCATGTTTTGTTCATATTCATCTCCGAGTAACGATCCGTTTTTTCCATGTCGAGATGCATTCCCACTACATCTACATCTATACTGTCGCAACCCACACTGCGGTGTGTGGTGGCGGTAAGTTGTGTCCCACTGTCACCTTCCTCTTTCCGTTTCGTTCAGCAATAGTTCTTGGAAGAACGACTGCCAATAAGCCTGCGTGTGAATTTTAATCACTCTAATTTTATCTTCGTGGTCTTTTCGCGATATTTCCTTAGGGGGATGAAATAAATTTTTGGACTCTTGTAGGGACGAGCGCTCTCGGAACTTTAACAGTGAACCACACCATGATGCAGAACGTTTCTCTTTCCGCGCGTGCCACTGGAGTTGGTTGACCACATATGCGAAGCTTCCGTACTTACTAAAGGAAGCTGTAACGAAACACGCTGCTCTTCTTTGGATCTTCTCTATTTCCTCTGTACTGATCCCATACTGGCGAACCGTTCTCAAGTATCGGTTGACCGAGTGTTTTGTAAACTACTCCCTTTGTTGGTAGACTACATTTCCTGAGAATTCCTCCAGTGAAACTCAGCCTAGCGACTGCCTTAATTTTATGTGGTCGTTCCATTTCCGGTCGCTCGTCACGTTTACTTCATGGTATTTTATGGAAGTATCTGCACACACTGATTATTCTGCAATTGTGTAATCATACAATAACAGCTCTTTCTGTCCCAGGGTTTTTTTACTCCTTTCTTCGTTACTTAACGAACACATCGAGTGAGAATATTCAGTGGGTAAAGAGCTCGAGGCTTAATGCGGAGGAGCAGGGTTGTAATCTCCGTCCTGCCACACTATGTGTAGTGTTTTTTTTTTAATTCTTTATTTCTACAACAACATTATCAATACTAGACGCGCGAGGTATGTAAGCTTAGGGACCGATGACCCCAGCAGTTTGGTCCCATAAAACCTTACCACAACTATCAGTACCACATTAACTCACCATCTAATACATTACAGGGGTGTATTTTTTATAAGGCAATTGTTAGCAGCATATTAACTATTACAACAAGTGTTAGTTTCCTCTACTGCTACAGGAAATATAAGGTACTCTATGGAGAGCAGCATTTTTTCTACTAGGTTTTCTGTACTAAACTACCCTACCAAGCTACACTCCTGCAGCGTTACAGGTGTGCCAGAAGATACATAAATCTACTTTTGTCTGGCCATGCCTATCGAGCTAATCCCAGTTGGCATGCCCCGGGCATCGTGCTGGCCGTGAACTTGAATCGCTGCAGGTACTACTTCTGATGTTGCAGAAAAAACTACAGACCACTTAAAAAACTAAACTACTAGGAGTCATAATCGGTGTGCGTTGTCAAGCTGGGTGTGGTATCGCACCTTACCCGTATTCCAGGACGTGGTGGCTCCCAGCAGTCACGGAGATCATCCAGTCCGCGCGCCGGTGGAATGGGATAGGTGAGGGAAAACGCTGTCTTCTACCAATTACTGGTTCTCCCTTCTATATTCTCGCAGGACCTTCGATGAGACCTCGCTGGTGACACTGTCGATAATCATAAAGGTAATCTGGTGTCTGATCAAGTGGTAAGTGTCATTATTCGATAATTCTTGTCTTAATCTGGTGGTCCCATCGCCTAACAGGGGAAACTCAATGACCACGTGGTCTGGAGTGCCTTCCTCAGCGCCAGAGCCCGCTTCCTGAACCGGCAATGATATGTCGGTTACAGTCCATGTCCTGCGAGGAAGTGCAGTAGCTCTTTCCTTAGCTTGAAATGTTTAAGTTGTAATCTTTCGCAGATATTAGGTAGCAGCTGGTGAGTCCTTCGTCCAGAGATTCGTTGTCCCAGTAATCCTGCCAAAGTTCCTGCCCCCTTCTTTTGATAGCAAACTTGGTCCCTACGTGAACCCCCAAAATTTGTTTAGTCTCAGTACCATGCCGCTTGTCTCTTATTTTTATGTACAAGGGAGGAAACCCCATGTGTGCCAGCAATGCCCCCCAGGAGATGTTCTATAAGCCCCACCTGAACGCAAGAGCATGTTACGCTGCACCCTCTTCACGGCCATGGCAGGCATGACCCTCGTGGGTCTGAATGCCCAGACTCCTGACACGTGACCACGATGGAGGTTAGAATGGTGTCCTGGTACAACTTTATTAACTCCGCGGGTAGGTAGAACCGTTTAAGTTATTTAGTAGTTATAACAATGTGCTGGGCGAAACTCCATTTATCATCAGTGACTATACCCAGGTATCGCGCCTCGAGCCCTCGATTCGAACTGTTGGATTCCTGGATAGCTGACCCTTTAATAACAAATATACTGACTTCTAGCGTGCTACCCTCATTTTGTTTTGTTTTGTTTCTTTCTTTTTTTTGCACCATTGTGTCAAGATGGTCATTGTCCTCTCTACCTTGGGTTTAGATCTTCGCGGCTGTGGCCGCCTACCAGCAGGAGGAGGTCGTCCACGTAGGCTATCACCTGTAGCACATCTGTAGAGTGTGTGTCGTGAATGCCAGGTTGGGTCTCGAGGGAACAGTTTATCACGGGTGGTTACCTCCCCACCTGTAAGTATGTGACATGGTGCACCGCGGCTAACATTCGCGCTAGTGACGGGGCATCTAACCTCCACTCGTAAACAGACAAAAGTTTTCATCAAGCAACAGCTTCGTCTGTTGAAACAACTGAACATGGCCTTCTAAGTAAAACGTCTTAAGGTCAGAGATCGATAGCTCCTCTTTGGTACGTGATTTTTCATGACCTCTGCTCATGCTACACGTCGTTATTGCGGAAACCTGTTACGTATGTAACGTTTCCTAGGGACTTAAAAAGATGTTATTAACTACCTACGGCAGGTAGGTCTACACCTTTAATAGCATGTTTAACTGCTTTAATAGTGATTATCTTTATATAAAGTGGGTGCTCAAAAGACACAGGAAGGGCAGTCCTACTTCAGATGTGCCGTTTATGATGCTCGAATATTGAGATCGTAGATGCGATTATAAAAAACGATATCTGAGCAGTCTCCTACAATCAGATGTATAGAGATGCATGTCTCAAATTAACTGACTTCCAACGTGGAATACGAAACGCATGGGCCGTAACATATCGGACTGCATAAAAATTTGGTTTTCTGAAGTCAACAGTGTGTAGGATGGAACTTCAGAAACAGGGTTTCCACACTTATAAACCGCTGCACAGGACGACAAGAAGTCTTTGACGAACGGACGTAACCTGTCCTTCACAGAGCCATACGGGCAGATCAACGATCTGCTGCTAAGCAAACCGCCGCCTATGATTTCTATCAGGACTCTACAGAGACGAATGCGCCTCATAGGTTCCAGCCGGCTGACATCGCACACAGTGCCTTCCGTCGACCCATTTTCCATTTGTTGTAAAGACATACGAGTTGAAAAATGAAACGGTGTCCCAAAATATAAAATATATTTACTTAGAGTGAGTACATTTTAGTTTAAAGTACTCAGCAAAAAACAAATGCAATTTACGAAACGACACAACAAAAGCTTTAGTGTCAAGTTACCCGAATTAAAAACAATTTAGGTTGCAAGTTAGGCTTTTATTAACCCTTTCGCTGCTACAGATATGCCCTTTGCATTCCGCACAGAAGCTGCTTTGTTACGGCTGTCCTGCTCGCCAAATGCTGGCGCCTTTGCTGAGATAAGGCTTTCCGGCCAATATGAAATACTTATCATCTGATTTTTCGAAAAGTATTAAGCGAAAAAAATTGATTTTTGCACCTTTTAGAGTCCTACATCTTACCTCGATAAATAACTGTATTTATTTTCGCTATCCGTATTACTTACTGCGCTATAGCAAGTTAAATAAAAGATTGCGCGAAATTTTAAAGATTTTGCAGAGATGGAAATGCATTACGTAGACATTGCATAAGCTCATACATTGCGGGGACGAAATGTGGATAAGATAAAGAGAATTGATTTAAAGTTGAGGACAGAACGAGATCTAATTTCTTTCTTGAGTTATTAAGTGTTACATTTGAAGGACAGTTTAGCGCGAGTCGTCCATTTACATCCTTGCGCACCGCAAATCGTGTGGTCATAAAGATCGTCATATCTCGTAAGCGATTCAAGATATCGAAACGAGTTTTTTTTTTTTTTTTTTTTTTTTTTTTTTTTTTTTTTTTTTTTTGCAAATGATAGCACGCTATGAGGCACATTTGTTGTACGATAAGTACTCGAAACCGTTTTATTCAGTGTGTGGCACATATGTTGTACAATAAATACTCGAAACTTTTTGATACTCAGTGAAACGGAAATAGCTCGTCTTCATCAGTGTGAGGTCGGCAGCTCGGGACGCATATACACGTTCAAAGCACTGTAGGGAAACCAAAACGGCGCGCTTATACTCATCCACAGCACGTGGGGGATGATGTAGCAGGGCTGCTATACACGGCCATAGCAGCGAAAGGGTTAACACACATTTCACCTTCGTGGGGCATCTTCAGATTATCTTAAAATTTTCTTTTTACAAAATATTCAAAATCATTAAACATCTCAGTGTTGGATTGAAGCAGGCGTCGAATCTCATGAACCGAAAGAGAGCTTTTCCGTTTACAACATTTTAAAAACCAGTATATCAGCTCTGTACTAGACTGAAGCACGTGTCAAAACAGATGAACCTCTAGAGAAGTTACGTTTGGGGAACATACGTTAATCAATGAAGCAAATACTCCAAACAATAAAATGATAGTTTTGTAAACGCTACACAGCAATAGATGTTCCAAACCGAAAATGTTACGATAAATCACAATAAAATTTGTAATCTTCTTGTGCAAAACCTAATTTTAATGCTTAAAGATGTTTTATTTCGAACTAAGTTTAGTTCCCTGACACGTCTTTGTCTCTACTGACTTTTTCTTGACATCAGCAAAGTCACTTTCAGAATGCGTAAATACTGGAACTTGTACTTGGTGTTACAAAAAGAGCGGTGAATGTTGATGACCGCTGGATCATCAGATTATCTTCCGCGCCTCAACGGTTTCAGAGCTGCCAATGCATTACTTCTCGAAAAACACTGATGAGCCAAAAAATTATGACCACCGGCAATTCTTCAGATTTTCCCAGTGATCCATTGACGTCTTTCAGGTGTCAGGTATTTTTCCGGATATCGGCATCGTTCTTGCACGTTATTTCGGTAATATAACGCGTTATCTTCATCAGGTGCTACCTGAGACTGTTCCTCAAGTGTAACGGGTCCATTATTCATACCTATGGCCCTCCACTTCCACGGTCAGTTCCAAGTGTTCCCTCTATGGTCCTGACTCACTGGATCCAGGAGCATAGACTACTGACGGAATGTCTGGAACAAACCAGAGTGCATGAAGGCCACAGATATACATACTGAACCCATTCCATTCGAAGGGCAGTCTCAAGTACTACCTGATGAAGATAACGAGTTACGTAATCGAAATTCTGTGCAAGAACGACACTGACATGCAGGAGAAAACCCGGCAGCTCAAAGATGTCATTATAACCACTCGATTAATAGCACGTTTCTTCCTCTTTTGAAATGCAGAACAGCAGCGTTTCTGTCAGGCATGAATTTGTCTTGCAAGGTTTCAGGAGTTATGTCTTACCTGTGTCTATGCACAGCTTACGCAATTCCCCTAAACTACGGGCCGGTGGTTTGTGAGGAGTGAAGATAACGCCCATTAGTGTCTCAGATGTGTTCCATCGGTTTCAGATCAGGCGAAATTGGTTGACAAGACAACAACGTTAGTTTACTATCATGCTCCTGAAACTACTGTAGTACAATTCTGGCCTCGTGACACGAAACGAAGATGCCACCGTCGTCAGGGAAGACATCAAGCATGAAAGAATGCATGTGGTCTGTAGTAATGTACACGTAGTCCACAGCTGTTCTGGTGCCTTCGATTACTACCACAGATCCCATGGATGCTCGGATGAACGTCCTCTGTAGTATATCCCTACCTAACCGCCCATGGTCCAGTTCATCTTCTGAACAGCTGTACGTCTGGATGTCGGCCTGTCCACACACAACCAACGACCATGAAACGTGATCCTCCCGACTAGGTGACAAGTTTCCATTGATCCACGGTTCAATCTTGGTGAACTGATGCCTTTTGGAATTGCAGTTAACTATACCATTGTGTTAACAAGTATACAATTAGGGTTCTCTGCTGTGTAACCCCATGTTAGCAATGTGCATTGAGTGGTGCATTCAAAACACTCGTTCCTCCACCAATATCGTACTCTGTCGTCAGATATGCCAAAATCGCCGCTTGTGCTATTGAACAGAGGGCATGCCTCCAACCTCCACATTCTGTGGTTAGATATGGATGTGGTCACCTTGCAACTCTTTCCATAGATTCTCGCGACAGTATCACATGAACAAACGACCTGCTTCGCCTTTTTCAAAACGCACGTTCGCAGGGCCTGAACTATAACAATCTGCCCTCAATTTCGTCAGTGGAATTCTCTAGATGCGGCCCATACCGTCTCGAGAATGATTCCCCATTCGCCTCTCCTCCGCTTATATACTTTCCTTACCATCTGACGTCCCAGCAACACCACTGGATTGCATTGAGTTTCGCGCTTCGCAGTGTTTACTGTGTTTCGGTTGATCGGCTTGTCTTCTAACTAACTTCGCGATCGGGCCCTGATGACCACGATATCTCGACCGGCCGCCGTGCCTTTCTCTCTCATGTGACGTCGTGCGGATGTGGTACGGAGGGGCATGGTATAGCAAACCACCGTCGTGGCGGTTGTCGGCTTTCCGGATGTATGGGGATGCTAATTTTCATTCAGACAGATCAGTTGGATCACGAGGCAGAGTGTACCCTGTTCCAGTCCTCGTACCAAGCAAAAATTCCTGGCGGTACCGGGGACTGAATCCAATTTCTCCGCATGAGAGTCTGACGCGCTGACCACTCGGTTTCTGACACTCTTTCTAAATCCGTCATTCGTGTAACACCACTATTGAAGTTATACGCATTATCTTAACCTTGCGTAAATTTCCTGATCACAAGATTTCCGCTCAGAAGTTAATGTATGGTGTCATATGTTATCTGTTGGATGCCTCTCTGTGAAAAAGTATGAGTGTTAGTCTCGCCGACGCAAATGAATGGCGTTTTCAAGTAAGACATTCCTCTTTTGGTATAAGGGGCGATCAAGAAGTATCCTTTCGAAGGCTGTAAAATCCAAGATCGGTGTGCCAATGTGACATAATCGCCCTGAGCACTGAGACAATCATCCCACGGATGCACCAGGTTGAAGACTCCCGCTTGATAAATCACCCGCGTCCTGCTCCGTGAAGAAGTCCGTAACTGCTTGCTAAACCTCCTCACCCGAAAGGAATCTTCGACCCTTTTTTAAGGGACCGAAAGCATGATAATCACATGGGGACAGATCAGCACTATAGGATGGATGCACTTCAGCGTTACGACATTTGTGATATGGAGCATGAATTATCATGAACCAGCAACACCCCTTGATGCACAATTCCACAACGGTGGTTTCCGACAGAAATGCTGTTTCATACAAATTCTTCGTTCTCCGATTGATGTCTACTGGTGTTTTCTTCCTTCAGCGACCAAGAGAAGCATAACAGCATGTTGGTCATGTTGGATGCAATTCATAATAACGTTGCCGTAGTTCACGTTTCAGCATTTACCGCACGCAAGTCGGAAACTCACAAATGTCACGCTAATCCGTTGTCTACATGTCTGTACTTACACACCCGAATTGTAACCACGCTGAGTTGCGTATGCGCTACACCTATGCCCTCAGACGGAAACTTTCTAATCGCCTCATATTAAAACACGAAATTCATTTCTGTTCAGTCGTCCTTTGCTCTTGCTTCAGAGAAATCCGCACTTATTGTCCGTCTTTAAATTACATATTGTGAGATTATGATCTTTTAATTTCATCATCTAGTATAATGCTGAAACATTCACTGTTTATGTTGACATGAGTGCTTGCACATACATTGTGAGGTCTCCTACTTCTGACGAAGCTGCTGTTTTTCCTAGTTCTTTTTGCCGTCTCGTGTCTTCCTTTCATAGTAGTGGATGTCATTCATTTGCATCAGTGTCCTGTACGTTGAAAGAGCTGCCAACCTCACATGTATTCCCTCTTGGTGGAATATACCTTTATTTTGCGCTCTCAAAACCTCATTAAGAACTTAGTGCGAAGCACTGTGTTCAACTTTTTCCAAGCAATATTTTTCGGTACCGCTGACCCCTACATTTCCACTCCTCGGTTCGGTGCGGTTTTTTTTTATCTCTCTCCAACGGTAGTGAGGTTATAATTTCAGAATTCCATTTAGGAGGAACTCGTGCGCTATTTCTATGTTGAGAACATTTTATCCTGATTTGGTATCTGATGCTTTTGTGGCCTCCTTAACGTGTACAAGTCGTAATTCATAATAGAGCTCTCTCCTACACCGAGTAACATGGCGCCGGGAGGATCTGTATCAGAATTTCCGTCTCTGGCTTTTTTATCTTCAACTTTACCTTTAACAAATAAATTCTTCCTTTTACAAGAGTAGAAGTTCCCACGAGGCATATTCGTTGACTTTGAAGCTAAAATTGACTGTCTGATAGAGATATTCAGTGAATTAATATCCCATCCGGCAAGAAAAGTGACGCAAGTCGAAAAACGGCATCTTTAGTTAATCTCAGTGAAAAATACTTGTGAAATGCACCGAAGTTCACAAAAAAATGTACTAGAAGTTACTGCCAGTATAACACATTTGATGTGTTAAGAAAGCTGGCACTTTTTCAGTATACGTTTTGTAGAATTAGTCCTTTAAATCGAGTTTTCTCAATTATTGCATTTTTTAGTTTTGTCACTTTTCTGACCGTGGTGTTTTATGATCAGATATTAATGTACAAGTTGTATACCGTCTGCGATAAAAAAACACGTATTATTTATATGAAACAAGTGAATTATACTTGTCAAATGTGAGAAATGTACGTAACGTATACATAACATTTGATGTTCTCGTGCCTTTATACAACATCGCAGCTAAATGTGTTTCTAATTTGTATCCATGGCGTTCGTCACGAGAATTACACATTGTCTTGCTCTTTGCTAGCAGTTGGAGTACGACATTTTGCAGTATATGATCCGAAAACATCCTACATTAATAGAAAATTAGAATTATATTAATACCTTCAGCTGCTAACGGGCGTTGATATATATCAACGGGGACAGGTGAAAATGTGTGCCCCGATCGGGACTCGAACCAGGGATCTCCTGCTTACATGGTAGACGCTCTATCCACCCTTTTTTTGCGAGACCGGCCGCCTTGGCCTTTTTTTTCAATGTCAGGCTTACCACCTTTGCTGACATACATTTTGTTGTACTACCGCATAAATTGTGTCTACAATGTCCATATGTTGACAAATAGTGACTAATTAGAAAATTAATTAATTAAGGAAATGAAGAAAACTGAAAATGCCCGAATGAAAGACAGGAAGACATTGCGGATAGTACAGATACAAAAGAAACATGCTCCTGTAGCAATGAAATGAAATTCGTGTCGGGGGCGACACCTGCTCACGACCCGACGTTCGATAGAGCAAGAGAACCATCTATCGACTCGTTCTCCAGACGTTGGTGTAAGACTGGGTCGCCTTCTCGAAATTAACTAAGGGTTCGTAAGTGTGATCGATGTCTATCTCGGCTTCTTCGTCTATCTCATCTCTCACCCGTCACACCCCATCTGGCCGGCGGGTCGGTAAATGTAAGTCGCAAGTAATTAGCGAAGTCTTGCACATACCTCTTATGCTGTTGCAACTTCGTGTGTCCATCCAGGAGAAAATGCCAAAAATCCATTTTGTCCTTTTCCGATTCGTTATACACATAGCCCACCACCATTCCCCGTACCCATGTCACTGCATTGGTTTTTTGGACCGGAAAATAAGATTATTATGGGAAAAAAAGTGTGTCTGACGAAATTGTGTGAGGGGTGGTGCGTAACAGGAACGCCAATATCTGTTATGCCAAGTGCCACACCGGAGCCGTCCCACTACATGCTAAACGATGTTCATCAGTGTCCACTGTTGCGCAGCCTAAACATAGTGGAGTGTCTGACAAATGAATCGCGTGCCGCCGCTGATTCGTCGCGAACTTCCAATTTACCACCATATACCATGTTGAGCGTACCGACGTTGGGAGGTAAACGTTCCTTATAACTGGCCATATCTGTCGCTAGTTCTTGTCTGGGTACTTCTTTTCCAGGGTATTCCTGGGGCACCGGCGCAGTACGAGTTGGTACACATCTCGCGTCGGTGGTATTCGTGTTGTTGGGAAGGAATCTCTCACATAGCTAAGCTCCAGAAAAAAAGACTTGAAATGTGAGAGCTTCGGTGAAATATGTCCCACATTGACTGGGGGCAGCATTGAAGTGGGCGCTAGTACATCGGCCAACGCACCCGAGATACTCCGAAATTGACCGCGCCATTGTCGGAAAATCGTACTGACGAATAACGCCCGTGCCTTTTCATATACGTTCACTAGACCAAGTCCACCCTCTCCAGGTGGAAGCGTAAGCGTTGTGTATTGGATCTGAAACAGGTGTCCCACACTCACGTAGGTTCCGAAAGTTGCTTGATCCGTGATGCCATTGAGCGCTTTAAAGGCAGGACATGCGCTACGTGAGTGAGTCTCGGTGATAGGTATACGTTAACATAGGTCACTGTCTGAATCATATCCAACGCTCTTAATTTCTGTAACAGCACAATTGTCCGCATCAGCTTCAACATGCGTCGGTAGTTATCCACTGCTGTCCGCTGCACATCCGTGTGGAATGTAACACCTAGACATTTTATGGTCTTAACTAACATGAGGGGGCCTTCCTATCCCGGTTATAATCGTCGACCGACATTCATGCAGCGTGATTTCTGTAGATTAAGTACGCTTCCTGCGGCCATCCCGTATCGCTGTATCCATGCCAACGCCGTACGTAGTTCATCGCCTGTCCGTGCCACCAGCATCACATCGTCAGCATAAGCGCGGCAATGAAAGGTCAGTTGTAGCAACGGCACTCCCTTCAACCGTCTTCGGAGACCATATAGACCGGGTTCCAAAGTCATTGCATACAAAAATATCGAAAGGGGGCAACCTTGACGAACTGACCTTGAAATAACAATGTAGTCAGTGCCCCGCCCATTCACCGAGACCTTTGATCGCACGCCGTGTAACAGTCGCGTGATCACTAGAATGAAGGCCTGTGGGATTCCCAATCTGCCCATCACCGCATGCAATAAGGTATGATCCACTCTGTCGAACGCGTGATCGAAGTCAATAGCGACGAGTGCCCCATGCACCCGGCATGCCGCTGCTAATGCGATGATTTCTCAGTAGTCACCGAGCGCCGTATGTACGTTACTCTTACCGCCGAGGCAAGTTTGATCTATGAGGAGTCTATCAGAAATTGAAGACCGCAGGCGAGCCCCAAGGATGCGCGCGAAAATCTTATAGTCGCAGTTCAAGAGAGTGAGTGGCCTATAATCTCGTGGCCTTCTGCCACCGCTGGTTTGGGTATTGGGATGATGATACCCTCCGTGAATTCGGCAGGTATCTCAGTCTGCGGTAACAGGAGTTCGTTGTACATCTGAATCCAGGTCCGTCCCATGAGGTATGCAAAGGCACGGTAAAATTCAATTGGGAAGCCGTCCTGTCCTGGGGACTGAACAAGCCTCCCTGGCAACTGCGTCCGTCAGCTCGTCCTCTGTTATCGCTGTGATGAAAGTCTCTGCATCCAGTGGTGGTCCTCTATCTGGCATTTCCGAGATGACATCATGCAGTGTCTCGTGGTTCACTTCTACAGGTCCACATAACTGGCGGAAATAGTCAGTAAACACTTGCGCAATATCACGCTGGTGCACAGCTTGCTGGCCAGTTTCAGAGATTAGTTCCCTGATCAATGTCCTGCGTCGTCGTTGGCGTTCACGTACTACGTGATGCATGGAGGGGGTTTCGGCAGCAACTGTGTCCGCCAATCTCGCCCGGACCATTATACCTTCCATTCTTAGTCTCTTCAGCTGTAATAACTTGGCTTTTATCCTGCGCATGGCCGTGTGTCTTTCCGGCGATGGTTGTTGGGTCATCAGCTCCCTGAGGGCTGTAAAATAAAAATCAGCCGTCGTGCGGTTCCACTGCGATTTGTCCTGCCCTCATCGTATCAACGTTCTCCTTAACGTTGGTTTTGCGCATTTGATCCACCACTCGAGAACCGAGGTGTATGCTCGTTGGCGGCGAACGCAGGTCTCGCAGGCCGCCTCTATCGAGTGGCGACATGCAGTGTCACGTAAAAGTGCACAATTCATTTTCCAGGGACCCTTACTCCGTCATATCTTCTGACGCGTTAGTGAAATCGTACAGACGTACGCCATATGATCCGTAAAAGCCGCTTGCCAGATTTCGGCATCCAGTATCGCCGTCCGTAGAGCTCGTGTCACGTACACTGTGTCAAGTCTACTCGCCGAGTGTCCCGTTACAAACGTGTAACCAGGTCTGTCACCATGCTGCAGTTCCCAGGTATCCAGAAGCGCCATTTCGGTAATCAACGCACGCTGTTCCATGCATGGCACGTAATGAGGTACTTGACCCTTTTTGCCGATGACACAATTAAAGTCGTCGCCCACTATATAGTTATCATAGTGTCCCGTGAACAACGGTGCTATCTCTTCGGTGTAAAAGGTCGACCTTTCTCTTCGTTTTGTGGAGCCAGATGGCACGAATAAATTGATGAAACGAACGCCGTCGACAGTGATCGCTATGCCACGTGCCGAAGGGAGAGACATGACGTCCTCCAGTCCTATTCCTTCCCTGGTGAGAATCGCCACACCGCATCCACTTTCATCGTGCACTGAATAAATAATGTGCCTCGTAGCCGTAGAACTCTGGCAGCGATGTGAAACGCACTTCTTGTAGGACTACAATATCCACGTCAGCAGCGTGCAACATATCTTTCAGCATTTGAATTTTAAGCGATGTCCCAATGCCATTAATGTTTATCGTTGCAATGCAGTGTGTTCATCAGTTGTAGGGCGGTGTCATTAAGCGTCTATCTGCACCCCCGGCGCTCCTCGCCACTCTAAGTTGTTCAACATTTCCCGACCCCTCCCGGCCTCTGGCCATGACTATCCTCAATCGTCGCGTTCGTATTGTCATTCTGTTCCAGTTGGTCCATTTCCTGCGCCCAGTAGCTCAGCATATTTCCGGAACTGGTCGAAGGATGGGGGGGCAACGTTGCCACCGCTCTGATGTTGGACAATTGTCATCTCCACTTCTGCCTTCCGGTCACCAGAAGGAAAATTCAAGTTATTGTCGCTGTGTAATTCCTGCACCGTCATCTCGGTATCTGTTGAATCCACTGGTCGCAGGTCGATACTGCCGTTGTCGTCCACTGTCCCCTCGGGACTATGGCTATCGTCAGCAGACGTCAGTCGACGCTTCTTTCTTCTCTTCGGTGAACGCTGTTTCCGTTGCTTTGCTTCCGCATCGGCTGTTTGGGTTACGTATCCTCCGTCTTGGTCCTGACCTATCACGCTCTCGGTGGAAGCACTGGCAGCCACCACGGATGAGCCTGGAGCGGCCGTCAGCTGCATCTCTTGTGTGGTGTCCTGTGTCTGCTGTGGTGGAACCGGTGTTCGGAGTCCCAGTCCGTTGGTGTCCGTGTTCTCTATAGGGGGCAGCTGCTGCTGCCCATCGGAAATCTCCCTCACGTCGCCTCTCAGAGCTTCCACAAAGGTCAACGGTAAGACAGTCATCTGTTGTGGTGCCTGAATGTCATCCCGTGGGGTTTGCACTAAACGTCCCTGGAGGCATTCCGAGCGGACGTGACCTTCTTTCCTGCACACCGAGCAAGTACGAGGTTGCCCTTCATAGATTATAATCGCTTGACAATCTCCTATGTACAAATTAGAGGGGACGTGCTTTCGCAGTTCTATCCATATTGTCTCACCCCATTTAAAACGGGGTACGTGATAAAACTCGTCCATTTTTCGGCCACATGGGATAGAACTGTACAGTATGGTCGAAAGGCGTCGGCAACAAGTTCAGACGGGACCTCAAACGGAAGTTCGAAGACTCGTATAGGGCCGATCCCCATTCCCGCGTGATCGACCGTAACCGCACCAACATTCCCGTCGGCATGACAGAAACGATACCCGTTTGGTGATCGTTGTAGAAGTCTTTCGCAAGCAGCCTCGTCAACAAGCTTGACATAGACGACGCTTGAAACGATCGATAAACTGATTCCCACGATTTCCTGTGGATCGATTTTTACCTCTTCTCTTAAGAAACGTTCGATCTCGTGTGTCTTTGGTCGTGTATAGTCGTTCGCAAAACTGAACTTCAAGGTCGTTTTTCTGTACGAGTGTACCATCTCGTTCTAGACTCTCAACACCCTACACGCGAACTACTCCGGCGTAAACAAACAGCACGCTCACCCCAGCGCGGTCGGCAGGCAACACGGTCCGCACTGTGTCACTGCCGAGGACACAGAGGACAGCGCGACTGCAGTGACTATCTCGCGCACGCCTTCCGCGTGACTCACATACTCACCTTGTTTGTCCACCCACTACATTCGTAGTGTCCCACCCCACATTCTTACCAAGTCTCGTAAGAGTTCGGGGAGTATGTGTGCATCCGCACAGAAGGAGGAGGTCATGGCCGGTGTTGCCAGAACTATATACACATACGGATATGGTGTCTGTTCTTTCGAGCATGTCCGAAAGAACAGACACCATATCCATGCAAGTATATTAATAGATGTCTTGATACCAGGTCTTCGGTAGCTATCCACAGCATGTAACCCTACCAGCCATGAAATATTTGAAGACAGTTGTATTCAGCAGTATGAGACACATTGTCATACGATTTTCTGGGAGAATAATTTTTAACAAGTATCTTATCACTCTCTAAGCGCTCAAGAGACAAACATAGTGCAGTTAAGTATACGGTCGTGTCTATGTTCATCACCATAAGTTTATTACACTGCGTCTACATCACAAAACTACAGCTTGAATTCTAGTGCGCGGTGGTTTTTTTTTTTTTTTTTTTTTTTGTGAGGAGCCGACTTCTGTAGCACATTTAGTAAAACCCTATCCCTATATTCGAGTCCTTTTCACATAAAGCACCGTCTCAGCATTCATGAGAAGCTGCATTCAAATCGTCATCTGCCCACTCTCTTAACGCAAATGCAGAGATAGTTACTTCGGACACTGTCCATTTCCTTTGCCATCCACGCCACACCATACGGCGTGAACTGTCTGTAATGACCTCGTAGTCCATGGGACGTTAAGCCCAATGCGATCGTGACGAAAACCCACGATGGTCGGGTATTGTAAGAGGTACCATCTCACACTGTACTGCTGTCAGGACGTCTAATATTTCAGAAAAACCGGTTTATTTTGGCGCAGTCCGCATTAATTTCACGCAATCTGTTTTCTAAATGGAGGTTCAACAACGACACAAAAACATGTAAAATACTTAAATGAGCAAACAGAAAATAATTATAAACGTTTCCGCTCAGTCTGCTGACAGCTAAACCACGTTTAACCTCACCGTGGCTGAAAAAAGCATTATTACTCACTACGTCGAAGAGAGTAACGAAGTAACGATGAAAAATTAAAAGTTCTCTGTTTGTAATACTTGTATACACGTCTGCTCAATTGTTGTTTGAGAAGGCAGCATGGAGAACTGCGGTTTGGAGGGGAAGGGTGGGGAGGTGAGGCCTTTGTGCTCGGTTCCTATTTCAGCTATTGACCTGGGTTAAAAGGCTTCCGTTTAGCCCGGACCAACGAGGATTTGCATAACCATCCGAACATTCGTCTAACTGTAGCTATGTTACAGTAAATTAAGCAAGGTTTCAAAGACAAACTGGAGTTGACGCCCACGTAGATTATGCCAAACGATTAATTCATTTTGCAAAATATATTAATTGAGCTGAAATTAATGATCAGCTAATGGCACCATCTCTATGTGAGCCGTTCGGATTCTACGTGCAAAATGCACGTTTTCTGGGAGGATTTTAAAGCGTGCGCTTTCTGTGTTTCAAACTTGTGCGAATACGTCCAAATTTGGTCAGAAGGTAGAAAATACAAGTAATTAATGGTCTTCCTGCTATTTTGTGGAACATTTTTCCGCTGTCGCAATATAAGCAACAAAGTGAATAAAGGCAATCAAAAAATTTATACCGCATCAATCGTCGCCCGAGTCACTAAAAATGTACATCGGTTGCCAGGCTATGGCGGCCGTATGTAGATTATGGTAGAGAAATGTTGGGAACTAGAATGAAAAATGTCCTGTCTTAGCACAAAGAAGGCGAATATGTCCAGGCAGAGTTAGTGATTTTAAAGTAGGGAACTATGTTTCTTTGGCAGTTTCAATGACATTTAAATCAACATATCTTGATATGTTCACCATTTTTTTATGACTTTACATTCCCCGTGCAGTGAGTTCTGCTAGCTGCAATGTGTTGACACACCAGAATTTCGCAATTTGAGGGATAAAGTCCCTGATCATTTGTCCAAAATCTAGAAGATTTGCCACTTGTAGTGAACAGTATACATCATATGACTGAAGAGCTTACATGTAATAACGTAAATAAATTTTTTGGGGGTAAAATTTCTGGGAGTGGATTTGTTCCTTATGGATGACACCATGTATAACGTTGTTTTACTTAACATGATGCATTAGATTACGTCACATGAGTACTAATAGTAAAAAGTAAATAACCACGAATATGGAAAGATGTTTTAATTTCTATGTCTTTGAAGCTTCCAGATAAGTCGTAAAGCTATTTCCCTTCTTCTAAATCTCGAAATCTGGCCTGTACATATTCATATTTTTTATAGTGTTATGATGGAACATTTTCATTCTGGTATGCCTATGTGTCTGCAAACAAAACTTTTCATACAGTACATAAATTGTTTTGCTCTCATCAGCTCTTGGCATAGTGCTTCAAAGTTCCATTACCTACAGATTCCTTTTCTGCGACAAATACGGTTTAACTCGCCTAAAGGTAGTAGGCCTTAATACTCCACTCGCCACGCGGATTTAAACTGAAGAGCCAAAGAAACTGGTACATCTCTCTAATATCGTGAAAACCCCCCGCTAGCACATTGAAGTGCCGCAATACGACGTGGCATGGAGTCGACTAATGTCTGAAGTACTGCTGGAGGGAACTGACGCCACAGATCCGTAAGAGTATGCGTAAGTGGAGATCTCTGAACAGTACGTTGCAAGGCATCTCACACATGCTCAATAATGTTTGCGTCTGGGGAGTGTGCTGGCAGCGGAAGTGTTTAAACTCAGAAGAGTGTTCTTAGAGCCACTCTGTAGCAATTCTGTACGTGTGGGGTGTCGCATTGTCCTGCTGGAATTGCCCAAGTCTGTCGGAATACACAAACGATATGAATGGATGCAGGTGATAAGACAGGATGCTTTTGTACGTGTCCGCTGTCGTATCTAGACGTATCAGCATTCCCATATCACTCCAACTGCAAACGCCCCACACCATTATAGAACCTCCACAATCTTGAACAGTGCCTTCCTGATATTCAGGGTCCATTGGTACGTGAGGTTGTCTCCATACCCGTAAACGTCTACCCGCTCGATACAGTCTGAAATGAGACTCGTCCGATCAGGCAACATGTTTCCAGTCATCAACAGTCCAATATGAGTGTTGGCGGGCCCAGACGAGAGGTAAAGCTTTTTGTCGTGTAGTCATCATGGGTACACGAGAGGGCCTTCGGCTCCGAAAGCTCATATCGATGATGTTTCGTACTCTGACACTTGTTGATGGTCCTCCATTGAAATCTGGAGCAATTTGCGGAAGGCTTGCACTTCCGTCACGTTGAACGATTCTCTTCAGGCGTCGCTGATCGTTCTTCCAGGATCTTTTTCCGGCCGCAGCTATGTCGGAGATTTGGTGTGTTACCGGTTTCCTGAAATTCACGGTACACTCGTGAAATGGTCGTACGGGAAAAATCTCCACTTCATCGCTACCTCGGAGATGCTGTGTCCCATCGCTCGTGCGCCGACTATAACACCACGTTCGAACTCATTTAATCTTGATAACCTGCCATTGTAGCAGCAGTAAGCGATCTAATAACTGCGCCAGGCACTTGTCTTATATAGGCGTTGCCGACCGCAGCGTCGTATTCTGCCTGTTTACATATCTCTGTATTTAAATACGTATGCCTATACCAGTTTCTGTGGCGCTTCAGTGTAGAATATGGATGGATCACAAAATATGCTAGGTCAAAACGTTATAGATATTTAATTATTGGCAGTTTACGCGAAAGTTCAATTTCTAACATTTACATAAAAGTGCGTTTTTAGGATTACTTGCTGTCATCCAAAGGGTGTCAGCACTAAGCCATCTGGGGCTCGCATTGTCGGTTGCGGCTGACAGAACGAGGCAGTCCTTCGCGAAGCTCGGAACTGACATGTTGTCCGAAGCAGCCACACATTATTGACGAAAGATTTGAGCGAATGAATTCACGATGCAGCTCCTAAATTTCCTCTATACCTTAGGTGCGATCGGGGACCGTCCGCGAAACGAAACTGCTTCCTCTAAAATGCCCGAAGACCTGCCTCAGGGCTCTGAAGTGCTTTCTTGGGACTTTTATCAACTCTCTAATTATTCCTACCTTAAATCCCTGTTTAACCAGCTTTTTATTTCAATATAGTTTTTATATCTTGATAAATATAGATGGTGCGATTCTTAAATGATAGTGTTAAGTCTTCTTTACCCTCTAAGCTATCCATTCTACCATCGTTGTAATATTGCTAAAACACTTAATTTTTCAGAAATTTCGTACATCAAATCACATCTTACATAGAATATGAAGCTGTATTCTACATTTTTCTGAAACTTGGTACATCATAATCATGTCCTATTCAGAATATGTAACTGTACACTCTATATTATACCTTATACCTTAATAGTGGAGAGTCTACTAAACTTTTCTGACTTTTTTTTAGTCCAAAATTTACATTTCCTTTAAGAATTCGAAAATTATTGAACGTAGCTTTACGAAACATTTCCACCTCATATTTTTACATCAAATTACACGTTTTAAAAAAATTCAGCTCTATAACTTTCAACCTGGCCAGATGTAAAATTTCTTAAAATAGCGATTTTTCGGGGTAACTATTTATCTGATAATCCTAAGATTGAATAAAATTTACCTCTTCATATTTCTACAGCATTCTACTAAAAATTACATAAATGTAAAAATATTTAAATTTTACGTTACGCAGCTGCATAACTATGTCAGCCACAAGAAAAATCAGAGGTGCGCAGTTGGCTTGACCATCGGACTGGGTGGAAGAGTAGGAAAGTCTCTCTCCCATTCTAACTGAACACCGTACTGTAGAAGCTGGACGTTGCACATCGTCCAGAATTCAACCACACATGTTCCACAGGGGTTCAAGTAATTCATTCAGGACGGACTGCCTCGATCCTTCATATACTGTAACATATAGGGTGTAAAAAATTAGCTGTATAGAATATTAGAGAGTTTAGAGGTGATAAAAAATACATTCTTATGTGACAAAACGTCACTGGTACATCATTTCGCTGCTATGGTCCCATGAGCGTTTTGACTCTATCGATACTCAAAGACGGTGTTCAAACTGCCGTATGATGAATATGGTTTTAGAGATGTTGCTGAAAATGGCCTCCGTTTACATGAATGCAGAACTGGCATCTGTGTGATAATAATTGTCTGACACGTTCATAACAACCGAGTGTCTCACGAGTCATGGATACAGCTCCAGCCAAATGGGCAACAGACTAAAATCTCGAAATTTTGTATATGTAGTTTAAGTAATTTGGGGATTTGATGGCGCAGTTCCACCAAATTGCAGCAATGCTGATGTCGACGTTTTACCTGCTTTTTCGACATGTCCCACAGTTTTTCTACGGGGTTCAAGATTGGTGAATTTTCAGGCCCCGTAGAGACGTTGAAGGGTAGAGGAGTGTTCAGGAAACCAGTCACATATTCTTCCAGCCCGATGAACATTGTTACTGTCGCATTTATGTACCTGTGTGAGCAATGGCCCATTGTGAGGTGACCGATTCCAAATGTTCATTGCATGCGTTTCCCGGTCGCAGTGTTCTCTCGCTAACAGGTTTGGAACGGCCTCCAATCACTGCCTGCAGCAACTACTGTCGGGTTTGGAAGCGATTTTGATTCACAAGCCTTGAAACGCGCCTTCGGTCCCTCTCAGTCAGGCTCTTTTTACGGCCACAGTTATGACGTCATGTTTCGTAGTCACGTGTGTCCGCCCCCATAGCGTCACGCATTGTCGCCTTACGGGCCCAGATTCGATTTCCGGCTGGGTCGGGGATTTTCTCCGCTCAGGGACTGGGTGTTGTGATGTCTTCATCATCATTTCATCCCCAGCCGGCGCGCAAGTCGCCCAATGTGGCGTCGAATGTAATAAGACCTGCACCAAGGCGGCCGGACCTCCCCCGTAAGGGGCCTCCCGGCCAATGCCGCCTAACGCTCATTTCATTTCCTTATTCACGTATGTTACACCACTGCTTGTAGCCACGATGAACGGTCCGCCGTGAAATGCCGTCCAGCAAGAACGGTCCGCCGAGAAATGCCGTCCAGCAACTTCACACGCAGTATGGCCATGGGCACGGTGTAACAGGATTACCCAATTTTGCCTGTCACGTCCGTATTTACCTACAATGTTCACGTGAAACATTAATGTCTCACTGGTCGCTACCGCCTTAATCTCACGTAGAGGCAGAACGTGCCCGGTTGAGCACGTGACTCGATCATTGTGTCATCCTGGTAGCTGAATGGCCAGAGCGAGGGAATGTCATACCTAACGGCCGGGGTTCGATTCCCAGCTGGGTCGCTCAGGGACTGGGTGTTGTGTTGTCCTTATCATCATCATTCCATCCCCATCGACACGGAAGTCGCCGAAGTGACGTCAACTCGAAAGACTTGCACCAGGCGAACGGTCTACCCGACGGGAGGCTCTAGCCACACGGCATTTCCATTTACATTTTGTCATCTGTAAAGGCTAAATGATCCATTCGTGATTCTGCACTGGGTGACTAATTTTTTGGCTGGTGAGCGTACATATACTAGCCTTTTAACCGCAACTGCCACTGTGCACTGTAGTGCCCTCACCTCCTCCTCATCCCCCCTCTCTCTGTCCACCACCTCTTCTCTCCTCTCTCTATCTCACCCTTCCTCTCCTAGGATTCATCGCCTGGGCCCCCTCCTTGTGTCCATTCCCTCTATCATGTCCATCTTTTCTCACTCTCTCAGTCGAACTGCTGCTCCGCCTCTCTTTTACCCCTGCAGTACTTCTTTCCAGACAACAAGTCTTATGCAACTTCCTGTCAGATTAAAACTGAGTGCCAGACTGGTATCTTTGGAGAACGTCTGCAAAGATTGGAAGGCAGAATATGAAGTCCTGCTGGTACTCATAAGTTTAAGCGAATTTAATACGATACAAACACTAACATTTGACTCTTCAGACTGCATTAGAATCAACTAAAGCTTAACTTCAAGTTGAGTCTACACAAATTCAATCATCTTAAACTAGCAAACTCCATAAACATAAAAGTATTTTCGTAACTAAAAACGTATTACACTGACTTATCCACCTCTTTATAAAATCCAGGTTAAAATTATCTTTAAATTTTCTCACCTTCTTGGGGCCTTTGTCCTGAATCAACGCGGAGTCGGCCCTGTTACTATTGATTTGGCAGTTATTGTTGCAGAGGATGGCCGGTGCCCTTCCTGCCGGGACCCCGAGCCCCCAGAACTGAATTAGTGTACCCCAGCTGTCTGCGTCTAGTGCAGGGGTCTACAAACTACGGCCCGCGGGCCGAAACCGGCCCGCGAGGGCCGTGTAAACAGGCCCGCATTAGCTGGCCGGACATCCCCGGTATCCAGCCCGCCAAATATTTGAGCTGATACCTATACTACCAACAATTGAGTTTCGAGGCCTATCGTGATCAATACACAGCGACATTGGTTCTGCTACTCGCTACAAGACTACGTAACTTATTGTTGCGCCGCTTGAAATAAAAATACGTTTACATACTCTACCTCTGTTACGTCTTGCAGTAATAATGTTGCTAAAAATGATTTTGAGATTCCGTTAACTTTGCAGGACGCTTTCGTGAAGAATATACAGTGACATTCTTTTTTGTCGGTGAAATTCACCATAATAAAATACGCCAGAATTTCGGTCAGGTCCGTCCACCATTCAAAATTATGTACTTAAATAAAAATCACAGTTCGTTTCAGTGCTAGCTGTTCCCACAACCTCAGATTTTTGCGATTTCATCTTTCCTTTAGCCTTACATTACGGTGATCGTGGAGTGCTAGGGTGCTTTAACCCCACTAGGTAGATCTTGGCCCTTATGACTTCGTGGAGGAGTCAATGTGGCCTGCAGACTAAAACGTTTGGAGACCCCTGGTCTAGTGTAAGCAATGGAATAGTGCGAACGTTATCAGATGTGTGCGAGACGTGTAGCTTAGGGGAACTTGGGGACCAGCCCGGTATTCACCTATCGGGATGTGGAAAACCGCCTAAAAACCACATCGAGGCTGGCTGGCATACCGGCCCTCGTCGTTAATCCACTGGGTGGATTCGACTCAGGCCAGCGCGCCTATCCGAATCCAGCGCTCTCGGCTACCAGATGGGTTAAAATCGTCTTTAAATAAATGGGCTTAAAACAAAACATTTACTATTACTATACAGGAGGATGTTCAATAACCACTTTTACTATTAATGGGCTTACTTCCAACGATAATTTTCATATACGTATACATTCTGCCTCCGTTTTGACCGGTCATTTTCCCGACACTTCTACTATTGTCTCTCTCTGGTCTTCATAGTAACTGTGTGTATTAGTGAACGAGACCTAAAGTTTGGAGCAGCTTGTCTTAATACCCATTTCAGTTATTACTAGAACGAGGGCACTAATTCTTTGCCGGATTGCTTACATTAATACATAAACTCGTCCGTTATAAAATTCAGTTATGTTCTCGAAGATAAACACTTTCTTCTGGTGTGATGTAACATCGGTACCCCTGCTTTAAACTCCACAACGTCTTTTGAAAATTCCCAAGGTTAATGAACCGTTCGCAATGCAAGGTAGACGAAGAGCGGCTCCAGTATTCATCATTCACGGTTGATGCATCCAAATCCGTCTACCGTAATCTAGGCCTGTGGTGCAGCTACCAACGGATACGGCTTCCGTTACAATACTTGCCGCGTAGCCTTCAGTCGCCACTGTGCGCAGAGGGGCGGCACGGTCTATGTCGGCGACCACAGTTACTTCCAGAGTTTCAGTTCTTACTAGCTATAGTAACTACAAGTCTATCTGCACTGTAACTGTACTTCGCCCCTTGATCTGTCCAGCGATTTTATGTACGCACCGCATAGTTTATGCCTTTGACAACAGCTGAATAACGGCTCCATCATAACTTAGCGTAATCGATAATAAGAAACGGCTCAACGTCCATTTTAATAATATGATTGAAGTGGAATAATGCTGGATTCCCTCATTCTGGGTTGTAAGTAAATTCTCAGATCTCGATAGATGTGTCACTCCATTGCTGTTCGTAATAAAAGTATCTTATTCAATCTTGACGGTCGCCTTGCTCTATTTTCTTGAAGGTGTGAACCTGGTACTCAGTTCCTCTAATTGTACCTTGCGGACTTCTTCTCCGTCTGCTGAGGGTCGAGGACTGTAAGAGAGCTCACATTTCCGTCAGCTCACTACGAAATGACATACTCTCTTTTGAAAGAAGTCTTCTGTATTTTGTTGCTAAAATAAAATAACAGATGGGTCAACAGCTCTCACATTCACTCGAGCAACATGTATGGAGTGAATGTTATCGCCGCAAACGGTACGTAGAGTAAAGTTACATATTAGATGTAAGACATTTCAGTTGTTTTCTTGAGCGTTGACATTGTAGACAGCGACCTTTTCTGTCTACCACTCAAAACTCAGCCAAAGAGTGACGCCAAAACATAAGTGACCCCTTCACAGCAGCTGAAAACGTTCAAACATCGTCACTTTTTTTCCCGCTGCTGTAGTTCCGCTGTGATGTGACACAAGAAAATTTTGTCAATACGGTAATACTGGCAGACTTCTTCCTATTGTATCATTAAATCATTCTGGGTTTACTGCCGTCTCAACATATGAAATAGTTGTAAAACAAGAATATTACAGTAACCACTGTGTTGCCCATATTTGAACCCTGAGAAAGGTCAGTGCAGTGGAGGGAGTAGTCGATTATTTTAGTATCCCAGTATTCTGTATAATGGCGTGGTAGTACAACTAGAAAGATATTAATAGAATGGGCTCCGGCCACGTATCTACAGGGTATTTCAAAAATGACCGGTATATTTGAAACGGCAATACAAACTAAATGAGCAGCGATAGATATACACCGCTTGTTGCAATATGCTTGGGACAACAGTACATTTTCAGGCAGACAAACTTTCGAAATTACAGTAGTTACAATTGTCAATAACAGATGGCGCTGCGGTCTGAGAAACTCTATAGTACGATATTTTCCACATATCCACCATGCGTAGCAACAATATGGCGTAGTCTCTGAATGAAATTACCCGAAACCATTGACAACGTGTCTGGCAGAATGGCTTCACATGCAGATGAGATGTACTGCTTCAGCTGTTCAATTGTTTCTGGATTCTGGCGGTACACCTGGTCTTTCAAGTGTCCCCACAGAAAGAAGTCACAGGGGTTCATGTCTGGCGAATAGGGAGGCCAATCCACGCCGCCTCCTGTATGTTTCGGATAGCCCAAAGCAATCACACGATCATCGAAATATTCATTCAGGAAATTAAAGACGTCGGCCATGTGATGTGGCTGGGTACCATCTTGCATAAACCACGAGGTGTTCGCAGCGTCGTCTAAGGCAGTTTGTACCGCCACAAATTCACGAAGAATGTCCAGATAGCGTGATGCAGTAATCGTTTCGGATCTGAAAAATGGGTCAATGATTCCTTTGGAAGAAATGGCGACCCAGACCAGTACTTTTTGAGGATGCTGGGACGATGGGACTGCAACATGGGGCTTTTCGGTTCCCCATATGCGCCAGTTCTGTTTATTGACGAAGGCGTCCAGGTAAAAATAAGCTTCGTCAGTATACCAAATGCTGCCCACATGGATATCGCCGTCATAAATCCAGTGCACTATATCGTTAGTGAATGTCTCTCGTGCAGCAATGGTAGCGGCGCTGAGGGGTTGCCACCTTTGAATTTTGTAGGGATAGATGTGTAAACTCTGGCGCATGAGACGATACGTGGACGTTGGCGTCATTTGGACCGCAGCTGCAACACGGCGAACGGAAACCCGAGGCCGCTGTTGGATCGCCTGCTGCACTAGCTGCGCGTTGCCCTTTGTGGTTGCCGTACGCGGTCGCCCTACCTTTCCAGCACATTCATCCGTCACGTTCCCAGTCCGTTGAAATTTTTCAAACAGATCGTTTATTGTATCGCTTTTCGGTCCTTTGGTTACATTAAACCTTCGTTGAAAACTTCGTCTTGTTGCAACAACACTGTGTTCTAGGCGGCGGAATTCCAACACCAGAAAAATCCTCTGCTCTAAGGAATAAACCATGTTGTCCACAGCACACTCGCACGTTGTGAACAGCACACGCTTACAGCAGAAAGACGACGTACAGAATGGCGCACCCACAGACTGCGTTGTCTTCTGTATATTTCACATCACTTGCAGCGCCATCTATTGTTGTAAATTGTAACTACTGTCATTTCGAAAGTTTGTCCGCCTGAAAATGTACTGTTGTTCCAAGCATATTGCAACAAACGGTGTATTTCTATCGCTGCTCGTTTAGTTTTTATTGCCGTTTCAAATATACCGGTCATTTTTTAAACACCTTGTATATCGCCATTATTGTGTTTATGCAGTTTTACTCCGATGATGTCTAGTTAATTTTTCGTTTGGCAGAGACGTGTGTCCTGTAACAGTGTCTTATTATAGTTAATGCACCAAGAGCTTTTTGGAGTGGCCAAAAAGGAGAAACGTGCTAAAGCTACTGCCCTTCCGTTTTTCTTCTTAAGCGACCGTTGTGAGAAAAACTGCTGCTGCTACTACGAAGTTGTAGCAGGACTGCTTGTTGTGGAGGAAGGAGATGGAATGGACGAGATGCTGCAGCAAGATACGGAACAAAGCCAGTCCGTGCGGCACATATACGCCAATGCCTCCCCCCCCCCCTCCCCCCTCCTTTCTCTCACCCTCAGCGAGAAGTGTTGCGAGTGCAGGCTAGTGTTCGTGCATCATCCCCGGGTCAGCTCCTGAACCCCGGTCCCGCTTCTGAGTAGTGGCCATAACAAAGCGGTGCCACTGAAGCATCGGCGAGCCGTGTCGAGCGATACCGCCTCTACAGTACTGCGGCTGCTTACCGCAGCGAGGCAGGCGCCCGCGAGGCTCAAAGCCCGCCGTACAGAATGCCGCCCGGTTTGTGCAGCAGAAACTACAATAGGGGAGTGTTCTGCCCCACGGTAGACCCCTGTGCGGCTCCGCGCCGGTTGACATGAAGGGCGTAACGCTCTGGGGCGGTCGGCAGCCCGCACTGCGCTGCCCTCAGCTGCCAATACGCTGCCGGACACATTAGGGCTGACGACAGACTGACACAAGAGCGTCAGAACGCACACCCAGGACCGGGACAAGCAGTCGCTCTCCCCACACCTACTAACCGTCTCAGGAGGGTACTCCACCACCATCATCACCTACATTACCAGACTGCTGCATAGCTTCATATTGTTTCTGTTTTGCATCTTGGTATTCCGGTTGCGGTCGGTTTATTTATCGATCATCATTTTTTATTCGTAGACCATTGTTGCTAATTGAGTTTACATGCTGCATTTTGTGATTTGGGGATAATGAGAGTACAATCTCCGCCCTCCTGCCTACTTCCTTCAATATTCCACATTAAACAACATCCAGTCCAAGTAATTAATAAGCAACGTCTTTTACACTACTGACCATCAAAATTGCTACAGACACGAAATTTAACCGACAGGAAGAAGGCAAATGATTAGCTTTTCAGAGCATTCACACAAGGTTGGCGCCGGTGGCGACACCTACAACGTGCTGACATGAGGAAAGTTTCCAAAGGATTTCTCATACACCAACAGCAGTTGACCGGCGTTGCCTGGTGAAACGTTGTTGTGATGCCTCGTGTAAGGAGGAGAAATACGTGCCATCACGTTTCCGACTTTGATAAAGGCCAGAATGTAGCCTATCGCGATTGCGGTTTACCGTATCGCGATATTGCTGCTCGCGTTGGTCGAGATCCAATGACTGTTAATAGAATATGGAATCGGTGAGTTCAGAAGGGTAATACGGTACGCCGTGCTGGATCCCAACGCCCTCGCATCACTAGCAGTCGAGATGACTGGCATCTTATCCGCATGGCAGTAACGGATCGTGCAGCCACGTCTCGATATCAGAGTCAACAGATTGGGACATTTGAAGGACAACAACGATCTGCACGAACAGTTCGACGACGTTTGCAGCAGCATGGACTGCCATCTCGGAGACCATGGCTGCGGTTACCCTCCACGCTGCGTCACAGACAGGAGCGCCTGCGATGGTGTACTCAACGACGAACCTGGGTGCACGAATGGCAAAACGTCATTTTTTCGGATGGATGCAGGTTCTGTTTACAGCATCATGATGGTCGCATCCGTGTTTGGCGACATCGCGATGAACGCACATTGGACGCGTCTATTCGTCATCGCCATACTGGCGTATCACCGGGCGTGATGGTATGTGGTGCCATTGGTTACACGTCTCGGTGACCTCTTTTTCGCATTGACGGCACTTTGAACAGTGGACGTTACATTTCAGATATGTTACGACCCTTCATTCGATCCCTGAGAAACCCCACATTTCAGCAGGATAATACACGACCGCATGTTGTAGGTCCCTGTACGGGCGTTTCTGGATATAGAAAATGTTCGACCGCTGTCCTGGCCAGCACATTCTCCAGATCTCTCACCAATTGAAAACGCCTGGTCAATGGTGGCTGAGCAACTGGCTCGTCACAATACGCCAGTCACTACTCTTGATGAATTGTGGTATCGTGTTGAAGCTGCATGCGCAGCTGTACCTGTTCAAGCCATCGAAGCTCTGTTTGACTCAATGCCCAGGCGTATCAAGGCCCTTATTGCGGCCATAGGTGGTTGTTCTGGGTACTGATTTCTCAATATCTACGCACCCAAATTGGGTGAAAATGTAATCACATGTTAGTTCTAATATATTTGTCCAATGGATACCCATTTATCATCTGCATTTCTTCTTCTTGTAGCAGTTTTAATGGCCAGTAGTGTAAGAAGATCTGAGACGAGCGAAGATTACTATAAACTTTCTAGATTACTTAGTTTGTCGTGTTGAGATGGCTCCAGTTCTTCCTTTCTAGGGACCTGGTTCGTTTGAACTAAATAAATCTCAAGATTATTGTTACAGCATTTTTGTTTAGGTAAATATATTTTTCTCGCATTTTAGTATATCATAAACTATTTTGATTTTTCACATTAACAAAGCGGAAATTACATTGTTCCCGCAAAAACTACAGTCGATCACATCAGTCGTCTGCTTACGACTCTCACATTCTGCGGAAATAACAGTATTCCGATTGGTTCACAATTTATCTTAATAAATGAATTCTTACTAGTTTCCGATACATGATTCATTTCGATTATTATTTCATAAATGAATCCAGAAATAAATATAGTAAACAGTACACGATGCGTAATTAGTAATAGAAATTAAAAGTGTGCCAATAATTCGTAATTTCAAATATTACTAAAAAAAGTTGAAACTGCAAATTCAGAACTAGTACTTCTCGATTATAACATCGAAGCTGAGGTATTTTATAAAGTAATTCGTTTTCATTAATTTTAGCTTGAAATATTACATACTGTGTATAAAATTATATGAAAGTTTACAGAAAAGCCACTGAGACAATACTGACATAACCAGAATTAGAAAAATAATACTGGTATCGGCAACTAATGTTAATGAAAGGTAATGCTAGAGGAGTATGTCCCGTTATAAGTGAAGCCGTGCGGAGTATGGTTGAAATGGCTCCGAGCATTATGGGACTTAACATCTGAGGTCATCAGCCCCCTAGAACTTAGAACTCCTTAAACCTAACTAACCTAAGGACATCACACAACACCCAGCCATCACGAGGCAGAGAAAATCCCTGACCCCGCCGGGAATCGAACCCGGGAACCCGCCATCGCACGACCACGAGCTGCGGGCTATGCGGAGTATGACCGGACACAACTGAAGCTGTGAACGCTAAAAAATGCAGTGCCAAGTGGAGGAATCGGAACTTTTTCGACATTTTCTTCCGGTTTAGTTCAGTAGACGGGTGACAGCGGTCGAGGTAGCCAGAAACATTTGCGCCATGTATGGCAATAATGACATTGGACAGAGAACGGCAAGAAAATCGTTTTCTTGTTTTAGCGAAGGTTATTTTGATGTTATTGACTTGTCGCGTTGAGCAAGGCTTCAGGGGTTTAATGAAGATCGTTTAAATGCATTAATCCACAACGATCCACTAAGTGTACTGGAGAACTGGCAAATGTAATGAACTGTGATTATTCCCTCGTCGTGTGACGTTTTCATGCAGTAGGGAGGCTTCAAAAATTGGGTGTACGGATACAGCATCCTCTACACCAAACTCATAAAACTCAGTAGGTGGCCGTATGTGCATCTCTGCTCGTCATCACTTGGCTCGTGAACAACATCGACCATTCCTATCCTGTACCGCTGATGGTGACGAGAAACGGTGTCTTTATGAGAAAACAAGGAATGGCTGAACCGAAACAGAGCAGCAAAAAGACCTGCGCATATCCACGAAAGATAATGTTACGCATATCGCGGAACAGCGACGGTGAGGTGCACTACGAACTGCTTCCCTGACCTGTAACCGCTACTGCTGGTATTTATTGTCAATAATTGAGTTGTCTTGCAGATATAATCTAAGAGCAACGACCACGAAGACTGCGTGAAGTGATGCTACTCCACGATGCTACATTCTGCTAGATAAAACAAAAATATTGTACAGGAATTGGGTTGAGAGGTTGAGAGGTCATTCCGCACCCACGTCATACACCTCTACCGCTCTCTATCGGACAACCTTCAAAGTAACTTCCTTTCGGGATGAAAATGCGCTCCGAAGGTGTCTCGGCAAGTTATTCGCCTGAAATCAATTCATATCTAGGGACGCGGAATCGAAAGGTTACCGTAGCGCTAGCAGACTGTTTTGAACAGTGAAAGAGAATATATTATTGATGACTAAAGTGTCTCTTGTGTTTGTTAAACTATCAGCTTATGCACCAACGTTATATACTCCGCAAGTCATCTTACGGTGTGTGGCCGTGGGTACTTCTACCACTGCTTTCGTTTTCTCTCGCTTCCCTGTCCCGTTGGCGTATATGTGGAAAGAACGACTGACGATGAGTCTCGAAATGAGCTTTAGTTTCTCTCATTTTCCTCGTCGTTTTGCTTTTTCAAATGGCTCTAAGCACTATGAGACTTGACATCTGAGCTCATCAATCCCCTAGACTTATAACTACTTAAACCTAACTAACCTATGGACATCACACACATCCATGCCCGAGGCAGGATTTTAACGTGCGACCGTAACAGCAGCGCGGTTCCGGACTGAAGCACCAAGAACCGTTCGGCCACAGCAGCCGGCGTTTCATTGCTCCAACGACCTATATTAAACAGATGGTGGAAGGGCAAGAAGCCCTCTCGCGAAATCTCTGAATATTCTCGTAGGTAGCACATCCGGTCCAGATACTTTTCCACTGTTGAAAGATTTTACCTGAACTGTTCCGCGATAACTTATCATAATATCTGCAATTTTGATGTTAATACGGTTATTGAAAGAAGGAGTCATATTACGATATTCTGCGGTGAGACAATCTCACAGCAGGAATTCAGTATTTCGGAATTTTCTGTGTCATCGAACGTTATGGTGCCAGTATGGTCACCGTGTTACTATGTACATGAATTTGATCCGCTTATTGCCACCAAAACGTCTTCGGTTATTCGTCAGATAGGTTGGGAAAGTTGTACTTTTGAATGCTCCTTCCATTACAGCCTTATGCTCATTTGGGCCTCATTCAGCTTCTGTTTGTCAGACTGCGTAGCAACTTTCTTGCGCTTTCATGAAGCTCTTGTTATTGATTTCAATTTTGTTTTAGAAACTATTTCTCTTATGGGTCTGTCTTCTTAATTACTTTAATACTTCTTTCTTGGAATGCAGACACGTTCTCCTGTCTAAATCCATTCTTTAGTCGATCTCGCTTTCTACCTGTAAAAGTGTGGTACAGATTTTACTGTTTTTTATGTTATTGTCTTTCGTCTAGAGTATCTATCTTTGTTGTGTTTGGCGATCCTTCGCTTCGTCGTCTATGGGATGACAGAAAGTTATCCGCAAACAATCGAGAAAATAGCTTGTTTGTATGTTCGAAAGCCCCTTTCCAGAATCGATCCTTTGGATGAGCTACAGTAACGTTTTTACTTTATCATGATTTTGAATTTTCAAACTTTTCCATTGCATCGTTAAATACTGAGTTTAAATTAGTTATTTTTTGAGGGGCATTAACGATTTTTACTTATTATAAAATCACTTTATTCTTAATCCCAACCACAAGCAACATTTTTTTTTATATAGTCATTGCAGTTTTGCGAGCTGTGCACAGGTCTTTAGGGCATTTCTCGCTACCTCGTATCCAGGATTCTCGGTTCTTGTATAAATCTTCTTTGTAGTTTCTTCACTGCGTATCTTCCCCCTTTTGGTTTTTACATTCAGCATATCCTCCATTTCTATTGTAAGAACGTTTATGGCCATAGCTCATCCCTTAATCTCGTCAATGCCCATAACATTTCAACCGCCCTTTTTCTACGTCTTCGGTGATGTACGTGGTTGTGTTTAGTCAACAGTTGCACGAATTCAGATCTCCTTGTTTTGTTATTTTTCCAGGATTAAGCACCATATTAACGATTGCTTCGTTTCATTCGTTCATATAATGTTTTTTTGTCTTTTTCTTAATTTTATCTGGCCAAAGGATAGAATTCTTGTTTATCTTGTGTTACCTTCTGCCTTATTTCTTGTTTACTGGTTCCTTGATCCGTGTTTATAAACCAAGATATTTGTACTTTTGACATACCTCAATAGTTTTACGTCTATCATACTGTAAAATGTTAACAGAAGATCGAGAAGAGTCTTTACAGATAAATCTGGTACTATAAAGAGGGGATAGTGCTTTGTGTGTCCTTGAAATAATTACACAAATTCATAAAAATGTAAAGTATCGAGATGCACGAGGAATTCACTTTGAGCTGATGAAAAATGCAATAGAAGACACATTAGAAGTAATTCAACGTATTTTTAACAAGTGTTTGATGAAACAAGAAGATCCTTCTGAAAGAATGAAAAAAAAACCATACTTGACCCTATTTCAAAATACATCAAATAAAGATTGCAACAACTATAAGGGCACTAGCATTATTGCATCAGTGGGAAGGAGCTACGGTCGAATTATAAAAGAGCGTGTGGAGAATGAATGTGTAATTGAAGTATCATAGGAGAATAACAGTCCGATCCTATTTACTATAAAAGAAACAGTTGGAAAGAGTTAGGGGAAGAAAGACAAATATGATTTTCATTGCTTTACAAAAAATATGACTCCGTACCAAAAAGAGTCATTTGGATATTTTTACGATAGCATAATAAATAATACATATGTTGCTGCGGTTAAAGAAATTTACTAGTGGCTAGAGACAAGAATTAAAAGAGAAAAAGGAATCTCCCGACTAATACTACCTAGCATAGACCTTAGACATAAATGCTACATGAATATTATTTGAAAGAAGTTCTTAAAGAATGGATGAAACAAGTGTGGAATAATGGGGCTAGACATATTTGGGTATTACCTGTCGAGTTTAGTATTCTCCGATGATCAGTTAATATTGGCTACAGATGACTTTGACAAAGAGTACATGATGAAGAAAATTTGAGAAACATAAAAGAACTGGAATAATAGTAAATTATTCTAAACCAAAATATCTCTCTACAGAAAGTAAACAACGTGTTTGCTATGTACACAGTCCGATGCGCTTTCAGCAGGTGAGAGAACTGGTAATCTGGCTGGAAAGAGCAATTGCTGTACGCCACGAAGAGGACGTCGCGTCGCAGCAATCGCATGCAGACGTTCATTGTCCAGATGAAAAGACACGTCACTGTCCTGTCGAAAATGGCAGTAGCACGGGGATAAAGACCTGAGAAATGTAGAGGGCACTGGCTATTTGATACTGAATAAACGGGGAAGTGCCGCAACACAACGTGGCATGGACTCGACTAATGTCTGAAGTAATACTGGAGGTAACTGACACTATGAATCCTCCAGGGCTGCCAGCAGCAGAAGTGTTTCAACTCAGAAGAGTGTTCCTGGAGTCAGTGTATCAATTATGGACGTGTGGGGTGCCGCATTGTCCTGCGGGAATTGCCCAAGTCCGTCGGAATGCACGATGGACATGAATGGATGCAGGTGATCAGATAAAATGCTTACGTACGTGTCACCTGTCAGAGTGGTATCTAGACGCATCAGGGGTCCCTTATCACTCCAACTGCACCCGCGCCGCACCATTACAGGGGATCTACCAGCTTAAACAGTCCCCTACTGACATACAGGGTCCATGGATTCATGAGGACAACTCCATACGCGTGCACGTCCATCCGGTCGATACAGTTTGAAACGAGACTCGCCCGACCAGGCATCGTGTTTCCAGTGATCAACAATTCAATGTCGGTGTTGACGGGCCCAGGCAAGGCGTAAAGCTTTGTAACGTGCAGTCATTAAAGGTACGCGAGTGGGTCTTCGTCTCCGAAAGCCCATAAAGAAAATGTTTCGTTGAATGGTTTGCACGTTGACACTTGTTAATGGCCGAGCATTGAAATCTACAGCAATTTACGGAAGGGTTGCACTTCTGTCACTTTGAACGATACTCTTCAGTCGTCGTTGGTCCCGTTCTTGCAGGACCTTTTTACGGTCGCAGCGATGACGGAGATTTGATGTTTTACCGGATTCCTGAATTTCGCGTTACACTCTTGAAATGGCCGTACCAGAGAATCCCTACTTCATCGCTACCTCGGAAATCTTGTGCACCATCGCTCGTGCGTCGATTATAACACCACGTTAAAACTCACTTCAATCTTGATAAAATGCCATTGTAGCAGCAATAACCGATCCAACAACTGATCCAGACACCGTAGCGCCGCATTCTGCCTGTTTACATATCTCTGTATTTGAATACGCATGCCTGTACCAATTTCTTTTGCACCTCAGTATATTATACCCTGGTGACACTGAAAACCGTCCTTGAGGATGCTTTTTTTCAGATAAATTCGGAATAATTTCTTTCGGAAATGAAAAGCCCTATTTCCTTCCCCAGTTTTATTATATATGAGCCTGTGGCCTCTATCTGGGTGTGACCATCCACTAAACCTGATCTGTCTTTATTTTCCTTTTCACTGTTACGTTGTTTCGTAATTCGCAGAAAAGAAAATGAAGCAAGATAGTAGGTGGCTCATTCAATGAGAAATGATGTACTATTGTTGTCCGCAGCTCGTGGTCGTGCGGTAGCGTTCTCGTTTCCCACGCTAGGGTTCCCGGGTTCGATTCCCGGCGGGGTCAGGGATTTTCTCTGCCTCGTGATGACTGGGTGTTGTGTGCTGTCCTTAGGTTAGTTAGGTTTAAGTAGTTCTAAGTTCTAGGGGACTGATGACCAAAGCTAAGTCTGTTTTCCGCAGTGCTGCGGCGAGGACGTGTTGTTTACGTCCCATCCGCTCGGTCGCGAGTGCCCGTAGTTGTTTACTACTGCGTTGTCGCTAGTTTAGAGTCTATCACTACCGACGCAACATGGCACATTCATACAGACAAGCCACCATCAAGATCAGTTTTCAACCCGATCATGCACAACCGCGAGCTTTTGAAGTGGAACGTTTCCTACGTGACGACGTTAAAATTGACCCGCGAGACATAATTGGTATTCATCTCTCTATCACGAGCAGTGTTGTCTACGTCAAGCTAGTAAGTGACGAGGTGTGCAACAGAATCGTGAGCGCACATGCGAACGATCTTAAATTCAAACATTCTGATGGCCATATTGGGGCGGTCTCTATCGATCACGTGGGGCTTGGCCTAAGTACGATAGGACGTAGTCACCGCGGCTTTCCAGCCCTACAGCAGAGTGATCAGCCATATGGCCGAAAAATGGACCACCTTTACAACGTACCCCGTTCTTAACGGGGTACGACAGATTAAAATTGAACTGACCAAACATGTTCCGTCATATCTTGTCATCGGCGAATGTAGGGCGATCATTATGTATGACGGTCAGCCACGCACTTGCTCTGCTTGTGGTCAAGTAGGACACGTCCGTTCGGATTGTATCCGACGACGGCTTACTCAAATCCCGACAGGTGAATCAATGACTCCGTCTACGGTGACGACCCTTCCTCTCAATTACGCCGAAGTTACACGGGCAGCAACCTTTACCGATGCTGACGACATTAGTCCGATAGCCGCCCCCAATGGCGAGACCATAATGGCATCTGCAGTACAGGATCCGGCCTCTACAACGGCACCCCCACCTGAAGATAATCACCGACCGACCTTGCAAGAAGGCGTGGATGCCAGGATGGACATTGACCCACGGGTTGTGCCGACAGCGGCTTTTCTTCCAGACACAGGAGCAGCTGAAGAAATCCACCCACATTCAGATACTGAAGCACACGTCCGTAAACAGCGTTCCCCGCGAAAACACAAGAGACGGCGGCGTGCTCCATTGGACGAGTGTTTGCAGCGATCGTCTGACATGGACTGTGGAAATTCTGACGACGGTACCGGCGGTACAGAGGCCGCTGTAACTTCACTCAACAGATCGCCGTGGTGACGGCTTCAGCCCCTCCAACCCCACAGAACAGCAGGATCACAAGCAGACAGCCGCTGCCGATTCCCAGCCAACAGAGCCGATGGAGTCAGCGCCGAGTGCCGCAGCAGCCACTAACAGCCACCAACAGCCGATGGTATTTCATGGCGACTGGGCGGACGACTGTGAGGCACACTCCTTGCCCATCGTGTCGGACGACACGGGGGGAAATTTACCCCACCAGTGTTGATCCTTTCCCGCCATCAGTTACAGTGACGAGACAGCCTTACAGGGGTACTTATGGCCCACACGGATGCTGTGGATAGACCTCAAACCTATTGCGTTGCAACTATAAACATCAACACTATACGAACGGGCGCTAAGTTATCCTTGCTTCAGGATATGTTGAAGTCTGCTTCCATCGACATAGCACTTCTCCAGGAAGTGTACGTCGAACGACTTCCCAGGCATGTACGGTTACGATGCTTGCTTCTCTCCAGCTTCTCCTACAAGCAGCGGTGTCGCTGTACTTCTTCAGGAAGGGATAGTGGCGGACGATATCCTGTTTCTGCCTGGGGCAAGAGGAATAGCACTCACAGTACTGGGTGTCCGCCTTATCAATATCTACGCACCTGCCGGGACGGACAAACGTCGCGAACGTTCACGATTCTTTGCGGAAGACGTCGCCCCGCTCTTCCAAGGCCCCCACGACCATCTGTTGTTTGGAGGTGACTACAATTGCGTACTGGCGACCAGAGACCAACTCCCACGACATAATCCGTGCCCTGAACATGAGACGCTAATTCTAGACCTGCAGATGGTGGACACTTGGGAACATCTTCACGGCCACCGACCGGGATTCACGCACTTCACGAGTCACTCTTCCAGTCGTATCGATCGGATTTATGTCTCACGCTCTCTCGCCGCTGGAACACAGGATGCGGAACTGTGGCCTGCAGCATTCTCCGATCACTCAGCTTACATTTGCGCTGTCACCCTATGGCGGCAACAAGTGTGGAGAAGCCGCAGCCCGTGGAAATTAAACATCGCTCACCTGTCGTACCCGGATTGCCGCCCAGCCGTTGAGGATAGGTGGCATTCGTGTGAAAATCGCCTCCGTGCATATCCCACAACTATCCGCTGGTCATTGGACTGCGGCAAACCGGAACTGAGGCGAAAGTTGATAACCTACGGTCGCGACCACGCTTCTTGGCGGAAACATACACTCGACTTTTACTTCCGGGCCCTGCGCGACTACGATGCTATGGCGCCGTCTCCGGAACGACAAACGCCGGTCCACCGTGCTAAGGCTCAGATCCTCGCTCATATGCGACGCCACCTAGAGGGGGTAGTCATCCGCTCGAGGACGCAGGATCGGATACCTAGCGAACGCCCGTCAATGTTCCACGTCCTTCGTGAACGTAAACGACTCCAGCGAGCGCTGATACGCTTCATCGACACGGAGGACGGTCATCGCCTCACCACGCAACGACACATAAACACAGCGTTCTACAATCATTATTCCCAGCTCTATTCCCCTCTGACCCCTGATCCGACAGCACTGGAGGACGTCTCTCAGACGATTTACGGCACCATCACCCCGGCAATGGAAGCGGCCTTGATGGAAGAAATTACAGAAGAAGAAGTGATCAATGCCATTAGAAAAGGAGCTGTCAACAAGTCTCCGGGTCTTGATGGCCTCCCCTTGGAATTTTACCGGAGTTTTCAGTATTTATTAGCCTCCCGATGGACGGACATCTGTCGCGAACTGCTATCCCCGGACGTGCCGCTCCCTGCGGCCCTTGTGGAAGGGATGATTATTCCTATTCACAAACCGTCCGGTGGCTCACGACTGTAGGACTACCGCCCGTTGACGCTACTGAACTGCGACTTTAAGATCTGTTCTCGACTGTTGGCGGCGCAGATACGCCAGACCCTACGCACTGTTATCTCACCCATCAGACGTCATTAGGAGGCGACAATAACATTCAAACGGCACTCAGCGAATATCGTGACTTGATCTCACTGGCGAGGGCATGTCGTCTGAAGGGTGCACTGGCGGCCATCGATTTAATCAAGCTTCCGACCGAATGGACCACAACTATTTGGAAGCGGTCCTCCAACATATGCGGTACCCACAGCCATTCGTCACTGTCGTCATGCGACTCCTCCGTGGCGCGACGTCCAAGGTGATCGTCAACGGCCGACCTTCGCAGTCCCTCACCATTTCTCGATCGATACGCCAAGGTTGCCCTCTGTCCACTTTACTTTACGCTGTGACCATGGAACCTCTACTCTGCGGCCTGCGCCAACGACTAACGGGTATGACGTTACGAGGCCACACTTTCCGATGTAAAGCGTACGCTGACGACCTGGTGATTGTCATCCGCAATGGTGACAACACCGCTAGCGCACCAACTTGGATAGCGAAATATGGCATGGTAGTCGTATCAACGTCGCAAAATCGGTGGCGATGAACATCGGGAGTCGGATTGTCTGAGAACAGTGTCACCCCGTTACAGCTCAGTGATAGTTTGAAATGTCTGGGCATTGATTTTACAGACGATATACGACGGACCGCTGCTCACAACTTTCGACGGCTTTTACGAAATGTTCGGACTGGAATTGCCAACAACCGCCTACGAGCCCTGGACATCGTCTAACGTACCCAGTATGTCAACACACATTTAGCTTCACGCATTCCGCACATCGCCCAGATATTACCTATACCGGTGATGTTAGCTTGCCGTATACTTGCGGCTTTTGGGTCCTCCGTGAGTTCTGGAATGCTTTTCAAGATCAAATATGAGACTGTCACCCTTCCCCCGGATCGGGGAGGGCTTGGCCTTTATCACGTTTATGACAGAGCGGTCGCCCTATTTGTGAGCACATTAGTCAAACTATGGCACCGCCGTCCAGGCAGTCTGACCATTTTGTTAATAGAAGAACTAGCACCGCCCTCCCTGTTGCCGCCAGTGCCGATACACCACGTCCCATCTTCGCTCGTCTACATCGGTGTCTTTTACCTCGAACTCAGTTACGTTCGACTTGCCTTACCAGCGACTCAACTGGCGACGGCAAAGACGGTTTATAGGGTCCTGCAACGTGGACGACCCGATAACGTCGTGGAGAGGAAGCACTCGAACGTCAACTGGCGAGTAGCGTGGAGGACAATTCACCACGTAACACTGGACACTGACGTAACGGCGATGTGGTATATCACTGCCAACGATAAGCAGGTGACCAGATCAAGGCTACATGCGATCCACATGGTAAACTCACCCACGTGCACGAGCTGTGGCGTTCATGACAACGATGAACACCGTCTTAGCTGTGGCGAGTCTACAGCAGTGTGGCACTTAGTGAGGCAAATGTCAGCATACTTCCTTCGGGTAACGCCGAATCATATCGACCCCAAGACTATCTTATTCCCGGATGAAACGTATTACCCACGCACTACAACTAATGCAATGACGTCGCTTCGTGGACATGCAGTGCATTATTTGTTTCAAGACGGCACTAAGGACGCTTTAGACTTTTGGAACTATTTGCAGGAACGACATTGCAAGGTCCTCCGTAACCCAAAGTATCGACAATATTTTTCCAATTATTTGTGGAGTGCGTTCCACGACCCTCCACGTAGTTGGAACATCACGGGTAAGAGAAGCTAAAATTACAATACGATAATAGAACACTACACGGTACAACGTGGGATCTACTTTCATCATTACGAGAATTCATACCTGGATGATACAGCAGATGGAGAGTTTCGTTGTGAACCCTCACACACTGCAGCAGTATTTGTCCCATTTCCTCTTTTTGTCCCCGGTGCGAAAAGGTATTCGCAGTTTTAGTTTTCCCATCCGGTGCAAGATGTATCACTGGTTAATGGTGGTATGGATTCCACCCTTCAGTTTTGTTTCATGGTTTCCTTAGCCCCGTACTTTGCTCTCTTTCTTTATGCCTTTTTCTACAACTATTAGCTTGGTTTTAGTTACGTGCGTCCCCAACTCGACGCAACGAGTGCACTTACTAGTTTTCAATTCCTTACTGTTAAAGAAAAAGAATTAAAAATAAATAAATGAATAAATAAAAAAATCACAAAAAAGCGGTTTTAAAAAAAGGCATAGGTCCCGAGTACGAGTCGCGGTCTGTATAAAAAAAAAAGATGGTAGAGCACTTTCCCCGAAAGGCAAAGGTGCCGAGTTCGAGTCTCGGTCCGGCAATAAAAAAAAAATAATAAAAATAAAAATAAAGCTGTTAAGTCCCATAGCGCTCAGAGCCATTTGAACCATTTTTTTGTACTATTGTTAATTAATTGGTCAGAGTGTTGATTTTGTCCATTTGGAAACTACTCTTGAATATTTTCTCCAGGTGAACCTAGTGAGGAAATGAAACAATCATATTCGTGGCTTGTTTACTTGTGTTGCTTGTATGTATGTGTGTGTTTGTGTGTGTGTTTGTGTGTGTGTGTGTGTGTGTGTGTGTGTGAGTGTGTGTGTGTGAGAGAGAGAGAGAGAGAGAGAGAGAGAGAGAGAGAGAGAGAGAGAGACAACGGTGTCGTCAGTAGTGCTCTATGTATGTGATAGGACGTTGTTGTTCACTATACACATAAACTAACTGCTGGATAGGTGGAGCAGATATCTGCGACTGTTTGATAATGCCGCTGTAGAGTAGCGGTAAGTGCCGTCATTGAGTGACTATAGAAGGGTACAGGATAACTAGTACTTCTTTTTGGTGCCACGAATGGTAGCTTCCTCTAAATGTTGAAAACGTCATTTAATGCAAATGAGTGGGAAAAACAACCCTGTAATGTTAAGATACAGTATTAATCGTGCTGTGTGATTTAGTCACCTTAATTAAACATCTAGACGTAACGTTGCAAAGCGATATGAAGTGGAACGAACGAAAGGTCGATAGAAGGGATCTTACTCGGAGAATCCCGAGAAATTGACCTCATCTATAAAGACCATCGCGTGTAGGGCGCTATTTCGAGCCATTTTTGAGTACTTCTCGGGTGTCTGGGATCCTCACCAGGCCAGATTAAACGAAGACATTGGAAGAATTTAGTGGCGTGCTGCCAGAGTTGTGGTGATTAGGTGAAATCGGCACACGAGTATTACGGGAATGCTTTGTCAACTCAGCTCGGAATCTCTGGAAGGAATACACGTTATTTTAGAGAACCAATATTGAGGGAATTTAGAAAACTAGCTTTAGTGGCTGAATGAGAAACGGTTCTGTGATCGCCTACGTAAGTTTCGCGTAAGGACCACGAAGACAAAATAAGACAAATTAGGGCTTACATGAACTTTCCTAGACGTTTGTTTTCCCTCCCACCGTTTTCGAATGGAACAGGAAAGGCAATGACTACAACAAGTAAAGGGTAGTTAGCATATGTAGATATAGACGAGAGAGAGAGAGAGAGAGACGCGTATGCGAGGAGCGAAGAGTGTGGAATGGAGATTGCTATTGTGAATGAGAGAAGAGTTTGGAATATTCTATTTTTTGATGAAAGAGTCTTTATAGCACTTATCATGTGTGGCAAATAACATTCAGTAACATAGTGTTGAGTAGTTTCATCTTTTGGCTTGTTTGTTTTCGGATGTAAAAAAAATATTTTGTTGTTACCTAAGTACTGTTTGCTTTCTCTAAGAAAATTTTTTATACTGATGCACGTATTTAGACTATTCTGCCAACTACTCCATAATATCATACTGTTTTTTAATGCTAACAGCTCAGGGATTAGTTGCACTTGTTACGAAAGAACACTGAGATATGATTCAAAGCACTAACTACGAGGTGCATTCAAGTTCTAAGGCCTCCGATTTTTTTTCTCCGGACTGGAAAGAGATAGAAACATGCGTATTGTTTTAAAATGAGGCCGCGTTCATTGTCAATACGTCCCAGAGGTGACAGCACCGTACGGCAGATGTAATTTTACCGCCAGCGGCGAGAATGAGAACTGTTTTAAATACTTAAAATGGCGACGTTTTCCTTACTTGAACAGCGTGCAATCATTCGTTTTCTGAATTTGCGTGGTGTGAAACCAATTGAAATTCATCGACAGTTGAAGGAGACATGTGGTGATGGCGTTATGGATGTGTCGAAAGTGCGTTCGTGGGTGCGACAGTTTAATGAAGGCAGAACATCGTATGACAACAAACAGGAACAAACTCGGGCTCGCACAAGCCGGTCTGACGACATGATCGAGAAAGTGGAGAGAACTGTTTTTGGGATCGCTGAATGACTGTTGAACAGATCGCTCCAGAGTTGGCATTTCTGTGGGTTCTGTGCACACAATCCTGCATGACGACTTGAAAATGCGAAAAGTGTCATCCAGGTGGGTGCCACGAATGCTGACGGACGACCACATGGCTGCCCGTGTGGCATGTTGCCAATTAATGTTGACGCGCAACGACAGCATGAATGGGACTTTCTTTTCGTCGGTTGTGATAATGGATGAGACGTGGATGCCATTTTTCAATCCAGAAACAAAGCGCCAGTCAGCTCAATGGAAGCACACAGATTCACCGCCACCAAACAAATTTCGGGTAACCGCCAGTGCTGAAAAAATGATGGTGTCCGTGTTCTGGGACAGCGAGGGCGCAATCCTTACCCATTGCGTTCCAAAGGGCACTACGGTAACAGATGCATCCTACGAAAATGTTTTGAAGAACAAATTCCTTCCTGCAGTGCAACAAAAACGTCCGGGAAGGGCTGCGCGTGTGCTGTTTCACCAAGACAACGCACCCGCACATCGAGCTAACGTTACGCAACAGTTTCTTCGTGATAACAACTTTGAAGTAGTTCCTCATGTTCCCTACTCACCTGACCTGGCTCCTAGTGACTTTTGGCTTTTTGCAACAATGAAAGACACTCTCCGTGGCCGCACATTCACCAGCCGTGCATCTATTGCCTCAGCGATTTTCCAGTGGTCAAAACAGACTCCTAAAAAAGCCTTCGCCGCTGCCATGGAATCATGGCGTCAGCGTTGTGAAAAATGTGTACGTCTGCAGGGCGATTACGTCGAGAAGTAACGCCAGCTTCATCGATTTCGGGTGAGTAGTTAATTAGAAAAAAAAATCGGAGGCCTTAGAACTTGAATGCACCTCGTAGTTCCTCACTAGGATGAAATTGGGGGTCCGTGGTTCCACGGTTCTAATACTGTAGACTTTTTTGATCATCGATAAACATAACGGTGCGAAATTGTTTCGTGAACCGTAATCAAGTGAAATAATTTCCACCGACTTTTGTGACTCCATGTTATAAATTTCATCTGGAAAGACGAAATGCTAATTGAAAGAAGACCGAATCGTATGTTGCAGGGAGAAGCTGCTCTCCAATTTACTGCAAAAACATTTCGTCTATTCACAGATTTCTGCGTGGATTCATTTGCTACATACTCGTTGCACTGTTTTATAGAAAGTGCATTTTTGGTAATTCTGCTCTAAGGCCCTACATTCCTCATGACCACAGTAAAACGATTTACGGGACGTACTGTAATTATCTCGCTGCGAGCAAATCTCCCATACCCTTACTTTTCTCCTGTGGAGACGTGTCTTTTTGTTTTCTCTATTGTTCTTTCTTTCTTTTACTACTCCCAGTAAAGCCAGCGTCCAGCACGTTTTAATTTGCATGTTCCGCGATGTTTCGTTTTATGGCCTGCACTAGAAGCGGCCTCCATTCGTGGTTATCTATTTTTCTTGGATTCGAAAGCCTCATCTCTCCCAAATAGATAGTAGCACAGGCGCAATACACACTGGTCTGCGCCCGTTGCAATGGATTTTATTTCATGTCACTCTCATTCGCCTTCATTTGGAAGTCTTCGCTACTGATCCCGCTGTATAACGATCGCAAGCTACTCAACGATACCACACTTCTGGTCGATCGGTGAAAACGATCTGTGACTCAGTTGTCACACTTCAATAGTTCGATAAATATTCATGCTCTATGTCACGACGCCGCTTTTAGATATTTATTTATTATTTATATAGTTATTCTTTTTGCGTCACCATTTTCCTAATTGTTTGATGCGACGCGGTACGACTACCTTCCCTGCAACAACCTCTTCATCTCAGGCTTCCAATCAACGTCCTGAAAATTATTATTACTGGATATATTCCAATCCTATCTCCCCTACGCTTTTTACCTTTTTACCTACGCTATCCATGGACATTACTCCTTGATACCTTAATACATATTCTGTCTACTTGTCCCTTCTTGTTGTCAGCTTCTTCAACGTGTTTCTCCCCTCGCCGATAATGAGTAGAGTCTCCTTAGTTTTTATCTTATTAGATCACCTAAGTTTTAACATACTTCTATAGCACCGCCTCTAAGACTCTTCGGTTCCCTTTTCCCATAGGCCATGGACGTTCACTCCCAGAAGTTTCTAATTGAAAAGAAGGCCTCTGTTTGATACTATTACTCTTTTTTCAGCCAGGAATGCTCTCTTTGCAGTGTCAGCACGACATTTACGAATGTGAACTCCATTTATGGAGGGAAAAGAAGGGTGAAGGAGGTATCCCCTCGATCAAAGATTACACCGATGAGCCAAAACACTATGACCACTGCTCACCGAAACGTTGGATGTCGCCTGGCGGCTTTTCGGGCACTTCACACGGAAACAAAAGTACGTCAGCCGAGCGGACACGGACGGTGTATCAACCTAACGAAGGTATGCGATGCAGGTGGGGAAATCCATTCAGATAAGCGACATTGACAAAGGGAAGATTATTGTTACGCGATGTCATTTTCCATCAGTATAATTGTCCGTGTTTCGGAGTCAGAACCGTGCTAGAGTGGTTTGAGGAGGTCTTACAATGAACTTGTGTTGTTGTCTCGGATACCAAATTCGCCTGGTGAAAATCCTATGGAACCCGCCTGGGTCGATATCTGGGAACGAGTAACTCGTAAACGGAGAAGCTCGTCAACCGTTAACTTGCTATTGTAGTGAGCATCTACGGAAAGAGGTACGACAATGAAACTATCACTAGGCGCTAATTGCTTGGACGTCCACGACTCTTCACAGAACGTGGGGTTTGGAGGATTGTCTGATCTGTAAATTAGGATAGACGACGATGTGTCGCATCTCTGCCGAAAGAGCGCAACGCTGGTACAAGCGCAAGTGTTTCGGAAAACACCGTTCATCGTACACGGTTGAAAATGGAACTCCGCCGCAGACCATCCCTACGTGTTCACATGTTGACCCAACGAAATCGTCAATTACGATTGCAGGGGACACGGGACCGTCGGGATTCGACCGGTGATCAATAGAAACGTGATGGCTTACCGGGTAAATCACATTTCTGCTGCACTATGTCTATGGTCGCCTCTACAAACGCCGACACCGAAGTGAATGACGGCTTGAAACGCGCAGCGCGCCACCGACACAGACTGGTGGGAGCAGTATTATGTATGGGAGAAATTCTCCTGCGCTTGCGTGGGACCTGTAGTAGTACTCGAGGACGCACTGGCAGCTGCGAACCACCTGCATCCCATCATGCTTGATGTCTTCCCCGACCGCGAGGTCATATTTCAACAGTATAATTGTCTGTGTCAGGGAGTCAGAACCGTGCTACAGTGGTTTGAGGAGCATTATAGTGAACTCACGTTGATGTCTCGGACACCAAATTCGCCTGATGTAAATCCAATGGAATTCATCTGCGTCGCTATCGGACTCAGTCACCGAGTACGCAAATGAGCGGTCCGCTGTTTACGCGGATTTCATGACCTGTGCGTATACATCTAATGTCACGTACCTCCGAAAACCTACCAAGAAATTGTCGGATTCCTGATACGCAGAACCAGTTATGGATTTCGTTCCAAAGACGAACTAACAAGCTATTGTGCAGGTGGTCATAAGGTTTTGGCTCATCCGTGTACATCGGCGCCATTGTTCTCTTCGTAGTGTAAAATGCCAGAGGTACTCTTCGGCACCCTCCTGGTTTCTCCATTAAAGTTTGTTTATGCGTATTATAATTTCTGCTGCCTTTTTTATGATTGAGTCCCGTAAATGGAAGCGTTGATCACAGCTTCCTGTCAATCAACGTATTGTGCTTATGTATAACGTATCGTTAAGCCACAGCTAATTTTTTTCCGAATTACTGTCCGTAAAATGCCGACAGTGATTTGTACAGCTCTAGGATGCAGTAAGAACAATCCGTCTCATGCAACACATGTCGTATTCACATTGGACATTAGGTTCTCATTATCTTTAAGAGGATGCAACAACTCTTTCATTTGCTTAAGTTTCTTGTGTTCTTAAGCGTCACCTGTTTAAGATTAGCCGTGTTTAAGTGTAGTTCGATACGCTTTTCATATCATTGTGTTTAGTACAGCTCTTTTACTGGCAGAAATATGTAAACTGAGCGCATTGAGGGTGTAGTGGTTGAGCTAACGTTTACCATCATCTGCGACGTCCAAAAATAGAAGCTGTTACTCTCCACTTCCTCCGAAAATGTCATGTTGGAATGTCTGCCATTCATGCAGTGAACGAACGTCTCCAAAGCTTCCTTACCGTCAGTCTCAATATCAAACACATCCACGTAAAGAAGAAAAAGGAATCTGTTACGATCTTCAACAGCCTTCTTGAAATTAAAAGGAATTCATATGGCTGATGACGGAGGAGAACCTCATGTCATCGCTCATTTCATAATACTTCTCTGCTCCTCAGTAGATCTTGCTCTTATTAATCGAGATCTCCGGTCAATCCTGATCATTTTTTGGTACTCCAATCGTACTGAACGCAACAATCGACGACGACTGTTATTAAATTTGAATTGTCACCCGCCTGCACAGGGATCCGCCGACGGTCTCCGTCAACAAGTTTGATGTGAAGTACTGGACTGAGCCCAGTTGTTGCGAATGTAAATTGACGTTGAAGAGTGACATAGTGGTAGCGTCCATGGACAAAAATTTACATTCATGATTTAGGTTGGACGAAGGAGAAATGTCGAAAAACAGTCTGGTACTGGAACTTGAACTGTGTCGTATTGAATGAATGGAATGAATAACCGGAAAGCATTATTGCGATATCATGACAAAGGACGATTTTTCGAGGCAACAATCATGAAGTTCTGGATAACTCAATGATTAGATGCTTGTGAGACCAGTGATGCAGTTTACACATTGAACAAAGAAACTGGTGACAATGAGAAACGGTCAGAATTCGTTGAAGTATTTGCAAACATTCCAGAATACTCAGGCAGAGATGTTATAAGAATGTAAATGAGTGGCTGCAAATAACGCTACGCTATGATTCTGATGACACAATTATCGTCATATATTCTACTGCATACAATGCCGATAGTGATTGTGGATTGTCTGACGAAGTTGTCAACAAAAACGAAGATATTTTGACACTACAGAGGCAAAATAGAAGCTCCACGAAATTTGGATTTTTTGATACGCCATGCGGAATCAATTCGGATGAGCGGGATCTTATTGCACAACTAGATACGAATCTAGCTCAAAAGAAACTTACTGACTACCTGAATATATAAAACACTATATTTTATTCAACATCTGATCAAAATTTATCAGTATAATGTATAATTTGTGTGTTTACGAGAAAATTAATAGTCCGCGTTTGTGGCATTTAGCCAGTGTCGTCTAATGTTTTTCTGAATTTTCGGATTACCGGGATTTTCTATAATACGGTGGCCTACGGACCCGACTTGTCACGATAAAGGTGGTTGCACTGTATGACTAGACTAAGACATTTCCCTCGATCTTGTCATTTCCATTGTCCCTATTTTCTCTGATTGTTCTAAGAGTATTTCATCGTTTTTCATTCTATTTGTACATTTCACTTTCACTATTATTGTTCACCACTACATTTAAAAAGATTCCATCGAGCGCAGTGGCTTAGTGGTTAGCGCACTGGACTCGCATCTGGGAGGACGACGGTTGAAGTTTACGTACAGGCATCCAGATTTAGGTTTCCATGGATTTCGCTAAGCCACTTAAGGTATACGCCATGCTGCTATGGTTCTCCAACCTTATCTGTCCGAGCTTGTGCTCCGCCTCTAATGATCTCGTGTCGAAGGGGCGTTAAACATTAGTGATCTTCTGTTCTTTCAAAATATTAAAATATTTAGTTTTGTTTTTTACTCTCCTCAATTCACTGTGATACCTGCAAAAGAACGCTCCACGCGAAAGCGAAACATCTTGCGAATCTCTTTATCAGTGCTATTAAAATTCTCTTTCATGTCAACCATTGCTAGAACTTGCCATAGGTTATGTCTTTTTTCCTTCACTCAACTTCCGAGTTATCATCAAAGCATCTAAAACATTTTAATTGTTTTTCATTCCAAACATACGTGACAAAAAATTCGCATTTTCTAAATCTCACCACTAATTTTTTTCCTGCATTTTACTTCATTCCATAATTTATCCGACTTTTAGAGCCCTCTGCATCATAAATTGTACTTCTTTTCCAGATTATGCCAACATTGCATACATATTTTTTATGCTTTATCCACCTACTGTTACGCCACTTTTTTTAGCGATTTAGCTGTTAATTTCACAGCAATAAGATTTGAAGCCTTGTTGACGAGCAGCACCTCCGTCTAACACCTCTTCCAATACTCATCTCAACTGTTTCGTCCTCTGTAATTTTCACCACCTAATTTTGACTTGTGTGCAGTTGTTCCAGTCTACACCAACTTGTTTCAGAGTCTTAAGGAAAGTACTGTAGTTAACTCTGTGAAACAAGTTTCGACGGTCAAGAAAACATATGTCCCTTTTTCTGCTAGTATCAATAAACATATTTTCTTTTAGACTTCATGAAAATTAAGGGATGGTCCGATGTCGATTTAACAGGATTTTAGAAGAGAAGTGGTCGTTCAGATGCTTCTCTTTTGCGATAATGTTGCACGATCTAGACGCCATATCGAGACTTACGAACTTCTTCTGGCTCCATCCTCTCTGTTTTGAGAATATTAATAAACATTTAAGAGTTGCTAATATGGTGCACACAGAAGTCAACAACACACGACAACAACGTAGTTAAATATTACATCAGACTGTGAGCCGAACAGGCAATTGCGCCAAAGATTGGTATCAGTGGTATATCCGCTTTGTGGTTTTTAGTGCCGGCCGCTGTAGCCGAGCGGTTCTAGGCGTCTCAGTCCGGAACCAAGCGACTGCTACGGTCACAGGTTCGTATCCTGCCTCGGGCATGGATGTGTGTGATGTCCTCAGGTTAGGTTTAAGTAGCTCTAAGTCTAGGGGGCTGATGATCTCAGATGTTACATCCCACATCCCATAGTGCTAAGAGCCTTTTTAACCTTTTTGTTTTGTTTTTGTTTTTATGGTGTACCGGCAAGCGTCCTAGCCACAAACACTGAACAGAAGTGTCCAGACATCCGCTAGTGGACATTAATATGGCACGTGTGCACCATTCACCTTTCTGAGGGCCGGAACTTAAAGCGAGGTGGAGCAGTGGTTAGCATACTGGACTTGCATTCGGGAGGAGGACGGTGCAATTGCGTGTCCAGCCATCCAGATTTAGGTTTCCCGTGATTTCCCTAAACCGCTCCATGAAAATACCGAGTTGGTTCCTTTGAAAGGGAACGGCTAATTTCCTTCCTAATCTCTGACACAATCCGAGCTTGTGATCCATTCCTAATGACATTGATATCCACGGGACGTTAAACCCAATCTTCCTTTCTATCTATTGCTGGGCACGCTTTTAATGAGATGTATGTATGTCTGTGAAGGAATGGCGGCCCATTCTTCCTGAAGAGCTGACACCAGAGAAGGCAGTCACGGTGGATGCTGGGTTCTGAAGCGAAGTCGACGTTCTCGCACATCGTCAAGATGTTACACTGGGTCAGGCCTGGACTCTGTACATGGCAGCATGTTTCAGGAATATTATGGTGCACAATCCATTGTCTTACACCCACTGCTTTGTGTCATGGTGATACGAACAATCATCGTTTCCCAACTGTTCGTCTGCTGTGTGCAGTACACAATGCAGTTAATTTTGCTACTATCCTTCCTTATTTCTTGTTTTGTTAAGATCAATATTAGAACCACGCCATAAACACGAAAGCCACCTCCGTACCGTAACAGCACCTCCTCCGTATCTCACTGTTGGCACTACAGGGAACGTTCTTCAGGAATTCGCTAAACACAAACCTTTCCATCGGCATGCCACAGGGGCTCCAGACACCCACTGCGCAGAGATGTCACCCTTCACACCAACTAAAGCGTCTCTTGACATTGGCTACAGAAATTTGTGGACTGTAAGGAGCTGTTCGTTCATTGTATGCTGTTAGTTTTAACTCCACACAGACAGTCGTTCTGCTACTCGTCAACAGAAACAAACCCTACTGTCACACAGGCTGTGGTTTTTGTGACAGGTGAAATAAAAGAGCAGTTCGGAGATCGGTAACGAGAGAATTCACATCGTGACCGATTGACGAGAAGCAAAGAACACAATATAACTAATGGTGTGATAAAGTTTTACACTGTAAATCCGTTTACTGAGTAATCGAAACAGAGGAACTTGAACAGGCTCAGAGGCATAGCTCAGAATAACCGTATGGCGTGTACACAAAAGCTTCAGAGACAAAACACGAGAGTGACTGAGAAGTGGCCGGCAACGGGGTATTTATCAGTGGTATCGCGTCAGTGACCACGCCCACCTCACGTGGGGGCTGCGTCCTTCATAGGACAGTGCCACACAGCCAAAGGTGAAATCTGGTATCGCAAGACAGAGCGGATGAGGTTGAGGAAAGAGGCCAAGATCAGTTACTGTTACTTACACAAGAACACACAGCTTTATTCCTCACTCGCGAATCTAGGCGCGCAGTCCGGAACCGTGCGACTGCTACGGTCGCAGGTTCGAATCCTGCCTCGGGCATGGATGTGTGTGATGTCCTTAGGTTAGTTAGGTTTAAGTAGTTCTAAGTTCTAGGGAACTGATAACCACAGCAGTTGAGTCCCATAGTGCTCAGAGCCATTTGAACCATTTTTATTCCTCGAAAACCAATGCACAGTTTTCTGTTTAAAACAACAAGGATCAATTCACGGTTGAGGGCCCAAGTAACTTCTCAGTAACAAAGTTTAAATAATTCTTTTCAGAACGCGAGGACTTAGAGAAACGGCTGAAGGGCTTACTTAAGTAAAATTAAAATATCCTTAATAATTCCTTTTAAGACACAAGAATTTAGACAAACAGTTGAAGGCCTCGCTTAAGTAAAATTAAAATATCTTCTCGGCTAAAGGCCCAAATAATATTTCAGATCAACAAAGGAAATTCTTTAAAAGGCAAGCATTTACCAATTTCGGCTAAAAGCCATATTAAGGAATTTACATTAGTTCCTCGGCTGGAAGCACAATAATATTTCAACATAATAAAAGGGAACCTTTAAAGACAAGCATTTACACAGTACAACAGTACAAAAGAACTTGAAATTTCTTGACGGGTGAAGGCCCAAACAATTTGTCAAAATAATTAAAAACAAACCTTAAGATAAGCATTTACACAGTACGGCTGAAGTCCGTTTTAAGAATTCAAGATAATTAAAGAGAAACATTACAGACAGGAATTTACACATTACGGCTGATAGCCACAGATTTTAAAACAAACGCGGCTGAAGGCCTAAATACAGAGCAACAAGAATTTTAAATAAAACACGACTGAAGACCTAATCTTTAAAAAACCTCACATAAGGTTCGGCTGAAGGCCACATACTGAACATAGAACAGACACAATTAATACACGACTGAAGGCCTGGGACAGTACTTCCGACAAAATAAAATCACAATCACAAACAACAGAACAGTGGTGCCAAAGAGTGTCCCAAGGGTCGGCCTGGGGCGGAAACTAACAACAGTTCAGGTGAGACAGGCAGCCAACTGTAACACTAAATAATCAGGTGGCAACATGACCTAGGGACGCCTGAAGAACCAACCAACAACCTAACCAATGTCCTTCCACTCCGACCAACGGGAAGACAACCGGAACGTTAACGGTCACAGGGCAGAAGATACCTCTGGTGCGCTTCACTAATAAATTACAATCATTTCAATAGTTTAACACCATACAGGAAGACGGCGGCAAAATTTTCCCACTCCAGCACGCCATACATTGCTACTTGCGGGAACGGCGCAGGAAGCAACAACTGGCAATTAATGAAGAGATATCACGGCAGTTGAGGATTCACAACAGGTTAACTGATTACTCAACTGCAGTATCCAGGTTTGTTTGGCGACGAACTTTGCAGCTCTTGCAGCTAGTGTCACAACTCTGATCGCGCGCGCACGCCGCCAGCGGCCTCGGCCTGACCTTCCCGCTGCGGAGATTTCCTCGTTGCTCTGTCGCAACCAACCGACTGTCTACTCCAGAACGCAGACGGCATTCATCTGCTCAGCGGAAATCACAGAAGCTACACACACTTCCACGTAAACACTTGCACCAAGAACTCCGACAATCCTAAAAACAATCACCGTGGGACAACATGGAGAAATGACAAGTGGCCCACACACACAGTGTTTCCATAAGCGGTCGGCATCCAAATACACGTCGTCCGATGAGACGGCCGACCAAACGACCAACTAAGGTCGTCCCCACTCAAGTTATGAGTGTCGGTAACGGTCGGGCGAGTCTTGGCTATCCGGAGCTCACTGAAGCTCCAAACCGAAAAAAAAGGTTCAAATGGCTCTGAGCACTATGGGACTCAACTTCTGAGCTCATCAGTCCCCTAGAACTTAGAACTACTTAAACTTAACTAACCTAAGGACATCACACACATCCATGCCCGAGGCAGGATTCGAACCTGCGACCGTAACGGTCTCGCGGTTGCGGACTAGCGCCTAGAACCACGTGACCACTTCGGCCGGCTCCAACCCGAATCAACTCGATGTCCGTTCGGAAGGAACACTGGCTCGGACCCACCCATGCAGAGGTAAATCTTGCCCATCGGCGACGACATCTTTGCACAAGGAAGGGACCGACCCACGTCCTGCAAGATGACCAACTGACGAGGCCCACAAACGGCCAAAAGACTAAATACACGTCGTCCAATGAGACGACCAACCGAACGACCAACCGACGGTCATCCCGCTCCAATCTCCTTCCGTCGGACAGATCATGGTCGGCTGGCGATAGGAAAGTTCTGGCTGTCCGCGTCTCACTGGAGCTCCGTCCCCGACTGCTTTCTCCCCCCGACCGACCTCCCGACACATGACGAGCAGGAATAAGATAATAGGAGATTGCTCTTATCGATAAGCGGTGCTACTGCCACTCACGGCAGGTAAGACAATAAATTAGTGACGCCAGTAAATCGAATAAGAAAACGATGCAGCAGTACCGTAAAATGAAGATGACAAACAATAAACGGCATGAACACGAGCCGCGCACGGTTCAAAATGATCTCTAACCGTGCATCTGTATCGATGCATTACCTTGGTGTTGAAATTCAGCTGTCTGAGCCTAACGGACACAGATGGTCGTGTTTCGTTTATTGGATAACAAGATAATGGTTGCCACGATATACCAAAGGGAAATACCTTTCTATTACGCTCCGACATCAACCGACTAAATCGGTTTTGACTAAGATTCATGACAAGAATTAAATATCGGATGCCCCAGAAATAACTCCCGAATATTAAACATCATTAACACGTCTGTATCTAATGACATTCATTAATTTAATGCACCATTTGTAAGATTAGTGTTGGCCATTATTTCACGTACATTACTGTGCCACGGCAGCGCACAGCAAGAAGGGCGGCCTTGCAAGGAAGGAAGAAAGATTAGGTTTTAAACTCACGTCAACATTCAGATCAGTATAGACGGAGGAAAAGCTCGGATTGTACCAAGGGTGGTGAAGGACATGGCCGTGTTCTGTCAAAGGAACCATCGTGCCACTTTCCTGGAGCGATTTAGAGAAATCGCGAAAAATCCAAATGAGGATGCTGCGACACTGGTTTGAAAAGTCGTCATCTCTAATACGAGTGCTTTGTATTAACCATTGCACCACCACGCTCAGTGGCGGCCTTGAAGAACCGGTGCGCCGTCTCGATAGTACTAGTTATTGGCACGTGTAAAACAGCCTCACAATTCTGATTACTATAGAAATGGGTCAGTGCTTGAATATTTGACGTTGGGCGCATAGGCAAGATAAAGGTTAGAAGAGGTTTAGGGTACACTTAAAGTTTACTGGAAGTAGCTAAGTGCTGTCATTACGAAACACTGGATGAAAATAGTCTAATTTGCCCTATATTTTAATCAAAAGCAAGTTTTTCACGCATCTCAATGTTTATGACGCCGTGTCTCCAGAATTATGTGGCGGACAATGATCCAATTTTGTAGATACATTCAGTGTTATATGTGGATACTATACGCAAACTGTGTTGCGAATAATGACGGTAGTAAAGAAATGTAAATTAAAACGTAATCACTGATGCTGAAATTTTGCCACATGAAGGGCGAAAAAATAGTAAGAGATAAACATTTTTCTTTTAATTTTTTGTGAGAGATGTTAGCGAGAAAATGTTTCGTTAAGATTTGAAATTACGTGTTAAGTTGTTTGGAAGTCTCTGAAGTGCGATCAGTCTCAAATCCTGAATGAATGAAGTCCGGAAATTTCCGTGCTGTCCGTTAGGCTGTATCAAGGCAAACACTCAGTTCCTGGCTGTAATAATATTATACCTCTTACAGAGTAGATTATGGTAGCATTTTAAGTTTTTGAATTCGGCCAATAATTACGTGAAATATTGAAGTTCTAGTTTCTGTCGGCCCTGGGAGGCGTTAGATAGGCATCCTGCAACTGGTATTGGATTCGCGGTTCAGAGATAGCCGTTTAACAATACAGATATGTAAGCAAGGTCTTCATTTGGATGATATCATTTACAGAACTTACATGAATGTGATTCAAATGCACACACCACTCTATCAAAAAAAGCATTACATTTGTGAATGTAATTCACAGGTTGCGTTATTTACGTTTAAGATTCATGAGTTATTTTTACAATTTTCTCTATATAATTCTTTATCGTGTGAAGCTGCTTCGGTCTGCCCCTGTGGCCTAGCGTTTCTAAGCGCTTCATTCCAGAATCGCGCTGCTGCTACGGTCGCAGGATCGAATCCTGCCTTGGGCATGGATGTGTGTGATGCCAGTAGGTTAGTTAGGTTTATGTAGTTCTGATGGGACTAATGACCTCAGATGTTAAGTCCCATAGTGCTTTGAGCCATTTGAACCATTTGAAGCTGCTTGGAAATATTTTTGCCCAATCGCAACATGGCGGAAGACGCGCATGACAGGAAAGAGCAGACACGACGAAGTTCTTAGCTCAATGACCAGAGTTCTACATGAAGTTAAAGTGGTATAGAGGTCACTGGTATACAGACTCGAACTTATCGGCGAATCCGAATCACTGTCTGATGAAAAAGTCGGAGCGTTCCTTTGATATGTCGCCCATGGCACATATCTGGCGTGTAACAGCGTAGCAAGTCGTTTGTTACTGTTCTCCAGTAATCATTGTGTGTGAAATCCTAAGCGACCAAACTATTGAGGTCATCGGTCCTTAGACTTATACACTACTTAAACTAACTTAGGCTTAGAACAAAACATACACACACACACACACACACACACACACACACATACACATACACACACACCCTTGCCCCAGGGAAGCCGCGCAATCAGTGCATGGCGCCTCTAACCTCGCGGCAACACCGCGTGGCTCCAGTAATCAACATCAGTGCTCTGTGGACTTACACGGAATGGGACTCCTCAGCGAAATTCCCTGAAACGATGTTTAGCGCCAATTAAAATATGTGTAGTATTTCGTGTCACACTGGGTTGTTATAATCAGACATCGTGTAGAGTTTCACAGTGCGCAGCAGTCTTAAAGAATCACTGTTTTGAAACATTATAATTCCTACCCGTTGCGACGCTTCTTTTTTTAAATTTGGCTCAAAGGATCCTACAGTCTTCGTCCGTAATGGTGCAAAAGCGTGGCTCCCTGCAAAGTGACCCTCCGGCTCGGAGAAGATTCAAACAACTAGGTGTCGACACGTGCGAAAAAAAGGTCACAGCTCAGAAGTTCATGTGACGTGTAAGGCGGATTAATAATGTCACACTGGCACCACATTTCACCACAATTCTGCCCATTCCGCCGTGGACGTGTCACATGATCGGAATGTTGTCACAACCCCTCTTACTCAAATTTCTCTCCTTTCGATGCGTCTGCGAAGGAGATCAGAACCACGACGCTCACCGTAGAAATCACGATGTCGAAAACGACAGTTCGCAATGCGGTCATCAGCAGGAAAACGTTCTCCACAATCTCTGACACCCTCGGGCGCACGAAGCCTTCTCTAAGGACAATGTGGGGCTACAATTTTAGCTCTCGTGTACAGGTTGGAACCATTAGGGACCGTTCAAAACCATTCGACGAAATCTGAACGTGGTCCAAAGCAGTTGTGTGCTACTGCGGTGTGATAAATACTGGATGCGGCATTAACAAACGCATCAATAAGGTCTCCCGTTTCAGAAAAACCCTTAGTGGCACCTGTCCACCCCTACTGAGAATTTTAGAAATGTTTCCCGTTTCTCATCTCCATGGTAGAGGCATCAAAAGAAGAGGCGAAATGTTGGAGAGAGGGGTTGTGGAGACATTACGATCATGCGACACATCCATGGTGGCGTTGCGTACAATTTTGGTGAATTTCATGCCAATGTGATCTCATCAACTCACTTTACACGTCACGCAAACTTCTGAATTGCGGCCTATTTTCGTATGTGTCAGCACCTTGCTGTTTGATGCATCGACGAGCCCGAGACTGACGTCGTAGGGCGCCGTGTTTTTTCACTATTACAACCATTACAGAGGAGGATTGTAAGCACATTTGATCCAAATTTCAAACTTAAGCGTCGTAATGGGTGGAATAACGAGGTTTCTAAAAAATGATACTTTAACTATGTTGTATAGTTTATAACCGTAATAATGACGGATTGGTGCGTAACTAATTTTGAGCATGCAGTTAATTTCACTCACACATCTCCTTCTGGGTGCCGCAAAGTTCGCAAATGTTTGTACCTGTAACAGCTCAAATTTTGGCTAATGCGCCACAGATATTAGATCTACTTTAGCCCTGGTGATGGACGCTGATATGTTGAGTTAAGGACTCCAGGCATTGGTAGCGAATTGCATCCAAAATGGCTGATCTCAAGTTTTAAAGGCTGATTTACTTGTATTTATTTCAACATTCCTGCTTTGCAAACCATAATGAAGTGCATGGCAGAAGGTATATCCGATTGTACCATGTCTTAGGCAATATCTGTGTTCTTTTCTAGTTTGGAGCGTGGAAGGAATAACTGCTTGAATGCCTTTTTCCTCGTGGTATTCAGTGTAATATTTTCGTCCCGGTCCTTGCAGGAGCGACACGTAGGAAGCACTAGTATATTTCTATATTTACACTGAGGTGACGAAAGTCATGGGGTATCTCCTAATAACGCTTCGAACATCCTTTTGCCCGATATAGTGCATCAGTTCCTCCTGGCATGGACTCAACGAGCCACCCTGACTCTACAGCCGTCCACAACTGCTAAAGTGTTTTCGGTGCAGGACTTTGCTCACGAACTGCTCTCTCGATTACGTCCTATAAATAATCGATGGCATTCGAGTCGGAAGATCTGGGCATCCATACCAACACTCGAATGGTCCAGAATGTTCTTCAAACGAATCTCGAAGAACTGTATTCTGGTGACACGGCACAGTGTCATAGGAGTAAGAAGTCCATGAATGACAGCAAATGGTCTCCAAGTAGCCGAACATAACTATTTCCAGTCCAAGGCCGGTTTAGTTGGACCGGAGTAACCAGTCTTTCCATGTAAACATAGCTCACTCTTTTATGGGTCGAGCACCAGCTTCCACAGTGCCTTGTTGACAACCTGGCTTCATGGCTTCGTGGGGTCTACGTCACACTCGAACCCTACCATCGGCGCTTACCAAATGAAACAGGGAGTCATCGTACCAGGTCATGGGTTTTCAATCGTCTTCAGTCCAACAGAAATGATCACGAGCTCAAAACAGGCGCTACACTATATGTCGTGCTGCTAGCAAAGGTAATTACGGCGGTTGTCTGCTGCCATAGTCCATTAAGGACAAACTATGCCAAGACTGATTTCTGCGATTATTTATCTCAGTGTTGTTTGTCTGTGAACACTGAGAACTCTAAGCAGACGCAGCTGCTCTCGGTCCTTAGGTGAAGGCCGTCGCCACTGCGTTGTCGATGGTATAAGATAATCCCTGGAATTTAGTACTCTCGACACACTCCTTACACTGTGTACCTCGGAGTACTGAAATCCGTAGCAATTTCCAAAACAGAATGTCCCATGCTTCTAGCTCCAGCTACCATACCACTTTCAAAGTCTGTTAATTCCCGTCGTGCTGCCATAATCACGTCGGAAGCCTTTTCACATGAATCATATGAATAGAAATGACAGTTACGCCGCTGCACTGCTGCCATTTTATACCTTGTGTACGCGATGTATGTGATCATATCGTTATGCCATGACTTTACCACCTCAGTGTACCATTCTGTGCACGATAATGAACCATTTTAAATAGGCCTTCGAAGCATGCTGGTATCCATGTTCATGAGTCTGCCATCTCATTTGGCTCAGCCTTTCCGTGACACCCTCCTGTGAGTCAAAGAATTCTGTTACCATTCGTGTGTATCCCCTGTATCTCCTGATAGACTTATCTGGTATAGATCTTACACGTTAGTGTAATATTCCACGATGGGCAGCACGATTCATTTGAGTAACCTCAGACTAGTTTTATAAACTGCGCTTAGCACAAAAGTCACTGCACCAATCCAGCGGTGTGTAGTGAGGCTGCCGATATTCCAAAATGTACATACAACGGAAGCTTGGCGGATGGCCCATCGGAGACGATGTAATGTGTCGGCCACCATTTGTGTCGGACACTGAGGCACAAGTGTACGGATTGCACAATATTCCCCGACAGATCTCTGGACTTATGGCGCCTGGAACCCTATTCATAACGAGTGCTGGCCAAATTTTCAGCTGTCAACTCCGGCTGGGAAGATCGGTTCCTCCTCTCTGTTGAATAGCCGTCTGATAACTACAGGATAACTCATATTAATGTTAACTGGTGTTTCAGATCGTTACAGTGTAGTTCGGAGTCTGTAGAGCCAACAGTAAGGGAGGTGGGAGTGCCGTAAAGCAGGCGTTGGCCCCACTGTACAGGTTTATGGAGTGGTCGTTCGTTTCCTCAGACTTTTATCGTGGAGCCCTTGACAGCAGTTCGGCAGTTTGTCTCTCATAATAGCGAGTACGAGGGTCGCTTGTATTGGCTCCTGGCCGTAGCGCGATGGCAGGCGGGGCGCTACACTCCGGTGCCCCCTCTTAATAATAAGAATCCCCATGAGCGAAGCCATTGTGCCCCACTAAACAATGATGCGGTTTCGTTCCCAGCATATTATATGCTGGTGTTTGTAACTACTTCAACATTTCAACTTCGAGAAACAGTGACGTGTATGGCAGAAGGTACTTCCTACTGTATCACGTATTAGGATGTCTTTGTGTTGTATTCTCGAGTGCAGTGCGAAAGAATGACTGCCGAATGCCTGTGTCCTCGCGGTAATCAGTCAGTTCTGATATGGTGCCTGCAAAGAAAAGGCTCAGTGGAAGTGTGGCCTGATATGAAGACAAAGAAGCCTGCTAATGGCGTCGCAAGTCTACTGAAATAACAAAGTACTGACTAAGGTTTACAATAGGCAAGCCTGCTTATTCACAGAAGCAACTGACGCTGTCAAACATGTTACTACCTTTGATAAGACGGAAGGAAGCTCAGACTAAAACATCTCTTGGGTTCCTCCTTTAAACCAAACATTTTCGTCCAAAAATATCTGGCCTCCATCTGCGGCAACTTAACAGGAGGTCAATAGTCTCTGGTAATACTAATTAACGGCTCTGCTCAAAATGTGTAAGTATGAAAGACAAACACATACACACACACCCGTGCCCGAGGGAGGACTCGAAACTCCGCCGGGACCAGCCGACCAAGTGATCGCTGATACTCATAGCGAATGAAACCAGCAAGGGAAACTGCAGTCGCTTAAAGTCGAAGAGCATATTTGAATCACTGGGTGTCAACGGAAACTGACGAATGAATACGTCTTTATCTGGGTGAAAAGATGATCAGTTGCGCCGTCTGTTGTTATATTTTGCGACACATATCTCATTGCGTATTTTGACACTTAGTGTTTTTTTTCAGTTCAGTTTCCACTGTTTCAATTAGGGCTGTGTTTGAGCACGACTCGAGCTGTTCGAATAGTTCGCTTCGCAGGTCTGGAAATCTCTGGTTCTGTTCGTACTTTCGGTCCACCCCGGATCTACTGACTTTTGTTGGTTCTATATCGACGACCTGCCTTAGCATTTGTATGGCATTGTGGATTTTTATAAAAAAAATCTGTAAAACACGGGCTAAAATGTGTACAGGGGATATGTCAAATGTAACAAAGGCAACTAATCAATGAATAGGAGTTTGCAACCACGTTTCTGTCAAATTCTCGAGTAGTCGTTCGTCCCGCAGATCTGGAGACGTCTAATGGCATTACCTCCAAGACGGATATTTTCGCTGTAATTTATTCTCTCCTTATGGTTCAAATGGCTCTTAGCACTGTCGGACTTAACATCTGAGGTCACCAGTCCCCTAGGCTCAGAACTGCTTAAACCTAACTAACCTAAGGACATCACACACATCCATGCCCGTTGCAGGATTCGAACCTGCAACCGTAGCACCAGCGCGGTTCCGGATTCACTCGTTATGAATTGCAATCATTTTTTCCTCATGTATTTCCTGTGTAAGCCATTTCATTTTTCAATTATTTTCTGCACTGTTTAATCTGAATGTAGAAATTTCAAGTAAATCGGTCATGTACTTTTGAGGCATCAAGGGATTACAAATTTAGCATTGGAGGGCAGCATGGAGGGTAAAAATCGTAGAGGGAGACCGAGAGATGAGTACACTAAGCAGATTCAGAAGGATGTAGGTTGCAGTAGGTACTGGGAGATGAAGCAGCTTGCACAGGATAGAGTAGCATGGAGAGCTGCATCAAACCAGTCTCAGGACTGAAGACAACAGCAACAACATGTTCGGGTACGACGTTTCTCAAACCTGTGTTCGCCGATATGTTCATTAGGGGATCGCGTAGATATTTAATGTAAATCACCAAAGAACTTGTATAGAGATTTTTGGTAACAATCTCTCCCCTTTATGTATTACGTACGTACATGTTTCAGCTCAGTTTACCGCTGAATTACAATGCAGCCCAAGAGCAGAGTAGTAGTCCAGGACACACATACGATACGCCATTTATCGTTAACAAATTACAGCACCTGCTTCTCACTGTGTTCTTTTTTCCGTTGTGGGATCAAATCGTGAAAGATGTGGGCTGTAACACCTATAAAGAAATGAAGAGAAAAGCTGAAAGACGCACAGAATGGAGACAAGCTGCTATTGTAGGGTGTTGCAAACCAATCCTTGGTTTGAAGAAGAACAAGAAGTGTATTATGATTAACTACATTAGATTTTTCACAGAACTGAAAATAACAGGCAACAGTTTAAGTGGATATGACATGGACATGGGTGAAATGAAGATGATGTAAAATCATACTGGAAGCTAAATGTTTGCTGTAACAGAAGGCACTCCGCTGTAAGCAGGGATCCTGTTTTAACTTCCATCCTGTAAAAGACTTTCCATGTGCCGCAAATAAAAGCAGCAGTGCCCCCCATCGTATCCGAGGGTCAGATTCTGAGCGCTTCGCAGAGGACTCTGGTTCCATTCCCGGTACCACCAACAACTTCCAAGAGAGCGCTGTAAGGAGCTGCTCTCATCTAAGTGACCACAACAGAAGAGCATTCTGAAAGAGAGGTAGCCAGTCTTTTCTCAGTTCATTACACTACGGTATCAATAATAAATTACACGACAGTAAAACTTGTAACCCTGTAGATTTAATTGCACCGCTTTCTTTTAACGAACATTTATAAAAAATGAAAGTAGTAAATGTTATAATAATTCGTACGTTACGGTAAACCGTCTGAAAGTAGGAAGCTGCACATAATTCATATTCTTAGATAATTAGTAAAGAGAGTCGCCCTGACCTTCTCCTCTATCAGCAGGTCATTCTGAAACAGCATCTTTTCACCGCTAATTACCAGGAATATGAGCTTTGGTCTCGCATGGCCTTTAACGATGGTGACGTACGGATGGAATGTCAGAGTTTATTGTCCCCTTGGAGCTGAGACCGTTACAAGGCAGAAAGAAAGGTTAAACATATCGCAGAACGAGGATATCAGTAGGGCTCTTGTACTGTGTAATATTGAGAAAAGACGAGGAAAGAATCGGTCATGGCATTATCTAACAATTATTTAGCCATTCGTGTACAATAATTTCAGCAAATCAACGTAAAATTTAGTTCTAATGTGAGAACACAACCTCTATCTCACTTAGCGAGGCCCTTAGACAATGAACACAAACTTTGTTTCATGACGGCAAGGATTCAACTGTCACTTGTCGATTATGGAGTTGGTGTATAAGTTCGTAGCGTTTTTTCGTAACTTTAAATAAACGCAACACGTACACATGAGACTGTAACCATCAATAATATATTCTCCTTCATCATTTACAACAGCCTAACAACGCAAGGGTAACTTTTCGATTTCGCGTCTGTAGATATCTCTTCGCTTTGAGGCGAAGAACTCGTCGAGCCATGTTTGGAGCGCATTTTCATCCGGAAAGCAGGTTCCTTGAAGGTTGTTCGATAGAGAACGGAAAACGTGAAAATTTGAGGATTCAGGGTCAGGTGAATGAGATGGGTGCGGAATGACTTTCCAACTCCTGTATAGTGTTTTCTGTCATTCTAACAGAATGGGGGCGGGTGTTATCGTGGGGCACCATCACATCACGCAGTCATATTTCTTGGACTGCGTCCGCAAGAAGTCTCAGTTGTTGACAGTAAATGTCAACAGCGATGAGTACACCTAGGGGAAGCAATTCGTAACACACCACACCGTCGCTGTTCCACCAGATGCATAACATTATCTTTTGTGGATGCGCGCAGACCTTTGTACGGGCACTTGCTGCTTTGCGTAAGCTCAACCATTCAGTTCTTCTCTTGCCTTAGCATAAAGACACCATTTGTCATCACCAGTAACGACGTAGATCATTGTGGATTAACGCATTTAAATGATCTTTCCAAACCCCGAAACTCTTTCTGAACTTGGAGTGTAACTAATGTCAAACGATCCTCTTTGAATCGAAAGAACCATTTTCTTGCGTGTTCTGTCCAATGGCATCATGCTCATACACGGTGCAATTGTTTTGGCTCCCTCCAATGCTATCACCCCTCTGCTCAACCGAAGAATATGAACTAAACAGAATAATATGTCGGAAATCTTCCGATTTCTCCACTTGGCATTCCATTTTATAGCGTCCACAGCTCCACTCACTATATCAAAATGAAAAAAAAATTACAATACGTAAACTTCAATAGCAATAGTGAACTACAAATAAAAATTGACAATAGCCAGAGAAAATCACAGCAACTGGAGTACTAACATGCTAAACATAAATAATGTGAGCTCATGCTCCAAACAAATAGTGAAGTTGCCATCCAGTTATTCGTCTTAAAATACATACACTCTGCTAGTTCTGAATACGATTACAATATACACTGCTTGCTAACTGCTGAGAAACAGAGACATTTTTCGACAAGAATTATCACAGGAAATGATGGACGATGACATAGGATGATGGTTGGTTGTTTTGGGGAAGGAGACCAGACAGCGAGGTCATCGGTCTCATCGGGTTAGAGAAGGAGGGGGAAGGAAGTCGGCCGTGCCCTTTGAAAGGAACCATCCCGGCACGTGCCTGGAGCGATTTAGGGAAATCATGGAAAACCTAAATCAGAATGGCCGGACGCGGGATTGAATCGTCGTCCTCCAGAATGCCAGAGTGTAACCACTGCGCCACTTCACTCGGTGACATAGGATGATGGAAGATGACACAGCGGAGGTGGAGGAGTAAATTTATAACAAAAAATGGCAACGATTTCACTACATAGGAAATCAGGATGACAAATATAAATAACGTTCATGTTTGACGGATGTCAGACTCTCAACATAAAGATCGGCGCCGGACTCTCAGTAAGGGATGTGCCCTCCTCGGGCGCGAATGCACACTCTGCACCTGTCACTCATGCTGATCACCAGACTGTTGAGGAGTCTTTGAGGGCTATTGTCGCACTCCTCTCTCACAGCGTTTTCAGTGTATAGGGTTTACGTCTTGGGAGTGCTCAGGTCATTCCGTATGTTCGACATCTTCACTTTCCATTGTGTCTGACACTTCGACGGTCCTGTGTAGTCTGGAGATGTCACCCATAAACAGAAAATCGGGACGTACCGCACCTCTAAATAGACGGATGCAATTCCACTGTGCTGTAACGGTAACTCACCAAAATACATGCAGTGATGGTCGGTCATTGTGCATAATTCCCACCCACATCAAAACACCTAGGCCATATTGATGGCCTTCATGAGCATTCTGTGATGTGTCTGTCTTCACAGTAACTGGTGTCCAGAATCACTTGCCGCAATGAAGCGGGATTCGTCGGAGAACATCACTCTGGATCACCGCCATTGACCTCAACCAACGTGCTTCCTACACCATAGAACTCTTTCTCGACGATGGTGTGGCTGAAGCGGGCTGCTTTTAACAGGCTTCCGAGCATACAAGCCACCCTGACTTAATTGTCACGAAATCGTTCCGACAGAAACGCGTGCACCAGTATCGGTAGCAAGGTATGCAGCGTTCTGCCTAGGAGTGAGGTGTCTGTTCCTTTTCGCCACTAGGACTGTGTACCGATCCTCCCCTTGCAGTGCGGTGTTTCGCCTACGACTACCGGCATGCTTTCGCAAAGCATTTCCACCCTCAGCGGCCTTTTTTAACAACGAGATGACACTTTTTGTCACCTCCATTAGTGTAGCCGCTGTAGTGACAGTTTAACCGGCTTCAGGCAGTCCAATTGCTCGTCCACGATCGTAGGGACTCAAATGACTCACCCTGTAAATGTGTGTGTGTGTGTGTGTGTGTTTTCTTCTCATTACTGTGCTAATGGCCGATCCATTGTGTATCTTGATGCTTCTATCAGCATACAAACTCTGAAATTACCTTATTAAATGTGGAGTAACTCCATACTCTCCCATTTCCCATGTTTCGAACTCACCATCGTGTCCAAGGCCTTTTCATAATTCACAAAAGCTACACACGTCGGCTGGTTGTATTCTCTATGTTTTCCGTTTTCCTATTGTGTGGATTATGGAGCAAACACAATACCTGCATAATCATCCTGGCGTGAAAGCAATTTGATCTTCCCTCAGTAAAGTCTCTGTTACAGCATTTAATCTTTCGGAAAATATCTTGGCAGATACGAGTCTTTTAAGATCACTGGGCTCTGCCAACATTCTGGAACATGTCCGTTCTTTCATTTCTTTTTAGATACGCTGTAAGACTAATAAAACGAAACACCACTAAAGAATTATCAGAAAGGGATGGAAATCGGTAGGTGTAAAGTACATGTACAGACAAACAAATGATTAAAATTTCAGAAAAATTCAATGAGTTCTACAAGTGAAAGAACTTCACAAATTGAGCAAGACAGTAACGTATTGGTCCACCTCTCACACTTATGCAAGTAGTTATTGGTCTTTCCATTCATTGACAGAGTTGTTGGGTGTCCTTCTGAAGGATATCGTGCTAAATCATGGCTAACGGACGAGTTTGATCGTAAAAATTACTAGCTCGTTGGAGGGCCCTGCCCATAACTCTCCAAACTTTCTCAATTCAGGAGAGATCCGGTGACCTTGCTTGCCAAGATAGGGTTTCACAAGAACCGAATACGAGAAGTAGAAACACTCGCCGTGTACGGGTGTTCCTTCTCTTACTGTAATGTAAGCCCACGATGGCTTGCCATGAGAGGCAACAAAAAGGGGCGTAGAGCATCGTGGGCGTGCCGCTGTCCTGTAAGAGTGCGACGCATGAGAATCAAATTGGTGCTACTACGGAATGAAATGGCACCCCAGACCATGCAATATACAAAAAAATTTAAATAAATAAAGCTGAATATAATTGTATATGATTGCGTTGTTAAAATGTTCTGTGCTTATTGGTATTCTTTTGGGCATCGGACTTCCTTACATTTTTGCTGAAGCTGCAGGCGGCGGAGGACTTCGGGGACACCGTCGCTTGTCGTAACCACGAAAATGCTCTCCCTGTACTTCTCCTCTTCACTTACTTCAATAAATAAAATACTTGATACGGTTCTTAAACATTATATTATTCACTGGCACATAAAATACATCGAGATCGCAATACTTTACCTCTAAAATCGCACATCCTCAGTTTCTTTCTACATACGGGAGAGTCTGACTGTGTCTGTCTAAAACAAAAACACTGTACAACAATTTGAATGAGAAAATGTTTTCGTTCATAATTTACGTCTTTGCCAACCATCTGGTTAATCGGCGTTTCAAATATTGTTTTTTTAATAGATCTTAATTTTACGGCATCATGGGGCCTTTCATCATGTACTTATAAAACGAGCACTTCTGGTTCTCGAGCCACATGGCGAGTAACAGGCAGCCGGCCGCGGTGGCCGAGCGGTTCTAGGCGCTTCAGTGCGGAACCGCGCGACTGCTACGGTCGCAGGTTCGAATCCTGCCTCGGGCGTGGATATGTGTGCTGTCCTTAGGTTAGTTAGGTTTAAGTAGTTCTAAGTTCTAGGGGACTGATGACCTCAGATGTTAAGTCACATAGTGCTCAGAGCCATTTTTTTGAGCAACAGGCAGGTTGGTGTCTCACCGCTGACAGGAAAATCTCCAGACAGTCGTCGGTCTGGAATCAAAGCTACCGGAGTAGAATTATCTTCAGTAATGAGTCCCGTTTAGAACTGAGTTCCGATGACCAGCGAAGATGTGTCTGGAGACGCCCCATATAGCACTTGAGTGCCGTCCTGATTGTCACCTGTCACACGGCCCGACAACCAGAAGTGATAGCCTGGGGAGCCATTTCCTTTCGTAGCAGGAGCCCTTTGGTTGTCATCCACGGAACCCTCACAGCTCAATAGTTTGTCGACGATATTCTACGCCCTGTTTCGTTACCCTCCACGACAAGCCATTCTAGACGTACACTTCAGCAAGACAACGCCCGCCCTCATGCTGCGAAAGTTTCTACTGCTCGTCGCCGTGCTAACCAGATCCTGCATTGGCCAACAAGGTCGTCGGATATATATCCAATTGAGACCGTTTGGAGCGTTATGGACAGGGCGCTCCAACTTTGAACGCGGAATGGTAGTTAGTACTAGATCCATGGGACAGCCTGCTTCGGAAATTATGGAACTCAGTATTCTGAGATCCACAATTTCGAAACGGTGCAGGTAATACCACATTTAAAGTATTGCCTCTCACCACGGACAACGCAGTGGCCGATGGTCTTCACTCAAAGATCGAGAGCAGCAGCATTTGCGCAGAGCTGTTAGTGCTAAGAGACGAGCAACAGTGGGTGAACGCAGAAACCAATATGGGACGTACGACAACCGTATCCGTTGGGAGAGTGTGGCAAAATGCGGCGTTAGAAGGTTATAGTGGCAGAAGGCCGACGCGAGTGCCTTTGGTATCAGTACAACATCATCTGCAACGCCTCTGCTGGTCTCGTTGTCATATTTGTTGGACCCTAGACAACTGGAAAACCGTGACCTGGTCATATGAATCCTGATTTTAGTTTTCAAGAGCTGATGGTAGGGTTCGAGTGTGCCGCAAACCCCACGAAGCCATGGACCGAAGATATCAACAAGACACTGTGCAAGGTAGTGGTGGCTACATAATGGTGTGGGCTGTGTTTAAATGGAATGGAGTGTGTCTTATGGTCCAGCTGAACCGATAAGTAACAGGAAATAGTTATATTCGGAATGAATGCTCCCATGATAATGTGCTACACTACCGGTCCACAATTGTTCGCAATTCTTTTGAAGAACGTTATGGACAGTTAGAGCGTATGATTTGGCCATCCATGTCACCCGACATGAATCCCATTAACACTTACGGGACATAATGCTGCACCTTCAACACTTACGCAATTGTGGGTGGCTATAAAGGCAAAATGGTTCAATATTTCTACAGGTGACTTCCACCAACTTGTTGAGTCCGTGATATGTTGAGTTGCTGTACTACGCCGGGCGAAGTGTGGTCCGGGGCGACATTAGGAGGTATCCAACGACCTTTGTCACCTCAGTGTATACGGAGAGATTTGAAAGACACTATCTATGTGCCTTCGATTCCAGCAGCTATGTATGAATGGCGACACCGCATAGGATTGGCAGTAAATACAGTAATTTCAAACATGCTTACAGTAGTATGGCACTAATTTGACTATCAATTTATGTTTGTTGTGTGCCCAGTGGAGGAGGTATTCAAAATTTGTGAACAGTGAATTAAAACTTCGGTCTTAAAAGTAATTGTAAAAGGTACTATAAGATAATCTTGTTCGCGATTGCGTGTAAACCGGAGAAGCAGAGCCAGCCACCACATTCTATTGGAATGCGGCAATTTTATTCAGTGACATACCACCTTTCAGCGGTGTTTTGTTCTGACGGACAACGAATGTTGGATACAAAGTTCCGAGGTTTTTAGTTCTAACCTTTTAGTTACACTACTGGCCATTAAAATTGCTACACCACGAAGATGACGTGCTACAGACGCGAAATTTAACCGACAGGAAGAAGATGTTGTGATATGCAAAATGATTAGCTTTCGACAACATTCACACAAGGTTGGCGCCGGTGGCGATACCTAAAACGTACTGACACAAGGAAAGTTTCCAAACGATTTCGCATACACAAACAACAGTTGACCGGCGTTGCCTCGTGAAACGTTGCTGTGATGCCTCGTGTAAGCAGGAGAAATGCGTACCATCACGTTTCCGACTTTGATAAAGGTCAGATTGTAGCCTATCGCGATTGCGGTTTATAGTATCGCGACATTGCTGCTCGCGCTGGTCGAGGTCCAATGACTGTTAGCGGAATATGGAATCGGTGGGTTCAGGAGGGTAATACGGAACGCCGTGCTGGATCCCGACGGCTTCGTACCACTAGCAGTCGAGATGACAGAGATCTTATCCACATGGCAGTAACGGATCGTGAAGCCACATCTCGATCCCTGAGCCAGGAGATGAGGATGTTTGCAAGACAACAACCATCTGCACGAACACTTCGACGACGTCTGCAGCAGCGTGGACTATCAGCTCGAAGACCATGGCTGCGGTTACCCTTGACTCTGCATCTCAGACAGGAGCGCCTGCGATGGTGTACTCAACGACGCACCTGGGTGCACGAATGGCAAAACGTCATTTTTTCGGATGAATCCAGGTTCTGTTTATAGCATCATGATGGTCGCATCCGTGTTTGGCAACATCGCGGTGAACGCACATTGGAAGCGTGTATTCGTCATCGCCATACTAGTGTATCATCCGGCGTGATGGTATGGGGTGTCATTGGTTACACGTCTCGGTCACCTCTTGTTCGCTTTGACAGCACTTTGAACAGTGGACGTAACATTTCAGATGTGTTACGACCCGTGGCTGTACCCTTCATTCGATCCCTGCGAAACAATACATTTCAGCAGGATAATGAACGACCGCATGTTGTAGGTCCTATACGGGCCTTTCTGGATACAGAAAATCTTCGACTGTTTCCCTGGCCAGCACATTGTCCAGATCTCTCACCAACTGAAAAGGTCTGGTCAATCGTGGCCGAGCAACTGGCTCGTCACAATACGCCAGTCACTACTTTTGATGAACTGTGGTATCGCGTTGAAGCTGCATGGACAACTGTACCTGTACACGCCATCCAAGCTCTGTTTGACTCAATGCCCAGGCGTATAAAGGCCTTTATCATGGCCAGAGGTGGTTGTTCTGGGTACTGATTTCTCAGAATCTATGCACCCAAATAGCGTGAATATGTAATCACATGTAAGTTCTAGTATAATACATTTGTCTAATGAGTACCTGATTATCATCTGCATTTCTCCTTGGTGTAGTAATTTTAATGGCCAGTAGAGTCAATGCCAACGGCTTTGCCGCAATGGCAACACTTGTTCCCATCAAATAACCGGAGGTAAGCTGTGTGGGGCTTGGCTAGCACTTTGATAGGTCGCCATTTGTGTCTGGCGAGTGTTGTAGGCAAGCGGGGTGCATTCAGCCCTTGTGAGGCCAATGGAAGTAGTTCCGAAATCTGACAACGGCCGGTAGAGCAGTGTGCTGACCACGTGACCCTCTCAGTGTGTGCAGCCGGTGACGCGTAAGGGTTGAGGATGATACAGCGGCAGATCTGAACCACTGGGTCCTCGAGGACTGTTAGGACAGTCTTTTGTTGTTTTTTGTTTTAGTTATCCATTCACCTCCAGATTTGGATTTTAGTACCATGAAACTGGTAGTGATCTATGACATAAAGAACTGAACACTGCTGAAGCAGTTTATTAATACCCAGGAAGGTACTACAAAGTTGTATGCGGAAGCGTGTAAAAGGTATATGCTAGTAAAATCTCATGATACTTTTGGATATAAAACTTTTGTAGGTATAATAGTAAAATTTATTTTAAGTTACTTTCTTCGTTGATGTACAAGATGTGTTATTACGAAATCGGATGTATCTCTTGTTAAACAAAATGCATTCTCCAGTATGCATATGTGAAATAAGAAGAAAACGATTACATTGAAGAATTTCAATGTGCAACGTGGTTCAGTATTCGGAAAGGGCAGCGCTGTTCATATCAGTGCGACTGTGGTGACTTCGCTGCCGACAGCCTCAGAGGCGTGGAGGTGACGCTCTGCGTGGCAGGAAGCTGAGACAGCCGCCACAAATCTGTTGCGCCGCCCATCGCCGTCACCTCTGTGGCGCGAGTCCGGCGGCGCCAGCTCTGTTGGCTTAGCGGAGAGGTTTCCGCTGTCGCCATCCCTCGCTGTTAGCACCGCGGTCCGCGACCCGTCCCTTTACACCAGTACGCACAGGCGTGCAACGGACTTCCCCCACAGTGGCAGCGCTCCGTACTCTGCCCGGACACTATGCTTCACACGTACCAGATACTTACTGGGATCCCAAAGAAACGACAGAAGAGTACGAGATGATAATTTCTTTCTCAAGTTACGTTCATGTACATGTCCACTCATCTGTTATCAAGTTTCGCAAGATAGTAAGATCAGAATTGTTAGGACAATGTCTTTCCTGCTATGTTAGTCAGATTCCAAATTTATTTTGTTAAGTAAATTCTTTAGTAACTACTACATTAGGAGATCTACTCCCTTAAGCTGGTATACACTGAGGTGATTAAACTCATGGGATGCCTCCTAATATCGTGGCGGTCCTCCTTATGCCCTGCGTAGTCTAGCATCTCGACGCGGCAGGGACTCAAGTCGTTGGAAGTCCCCTACAGAAATATTGAACCTTCTCGCTGTAGTGTTGGCAGAAGAGCCAACACTGTGTTACGAAGGGAGGCCGAAATGCACGCGTTTTAGCTCACGCAGGCTGGCGTGAGAAGGGAAGGACTATACTGGCGTGAGGTCTGGAACATGACAAGGAATTAGAATTCAGAAAGCGGACGGAATTAGTTTGATACTTATCTTTAATCTATTAATGATGAACGTCGCTCTTTACGGTACGTGATTCACAATACCAATATCAATACTAACTGAATATGGCACCTTGCTAGGTCGTAGCAAATGACGTAGCTGAAGACTAAGTTAAACTGTCGTCTCTGCAAATGAGAGCGTATGTAGACAGTGAACCATCGCTAGCAAAGTCGGCTGTACAACTGGGGCGAATGCTAGGGAGTCTCTCTAGACTAGACCTGCGGTGTGGGTGGCGGCGCTCGGTCTGCAATCACTAATAGTAGCGACACGCTGGTACGACGTATGCTAACGGACCGCGGCCGATTTAAAGGCTACCACCTATCAAATGTGGTGTCTGGCGGTGACACCACACTAACCTTTACAGCCGTCCATAATTGCGCAACTCTATGGTCAGATCAAAAATGTTCAAATGTGTGTGAAATCTTATGAGACTTAACTGCTATGATCATCAGTCCCTAAGCTTACACACTACTTATACTAAATTATCCTAAGGACAAACACACACATCCATGCCCGAGGGAGGACTCGAACCTCCGCCGGGACCAGCCGCACAGACCATTGGTGCAGCGCCGTAGACCGCTCGGCTAATCCTGCGCGGGCGTGGTCAGATCCCTGGCTCGAATTGTACAGAATGTTTTTCAACCCAATCGCGAACGATTGTGACCCGGTACATGTCGAATTGTCATCCGCAAAAATACGATCTTTGTTTGGGAACATGACATCCATAAATGGCTGCAAATAGTCTCCAAGTAGCCAAACATTACGATTTCCAGTCAATGATTGGTTCAGCTGGACCAAAGGACCCAGTCAATTACATGTAAACACAGAGCATTGTGGAGCCATCAGCAGCTTGCACAGAGCATGGTTGACGAATTCACTTCAAGGCTTCATGGGGTCTGCACCACACTCGAAGCCTACCATCGGCTGTTACCGACTGAAAATGGGGAATAATCCGACCAGGCCATGGTTTTCCAGTCGTATAGGTTTCAATCGGTATGGTCACCAACACAGGCGATGTCGTGCTCTTGACACACTCATCGGTCGTCTGCTGCGATAGCCATTTTCGCCAGATTTAGCCGCACTACCCTAGCAGATACGTTCATTGTACATTCTACACTGATCTCTGTGGCTATTTCAGGCAGTGTTGCTTGTCTGTCAGCACCGACAACTCTTTTGCAAACGATTCTGCTCTCGGTCGTTAAGTGAAGGCCGACCGCCACTGCGCTCTCCGTGGTGAGAGATAGTGCCTTAAATCTGGTATTCTCGGCACACTCTTGACTCTGTGGATGTCGGAGTACTGAATTCTCTAGCAGTTTCCGAAATTAAATGTCTCAGCGTTTCGATTTCAACCATCGTGTGGCCATAATCACGTCGGAAATCTCTTCACAGTAGTCACCTGAGTACAAATGACTGCTCCACCATAGCAGTGACCTTTTTCATCTTGTGTACACGATACTACCGCCATGTGTATATGTGGATACCGCTCTCCTATGACTTTTGTCACCTCAGTGTATGTGAATTCAGTCTAAATACCAATTGAATATCCACTTTCTAAAGGGACGAAACATTTACCGGAAGATGCAGTTTCTACATTTGTTGCAAAATTCATTGCTATTAACTGACCAGTCGATTGAGTCATTTACAAGTGATTCACGCAAATTTATCCGTTAATATAAGCGACTAATGTACGAAAGTGATCAGAAACTAAAGGCACCAATTAACTTAATGTAAACTACAACAGTTACAGACATCATAATAACACAGTTAAATTAATGAAATTCTTTCAGTCCATCTGTGTCATTAATCAGCAAACCAGTGTTTAGTAGTAATAGTTGAAAACAGTCTTGGTTGCAATTTTAGTTTTTTGTTTATCAACTACGCGTTTCTCCTTATTTAGGCGTCTTCAGGCTGATCTTAATTTGGTATTTCTTAAGACGATCCTTTAGAAATAGTAGCTAAGGGGCATCGGCGAGTACATCAGGCCAACATCGCCTTCGTTAACCTCAGTAAATACTTTCTAGGTGGAAATGAGTGACTCCAAGACCTGCATAACGTCTTAAGAAATACGAAATTAAGATCAGCCTGAAGATGCCTCAATAAGAAGAAACGCGTAGTTGATAAATAAAGAACTAAAATTGCAACCAAGACTGTTTTCAACTAATAGCAGTTAAATTAAGCAAGATTTCAGGGTTGTAAGTGGAGCATCAGAAGATGAAGTTCAGCGGCGATGACCTCGCAGTTCCAGAGACCTCACGTTGTGACTTTTACCTGTGTGGTTATGTAAAAGACCGCATTTTTATCCCCCCTGTATCTGACACTCTTGAAAGTCTACGGTCGCAGGTTCGAATCCTGCCTCGGGCATGGATGTGTGTGATGTCCTTAGGTTAGTTAGGTCTAAGTAGTTCTAAGTTCTAGGGGACTGATGACCACAGCAGTTGAGTCCCATAGTGCTCAGAGCCATTTGAACCATTTTTGAAAGTCTGTGACATCGCCTTGTTGAAGCTGGGAATTCGATAAAAAGAGAAGAGATGGGCTATCGATTTGATATCTGTCGTGTAATATGTGGTCTTCACAATGAATGCATAAAAATTTGAACTTTGACATTCTGCGCGGCGGCTGATGGGAGTGACCGTAATGGCACTTCTCATTTACATTTGCTCCCTTCAGGCACCGCACCGAGTGTCAACTTAGTTTGCGCGTGTGCTGTGTCTGCGTCTTGATCAAGGAGTCGCCACGTCGTGGAATGGATTCCACGGTACACTGGCAGCTTTCGTAGCCCCACCCTCCTCCCACTTTGTTCGTCTTAATTAATTAGATTGCTATTATCTGCCTCAAAAATATCAAATAATTTGTAGATTCCGAAGTACTCCATCATAAACTATACTGGAAAATGCACTTCTAACTACTATAATGGTAAGGTAGTCTAATATCCTAGCCCATAATGAATTAAATAAATCGTAAATATGCTGCAGTTGCAGTGAAACAGTATAGCTGGAACTATGCCATGTCACTATTCGCATTTCAGTGCGATACTAATTAACTTACAAAACAATACAGTCGACAGACCAGCGGACAACACGCACATGAACCCATTAGCCATGATTGCATTTGGATTCACGTAACAGTCTGTTACACTCGTAATAACGAGGTAATGACGTCAGTCTGTCCTCGGAGAATCGTAAAATACATTTACGATAGGCCATATAATTATAAATTTACAATGTAATGTGATAAAGAGACTGTTAACAAAAATCGGAAAATGATGTATGCAGTATGTTAATAATGATACTGCATGACCTCATTGTAACCCATACTGCCACAGATTATTTTCAATACAACATTTCAGGTATCAAAATAGTATTTTCATTATTCATTCGTGGAGATATTACTACTTTCAGGTTAGTAACAAAATCTGATGCAACTCTATTATACGACAGCCACGGCGTCAATACACGTAGTTACAATAAGCACAAAATAAACTTCATCAAAAGGATAATACTGGAATTGCCAGATTTCATTCTCTACAACGGCAAACACGAACTGAAAACATTAATTGCATTGAAATAATGTGAACATTTATAATCATTTAAATGAAATTTTTTCCAGGTAACATAATTCAACATTATTTCTCATTTTAATAGCCAATCAAGCGTGGCACTCGGAATATAAAAAAAAGACTAGATCCCTCTCCAAGTAATACTAACATGAGAAAATTGTTATCAGTGTCTACAGTTATATTTCATACAAAATTATATTGTTTGTATATGTAATGCAAAAAATGGCAAGCCTCTTACACAGCTAATAGTCTTTTGTGGTTGACTCTCAATTGTTACTGCTGTAATCGAGAAGAATTAGAACGATGATGACAATGCTCTATTCATCCTAACATGATACATTGCTTCCTGATCATGAAGTTTTTGGTATTTGGCTGCTCCAAAGACTTCCTTTGTAGTGTAGAAGAAGACTCTGCTCTCACTGCTGCTCAAACTACTTCAGAGTTAACATTGTGCTAAGTTCCTGGTACTTCCGCTGCGTTTACTAACATAGTTTTTCAGAAATTTTTTTTCACATTTCGCATAATATTGCAGTTACAAATGTTAACAAACTTTTAGTGTGTTTCACAACACTTATACAATATTCTATGTCGTGAATCAAAATGCATAACAATCACAATAACATGTGATATAAAAGAAAAATAATATTTCTATAGTAATAAATGTGTTGCAGACGAATGTTAAGCACATGGAGTATAGCTTACCTGTTTTATCTTGTTGCTGACATTAGTTCACTGTAGTCAGTCGTTGAACACCAAGCTCGCATATCTCGGGCTCTTTTGCGAAATCCCAAATCGTCATAGTCATTTAAATAATAGGCAAAGTTTCTGATTAAATTTTCAGTAAACATAATAATTGTTTGTGTTCTCCAAAATACATTTCTTCCGATTACAAATCAACCTTCCTGATGGGTCCTACGCAACGTGCTACCCTACTGTACAAAAGCCATATGATGGTGAAATATGGTGTACAACCATTCATATAATAAACAGTTACATCTCATCGTTAACACAACTGACTTACAAAACGGTTCCTGCAATTTAATATCATTAACATAAAAGTACAAGTGTGATTCAAATAAAAGCTTTAAAAATGCTATAAAATTTTTGATTGTAAGAATACTTATATGTCATTTTTGACGCAATCTCCCTGGCGTTGAATGCACATATTCGCCGGCCGGGGTGGCCGAGCGGTTCTAGGCACTACAGTCTGGAACCGCGCGGCCGCTACGGTCACAGGTTCAAATCCTGCCTCGGGCATGGATGTGTGTGGTGTCCTTAGGTTAGTTAGGTTTAAGTGGTTCTAAGTTCTAGGGGACTGATGACCTCAGATGTTAAGTCCCATAGTGCTCAGAGCCATTTGAACCATTTGCACATATTCAGCGCTTCGGAAGTGCTTAGTTACTACGATGAAAGAATTCTTTTGGTCGTGTGTGTACCCAGTCATGCACCCCCGTTCTCACCTATTATTTACTTGTGAAATGCCTGCCTTACATTGCTTCTTTGAGTGCACCGAACACATGAAAGTCATGAGAATCGAGATCTGGTAAATAATAGGGATGTACCAGTCATTGAAATTTAATTTCGTGCACAGCCTCAAACGTCTTTTGCATTGTATACTGTCGGGCGTTGTCATGCTGTTGCAATACTTCTTACTCCTGAAGTCAGAAGTCCCCGTTCTTCCGATTGCAGGGGGAAGTTGCTTTTTTAACATGTCTGAATAATAAGTACTGGTTACTGTCGAATCCAATAATAGAATGAGGATCACTTTTCAAGCAGATGGTTGAGTGCGGAATTTTTGGTTTCAGCGATGAGTTGTAGCGCCATTCCTTGCTTGACCTTTTCGTTTCTGGTTGTTGACGGTGGAATCAAGTCTCATTGCGTATAACAGTTTTTCTCAAATATGTATCATCTTGGACGTGGAAATGAGGCAAATGTTTTTCACAAGCTTCGGCGCGACTGTGTTTCAACTCAGCTGTCAACTGATGTGGCACCTATCTTGCAGACACCTTTTGAAGTTCAGTATATTGTGAACAATATTTTGCACTGAGCCAAAACTAAAATAGAGACTTGTCGCTATTTCGTTCAGAGTTACACATCTGTTCTCCATTACAAGCTCCTCCACTAACGGAATGTTCTCATTCGGCTCTATATGGTGAGCTTGGCCTGATCTTGGGGCATCCTCCACAATATTTTCTTTATTGTGATTTCATTCCCCTGCCCCATATGGGTCAGGGGAGGGCTGTCAGCGGCACAATCCGCCACTCTTCAGCTGAGTGACATGACAACTAATGCGAGAGTAAAATGTTACATATAAGGCGATAAAAAAGGGGGACGTAAAACAGAATAAGGGGAGATAATGTAGATAAAAATACACTGACATGGAGACATACATGGGCGGAGACAATTAAAAAAAGTCGACATAAAGTTAAAAAACATAGTTGGCTATTCTTATAACACAAATAATACACTGAAGGCATACTCACAGGTTAAAAATCGGCCACAGTATTAAAAACACTCCAGAACAACACACTTTAAACCCACTTGGAGCACACATGGTGAAGAATAAAACTGACAGGTGGGGCCTGCCAAAGAAGAGGCCAGAGAGGATGGAAAAGAAGGAGTGAGCAGGTGCAGCAGGGGTGGGGGGGGATGAAAAGAGTAGGGGCATCAGAGGGTACACCAAGAGGCACGAGACTGGTGGGGCAGGAGATGAAAAGGAAAGACAAGGCAGGAAGGAGTGCAGAGATGCTGAAGGGGAGCACAGGAGAGGGAGGGGAGTAGGTGGGGAAAGCCAATCATTAGATGGGGGGGGGGGGAGGAGAGGGAACCCTGAGGAGGAGGCAGGAGGAAGATGGGGTCAGAGTTGGTAAGAAGGGTAGATGTCAGGGTGAAGCTCATCATCCGGGAATGGTAGATGGCGGAAGTTGCGTTGGAAAAAGAGGCAGAGGGTGTGGAGATGGAGAGAGGGTGGGACACAATGGTAAAGGCGAGGGAACGGGCTGGGGGTGGAGAGGAAGGCAGACACCAGGGGGTGAGGGGGATCAATCCAGCCTAAAGTATATAGTGTGTGGATGTGTTCAAGGAAAGGGAGAAGATGGTGGAAGGGGATGAGACTGTGGAGGATGTGCGTGAGGGACGGAACGCAGATGTGGAAGAGGAGGTGGAGTACATGGCGTTCGAGGATTTGGAGTGATTTATAGAACCTGGGAGGAGTATAAATCCAAGCCACGCTGTCATAACAGAGGATGGGTCGGATCAAGGATTTGTAGGTGTGAATGATGGTGGAAGGATGCAGAACCCATATCCATATGTTCATGTTACTCAAAACTTTGGCGTTAACCACTTTATACTTTCCCCCTCCCCTTCGATGCTAGTACTTTGCACCACATGCACCAACACATTGCTCCCACACTACCCTCCACATACTTTCCCATTAAGCATCAATCATCTCACCTTACACCACCATGAAATCCACCCCGCCGTACAAGACATCTCTTGTTGGAGCTGCTATCCTCATCACTCCCCTCCGCCAACATCTAGGCCTTAGTTGGGAATTTTATCCCTCATTACCCCACAAAACATCCACCCACAGTACGCTCATAACAAATACTACACAAAATCCTACAAATCTAATAACACTGTCACCCCTGGCAGTCTACAAGAACTCGTCACCTCATTCTTCCCTGTGTCCTAATGTAAACTGTCAAAACAAATGGTTCAAATGGCTCTGAGCACTATGGGACTTAACATCTGAGGTCATCAGTCCCCTACAACCTAGAACTACTTAAACCTAACTAACCTAAGGACATCACACATCCATGCTTGAGGCAGGATTCGAACCTACGACCATAGTTGTCCCGCGGTTCCAGACTGAAGCGCCGGCCACACCGGCCGGCAAAACTGTCAGTATCATTATTTTGTCTTTTAACCAATACAACTCACCATCTGTATTTTTTGTTGTTGAAAACATTAAAGTTTTTAATGGCATGTAAAAAAAACTTTACAACGTTTTAAATTTTTTAAATCGCTTCGCTGAGGATCGGTGGATTGTAAACGCTGACAACACAGCCATGCCCATCTGAGGCGAGTAGGATAAAATAGCAAGAAAGAAAAATTGTAACAGACCGTATACATTAAGTTAGAAAAATTATGAAGGTGTATAGGGCTTGTTACTGAAAGTAGCAACACTTCATTAACACTGAATAATGCGTTACAACGCAAGAAGTTTCGACTGGATTAATGATAACTAGAGAAAAGTTAAGGTGGTCGTTTTAATGCTTCAGGTGCTCTACTCACCTCCCCCTCCTCCCACCTTCCACTTATAAAACCATGTGAAACCGTCATATGTCCTTATTTGGATGTTGCTCAATTCGTGCATAAAACTGGCTTCACTGTCGGTTACGTCGTCAAAGCGTTGACACTTCTGATGAATTTTTGCACCTTGTCATTTTGTGCTGATAACGCCAAGAACCGACACCTCTTTTTTCCAGAAAATAAATGTCCACGTTTTGCATTTCAAATAAGTTGCGGCAGGAGTCCACTGTTGTTGTTTTCGTTCGGGTGTCAATGTGTGCGGGAGCAAATTTTTCCACAACCTTGTCTGTTGTTCATCATATTATGAAAAACGTGCGAAAAATTGATGTAGAATCGTTGTGACACAACTCTGACACATCGCGGGCTGATTGTCACTATTTAATACTGCCTGCTCTCAACTGACTGGTCGAATGGACATCTGTTGTTTACAGTTGTCAGTTCAAGCTGCCACTGCAGTGATGCGGTGACGTCGCTTACACTCCGGAAATGAATTAAATCTCTGAACTTTTATGACGGGCGTAGTGCTTCTCGAATATCCTGCTTATTAATTAAAATGGCATAGGTGTAATAAAACTTGAGTCTCTTCAAGTTTTTGAATCGTTTCTGTGCGGAGAACGTTTGCTAGTTAAACTTGTTATCAATTTCGTATATACCAAGCTTTTCGTTTACAAGTTTGTAGGGTCATATTAACAAATTTCTCCTCTACAGTTCTGCAACTGATTCAGTGTTCCACATCGCAAGGGCTACTCAATATGAAGCTGTTCATACAGCGGGCTACATGCACTGACGGAAGAAAATCGCAACATCAAAGAATTATTAATGTACAGTAATGAATTCCGGGAATACCTTTGTCTAGGTAGCATATTTAAGTCACTGACTTTCCAAGATCACAGGTCACTGTAAACGCGAGATATGCCATTGAGAATGTGAAATGCAGGTGTAATAATAACAAGTGTAACGGCCAGAATATTAGATGCAAGCATGCAAATGTGCATGCACTGTGTTGTAAATGTGCCGGATGTTAGTTTGTGGACTAGAGTTCCATGCCTGTTGCAATTGGTTGGTTTATACAGGGACGCTTAATGGTGATTTTTGGATGCCGTTGGAGTTGTCGTCCCATATGTGCTCGATTGGAAACAGATCTGGTGATCGACCAAGCCAAGGCAACATGTCGACATTCTGAAGAGCATGAAGGGTTGCAACAACAGTATGTGGGCGAGCTTTCTCCTGTTGTAAAACACCCCCTGGAATGCTGCTCACTAACTGTACAACAACAGGTCGAATCACGGGACTGTCGAAAAATTTGCAGTCAGTGTGCGTGGGATAACCAGGACAGTGTTCTTGCTGCCATATGAAATCGCACTCCAGACCATAACTTCAGATGTGAGTCCAGTGCAGCTAGCACGCAGACGGGTTGGATGTAAGCCTCCTTCTAAGCAACACACGGCCATCACTGGCAATGAGGCAGAACCAAATTTCATCAGAAAACACAACAGACCTCCAACCTGACCAGCAATTAGCTTTCGCTTGACACCACTGAAGTCGCAAATGGCGGTGGTTTGGAGTCTATACTACATCTACATCTACACCCATACTCCGCACGCCACCTGACGGTGTGTGGCGGAGGGTACCGTGAGTATCTCTATCGCTTCTCCCTTCTATTCCAGTCACGTATTGTTCGTGGAAAGGAGGGTTGTCGGTATGCCTCTGTGTGGGCTCTAATCTCTCTGATTTTATCCTCATGGTCTCTTCGCGAGATATACATAGGAGGGAGCAATATACTGCATGGCTCTTCGGTGAAGGTATGTTATCGAAACTTCAACAAAAGCCCCTACCGAGCTACTGAGCGTCTCTCTTGCAGAGTCTTCCACTGGAGTTTATCTATCATCTCCGTAACGCTTTCGCGATTACTAAATCATTCTGTAACGAAGCGCGCTGGTCTCCGTTGGATCTTCTCTATCTCTTCTATAAACCCCATCTGGTACGGATCCCACACTGCTGAGCAGTATTCAAGCACCGGGCGAACAAGCGTACTGTAACCTACTTCCTTTGTTTTCGGATTGAATTTCCTTAGGATTCTTCCAATGAATCTCAGTCTGGCATCTGCTTTACCGACGATCGACTTCATATGATCATTCCATTTTAAATCACTCCTAATGCGTACTCCCAGATAATTTATGGCATTAATTGCTTCCAGTTACTGACCTGCTATGTTGTAGCTAAATGAAAAGGGATCTTTCTTTCTATGTATCCGCAGCACATTATACTTGTCTACATTGAGATTCAATTGCCATTCCCTGCACCATGCGTCAATTCGCTGCAGATCCTCCTGCATTTCAGCATTTCAGTACAATTTTCCATTGTTACAACCTCTCGATATACCACAGCATCATCCGCAAAAAGCCTCAGTGAACTTCCGATGTCATCCACAAGGTCATTTAAGTATATTGTGAATAACAACGGTCCTACGAAACTCCCCTGCGGCACACCCGAAATCACTCTTGCTTCGGAAGACTTCTCTCCATTGAGAATGACATGCTGCGTTCTGTTATCTAGGAACTCTTCAATCCAATCACACAATTGGTCTGATAGTCCATATTCTCTTAGTTTATTCATTAAACGACTGTGGGGAACTGTGTCGAACGCATTGCGGAAGTCAAGAAACACGGCATCTACATGTGAACCCGCGTCTATGGCCCTCTGAGTGTCGTGGGCGAATAGCGCGAGCTGGGTTTCACGACCGTCTTTTCTAAACCCATGCTGATTCCCACAGAGTAGATTTCTAGTCTCCAGAAAAATCATTATACTCGAACGTCAGTGGAATGCACGCTAGAGGGCGTCTATCTCGGAGTGGTCATTGAAGCAATCGATTTGTAAAAGTTCGCTGTGTCACTGTGGTGTCAACTGCTGCTCAAGTTGCTGCTGTAGACGTACTACGATGCGCCAGAGCCATACGTCAAACACGATGGTCTTCTGTCTCATTAATGCCACGTGGCCGTCAGCAGCCCAGTCTTCGTGTCACCGTACATTCGCGTGATCTGCGGTGCCAACAGTCACTTACAGTGGTTACGTTCCTACCACGTCTTTCTGCAGCATCGCTGCAGCATCCCAGAAAAAACACGCTGTTTCTCTTAGCCCTATTACACGACCTCGTTTAAACTCGGCGAGGTGTTCATAATGGCATCTTTCTCTCTTTAAAGGCATTCTTGATTAATATAAACTCACTTCGTCCAACCGCAAGGATAACCAACGTTCACGAGCGTTAAAGCATAATCCGAATAGACATGTTTCAGATGCAAAAACACGCCTACCAACTTCCGTTTATGTCGCACGGCTCCTTCTCGGTTGTGCGATTTTTTTTTCAGTCAGTCATAAGCACCCAGCTATTTCAAGATAGTTATGGCTTGCTGACAGTTCAGGAGATTACAGCCAACGAGATTACAGTCAACGGAACAGACAGTGTGGGTGGAACTTCCTCTTGAGTGACGTTCGTGGTTCGCCTGTTGCAGGAAACTGAAGCGGTTGAATCTGGGCGGCAACGAACTGACGGCGGTGCCGGTGCACGCTCTCAACATCTTGGACACCCTGAAGAAACTCGAGATGCAGGAGAACCGCATCACCGAGATCTCCGAGGGAGACTTTGCAGGTTAGCGGACAGCACTGCGAACTGCATTTTTCCTCTCACCTTCTGCTGTTTGATGTATCTTCGTACCTGTTATTCTCTGTATTATTATTAATCTCATCTTTATATTTCACAACATAGATAACATTGCTGGATGAGGCCAAGTCTACTCCATATTACTTCCAATTTCATCGAGGGTAGTCTCGGCAATGTAATTCAGTTTACGCAACCTATGGGCGATTCCGAAAAGTAGTGTATTTTGTGTTGCATTCCTTCTTCTTCATTTTTATGGCTTTATACCGTGTCTTCGCAGGATCAGCATATTGATCAGGATCTTGAAACGTTACTGGCAGGGGAGGGTGGATGTCCTACACGTAATCAGCCCTTCACCCCTGAAACGGAATTTGTGGATCACATTTCACGCTGCGTCTAGTGTTACGTAATGAGAAAAACTGTGAATGTTTTCTAAATGTTTGTGCGTCGTGTAACTGAGGCAGGACATATGTACAAGCCTGGCATTCGCCTAGTCTGATGCTTGAAACCGGATAAGGACCACATCCAGGATGGCCCAAGTCATTAATTCGCCGTTTGGATTTGATCCAGGGCCGGCGCGAGGTCCTCGAATCTCGGAATGACGTGCTGAGGAGCGCAACTGTTCTTCACTTTGTTTACTAGACCCTGGTTTTCTATACAGAGCACATTTCAACTAACAATGTACACCCCCCATCTCTCTGTGCCCACCTCTCCTATTTCTGCCCATCTCATCCTCCCCCTCCTTATGCTTATCTAATCCTCACCCCTCCCCACCCATTTTCCCCCCCTCTCTCTCTGTCTTTCTTTTCCTGCAACTCTCTCTCCTTCTTCCATTTCCATTCCTATCTTCTATTTCCCCTTGTCTATGCCCATTCCTTCCTCCTCCTCCTCTCTACCATGCCCTCCTCCCCATCTGTGTATCCATCTCCTCTTCTCCCTCTCTATATCAATCTCTTTCTCCCCACTCTCTCTGTCTGTTGATATCCTCCTTTCCCTCTCTTTACGCCCATCTCCTACTCCCACTTCTACAGTCCATTTCCTCTTCCTCCTTTATCCGCCTCACCCTCCCTCTTTTCACTATCCATCTCCTCCTCTCTCTTGTCTCTGCTCAGTCGTGTCGATCCAAACTTCCTCCCTTGCCAAACCTACTATTCGTTGATGCCTCAAAATGTGTTTTATCCGTTGACCCCTTTCTTAAATGAATTTGTGTCATAAACTTCTTTGTTCTCTATTCACTTCAGCATGACTTCGTTATTCGATCTATCCATTTAAGTTGCCGCTTTCTTCTGTAACACCACAGCTGAAACGCCTCTAATCTCTTCTTCTCTGTACTGTTTACTGACCAAGTTTCAGTTCTCTAAAAGGCTACGCTCCATTAAATACTTCCCGAAAATACTTCATGATAGTTAAATTTGTACAGTTTTCTCTTTTTCTGAATCGCTTTTCTTGGCAGGCTAAATTTTATATTTTCCCTACTGCTACTCAAATATATCGTCAGAACCAGAAATGAGCGACTTCCAGAGCCCACTGGTAGGAAAATACGAGAATGCTTGAGAAATCCAAGGGAGAGGCGGACTGCCGGAGTAGAACTGACTATAAAGTTTAACCAGTGAAATAGACGATGGTGAAGGTAGTTTGAACGAAATGTCATACTAATACGAAGTTAAAAAGATGATATGCTGAAAGAATTGAGGACCATACAGACAAGTCGTGTCTGCGCTCTAGGTTCGTTAAACGAAGACCAGCGAATGTTCCTGATACCGGCAGATAGTGTAGAAAAGTCATCTAGACGTGTCTGTGTGTGCCCCTGTAATGTTAAAAATACAGCGTGACAGATTTTGCGGAACATGTGTTGTGCAGATAACATGGTAACTGGGTCATGAGAAACCCATACGGGCCTCCAGAGAGTATGATGACTTGATGTGCCCAGTTCTGTAAGGACTACTTGGCTTCAACAAATGCAGGAAGGAAATAGGTCTTGGAAGACTGCCGTAAGAACGCGGCATTCTCCCACCTAATGGTCAGTGCGTGCCGCTTAGGACAGTTATGCACAAACGGCCTAATCATTGAACACAAACCAGTACGGAGCGTTAGTGACGGACTCAGACCTAAGAGTTCTATATTTTCTCTTTTATGGTCTCTTTTCTCTCTCCCGCTGGGGTTACCACGTCGACAAACTGTTCTTCACAGGGCGTTGCTACCACAAGATACGTAAGATACGTGTCTAGTGACAGGACTGGTAATGAAGGATTACTCCTGGATATCATGAACGTTACTTATTATAGCATTTAATATCGCTATATCTCAGCTGTAAGCCATACACCACTGTTTTTAATTATACATCATCGCATACAACATGCATCACGACTATGGCGCTGACTGTCTACAAATTCTCCTACAGTTTAATGCGAGTTCAGACACAATTCTGTAAAATCAGACACTCTCGTCCTTGATCGGATTTTTGCGCAATGTGCAGGGTAATTATAAAGTCAATGAATCAATGAAACGTTTCAAAAAATTTGAATGTGTAACTGGCTAACATAACATAATGAAATTAACAATACGTGAAAGCACTCTTTGAAAGTAGTTTAATTTCTTATTTTTCATGTTTCCTTCTTTTAAGCGATTCCGGCAAGTTAGTTTGAGAAACTGCTCGTAGAAGTTTAAAATGTTTGCCAATCAGGCAGAGGAATCATTTTGTGTGCTAGAGGTTTCCCGTTGCTAATCGGACTTGAGTGTGGTAAGAACTTTCAGTGGGAAGTTTCAGAAGATGCCTCCGATTTAGCATAGGCAAGTGGTACAAGAAAATTCCAGGAGAACAGTTGTTTGTGTCACGCAAAACTTTCGGGCAGACCAGGAGTAATGTTATGACGTACAAAAATGTCTACCCATCAAACTGGCGCAGAGGGATGCAACAGTGTGGAAACTTCTTCGAAAGCGAGTAAAAGTGAAGCCTTGCCCCTGTAAGTATAAATCCATTACGACGAACTGCACCAACTGCGGATCTGCACTGACACGCAGGACCATCTTGATAATGACAACTTCTCAAACAACTTAATCTTCAGTGACGTAGCCACTTTTCATCTTTCGGTGAAGGTCAACCGACACAACACACGCAGATGTGGGACAGAGAATCCACACGCAACTGAAAACTCGTCCTTGATTCCGAAAAAGTTAAAGCTGCGGCATGCTTGACAAGTCAATTGGCCCTCCTTCTTCCCTGAGAGAGAGATCAATGGTATTACTTGCCTCAAAGTGCTGTAACGGTGGCTCATGCTATAACTAGAAACTGATAGAGGTACTGCATCTTCCAAAAAATTGTGCCCCTCCCTGTGTACGAAATTGCGTGAAAGATAATAAGACACTGCCAGGTCACTGGATAGGTTATGTTGAGGCATCTGATCTGCCGCTACTCAGCTGGTACCACTGTCACCAGATTTGAAGTCTTGAGATTTTTATTATTTTGGGGTTACATCAAGGTTAATGTTCCTTCTTTTTTTTAATTGGATTTCGAAGATTTGCGGCACAGCTTCGCAGCAGCTGTTCTTACTATCACTCTTGATAAGCTGGGTCATGTGTGAGCAGAGGCGGACCACCTACTTGATGTGCATCATCTGAAGAAGGGTAGATTCGCAGAACATTTATAAACATCGGAATTTTTTTTTAGAGTTAGGCCGTTCATCAGATATTTCAATATTTCGTGGACTTCATAAATACCCTGTATTTATTCTTCGGCTTTTATATTACATAAAATAATTTACAAAAATATCTTAAATGAAAGTTATTACATCAGAAAACTGGCTTAGGTAGCAATAAAGCTGGATTTTTAAACAAAATTGAGTTTTATAACAGACCCCCTTCTGCGAGCAAGCTATTAAATAACCGGTACGGCTTCGCAGCACGAGGACAGCTTTGTTTTAAAATACGGGCTCTACAGTACACACCAGTGACCTCTGATATTATAATTCACACCCTCAGTTCGCTCTGGCAGACATATTCCACACTAATGAGCCAGAACATTACTACCACCTGGTTAATAGCTCGTTTATGCATCTTTGGAACACAATACATCAGCGATTCTGCCCTTGGTAGGTTCCCATGCGACACCAGATGTCTGCGCAGAACTCACGCAGGATCCGAAAATTTCTGACCGTTGGCCTGTGGTAGCGTAGAAGCAGAATGCAAAACAGCGTGCTGAATAATTCAGACAATGTCGGTAAAATAGAAAATTTTATTGACTGAGGGAAAAAATAACAATTCTGTGTCCACTCCCTTTCCTTGCATTAAGTTGATGCTTAACATCGTAGCGTTTTTCCATAAGTTTAATAAACACAACAGTTGCACTTAAGACAGACTTCGGTCTTCAGTAACGTATTCTCCTCCACTATTTACAGCAGTTTACCAAACCTGGGGTAACTCGTCGAACCATGTTCGGAGCGCATTTTCACCCGGAAAGGAAGCTACTTGAAGGTTGAAAAGATGTAGATCTGACTGTGCAATATCAGGTGAAAGGGTGGGGTCTGATTTACTTCCCAACTCTGCTCCTGTGTAGTGTTTTTTGTGAGTCTAGCAGAATACGGACGGGTGTTGTCGTGGTGCAGCATCTCTTCACACAGCCTTCCTGGCCGTTGTTCTTGGATTGCGTGTACAGAGCAACTCCGTTGGTGGAAATGAATGTCAGCAGTGATGGTTACACGTCGAAGAAGCAATTCATAGCTTACCACACCGACGCTGTTTCAAATGGTGCATAACATTATCTTTTGTGGACGCACGTATGTCTTTATATGGGGAGTTGCTGCTTGGTTTGCGCTCAACCATTCCTTTTTTTACGTATGTTAGAATATATACACCATTTCACGCCACCAGTAATGATACACGATACGAATTTTAGGTGTTGTTTACGACCGTATTGGTGACGACTAGACAGAGATACACATACTGCCACCCGCTGATTTTTGTGATGTTAGCTTAATGCACGAGTTACCCATACACCCGATTTTCTGACCTTCCGCACTGCATGCAAATGTCACACGATAGTCGAATGATCACAGTTCATCACATTTGCCAGTTGTCGAGTACACAGATGTGGACCATTATGGATTATTGCCTTTAAACGATCTTCAACATACCCCGAATGTCATCCTGAACGTTGAAAGTCACTAATGTCAAAACAATCTTCATTAAAACGAGAAAACAATTTTCTTGCTGTGCTCTGCCCAGTGACTTTAACACCAAACACGGCACAAATGTTTATGGCTGCCTCCGCCGCTGTAATCCAACTATTGAACTCAAACGGCAGAATATGCCAAAATGTGCCGATTTCTCCACTTGACACTCCATTTTCTGGCGTCCACAATTGCACTCATCATATCCAAATGACAAGATGACAATATGTAAACTCAGGTAGCAACGGTTATCTACAAATAATACTTGAAAATCGATAAATAAACCTAAAGCAACATGAATATCAGCATGCAAAACAAAACCGCTACGAACATGCGCAGCAATCCAGCAGACGATGCTAGTGTTATGATAAATCCCATTAGACAACAAGCACTTAAGCGTTGCTAAATGATGTCTCCAAAGGAATTATTAAGTTGTTCTCTGAAAACGGACGTTCCCTACATTTTGAAAAAAGTACAATCAGTTCTGTACAACAAATAGTCATACCAAGAATTGACGTAGCACATGAGCAGGAGTCATGTGAGTAGATTAGAATGCTCCACATTTTTGCATGTAGATATTGATGACAACTTGAAATTAAACAAGCACATCACCGATTTTCTCTAGCAATTAAGTTCACATATTTTTTCCTTCCGCATTATCGCTAACCTTGGATACAAATTTATCAAACTCCTGAGACATTTTGCATATTTACACTCATAATGTCTTACGAAATAATTTTCCGGGGTGGCTCATCACTTAGGAAGTATTGATTGCACTAAAGCGAGCAGCATGAATAGTAATCGAGTGAGGCGGCCCCAACCGTGCGACTGCTACGGTCGCAGGTTCGAATCCTGCCTCGGGCATGGATGTGTGTGATGTCCTTAGGTTAGTTAGGTTTAAGTAGTTCTAAGTTCTAGGGGACTGATAACCACAGCAGTTGAGTCCCATAGTGCTCAGAGCCATTTGAACCATTTTTGAGGCGGCCCAGTGGTCACCACTCTGGTCTCGTGTTCGGGAGGGCGACGGTTCAAACACGCGTCCTGCCATCCTGATTTAGGTTTTCCGTGATTTCCCTAAACCGCTTCTGGATAACGTAGATTGAGAGGTAAAAATTGACACACATGCTCGGAATGACATGTGGTTTTATTACAACCACCCCATATTGCTAGACACGTGAAAGGTCTCTTGCGCGCGTCGTTTGGTGATGATCGTGTGCTCAGCCGCCACTTTCGTCATGCTTGGCCTCCCAGGTCCCCAGACCTCAGTCCGTGCGATTATTGGCTTTGGGGTTACCTGAAGTCGCAAGTGTATAGTGATGGACCGACATCTCTAGGGATGCTGAAAGACGACATCCAGCGCCAATGCCTCGCCATAACTCTGGACATGTTTCACAGTGCTTTTGACAACATTATTCCTCGACTACAGCTATTGTTGAGGAATGATGGTGGACATACTGAGTATTTCCTGTAAAGAACATCATCTTTGCTTTGTCTTACTTTGTTATGCTAATTATTGATATTCTGATCAGATGAAGAGCCATCTGTCGGACTATTTTTGAACGTTTGTATTTTTTGATTATAATAAAACCCCATGTCATTCCATCATGTGTGTCAATTTGTACGTCTCTATCTACATTATTCCGTGATTTATTCAGTTTTCAAATACATACTGACTTTTTGATCACCCGGTACATATCCTGTACACTCACTCGTTCCACATCATTGTGATAAAAGAATCGTTTAAATGGTCTATGGAACCTGTAACTAACTAACTAAGTTGCTGGTGCCCGTTAGCGATTCCGTAGGGTTCAGATTAGGCGAATTTGGCTGCCAAGACACCAGAGCTAGTACGCTATCATCATTCTTAAAACACTGCTATACGGCACTGGCCTTGTGACATTGGTAATTAGCCTGGGTTTCGATTACCAGCACAGCTCCCATGGAAGCTCAGGTGAATATCCTCAATAACATAATACTGGCCCAACTGACCGTGGCGCGGTGCGTGTTTCTGTATTTTATAGTTTGTAATAAACGTTCGAAATATGTTCCTTCTTTTTGAGTCACCCGATACACGGCAATATCATGCTCCACTACTTCCCTTCAATAGTCTCCTGCGTCTTTATTTTCGTCGACCTGCAAACACTCCATAGCGTATCATCACCATCATCATATAATCATCACCACCATTATCCATTTAACATCTACTGTTGGGTAAAGACCTCCTCCAGATTATTTCGTGCCTTACAGTGTTTCTCCGAATGTTTTCTATTGACATATATTTACGTTCTATAAGGTCATATTCTCGGTCTTTCCCGACCTCTTGGAAGGCTGAAAGGATCTCTCTTGGTCCATTCATCAAATATTCGCGTTACATCATATACCACACAACCCTGTTTATCTTTCTTTAAAAACACAGTACACCTTTCCTACCGTTTGTAGGGCATATTAACAGGCAATCCTGGCATAGAGAAACAGTTGACAGAGTTGAAAACACATTACCCGCCATGTCCGCAAGGAATCCCAATTCGGTTTCACAAACAGTACTTCACGGCACTGGTCCTTTATTTATCTCGAATCTCTCGCCCAGCACAAAGTTCCAAGCTACTGGCAAAGGCACAGTTTACTTCCGTACATATGAAGTGTAAAAGAACGGACCCGAAAAATTACAAACCACTTTGTTGCAGAATTCTTGAATATATTTTCGATTCGAGTACAACAGGTTTCTTCGAGAAGGGCAATCTTCTGTCCACTAATCAGAAAGGCTTTAGAAAGCATCGTTCGTGCAAAAGTCGGCTTACCCTTTTCTCACATGATTTCCTGTGAACTACGGATTAAGGGCAACAGGTAAATTCTTTATTCCTAGATTTACGAAAAGCGTTTGGCCCGATGCCCAATTGCAGACTGTGAAAAGATCCGAGCATTCGGAATTGGTTCCCAGAAGTTCCGAAAATTTAAGTTACAGAACCCAGTACGAAGTCTTGGACAGCGTGTGTTCTTCAGAGACAAGACTATCGTTAGGAGTGCTCCAGGAAATAGTGATAGGACCACTATTGTTCTCTATATACATACATAATCTGACGGACAGGGTGAGCAGCAATTTGCGACTGTTTACTGATGAAGCTCTGATGTATGGAAGGTATCGTCATTGGATGAGTGCAAGAGGATACAAGATGACTTAGAATTTCTAGTTGGTATGATGCATGGCAGCTAGCTCTAAATGTGGAAAATGTAAGTCAATGCAGATGAGTAGGGAGAACAGACCCGTAATGTTTGAGTAGTGTGTTAGTAGTGGGCTACTTGATGCAGTCACGTCGACTGAATATCTAGACGTAAAGTTGCGAAGTGATATAAATTGGAACGAGCATGTAAGGAGTATAATAGCGAAGGCCAATGGACGACTTGGTTTATTGGGACAGTTTAAGGAAAGTGTGGTTCATTTGTAAAGAACACTAGATCTACCCGTTGTTGGGTACTGCTCTCGAGTGTTATGGATACGCACCAGGTCGGATGAAATCAAGACATCGAAGCATTTCAGTGGAGGCTGCTAGATTTGCTACCGGTGGAATCGAACAACACTCATGTATTACAAAGATGCTCCAGGATCTCAAGCGGAAACCCCTGCAGGGCAGGCGACGTTCTGTTCGATGAACACTATTGAGAAATTTAGAGAATCGGCGTTTGAAATTGACTGCAGAAGGATTCCAGGGCCACCAACGTACATTTTTTGTAAGAACCACGAATATAGGAGAAACTAGGACTCCTATGGACGAATATAGACTGTCGCTTTTGCCTTCGCTCTACTTGCAAATGGAATAGGGAAGTAAGTGACTAACAGTGGTACAGGGTACCCTCCACCACGCAACTTGCGGTGGCTTGCAGAATAAGTATACAGACGTAGATGTATTTAGCCGGATGCCCTTACCGACTCAACCACTTCCACGGGTTACGAGTACCTCACATGTCTGCGTGTAGTGATATACACTCCTGGAAATTGAAATAAGAACACCGTGAATTCATTGTCCCAGGAAGGGGAAACTTTATTGACACATTCCTGGGGTCAGATACATCACATGATCACACTGACAGAACCACAGGCACATAGACACAGGCAACAGAGCATGCACAATGTCGGCACTAGTACAGTGTATATCCACCTTTCGCAGCAATCCAGGCTGCTATTCTCCCATGGAGACGATCGTAGAGATGCTGGATGTAGTCCTGTGGAACGGCTTGCCATGCCATTTCCACCTGGCGCCTCAGTTGGACCAGCGTTCGTGCTGGACGTGCAGACCGCGTGAGACGACGCTTCATCCAGTCCCAAACGTGCTCAATGGGGGACAGATCCGGAGATCTTGCTGGCCAGGGTAGTTGACTTACACCTTCTAGAGCACGTTGGGTGGCACGGGATACATGCGGACGTGCATTGTCCTGTTGGAACAGCAAGTTCCCTTACCGGTCTAGGAATGGTAGAACGATGTGTTCGATGACGGTTTGGATGTACCGTGCACTATTCAGTGTCCCCTCGACGATCACCAGAGGTGTACGGCCAGTGTAGGAGATCGCTCCCCACACCATGATGCCGGGTGTTGGCCCTGTGTGCCTCGGTCGTATGCAGTCCTGATTGTGGCGCTCACCTGCACGGCGCCAAACACGCATACGACCATCATTGGCACCAAGGCAGAAGCGACTCTCATCGCTGAAGACGACACGTCTCCATTCGTCCATCCATTCACGCCTGTCGCGACACCACTGGAGGCGTGCTGCACGATGTTGGGGCGTGAGCGGAAGACGGCCTAACGGTGTGCGGGACCGTAGCCCAGCTTCATGGAGACGGTTGCGAATGGTCCTCGCCGATACCCCAGGAGCAACAGTGTCCCTAATTTGCTGGGAAGTGGCGGTGCGGTCCCCTACAGCACTGCGTAGGATCCTACGGTCTTGGCGTGCATCCGTGCGTCGCTGCGGTCCGGTCCCAGGTCGACGGGCACGTGCACCTTCCGCCGACCACTGGCGACAACATCGATGTACTGTGGAGACCTCACGCCCCACGTGTTGAGCAATTCGGCGGTACGTCCACCCGGCCTCCCGCATGCCCACTATACGCCCTCGCTCAAAGTCCGTCAACTGCACATACGGTTCACGTCCACGCTGTCGCGGCATGCTACCAGTGTTAAAGACTGCGATGGAGCTCCGTATGCCACGGCAAACTGGCTGACACTGACGGCGGCGGTGCACAAATGCTGCGCAGCTAGCGCCATTCGACGGCCAACACCGCGGTTCCTGGTGTGTCCGCTGTGCCGTGCGTGTGATCATTGCTTGTACAGCCCTCTCGCAGTGTCCGGAGCAAGTATGGTGGGTCTGACACACCGGTGTCAATGTGTTCTTTTTTCCATTTCCAGGAGTGTATTATGTACTCGTGTGAAAACGTTTGCTAAATACAGGGTGTACATGAAGTCCATGAACACTTTCAATTATTTATTGCACAAGAACTAAACATTAAACAGATATCATACAGATTGCATTTTGAAGAGAAACTGTGAGTTTTGTACAAACAGTCGATTTGCGAACCATGAGTGACCCGGCAGACGTCAATGAGGTAATCGAATTCTTGCCATACCCGTCCCAGCACGGCATCGTCGACTGTGCTAGTCGCTTCCCGTATTCTCTCCCGGAGCTCTGCTACATCACGTGGTAGAGGCGGTACATACACCAGATCTGTAATGTGTCCCTACAGAAAAATGGCACACGGAGAGAGACCTGATGATCGGCGAACTCCAGCACACAGAAAGCTCACAATTAAGAATAAGTTAGTCCTTTGAAAAAAAACTGAAATATTTCACGAACAGCTTGCTGCTCTCTATGGAAATGAGGTACCGAGAAGTTTAACACTTCGCGTCCTAGTTATTTTACTCATAAAAAGTTACATTGGTGTATAAATTGTGGAGCTCTATTTTCATGTTGCAAAGATAAAAAATTAAATTAATGCACGAACTAAAGTTTGTATGCTTTCTCTTGGTATATATACTTTTAATAATAACAGAATACCAGTCGATGTTTAAATATATAAGGGAGGATCAGAATCCTTCTGTTTCAGAGCGTTGCTGCAGTGTATAAGCAAAGTAGTGCGATTTCCAAGTTGGTACATAAGCAACAACATCTAGGCATCGGTCTAGGGTACCATTCGTGTCTTTCCCACGTGCGTGCGGAAACGTGGACTGTGGCGACGTTATTACCAAATGCGTCCAAACAGGACCAGCGTGCTGTTGTTATTTCTTTCGGTTCCTAAAGAAAAACACCGATAGACATCCATCGGAGAATGTGTATAGGACAGTATATCTGTCGGAAGCCACCGTTATGGAATGGTGCACCAAGTTCGGTGTTGGCCGCGTTGCGACACAATACGCCACTCGATCTGTGAGGCTTTTGGTTCATAATCTGTGCATAAAGAAATTGGAGACTACACGCCAGTCCATCTTAGCTCGTGCAAGACATCTATTTGTAAAATACGAAATAAACTACAGTTTCTCAATCACTCTTCTTTTACATATGGCAGACGGTCGACAAATAGACCACATCTGTTGTCTCGCTCCATACATTCCTGATAAAAGATCCAAGCTATATAACGCACTATACACGTAGAATTCCTCCAGGAACTGAGGAAGTGTTTCGTCAAAGAGGGCTGGGCAAACTGCATCTCACGTAATGTGCTAGAGTCTGGATGTGATTTCTGACATTCAAACTTCCTTGATAGAAGTTTAAATACAGTGCCGCGATGGGAGTCGTCGTCTTTTCCCGATACACCGGCTGAAACATTAGGTATCGGGTCTGCAGTCATCTCCGTTTCCGTCACTCAAACCTTACGACCATTTTAAGATCGCCGCATATTACGCAGTGTCATGTCTCACATAGTTCGGCGTTAATGTACCATGTTACACAGTCACCCAACCCTAGTCCAAAGAAACTAGGGGCGAAGGGTCAAATACTGTAAAGGGCAGTACGTAATAACAGTCACCGCACCAACAAACAGGGGAACAGCAATAAGCGGCTGCGGCGCAAATGAGCGGGCTTATGGCCCTTAAGCGGCAATATGAGGAACAACCAGCAGTAGCATCCCAACTGGGCACGTTGGCAATAACACCGCTACACCGACAGCGTCCGATAAGCGGGCGCCGGCAAAGAAACCATTGAGCACGGCTTAGCTTAACGTTAGTTGATGAAGCAGCGATATTGCTGGCGCAACGTGCAGCATTCCTCTGGTTTCATGCCCTTTTACTTGAGAGTACTTACATACGACATTGGGCTTACGTTTCCACTTGGACGTGGTGAAAGGCATGCAAAAAGCAACATAGGAAAAGCAACAAGTAAAATAATACTACAGCATATTCTGTTTCCGCAGTCAAAGATATTATGTGCGTCCCAGCGTTGGTGTTTACTCGCTCTTGTAACACAAAGGAAACTATGACATTATGGGCAGCGATGAACTCCAATTATATCTAAAAATTTGAATTTATGTTACAAAATATTTACATTAAATGTCACATTCGTATCAACTTCAACAATGACCTCAGTTTAGATTAAATTACTGCATTTAGCTATTTCTATAATGTGAAGTCAAGGGAAATACTAACCTCAAAAGCAAGGAAAGTGGACTGGAGTTTAACCTGCTGTCTACGCTAAGTTCATTATATGCGGACCATAAATGGCCCTCGAAATCGGTTGTCTCCTCTCTCCAAAGGAACCCTTGCGGCATCCGAAAAACATAGGTCTGGATGGATGTCATAGATCTGAAAATCAGTTCTGCATGTCAGTCGCCACCTCACTTGGTATTACAAATCTAATTTAGTGAAGACGAACTGCAGACATTGTTTGTCAGGCTATAAACCGCTGCAATGTGAATGTGAAGGATAATATTCGACAGTCTGTTCCCGCTAGCGATTTTGAAAACGGTTCAGAAAGATGTGGTACACATTATTGTTCAAGATATGCGTATTTTCGTGAAAATACCACAGTATCAAAGAAATATTTTGCTTTCCATGAGGTAAAAATATTTTTTACTTTCTTTTTCTAATTTAGGATGTTTAGGCACACTCTTGCATCGGACCATCTCTTTACACATTCCCTTCTTTTTATAAGGATCACTCAAATGAAAATAAGGTAGAGGAAAAAACAGTAAGTAAACTGTGTATCGTTTCAATTGTGTCCCCCCCACCGGTAGCTGAGTGGTCAGCGTGACAGAATGTCAATTCTAACGGCTCGGGTTCGATACGCGGCTGGGTAGGAGATTTTCTCCTCTCAGGGACTGGTTGTTGTGTTGTCCTAATCATCATCATTTCATCCCCATGGACGCGCAAGTGGCCGAAGTGGCATCAAATCGAAATACTTGCACCCTGGGGAACGGTCTACCCGACGGGAGGCCCTAGTCGCACGACATTATTTTAATTTCAAACGTAATCGCCTTAACTGTTGATACCCTTATCCCACAATGAGAGGAAATCGTGAATTTCTTCAGGGAAAATTATTGCGGTTGTCTGCGGGCATACACCTCTTTGGCCGAAGAAATACGACGGCCACGAATATCTTTCTTCCGGGCTCCAGAAGTATGGGAACCTCATGACGAGAGATGGGGACTGTGTGGGGGATGTGTAAGTGCTTCACAGTGATACTTCTGCCCCATAGTCGAAACAACAGGCACAGCAACTCCGGGAAAGTCATGTTGACATTTTTACTTGACTGCAAGGGCCCGCTGCTCATTGACTTTCTCGAATGCAGCACCACAATAAACACATAGAGGAATGCGGACAATTTGCAAAATTTGAAGCGCTGCATCAAGTTCAAACACCCACGAAAGTTGACGGACGACATCATTCTGTCCTAGGATAATGCCCGCCAGCATGTTGCCAATGTTGTTTCGAGTACGCTGCAGAAGTTCCGCTGGGAAGCCCTTACACATCCCCCATACAGTCCCGATCTCTCTTCATGCGTTTTCCATATTTTTGGACTCTTGAAGGAAGACATTCGTGGCCTTCGATGTGTTTCGGGCGAAGAGGTGCACACCTGGGTGCAATCATATATGTGTTAGTTTTTTCCGCGCGCTGTTCGAGACTGGGATAATAGAGAATTATCGTGAAGGTGGTTCGATGAACCCTCTCCCAGGCACTTAAGTGTGATTTACAGAGTACCCATGTCTATGTAGATGGTTCCGTAAACATTTTTCCATGAAGGCATCCACCTTCTTGTCTCACAGTGGGATACATGTATCAAAAATTGTGCCGATAAAAAAAAAAGGAAATGATCGTATGGCATTGTTGGCCGGGAGGTCCCATTCGGGGGAGTTCGGCCGCCGTATTGCAAGTCCTTTTTAGTTAACGCCACTTCGTCGACTTGCGAGTCAATGGTGATGAAAATGATGATGGACACTCAACACCCACACCCCTGCCGGGAATCGAACCCGGGCCCCTTGCATGGGAGACGGTAACGCTACCGCTACGCAACGGAGGCGGAAATTGTAACGATATTTTGGAATAATAAACAGTTAAATCACTGTTTTTCTACCTGTCTCGATTTCATTCGACTGCCCCTTATATATCTCGTTTATTTGCGATACGGCAATAATTTTAAAATGCTAAATTGTAGTAAAGCTGATTAATAGAGTTAAAAATTATTTGAATGTTTGTAATAATAATGTGAATAACAGTACAGACTGAGAGCTAATTGCATTAACAATAGCGATGCAACAACTACTACTTACATTACTGCCCGCATCTCGCGGTCGTGCGGTAGCGTTCTCGCTTCCCAAGCCCGGGTTCCCGGGTTCGATTCCCGGCGGGGTCAGGGATTTTCTCTGCCTGGTGATGGCTGGGTGTTGTGTGATGTCCTTAGGTTAGTTAGGTTTAAGTAGTTCTAAGTTCTAGAGGACTGGTGACCATAGATTTTAAGTCCCATAGTGCTCAGAGCCATTTGAACCATTTTAACTTCCATTACTACACCTCATAATAATCATAATAGTGACCGTAGCAAATACCGTGCAAAACTTGTTTGTAGATACACAAAATTAATGTTTTCAGACATAGTGAGTTCTCAAGAAAGAAATTTCGGTAAACTGAACCAACTAAGATCTTTAGAAAATGAAGCACATGTTATTGGAAACAAGAGTAAGGGAGAATCGAGAAGCTGACACAATTTATGACTTTTAATTTGTGAAGAGACAGCGTTTAGTTTGCCTTGATGTCATCACTGTATCTCACAAAATGTATCCTTCGTTTCATTTTTCCACAGATTTTATACCATAGCAGCATTCAGCTTTTCAAGAAACAACGTTATGTCAGAGTTAATTTTTGCAGCAAGCTGCCCCGACTTCGGGTTGGTTGTCACAGATTATTTAGATGAGAAACAAGAAATTTATCCAAAAATAGTTTATCAAGAACACGAAAATCAAACAGTGACATTGATAACGCTCTATTATACATTTTAGGTCAATTTATATTTCGGCAACGTGATGGGGGGTCCCATTCTTCCGTTCTTTTGGAGAGTCATAGTGGTATTACTCCTGGGTTCGTGGCGCTCTGTGCCATCTTGTATGACTTCAGACCATGGCGTAAGTGACTGAGGAACGTCTGATGGCACAGAGGTACGTCGCGGACATCCTGTGTCTTCAAATGTTACTCCTCATGTGACAGTAACGTGGTGTCATTTCTCAGCAGGACAAAGCTCGTCCACACATGACAAGTACCTCTAAGTACTGTCTCCGTGATGCTGAGGTACTGCTGTACTCAGGAAGATCTCCTGATCCTTCCCTGATAAAAGCTCTGACTTGACCTCTCTCATACTGCCAGTATCAGGGATATCAAGGGTCAGTTACCAACATGTGGGCCGGCCTGCCTTAGGAGTTTAACGGCTTTATAACACCACTCACAATGGGGTATAATGTCTTACCGGTTGGGCTCATACTGTGAGGCACAGGGTTCTCCGTCGACATTTGGAAAAGCGTTAATTCGACGAATAATGAGGGTAGAGAGGTAAAGCTTGACACACATGTCTGAAATTACATGGGGTCTTATGGAACCGAGAAACGAATGCCAAAACCGCCCAACAGATGACACTGTACAGCAACAAGTCACTGACGCCGCGTGAGAATCGTGTGTAAAATGAGCTGTAGTGAGAGAGGAAGTCAGATGCGCCAGTAAGCGCAGCAGAATACAAAATTGTTAAGGCTTTTGTGGCCACTTGTTGACAAACTGCCTATTGGCTACTGTCTCGGGTTCTTCGGCCAACGTTCATCTAATGATTTTAGTGACGTTTCCCGTACTGCAGCGAGCGACCGTCGCCAGTAGTAAGAGGAGAACCGCACCGGAAATGACTGCGGTGAAGTCCTCGGACGCTGGTGCGCCAGGTACATACAGTCTGCGACCGCGAGCTCGGCTCCAGTTCACCACCGGCAGTGCAGGGTGAACTTTGACAATGGCAGCCACTCGTGCTGGCGAAACGTCGGCCGAAGAACCCGAGACTGAAGCCAATATTCAGTTTGTCAATAGCGGCATGCTGACTTTACTAGGAAAGGTACCGATAGTGAAGTTTTACTATCAGGATGGAGAATCCGCTACTGCGGCTTTACGATCCTGTCGCCACAATCTCTTGTACACTTAGTTTGGTGAGGATAGCGTGGTGCGCCGTCCCTTGCGTCATGCTTGGCCCCTCAGGTCCGCAGACCTTAATCCGTGTGACTGGTTCTTGTGGGGTTACTTGATGTCGCAGGTGTAGCGCGCTCGTCCGACGTCACTGGTGATGCTAAAAGACAACATCCGAAGGCTGTTTCCCACTATACGTACTGATATGCTGTATAGCGGTGCTGGTAGCGTTGTCTCTCGACTACAGGAATTATTGATGAATTACGGCCGACATGTTGAGCATTCGTTGTAAAGAACATCGTCTCCGCTAGCAATCAATTGTGATACCACTTACTTGTTTTGTGTCATATAAAGCACCATCTGTTGGTCATTTAGTGCACTTTTTTTGGGTTCAGTAGAATTCGATGTCGTTTCAAGTATATGTTAACTTTTACCTCTCTACCTACATTATTCCGTGAAGTATTGAGTTTTCAAATGTTAACATACTTTTGGGTCACCTTCTACTTTATAAATTCGATTCGATTTTTAATCACTGAATCTACATCACATATTTCGTTTCGTCCTCACGTGTTGGGTGATTCACTGTTGTTTACCACGTATTGTAGATAAATATCAACTGCGATCAAAAAGCTTCCGTTCGATGGTTGACATCCCAGAATAGTTATGCTATTCAGGTGAAATCACCGTGGGCATTGTGGCCATCGTACCGTCGACGCACCAGCTTGAAGATATCCGTTTGGAAAAACACAGTGTCCTGCTCCGCCGAGAAGTGCGTAACTGTCTGCTTCACATCCTCGACAAACAGGAATCGCCGACTTTTCTTAAGGAACCGAAGAAGTGATATCGCATGGATTATAGAGTGGGTGCTCGAATCTCTCACATTTGAATTGTAACTTCTGCGTTACGACATTTGCTATATGGGGATGTGCGTTATCATGAGGGAGCATGGAACTTGGCGCACCATCTCACAACAGTTGTTTTCAACAGCCGTGGTGCCCCACACACATTCTTCATACGCCGATGGATGTTTATCGGTATTGTTCTTCGGCAGCCAAGAAAAGAAAGACAACACGTTGGTCCTGTTTGGAAGCATTTGGTAATAACATAACCATAGTTCATGTTTCTGCTTTTCCCGCACGCGTGCCAGAAAGACATGAATGCTACATATCCCGCTTATCTACATGTCGTTGCTTATATACCTGCATCAAAATCATGGTACGTTGCTTATCCACTGCAGCAACGCCCTCAGACGGGAACTTCTTGATCGCTCCTGACATAATAACAACAACGGCACTTTTAAAATTACAAAATACTGCCATAGTTCCCCCCACTAACAAAAAGCGTTTGGAAAGTCTGGACCTAAGAAGAAAACCGCGACTTTAAAATAAACTTTAATGGTTTGAATCTGTTACTTGCCTTTTTAGATTTCAGTCAATAGAGAGTTCCTCTGAACTGTTGATACCGTCACCGAGCTGGAACCCAGTCTTGTTCTGGTTGTTCGAAGTTGCTTTCAGGGCTTCAAGATCTCTTGGACGTCTTGCATGCATGATGGAACTGCCAATAATTTTCATTGCTCATGAAGAGTAGAGAAGAGGACCAAATTCCATTTATTGTACACAGACTAAGTTTTTCATGGTCTGCCCTTTAGTCTCCAGGTCCAAATCTTGCCAATCCGTACCGTGCTTCAGACACAGTGTTCCCGAATATCGTGAGTATTGACGCGTTTAGGATATTGTTTTTATTTTGAAACCATCATTTAATGCAGTGATTCTCGTCCTTTATCTTGATATGAAAGCCACACACATATGATCCTGATATGATTTGCATCTAATGAGAATATGGGGATCAGGTTTGTATTATGTGGTTGATAGCCCCAAGAGCTACGTTACGCACGATCGATCAACAACAAAGATTTTAAAATAAAAGCAAACAATTTCCCACAACGTTGTTTTGATGGTTGATTCCTGCAAGTAGCAGTAAAATGACCTTAGCAAGTCGCACAGGAGCAATATTAATCTTGATATTAAGCACACGAGTTTACAATAATGACTCGTATATTGAAGTAGGAAGCCGTATAAATACTCATACCATTCTCCTCGTCACAACTGCAACTAAATTTTCAAAACACGATTTTCGGGCTTTGCCGATCCACATCATTCGCGGCCGGCACGAGGCAGAAAGTATCTCATCAGCCTACCAATTCTAGGGGCCTGGTCTCTGTGGACTTCGTCTTATTTCCGAAGTTGAATGCAATTTCAGAGGACGGAGATTCGGCACAAGCAGGTAAGATTAAATTCCCTGGCGGACTTAAGACCGATCGCACAGGCTCGCTCCAGGTCTGTTCGCTGAATTGGAAATGCTGTGAGGAAAGTGTATAAGCTGAGAGAGGAAAACACATTGTAAGAATACAAATGTTACTGCTTGTTCGTGGCCGTTAGGAAGATTCTGATACTGTTCGAAGATATTTTGAGTGAATGTAGCAAGATAACGTATTGTCGATAATGACTGAATCACACTTACCACGTGTACATACCACTAAGTGATCAAGATGCTGTATTGCTTATCCACATACCAAGTGATACTAAATCCACTGACAGCCTCAATTTAACAAACGTTGAAAATATATTTGAGGAAAATTTCTGGTCGTTAGATTGTGTTCTAACGTTCTGAGCTCAGTTCCAAACCCTTTCTGCAGTCTTACATGGAGATAGGTGCAGGACAGTATTGTTCATAGTCCGTAGGGTGGTGATATTAGCTTTTTGAGATCCTGTCTGTGGTTAACGGAAATACAGATAAATTCATTTCCTTTCCTTTCAGTTTCATATGTATCCCCAACATTTCAAATACAACACTCATTATAGTCATCCACATTACACAAATATTAAGCGAATATGCTACGAGTGAAGTGACGTTGTGGTTAGTATACTGGACTCGCATTCTGGGGGATGACACTCCAGATTTTAGATCGGTCATCACTATTTACGTTTCCTGTGGTTTCTCGATTTCTATGAAAGTAAATACCTGAATGGTTGCTTTGAAAATTCCGCTCCTGACTAGCTTGCCCGCATTTGTCCCCGCAATACGAAGTATGGTCAGTCACTGATAACTTCATCATCGACGTGAAGCTGACTCGTACACTTGTTTTGCAAACGATATTATAGTGAATCGTGGTGAAAACTTCAGCATCATGGGCTTGCACTTCGCAGAAGTCTTAACATTCGGCTCATTACCAGGTATTGGATAACCATCATCATTTAAGACATTATGCCTTTCAGCGTTCAGTCTGGAGCATAGCCCCCCTTATAAAATTCCTCCATGATCCCCTATTCAGTGCTAACATTGGTGCCTCTTCTGATGTTAAACCTATTACTTCAAAATTATTCTTAACCGAATCCAGGTACCTTCTCCTTGGTCTGCCCCGACTCCTCCTACCCTCTACTGCTGAATTCATGAGTCCCTTGGGTAACCTTGCTTCTCCCATGCGTGTAACGTAACCCCACCATCTAAGCCTGTTTGCCCTGACTGCTACATCTATAGAGTTCATTCCCAGTTTTTCTTTGATTTCCTCATTGTGGACACCCTCCTGCCATTTTCCCATCTACTAGTACCTGCAATCATCCTAGCTACTTTCATATCCGTAACCTCATCCTTGTTGATAAGGTAACCTGAATCCACCCAGCTTTCGCTCCCATACAACAAAGTTGGTCGAAAGATTGAGCGGTGCAGAGATAACTTAGTCTTGGTACTGACTTCCTTCTTGCAGAAGAGAGTAGATAGTAGCTGAGCGCTCACTGCATTAGCTTTGCTACACCTCGCTTCCAGTTCTTTCACTATGTTGCCATCCTGTGAGAATATGCATCCTAAGTACTTGAAACCGTTCACCTGTTCTAACTTTGTTCCTCCTATTTGGCACTATACCGGTTTATATTTCTTTCCCACTGACATTACTTTCGCTTTGGAGATGCTAATCTTCATACCATAGTCCTTACATTTCTGATCTAGCTCTCAAATATTACTTTGCAAACTTTCAATCGAATCTGCCATCACAGCTAAGTCATCCGCATATGCAAGACTGCTTATTTTGTGTTCACATATCTTCTTAGGAGTCCCTGGTTTGTCAGTTAGCCAGGTATTGGAAGATAGACATTTTTCCAGATAGACGACGAACGTTGTTCCTAAGACAGCAGAAGCAGTAAAACACTTAAGAGGATTGACGAATGAAATACAGTAGGCTCTTTTGCTATCTCTAATAATTCTACGGCTCTTTGCGCTCATCTGATGTTATTTTGCACTGGTCACCACCGTTGAATGGCGCTCAGAGATTCAGAGGGGACGCCTGCACGTAGGAATTGCATGCTGTGTCCACCATGGCCCTGGAGTTTGTCACAGGAGGGAAAATATTCGCGAATTGGGACTTTCAGTGGCTGAGAGGATCACTTTCGTAATGTATTCTACCGAGACGTAACTGCTGTGTAATTGTTGTTTGTCAAAGGCCACCAATGCTGAGTAACGCTCCCAGTCAGCTTTACAAGGCTGCCAAGTCGTTTTACGCATGGATTGTACGTGATTCACCACGTGAATTACGCATCGGACATGGTTGCTCGACGGTGTGTCTGCACGATTGACAACTCTAGACGGTGAGCAAGCTGTGAGCTGCAGAAGGAGAGATGCAGGTGTGACAGCAAATGTGTAGAATCTGAAAGAAATGTGTATTCGCCTGTGTTGTTGGTAGCGATATTAAGCTGGTCCAGAATACCCGATAGGGCCAGGCCCCCTGCATACGCTCTGGGCGAGTCCCAGATGAAACGGTGGTCATTTCAGTGACCGAGCAGCAAGGAAATGTCTTGCGAGCTGGGCGATAAGCTCTAGTATATCCGCCCTCGTAAGGACGAGCGACTCGGGGCTGTGGTTTCTGTCAAGAGAAAATATAAATCTAGGAAGGAAACTATGGAAAGCAAGAGCTTACAGCCGAGTATTTCAGCGGAATGATCTGGCTATGCACGTTGTCTGAGATGAGCCTCGTTACACTCCTTGAGGCAGAGTCCCTCTTCGGGAGGAAGGTCGTGATGTATTGCGAAAAAGTGTGGGGGATTCTGAACTTACTAGCAGCCGCAGTTCTACCCTACGAAACCTGATGCTGCATACATTCCATCGAAGGATGACTATACTTAAGAATAGCACATAGTAGTTTCGTTATTGGCGACTTCCTTGGCAGCTTTGGAACGTCTGGTTTTGTATGCTTTTGAATACTCGATTCAGAATAAGATGGATTACTTTCCAATACGTGTTCAGGGATTTTAAAATTGTGACGTTGAGCTGGTGATCGAAGAACTGTTTGGCCATATAGTGTTATAATCATGACGCGGCCAAGACAGTGCTCGGCAACAGTAAGTGAAACCCTCGTTCTGATTCAGATCTTCTGAATATCCCGCTTATCGAGATACACAGGGCATTCTCACTACGAAGTCGCGTGGTCTCCTGTGGAGTTAATGCAACTGGGGAAATGGGCGTATAATCTCGCTCTCTACAGCAATTTACACATTCCGCTGCCCCACTCGATCGAATGTGAGAAATAGAGTATGTAAATTCGCTGTCTACACCGTTCGTAACTTTATTCATTGCTGTTACACTCTAATATTATATCCTTTGATTCGCCCCTTGGTCCGCCCATCAAGCAGCCAAGTGGTAACAAAACTGAGGTGAGTATTTCAGCAAGCAATGGGCCTCTGTTCGAATTGGATACCCGTAGGGAGTGTAGCTTCCAAAGGATGTTTGGAATGAAGCGCACTTACTGTCCCAATTAGGAAAGTTCCATTGTGTGGCCGAGAGAATGACTTCACTGAACTTGCAATTGCGTCCACATTTTACTGAATGATGAACGGACTAACCCTAACAAAAATCATACCTTGTTCCAATCGTAACACTAATAAGCAGCAAGGTGCTGATCGAAAACATGTAATTTCTTTCCATTTGTTAGACAAGGTTGAGAGAATTGCTTTGGTGGTCATTGTGATTCAATCCCCTCCTATTGCCGACGATGGGAGTCCTTCAGACTGGAACAGTAACTCGAATTGTGACTGTCACACCTCAGGTCATACCTCTGAGAGTCCAGACAGAAGGGCCTAAGGGCCTATTGGTGATCGGGAAGTGGCACGTCCAGCAGTTACCCCTTCCTTTGCCTTGCTTTTACCAGGGCGTATATGCATGCCTTACCTGTTGACCCAACTGCTGGTAATCACACATTACCTAGTTAATCTTTACTGGTCAAACATGTGAAGTGGCCTTTGAAAACGCACAGGCAGGCAGATAGGAGATCAAAGAAACGTCAAAAATCGCACACACAGAAAATGAGTTTTGCTATTTGGACAGCAAAATTATTTACGAAGGCCGAGGTGGGGGCAGTGTATAAAAGGTAGACAATAAAAGACAAACATTTCTGAGAAATGGAAATATGTGAACTTACGACTGTAGTTTAACTGTTAGTAAGTCATTTCTGGACGTATTTGTGTGTACTGTACCCTCGTAAAGAATTGAAATGTGAATGATGAACAGCTCAGAACAGAAGAGAATAGAAGGTTTTGAAATTTCGAACTTCTGAAAAACATTCAGATGAGACAGGTAGATCAGATAACTATTTAGATGGTACTACATCTAACTGCGAATGAAAGAATTTTGCTTATGAAGACTATTTCTTGTCAACCTCCGATAGGTCGCAACATTAAAACCATAGTGAAAATATAATGACGTTTTGCGCAGATGTGTTGTACAGTGTCTCTAGCACGCCCACCGCTCGCGTCACGAGGCAGTTTTCAGTTCTGAGTGCACAGTGAACATGTAGAGATGCTAAGAACAATAGAGCCTTCCATCAAGTATGAAGTGACTGCCTAATTTCATGCAGCCCACATAACATGACCATCACGTGTTTCCTTCTTCATGACAATTCTCCTTTGTACACTGCGGGTGCAAGCACCAACGACGCTATTGCACCGTTTTCGATGGGAAGTTTTTAATAACTGACTGTAGTTGACTCCGTTTGACTTTCATCTCTTCGTTCACATGAGCCTCTGGCTTTGAGGACAGCATTTTGGCACAGACAACGAGCTGTACACCAGCAAGGGAATTGGTGGAAAGCAGAGGCGGCTGCCATCTGTGAAGGAGGTATTGGATAGCTGGCATGATGCTACGACATATCTCTATGTCGAAATGGCGGCTATGTAAAGAAGCAGGTGCAAGGTGTAGCTGAACGTTGCAATTAAAATATTTCTAATTTTCACTGCAGTTTTCTTTTCAAAAGTGATCGGAGATTGAAAACAAAAATAGCCCTCGTATAGCTTGACTAAAAGAAGGGATTGAGTGATATAACACATCTTGAAATCTTGAAGCATCAAGGAATCTTCAATATGGTAATGGAGGAAAGTTCTGGAGGGATAAAAATTGCAAAGGAAGACCGAGTTTGGCTACAGTAAGCAGTTTCAAATAGATGAGGGTTGTAATAGTAGTCTGTACGAAAAGTTCGTAAACTCAGTTTATTTCTAGTGTAGAAACGATGTCAGCGTATAAGTACTGTGGCACCTTAAACTAATAAAACAGAAATTTTGTGTATGGAGTGTCAGTTGCGTGTGAGAAGTGTGAAAATGTGGCTCTATTTTGTCAACGTTATGGCACCAAAAATCGGAATGAGGCAACATCTCTAAAAATGTTCAAGAAATTCTCCAGAAGGTTTTGAAGAAGAGAAAAACGTGTGTAATATTTGTCCTGCACACTTGTATTCTGATCAAACAACGACGAGTGGATTTTTCCTATGACTTGAGTGTGATGCAAAACGTGGACAGTTCTTTTCTGAAAAAAAAGCCGTCATGAGTGATCTTGTGAAATCAGTACAAACGAGTGTTATTGTTGTGGTCTTCAGCCCAGAGACTGCTTTGATGCAGATCTCCATGCTACTCTATCTTGTGCAAGCATCATCTCCCAGTACCTACTGCAACCTACATCCTTCTGAATCTGTTTAGTGTATTCATCTCTTGGTCTCCCTCTACGATTTTTACCCTCCACGCTACCCTCCAATACTAAATTGGTGGTCCACTGATGCCTCACAATATCCCCTACCAACCGATTCCTTCTTCTAGTCAAGTTTTGCTACAAATTTCTCTTCTCTCCAGTTCTATTCAGTACCTCCTCATTAGTTATGTGATCTGCCCATCTAATCTTCAGCATTCTTCTGTAGCACCACATTTCGGAAGCTTCCCTTCTCGTCTAAACTGTTTATCGTCCATGTTTTACATCTATACACGGCTACAATCCATACAAATACTTTCAGAAACGACTTCCTGACACTTAAATCTATACTCGATGTTAACAAATTTCTCTTCTTCAGAAACGATTTACTTGCCATTGCCAGTCTACATTTTATATCCTCTCTAATTCTATCATCATCAGTTAATTTGCTCCCCAAACAGCAAAACTCATTTACTACTTTAAGTGTCTCATTTCCTAATCTAACTCCCACAGCATCACCCGATTTAATTCGACTACATTCCATTATCCTCGTTTTGCTTTTGTTAATTTTCATCTTATATCCTCCTTCCAAGACACTGTCCATTCCGTTCAGCTGCTCTTCCAGGTCCTTTGTCGTCTCTGACAGAATTACAATGTCATCGGCGAACAAATTGTAAATAGCCTTTCGCTCCCTGTATTTTACCCCTGCCACCTCCAGAATTTGAAAGACTACAAAACGAGAAGGTGCAGAAATTCATATGAAAGGAGAACATTTCAACGACATAGACGATATTGAAATCAGTGTATTGAGCGAATTGCCCAAATTGTAAAGAAAGACTTTTCTGACAGTTTCACATGGCTGTATGAAGATTCTGTGCGTGTGGAGTGGAGGAGGGCAAGTGAGACTATGTCGATTACACGAAAAATTATAACTATCTTAACGTTTCTCTATTTTTTATTAATCCAGTCTAGAAACTTTTTAGGACCGTTGGTGGAATGTCAGATCCCTTAATCGGGCAGGTAGGTTAGAAAATTTAAAAAGGGAAATGGATAGGTTAAAGTTAGATATAGTGGGAATTAGTGAAGTTCGGTGGCAGGAGGAACAAGACTTCTGGTCAGGTGACTACAGGGTTATAAACACAAAATCAAATAGGGGTAATGCAGGAGTAGGTTTAATAATGAATAGGAAAATAGGAATGCGGGTAAGCTACTACAAACAGCATAGTAAACGCATTATTGTGGCCAAGATAGATACGAAGCCCACAGCTACTACAGTAGTACAAGTTTATATGCCAACTAGCTCTGCAGATGATGAAGAAATGTACGATGAAATAAAAGAAATTGTTCAGATAGTGAAGGGAGACGAAAATTTAATAGTAATGGGTGACTGGAATTCGAGTGTAGGAAAAGGGAGAGAAGGAAACATAGTAGGTGAATATGGATTGGGGCTAAGAAATGAAAGAGGAAGCCGCCTAGTAGAATTTTGCACAGAGCACAACTTAATCATAGCTAACACTTGGTTTAAGAATCATGAAAGTAGGTTGTATACGTGGAAGAACCCTGGAGATACTAAAAGGTATCAAATAGATTATATAATGGTAAGACAGAGATTTAGGAACCAGGTTTTAAGTTGTAAGACATTTCCAGGGGCAGATGTGGACTCGGACCACAATCTATTGGTTATGACCTGTAGATTAAAACTGAAGAAACTGCAAAAAGTTGGGAATTTAAGGAGATGGGACCTGGATAAACTGAAAGAACCAGAGGTTGTACAGCGTTTGAGGGAGAGCAAAGGGGACAATTGACAGGAATAGGGGAAAGAAATACAGTAGAAGAAGAATGGGTAGCTCCGAGGGATGAAGTAGTGAAGGCAGCAGAGGATAAAGTAGGTAAAAAGACGAGGGCTGCTAGAAATCCTTGGGTAACAGAAGAAATATTGAAATTAATTGATGAAAGGAGAAAATATAAAAATGCAGTAAATGAAGCAGGCAAAAAGGAATACAGACGTCTCAAAAATGAGATCGACAGGAAGTGCAAAATGGCTAAACAGGGATGGCTAGAGGACAAATGTAAGGATGTAGCAGCTTATCTCACTAGGGGTAAGATAGATACTGCCTACAGGAAAATTAAAGAGACCTTTGGAAAGAAGAGAACCACGTGTATGAATACCAAGAGCTCAGATGGCAACCCAGTTCTAAGCAAAGAAGGGAAGGCAGAAAGGTGGAAGGAGTATATAGAAGGTTTATACAAGGGTGATGTACTTGAGGACAATATTGTGGAAATGGAAGAGGATGTAGATGAAGACGAAATGGGAGATACGATACTGCGTGAAGAGTTTGAGAGAGCACTGAAAGACCTGAGTCGAAACAAGGCCCCCGGAGTAGACAACATTCCATTAGAACTACTGACAGCCTTGGGAGAGCCAGTCATGACGAAACTCTACCAGCTGGTGAGCAAGATGTATGAGACACGTGAAATACCCTCAGACTTCAAGAAGAATATAATAATTCCAATCCCAAAGAAAGCAGGTGCTGACAGATGTGAAAATTACCGAACTATCAGTTTAATAAGTCACAGCTGCAAAATACTAACGCGAATTCTTTACAGACGAATGGAAAAACTGGTAGATGCAGACCTCGGGGAGGATCAGTTTGGATTCCGGTGAAATGTTGGAACACGTGAGGCAATACTGACCTTACGACTTATCTTAGAAGAAAGATTAAGAAAAGGCAAACCTACGTTTCTAGCATTTGTAGACTTAGAGAAAGCTTTTGACAATGTTGACTGGAATACTCTTTTTTCAAATTCTAAAGGTGGCAGGGGTAAAATACAGGGAGCGAAAGGCTATTTACAATTTGTACAGAAACCAGATGGCAGTCATAAAAGTCGAGGGGCATGAAAGGGAAGCAGTGGTTGGGAAAGGAGTGAGACAGGGTTGTAGCCTCTCCCCGATGTTATTCAATCTGTATATTGAGCAAGCAGTAAAGGAAACAAAAGAAAAATTTGGAGTAGGTATTAAAATTCATGGAGACGAAGTAAAAACTTTGAGGTTCGCCGATGACATTGTAATTCTGTCAGACACGGCAAAGGACTTGGAAGAGCAGTTGAACGGAATGGACAGTGTCTTGAAAGGAGGATATAAGATGAACATCAACAAAAGCAAAACGAGGATAATGGAATGTAGTCAAATTAAATCGTGTGATGCTGAGGGAATTAGATTAGGAAATGAGACCAAGTAGTAAAGGAGTTTTTCTATTTAGGGAGTAAAATAACTGATGATGGTCGAAGTAGAGAGGATATAAAATGTAGACTGGCAATGGCAAGGAAAGCGTTTCTGAAGAAGAGAAATTTGTTAACATCGAATATAGATTTATGTATCAGGAAGTCGTTTCTGAAAGTATTTGTTTGGAGTGTAGCCATGTATGGAAGTGAAACATGGACGATAACTAGTTTGGACAAGAAGAGAATAGAAGCTTTCGAAATGTGGTGCTACAGAAGAATACTGAAGATAAGGTGGATAGATTACGTAACTAATGAGGAGGTATTGAATAGGATTGGGGAGAAGAGAAGTTTGTGACACAACTTGACTAGAAGAAGGGATCGGTTGGTAGGACATGTTTTGAGGCATCAAGGGATCACAAATTTAGCGTTGGAGGGCAGCGTGGAGGGTAAAAATCGTAGAGGGAGACCGAGAGATGAGTACACTAAGCAGATTCAGAAGGATGTAGCTTGCAATAGGTACTGGGAGATGAAGCACCTTGCACAGGATAGAGTAGCATGGAGAGCTACATCAAACCAGTCTCAGGACTGAAGACAACAACAACAACGAGGTATATTACCCTGAATAGTTTCATCATACAAATATTCGGTCCGCAGATCACAACAGCAATATTCTTTTTAGTGTCGCAATTTAGACACACTCAAGTGTATAACTGATCTTTGCACTAATGAAAATAAAACTGCGTTGGATAGCTACTCGTTGTAAACAGTGTCCCTCCAAATTTAACTGGCAACGGTGAGGTTAAAAAAAATAGCTCTGAGCACTATGGGACTTAACTTCTGAGGTCATAAGTCCCCTAGAACTTAGAACTACTTAAACCTAACTAAGCTAAGGACATCACACACAACTGTGTCCGAGGCAGGATTCGAACCTGCGACCGTACCGGGCGCGTGGTTACGGACTGTAGCAATGGTGAGGTGTCCGCCAGTACTGACGCACCACGTTGATGAGGCCGGAAGGTATGCTTATCTTAGTTTCTCCATCCTGCCTGCAGGGCTGAGGAGCCTGGACTCTCTGGGCTTGGCGCACAACATGCTGAAGGAGGTGCCGGGCCGCGTCTTCTCCCACCTGACGCTGCTGAACTCACTGGAACTGGATGGCAACCAAATCACTCACATCGATCCTGAAGCTTTCGCTGGACTTGAAGGTAGGTTTCCACGAGCATTTGCGTTTCAGCACCAGTGCCTACAGCTAATCCAAACGCCGTCTCGAGAACTACTCAAGATTGTACATCGACAAAAATGACCGAATGTTATTACAGGTCTTTGGACGCTCATTCACTCATTCCCAGAGGTAGTTTATTCACGAACTGTGTGCTACCAAAAGCGAAAACAAACACCATTCTAACAGGCCTTAAAAGCCCAATGGTACCGACTGCCTGTCGTGTCAGTTTCAGCCCTAATGCGTACTGGATACGGATACAGAGGTGCATGTGATCAGCACACAACTCTTCCGGTCGTTGTCAGTTTTCGTAACTGGTATCCCTACTTCTCAGTGAAGTCGCTCCTTAATTGGCGTCATAAAGCTTGAGTGTTCTCCACTTGCCACAGCCAACCCAGACGGTGACCCATCCCAGTGCTAGCCACGCCCAACAGCGCTTAACTTCGATTACCTGACGGGAACCGGTGTCACCACTGCGCCAAGGCCGTTGGCTGTGCGCACTACCAAGTCTTGTAAGAAGAGTGTCGGCCTCTGGAAAGCGGCACAAAACTTCTCGCATACATCAACTTGCAGCTTTTCTTCGTTCAGATACTTTGTAGCGCAACACTCACCTTAAAGGTTGTGCACACGAGGTAAGTGGGTTACCTGTGCAGTGGCTGCCAGCGTGGGTGACACGAAATAGCAAGGAGAATATCCCAGTGTTATACTGGGTCAGCACACAGTGGCAGCTTGGTGGCTCCACCAACGGCGGCGGACAGGCGCCACCTGCCTAGCCAGAATGATAACAACATTTTTTGCCCACTTCAGCATGGCAGGTGGCCGACTGGCTAAACTGCGCAGCGGAGACATGTGCACGCCCGCTGCTCTAATCTTTCTCAAACGATCATGCAGAAAACATTTGCTAAAAATTTTGGTTCTTTTGTTACGTATATCCTCATAGGTCAGCTCAGTTACTATGACATTTGGAAGTTATATAATATGCACAAAATTCGGATGATTTGCAGTAAAAAATAGTTGTAGTCATTGGTTTGCGTTTGGTGCACATTAGTTTATACTTTGCCGTGAATGAAATGTAGCTAATATCGAATTAGTAGTATGTGGGTGTATAGGGAACACCCCCTCTTCTAGGGTTCATTTTGACCATAAAATTATTTCTTTTTTAAGGTCCAAGTCTACCTTAAAAAGTATTTTGCTTATCTGTAGGGTGACCTTGTTTAAGATCTAATCTCACCATAAAACGCAATCAAAAGTTATGGATCAAACCAACCACAACCTCGCCAATGAGGTTTCCAAAAGTAATCTCTTTTAAAGTTGAAAACAACCATAAAAATTTAAAAAATTAACACCCCAACCATAAAGATATTTTACGGTTCTAAGTAACCATAAAACGCAATCAAAAGTAATGCTTAAAACTAACCATAACAAGATTAAAGAAATGCCACAAACATTTATTAAAAATATGGCTCTAAGTAACCATTAAAACCTACTCAAAAGTTCTGAGAAAAATTAAGGTTCACAACTACCCTAAATAACAGTCAAATTCCTGGTTAAAACCAACCATTATCCTAAATTAAAATTACCAGAAAACAGCATTAAATCTGTGGTGAAATTATCCATAAAAGTTACCAACGATTTTTTAAGGATGAATAAACATTTTTATTATCTACTGAGATGTGGTGGAAGTCTACCTTAAAATTATTTCTTATTTTCCGTAGGAAAATGGTTTGTGTCTACCTTAAAAAACAATTCTCAATTTCTTATTTTCCGCAGGAAAATGGTTTGTGTCTACCTTAGTCTAATTATTATTTTCACGCAGGAAATGGTTTGTGTCTACCTTTATTATTAGCCTTAACTTATCTTAAACTCTATGGTTTACGTCTACCTATTTATTTCAATAACCCCAAGGATATGTTTCTATAATACCACCAGCCTCAGGCTTAATCATTCTCTTATCATATTCGAATTTAAAGTTTTTGGTGACGTTCTTATTAATCAAGGTTTTTGTTTTGGAATCCCTGGTAATCATTTTGTAGTTTAACTCGACCTTATTAATCTCCTTATCAACTATTTGATTCATGGTAGTTATATTTAATGCTTTAGAGTTTTCATAATTTAACGTGAAACCTTTCACCTTCATTGTCTCCTTCCCCTTACTTGTCAAGTATCCGTAGCTCTTAGGTCCTGTAGAGATCCAATCTGTGATATGATCCTTCCCCAGTTCATCAGTCCATTCTCCCAACATACAACCTGTTTCAACGGTGTTTGAACCATCATCTATGTAAACAACACTATCTGTATCGTAGTAGACCACATTTGACCCTAGCCTGTCTAGCATATCATAAAGTCGCAACCGAGCATTAGAAGTTGTAAATGCTGCTATAAACACGTTGGTAGAGTAGGAGTCTTCAACAAAATGATCTTTATACTTATAGGTGACTTGTACTATATTATCGTTAATAAATATCATATTGCTTACATCAAGCCTGTCATCCAACATTATTTGATACCACCTTTTAACATCCACTACATACTCACTCTGGGTCAAGTTTTGTCTTTGTCCGAATTTACCCCACAAAGAGTTTAAACAGATCTTAGCTACTGCTCGCTTTCCTGGGTTTGGAACCACCTCTTCGGGACTCAGATCGATATCAAGATATTTCTTAACTGATGAGATATACTCCTCAATAGTTTTAAAATCCTCTTTCCAGGGACTCGTTTCTAGCTTAATTTTCATAAAGTCCTTAACGTACCCTTTAAACAGGTCATTACTCTTTTCTTCAAAGTGCCAAACTTCATAAGTCTCCACCACTTTATACCCCTTCTCGATAGCTTTGTTCACTTCATCAGTTGTCCACGTTCCTGTTATAGCCCTTTCGTCGTCTGTGTGCTTACACCTACTACATTATCTTCGAAACATTTTGTGCAAAGCGCAAATATCAACTTATCCTTCTTAATAGGCAAAACCGGATGATACAGCTTTCGGGGTGGTAGTACTTTACACTTGATCAAACCATACCAATTTTGATCATATTTTTTGGGTTTATAAATTTTTATAGGGTGACCGATAGGGAAGTAGTCGAAAAACATTACTGTAGGGTAGAGACTGCATACATCAATATATCGTAATATTTTACCTTTAACTTTCAGTTTCGCGGCATTAGTCCTTCCTCCATAAAAGGCATCACGTGGATTAAGTGGTTCAATAACATCAACTTTCTTATTCAAGCTTTGACGGCATGCTTTTGATTTTTCCCATTCACAGCTCCATATTTCGACTACTTTATAACCAGCATCGCGCAATTTTTGAGTACGTGTCATAGTCTTTGTCCAAAGATCATCCATAGTCTCATTGTTTACATTATTAATGGTCTCACAATCGTAACAGTCAGGACAACCGTGCCAAAAACAACCGTGGTATTGGTATACAGTCTTGGTAACTTTGTCGTATCCATCTACTTTTGCGCCTAGTATCCTCACTTCACCACCATTCAAAGCATGTTGTACACCCTTGAATGTGGTTAACCAAGCGATAGACTCTTTGCTGTACATTTCTTTCTTGTCACTCTTAATAACCGCCATAGTATTTTCCTGGAGGTACTTGGATCGATATATAGCCATACAAACACTTGCAATAGTTATGTACTTAAAGGGATCTATGTTGGCAATTTCCAGAAATTGTTTCCTAAGCTCTAGACAACCCCTACGCAGAATATCTACATCAGAGTTACAATATTCCATAAATTCTTTCTGAAAGTCAAATATATAATTTTCTTTAATCTTTTGGGTGTGCCACTCAAGGAACTCTTTTCTACCCTTAGCCTTCATCGTATCAATTCCGTAGTACTTCTTCTCGGGCATAGGTCCAATATAATTCTGGTTCTCCCTAGTATTGAAGAAATGGGGAAAGTAACCCTTCTTAAGTTCTTTCAACCCGAACGTTTTGGGGAAGTCGCTCAAGGGTGAAGCCACAAAATTGTGGCTATCGATAATGCTTATTAGACCGTTTACCTCTAGCATCATCAGCTTTGTGCCATTGTATATAGTGTATGGTTTCAAAGTGTTCTCTATGCAGTATTTCAGGATGAATTGTGAGTCATACCCCTTTGCATTGTGGGCGATAGCCGTGTATCCTTGGTGGTCCTTTGATATCAGCCACTTACAGAACTCTTCGTTGGTGTTAAAGCTTACTTTTGTCCCGTCAAAGTAATGTGCTACTACCAGATTAGGAATGTGAACCCCTGTCTCCTGTTCAGCTTCATAATCGAACCAAATATACTTCTCAGTATACCTGCACCCGTTTTCATAAGTAATAATGTCAATTAAGACATTGTTCAATAGTACTTTGTACTCCTCTTCTGAAATTTCCCCTGCTAAGAAACGTTTCTGAAGATCCTTAATATGCGGTTTCTTGAACAGTTTTAACCTATTTTCATCCAAGAATTGTTTTAGAAAAGCGTCTTTATCGGTAGCCTTACAAATACACACTTCTTCACACTTCCCACCTTTCTGATGTTTATATTGGATGTAGCATTGATGTTCACCAGTCTTATAAGGTTGCATACAATTGTAGCAAAAAGAGTACCCACATTTGTGTTCTTTAGATCTAGATAAAATTATATTACAGCCTCTACACTTATAAATTTCCTCACAAACCTCAGAGTGATTACTCAAACATTCCTGGTTATAACAATACCTATTACACTCTCCACAATACACTTTAGCTTTCTCTTCGGGCGCGTGCGCAGGTTTCTTGCACAAAATACACACATTCCTGTTCCTCTTACACTTATGCTTGTCTTTATTATTGTAAGGTGAGTCGCACTTGTCGCAGTAATAACAGCTTCCTAGAAAAGCTTTCATACTGTTAATGACGTCAAAATGGTTCCCGTTTTTGTATAAATAAAGTTTAGTATCCTTCTCTTGGCCCGAGTATATAACCGAATTAAAATTTTCGGCACACACAAGCTTTATCTGAATACCCAATAATTCTTCTACATTCTTTATGTCCTCTAGAGTAAACCCTTCTTCGTTGTAGTTATCTAGTCTCTTGCACAGTTCTAGGGTTAAATCAGTTTGAATTTTTCTACCCATTCTGACCTGTTTAATATCCATCTCACTGAGCGGTCTATCGAGGACTTCATTCGAGTGGTATGTCAGTGCTGTTACAATAGCCCTCGGACAACACAAGTTATCTTTATTTATTATCTTGGTAATGCATCTTTTAGTCCTCACATCTTCACTTAGATTTATTATTTTCTGTGCTTTACCTTGTCCTCTAGGCATATTGATAATCTTGATATTGAACCTAGTTTGGGTAATGTTTAGGTTCTCGTTAGAAGATAGAATTCTACCGATATGGTTCATGAATGTTCTAGCACTGACGTCAGATTGAACAACAGTCGAAATGTCGTGGGGAAAATTCGGATTGCTTGCTACTACTGTTAATTTGTCTCCTTTTTTGTAGTTTCCTTTCTCTTTGGCCAGTTTAATCATTGCGTTGATGGCGTTCTCAACTTGCATTAACTTATCAACTTTAATGGTGTAGTCTACTTCAGTGGCATTAAATTTCTTAATGAATCGTGAGTTTGTTTCAGTGATCTTGTATGGTGGCTTTCTTTCTTCCTTAGGTGATTCTATCAAGTCTTCGTGGAAACCTAACTCTTGAGCTACCTTATTACGAAAGACAATGTCTTGCGTCTTCAAAATGGATTCAATTATTTCAGCCTTCCTCATCCTGACAGTCGCCTTAATGTTATTATTTCTTCCAATCTCTCGCAGCTGTGGTACCCTTAGCTTTTCCAAATCCTGCTTCTTGTACAACATGTCCTTAGTCTTTTCCAAAGCTTCTTTAAGTTGCGATTTCTTCATTTTCGAAACACGACTAAGATTATAATCCTTAGCCAAGATCTTAAGATCTTCGCGGTATATTTTATCTTTGTTGTGCTCCTCCTTCTCTTCATTGTTTGGGTCATTCTTAAGATGACCCTTTGATTTCAAGTGCCTGGACCAGTTATTATAAGTGATGTTCACTCGACACTTGTTGCAGTGTTTACCTGCAGAGTTATATTTCTTTCCTTCCGTCATATTCATTTATTTACTGATTTATTTTATTAAAAAAATTAAATAAAAATTCATTTTTTTAATTTCGAAAAAATCTTCTTACTACTTGCTACCAATAGTTTTAAGGTTTCGTTGACCTTAAAAATAATATTTGAATTTAGCCTCAGAGTCAGATTGTTCAGCCTCAGAGTCAGATTGTTCAGCCTCAGAGTCAGATTGTTCAGCCTCAGAGTCAGATTGTTAAGCCTCAGAGTCAGATTGTTCAGCCTCATAAAATAAGATTATTTTTAATACTTTTAAAGTATTAAAAATAGAGTAAATAAATATAAAGATTCCAAACAAAGATTCCAAACAAAGATTCCAAACAAAAATTATTATGTCAAATATAACATTTAATGATCTTAAAGTTTTATTTATTTCCTTGTGGCATATTCATTTATTTACTGATTTATTTTATTAAAAAAATTAAATAAAAATTCATTTTTTTAATTTCGAAAAAATCTTCTTACTACTTGCTACCAATAGTTTTAAGGTTTCGTAGACCTTAAAAATAATATTTGAATTTAGCCTGAGTCAGATTGTTCTTCAGAGTCAGATTGTTCAGCCTCAGAGTCAGATTATAATCCTTAGCCAAGATCTCAGATTGTTCAGCCTCAGAGTCAGATTGATCAACCTCAGAGTCAGATTGATCAACCTCAGGGTCAGATTGTTCAGCCTCAGAGTCAGATTGATCAGCCTCAGAGTCAGATTGATCAACCTCAGGGTCAGATTGTTCTTGTTCAGCCTCAGAGTCAGATTGTGGTATTATTTCAACCATCAACTTTTCAAATTGTTTTTCTAGTTGTAACATATCTTCACCTATTTCACTGAGTGCTATCTCGTCGTCTACAAAGTCTAGTATAGTTAATTGCAATTGCTGAACCCGTCTTACATAATTAAAAACGATGTCTCTTAGGTTTTCTGGCACCTTATTTATATCAAAACAAAGTGCTGCGGGGTTGTCATTGCCTTTCATTATAGCCGTCATGCTACAAGGAGGTATTAGTTTATTGCTCACAGACATTTATTATATGTATTATCTAATTAAAAAAAATAATTTTTGTCGAAAACAGCAAAACCTCGGCGCCGAGGAACCCTGTGGGGTCTTTTTCTTTCTCTTCTTGCTCTCTGTCGTCGTCGATCTTCTGCCCCACAGGGTTTTTTTCCTCTTTGTTACCACGTCTCGTCCCATACTTCTTAGCAGATGAGGGAGAGCGGATCAGTGCGGACGTCTCATGACGTCACTCAAAATTCCACGATGAAAACTTTACTCAGTTTTTTCTTCAGAAAGGTGGCCAGTCTTCCTGACCGAACGCGCTGAGCTACCGCGCCGGCGAAACAAATGCATTCGAGTAAGCTATTAATCTTACTCTCTCTCTCAGCATTACGCTTCATCTGACTTACTGTATATTTTTACTTACATTACGTAGTGTAACATACACAACAACACCCAAAAACAACAATTTATTAGCGGAAAATTTACGTTTAAGTGAATAATATACATTTAAGTTAAAATATTACGCTAGAGCAGCGCTGTTGTGACTAATGCAGGCACTCATGACATCGGCGGACCGACCTTCACCGTTGGCCTCCCAGCTGGCTATCGCAGTCGGAGCAGCCTTGGCCGTGAAGATGTCGCAAGAGGCGAGACACGTCACTTCATTCTAGCGTAAATGAAAAGAGCATTCTTCATATATAAATATTTTTACTAACCATTAACCGCCATTTATATGACTATAGGACAGAAGATTATAAAAGATTTTTAGTAACCATTAACCGCCATTTATACGAATATAGGACAGAAGATTATAAAAGATTTTTAACGACTAAAAATAAGATATCTTCTTTAGTGGGGACAGAAGATTTTCTGAAATTTTTAGTGAACCAATATACTCGTTGTGATGAAAATGAGACAGAAAATCTTCTGTCCCAAAAAGAGACATTATCCCCTTTTGGGTCAGAAGAACAAAAACGAGTCAAACGAACATTTTTTACTTATAATGGTATTTTAAAGGTTATTTTTAAATCCAATTCAGGTACAGGATATCGATTTCGTGATTGGGCTACTAAAGTGGTGTATACAGATCATCTTGGTACTGAAGAACAAAGATTTGAGCAAGCTTTAGATATAGCTGGAGTAAACGCAACTCTCGTAAAACAAGTTTTTGATACCAGTGTTACACAGGTACTGTGGGTAGATCTCTTTTACATAGGCAGAGTGTCAAAAATACTTAAATACTGCCCCTGATTTAATTTATTTAATTATTTATTTTCTTTTTAAAATCATTTTTATTATTTCTATTCAAATAAATGAACAGAATAATTCTACTTTCAATATTATCATTTGTATCTGCTCACGATGAAGCAGCAGTAAAATATTTGCACAACTTTGGGTACTTAGACTACCAAGAAGATCAACTTTCTCAACTGAGTGAAGAAGCGTACAAAGATGCACTTACGTTATTCCAACAGAAATATCATCTCGTGGCTAATGGTGAGCTGACTGATGAAACTTTACAATTAATGAAGAACCCGAGGTGTGGCGTGGAAGATAACGTTTTAAGCTTTACTACACACATCTACAAGTGGAATAAGAAGAATATAAAATGGCATTACTATCTCGCAACTAGAAAAATGTTACAGGTGGCACAATCTGCATTTAAAATGTGGCAAGAACACACAGATCTTACTTTTGAGAACAGCAACCAAAGTCCTGATATTATCATTTCGACTAAGAGGGGAGCACACCGACGTCAAAACTCAGCCCTACAGTTCTGTCAACGAAGTTTTGATGGTAGAGGAAGCGTGCTAGCTCATGCAGATTTTCCTAATTTGTACAACGAACCCATTGAAATCCACGTTGATCAGGATGAATATTGGTACATGGAAATGGACGGTAACACACCTTCTTCACAGACAAACCTGTTTGTTGTTCTAGTTCACGAGATTGGTCACACGTTGGGTACGGCACATTCAGATTTCTCTGAATCGGTGATGTACGCATTTTACAATAACACTATCCTGAGCCTATCTGAAGATGATATACGTGGTATTCAAAGTTTATATGGGAAACGTGCTTCTAGCGATACGGAACAGCGCCCTACTTCTACTCCGGCTTCACCCTCGCCTGAAGCAGTACCCAAAAAAGAGCCTGAACTGTGCACACTGAAGCAGTTTGGAAGTTCCGTAATTGTGAATGAGTTTCTATACATTTTTTATGGAACGTGGGTTTGGATGACTGCTCTTAATAGTAATGACGAGCTTTCAAAACCGCAACTAATTACAGACTGGTTAACGTTTCTACCTCAACAATTCGAAAATGTATCTGCTGTTTATCAGAGACCATCAGGTGAAGTCGTTCTTATCATTAATAACATGATATACATGGTTCAGATACCGAGTTTAACGTTACAACCTGGTTACCCAAAAAGAGTATCTGATATAGGGTTGCGACAAAATTCTGTTGTACATGGAGCTGTGAACACTTACTCTGGTAGAACCTTCATTTTTTATGACCATATATATTTTGCAGAAATCGATGAATGTAGCTTGAAAGCAAAAGCTTATGGTGTGATTAGTACAAGCTTCCCAGGAGTACCTTCAGCATTTGATTCTGTTTTTAGATACATAAACGGTTTGCTGTACTTCTTCAAGGATGGTATATTATATGAATACAATGAATTCTCAAACGTACTAGTAAGAGCAGGTAAATTCGATCTTTCTTTATTTGGTATAAACTGTCCCAAGAAATCATCTTCATTTACAGCACTAGTGAAGAGCTTAAAAGATACTGTGACTCAGCTAGAAACATTAAAACCCTAACGAGAATTTTTTTTTTTTTAAATATTGCAGTAAATAAATGGAACGAAATCAACTGCTATTGAAACTTAACAGCGCCAACAAAACGTTTACAAAGCTGAATGAGTTAGAAAAGGGACACACTTATACCATTACAAATGCTGAGAATATAAGTACAAAATATGGCCAAAAGTTTTGTCTACAACTCGACAGTGAATACAAGATTATATTACCCGATAGATACACCAAATTATTAAGCTGGGATGATTGCAATACTTTGGTTGGATTAAAGATGTTATACAATGGTGTCAAAGAAACAAACAACGACAAGAAGGTACACGATATTGAGTTCTTTTAAATTGATTTTAATGGTTTTTAATCTCTTTAAAGAGATTAAAATCTATACTAACTATCTACATCGTAAAACGTCTCAACGTCCCAACGTCTCAACGTCCCAACGTCAACGTCTCAACGTCAACGTCTCAACGTCAACGTCCCAACGTCTCAACGTCCCAACGTCAACGTCCCAACGTCAACGTCTCAACGTCAACGTCAACGTCAACGTCCCAACGTCTCAACGTCCCAACGTCAACGTCCCAACGTCAACGTCCCAACGTCAACGTCCCAACGTCAACGTCTCAACGTCAACGTCCCAACGTCCCAACGTCAACGTCCCAACGTCCCAACGTCCCAACGTCAACGTCTCAACGTCCCAACGTCAACGTCAACGTCCCAACGTCCCAACGTCAACGTCCCAACGTCCCAACGTCAACGTCAACGTCCCAACGTCAACGTCTCAACGTCCAACGAATAATTTTATTATTTTTCCTTAAATAAATGTTTGCAAAATATGATGGAAAGCTTGTTAAGCAAGCAAAAAAGAACAGAAAGAAATTTGAACAAATCAAAGACCAATTTAAAGAATGGAAAATTAAGCCTATAACCGAATACGAAAAATACAAAAAGGAGGACCAACCAGTAATTGACAAATTAGATGCGATAGGGAAAGAAGTGATTGACGCTATAGAAAAAAATCGTGAGATTGAAAAGCAGCTACTACCTTACGATGGGGGGTTTGACGATATGTTCCCTATACCACCTACTCCTGAGGTAACATCGTTTGAGAGAAGCTTATTTGTTGATGACCCCATCACACCAAAGACACGTAAGAGGTTGGAGCCTATGTTGGAACAAATTGAAGACGAGGAACGGCAGAAGATGAAGGCTGTTTCAGACTACTCAACAACTTACCTCGGCCCAAAAGTTTCAAAATGCTTAGGCGCTCTAGGTGACACAATTTTTGGTCTCCGTTTTGACAATGGAAGACATTACATGGGTGACTCCGAAGTAACATTCAACAACGATAATATTATGGTGAAGGGTAACTCCTTTAAAGCCACCAATGGGTTTATGAAGCTTCTGACTCAGAAAACCGTATCACCTGAAGAGTACACATCTGACGACCTTGATACCTATACAACTATGCTGAAGGTTACCAATGCGATATATCAGAACAATGATCCAAAGGGGAATAAACCCAAGTCAAGCAGCAGCGAAAAATACAACAACATCATTAAACCAATATGGCAGTCACTCAAGAAAGAACGTGGTAACTCGCCAAACACAAAGGGTGGTATGGGTTTTGTAAAGAGGTATACAGACAAACCGGTGGAGTACGTGTGGATGAATGACGTCAGAGACTTAATTGATAGGCTAATGGTTATTCATGGTGAAGAGAATGCGGGAAATAATAACTTCCACAATGAGAAGGTTGGAATAACCAAGATGCTTACGAGTAAATTTAATGACTTCATAGTAAATAATCCAAAGGGGATACCTTACCTAATTAGATTTCTAAACAATCTCCCTCATACATTCTGGAAGGCAGAAAGTTATGGAAAGGGCTTAGTGAACACGTTAATTAATAATCTTCCTGTTGAAATGCATTTACCTGGATACAATTACTGTGGTCAACTGGGCCACTGTTGTGCTTGAAAAGAGCATGGCAATACACACCTTGTTGTGGGAACGCCCTTAGAGCCTAATCTACCACCTCTATTTGGAAACTTTTAGAGGGAACCCGGGTAATGACCGGCTCCAACGGTAAAAACGATTAGGATTGGGTAATCCGCAGGCGAGTTCCTGTTCTAGCAAATATTGATATATGTTTTTGTGTTTAAATAAACGTAATGCACGGTACAATTTACAAGATAACAAACACTGTTGATAAACTGATATACATTGGTAGCACAACAGATAAGTTATGTAGAAGAATGGCAGGACACAGATCTGATGCACGAAAGAATAATGCCAAGCCTGTTTCACAACATATGAGAAACCTTGGTGTTGACAAGTTTAAAATAGAATTAGTTAGGTCTGTTATAGTGTCATCAAGAAAAGAGCTGAGAATTGTAGAGCAAGTTGAAATAGACAAATACAACCCCTCAGAGTTGCTTAATGTACTTCTAGCTTATTCTTACAATCGTGATAAGACGCGGGATCAAGAGAAAAAAAGAAAGGTTAGAAGAGACTACTATTACAAACACATGAAAGATCCGGAGTGGCACGAAAAAGAGAAACTCAGGCAAAAACTGAAAATGAGAGAAGTACGTGGGAAAGAGAAGTTCTACAGAGAAACTTTTAAAGAACTGTGCAGAATAGAAATTTAACACAGATCAGTCTAGTATGGAGCCGTCTCAGAGACTGAACGGGTGTGGTGGTGAGAAGCCTGATCAGCTTCCGTGATCCATTAAGATACAGTCCGGCCTTCGGGGAAACTTGAAGGGTGTACCGCCAGGTACAAAACTATAAGAACGATTAGCAAGAGGAGATGCTGGAATAAATCCTCTAGACGAAGCTTGCAAAAGGCATGATATCGCATACAGGGATCATAAAGATTTGGAACAAAGACATCAAGCTGATAAAGAACTGCAGAAAGCGGCAAAGGAAAGGATTTTCAGTAAAGATGCTTCCCTAGGAGAGAGATTAGCTTCAACAGCTGTTGCTGGAATAATGTTTGGGAAAAGGAAGCTAGGGCTAGGTTTAGATGATAATGGTTGGGCGCTGTGAAACGTGAATTAAGAGGTGTAATTTTAATGGGTTGTGACCTATTAAATTTTAATTTATTTCAGTTAATAAATGAGAGGATTTAGTATTGACTATAACATTCCCTCAAGTGGGAATCCGAGAGCGAAATCTATTAAAATAAAACTGTCCAATGACGACCTGAAAAATCATGGCTTTCTAGATGCTTATCTTACAGAGACTCAAATGAAACAGAAAGCTAATAAACTTAAAAAAGGTGGTAGCTTATTGATAACATTTTCTATACCTGTTGTGAAGAAGATACTCGAGTACCTAAACTCTAAGAGATTGAAAGCAGGTTCTGGATTGAATAAGCACGAAGGTGGATTTCTACCACTGATACTTGCAGCGTTGGGAGCAATCGGTTCCTTAGCTGGTGGTGCTGCGGCAATAACAAGTGCTGTGCACAAGAAGCAAAAGGAAGACGCAGAGTTAGCGGAGCAAAAGAGGCATAATCTTGAAATGGAAAAGAAAGCGGGATATGGTATTTTTTTAAAGAAAAAAAAAGAAACAAAGTCGAAAAAATAGTGCAAAAGTATGATCACCCGTTGAGCAACTATGATATCGAGAGGTTAGCAAAGTCTTTAAAAATCAAAAATTTTAGAGGTGTATTCATGGCCGACGACCTACCGTTAGAACCTAAAGAAATCGAATCAGGGGTAGTTAACTTGGATACATCTGATCACATTGGTACTCACTGGATATGCTATTACAAGAAGGGTAATGAAAAATACGTTTTTGACTCATTCGGTGGCAGTATACCACAAACTTTAGTGAAATACCTGGGTCCTGACAATCTGTTTTACAACTCAGAAAGAATTCAGAATTTCGATCAGTTTATATGCGGTCATTTGTGTGTGATGGTACTGAAGCTATTTACAGATGGATGGAGTTTTATTAAAATTCTTGATACAATAAATGGATATTTTCGGAAACAAGATAAAGAAAGGTACTGAACAACTAGACGATGTCAGAGACGTCATAAACGGACTAGAATCTAGTATCAGTAAACTTAATATTAAGAAGTATATCTCATTTTCAAAGAACTGGGTATCATTGAAAGGAAGGCGCATTGTAATCATAGCAGATGCCGTAGGTGGATATGATGCAGTCACTAAAAGCCAGCTCGATGCTGTTAATGATGTTGCTAACGCCAAATACACAAGTATACTAACAACCCTTAATAATTATGTAAGTAAAACCAACCTCGACCATTATTACAGTAAAAAGGACCTAGAAAAAGTTTTCTCAGATTATTATACAAAAGGTGATTTATCTCAATACATCAACAAAACTGAACAAGGCCTGAACAAAATATGTGATAAACAAACAGTTCAATTCACTTTTATGACTGGATTAGAACAACAAACGTACACCTTCGAGTATGATTTTGTACTGAAAAAAGTTATTGTCATTGGAAAAGATATAAACAAAGATTTAACATTTAATGATTTTGATGTTGCAGTAAGTATGTATGACAAAGTACACGTAATTGAGAATAAGCATAACCCAATATTAATTCATAAAGGAAATTTCCTAACCGTAAGACTAAAAGAGTCAGCGAAGACAGTCCCTGTGGACGTAAAACTCTTACTATTTGGTGAACTTGCATCAATTACTGATGCTATTGACGAGGGCTTAGAATCTTGATTTTTTAATTTCCGAACAAATAAATGATGGATGATAAACATATTTGGTGTCTAAGCTGCAAAAAAGTTACTACTACACTTCATCCCAAGAGAGTTGTGACGAAAAACGGTCGTCATAGGATTGAGGGCTATTGTGGGGTGTGTAATACCAAGAAAAGTAAGTTTATAAAAATAAAGTAATGTCTCCGACAAGTAAAAGTATTCGTGAAGAAATTATACAAGAGCTTCACAAGCCACTGAGAAAGAATTTTCCAAGAAAACCTGTTACATCCTATGGAATAGATGATTTGTGGCAAGCTGACTTGGTTGAGATGGATTCTGGTCACCTTAAAGGTATATCAAAATTCAACAACGGTATGAAGTATTTACTGACTGTAATAGACGTATTTTCAAAGTATGCTTGGGCTATTCCTGTTAAAGATAAATCAGGTGAAAGTATTACCAGCGCTTTTAAAGGTATACTACAAGAAAGGAAGCCAAAACACTTACAAACAGATAATGGCAAAGAATTCTACAATAAACACTTTAAAGAGCTCATGAAGATTGAAGGTGTAAATCATTACTCTACGTTTACAGAACTTAAGGCTTCAGTAGTTGAAAGGTTCAATAGGACTTTAAAGGAAAAAATGTGGAAACAATTTGCTCTTCAGGGCAATCAAAAGTGGGTTGACTTACTACCTAAACTGGTATATGACTACAACAACAGAAAACATAGGACAATAGGGATGAAACCTATAGAGGTAGATGAAAAGAATGCAAAAAAGGTGGTGAAGGCCGCTTTTACAGTGGAACTCAAAACAGATGCACCCAAGTTCAAGATAGGTGACAAAGTCAGGATAAGTAAACTTAAAGGCTTGTTCGAGAAAGGCTATACTGCTAATTGGTCGACAGAAATATTTGAAGTGACTCAGATTAATAACACAAGTCCGACTACATACAAGTTAAAAGATACAAGTGAAGAAGAAATTAAAGGAAGTTTTTACGAACAGGAGTTCGTATCCAGATGTGTATCTTGTAGAAAAAGTTTTAAGAAAAAAGGGTGACAAAGTATTTGTTAAGTGGTTAGGTTTTGATAGCTCACACAATAGTTGGGTAAACAGAAAAAATGTGGTATTTTAATGGTTAAAAAACCATTAAAATCTGATAAAAGTTTTAATTTTATTACGGTACCTACCGTCATACAGCTTTCGAGTCATGTCAACAGTTATGAATCCAAAGTCCTCGTTCCACACCTTACTGCAAAGCTCTCTAAAGTCATTCCATTTAAAGTCTCCACCTACAAATTCGTCGTAGATGTGTTTCAAATTAATGTCATCTTGTCTAAATATGTTCAAAAAGTTAAGGTTGTCTCTCACCAACTGCTTGGGTATTTTAGAATACGTTTGCGCTAAGTAGAAACAGTCAATGTTCTTATGTCTTCCTCTGGTAAAGTATTCTCTTACAATATCTTGGTTTTCTGATATAAAGTCGTCAAACACTACAACGGAGCACTCTTCACATTCGTCTAATGGTATAATGTCATCACAGTTACTAACAAATGTAGCTACCTTCTCATTGTGTTCATTTTCAATTCTTTCACATTTTTCCATAAGATGTTTGTACTTAAACTGTTCTAAGCTTTTCGAGTAGGTGTACAAGTGTTTAATGGTGTTCCAGTTAAGCCATCCAGGGCACAGAAGGTAATTATCAACCATTAAAGTTGTTTTACCACATCCACTTGGTCCAACGATGGCGCAACGAATTGAACTAGGTAATAACTTCCCATGTCTGCTTTTGATTCGTTTTTCTCGAATTCTGATCTTTGGATCCCAATCAGTCATTTTACTTTTTTATTTACTACTTATTACTTAATTAATAAATGAATAGAATTTTTGAAATTAGTGGTACATCCTCAAACTTAAAAAAGAGGCTAAATGTACCAATAAGAAACATGTATACAAAGGTTGGTTTGGTCGGATTTTATTCAACATTCTTAACTCCAAATGTCACAAAGGATAATAACAGATTACACTATGAGAAAGATGGTGTGGTTAATACTTTAAATATTCCATCAGGGCAGTACAGTCTAGACAATTTAGAGAGGTGTATTCAGAGCCAGGAACCTTTCAATGCTAGTAATATAAAGATTAAGGCTAACGAAATCCTAAATAGAGTTGAGATAGAAAGCTTAGACTTTAAGCTGTATTTTAATAAGGAATGTAGTATTGGGAGGATGCTAGGTTTTAGAGACGAAATTGTGGAACCTGCAACAAAAGTTGTAGCAAATGAGCTACCGAAAATAATCCCTTTTGAAAAAATTAAAGTGCATTTTAACTTAGCTGATGGTATGTTTGTAAAGGATTCTGACCACTTTCATCGAGAAACAAACATTATTGCTTCTTTTAAACCCAAATTGGAGGGGTGTGGTCACTTACAGTTTGGTAGTCCTATAATACACGAACCGAATTATCCATTATTTTTCCCTGTGCACGATAAAGTTCAAAACCTGGAAGTAAGTGTAACGGATGAAAATGATGCTGCGATAGATTTTGGAGGAGCGTCGGTAACAGTTCTTTTAGAAATGTTTTAATTAAAATCTTGCAGTAAATAAAATGAATAAAATAGAAAGCTATCAGTGGCAGTCTTTTCCAGTAAATGAGAAGACTAGGAATAATTTAAACCTACCGAACAAAGATGTAGAAATAGACATCAAAGTTGGTGATGGTTGGTTTGACAACAATGCTTACTTGTATATGACATATAATGTTACTCACGCAAATGGATCAGATTACACTTCTTACGAAGGCAAATCGAATGTAAAACTAGTTGACAACTTTCCGACACAGTTATGGAGTGCAGTAATTGTTAAGAAGAGAGGACACATTATCTACAGGTTAGAGCATCCGAGCATTTCTTCAACGGTTTTATACCACCTTACCTCTTCTCTCGACGATGACATTAGATTCGAGGGTAATTTCATTAACAATGGTAAGTTACGAAGAAAGGAAAACGAGGTGTTGTATCCGTTAAAAATGTTGGGTGGATTTTTTAAGGATTACAAAGAAATCATGTGGGAAGGTGACTTAACAGTAACATTTGTGGGAAGCGCAAATGCTAGCGATGCCTTGTTTAGATGGTTTTCGCAAAATAATAGTGGTGCTGATATTGAAGGCTCTCGACCAGAGTTGGGTAAAGTAACCATTACCAGTTTAGAGATTAGAGTACCCATTGTTAAGTATGAGCCTAACTATGAACTAGAGCTAAGAGAAAAGATGCTAAAGGACCCCAAGATTCCGATTTCATTTTTTGATCTTCAGACGCAGGAAATAGCAGGAATTAGTGGTAAGAGAAACTTTGAGCTAGATATAACGAATTACTACAACTCTATGGAGTTTGACATGCCTTACTTTGTGTTTGTGGTGTTTCAGACCAACAGGAAAGGAAACCAAGATGCTGATTCATCAGTGTATGATCACGTGCATCTCCAAAACATTTATCTAAAGAATGGCAGAAATGAGATATTTCCTGAAGAACTGTGGAACATTGACCCTCCAGACACTTGTTTGAAGGCATACAATGCATTTGCAGACTTTAAGAGAATAACTGAATTGAAGGCTGACCATAAAATTAGTGCATTCAATTTCATTAATTCGTACCCTGTATATGTAATAAATATGAGTAGACGCAAGAATGTTGTCACTGCTCAAAAAACAGCGATGAAGTTGTCAGCGACTTTTAATGCGCCTATTCCTGATAACACTTTGGCGTACATCATTATGTATGGTAAGAGAAATTTGACTTACGACCTTAAACATGGACTAATTACTGAAAACTTTTGATGGTGAAGATTAAATTTTAATGGTTCATTAACCATTAAAAAATAAGGTAGACGTAAACCATAGAGTTTAAGATAAGTTAAGGCTAATAATAAAGGTAGACACAAACCATTTCCTGCGTGAAAATAATAATTAGACTAAGGTAGACACAAACCATTTTCCTGCGGAAAATAAGAAATTGAGAATTGTTTTTTAAGGTAGACACAAACCATTTTCCTACGGAAAATAAGAAATAATTTTAAGGTAGACTTCCACCACATCTCAGTAGATAATAAAAATGTTTATTCATCCTTAAAAAATCGTTGGTAACTTTTATGGATAATTTCACCACAGATTTAATGCTGTTTTCTGGTAATTTTAATTTAGGATAATGGTTGGTTTTAACCAGGAATTTGACTGTTATTTAGGGTAGTTGTGAACCTTAATTTTTCTCAGAACTTTTGAGTAGGTTTTAATGGTTACTTAGAGCCATATTTTTAATAAATGTTTGTGGCATTTCTTTAATCTTGTTATGGTTAGTTTTAAGCATTACTTTTGATTGCGTTTTATGGTTACTTAGAACCGTAAAATATCTTTATGGTTGGGGTGTTAATTTTTTAAATTTTTATGGTTGTTTTCAACTTTAAAAGAGATTACTTTTGGAAACCTCATTGGCGAGGTTGTGGTTGGTTTGATCCATAACTTTTGATTGCGTTTTATGGTGAGATTAGATCTTAAACAAGGTCACCCTACAGATAAGCAAAATACTTTTTAAGGTAGACTTGGACCTTAAAAAAGAAATAATTTTATGGTCAAAATGAACCCTAGAAGAGGGGGTGTTCCCTATACACCCACATACTACTCGAATTTTTACTTACATTTGGGGGGGAGAACTATATCTATCTCCAACCTCGATAAACTCCAATTTATGTGGCACACTCTCTGCCGCTCGCTTGCACTGCATTTCAGCAAGAATAATTCATTCACAATATCTATCAAATTTCGTATAGGTTTTAGGCAACTGATAGCACACGAAAATTATTTTGACATCTGGATGATATACAGAACGTTTTTTACTATCATGGTAGAAGGATCTACAGATTTTTCAATGGAACAAAATAATTTTTTAAGGCCGTTGATACTCGATGAAAGGAAAATTTTTGTGGGTATGCAACAACCTAAGTGATCAAAGTAGATGCTTCCTTATACAGGCAATGATCTTTTTACAAGATAATTTTAACTACAGTCAGCATTCTCTTGAAATTTCAAAAGCTTGAGAATGTTAGTGAGCTGAAGTAGTATCAGCTTCTCTATGTTAAACAAGCCAATTTTATATGTCAGCAAGAGAAATTTAAGAGTTATTCTGTACTCGCCACTCATGATGCTCCACTGAGGAAAGGAAATGTTAAATCATCAGACGGAAATGAATCTCCACTTCCGTCACAATTTCTATGGGAAAAGAAAAGGATCGCAGTGGAAACATAGGAAACGATTTTCTCCCTCTGCTTAAATGGTCTGAGAGGCCTCAAACAATTCACTTACCATGCCTTTACTCATACTTCCATTGAGATTGAAGTGCTGATAAATATCTCACGACATAGCCGTCAGTCGAAAAAACTACAAATAACGAAACTTGTCTACCTTGAAGGGGGAAACCGGATGGCGCTATGGTTAGCCCGCTAGATGGCGCTGCCGTAGGAACCCTCATTTTTTATTACATATTCCTGTAGTACGTAAAGAAGTATGAATGTTTTAGCTGGACCATTTTTTTCGCTTTGTGATAGATGGCGCTATAATAGTCACAAAGATATGGCTCACAATTTTAGACGAACAGTTGGTAACAGGTAGATTTTTTAAATTAAAATACAGAACATTTTATTTCAGTTGTTCCAATGTGATACATGTACCTTTGTGAACGTATTATTTCTGAGAACGCATGCTGTTACAGCGTGATTACTTGTAAATACCACATTAATGCAATAAATGCTCAAAATGATGTCCGTCAACCTCAATGCATTTGGCAATACTTGAAACGCATTCCTCTCAACAGCGAGTAGTTCGCCTTCCGTAATGTTCGCACATGCACTGACAATGCGCTGACGCATGTTGTCAGGCGTTGTCGGTGGATCACGATAGCAAATATCCTTCAACTTTCCCCACAGAAAGAAATCCGGGGACGTCAGATCCAGTGAAGGTATGGGCCATGGTATGGTGCTTCTACGACAAATCCACTTGTGAAGAAATGTGCTATTCAATACCGCTTCAACCGCACGCGAGCTATGTGCCGGACATCCAGCATGTTAGAAATACATCGCAATTCTGTCATGCCGTGAAACATCTTGTAGTACCATCGGTTGAACATTACGTAGGAAATCAGCATACATTGCACCATTTAGGTTGCCATCGATACAATGGGGGCCAATTGTCGTTCTTCCCAAAATACCGCACCATACATTAACCCTCCAAGGTCGGTGATGTTCCACTTGTCGCACCATCGTGGATTTTCCGTTGCCCAATAGTGCATATTATACCGGTTTAGGTTATCGCTGTTGGTGAATGACGCTTCGTCGCTAAATAGAACGTGTGCAAAAAATCTGTCATCGTTCCGTAATTTCTCTTGTGCCCAGTGGAAGAACTGTACATGACGTTCAAAGTCGTCGCCATGCAATTCCTGGTGCATAGAAATACGGTACGGGTGCAATCGATGTTCATGTAGCAATCTCAACATCCACGTTTTTGGGATTCCCGATTGTCACGCAATTTTTCTACTACTGATGTGCGGATTAGCCGCGACAGCAGCTAAAACATTTACTTAGGCATCATCATTTGTTGCAGGTCGTGGTTGACGTTTCACATGTGGCTGAACACTTCCTGTTTCCTTAACTAACGTAACTATCCGGAAACGCTCCTGACACTTGGATGATGTCGTCCAGGATACCGAGCAGCATACATGGCATACGCCCATTGGGCATTTTGATCAATATAGCCATACATCAACACGATATCGGCCTTTTACGAAATTCGTAAACGGTCCATGTTAACGCGGTAATGTATCACGAAGCAGATACCGTCCGCACTGGCGGGATGTTACGTGGTACCACGTCCTTATATATATATATATATATATATATATATATATATATATATATATATATATATATATATATATATATATATATATATATAGACTGGTTAGATGCGGCCCGCCACGAATTCCTTTCCTTTGCTAACCTCTTCATCTCAGAGTAGCACTTGCAACCTACGTCCTCAATTATTGGCTTGACGTATTCCAATCTCTGTCTTCTTCTACAGTTTTTGCTCTCTACAGCTCCCTCTAGTACCATGGAAGTCATTCCCTCGTGTCTTAGCAAATGTCCTATCATCCTGTCCCTTCTCTTTATCAGTGTTTTCCACATATTCCTTTCCTCTCCGATTCTGCGTAGAACCTCCTCATTCCTTACCTTATCAGTCCACCTAATTTTCAACATTCGTCTATAGCACCACATCTCAAATGCTTCGATTCTCTTCTGTTCTGGTTTTCCCACAGTCCATGTTTCACTACCATACAATGCTGTACTCCAGACGTACAAACTCATAAATTTCTTTCTCAAATTAAGGCCGGTATTTGATATTAGTAGACTTCTCTTGGCCAGAAATGCCTTTTTTACCATAGCGAGTGTGCTTTTTATGTCCTCCTTGCTCCGTCCGTCATTGGTTATTTTACTGCCTAGGTAGCAGAATTCCTTAACTTCATTGACTTCGTGACCATCAATCCTGATGTTAAGTTTCTCGCTGTTCTCATTTCTACTACTTCTCATTACCTTCGTCTTTCTCCGATTTACTCTCAAACCATACTGTGTACTCAGTAGACTGTTCATTCCGTTCAGCAGATCATTTAATTCTTCTTCACATTCACTCAGGATAGCAATGTCATCAGCGAATCGTATCATTGATATCCTTTCACCTTGTATTTTAATTCCACTCCTGAACCTTTCTTTTATTTCCATCATTGCTTCCTCGATGTACAGATTGAAGAGTAGGGGCGAAAGGCTACAGCCTTGTCTTACACCCTTCTTAATACTAGCACTTCGTTCTTCATCGTCCACTCTTATTATTCCCTCTTGGTTGTTGTACATATTGTATATGACCCGTCTCTCTCTGTAGCTTACCCCTAATTTTTTCAGAATCTCGAACAGCTTGCACCATTTTATATTGTCGAACGCTTTTTCCAAGTCGACAAATCCTATGAACGTGTCTTGATTTTTCTTTAGCCTTGCTTCCATTATTAGCCGTAACGTCAGAATTGCCTCTCTCGTGCCTTTACTTTTCCTAAAGCCAAACTGATCGTCACCTTGCGCATTCTCAATTTTCTTTTCCATTCTTCTGTATATTATTCTTGTAGGCAGCTTCGATACATGAGCTGTTAAGCTGATTGTGCGATAATTCTCGCACTTGTCAGCTCTTGCCGTCTTCGGAATTGTGTGGATGATGCTTTTCCGAAAGTCAGATGGTATGTCGCCAGACTCATATATTCTACACACCAACGTGAATAGTCGTTTTGTTGCCACTTCCCCTAATGATTTTAGAACTACACAAATATGTAATAAAAATGGGGGTTCCTATTTTTAAAAAAAACGCAGTTGGTATCCGTTTAACCTTTGACACCGCCATCTAGAGGGCCAACCATAGCGCCATCTCGTTTCCCCCTTCAAGCTAGACGAGTTTCATTCTTTGCAGTTTTTTCATTTGATGCTTATTTTGTGAGATATTTGGCCTGGTCACAATCAATGGATCACCCTGTATAAACAGGCAGAATGCGGCGCTGCGGTCGGCATCTCCTCCATACTAAAGTCTGGTGCAGTTGTTAGATCGGTTACTGCTGCTACAATTGAAGGTTACCAAGATTTATGTAAGCTTCAACGTGATGATATATCTCCCTCCTCACTCCTCGCCGTGATTCGGTGCTCATCTCCCCCAGCCCTACCCTCCACACGGACTTCCTTTCCCGCATCCCTGTCACCCGCCTTGGCCCTAATGCCTCCCTCACCCCTGCTCCTTCCCCGTCGCCCTCCCGCCAACCCCAACACCCGTGTCGCCCGCCGACCCTCACCGCCGTGATCACTCGGCTTAGTCCGGCGATCACGGAGGAGGAGGTGTTGGCGGAGCTCGAGGCGCATCCCCATCTGGTTCGCCGCATTCATAACTCCGCCGGCCCCACCCGCCTTATGTGGGTCTTTTCCGAGCACGCCCCCTCCATCGACCGTCACCTGAAGGAGGGTGCCCTTCTCTTTCACCGCCGCTACCTAGTTGACCCTTCCTGTTCCCCTCCTCAATCCCTCCACTGCCAGAGGTGCTTGGGGTATAATGCACACCCTACATCTGAGTGTCGCGAGGCCCCCACCTGCCCGCACTGTAAGCAAGCCCACTTTCTCAGGCAGTTCCCCAATCTCCAGTCCCCCCTCCTGTAATACCTGTAACCTCCCTCACCGCACTTACTACCAGAAATGTAAGGCCCGACCCCCTCCTACCACTCCTGAGCTCACCGTTCCTGTCCGCCCTCTGGATGCCTCCACCCCTCCCGGCAATTCCATTTGTCCACCCCCTACTGCAGAGGACATCATCAGATTCCTCACCATCGTCCTTCAGAATGTTCATCCTTTTCAGCGCCCCCACACCCTCCAATAGGTATACCTCGCCGCCCGTTCCGTTTTCCACCTGAAAATGTACGCCACCTTCTCCAACAACCAGGTCCATTTCACCTTCTTGTCTAAATCCCCGTCATGGCATGACAGCACCGTATCCTTTTCAACAACATCCGCTCCCTTCCTGCCAACAACAACCTCTTCCTGCACACCCTTGCCACCGACCACGTGGACGCCTTCCTCCTCAATGAAACCTTCCTCCAACCCCACCACACCGTCCACACTTTGCCATACCTCCTTCACCGTTCTGATAATCCTCTCCAGACTGCGTGTGGCGGAGTTGCCATTGGTCACCACCGCCAGATCCCTGTTCGGCTCCAACCTCTCCTTCCCGACCCCACCGAACACCTGATCCTTAGTCTCTTCTTCCCCAGCCTTACCATTACCTGCACCACCATCTATGTCCGCCCTAACGCCCCTATTCCCTTCGACTTCCTCTCCCACAATGACCGCACCTTCTCCTCCTATGTGATCGCCGCCGACCTCACCATCCACAGTCGTTCCACCGCCCTGTTATGGCGGTGGCATCGGTTCCTCTCCTCCCATCAAGGCGACCTCATCCCCTTCCCCAGCACACCCATTCTGAATCAAACTCCACTCCTGATGTTGTCCTTTCCTCCGCCAAACTCTTTGGCCGCATAACGATGGATGTCCTGGAAACTATTGGTAGCGACCATCTCCCTGTCCTCCTCACCATTTCAGACGGTCGTCGCCCCCGCCCCGACCCTCGTCATGACCCTCCCCCTAAGTACGTCCATGACTATTCCCATGCCTACTGGGATACCCTCTCCACCCAGGTCGATAGCCACCCCTTCACTTAACGTCACCCTGACGATGTAACCCATGCCGCCACCTTTCTTCAGCAGACCTTGTCGCCATTAACCCCCACTGTCCTGCCTTACCCCCACAGGCCGTCCTCCTCCTCCGTGAATCCCGCTGTCTCTACCATGCCTTCCTCCAGCGTGTGACCCGGACACACCACGACACCACTGGCAACTCCAACGACACATTCGTAATTTGCTCCCAGCCAAGAAACGCTGGGACTGGCGACAGACATGCACCCGTTTAAATGCTACCCTACCTTTCCACTCATCCAAGTTCTGTCGCCTTACCGGAACTAAACCCTCCCCCTGCTATCCTCTTCTCCATGATGATCACCCCTTCCCTGACACCCTTAGTAAGGCTAATCACTTTGCCTTCTACCTGTCTGATGTCTTTTCCATCCCTGATGATATCCAGTTCGATTACTCCCTCTTCCCAGATGTCCACGATCGAACTGACACCTCTTTCCCTCCGCTCGCACCTAGTTCCCAGTACTTGGACAACATTACACACACGGAACTCAATGCCCCAATCACTACACAGGATCTCATTGCTACACTCCGCACAAAACGCAACACCGCTCCTGGTCACGATCGCGTCACCTATCGTCACCTTCGTGAAGCTTCTGCCTCTTTCCTCTCCACCTTGGCCAGGCTCTACAATGTAGTCCTGTCCACCGGTTACTACCCCGACCTGTGGAAAACCTCCCATATCCTGATGTTCCTTAAACCTGGCAAACCGCTGTCCGCCGTCTCTTCCTACCGTCCCATCAGCCTTACCTCGGTCTTCAGCAAGGTCCTCGAATCTATCCTCACCTGCCGCATCCACCAGCATCTCCGCCAGCACCGCCTCCTTCCGGTTACCCAGTGTGGCTTTCGGCCATCCTTCTCTTCTGATGACCTTCTCCTTCACCTCACACATCTTCTTCCCGACCAGCTTAATTCCCGTCGCTCCGCTATCTTCCTCTCCCTGGACCTCGAACGAGCTTATGATCGCATATGGCATTCCGGTCTCCTCTTCAAACTCCAAACCTTCTCCCTTCAAATTAACTATGTCCGTCTGATCGGCTCCTTTCTCTCCCACTGTCCTTCCTACGTCACCATCCATAACACAGATTCCTACACCTCTTTTCCCTCCGCTGGTGTGCCCCAAGGCTCCGTCCTCTCCCCCCTTCTGTACATTTTGTATACGGACGACATGCCGCCGCCGTCACCCCCCGTCCACCTTCTCCAGTTTGCCGATGACACCGCCTTCCTTGCCCTTGCCCCCACGCTGCAGCGCTCCCAACACCCTCTCCAATCCCATCTTGACCATTTCACTGCTTGGTGCAACCAGTGGTTGCTCATGGTCAATCCCTCCAAAACCCAGGCGATCATTGTCGGCAAAACCACCCCTTCCTTCCACCTCCTTGATTTCTATCTCACCATCTATGGCCGTCCTATCGCCCTCACTTCCACCCTCAAGTACCTTGGCGTCACCCTCGACCGTCACCTCTCCTGGACACCCCATCTCCGGACAATCCAAGCCAAGGCACACTCCCGAATCCGTCTCCTCAAGCTCCTTTCGTGCCGTACGTGGGGTCTGGACCCGTCCATCATCCTCCACACCTATAAATCCTTCATCCGCCCTATCCTCTGCTACGTCCATCTGGCCTAGATCTCCGCCCCCCCCTACCTTTTATAAATCCCTTCAAATCCTTTAACGCCATGCTCTCCGCCTCGCCTATCGCATCCGTCTCCCCTTCCCCACGCAGACCCTGTACGATCTCATTCCTTTCCCCCACCTCCTCCTTTTCCTTGAAAGGATACAGATGCTGTACACCTCACGCAAACTCGACCCACCTCACCCGCTTGTCTCGCCCATCCTCTCCCACCCCCGCCCACTGCCGCACCTGTATTCCCAAGTCCCACCTGGTCTCCATCTCTCCACCCTCCTTACCCTCTCCCAAGGTGGCTTCCGCCAGCTCCCCTTCCCTGATGATGTCCTTCTCCCCTTCATCTACCCCTCCTATCAACTTTGATCCTCCCCACCCCCACTCCTGTGTCCTCTCCTCTTGGCACCCTCCCTCCCTTCTCTTTCCTTTCCCCCGTCCCCTTCCTCCACCCCTCTTCCCCCGTGCTCCCCCCTTTTTTCCTCCCCTCCCCCTATCTCCCTTGCCCATGGCATCTGCCCTCCCGTCTCTCTGTCCCACTCTCCTTCCTCCTCCCCCTCCCTTGGCAGGTCCCCGGACTCGCACGCGCTCAGTGAACATTCGCGCGCAGGAGATCATCGCCATCAGTGTCTCGCGTGTGTGCCTTCGTTTTGTGTTTAGTGTTCTTTCGCAGTCACGCCACCACTGTTCACGTGTGCCGTCGCAGTCATCCGTGTTATGTGCACTGTGTCAAGAAGTGTTAGTGTTTTTTTTCATCCAGCGTGAACGGCTTCATGATTATTGTTTTTTGTATCTACATTTTTTGCCATCCGTTTTTATTATATTGTCTGTGCCACCTATTTGTCATATTATTGTACCACTCAAGGCTGAAGAGCAGCGTAATATGCTGCTGCTAGCCCGCCTCGTATGAGGTGATTAAAATTACAATAAAGAAAAAAAAATGATGATATAGTCGGCGCTCGAGAGATGGGATACAGCACCTCCGAGGTAATGGCGAAGTGGGGATTTTTCCCGTACGACCATTTCAGGGGTGTACCGTGAATATCACAAATCCGGCAAAACATCAAATCTCCAACATTGCTGCGACTGCAAAAAGATCCTGCAACCAACATCGCCTGAAAAGAATAGTTCAACATGACACAAGTGCAATCCTTTCGCAGATTGCTGCAGATTTCAATGCTGGACAATCTACAAGTGTCAGGGGGAGAACCATTCAACGAGACTTCATCGATATGGGCTTTCGGAGCCGAAGACCCACTCGTGTACCGTTAACTGCACGACACAAACCATAACGCCGCACCTGGGCCTGACAACAAAGACATTGGACTCTTAATGACTGGAAACGTGTTGCCTGGTCGGACGACTCTCGTTTCACATTGTATCAAGTGGATGGACGTCTACAGGTATGAATCCATGGACCCTGCATGTCAGCAGGCGACTGTTCAAGCTGGTGGATTTCCTGTAATGGAGTGGGACGCGTGTAGTTGGAGTGAGACTCCTGATGTATAGATACGAGTCTCATAGGTGACATGTACTTAACCATCCTGTCTGCTCACCTGCATCCATTCATGTCTATTTTGCATTCAGACGGGCTTGGGCAATTCCAACGGGAAATGCAACACTCCACACGCCCAGAATTGCTGCAGAGTGGCTCCAGAGTATATCTGAAATGCCTTGCAACGAGCTGTCCAAAAGAGATCTGCACCCCCTCGTACTCTTACTGACTTATGGACATCACTCCAGGAGTCATGGTATCAATTCCCTCCAGCACTACTTGAGACGGTTGTCGAGTCCATGCCACCTCGTTCAAATGGTTCAAATGGCTCTGAGCACTATGAGACTTAACATGTGAGGTCATCAGTTCCCTAGAACTTAGAACTACGTAAACAAGGGTGGCAGTAAGGAAAACGTGCGGTGCAACCATCGGCTGCACTGTCATGTTGGTTTACACATCGCTACTAGGTTCTAGGCGCTTCAGTCCGGAACCGCGCTGCTGCTAAGGTCACAGGTTTGAATCCTGCCTCGGCCATGGATGTGTGTGCTGTCCTTAGTTGGGTTTCAGTAGTTCTAAGTCTAGGGGACTGATGACCTCAGATGGTAAGTCTCATAGTGCACAGAGCTATTTGAACTATTTTGAGCAACTAGTCGTATCGCATAGCGTATAACCTCAGTAGGAACCCCACATTTCATTGAGAAGCAACAGTCATAGTTTTCCAAGCATACAAATTGCCCTGTGGAGTGTCAGAAGCAGATACAGAGGCCCAATGGTGCTAGTTATTGTTGTAGTTGCTGATGTTGTGGTATAGAGACAGAGAACACACTACTGACATTCTCTCTGTCTCCACTTACGCTGGCTGTATCATGCACACGACTTTTATGGAAACACGTACCAAGTTTTCATCTGCCGAAAATAAAAAAGTCAAAAGCTACTCACTATCTGACCAATAGGATCAGTGGACATTAGTATGGAGTGTGTATGGCGACTTGAACTGTTCTGGGGACACTTCCAATTATGGTTCCGAATGTCTGTGGAAGACTGGCAGTCCATCCTTCCTCAAGAGGCTCTAGAGCGAGGTCGACGTTCAATGTCAAATGGTGCAAATGGCTCTGAGCACTATGGTACTTAACTTCTGAGGTCATCAGTCCCCTAGAACGTAGAACTACTTAAACCTAACTAACCTAAGGATATCACACACATCCAAGCCCGAGGCAGGATTCGAACCTGCGACCGTAGCAGTCGCGCGGTTCCCGACTGAAGCGCCTAGAACCGCCGGCTGCCACTACTCGATATAAGGAAAGTGTACCAGTTTCTTTGGCTACTCAGTGTAATAAGACCTCTGATTTAGGAGATACTTGAATGTCACTGTAGCCTCTTCGAGACCGCATAGCACCCTCCTTATGCTGATGAACGAATACTCATTCTTCAACAGAGAGGAATGAGACTTTCCATTTCTTTGCGACCACTCCGTGCTAACAGATTATCCTAGTCCTTTCTGCTAACGTCTTCATAGACCCAAGTTTCTGAAGTGCATGTTGACTTAAATTATCTTCCAAATAACGGTCCGTGTGACTAGATTTTCGTTGTAGCGCAGTGGCTCAGTTTACCATCTTGGGTTATCTGTCAATTTCAGTAATTTTAATCTCTCATGTCTTAACCCAGAAACTTGTAATTAATTCAGTAGTAACTGATAAAGTATGTGTACAACAACGGGGTAATCATGACGTGAACGCACGTTTCGCGCTGTCGTCTTAAAGAAATTTTCCAGAGACCTCTAATTGCTAATTAAATGTTTACTGTCGCTGCTGCGAGTATTTTTAGGGCGCCTGGCCAATTCCAGGCGGGCAGACACGCAAGCGGCCGCTGCGCTGCCCTGGGCTCCAGTTGCTCTCCGGGCGCAGCCATTACCCGTGATTAATGGCGCACATGTGAGTCGTGTCAGCTCCCGCTGTCGTAGTGCTCTCAACATGCTTCGCCGCCGGCGGAGCCGCGGATGGCTCTTACATAAGGTCTGCGCCGACCTCTGTCCCATTTACTAAAGTACTGCATCTCTAACAGCCCCTGTTGAAGGGACCCGACATGCAATATTAGTACCATAAAATTCCAAACATAGACGTACCCACGCTGCCACAACTTAGCCTAATGATACTTACTACTGAAGGGCGTCCATCAGCTGTTTACGGTATGTTGCATGCTTCCATTTTTCGTTGTTACGAAAGCAAGTGCATGTTGTCTCTCTAGGTAACCTTTACCAGTATTTAAGAAACAACGAACTGTAGGTCTTGAGTCTTCATAGCCTTTGATGTAGTTGGTCTATGCCACTGTGATACATATTCTTGATGCAAACATATAAACACACGGCCACTACGGTGGTCATATTGCACTCTATGACAAAAAAAGAAAACGACGGACGAGGAGGAGTTAGCCGAATGGGACGTTAATCGGTAGATCTGATGTACATGGACAGCCCAACAAATGATTACAGTTTCAGAAACGTTGTACATTACTGGCCATTTAAGTTGCTACATCAGGAAGATGACGTGCTACAGACGCGAAATTGAACCGACAGGAAGAAGATGCTGTGATTTGCAAATGATTAGCTTTTCAGAGCATTCACACAAGGTTGCCGCCGGTGGTGACACCTACAACGTGCTGACATGAGGAAAGTTTCCAACCGATTTCTCATACACAAACAGCAGTTGACCGGCGTTACCTGGTGAAACATTGTTGTGATGCCTCGTGTAAGGAGGAGAAATGCCTGCCGTCACGTTTCCGACTGTGATAAAGGTAGGATTGTAGCCTATCGCGATTGCGGCTTATCGTATCCGGACATTGCTACTCTTATTGGTCGAGATCCAATGACTGTTAGAAGAATATGGAATCGGTGGGTTCAGGAGCGTAATACGGAACGCCGTGCTGGATCCCAACGGCCTCGTATCACTAGCAGTCGAGATGACAGGCAACTTATCCGCATGGCTGTAGCGGATCGTGCAGCCACGTCTCGATCCCTGAGTTGACATATGGGGACGTTTGCAAGACAACAAGCATCTGCACGAACAGGTCGACGACGTTTGCATGGACTATCAGCTCGGAGACCATGGCTGCGGTTACCCTTGAGGCTGCATCTCAGACAGGAGCGGTCGCGACGGTGTACTCAACGACGAACCTGGGTGCACGAGTGGCAAAACGTCATTTTTTCGAATGAATCCAGGTTCTGTTTACAGCATCATGATGGTCGCCTCCGTGTTTGGCGACATCGCGGTGAACGCACAGTGGAAGCGTGTATTCGTCATCGCCACACTGGCGTATCACCCGGCGTGATGGTATGGGGTGCCATTAGTTACACGTCTCGGTCACCTCCTGTTCGCATTGACACCACTTTGAATTGTGGACGCTACATTTCAGATGTGTTATGACCCGTAGCTCTACCCTTCTTTCGATCCCTCCGAAACCCTACATTTCAGCAGGATAATGCACGACCTCATGTTGCATGTCATGTACGGGCCTTTCTGCATACAGAAAAAGTTCGACTGCTGCCTTGGCCAGCAAATTCTCCAGATCTCTAACCAATTGAAAAGGTCTGGTCTATGGTGGCCGAGCAACTGCCTCGTCGCAATACGCCTGTCACTGCTCTCGATGAACTTTGGTGCCGTGTTGAAGCTACAAGGGCTGCTGTACCTGTACACGCCATCCAAGCTCTTTTTTACTCAATGCCCAGGCGTAAAAAGGCCGTTATTACGGCCAGAGTTGGTTGATATGGGTACTGATTTCTCAGGATCTATTCATCCAAACTGCGTGAAAATGTAATCATATGTCATTTCTAGTTTATTTGTCCAATGAATACCGGTTTATCATCTGCATTTCTTCTTGGTGTAGCAATTTTAATAGCCAGTTGTGTATACTTTATTCAAGAGAGCTTCACATACTGAGCATGTCAGTAACTCGTTGGTCCACCTCTGCCACTCGTGCTAGCAGTTATGCGGCTTGGCATTCATGTACAGAGTTATTGGATGTCCTCCTAAGGGACACCGTGACGACTTCTCCCTAAATAGCCCATTACATCGTATAAATCCCAAGCTGGTAATGTTCCAACAGTTCTTAATTGGAGAGAGAGCTGGCGACCTTTTGGCCAAGTCAGGGTTTGGCCAGCAGGAAACCCAGCAGTAGAAACTCTCGCTCTGTGCTGATTGGCATTATGTTGCTGAAATGTAAGACGAGGATGGCTTCCCACGAAGGGCAGAAAACAGGGGTGTAGAATGTTGTCGACGTACTGCTGTGCTGTAAGGGTACCGCTTATGACTATCAAAGGGGTCGTCTATGAAAAGAAATGGCACCTAAAACGATCACTCCTGTTTACCATGCCGTATAGCGGGCGACAGTCAGGTTGGTATCCTATCGCTGTCCAACACGTCCCCAGACGTGTCTTCGGCCTGGCATCTCATTGACTGGAGTACAATTGTATTTAGTCACGTGTCCCTCTAAGAATTTAGGCTTGTTGATCATCAAAGACGTGTCTCGACTATAAAGGTTACCCCGACAGGCAGCGGGATACCAACCTGACTATAGCCGACCGTACGGTTTGAGAACCAGGAGAGATGGTCTGGGTGCGCCACTTTTTTTCTCATGCTAGTACTCCTCTTGTTATCGTTTGTGACATTACTGCAAAGTGATACGCAGACGATATTCTACGTCCCGTTTTGTTGACCTTCATGACACGCCATCCTGAGATTAAATTTCAGCAAGATAATGCCCGCGCGCACACGGTAAGAGTTTCCACTGATTGTCTTCGCGTTTGCCAAACCCTACCTTGGCCAGACAGGCGCCGGATATATTCCCAATTCAGAACGTTTTGGTCATTATGGGCAGAGCTCTCCAACGAGCTCTGGGTTTTGTCGATGTAACGCGCCAGTTAGGCAGAATTTGTGACGATATCCCTAAAGAGGACAGCCTACATCTCTGTAAATCAGTGCCAAGCCGAGTAACTACTTGCATGAGGGTCAGAGGTGGACTAACGCGTGATTGACATGGCCAATTTGTGAAGCTCTTTCTCTTGAATAAATACATCCAGTTTCTCTGAAAATGTAATCATTTATTTTTCGCTACGTGTGGATTACATTTACCATTTGCCTCCTCGTTGCTATAATTCCTTTGCGGGGAACAGCTTTTTTGCTTTTTTTCCTTCTTTTTTAATGTGTTTACATGTTTCCTTTTTTTAAGAAAACAATATTTTTGAAGTTATACTTAATCTTTTCTTACCTTGGATTTCTCTTTTCACACTTGAAGTAGGGGAAAATTGTTTCATGAAGTGGAAGTTAATGTGTTTCTTTCACTCACTGGATTTTTTGTGTAGTAAACTGAACAAGAAAGTGAAAATGGTTAACTAACAAAGAGCCACTTACCACCAGAGTGATGCTTGTACAGAACCATTAGCAGTGGTGGTTAAGTGTAACGAACTGCACTCCTTCATTCTCTCTGTAGTCATCTCATTTCTCATACTGGGCTGAATGGTATATTTTTCTGCTTCTAAACATCAAGAAATGGCTAGAAGTCAATAAATTTTGTCGACTGCTAAGTTTACGTGATTTGTGAAATGGTATTATGTTGTATCAAATTCCTATCGAAAGGAATATAAAAAACAATGTTCATATCATTCATCCAGATATGCAGAAATCGATTCATATCATATTCAGAAATACTTTCACAAAAATTCGATTTCATGTCTATCAAACTCAGTGCATTAGAGATGTATCGCAGACGTGCAGGATTTTGTTAAGCTACTGCTCAAACACCGCAAGCCATTTAATCTGTAGAGGTGGCGTCACCTACCATAGAGTGTAATGCAGTTATCGAAGTTCCCTTCACTATATTTAATTGTGGTCAGTAGATATCTGCTGACTAAAGTACCCATGATCAACTAATATGTATCTTTATTTGTAACATCGTTTTGACTACTGGCATTATCTGTTCTGTTATTAGATTTCAGGAACATAAAAGTGAGGGGTTTTTGTCACACATTATGAGGCTACAGAAGATGAAAATTTAATTTATGACAAACATCTCTCATTCTCATGTCTCTTTAAACTTACAGATCTGATGATGACAGTAGAGGAAACAACGTTATAAATAAAAACATATATTAAGTTATGTAGACGGCTTCATTCACAAAATGACCACAATAAGAGCTGATTAATACAGGTAATTCATTTGCGTTATTGATTATTTTATCAGTAAATAGCCAAGCTGACAGCGTAGGGTGATTTCAGCTATTATGGGAAAAAATGTACGAAGAGGTATAAATAACAATCCTGAAATAACGGCGTTCATTTAGACTTTGAATGTAGTTTCGCCCACATGAAACTTTAGAGGGTTTTGATTAACACTCAAGGACTCAATCATATCTGTTTTAAAATGAAATCTAATTTTCAATTCACAGAAAATACACATCGTAACAAAATATTCAAATAAATTATGGGAATGCAGCCGGGTGACGTCCTTGGCAACCGTCAAGATTATGAGAGGTGGACCAACCGTAATTTTCAAGGCTCAAACGCAACATAAACACCCGGTAGATGGAGCAACATCAACGAGGAAGCAAATGGCGCGGTATGCAGAGAGATAACGCACCCGCAAACAACTAGCGCTATCACGCAGAGAAAGATAAATAAGAAACTTCTTGCCAGATTAAAACTTTCTGCAGGACCGAGACTCGAACTCAGGAAATGACGACCCGTCCTCGCAGATTTACTTTCACCGGTACCTCAGCACCTCGTCTGGTCAGGCGTTATCGATAGTGAAATATGAATTATTAAAAGATGAGAACATTCCATTATCTTCTTCTTGTACGAGTCTATAACTCGACATCATTACTGAATATTAAAACCATTTTAAATATACACCGTAGGCTGTCAAATTCCTTGCACGATATAACTTCTATTATGTGTTATATTTCATTACGCGTCAGTTTAGGTTTGTGGCCATTTTCAGATTTTTGTGGTAACAATACTTACAAAGTAAAACAGATTCTTGAAATCGTTACGTTTCGCATATTATAATTCCCGTTACACTACTGACAACTGCAGCGGTGAAATGTGTATCACAGTTAAAAGCTATCCAGTGTTACGTGGGAACAAAACTTGTTGAACGTCGAAAATCTGCAGTTCTTGTACACCTGATACTGCTGACGGAAAAACATTTTGTAACATGTCACTTACCTGAATTATTGTTGGGAAACGTCAATATGTTTACGACATTTTACAAAGAGACGGTATGTACTACCAGAGAGAGCACTACAGTTATCTGGCCACAATACAGGCCATATCATTATTTTGGGGGAAGAAACGTTACATATTATTAATTAAAATTGCTTAAAATAATGTTACAAGTATAATCAGATGTACTCGTTATTTCTGCGTAAAATATGTAGAGGTTTTATTAAAAACTACGCCAGTCGTAAAATTTGTCTCTCAAATTCGTCATTTCTATGACACTTGAATAATTCACAATCAATTCACGAATATGATTACCTGCAATATTCGTTACTAAAAATCCAACTCCGTCTTTACTTGTTTTCCTCATGGTGTAAATAGTGGCTTCTGAATATAAACTCCTCTTAGACGCAAGCAGTACTTATAGGGCGAACCTTGTGTAGCTTCCGCCTCCATAATTCTACCTCGCCATTTACAACTGCCCTATCCAGTTAACCAATACACTAAAATATCTTTGATTAACCCTTGACCGGAAACTACCACGGAAGACTCATCTACTAAACATCCAACAGAAAGTCCACAGTAGACTAGAACTACTAACTGGCTGAACAAAGGGATTGCGACCCTCAACTATTTTCTACCTACAAAACGCTGATCCGTCCTATTATTTCCTATGCCACTGTTAGCCGGACATCTACTTTACCCAAATTCTAATACTCCCAGAATCAGTGAAAACTCTTGACCGCCATGCTCTCCGCCTTGATTTCTGTATCCGTTTACCTTCCCTCACATGGATCCTCTACCACTCTTCTTCCCCCCTCACTGAACATCTTCACTAGCCGCAAACTCGATTCCAATGGAGCCTTGGTTTCCCCTTGCTGCTGTGCCTACACCCACATAGCCGATCGTGTCTACACCTGTACAATCCTCCTATCACAAGGCAACTACAACCGACTGCCTCTCCTAAACTATGAAAGGCGCTTCGATACTTATTCACCCTACCAGCTATCCAACTCCGCATCAGAGCTCCTCCATCCCTCTTCGCTCTCCATCTTTCCACACTCCTTCTCTTCTTGGCGCCGTGACCCTGCCCAAACATCACACTCTTTGTTTCTTTCTGTCTTCTCAATATATACCCCAGCTCTAGTTACGTTTTCGAAGAATCTAGACAATAGGCCTCTGTATTTATACCCACACTTTGCAACGTTACATATCACACTTCCCTTCTACAGATCCTTTTTTTCCCAGCACAGGTCCTAGCGAAGTGAAACCTACAGTTTAGCGTGGATTCCAAACCACATATCGTTCCTGGTCACTCCTCACATCATTGTGATGTGAAGGCTAGGTTAAAGGCACGCTGAAAATTCCCGTGGACGACTGAGTTTTGGGCCCGTGAACTCTCGTTTTTAGACACGCACTTAACCGATAGACCACCAGGTTTGACACTGTGGTATTATTATTATTATTATTATCATTACTATTATTATATACAGTGAAGCGCCGAAGAACATGTTTAGACATGTGTATTCAAATACAGCGATATGTAAACGTGCAGAGTAGAGTGCTTCAGTTGGCAACGCCTATAAAAGACAAGACTCTGGCGGAGTTGTTAGATCAATTATTGCTGCTACAATGGCAGATTGTCAAGACTTACATGAGTTTAAACGTGGTGTTATAGTCGACGCACGAGCGATGGGACACAGCATCTCCGAGGTAGCGACGAAGTGGGGATTTTCCCGTACGACCATTTCACGAGAGTACCGTGAATATCGGGAATCCGGTAAAACATCAAATCGCCGACATCGCTGCTACCGGAAAAGATCCTGCAAGAACGGAATCAACGACGACTCTAGAGATTCGTTCAACATGACCGAAATGCAACCTTGCCGCAAACTGCTGCAGATTTCGGTGCTGGCTCATCAACAAGTTTCAGCGTGTGAACCACTCGACGAAACATCATCGATATGGGTTTCTGGAGACGAGGGACCACTCGTGTGCCCTTATGACGCCACGACACATAGCTTTAGGCCTCAACTGAGCCAGCCAACACTGACATTGTACTGTTGATGACTGGAAACATGTTGCCTAGTCGGACGAGTCTCATTTCAAATTATATCGAGCGGATGGACGAGTACGGGTATGGAGACAACCTCATGAATCCATGGAACCTGCATGTCAGCAGCGGTCTGTTTAATCACGTGGAGGCTCTGTAATGGTGTGGGACGTGTGCAGTTGGAGTGATATGGGACCCGTGATACGTCTAGATACGACTGTGACAGGTGATACGCTCGTAAGAATACTGTCTGATCACCTGCATCCTTTCATGTCCACCGTGCATTCCGACGGATGTGGGCAATTCCAGCAGGACAATGCGACACTCCACAAGTCCAGAATTGGTGCAGAGTGGCTCCAGGAACACTGTTCTGAGTTTAAACACTTCCGCTGGCCACCATACTCGCCAGATATGAACATTATTGAGCATTTCTGGGAAGCCTTGCAACGAGGTGTTCAGAAGAGATCTTCACCCCCTCGTACTCTTACAGATTTATGGATAGCCCTGCAGGATTCGTGGTGTCAATTTCCTCCAGCATTACTTCAGACATTAGTTGAGTTCATGCTTAGTCGTGTTGCGGCATTTTTGCGTGCTCGCGGGGGCCGTACACGATATTATGTAGGCGTACCAGTTTCTTTGGCTCACCAGTGTTTATATAACAGCACCTAATGAGGAAGGCCATCTAGAGAAATGCATTATATTATTTATCTCGTTTTGTATTATAGAGAGCCGTCTGAAGCGCTTAAGACTTTTCAGATGCATATCTGAGATTGTTTTGGCCGCTTTGTTGATTACAGCTGCCGTAGACTAAAGAGACAGCCCACATGAAAGTAGTTTAAAAGGTTCATAATAGAAATAAGAATAAAATTTTTCCTCGTCTAGTAGAAGTAATCATTTATCAGTATGAGAAACGATCGTCGTAAAAAAGTAGGGGAAATCAGCGTTCGCAGGGGAAGTTTTAAGTGTTCGTTTTTTCGGTGTACTGTTCGGGATTGGAATAATAGAGAATTATTGTGAAGATGGTTAGATGAACTCTTTGCCAAGGACTTAAACGTTATTTGCAGAGTAATCATGTAGATATAGATAACGCACCTCCACGCTCAAAAAGTTTTATGGTAACCCGCTGCAAATAGGTACGCACTAACTTTATAATACTAGCTACTTCACGAATAGTACACTGTATACACTGTATCTCTAGCGTACGTGATCGTTCATCATACACAGATCCACAACGTGAACTCACTAGAAGAAATACTGCAGTGAATTCATTAAAAAGTTTCGTGATAAAATGAAACACATGCAGCCGTCCTTTCGTTGTCATTTATTGTATAGCAACCAGTTTCGGTGACTCAATACGCCATCTTTATGTTTTAACTGACACTTAGGAGGTGAGCTCAAATTTTATACAGGACCTTATCGGGTGCCAACATTAGAAAGTTACATCACGATTACCTGTCATTCGTACATATCACACGAATAACGAGGGTTTCAGAAAGCAGTTGATATAATTGTTAATCTACTATACTAATTTAAGTTGTCAACGGACATGACACTAAAGTGTTTATTAACTTTTATATTGTGTGAGAACAGGTGATTTAATAAAGTGGTTTTGTCATGATTATCTCATCACCTCACTGGGGACAGCCGTTTGCATAGAGGCGGCCACTAATTGGACTGTAGGGAGCATTAAATGTATGGGATGTAAGTGATAAGCCATGGCACAGCTTGTTTCATGTCGGTGGTCGAACACAGGTTTGTACAAACTGAATCCGTGTCGCCGTGGAGGCTAATTGTCAACTAGTGAATGTGCTTTCTGTCGGAAGCGTTTCAGGACTTCACGTTGAGCAGCGAGAAGTAATATTCAGCTTTTGTCCTAGGATGTGTTGCGTTTCATGAGTTAAAATTACAGATTGCGCTCTAACCAGTACTAAAAAAAAATTAAGCGCATTGGAGGATTTCTTTAAAATAAATGTTGTGAATAATGAAAATAAAGACATCCCGGAAGGCACGTGATATAAATCCATTGGAGATGTGACAGAGAAAAATGCACATTCACCTGTTAGTTTTGCTAAACATTACCGGTGTCAATAGAAGCTGGAGATAAAGAAACTTACAAAAATTTTAACACAATAACTGCCATGGAAAAAAATCTTGTTCAAAAATGGAATTGTTCTGTTTCACTAGAAAGGAGACAGGCAAGAACAGTTTGTACAATCCCAACATTCCTTTTTAGTTTTCTGTCACAGTAGTACGTAATCTTCAATGGTCACTAGTCTCGAAACACTTATCGACCGAGGTGGCGTAGTGGTTGGAACACTGGACTGGTATTCAGGAGGACGACGGTCCAAATGCGGGTCCGGCCATCCAGATTTAGGTGTTCCTTGATTTCCCCAAACCGTTCCAGGCAAATGCCGCGATGGTTCCTTTGACAGGAAACAGCCAATTTCCTTCCTCATGCTTGACCCAATCCTGTCTTGTGCTCCCTCTAATGACATCTACGGCGACAACCCGTTAAACATAATCTGCCTTCCTTTAGTTTCATACACCAGGTCAACATAATAAATTGATTTGTTACGTTGACCTGGCGTATGAACATGTGTATGAACAGGTCTTTTCAATGTTCCATTACAATTGTGTTACAGTCAAAGATTTGGCACACAGGTGATGGTTCGAAACTAGTCGAATTTAAAGATTACATGCAACAGTGAGAGAAAACTAAATAAATAATATATACAACATGTTGAATTAGCCTCCAGTTCGTAATAGGCAAGACTAGATTTTCATGAAGCAAAGGAATTTGTTGGTTCCATGACCATATGTAGCAGCAATGATGAGTTGCAACTCGTGAACGAAATTACAGAAAGCAGCACATTGCGAGGGTTTCCTAGATTTGAAAGGAGTAGTTGGATCAAATACAACGAAAGTTTTGCTGACATCCCCTTGGAAAACAAGGAATTCATTAAACCAACTAGTATTCGTGTATGGGTTGGATATACAGTGTAATAGCTATATGTGTATGTGTGGTTTCCGCACTCCTCCTAAACCACAAGACCGATATCAAACAAACAAATACCTTGCTGTCAGAGGATAGGTGGTGGGGAGGTAAGAAGCATCCACCTATCAAAGGAGTCGGGTGACGGAGGAAAAGAAGCACTTCTCGAGGCGCGGAATCTCCAGACTTCACTGACCCATTAGTTGAGGATGAGAGCACTCAGCCACTTGCAACGAACTTTATACACAATTTCAAACCTTAACGAAACCTTCTCGCTGACAACCGCTACAAAATGGCAAAAAGAATAATGTTTATCGCTTATTACTTTTTCGCTGTTCATGCAGTAAAATATCGCCTGAAACCTTATGTTATAATTCATTAATTCTTTACTACTAACAAACATATTGTACAGACACAATTCACATATATCGCTGAATGAAAGTGCAAAATTATATCCTTGTAAGACCCGTACTTCAGGAGGTATGACATCATAGACAGCGATATGCGTGACAACGTGCCGTCTCGTATATGGCGTTTAAATTTATTACTAGGTTGCTACTAATTCCATTCGCAACACATTTAACAGAGGGTATCCCCGTATGCCACTGAGTGTCCATACAAAATTATATTATTGTACGCCACATAGTTCAGGAGTAATGGCACCATAAACATTAAACATAAGGCAGGGAATTTGTGGTAAGGTCTTATGTGACCAAACTGCTGAGGTCATCGGTCCATAGGCTTACACACTACTTAATCTAACTTAAATTTTCGGTAAGAACGACGCACACACCCACGCCCGAGAGAGGACTCGAACATTCGACGGGGACCCCCGCGCTGACCGTGACAAGACGCCCCAGACCGATAAGGCCAGACGCTGGATCCTACAGACATGGATGCACAGCTATAAATACGTAAACGCGTGAGCAACGCTAGGTTTTTCCATTAGTATGCAGATAAAAGTTATAGTTCACAACATCAGGATGTTGGCAAATTGAGAACTGAAACAGGTGTCAAGCGGAAGATTTTGTGTCAGCAACGTTGTTCCCAACGTATTGCCGGCCGCGGTGGTCTCGCGGTTCCTAGGCGCGCAGTCCGGAACCGTGCGACTGCTACGGTCGCAGGTTCGAATCCTGCCTCAAGCATGGATGTGTGTGATGTCCTTAGGTTAGTTAGGTTTAAGTAGTTCTAAGTTCTAGGGGACTAATGACCACAGCAGTTGAGTCCCATAGTGCTCAGAGCCATTTGAACCATTTGAACCCAACGTATTTAAACGAAGTCTCAGGATCTTTAATCTCTGAAATAAGAAGGAAAATGTCGTAATCGAACATATCTGAATCACCTTTCTTTATCGCATGTGATTGTATAGTTTGCTTCTATGTGTAATAAAAGAGCTTAACAAATTAAAAAGTTGGAAAGTAGGCCTGAAATTGAATTATGTGGTTTCTTTGTTGTGGTCTGCGATGCGCAGACTAGTTTGCTGCTGCTCTAGTGGCTAGTCTGTCCTGTGCAAGCGTCTTCGTCACTGCACATCTATTGCTACCTACATCCATCTGAAGCTACCCCCCTGCAGTTTTTACCAACCATACTTCCCTTCATCACTAAAGAAGATAATCCCTTGATGCCTCGGTATGTGTCGTATTAGTCAACATTTTCTTTTAGTCAGGTTGTCTCATAATTTATCCTCCAGTTCGGTTCAGTACCTCTTCAGTTGTTATGTGATACACACAACTAATCTTCAGCATTCTTCTTTAGCACCACATATCAAACAGTTCTATTCGCTCTTAATCTGAACTGTTTACTGACCACGTTCCGCTTCCATCCAAGGCTACGTTCCAGGACAAATACCTTCAAACGAGGCTTCGTAACATTCAAATTTATACAATGTAGGCTTTCACGGCCGGTGTTGTCTTCAGTTAAAATTTTCGGGCTGCGAGGCCGTGGTCGATGTATAAAATTTCCACCTGACGTGTCGTCTCCATCTGCGGGAGACATCTTCTGAGGTCGACCGGACGACCTCAGAAGATGTCTCCCGCAGATGGAAACGAAATGTCAGGTGGAAATTTGATACATCGGCAACTGCCTCTCAGCCCGGAAGTTTCAACTGAAGATTCAAATTTATGTTAGATATTTCTCTTCTTCAGAAACTTTTCTTATTTTTCCATTACCAGTCATCATTTTACACCCTCTCTTATTCGGCCATCATCATTTATGCCTAGAGTTGTAAAACCACTACTGGCTACTGTAGCGTAGACTATGGTAGTTTTTATAGTAGCTTTGGTCAGTTTCCCGTACACTAGGAGTGTTGCATACCTGTCGGGCGTTACCTAATAGCGATCGCTTTCTTCAAGTGCGATCAGTGTCTTCCTAGATTCCCCTAAAGACCGAAGAAGTGAAACGTCTAGAAACTGAGTGAGAATATACAAAGGGACAGGTAAGCTACATAACACTTTTTTTCTACATAGATATCCTCCTGTCTGTTACTTAAAGGTAAACAGCATTTATAGCAAAATTTAAACTTTCAGTGTTTAATTCAGGTTTTATTCGAAAATTAGTGATTTGTAACGTGAAACAGACAGACGTTGTAGTAAAAATAAAGAAAACAATACTGATTTATCATATAAAAAAGGTACAATCAAAAAAGCCAAAACAAAAATATATCAAACATTTCTTTAGTACTCCACTGAACCTATATAAAACATGTTATTGGTATTATTGTGGATGTAAATTGTACTTGCTTCAAAAGTAATTGATTTAAAAACATAAAAACGCTGAAGTTACGTAAATAACTACTGTTTGTTACTTATAAAATGCAATTTATATTCTGTAATGATGTAAAGTACGCAGTGGATTAACACTGAATGACGTGCAGCTCTAATTATGTGCAAAACGAACAACCAAACAAATAAAAAGAAGTCATCGACCCCTAGTTTCTATCTTACATGTTCATTTATGTTTCTTTCCTTATCAGTGCTGCCAGTACTACCAGTAATCCTATCATTTATTGTATCGTTTATTACAGTGTACCAAAACTACCGAACCATAGTTTTGGTAGAGTGCAACTGTGCTTACGTCCAAATAACAAAACTCTAAGTCTGCTACTTCTAGTACTTCACTTCTTAATTTAATTCCCCCGCCGACGCCCCGTTTGACTCCACTACTTTTTCCATTGCCCTTTATTTACTTTAGTTACTGTTAACTTTATAACCTCTTTTCAAGACGCTATCCATTTCATTCAAACCATCTTTAAAAATCTTTACCGTCCGTGAGACAATTACAATGTCATCAGCCAACTTCAAAGATTTTCTTTCTTTTCCCTGAACTATAATTTCCTTTCAAGATTTTTTCAGTGGTTTTCCACGGCTTTGTCAAGATATAGATTCAATTACTTCGAGCATAGGGTAGAACTCTGTCTCACTACCTTCTCAACTACTACTTCCCTTTCATTCAGTTCAAAGGAAGGAAGATTACGTTTAACGTTCGTCGACATTAGAGACGGAGCACAAACTCTGACTGTGTCAACGATCGGGAAGGAAATCGGGCATGTCCTTTCAAAGGAATGATCCAAGCATATTGCTGGAGCGATTTAGGGAAATCACGGAAAACCTAAATCTGGATGACCGGAAGCAGGTTGGAACCGTCATCCTCCAGAACACCGGTCTAGTGTGCTAACCACTGCGCCCCCTCAATATCTTCGACTCTTATTCAATTGTAATCAGTTTACAATAATATATGACCAACACATGGAAAACAAAATGGCACAAACTAGTAATGAAGACATAGATATACATAGGGCACCTGATTGTGGTGACTGGATGTACAGCAAAAGAAATAAATGGAGGAGGAAAAAGTAAAGTAAAATTGAACTTAAAAAATAGAGAGAAAAGCTTCTGAAGCCAGTGAAAAATTGTTTCACTATCAGTGCGTATCAATCTACCACAGTGAGACACGGACTTAAAGGAGAAATCGTTTCGTGAATGAACTTAATGCCCGGTTTCCGAAGAGTTAGGTAGGGGCTTTTTTGAGAGACGTAATGCTGGTGACAGACTTGAAGCTCAGACAACTTCTGGATTCTGAGTAGTTTTACAAAAGAGTGTCACGCTCTTTCCGTATAGAACAGAGACGATGTTATCATTGACGTCGTCACACACCAATTAATGTGCTGTATGACTGCTGGAGTTAATGACAGGCAGTAGTGAAGCTGCTTGGGATACATCATCTTAGCATATCGATTTCCTACGTTCTAAACATAGCTAAGGTAAGCTCATTGCGTGGCATTGCCGTTCCATATTTATCTTGTATGTTTTGATGAGTTTCTTTCAATTCGATCAACATATTCTACTCTTAACTTTTAAAGTCTTTGTATTTTCATTATATATTTATTTCCATTGATTTAGCGAATGTAGTGTAGATGCGCTTCCTTGAAAGTATTAGGTTTAAGTTTCTTTCTTTTTTAACTGCATCCAAAACCTTAAACGATGAAGGGGTTTGTTTATTTTTGTAGATTTAGGGCCATCGAAAGTGAGGTTAAAGCGCTTTTGATGAAATAATCTGATACGAGTATGATTAAAAGAATAAAAATGAAACTGATTAAAATATAATCTCACCTAATATTACATTCACTCCCCTATTTTCGGTCCCATTTTCGCACCCATTCATACCCAGACAAGAAGAATGTAATGGTCTAAGTTGTACAGGTCGTAGAGGATTCTAATGTGGTACTTTGAAACATGTGATTTAGGGTTGGAAGTGAATATTCAGTTTTCTGTTAACACAGACCACTCACAAATTATAGGAAAAACTTAATCCCATATCAACTGTTCAAAATGCGTACCATTAGACCGTTACAATATAATACATCGCAGAACTGAACTAAAATCTTTTGGCAGCAGTACTCCCCACACTATGCTTTTCGAATGTTCATTTAATGAGGAACTCCACGGGTGGTTAATCTTCTGCCTCGAGATCCAACACAGTCTCAGCAGTCTAACGTACGAACAGTTGTTGAGTATCTGAGCCAGCAACATTTGGAATAAGCGACGTAGTTGCTCTTACTTTTCTATTCGCGACGACAAATTTCCTCCAATTAGAAGGACGCCTGTCTCTGCTGTGTACATCTGCTCGGCTCTCCGGGCCCTACGTCCTGCTGCACCGTATATTAAGTGAGTTTCTGGGAGTTCCTGTAACTCCATCTAAAACATCGAGTCGTCAATTGTAAACACTGGCCAACTCCGCATTGGGCACATCACCGGCTATTGTGTTTTGTTTTCCAACGTGGCACCGCAACTTCGATGAAGCAGGCAGTTGTTTTTTTATGGCACAGTTATGCATTTCAGAAGCACGTGCCTCAGACACTTTGCTTATTCGAGACCTCATACTGCAGTGGTTCTCTTTGTTGAGAATGTTTTCAGTAGCCGGTTCACACCGTTCTGAGAAAAAGACGTGAAATGAAAATTTTAAAAAAAAATTGCGATCTCTTTTTCATCGGACTAACAAAATACGCAAGATTCTTTCTCCTAATATTATATGTTGGAAAAACCGGTGTTACATTTTTGCTCAAGAGAGGTAATTAAGAAGCCCTGTTCCTTTTGTGATAGCTTCCTCCAATCTATTGAGACAAACAATAGAGAATAATTAATTGTTAAAAGAATGAACGTGTACGTCGTGCCATGGAACCTCAACAGACGTCAGTCCGTATCCGTGTTACGCAGCGGACGAACCGCAGTCGGCCACAGCCGTGGCGCTCGCTAGCATAACAAAAAATAATAATAGAAACAGGACACAACGACCAAACGGTCAGGATCAAATTCTCGTGAAAGAAAATATGAAATATACTAAATAACAGTCCATTAAACAAAGCGTAGTCAAACTCGACATTCTTGTGACTGCGGAAAAGGCAGGAGTGCGAAAGCTAGTGTCAACAACTTAGTGACATTACAGTATTACCTGTAATATTATTTTCTCATCATTGGATCCTTATCTGCAAATATTCAACTTGGAGCCATCTGCCGTCCGTATAATTTTTTCCCCTATATGCTAAGGGAACCTTTCATATTGACGTCTTATTGCACAGTCTTAAGTTTAGTTAGAGAGTAGTAGAACTACTAAAAGAGAGTAGTCGCTAGTAGAACAACGAACGCATGAATTTGTTTAAAGGAGGAAGCTATACACTATTAATTCCATGAATAAATTAAGGTGTCAAGCTTAATACATGTACATTGTAACTATATGAACATTGTAACTACCAGTTGGCTGTCAGTCTGGACAAGGGGAGCCTTTCCTCTCACACAGTAGCCCCTGCACTGATTCCATGGCCTAGTCATTAGTGTGTACAAGTCACACGCCTGAGACGACAAGACGATATGTCACCGAACTTGCTCACCCTGGTTCATGAGTAGGGAGACGTTTGGTAAGGATTTCGAAGTAATCGATATCGAAGGTGAGAAAATCAATAACTGGTTCTGACCAGTGACTACGTGGAATCCTGTAACGTGCAAGGTCGGTCTCCTGGTGAATGAATCGAAGACCAGTTAACTAAGTATATAGTAATGAGATGAATCCCTGCCTGTTCAAGAGACTCATTCCAGCCATTGGTAGTCTGAACCTGATGCTTTTATTAGATCAGATTCCATGATTTTAATGTCAGAGGGTGGCTTTTACATAGCCGGCCGCTGTGACCGAGCGGTTATAGGCGCTTCAGTTCGGAACCGCGCTGCTGCTACAGTCGCAGGTTCGCATCCTGCCTCGGGCATGGATGTGTGTGATGTCTCTAGGTTGGTTAGGTTTAAGTATTTTTACGTCTAGGGGACTGATGACCTCAGGTGTTATGTCCCATAGTGCTTAGAGCCATTTAAACCTTTTTTCTTTTTTTTATGTAGGACGTATGGTACGTGCCAGAGATCCAAGCGAGGATCCAAGCAGGGAAACGATCGTAATTCAGGCTGAGTCAGCTTTTTAAATCTTGCATCCTGTCAAGGAATTCCTAACTCACCTTTAAAAAATATTGATCCAGGTCTTAGGGCTGTGTGATTCTGGAACATAGAAAGTCCTGAAAAAGCACTTAAATAATCTTCTCGTTCTGCAACTGTGAGTCTTAAGGAAGATTTCTACTCCAGTTCGAGATCAACTGCTAATGGAGGACCGACGTAAATTTTAACTGCATAACATATGAAGGGTATTCTAAAATTCCTTTTGCAGGTTTCTAGGACTTGTAGAGGAGACTGAGTAGACATAATTTTGAACTGGGACCCATATGCGGAAAAGTTCCGCTTCCGTGCTATACTCATTTGAAAACATGCTTACTAGGTAGGTATGCAGCAGTGTAGTCCTTGGGGTTCGAGGAAGTGGGGGGGGGGGGGGGGGTGCTTAAGTCGAATCGGCTCTCTGACTTGGTTCGAGCTTCATTCACAAGTCTGCAGTGTTTGTAGTGTTAGAGCAACGTTGTCGAATACACGTTTGCAGAATACATCGACATGGCTCTTTTGTATGATGAAGCTCACGGTAATGGAAGAGCTGCTCCTCGCCTTTATCAAGATTGTTATCCACAATGTCCGACTCGACGCATACCCTTTTTCGTCACTGTTAAGCAACGTCTTCGAGAAAGGGGTGCCTTCACTGTTAGCAGGTATTGGTGCACCAAGGAGACTTTGCGCACCCGAATTGGAAAAAGTCATACTGCATCACTTTGAACAGAACACATCAAAAAGTTCACGGGCAATTGCGCGTGCAATGAATGTCGCTTCCAGAACCGTCTGGTATGTTTTGCATGACCAGTAACTATATCCATTCCACCTCAAAGGATATAGTCACTAACACCAACCGATTTCGCACCACGCGTTGAGTTCTATACGTAGTTTCTGCGCCGCTGCATCAACGAGCCACTAGTTCTTCCACAGTGCATCCTCTTCATTGATGAATGTAAATTTACTATTTACTAGGGACTCCGTCTCAGTTCTCGAAACACCAATGTCTGGAAAGACTAAAACCCACGTGTAATGCATGTCCAGGGATTAAAACACATATTTGATATAAATGTGTGGGAGGTTTTCTGGATGGTCATGTTATTGGACCATACATGCTTGCATCCAAGCTCACGGGACCCGTCTACTTTACCTTCCTACAACAAGAATTGGGAGTGTTGTTGGGTGCTGTGCCACTGAACGACCGTATGAAATGTGCTTTCAGCATGACGGCGAATCCGATCGCTTTCCGCGTCACGTTCGGGAACATCTGGACCAACGATTCGGAGACAGCTGGATAATCATAGGATTTGACTCCGATCCACTTTTACTCTGGGTCAAATGAAGAGTTCGGTTTATGAGACTCCTGTAGAGACAGAAGAAGATCTATTGGCACGAGTTGTGGTCGCTGGAGAACAGATTGCAGAGACGCCGGCTGTGACAGGATGTGTGTACCACAACGTCATTCGCAAGTACAACGTGTGCACCTTAGGTCTAGTCGATCAGCATCCTAACCATCCTTTGGAAAAGACAAGAACGGCTTAAGTTTAATTCTAAACAACAGTGTTTTTTTAAATCGATTAAGTGGTCGCGTTACCAACGGGTTTTCAAACAGTTGTAGCATGGAAACGGTACGTTTCCAGGCGTGAGTTCCAGTTCAAAATATTATCTACTCAGTCCCTTCTAAAGGCCCTAGAAGTTTGAAAAGAGAGTTTCAGAACACCCTGTATAACCGGCACAAAAATTATGGGCCTGGTCAAAACCGGACGGTTTGGGCAGATAATGTCGCTAGGAAGGACAAACATCGATGACCTTGGAGTCCCTGAGCTTTACTCGCCGCGGAAGAAGAGCACTAGGTAAATCAAAGAAAAGTCGGGGAGACGGAATCCACGAGGACCTGATGCAGATCGGCAAAGAGGATCACTGACAGCAGAAAGCAGGAAACAGAATCCAATTGAAAGAGAAGCCTTCTAGCAACTCGCGGTGCTCTTACCTTGGTCGCGTAAAGTGAGTCAGATGCAGCCGTATAGATCCCGGACTCGATTCCCGGTACCCATTTTGCCTTTAATGCTGGGAAAACGAAACCCTCGAAGTGCCACACGAATAGCTGCTTAATAAAATGAGTGACGAAACCGGCAAGCAGGACGCGGCAGTCTTGTGGATCTCTAAAGTCTTCTCCAGATCGGAAGTCACAAAGTACGTAATTATTTAAGTAAGAGACAGTCGTTTAGTTAGGAAGGCCAATTTGCCAAACTGAGCAATGGAAGCAGTAGTGAAGCCACATTGACTTTTACCCAAGTAATACTGGACAGATTCTTTCCACGATTTGATTTTGTAGCAACGGTAGATGCCGCTATTTTTCCCTTTACATAGATTAATGTATGAATGGTCTCGTCTGACGAAGTTCTGGCAGAGGAAATATGAATAATGACTATTATAGAGGATGTCCAGTGATGATCGACGGTAAGTATTAACGATGATTCTCGAAAAAATGCGTTATGGTTTAATGAAATATCATCTCTCTTTCTTATTCCAGTCCTTATCTTCCCTTATCCCATGATATGTTTCGCTTGTTGCCCCACCACATTCAGTGATTCCCCTACAGTGGACGATTGAAGGTAAACGGCTCCTTCCTTGGGCCGTTTCCTCCTCGTTAACAGTGGTTCACACTGGTGAATGCATATACGTGTATAAATTTTTCCTTCATGACATGGATACGCTTATAGATATTTCTGCATGCAATCAAGTCGTTGGATACTCATAAAAATCTCCATCAGATGGACGGCAGTCGATAATTTAATGTCTGCTAATAGCGCTGTATCAGTTACCGCTGATGGAAAACATATCGTTCATTAGGGTTAACATCGTAATTAATGTCCGATCGAACAGTGGGGCGCTGAGCAAATATTTGGTCTCTGGCACGCAGGAGGCACACTCCCCCTCCCTCTTCCCCCCCCCCTTTCCCCGCCACCGTGCACAAACCCTGTGCTGTAGATAGCCCAAAGATCCGATAATCCGCTAAGCCGCGATGAGTCTCAAGAGCTCCCTGCTACACAAATGATTACCACAGATGCCTCCAACGGTAGGACAGACATTATAAGAAAAAAGCGCGAAAATTTGGATGTTTCAATGCTGGTACCAGACCAGAAATCAAATACAAAGACAAACAACGTATAAAAATTCTGAGGAAAATCCAAAGACCAAGATATGAAAGGCAATTTGCAAGAAGAAAGAATTAAAGGAAGTACGTCAAGGTATCAACGATTCAGTTGGAGAATGGAAATTTCTATTTTATGGTCACTTATGTACACTGAACAATTAGCGGCTCACAAAGAAAATTTTTAATTCAGCTTTACTGATAAAGAAGCGAAGCCCTTGCCTTACAGAAATTAATGAAAAGCTGAAGGAGCTTAAACTTCATGGAGAAATATTTCAAGATAGCGAAAAATTTCTAACCATAATATGCAATTACAGAGTTCTACATCTACATCCATACTCCGCTAGCCACCTGACAATGTGTGGCGTAGGGTATCATGAGAACCTCTATCGGTTCTCCCTTCTATTACAGTCTCGTATTGTTCGTGGAAAGGAGGATTGTCGGTATGCTTCTCTGTGGCCTCTAATCTCGCTGATTTTATCCTCACGGTCTCTTCGCGAGATATACGTAGGAGGGAGCAATACACTGCTTGACTCCTCGGTGAAAATATATTCTCGAAACTTCAACAAAAGCCCGTACCGACCTATGGAGCGTCTCTCCTGCAGAGTCGTCCACTGGAGTTTATCTATCATCTCTGTAACGCTTTCGCGATTACTAAATGATCTGGTAACGAAGAGCGCTGCTCTCCGTTGGACCCTCTCTATCAACCCTATCTGGTACGGATCCCACACTGCTGAGCAGTATTCAATCAGTGGGCGAACAAAAGTACTGTAACCGACTTCCTTTGTTTTCGGACTGTATTTCCTGGTTATTGAGAATACGTTTCAACGAGCCTCAGGATGGACAGAAGACTGGACGAAGAAACATAGAGAATTGTGAAGCAGATGTGTTGTTGTTGTTGTGGTCTTCAGTCCTGAGACTGGTTTGATGCAGCTCTCAATGCTACCCTATCCTGTGCAAGGTTCTTCATCTCCCAGTACCTACTGCAACCTACATCCTTTTGAATCTGCTAAGTGTATTCATCTCTTGGTCTCCCTCTACGATCTTTACCCTCCACGCTGCCCACCAATGATAAATTTGTGATCCTTTGATGCCTCAGAACGTGTACTACCAACCGGTCTCTTCTTCTAGTCAAGTTGTGCCACAAACTCCTCTTCTCCCCAATTCTATTCAATACTTCCTCATTAGTTATGTGATCTACCCATCTAATCTTCAGCATCCTTCTGTAGCACCACATTTCAAAAGCTTCTATTCTCTTCCTGTCCAAACTATTTATCGTCCATGTTTCACTTCCATACATGGCTACACTCCATACAAATACTTTCAGAAATGTCTTCCTGACACTTAAATCTATACTCGATGTTAACAAATTTCTCTTCTTCAGAAACGCTTTCCTTGCCATTGCCAGTCTACATTTTATATCTTCTCTACTTCGACCATCAACAGTTATTTTGCTCCCCAAATAGCAAAACTCCTTTACTGCTTTAAGTGTCTCATTTCCTAATCTAATTCCCTCAGCATCACCCGACTTAATTCGACTACATTCCATTATCCTCGTTTTGCATTTGTCGATGTTCATCTTATATCCTCCTTTCAACACACTGTCCATTCCGTTCAACTGCTCTTCCAAGTCCTTTGCTGTCTCTGACAGAATTACAATGTCATCGGCGAACCTCAAAGTTTTTATTTCTTCTCCATGGGCTTTAATACCTACTCCGAATTTTTCTTTCGTTTCCTTCACTGCTTGCTGAATATACAGATTGAATAACATCGGGGATAGGCTAAAACCCTGTCTCACTCCCTTCCCAACCACTGCTTCCCTTTCATGCCATTCGATTCTTATAACTGCCATCTGGTTTCTGTACAAATTGTAAATAGCCTTTCGCTCCCTGTATTTTACCCCTGCCACCTTTAGAATTTGAAAGAGAGTGTTCCAGTCAACTTTGTCAAAAGCTTTCTCTAAGTTTACAAATGCTAGAAACGTAGGTTTGCCTTTCCTTAATCTTCTTCTAAGATAAGTCGTAAGGTCAGTATTGCCTCACGTGTTCCAGTATTTCTACGGAATCCAAACTGATCTTCCCCGATGTCGCCTTCTACCAGCTTTTCCATTCGTCTGTAAATAATTCGTGTTAGTATTTTGCAGCTGTGACTTATTAAACTGATAGTTCGGTAATTTTCACATCTGTCAACACCTGCTTTCTTTGGGATTGGAATTTTTATATTCTTCCTGAGGTCTGAAGGTATTTCGCCTGTCTCATACATCTTGCCCACCAGATGGTAGAGTTTCGTCAGGACTGGCTCTCCCAAGGCCATCAGTAGTTCCAATGGAATGTTGTCTACTCCTGGGGCCTTGTTTCGACTCAGGTCCTTCAGTGCTCTGTCAAACTCTTCACGCAGTATCGTGTCTCCCATTTCATCCTCATCTACATCCTCTTCCATTTCCATAATATTGTCCTCAAGTACATCACCCTTGTATTTACTCTCTATATACTCCTTCCACTTTTCTACTTTCCCTTCTTTGCTTAGAACTGGGTTTCCATCTGAGCTCTTGATATTCATACAAGAGGTTCTCTGTTCTCCAAAGGTCTCTTTAATTTTCCTGTAGGCAGTATCTATCTTATCCCTAGTGAGATAAGCCTCTACATCCTTATATTTGTCCTCTAGCCATCCCTGCTTAGCCATTTTGCACTTCCTGTCGATCTCATTTTTGAGACGTTTGTATTCCTTTTTGCCTGCTTCATTTACTGCATTTTTATATTTTCTCCCTTCATCAATTAAATTCAATATTTCTTGTGTTACCCATGGATTTCTACTAGCCCTCGTCTTTTTACCTACTTGATCCTCTGCTGCCTTCACTACTTCATCCCTCAGAGCTACCCATTCTTCTTCTACTGTACTTTTTTCCCCACTGCTGTCAATTGTTCCCTTATGCTCTCCCTCAAACTCTGTACAACCTCTGGTTCTTTCAGTTTATCCATGTCCCATCTCCTTAAATTCCCACCTTTTTGCAGCTTCTTCAATTTTAATCTGCAGTTCATAACCAATAGATTGTGGTCAGAGTCCACATCTGCCCCTGGAAATGTCTTACAATTTAAAACCTGGTTCCTAAATCTCTGTCTTACCATTATATGATCTATCTGATACCTTTTAGTATCTCCAGGGTTCTTCCATGTATGCAACCTTCTTTTATGATTCTTGAACCAAGTGTTAGCTATGATTAAGTTATGCTCTGTGCAAAATTCTATCAGACGGCTTTCTCTTTCATTTCTTAGCCCCAATCCATATTCACCTACTATGTTTCCTTCTCCCCCTTTTCCTACTACCGAATTCCAGTCACCCATGACTATTAAATTTTCGTGTCCCTTCATTATCTGAATAATTTCTTTTATCTCATCATACATTTCATGAATTTCTTCATCTGCAGAGCTAGTTGGTATATAAACTTGTACTACTGTAGTAGGCGGGGGCTTCGTGCGTATCTTGGCCACAATAATGCGTTCACTATGCTGTTTGTAGTAGCTTACCCGAATTCCTATTTTCCTACTCATTATTAAACCTACTCCTGAATTACCCCTATTTGATTTTGTGTTTATAACCCTGTAGGCACCTGACCTAAAGTCTTGTTCCTCATGCCACCGAACTTCACTAATTCCTACTATGTCTAACTTTAACCTATCCATTTCCCTTATTAAATTTTCTAACCTACCTGTCCGATTAAGGGATCTGACATTCCACGCTCCGATCCGTAGAACGCCAGTTTTCTTTCTCCTGATAACAACGTGCTCTTGAGTAGTCCCCGCCCGGAGATCCGAATGGGGGACTATTTTACCTCCGGAATATTTTACCCAAGAGGACAACATCATCATTTATTCATACAGTAAAGCTGCATGCTCTCTGGAAAAATTACAGCTGTAGTTTCCCCTTGCTTTCAGCCGTTCGCAGCACCAGCACAGCAAGGCCGTTTTGGTTATTGTTACAATGCCAGATCAGTCAATCATTCAGACTGTTGCCCCTGCAACTACTGAAAAGGCTGCTGCCCCTCTTCAGGAACCACACGTTTGTCTGGCCTCTCAACAGATACCCCTCCATTGTGGTTGCACCTACGGTACGGCCATCTGTATGACTGAGGTACGCAATCCTCCCCACCAACGGTAAGGTCCATGGTTCATTGGGGGGGGGGGGGGGGGGGCGTGAAGCAGATATCCATAAGAAAAGAAGGCAATAAGGTATACCCAAAAATGCAGTATTGAGCTGGGCTCAACGAATCAAAATAAATACAATGAGCAATGTAAGTCAGGGCGTGCAAATTGGCCACTATTAGCCATCGGCATCAGAAGTAGATGTCTTCCTGCTCTCATCTCTTTCATTTACGGGTCTGGATAAAAACGAACTTGGTTACGGTCCCGTACACTGTGCGACAATCTTTAAGGCTTAATATAAGAATTAAATGAAATATGGTGCGGAAGAGTGGAAGTTGAAACTTGTTCCGACCAAGAAGTAAACATCAACAAAAAGTCACCATCGTCGATAAATATAATCGTAATAAATCAAATAGAGGGCCTCCTGTGGGGTAGACCGTTCACTTGGTGCAATTCTTTCGAGTTCAGCTACTTGCGCGTCGATGGGGATGAACTGATGATGATAAGGACAACACAACACCCAGCCCCTGAGCGGAGGAAATCTCCTTCCCACCCGGGAATCGAATTCGGGCCGTTAGGTATGACATTCCGTCGCGCTGACCACACAGCTACAAGGGGCAGACTCGTAATAAATGAGATGGTCGATATTTCAAATATCCTAACAGGGCTAGCACAGTAAAAGATAATCTGGAATTTAAAATCTTCCTTCTACCTACATAGTGCTGTAATTGTTAACCTATGTCTGCTAAAAGATACTTAAGGTAATTTCAGCACAGAATCAAGCATGTTTAGCAGAAGAATTTTGTGAAATTTCGATCCATCATCACATTTCTGAGTCCACATTACTTCGTTGAGATATCTCCAACACGATTCCTTTTTTCCATTCTCTAGCTTAAAAATTTTCACAACCAACGGGTAGGTAATCGCTTCCATATCGGAGTATTTTCCTGATATGGCGAAACACACATCTTGATTCGGATAGCCGGCCGTTGTGGCCGAGCGGTTCTAGGCGCTTCAATCTGGAACCGCGCTGCTGCTACGGTCGCAGGTTCGAATCCTGCCTCGAGCGTGGATGTGTGTGATGTCCTTAGGTTAGTTAGGTTTAAGTAGTTCTAAGTCTAGGGGACTGATGACCTCAGATGTTAAGTCCCATAGTGCTCAGAGCCATTTGAACTATTTGATTCGGATTAAGAAATTATAATCTTTAGGCATCAAGAGTGTAATTGCTATACTCCCTGGTCAGGTGTGAAAATCTCTTATTAATATGACACTTTCCAGCGAACATTTTTCTTTGTTTTCATCTCGTGAAGTGTAACAAAATAAGTAAGCAGCAGTGGAAAGTCTGTCAGTCTTGCCACTGAATGGTAGCAAAACACAGTCCCAAAATTACAGTATCCAACTACTTACAACTACTGAAACTGGTTTGATGTTTACACTAGCCACGGAGAAAAGAAAAAGAATGTAAGCTCTAAAACTGCGGTACGCAGAACAGTGGATTTCAGTGACTGAAATGTGATAGATGTTGTAAGTTCCAGGTGTATGAGAAAAATGTCACAACAATATCAATACCAGAAGTGATCAAAACGATTTTTTCCAATGCCGTATAGTCCACAATTGGTATGGAGCAGCAGCACCCTCGCCGAGCACATTCCACGACGGTATGATAACCCATACACATTCTTCATTCTCCTATGGATGTTTGCCAGTGTTTGTCCTTCGGCAACTAAGAAAAGAATGACAACACGTTGGTTCTGTTTGGAAGCATTTGATAATGACGTTGTAATAGTTGACGTTTCCGCATCTACCGCACGCCCTTTGGAAAGAGCGAATGTCGCACTGATCGCTTGCCCAAGCCTCTGTGCTTAGATACTCACATCGGAGTTGCCCGACATTGCATGTACGCTGCAGCAACGCCCTGAAGCGAAAAGTTCTTGAATGCCCTTTGTAAGTATTACAGTGCCATCTAAAATGATGGAAAATAAACAACGACTATGGTAAAGATAATCATCGATTAATTCTAGTTCCATAGAGTTTGCATAATATAACAGGACAATCAAAGTGGCGAAATCAAAATGGTTTTTTCTTATTTAAATCCCGGAATATTATACTGAAATAAATGGTTACGAGTTTCGGAAGCATACGCCTTCCTGATTTTTACGACTTTGTTACATTTTCCAGCAACATCTTGACTGCACAGTCTTTCCCGCCTATAGTAATAGCAGCAGTTCTTTATTTTCTGCTACTAGTCACGATTTTCATTATTCATATTTGATACGACGGGAAATGATTCCGACTTTCAAGTGTGTTTTCACCTAGTATTACGCGTTTTTACGTAATGTTTTAGGTGTGTGGGTTTTGTTTTGTTTTGTTGGCTTTACTGCAGTCCATAAAAAAGCACAGTTGTTAGTTAGTTATCAGCTTTATATGTAATTAACGTCGAAATTTGAAAAAAACCTGTACTTACAGTTTTCTTATGGTTCATTTGTGAAGAGTCTCACATATGTTAAATCTCACACACAAGTCTCAGTGCACAGTATAAACCGAGTATAGCCTCCAAAACAAACTTTTACAGCAGTTACTGCAGCTGTTACTACACCTAAATACATATTTTCAACTGTTTGTTTATATAAGTTATTCTCGATGTGTACTGTGCACTGAAAGTTTTGTGTGATGTTTAAGATGCGTGACACTGTGCAAATGGATCATAAGAAAACTGTAAGTACAAGTTGTTTCAAATTTCGCCACTAGCTATATATACAAATCGATAACTAACAGAAAACAGCGCGTTTTTATGTTGGACTAAAGCCAACAAAGCAGAACCTCATACATCGAAAACATTACATAAAAGTGACATAGTGCAAAAGGGAAACGCACTTGAAAATGGGAATCATTTCCCAAAACGCGTCATGTAAAACGTGAATAAAAGAAAGTCATGACTGGTAGCAGAAAAGTTTTGAATAAACAAGCCCATTGTTTTCACAGTCACAGGCTTACAAAAAAACATTTATAATAGACAACATCAGAGTTGCAACTTTGGTTATTACGGAGTCACATCGCTGCATTAAATGAGATTCACTTCTGATAAAGTGTGAAGTACTGGCCTCATTTTCTCTTAGCGCAAAAAGATTCAATTCCACTGTAAGAGAAATGTAATACGATAGTTAACATAGTTAATCCTATTAATTACCCCACAGCAAAAAACAGTAACACGGCGAACACAAAGTGTATCACTTCGAGGAGACATGACGCTAATACTGCGTAACACCACCTCTAGCCTAGACGACGGCGAGGAAGAGATTCCACAATTTTTTTCAGATGTGCAGCATTCAGTTAAAGCCATTCATTTATAATTATATCCCGTATAGCTACGAAATTGCAGGGACTTTAGTTGGTACACTACATCCGCTGTTCCAAACAGTACCAGACGTATTTCATAGGATCAGGTACTTTAGTGGGCCAGCCGAGGTGCGATACGTATGGTTGCTGCCCTTTGAACATTGCTGCTGGCATCTACGCAGACGAATGTGTCCATAGCTTATTACGAAGTTTTAAACGAAAGACAACATTTGGTCACCGATAATGTTCAGAAATGTACCCCGGTTCATGTTTAAGTTAAAGTGAATCAATAAGCCTGAGTCGTCGCACGAAAAGCACCCTGAAAACATCAGAGAGCCACTTCCGAACTGGACTACATCCTCTATTCATTGCTAGTTAAATGCCTCCTTTGGCCGTCGGAGGACCGGCATCAATTGAAAAGGGACCAGTCGACCCCAGTGCTCGCCTCCATGCGGCTACTGCCAAGTTTCTGTTTTGTTTGGTCCTTTGAAAACACAGTACAATATAATCCTCTGTTAAAAGTAGCCTCTTGCGATGTACTCGACTCCAAACATCCGTCGCACAGTTGCCCTTCACAATGATCTCTTGGAAATCGGTTAAGATGGATCGGCTTTCACTAACAACAGTTATTCCTGTCAGTGACCAGTGTGAGTCTCAACGCCGGTATTTTACGCTGCCGTACATGGCTGTGAGCTGTAGACCGTTCCTTGTAGACACATTGAAGAGTCCGCTATCGAAAACCAACGAATCCGACTACTTCATTCACTGTGAGGGCGCGTCAGAACACGGAAACTCATATCGGTAGGGCTGTCATATCGATCGACTCATCTTACTGCGCTGATTCTGGAAAACAGACTGGCACTTACATATCATTTCACTGCCCGGTCTCACGTCAACGTTGGAAGCCCACATTACCGGGTGGTACCGATTCTGCACTAATTACTGCGCTCCAAAGCAACCAGTGTGATCTGTTAAGGGGGTGAGTAATATTTTGTACTATTAGATTATCTAGATATTTAATAGAACTTCAGTGCAAGCGCTTTTGGTCCTATCACCAAATACTGTTCCGTTTGGAATAGAAGAAACTTTTACGAAACTCCGCAATTCACACCCATCCGACGTATAAGTTTCAAATTTGGCTCAATGGCGCGTACAAACTTACTCTGTAATGGCACAAAAGCGTCGCAGCCTGCGACGTCACTATCAGGCTCGACGACGCTTTAAACAGCAAGTTGTCGACACATGCGAAAAGAACGCCCATAGCTCAGTTTAGTTGATTTGTAAAGTAGGTTAATGACGTCACATTGGCATCAGATTTCACCACAATTCTGCCCAATGCCACGCTCGACATGTCGCATGATCAAAAGTTCATCACATCCCACAACCCCTCCTTCTTATTCACGTTCCACCTCTTCTTTTGACGCCTCTGAGATGGAGGTCAGAAGCGCGACACTCAGCACTGAAATCACACGGCTGTCTTATGAGTGGCAGAAAAAAATGTGTGTAAAATCTTATGGGACATAACTGCTAACAAAGGACAAACACACACACCCATGCACGAGGGAGGACTCAAACCTCCGCCAGGACCAGCCGCACAATTATGTGTGGCAGAGAAAAACATTCTAGGCACACCGCTGTTCAGAATTGACACCAAAAGGCCGCAGGAGGTGGCGTAAACGGCGTCAATGAAACCACCCCTTCGCCTGAGGCGTTGATCCCCACACATTACTCAACCGAAAACGGCAGTTCGCAGTACTATTAGCAACAGAAAGACGTTCTCCACAATCATTTAATACCACTAGCATCCTCGGGCGTTTTAATCTTTCTCTAAGCACATTGTAGGGCCACATCCCCATCGAACATGATCGTACCCGTTTGGATCGCAGCGCGACCATGGTTTTGCTCTCCTCTACAGGTCGGAACCACTAGGGACCGTTCAAAATTGTTCGACGAAGTTTGAACGTGATTCGGAGCAACTAAGGGTGCTTACGCTTTTTCAGATTTCCTATTTTGTCCTCACGGAGGAGCGGTGCGACATCGACACATACGTGAATAAAACGGCAAATTACCTCTAAGACTCCTCATTTCGGCAAAACCCTCGCTGTTATCCCTCCATCTTTACTGCGAATTTTGTAAATATACCTGTACGGACAGAACTCATGATGAAATCCTAGGTGCTTGCAGCCTGGCAATCCCTTCGCCAGTCTACGATTCCGGATGGTCTACTGTCAGGCGCAAGAGCAGCACTGAAGCGGCGGACGAGCAGCATCGTAGCCTGCCTGCAGGCGCCTCGTACTGTCGTCACAGGTTCTGCCCCTGCAGGTACATTTTTAAAATTCTCAATGTAGGTGGGCAGGTGCCACCGAGAGTTTTCCCGTATTCTAGGGTTCTAGACGCTTTGCTGCTATATTCGCACATGTGTCATGTCACATTCCCCTATGATTACGCCACAGTAGGGTGCAAAACAGGAGCACTGCACCCTGAGCTGCTTCCGATCATGTTCGCATTTCATCCAATGGTCCTAAAGGGTCCCCTGTGCTTCCAAACTGTACAGGAGAGCAAAACGTATGGTCGCACCACGCTCCAAACAAGTGCGACCACTTTAGATAGGTATGCAGCCCTACAATTTCCTTACAGGAAGGATGAAACAACTGAGGGTGTCAGCAGTATTAAAAGTTGTAAAGTACGTCTTCCTGTTACTCATCGCATAGCGAATTATCGTTTTCGATATGTGGGAATAAACACCCCAGGGAAACGTGTCTCTTATTGACGCACCTAATGCCAACCCGTGCGGTCTTCTCGTGCTGATTCTCAGCGGACGTGTGTCTGGAATGTTTCCTCGGTCACTCATAAGAACATTTCATGATTTCAACGCTGTGTGTCGCGATTCTGACGTCAATCATAGAGGCGTCAAAAGATCGGGTGAAATGTGGGCAAAAGAGGGTCTAATGACATCCTGATTATATGACAGAACCACTGTGGCACTGAGCAGATTTGTGGCGAAATTTGGTGCCAGTCTGACACCATCAACTCACCTTAGAAGTCAATTGAACTGAGCTATGTCTTTTTTTCACATGTGTTGACACCTTGTTGTTTGAAGCGTCGTCAAGCCAGTAGGTGACGTCGCAGATCTCCACGCTTTTTCACCATTATGGGCGAAAGTTATAGATACCTTTGACCCAGATTTCAAGCTTAAGCGTTGAAATGGGTGGGAATTATGGTGTTTCGAAAAAGTGACCCATTAGTTGTGAAGCGTAGTCTAGGTATCCATCTAAATGACGCATGAGGATCGTGACAAGAACTCCTAAATTCACACCATTACCGTGGTTATCAGTACTTAGCAGTATGTCCCTCCAAATCTCCGACGAAAACAATTGATAACAGACTCTAACACAAAGAAAACGAGGCACCATGAAGGAAAATCGTTATTCGTACAGGTATCAGCGGAAAAAGCAACAATTTTAACTTTGCGGGCGAGAGATGAATCTGTAACGCTGTAGCTCAGTTTCACTGCGCAGCTGGCAAAGATAGTAAAGAAGAGACACGTCGAAACCAGAGCATATAATCTTTGCGAATTTCATTCCGGTTACTCAGTTGGACAGTAAATATGCTCAGCAGACAGGCGCGTGAACGATATATTCAGATGTCCGCATTTGAGACAGGACGTGTAGTTGGACACAGTGAAGCCAGCTGGAGGAATTGGCAAATCCTTTGACATTTTAATAGGTATAATTTCAACGGTGTTCACACGAATGGGTGAACCATGGCAGAATACAGTATCAAGGAGGAAGCGGTCGGCCTAGGGAGACAACGGAAAGCGAGAATCAGGCAGTCGTCAGAGAAACATTCAGAGCCCCGGATTCATCATTATAATCGATCCGACGTGTAACTCGTGCTTCAGAGACCACAAGGATCATTAAAGACGCCCCAGACAGCGTTGGGACACCAATCTGACTGTCCCCTGCCATACGGCTTGACAACCAGCAGTGATGGGCGGGGGTGCCATTCGTTTCAGAGTGGACCCCTTTGTCAACCTTACAGCACAGCGGTACATCGACGTTCTACGCCATGTTTTGTTGCCCTTCTTGGCAAGCGCTCCTGGGCTTACATTTGAGCAAGATACGGACGGGTAAGGCCTGCCGAGATACGGCAAGTATTGCAATGGCTTGAATTCGTGGTTTCCAAACCCTACATTGGCCAGCAAGGTCGCCGGGTCCTTTACCAGATCAGAAAGTTTAAAGCACGGCCCTCCAACCAGTTGGGGATTTTTCCAATCTAATGCCCCAGCTGGACATAATTTAGCACATTCAACAACTCTGACAGTCAATACGAAGCTGAATAACAACGTGCCTAAGAGCCAGAGGTGGACCAACTCGTTAATGACTCGTTTAATTTGTGAAGCTCTTTCTCTTGAATAAATCATCCAAATTTTATGAAATTGTAATTATTTGTTTTTCTTTAAGTGTACATAACATCTAACGATTTTCGTTCCATTCGGATGATTCTTTCGTGGTGCGGTGTTTTATTTTGTTCTCTTTTTTTGTCTTAGAGAGTACATGAATGGATGAAACTCAAAATATATAGATACTTACCAGTTAATGAAACATTGCTCAACTTACCATTCACTCGCAGTTACGAATATGGACTACCATCGGCTGTATAATGGAGTGAAAACAATAAAAATTATACCACACCAGTGCTCAAAATCAGATTTCCCACTTATCGCGAGAGGTCTCCTTCCCGTTAGGTGATCCAAGCATGACTCACGACCAGATCCAAATTTCCATATGTAGTCAGACATCTGTTTTCGATCTTCACTCGTACGTCCGTTGTGTATATTCCCGTACGTGGTGGGAAAGCTGGGTTCGAGTCCCGGCGCGGCACAAATTTTTACCGTCGTCGTTCCATTAGACAGCTGATGGTTGTCTGCATTCGCAACTACGAAAACATTTCATGTATTTCATAGGAGCTGTTCCTTTGGATATGCATTCATATCCGAAGGAACGTTGCAACACACTTCTGAAGAATATAGGCACTACAGTATCGTATTCACCCGACCAAAATGTAGAGAACCAGTCTGAATAGCCAATGGGTAACTTGCCCCAGAAAGCTATAATCAAATAGAAGAATGTAGAAATCAGTGGACATCATTCTATGGTGAAACGTCCCCTTAGAAAAATTATACATAACTGTGCTTAAACTGACACACAATATTTTTAGCGCAATGCAATCTGACTTTCAAAAATCCCTACAAAAGAATTGCCCTGACTAACATTAACCTATACGTTTCACAAATCACTTACCTCACAAAAATCTTGGTTACTCGAACTACTGCAATACAGCGAGCGCCACTATTGCCAGCTAAATAAAAGATTCAAACTACGGAAGGCACTAACTGCTAACAGGGGTAGTTAGCAAATGATAGATTTTTATAGAGAACAAACAATGTATTTACCTCAATAGTGTTCAAAAGTCATAATGTATATAGCAGATCATGAAATCCAGTCTTACAAATTTCAAAACTCCGCCATCTCTCTCCCCACATCCTCCACTGCTGGCGGCTCACCTCCAACTGCGCAACGCTACACGCTGTTAACATCCAGCTGCCCAACACTACAATGGCGAGTATTACAACAATGCCAACCAGCCACAGACTGCACACAGCACAGCCAGTGATCTTCATGCAGAGCGCTACGTGGCGTTACAAATTTAAAAAAAACGTAACGGCCTACTTACATAGCCCCCATGCTCCCCACAAAAAATTTTACAAATTGTTTTGGGCAGTGGCCAATACAGATTAGAAAAATTTTTTCATAATTACAATAACAAATAGCAGATCATGACATCCAGTCTTACAAATTTCGAAACTCCGCCATCTCTCTTCCCACATCCACCACTGCTGGCGGCTCACCTCCAACTGCGCAACGCTACGCGCTGTTAACATCCAGCTGCACAACACTACAATGGCGAGTATTACAACAATGCCAACCAGCCACTGACTGCACACAGCACAGCCAGTGATCTTCATACAGAGCACTATGTGCCGTTACCAATAAAAAAACCTAAACAGCCTACTTACAATGGTAATGAGAGCTTAAATAAAATACCGGGTAATCAAAAAGTCAGCATAAATTTGAAAACTTAATGAACCACGGAATAATGTAGATTGAGAGGTACAAATTGACACAAATGCTTGGAATGACATGGGGTTTTATTAGAACAAAAAACACCCCATATTGCTAGACGCGTGAAAGATCTCTTGCGCGCTTCGTTTGGTGATGATCGTGTGCTCAGCCGCCACTTTCGTCATGCTTGGTCTCCCAGGTCCCCAGACCTCAGTCCGTGCGATTATTGGCTTTGGGGTTACCTGAAGTCGCAAGTGTATCGTGATTGACCGACATCTCTAGGGATGCTGAAATACAACATCCGACGCCAATGCCTCACCATAGCTCCGGACATGCTTCGCAGTGTTGTTCACAATATTATTCCACAGCTACAGCTATTGTTGAGGAATGATGGTGGACATAATGAGCATTTCCTGTAAAGAACATCGTCTTTGCTTTGTCTTACTTTGTTATGCTAATTATTGCTATTCTGATCAAATGAAGTGCCATATGTCGGACATTTTTTGAACTTTTGTATTTTTTTGGTTCTAATAAAACCCCATGTCATTCCAAGCATGTGTGTCAATTTTTACCTATCTATGCACATTATTCCGTGGTTTACTCAGTTTTCAAATTTATACTGACTTTTTGATTACCCGGCGTATCTGACCAACCAAGAAAAATATAGGGCTCCCTCAAACAGCGTCAGAAGTGGCCACGTTGTGACCACTACATAAATGGGGAATGATCGATGACGACCAATGCGACAGCATAACATGGGAACAAATAGTGGACCACCTTTTGCACGACTACCCTGAAAGAAAATTCATAGGTGCCTGAAAAGACTTTGGAGGCTCATCACCTGCAGCAATTAACTGGCTTCGACATGCAGCTATGATGGGAATATACATATTATTTTTATCGTAAGTATATACTTCTAAAATTAAAAATAAAGTTCTTTAAGCCATACGCTAAATAAATAATCAAATTCCCCTTCTATAAATACTTAATCAATGCATATTATACCCTATCATAGTTTGTTGGTTTTACTTTGAAACCTTGCCTCCCTTCCCTTTCTAAAGAACTGCATCGTAATTAAGCGTGCTGTTGTAGGAAACGGGGAAGTAGCTCAGACAACCAGGGCTCTTCTTTAGATCAGCGAACACACTAGTCACGGGTAAGGATTTCCGCTGACTGTAATTCGCTTTAAGCGACCCTCGCATCGACCTGCTGTCACGGCGGGTGGTCGCAGATTAGTATCTCCTGAGGAGTTTAGGGCCGAGTCGTGGCGAGACGCCCTGCTGAACACGCCACTGCCGCCGCCGTCCTGACTAGGGAAACATCGACCACTGCGTGCGTCTGACCACCGCAGAGCAGGTCGTAAAGCGCGAGGAGCCGCACTCCTGCGCAACGGAGTGACAGCTCTGCAAAGCGGTCCCTTTCCTCTACAGCGATCTGATAAAGAGAAGCCAGAATTCCAACGCTTTAAATACTTGTCGTAAACCAAATTTCAAAGGAAATTCGACCATTATTCTTGTCTCGTACTGGTACTGTACTCGAAATCTTCGTATCTCTCAACAAATGAGTTGACTATCGTGCGTATAGTTATATTAAAACTTTATGCTTTAACGGTGACTTAAAATCATTTAAATCGGGGTTGTTCCTTACAGAGAAGAATTCCTTAGTTTGCTTAGCTTTCAGGTTTATCGGTAACGTAAAATAAGTTAAATCATTCTTTCTTCTTATCATTGTAGTTTTAATACCTTTTAGTCCTATAATCAGTATATGCTGAACATGTGATTAGACACACTTGACTAAAACTGGTTAACGTTGTATTTCATTTAACTTAATGTCATGAACGCAGTATTCGCGGAATATGTTATCAAATATCATGCGATTGTGAGTTTTCCTCGTGTGATACGTTCTACAGTATGAGCAAAGCAGAATTGGCCCAGTAAATACTTCATGCACCTTACGGCAGGCATCCGAACTTACATCATCCGCAGTCAAGCGCAGATGCTGTATCATGCGTTGCCTGTCTTAGGAGCCGGCCGATGGTGGCCGAGCGGTTCTAGGCGCTTCAGTCTGGAACCGCGCGACCGCTACGGTCGCAGGTTCGAGTCCTGCCTCGGGCATGGATGTGTGTGATGTCCTTAGGACTGATGACCTGAGATGTTATGTCCCATAGTGCTCAGAGCCATTTGAACCATTTGAACCTGTCTTAGGATCATAAAGTATTTTCCGGAACAGTTTTATTTTGCGCACACTGTACAATCACCACACAAGATGACAGAGAGGTAGGACGCTAATTTCGTATTCGGTGTGTTTTTAGTTCAAATACTAGTCCGTCCATACAGATTAAAGTTTTCTATGCTTCCTCTACATCGATTGAGGCGAGTACCGGCACGGTTCTTTCGAAAGGGTGCGGCCAATTTCGTTCCACAATCCGAGCTAGTGTTCTGTTCTTAATGCCCCTATCGTCTTCCTTTTTCTGTTCTGCACCGCCCTTTGGAAGAAACAGCAGATTTTATCAATCGTGATTACACACGCTGCGTGCTAATAGGTGGAATACGTAACTATCTGTGAACTTCAAGTATAATTAATTCGTAATTATCTGATTGCATTGGACCTTTACCACATATTTTCTTACTTTAATAGCTTTCAAAAACTTTTAAAAACTCTTTTCCATATTTCTTCGACTCCTGTGAGAATTTTTAAGCCTCTCTTCGGTTTTAATTAAAATCGAGAAATGTGCGTATTATTTGCTCACAGTCTTAATTGTGAGGTGGAAACATTGTCATTTGTGACTGAAACAGCGAAATTAATTTCTTTTAACCATCCAGAAGTGTATATAAGAGAATGTGTCTTTTTCTGACAAAGACAATATTTACTTGCGACATTCAGATTTGATGTTTTTATTACGTTCCAAGAACAAAGACATTTTTAAACTCCTTCCGTGATACAAAATCCATTATTACGTCTGTAGAAACTGCAGGAAGACTTCAATCCAAACAAACATGCGACGTTTCATCTAAAGATATCACTGTTGGTTAAGTTCTCTCCTATTTACATCGGTCATTTATACACTGAGATATTTATATCTCCTAATATCGCGTCGGACCTCCTTTTACCCTGCATAGTGTAACAACACGACTTCGAACGGACTCAAGTCGTTGGAAGGCCTCTGCAGGAATACTGAGCCACGCTGCCTCCATAACCGTCCTTAATTGCGAAAGTGTTACCGGTACTACAGTTTGTGCACGAACTGGCCTACCGATTATGCGACATGAATGTTCGATGAGCCAAACAATATGTCCGAAGTGTCCAGAATGTTCTGCAACTCTACAGCGAAAAACTATGAACCGGTGACACGGCACATAGTTACCCATAAAAATTCCATCGTTGTTTCGGAACATAAAGTTCATGAATGGCTGCAAATGGTCCCCAGTAGCCGAACATAAACGTTTCCTGTTAGTGATCCCCTTAGCTGCACCAGAGGACCCAGTCCGTTCCATGTAAACACAACCCACACCATTATGGAGTAACCACAAGCTTGCACAGTGCCTTGTTGAAAACTTGGGTCCATGGCTTCGAGGAATCTGCGCCACCCTCGAACCCCAGCTTCAGCTCTTACCAACTGAAATCGGTACTCATCTAACCTGACCACGGTTTTGCAATCGCCCAGTGTCCAGCCGTTATAGCCACGATCCCAGGAGAGGAGGTGAAGGCAATGTCGAGCTGTTAGCAAAGGTATTCGCGTCGGTCGTCTGCTGTCATAAACCGATAACGCCAAATTTCGCTGCGGTCCTAAAGGATACGTTGGTCGTACGTCTCACATTGATGTTTGCGGCTATTTCACGCAGTGTTCGTTTTCTGTTAGCACTTACAAATCTATGCAAAAGCCGCTGCTCTCGGTCGTCAATCAAAGGTCTTCGGCTTCTGCGATGTCCGTAGTGAGCCGTAATGCTTGAAACGTGGTATTCTCGGCACACACTTGATGCTATGAATTGCGAAATACTGAATTCTCTAGTTACACTGAAGAGCCACAGAAACTGGTACACCTGCCTAATATCATGTCTGGCCTCCGCAATACGACATGGCACGGACTCGACTAAGGTCTGAAGTAGTTCTGCAGAGAACTGAAACCATGAATCCTGCAGGGCAGTCTATAAATCCTTAAGAGTACGAAGGTGATGAGATCTCTTCTGAACAGCACGTTGCAAGGCGTCCCAGATACGCTCAATAATGTTCATGTTTGGGGAATTTGGTGGCCAGCGGAAGTGTTTAAACTCCGAAGAGTGTTCCTGTACTCAGTTTGTAGCAATTCTGGAGATGTGAAGTGTCACAATCTCCTGCTGGAATTGTCCAAGTCCGTCGAAATACACAATGGATATGAATGGGTGCAGGTGATTAACAGGACGCTTACGTCTGTGTCACCTGTCAGATTCGTATCTAGACGTACAAGGGGTCCCATATGACTCCAAATGCAGAAGCCTCACACAACTACAGAGCCTCCGCAGCTTGAACAGTACCTTGCTGACATGCAGGGTCCCCTGCTGACATGCATTCATGAGGTTATCTCCATACCCACACATGTCCTTCGGCTCGATACAACGAGAAACGAAACTCGTCTGAGCAGACAACATGCTTCCAGTCATCAACAGTCTAACGTCAGTGTGGACGAGCCCAGGCGAGGAGTAAGACTTTGTGTCGTGCAGTCATCAATGGTACATGAATAGGCGCCCTGCCCCTAAATCCCATATCGGTGATGTTTCGTTGAATGGTTGGCACGCTGACACTTGTTGATGGCCAAGCATTCAAATCTGTGTCAATTTGCGGAAGGGTTGCACTTCAGTCACGCTGAACGATTCTCTTCAGTTGACAGTGGTCCCGTTCTTGCAGGATCTTTTTCCGGCCGCAGCGTAGCCGTAGATTTGATGTTTTACCGGTTTCCTGATATTCTCGGTACACTAGTGAAATGGTCTTACTGGAAAATCCCCACTGCATCGCTGCCTCGGAGATCCTGTGTCCCATCGCGACAATAACACCACGATGAAACTCACTTAAATCTTGATAACCTGTCATTATGGCAATAGTAACCGATCTAACAATTGCGCCAGGCACTTGTTGCGTTATATAGGCGTCGTCTTTTGCCTGTTTAAATATCTATGTATTTGAATACGCATACCTATACCAGTTTCTTTGGTGCTTCTATGTACTTCCGAATAGGAATGTCCCATGCGTGTAGCTCCAACGCTTCGCTCCGCGTTCAAAGTCTCTTAATTCGTGTCGTGCGTGCATAAGCACGTCTGAACCTTTCACATGAATGACCTGAGTGCAAATGACAGCTCGGCCAATCCACTGTCATTTCATACCTTGTATACGCGATAATGTAGCCATCTGTATATGGGCCCATCGCTATCACATGACTTCTGTCTTCTAAGTGCGTTATCCAAAGCAGTGACATTAGTTAATCATCACTATCGCGACTCCACTAAGAGTAGATATAACTATTATGCGTAAAAATTTAGTTGTACCGAAGAGCGGAATGGGGAACAGACAAATACATCACGGAAAATGTAATGTAATAAAATCAGACACCTTATATCGGAACAAGCGTATATTGAAGTTGAAAAACATGTCGTTATAGAGATATTATTCGTAGAGTTTCGACTGCAGGCAACACGCCAAAAGAAACAGACGCAGGATATTAATTGATCTCTAGTTTGCATGACTCAGTAAACTGACCTTTTGCAACACGTGTCTCCCGGCGATTACAACGTTCAAATAACTTACACGAATGCAGTCTTGTGACGTCATACGTAACCGCTAATATGTCGACAAGGGCGCAATAGCATTGTGCAAGGGAATTTAAAACCTTGGTTTTCAGAGCAATTCTGAAAAGGTAATAGGAAACACACACACACACACACACACACACACACACACACACACACACACACACACACACACACACTATAAACACTAGTGCCACGACGACCGACATCAGAAGTTATCGACAGTGAAGAGTGCATTCCCCCTAATCGACGTTAGAAATCTGCCGACTTCTTAACGTGATGCTCACACTAACCTGTAAAAGACCAAGTCTATATGGCCTTCCGAAAATCCGCAAAGAAGTGATTACTGTTAGGTCGGTTTCCAGTAGAACTGGTGCTCGGATACACCGTGAAGCTACTCTGTTGAGACCAGTAGTAGGTCGATGTGAGCCCCACACTAAGTATTCGACGGATTTCTTACACTGATCAGAAAGAATGCGAATAACCGACATTCTAATAGGTTTGGACGCAGTCTCTCTCTTTGCCGCCGGCCACTGTGGCCGAGCGGTTCTAGGCGCTTCAATCCGGAACCACGCTGATGCTACGGTCGCACGTTCGAATCCTGCCCCGGGCGTCGATGTGTGTGTTGTCCTTAGGCTAGTTAGGTTTAAGTACTTCTAAGTCTAGGAGACTCATGACCTCAGATGTTATGTCCCATAGTGCTTAGGGCCTTTTGAACCATCTCCCTTTGCCCGCGTTTCCCCTGTTTGATTCGTAATGGTAAGTTGAGATCAGGTTTGGTGCTGAATCAACGGACCTGTGCCGACATGTATTGATTTCCACTTACTTTATTCAGTGACTAGCAGTATGGGCAGTCATATCGAGTTGCGATAGTGTGCCTGATGTCACTGCCAGTTTGTTTTTGCAACACTTTGAGGAACGTGCCTTGAAGTCGGCGGTCTTTGAAATCGGTGTGATTTTTAGATACGTTGACGACACATCTGTTATAGTTATTAAAATTCTTCTAGATGTCGCCCCGCTTCCTTGTATAAAACACTTTGATTATCAATCTAAAATCATCGTCTCGACTGTATTACAATGGCCTTCCTCAGAACAAGACTGGTTTTGGTGAAGGAAATGTGGCTATATTTACTGTAAACGAACGATGTCAATATGTCGTATTTTTGAAACTTTATTGGCCGTAGAATATAATGGGCTAGTCATGACGGAGGAGCGATGGTAAAAAGGAAGCTATTGACAGCCCAGCCCGCTTGTCAGTGGTTAGCGACAGTCTGCAAATCAGCGCACGACTTCGTGTAGACACTTCTTCTTCCTGGTATGCGCGAAAATGCACTGACAGTTCCACTGCAGCTGTTCGTTTAGGCTGTCACGTCCGTGGCCAATGGGACTTCTACCCCGCGACCTCTCGCGGTCCGTTGGACAGGGATAGCAGGCAGCCAGGACGCCGGAAGTTTACAGACCTACTCTCTATTGATATCTTCAGGCTGCTTAATGACTTCTACATCTACATTTATACTCCGCAAGCCAACCAACGGTGTGTAACGGAAGGCACTTTACGTACCACTGTCATTACCTCCATTTCCTGTTCCAGTCGCGTATGGTTCGCGGGAAGAACGACTGCCGGAAAGCCTCCGTGAGCACTCGAATCTCTCTTACATTTGTGATCTCCTCGGGATGTATAAGTAGGGGGAAGCAATATATTCGATACCTCATCCAGAAATGCAGCCTCTCGAAACTTGGACAGCAAGCTACACCGCGACGCAGAGCGCCTCTCTTGCAGAGTCTGCCACTTGAGTTTGCTAAACACCTCCGTATCGCTACCACGCATACCAAAAACCCTGTAACGAATGAGGCGCTCTTCTTTGGATCTTCTCTATCTCCTCCGTCAACCCGACCTGGTATGGATCCCACACTGATGAGCAATACTCAAGTATAGGTCGAAGGAGAGTTTTGTAAGCCACCTCCTTTGTTGATGAACTACATTTTCTAAGGACTCTCCCAATGAATCTCAACCTGGTACCCGTCTTACCAACAATTAATTTTATATGATTATTCCTCCTCAAATCGTTCCGCACGCATAGTCCCAGATATTTTACAGAAGTAACCGCTACCAGTGTTTGTTCCGCTATCATATAATCATACAATAAAGGATCCTTCTTTCTATGTATTCGCAATACATTACATTTGTCTACGTTAAGGGTCAGTTGCCACTCCCTGCACCAAGTGCCTATCCGCTGCAGATCTTCCTGCATTTCGCTGCAATTTTTTAATGCTGCAACTTCTCTGTATACTACAGCATCATCCGCGAAAAGCCGCATGGAACTTCCGACACTATCTACTAGGACATTTATGTATATTGTGAACAGCAATGGTCCCATAACACGCCCCTGTGGCACGCCAGAGATTATTTTAACGTCTGTAGAGTCTCTCCATTGAGTACATGCTGTGTTTTGTTTGCTAAAAACTCTTCAATCCAGCCACACAGCTGGTCTGATATTCCGTAGGCTCTTACTTTGTTTATCAGAAAACAGTGAGGAACTGTATTCAACGCCTTCCGGAAGTCAAGGAAAATGGCGTCTACCTGGGAGTCTGTATCTAATATTTTCTGGGTCTCATGAACGAATAAAGCGAGTTGGGTCTCACACTATCGCTGTTTCCGGAATCCATGTTGATTCCTACAGAGTATATTCTGGGTTTCCAGAAATGACACGATACGCGAGCAAAAAACATCTAAAATTCTACAACAGATCGATGTCAGAGATATAGGCCTATAGTTTTGTGCATCTGCTCGACGACCCTTCTTGAAGACTGGGACAACCTGTTCTCTTTTCCAATCATTTGGAACCTTCCGTTCCTCTAGAGACATGCGGTACAGGCTGTTAGAAGGGGGGGAAATTCTTTCGCGTACTCTGTGTAGAATCGATGTGGTATCCCGTCAGGTCCAGTGGACTTTCCTCTGTTGAGTGATTTCAGTTGCATGTCTATTCCTTGAACACTTATTTCGATGTCAGCCATTTTTTCGTTCGTGCGAGGATTTAGAGAAGGAACTGCAGTGCGGTCTTCCTCTGTGAAACAGCTTTGGATAATGGTGACTTCAATCGCCTCTCGAACTTTTCCTTTGCGTGTTCACGTTTTGACGGCGTTCGTCTGCAATAAAGTCACCTTCCCTCCTTTGAAACCTGTCTTGCCTTGAGGAAGGCCATCGTAATACGGTCGAAAAGCTGTTTTGAAGTTAATAATTAAAGTATTTCATACAATGATAGGGTGAAACACCCAGAAGAATTTTAATCATCATGATACCGTCTGTGGAAGCCTTCTTAGTTATGATACTTTTGTTGTTGCGTCTCCTGGTGGCAGGAATGTGAGCGGTATCTACAGGCTGACAGTTATCACCGATCAGCATGAAGGGGTATTTCATAGCTTGGTTCGGAGGGCCAACGTCATCTCACAACAGGAGGCCACGACGTTGCGATTACAGATCACTTCGAACTTTGTACACTTTTAGCAGCCTATTAAAACAACATAATCTACAAGTGTACCGCTGCTGCAATGGTGCCATGACAGGTTATCAAGATTTAAGTGAGACTGAACGTGGTGTTAAAGTTGGCGTACGAGCAATGGGACACAGAGTCTCCGACGTAGCGATGAAGAGGAGATATTCCTGTACTCCCATTTCAGGAGTGTACCGTAAATATCAGGAATCCAGTAATATATAAAATCTCCGACATCGCTGCGGCCGGAAAAGATCCTGCAAAAAAACGCAGCCTGAATGGAATCAGCTTGACAGAAGTGCAACCCTTCCGCAAATTGCAGCAGATTTCAATGCTGGGCCATCAACAAGTGTCAGCGTGCGAACCATTCAACGAAACATCATCGATATGGACTTTCGGAGCCGAAGGCCCATTCGTGTACCCTTGATGGCTGCACGACACAAGCACAAAGCTTTACGACTCGCCTGGGGTCGTCAATACCAGCATTGGACTGTTGAAGACTGGAAACATGTTGCCTGGTCGGACGACTCTCGTTTCAAGTTGTATCGAGCGGATGGACGTGTTCGGGTATGGAGACAACCGCATGAATCCAAGGACGCTGCATATCAACAGGGGAGTGCTCAATGTGGTGGAGGCTCTGTAATTGTGCTGGGTGTATGCAGTTGTAAGGGACCCTTGATACATCTAGATAGACTCTGACAGGTGACACGTACGTAAGCATCCTGCGTGATCGCCTTTCATCCATTCCTGTCCTTTGTGCATTCCAACGGATTTGGGCAATTCCAGCAGGACAATGCGATACCTCAAACGTCCAGGCTACAGAGTGGCTCTGGAACCACTCTTCTGAGTTTAGACACTTCCGCTTGAGTATATCTTGGATGCTTTGCAACGTGCTGTAGAGAAGAGATCTCCACTCCTAGTACTCTTACGGATTTATGGACTTTAGATACTCACATACACCCCCCCCCCCCCCCCCCGTTCCCCAGATGCACGTCAGACATCAGTCGAGTGCGTGCCACATCGTGTTGCGGCACTTCTGCTATTTCACGGTGGCCGTGCACGATGTTAGGCAGGTGTATCAATTTCTTTGGCTCTTCAGTATATGTAACTTTGGGTCTTCAGTGTATTTAACTGATGTATCTGTGGCTAGATGCCGGACGTTATAGTTCATGGTGGTCAATGCTTACCGTTCGAACTACCTTAGACGAACGTGTATGAAGCTGCGGTTCGACACCCACTCACAAATAATTTTTAATCTACATTTCTTTCATCACTGGTTATATTATTTCATTTATGTAACATTTGAGAGATAACATCATTAAAACAACAACATGTATTTGCCTGAAGTTTTAGTGATTTTCATTTTATTTGAGTTTTCCTGAAAATGTACTCGTATTCCCGTCCTGATTTGCGAAGTCCCTTATACATGCAATCTGGTAAGGTACCCGTAACTAGAATGAGATTTTCACTCTGCAGCGGAGTGTGCGCTGATATGAAACTTCCTGGCAGATTAAAAATGTGTGCCCGATCGAGACTCCAACTCGGGACCTTTGCCTTTCGTGGGCAAGTGCTCTACCATCTCCGCAAAATACTTTCTTTCAGGAGTGCTAGTTCTGTAAGGTTCGCAGGAGAGCTTCTGTAAAGTTTGGAAGGTAGGAGACGAGGTACTGGCAAAAGTTAAGCTGTGAGTACCGGGCGTGAGTCGTGCTTCGGTAGCTCAGATGGTAGAGCACTTGCCCGCGAAAGGCAAAGGTCCCGAGTTCGAGTCTCGATCGGGCACACATTTTTAATCTGCCAGTAAGTTTCATACCCGTAACTACTTTGCACCTCGAAGCTTCGAGCTGCAGACACAGAGGCAGGCCCCATTTGACAGTTACCCAGCGTAGCGGGTTGACGTTGCTAATCTAGTAAGAACGAATAGCGCAGGAGCAAATTTTTTGGATGTCACAGAATTTACACTTGTGGTGCAAAAAGGAACGTTTGAGCGGCAGTCGAGCCGTCGCCCCATACACGTTTGTCTCACAAAGCTCAAACGCTAACCACTTCACCAGCACGAACTCTAACGTCCAGAACCTACGCAGAGACGCACCAATTACATAACAGAAGCGTAAAACTTCTCTTGCGATTTTCTCGGAATTGTCCGAATTGTACTACTTTTACGTTATGTTGTTTTAATGGCCTACGAAATGTGTACATCGTTTGAAGTAAATCCGCGATCCCAACGTCGTGGCTTCCCCTTGTCAGACCCTGAGAGTGTGTCAGCTGAGATGGTCCATCCTGAGCTCATCTCTCGTTGCAATCGTTATGGTGACAGATTGATCAGTCGATCAGACGTGCGTTGCGTTACTAAGCAACCGTACAACCGGAGGTTGATAATAATACCGAGGTGGCACCAAAGTCTATGGCCTTTTTGCCTTATGCGATGAGCTTTTCCAACCGGATTGGTCGCATTTTGCGGAAATATGATGTGAAATATGTTTTCCGGCCGCCATCGAAGATTAGGGTCTTTTAGATTCCGAAGGATTATCTTGGTTTACGTAAGGCGGATGTCTGTCGTGTTTCTTGCAGTTGCGGCATGTCGGATGTTGGACAGACTATCAGAACTGAGGATGAACGATGTACAGAGCATTATACAGACGCATATGCTTACAACACCTTAGCAAATCTACTATTGCAGCACACTGTGTTGGCATCAGTGGTCCTATAAAATATAAATAACAAGGAGATTCTGGCATGCACTTCCAGCTATTGGGATAGTGTTATTGAGGAAGCAGCTGAGATTAAAGCAGGTTTCTAAATAGAGATGGAGGTTTTTGCTTAAATTCTGCATGGAATCGTGCTCTCTCCCATGTCAAAAAACAGAGGGACAGAGATAATGTTACCATTGGTTATTTATTTTAACTATCCGTAACTTCTGAAAGCGGTCATCTTTGGTGGTGTAGCGGCGCTAATGTTTACTGTGTGTGTGTGTGTGTGTGTGTGTGTTTCCGGAATTGCTCTGAAAACGGAAGTTTTAAATTCCATTGACTGTATTCCCGTCAGTTATTTGAACAAATTTATTTGTTGTTTACGTGATTGGAAGCATTTTAGGGTAGGGAGATCCGTTTCTACACACGACGCGAGTCCTGTTTCGTGGGCAACATGTTCACCTCACCTTATTTCGCCTTCGTGCGTTGTTTTCTGCATGCTTCTACCACATTGTGTGGGTAAACAAAATTAGACTCTTATTACTACAGTCTGGTTTCTGTACACGTTGTAAATAACTTTTCACTCCCTATATTTCATTCCTGCTATCTGTCAATATTGTCAAAATTGTTAAAAATACGTAGTTACTTAGAGTTTTATTGTCGTCTGCGTACAACAGTAAATTTGAATGTTCTTGGTTTTCATTTTGATTTTTTCAACAGTCATTTGCAGACTAGCTTTCACCTCAGACTGATAAACTGCTTTTTCCATAGCCCCTGAGAGTTTTTATCACCCACACAAGGATTTTACACCACAGCACGACAGATGTGGAGTGGTACGTGTAGTGAGTACACCTGTCTCCAGGTCGCTAACATAGTGTGACGTAATACAGGGCGCTATTTTTTGTCTTGAAACTTCCTTTTGACTCACTATACGTTGACGCCATAGGCAGTTGTTTACTTTTAATGAAATATTTGGTTCCCACATGGCCTCAGTTGATGAACTACGCCCATCAAATTGTGGTTACTAATGTTTTCAATATCTGACTTCACTTCTATCGATTTTTGGTATGTGAGTAACTTTCAACCTCTTTTTTCCCATAAGACTGATCTGACGCGGCACCACAACGGATTCCTCTCCTATACCAACCTTTTCCTCTTAGGGTAGCATCCTGTATCCTCAGTTACTTATTGGACATTTTGCAATCTCTGTCTTCCCCTATAGCTTTTACACTCTAAAACTCCCTCTACTACCATAGACGTTACTGCTTGATGTCTTAACACCTCTCCCCTATAGACACTTGTCGTATCGTTGTAGCATCTTTCCAATAGCCTCGTCATAGACGACAGCTGCCTGTGTTCTCGACCAACTCTCTACGCTAGTCTGTAGCTTGTTGTCAGTGCCGAAGTGTTATCTTCATAACCAACGGTTCATGTGTGCATAGATAAACATCAGAAAGAGCCAAGTCCGGGCCGTATGGTGGGCGATCAAACACTTTGCATCGCTAACGCTGCAGGAACGCCTTCGTTGCCCCTGGAGTGTGTTTCCGAGACTTGTCATGAAGACTGAAATGTAGGACAGTTACGTAATGTGGGGTACATGAAATCAGACCAAATCTCTCGGCAGGCACACATATTTGACGGAGACACTATTTTCTACGCATCTTTGTGCTCACTATGTACGCAGAACTAAGTACAGCGACGTGACGCAGTCGACGGGCGTACTAGAGACACTGTCGTATGCACCTGTGCAAAGCATCATCGGATTTTCACTGTGGTTTCTTCCTTTCCAAATGTCTCTCGTAAATTATCAAAGATTTCTTCCACAAATTGAGACCCACGTTTGGTATTAATAGACATATTTTGTTCAGGTGCCCCGCCTGGAGGCTAGCCTGTTTCTGATGTCCTCCATGCTTAATCCGTCATACACTATTTTACTTCAGAAGCAGTAGAATTGTGTGCTCATTATATTTCTATACTCCCTGTTGTGCCATCTTTACATTATATGTTAACTGGACGATTGTAGTTCTGAATGACAGAGTAATGTGCCACTTGTTACACATATTAACACATCAAACATTCAAATAATATAATTAAAATCAATCTCTATCTTTTTCGTGCTGTTCTTCTATCGTTATCTTATTCTGCTGTTTATTTGCGGATTAGGTGCTCCATTTCCATGGGTATCATTAAATTAATCGATACTGTGTGGGTTGGGTCAGTTCTAAGCAGTTACCATTTTTAATACAGCATTGAAATCACGTTAAGACGCAATATTTTACTTCAGGAAACGCTCTTTCAACACAGTTTTACCCTGTTGTACATAAAGCAACTGTCGATAAAAGAAGTCAAGTTAAATTTTCATGAGAGGCCTCAGTTTGTTCGTGGTGCAAATAAATATTTGTTGAGAGTGCTTTAATAACCCGAACGGCCACAAAGTCGACGACGGCCTCAGTGACTGATAGCAGAGGTATTGCACGTTAGTGAGGACTTTGTTCCCAGCCTCTTTCAGAAAAATTAAGATAAGCTGTTCTGTTCGTGATGTTCTGTTCGTGATGTGCTCAACCCAGTTGATTTATGGACGTACGAGAGCACAGATGGAAGTTACTGGAGATTTTATTAACACCTGTGATTAGCAGCCACCTTTTCTACAGGTCGTCGCAGCCTGCATCAAGTTTCAGTGGATATCATTTACGTCTGTGCTTCGACCGACTGTGAAAGAAGCGTTCGCCGATACTTTCCAACGCTACATAAACATCACAAATCAAACTCTGCAGCTACCTAGTGCCGATGTCATAATTTTTTCTTCTGTGATATTTACTAAAACAGCTACGGCGGTGTTCTCAAACCATAGTTGATAAAATAATGACCTGCATAAAAATTTCCAAAAATGCATGTGACGATTTTGAAGACGAGGTTTTGTTTCTGTCTTCTCTTTTAAGTCTCTATGCACTGAACGCATTACTGCTATTTTTATTATTATTGCAAGACAACGTAAAGAGGTAACGGTGTCCTGGCTGCAATGAAATACTTTATAACTGACTTCTAAAATTACGTGTTTGATTTCAAAAGCTGAAGCAGTTTACTGTACAAGAACGATAACAACTACCTGACTAACACATACATAAAAAAATGGGCTGTTCTGCAAGTTGTATTCAATATAAGGTGTAATTTTGGTCAATAATAGATTCTACATTTGTCCACCCATATGTAGAAACAAACAGGGTATCATTGAGATAATACGCCCACAGATAAAATCTGTCAGATTTTGAGTACTTTAACTTCACAGTGACTGAAGTTAAATTAATGAAAACTTTTATAAAAAACGTTCTGTACTGTTTACGCACGATGCAGACAGTATATTTGGGCTAAGATACACTCGACTGTTTTCATAGTGGCTCTCTGGCAACAGATACAGCGTCTTATTCCGCTTCACGTCTACTGAGGCTGAATCAGAAGGTTCGGGTATTTGCGGCCTTAGTTAGTTACATCTTGGCGAAAAACCCATCTACATCTATGCCTATCTGGTTAATCAGCTAATTTTCTTAATTAATATCGAGATTTTTATTAATTTTGCACATTGTCATAGTACTGGATATATATGAGGTTGCATGTTCTATAGTATAACGTTGTGAAATGATTTAAAGTGAACAATATTTTCGTTTTACCATTTGGTACTGTACCACTTCTTTTCCGCGATAATCCCACTTTCCTTCTCTTCCAAAAATCGTCCCGTTATGGAATAAACAATATTTGCCGGTCACTTCACTCTGCGCGAAGTCTGGTACATGCGCTGAATAAGTTCCTTTTCCGATGTTAAACTATTTTTACATAGTTACAACGTAACTACTCGGCGTCAACGATAGTTGAACTTTTCATATTGCCTCCCTAAAATTTCGTTCCGTGATGAAGTCACAGATTCATACCATTATTACATATGTGTCTCATTGCAAATATTCTGTCACAGATTATTTCACATATCTTTTCAAAATTACTTATAATTTGTTTAACATTTACTCGATAGATAACAAAGAATGTAATCACATCATGCTACTTTGTTTTATACAATTGAAACCAATAACAGCATTATGTGGGGCAACTTATTATAATGAAACACAATAACAGTTCCCATCTACAGTTTCTTCGCAATATATTTATTATATTTTGCTCCTGAAAACGATATGAACCTGATATGTGCGGGCATTGGTTTCCCCACTTCTCGAGGAAACTGTAGTAGAGTGAACGTTTCAGTGAATTCCGCCAGTTTCTCTTTAAAAAGAACTTGTCTCGTAGGCAACTATTCAAACCATATCTGCTAATTCAAATTCCTGGTTTTCTGCTCTCTCATCAACAGAAGGTGGAAAGACCTCTGTTGTTGTTGTTGTTGTTGTTGTTGTGTTGTGGCCTTCAGTCCTGAGACTGGTTTGATGCAGCTCTCCACACTACTCTATCCTGTGCAAGCTTCTTCATCTCCCAGTACCTACTGCAACCTACATCCTTCTGAATCTGTTTAGTGTATTCATCTCTTGGTCTCCCTCTACGATTTTTACCCTCCACGCTGCCCTCCAACACTAAATTGGCGATCCCTTGTTGCATCAGAACATGTCCTACCAACCAATCCCTTCTTCTAGTCAAGTAGTGCCACAAACTCCTCTTCCCCCCAATCCTATTCAGTACCTCCTCATTCGTTATGTGATCTACCCATCTAATCTTTAGCATTCTTCTGTAGCACCACATTTCGAAAGCTCCTATTCTCTTCTTGTCCAAACTATTTATAGTCTATGTTTCACTTCTATACATGGCTACACTCCATACATATTCTTTCAGAAACAACTTCCAGACACTTAAATCTATACCCGATGTTAACAAATTTCTCTTCTTCAGAAACGTTTTCCTTGCCATTGCCAGTCTATATTTTATATCCTCTCTACTTCGACCATCATCAGTTATTTTGCTCCCCAAATTGCAAAACTCCTTTACTGCTTTAAGTGTCTCATTTCCTAATCTAATTCCCTCAGCATCACCCGACTTAATACGACTACATTCCATTACTCTCGTTTTGCTTTTGTTGATGTTCACCTTATATTCTCCTTTCAAGACACTGTCCATTCCGTTCAACTGCTCTTCCAAGTCCTTTGCTGTCTCTGACAGAATTACAATGTCATCGGCCAACCTCAAAGTTTTTATTTCTTCTCCATGGATTTTAATATCTACTCCGAATTTTTCTTTTGTTTCCTTTACTGCTTGCTCAAATTACAGATTGAATAACATGGGGGAGAGGCTACAACCCTACCTCACTCCGTTCCCAACCACTACTTCCCTTTCATGTCTCTCGACTCTTATAACTGCCATCTGGTTTCTGTACAAATTGCATATGGCCTTTCGCTCCCTGTATATTACTCCTGCCACCTTCAGAATTTGAAAGAGAGTCTACAATTGCTAGAAGCGTAGGTTTGCCTTTCCTTAATCTTCCCTCTAAGATAAGTCGTAGGGTCAGTATTGCCTCACGTGTCCCCATATTTCTACGGAATCCAAACTGATCTTCCCCAATATCAGCTTCTACTAGGTTTTCCATTCGTCTGTAAAATTCCCGTTAGTATTTTGCAGCCGTGCCTTATTAAACTGCTAGTTCGGTAATTTTCACAAGCCTTTGGGATTGGAATTATTATATTCTTCTTGAAGTCTGAGGGTATTTCGCCAGTCTCATACATCTTGCTCACCAGATGGTAGAGTTTTGTCAGGACTGGCTCTCCTAAGGCTGTCAGTAGTTCTAATGGAATGTTGTCTACTCCCGGGGCCTTGTTTCGACTCAGGTCTTTCAGTGCTCTGTCAAACTCTTCAAGCAGTATCATATCTCCCATTTCATCTTCATCTACATCCTCTTCCATTTGCATAATATTGTCCTCAAGTACATCGCCCTTATATAGATCCTCTACGTACTCTTTTCACCTTTCTGCTTTCCCTTCTTTGCTTAGAACTGGGTTTTCATCTGAGCTCTTGATGTTCATACAAGTCGTTCTCTTTTCTTCAAAGGTTTAAATAATTTTCCTGTAGGCAGTATCTATCTTACCTCTAGTGAGATAAGCCTCTATATCCTTACATTTGTCCTCTAGCCATGCCTGCTTAGCCATTTTGCACTTCCTGTCGATCTCGTTTTTGAGACGTTTGTATTCCTTTTTGCCTGCTTCATTTACTGCATTTTTATATTTTCTTCTTTCGTCAGTTAAATTCAATATTTCTTCTGGCACCCAAGGATTTCTATTAGCCCTCGTCTTTTACCTACTTGATCCTCTGCTGCCTTCACTACTTCATCCCTCAACGCTACCCATTCTTCTTCTACTGTATTTCTTTCCCCCATTCCTATCAATTGTTCCCTTATGCTCTCCCTGAAACTCTTTACAACCGCTGGTTTATTCAGTATGTCCAGGTCCCATCTGCTTAAATTCCCACTTTTTTGCAGATTCTTCAGTTTTAATCTACAGTTCATAACCAATAAATTGTGGTCAGAGTCCACATCTACCCCTGGAAATGTCTTACAATTTAAAACCTGGTTCCTAAGTCTCTGTCTTACCATTATATAATCTATCTGATACCTTTTAGTACTTCCAGGGTTCTTCCATGTATTCAACCTTCTTTGATGATTTTTGAACCAAGTGCACCATTTTGTTGCTATGATTAAGTTATGCTCTGCGCAAAATTCTACTAGGTGGCTTCCTCTTTCATTTCTTACCCCCAGTCCATATTCACCTACTACTTTTCCTTCTCTCCCTTTTTCTACTACCGAATTCTAGTCACCCATGACTATTAAATTTTCGTCTCCCTTCACTATCTGAATAATTTCTTTTATTTCATCATACATTTCTTCAATTTCTTCGTCATCTGCAGAGCTAGTTTGCACATAGACTTGTACTACTGTCGTAGACGTGGGCTTCGTGTCTGTCTTGGCCACATCAATGCGTTCGCTGTGCTGTTTGTAGTAGCTTACCCGCATTCCTATTGTTTTATTCATTACTAAACCTACTCCTGCATTACCCCTATTTGATTTTGTATTTATAACCCTGTATTCGCCTGACCAAAAGTCTTGTTCCTCCTGCCACCGAACTTCACTAATACCCACTACATCCAACTTTAACCTATCCATTTCCGTTTTCAAATTTTCTAACCTACCTGCCCGATTAAGGGATCTGACATTCCACGCTCAGATCCGTAGAACGCCAGTATTCTTTCTCCTGAAAACGACATCTTCCTGAGTAGTCCCCGCCCGGAGATCCGAATGGGGCACTATTTTACCTCCGGAATATTTTACCCAAGTGGACGACATCATCATTTATTCATACAGTAAAGCTGCATGCCCTCGGGAAAAATTACGGCCGTATTTTCCCCCCTTGCTTTCAGCCGTTTGCAGTACCAGCACAGCAAGGCCGTTTTGGTTAGTGTTACAAGGCCAGATCAGTCAATCATTCAGACTGTTGCCCCTGCAACTACTGAAAAGGCTGCTGCCCCTCTTCAGGAAACACACGTTTGTCTGGCCTCTCAACAGATACCCCTCCGTTTTGGTTATACCTACGGTACGGCTATCTGTATCGCTGAGGCACGCAAGCCTCCCCACCAACGGCAAGGTCTATGGTTCATGGGGGGGAAAAACCTCTAATTCATTTCAAACCCTGAATACAGACTTCAACAGCCTCTCGTGCGTTTGAAACTTCTCAGTCCTTACAGTAATCACGAATGTAATTATTTTTAACGATTGGAAACTACAGTTTCCAAACCAGTGTCGGAACACTGTAAACTAATATTTAACGGTGTACTTGGAACTGTGGCATAGTTGAACTTGTAAAATATAAAGGAAAATAAATGCGATTTCAGTCACAAGTTGTGGTTTTTATTGAGAAACACGATATTTTTAGGGTCCCTCTTCAGGTCCTTAATAGCATTACATCATCATTTTTGGTACGTAAAAGTATCCACTTGTGTCACACAAATATAACTGCGTTGACTCAAATACAATTGAGGTCGGTGATGGGATAATGTGACTGAAATACAAATTTACACAGAAATTACTTAAGAGTTCTTTTGTTAGTTGCACATGCCTGCAGAACAAATTATTTACATTTTTAAAGAGAGATTTTGCTTATTCTATTGGCTGACTTACACATATTAAGGTTTTGATTAAATGTGTACATTACAAAAGCATAAATACGTAAGCGATGAACTCTCCGCAGGGACATTGCATTTTTCCGTGTTCCATGTCGCGATTTACTTGCTTGCTTTCATTTTCATTTGTTTGTTTTCTGTAGCTCCCAATAATTCCTGTAATTCCTGATACACATCTATTCATTTTATGCCTAGCATCCATTAACGTTTCAACAGTTTTCACTTTAAATGGTAATGTAAAATTCGTGTAAATCGAAAGTGCTGATAGTAAATTTTCGTTTCAGACATCACAAACATTAATTGACCATTTATACTCATCCGTTTATTTTGTCTGTCGTCTATTCAGATGTCATCTTCGACTGCCCTGTATAGGCACCAACTGATTCTATAACTTTAATATTAATTTGTTTTATTTTCGTTTTGTTGTATTCGGTAGAAGCGAACCATCTATTGCCTCAAAGACAGTATGGACTATGAAAATATCGTTCTTGTGAAACACAGTTGGCCTTTTATTGCCACGAATTAATGAATGCTATCGACAGAGGATTTCAAGTTGATTCCGTATGTCTGGCCTTCCACAAGGCTTTTGACATCGTTCCTCACAAGCGTCTTCTAATCAAACTCCGTGCCTATGAAGTAACATTTCGTGGTAATTCACGGGAATCCATCCAATGGAAGAGAACTGATAGCCGGTGTTGCCCACGGCAGTGTTACAGACCCTCTGCTGTTTATGATCTGAATAGACTATTAGGGAGACAATGTGAATAGCAGTCTTAGTCTTTTTTCCAATGGTGCTGTTTTTTTTCGTCTAGTAAATGCCTCAGAGGATCAATACAAAATCAAAATGCTTTAGACAAAATACCTGTATCGCGCGAAAAGTCGCATTTGTCCTTAAACAAGAAAAGTATGAGGTCCTCCACATGAGTACTACAAATATTCGTTATATGTAGGTTACACGATAAATAATATATATTTAAAGACTGTCCATTCAACGAAATACTTATAGATTACCAATAAGCACTACTTAAATTCGAACCATCTCTTAGAATATGTCGTACGGAAGGCGAAAAAAGATTGCGATTTATTGGCAGAAAACATAGGACAAGAAATGTAATAAACAAACTGCCTACACTACGCTTGTCCGCCCTCTGTTAGAACAATGCTGCACGGTATGGGAGCTTTCCCAGATGAGAAATCGAAAAATTTCAAAAAATTATAGCTCGTTTGGTACTATCGCGAAATACGGGAGAGAGTGTGGGGGATATAATAAGCGAGCTGGAGTGGCAATCGTTAAAATAGAGGCGTTTCTGGCTGCGGTGAGACCTTTTCACAAAATTTCAAAAATCAGCGCTGTTACAAAAAAAAGGAGAAAAGAAAGAGAAATAAGAGCTCGCACGGAAAAGCTTTTCCCACTTGCTATGCTAGAGTGGAACGTTCGAGAAATGGTCTGAAAGCGGTTCTGTGAACCCTCTGCAAAAACTTGGATGTGAATTGCAGAGAAGTCACATAGATAGGATGTAGACATTATTAACTGATTCTAGGGCCTAGTTATAAACTTTCTCTTTTACGGTCATTCACTGGTTTATGAGATAATTTGCTTGTGGTTAATATATATTGTTGTGCATTACATTCACTATTATAGGTGTACGTAACTAATTAAATATTCGAGTGTCCTGTGATGTTTCGTATGATCCTTTAAGCTGCTGCACTTATTGGAAACTATTTTTCTAAATTTCAGCTAGACTCCTAGCCCTTCTTATTCGCCCGTACATAAAACCGTGTCATTGTAGTTCTTGATACAAAATTACTGTTTGATTATGTTTCACATCCATAAACCACTTAAACAACATTAGTGCATTAGCTATTTGTCCTCTGCGGCCGTGGACATTACTATCATTGAGCACTTTCCTTCGGCGTGCTTGTGTTTTGTTTTCGTGATTACCATTATTATCCCTAGATTATTAAACCTTTGTAAAATTTATGACTGCAGTAGGGTATACAACAGAAAATTTTGTACTTCGTTTGGTGTGTAACCTCCTACTGGCGATATAATAATGATAATTAACCAACGCGTAACCTACAAATTACCGAATAAAACATGGAGTAGCAAACTTTACGATGGTTTAGTAGCATATATCATTTTCCACCTTTCGTGTTCTAGGGTGAAATATGGAACGGAGATGTACTTGGTGCAGGATTAATTATCGCAGTATGTATTGTATGTATTTTTTAAATTGAATGTATCCTGAAAATAATCCACAATAGAACCAGCAAAAATTAATTATGATAAAAAGGCTGTAAATGTGCTACATCAGTTATTTTAGACGATAACGGATAATTATTCTACTTTATTTCGTGCAATATTATTGTTCACTGACGCCATGGGCTCACACACACATTATTTTCAAGTTGAACACAGCATTCGAACAATGATGTGGAATTTCATAGGTCTCCATACCGCCCAAACTATAGTGAGCACCGCTGCAGACTCGCATAGGACACTCACTGAGTAGTCAAAGTGTTAATGGCGATACACGCAGATCTGAAAATACCGGGGTTGAAATACCCGTATGGTATCTTTTCTCGCTAAGGTAAAATGAGAAATATATTCTTATTCTGAGACAATGATCCATTAAAGACTACACAGAATTTGTTGTTATTGATGCAGGAAAAATTTAGCCGAATTCCTTGGGCGTTGTTAAGAATTTATAGTTTAAAAAAAAATTAGGACATTGAAGATTTCGTTGTCAGAAGATGAGAACGGCCAGTAGAATACAGAGAAGTTTCGTTCAATTCGTTTCTTTCGTGTCATTTAAAGCATTTAGAGGAAAATTACACTAACTGACCAAACAAGACAGTTGGAAAGATGTCAGTTACCGAAGAAAAGTTTGAGAGGAAGTTTAAGAGACTACGTGGAAAACTGTTACAGACAGAATGTGAAAATAAAATTTAAAGTCGGGTGAATACAAACGTAATTTTTGCGAGTCACGTTTTTTTCTCGCCAGATAAATGCACACTGCACGTTTCAAAAGCCATCATCACTCATTGCCTCTCCATTCATCTTCCACAGTTCGGAGAACTCAAAGCGACGTTATTATGCCAGAGTGCGCTACGTGACAGTCCCATCGCTTGAAGTCAAACTGCAGAGTATTGGGGTCTCACAATAGACGTACCTGACGGTCACGAACGCAAGCCGCATTGGAAAACATATCAATAGTCATGATGTGCGTTCTACAGTAAACAACAGAGGACGGTTTTCGCGGCTTTGTTACCTCCTGTATATATGGAAAACCCCACGCATAATACGTACGCCAAATCAACTTATCCTCAGCACTCCCTGAAATACATACTTGCCAGTTCTCGCTAGTAGAATCTCTCCTGAGAAGTAACACATTTTTACACGCCACTTAGTGCGCCAGTATTTGTTCCGTTGGTGCATTACTGAGTTTCAACTTTACTGGATCATCGCATAGTACTCGAGTCATGTTGTGACATAAGTCAATCAAGTACTTGTTTAAGTATCGGCACTGTCATTCATTAGATGAATTTCACATGTAGTAATTGAAATATTTCACGTACGTTCCCTTCTAAAAACATTTAATAACTATATAAAACATTATCTCTGGAACATAACATTAAAGAGCAGATTTAATGTTAAGAAATAATCTTCAATTATTAGTAACTTAAGAGCAAAAACATCGATTTATTCAGTTCAGTGGATCAGTATAATGCTCTGTGGCGTAATAACGGCAAAGACTATGAACAAATCAACATATTTCTTTGTACAGCCGTTATTATATATCGTCTTGTCATCTGCTCATTTGCCTCTTTTTCCGCGAACAGCTAAATGAACTACGGCAGCCATAACAGCACCAAGGATCTGCCCACTTAATAATCCATCGCAGACAAAGACGTCAGAACTCTATGACACTAAATTAACTCTGAACTATGTGGAAAATTTCCTATCGGGTAGCATGACAATAAGACATTTATTGTCCTTACTTGTGGGAGGCGCCAGAAACTTGTACAATCGTAAATCGGTGGTGAGTGTACGTAAATTACTAAATTAATGGAAATATTTTAATTTCATAAAGTTGAACCTGACACTTAAAGCTATGATACAGAAATAATATTTTTCTTAATTAATAAATGAATATAGAAGAGAACAGCACATGGGAAATTTCATGATATAAGCAGTGAAATAATACTGTTGTTGTTACTATCAACTCGTTCAGTAGCTATAAAAATAGGATGCTAGAACGTTTTATACTCAAATACGCCGTCGGCCAATTGAAGGGCTGCTCGAAACATGCAGGCGCATGGGAACAGTACTGCTGTGGGGGACGTCTACGCGGGTATTCATTACACGAGGAGGAGTCACATGGAATGGTTGCAAGTGTTCCACAATACTCTGAGACCGAGCGTTGTCATGTTGTAAAATGACACCAGTACTCATAAGTCGACGTTGCTTTGATCTTACTGGAGGCCGAAGCCAATTTTTTTTAACGTATTTGAATATGGCGCACTTGTGATTCTGTTTCCCACAGTCGCGTAGAGTTCCAAGACAGCGCCTTGTTCATCCCAAAAGAGAGTCAGCGAAGCCCTCCATGCAGATGACTGCGTCCGGAATTTCTTGGATTGTGGTGATGAGCAATGGCGGCATTCCTTGCTTGTTCTCTTTGTTTTGAGCTAATGGTAGCGTACCCAGGTTCGTCTGCTGTAACAGTTCTCGTGAAGAAGCTATCACCTTGTGCGTCAAAACGGCGCAAAAGTTCTTCACAGTCGTCAAAGCGTCGCTATTTCAGGTCTGGAGTCAGCTGATGTCCAACGATCTCGCATATCTTTTCCGAAACTGTAGCTCTTCATGAATGGTGTGATATGCTGAGCCGTGACTGATATTCGTACTTGAGACTATTCCATTTCCGTTACAATGGCTTCAGTAAGTGAAGTAGACTCTGGCATCATACAACGATGTGCCTGACCCTGTCACCGAACACCCATCACAGAAGTCACGCCGTCTCCCAACTTTCTACTCCACTCACACACATGCTGCAGTGCTAGACATGCATCATCACATCAGACCTTCGGTTGTCGATGCATTTCAGTAGTTTTACTACCTTCACTGCTCATATAACGTATGGTGAACGTTGTTCTTCATTGTACATGACGCAAGCGTGCAAGACATTTTGAAGTGTTACTGTTGCTGCATTTCATGCTACCGCCTTTAGGGCGTTCCTTGCGTCATTGAAAAGAGTTCTGCAAACTTCCAGAAGAATGCCACGAAATCTCAATTTTTAATTACACTTTTACGTTTCTACTTGCCACCACCACCACCACCACCACCCCCTTACCCCGTATCTATTGTAGTAATAAAAAAAAAGTTCAAATGTGTGTGAAATCGTATGGGACTTACCTGCTAAGGCGATCACTCCCTAAGCTTACACATTACTTAACATAAATTATCCTAAGGACAAACGCACACACACACACACACACACACACACACACACACACACACACACACACACACACATGCCCGAGGGAGGACTCGAGCCTCCTCCGCGACCAGCCGCACAGTCCATGACTGCAGCGCCCTAGACCGCTCGGCTAATCCCTCGCGGCTTGTTGCAATACAAGTTACCATAAACAGCCATGGACTACGTGAACATCCTAATATCCTTGCAGACCACCTGCACCCCCTTCGTGCTTGATGTTTTCCCCGAGCCGGCCGCGGTGGCCTCGCGGTTCTAGGTGCGCAGTCCGGAACCGTGCGACTGCTACGGTCGCAGGTTCGAATCCTGCCTCGGGCATGGATGTGTGTGATGTCCTTTGGTTACTTAGGTTTAAGTAGTTCTAAGTTCTAGGGGACTGATGACCACAACAGTTGAGTCCCATAGCGTTCAGAGCCATTTGACCCTTTTTTTCCCCCGATAGCAATAGAACATTCGAGGAAGACAACTAACGGTGTCACAAGGCCATAACGGTGTTGCTAGTGAACTCACGTTGATGTATTGGCCTCCAAATTCGTCTGATCTGAGCCACACGGGCCACATCGGGGACGCTGTCGTGCGGTAGCTCCAGCCTACAAACGACCGAATGTAATTTATTTATCATTATTATACATTTTTGTCCTTAAGACAGTAATTGAACTTGAATGTTACATGATTATTCAAATTTCCACTTTTCTCATGTTTTCTTCTTCTTTTCGTCTTCCCAAAACCTCTTCATCCTTTGACTGTGTTCGTGTTTCCTTTGTTCTGTCCATATTTTCCCCGGTCTCTTCCATTCTTTTACTTCACATTTCGTGTTCATAATTTTGTTTCTAAATTTGTGTCACGCAGCTATCATTTCTTTATTGATTCCTGCTTGTTTTAGGTCTTCTTCTGTTTCATAAAACCAGTTGGTTGTTTTTATTGAGCTGCTGACTACGTCAAAAATCCTCTTTGTGTGTCTGGTGTTATTCATTCTGTGTACGTGCCCAAAGAATGTTAATCGACGTTTTCTGATTATGTCTGTGAGTCTGTCTGTATGTTCGTATAGTTCTTTAGTTGGGCGCTTCATCCATATACCATCTCTTTGTACTGTCCCAAAAAATTTTCTACGTTCTACCTTTTCTGTCTCCGTGATGCCTGATGCCCTATTTGGGCGTTTGTATGATCATTGGTCCTTTCAGACAGACGAACATGCAGGGAAGCGACGGACTGTGACCAGATATTGAGACCAACACCAATACAAGATCTAGGCAAGTGGCCCGCCAACATCGTGTAAGTCTGCATGACAGCCGCTATTACCGAATCACCTAAAACGAATGTAAGGATTATGAGCAGCGTATTTCCCTCTACTGGAAGGATTTTGTCGATGGTTTTTGAGCCATATCATCACAATGGTGTGACTTCTGTCTTCACTCCTATTTACCAATGAGGCAACCTTCACCAGAACTGGCATCACCAATCTGCATACTCGTCATCTGTGGGCTACAGACAATCCTCGGGGGATGGTTGACGAGTCTCATCAGCACCAGTTCGGCATCAGTGTGTGGGCAGGGATTTTTGGCGACCGCGTACTTGCACCGGTTATTATTCGACAATGCCTCGATGAAGAAACGTAGCTACTCTTCCTGCGGAATAGTCTGCCTCAGCTGCTTGAGAATTTGCGTTTGGCAATACGACAGGTTATGGATTTCTTCATAACGGAGCACCACCCCACTTCCGCATTGCAGTTCACCGACACCTCAACAACCTCTTCCCTGGACGTTGGATAGGATGCGGATGCCCTTTAGCATGCCCTGCTAGATCACTGCACATAAATTCCGTGGATTTTTACCTCTGGGGGCATCTGAAGAGCGTTGTGTACGCTGAACAAGCTACTCATGTGCACGCCTTTCAGCAGCCTGTGACGCTATTCGGAGGCAGATCGAACCATGCGGAAAAATGCGGCAGTCCATGATGTGACGTGTGAGCGCGTGCATTGCATCCCACGGAGGGCACTTTCAACATCTTAAGTGCGATGCAACAACTCTATACTGTGATCTGGGATCATTAATTGTCGTTGCAGGCACACCGTCCATTCCGTACACATCTTCATATGACTTTTCTTCCTCCATTTCCTATCAGGAATCCGCCCTGCTGTTTGTCAGGTTTATTGATGTTCTTCCTGTACACTGCCGGAAAAAAGTAGTATACCTGCACAGACAACTTCGATTTTGATTCGATAACGGCATGTGACACTTGGGGGATGGTATTTATACTTATAATGATTTTAGCGCCGTCCACAAACAGATAACGTTGTAGCATAGCTAGCAGAGTGCCATCTTTGTCTAGCCCTTTGATAGGGAATGCTCACAGCCAGAAGGTTCAGTGTGGTGCAAGTATGTGAAGCAAGCAGGCAAAAATGCCGCAGAGGCGCACTTCTGTTTCCCACAGCCAACTGAGTGAATTTGAAATGGGTCAGATTGTGGCCTTACGTTGTCACCCAAGTTGGATTTGCTGCGTCAGTTGTGCAACGATGATCGTATGGTGATCACGTAATCATCCTCACAGCCATGGACGAGGTTCTGGACGTGCACGGAGCACAGCACAGACGCTCGCCAGGATCGTCGTATTGCAAGGACAAAAGTGACAGATCGTGCAGCTACCACAGCACAGGTAAGAGGGGTTGTGAGCCCAGGCGTGTCGACACCAACTGCAGCGAAGCAGTTATTGGCAGCGGGACTACGGGCACGCACGCCTCTAGCCTGTCTCCCACTCACAGCACAGCGACGACTTGCGCGGCTCGACGGCCGCCTTCAGGGGATCACTGGGAGGGTTGCAAGGCACTATGGAAGCACATTCTGCCTCCACGCAATTGATGGTCGTTCGCGCTTTGTTGTCGACCTGGTGAGCGCTGACTGGTAGAATGCGTTCGTCCGAGACACACAGGCCCACCTCAGGCCTAATAGTCTTGGGATACACTAAGGTGTAACCCTCGTTCACGTTTGGTGTTCCTGGAGGGAGCGCTAATCAGCGCTCGATTCTTGCAGAATGTTGTTAGACTGATTCTTTTGCTGTTCTTGCAGCAAAAAGGTGACGTGTTGTTCCAACAGGATAATGCTAGCCCCCACGCTGCCTATGTAACTCAACGTGCAGTAACTTCCCTGGCCAGCACGATCTCCGGACTTGTCTCCAATCGATCACCAACAAACAACTCTTACAGAATCACGCAAACAACTCGAGCAGACGTATCTTAACGTATCCCAGAACAGTATCTGCCTGTGTACAATCGACTGGACGCCAGATTCAGCGCCTGCATTGCCGTAATGGGAGCTGAAAGACGTACTAATACGAATATGGGTGTTTCAGCGTGGGTCGATACTTGATACCTCAGAACCGCTTGAGCTATTGATCTGTAAACGTCATCTCTTCATGAACTCCATATGTACTGTTGAAACAAGAAATCTTGTGTGGATTGGAAACCTCTAAAAGGGTGTACTATTATTTTTCCAACAGTGTATGTCGTGTAACATCAGAGCCAGCACACTTCCATGGGGAAGGCTGTTCTTCTGGGTTCTGCATCGGTTGTACTTGTCAATTTTAGTAACAAAAAATAGCCTGTTCTGCAGCAGACGCTGAATAAACTCCGTCATCCGGCAGTCTTTAAATACTGTTTAGAGCGTCTTTGTCATAGCTTTTTATAATTCACGGTAACGTAAGCAGATGTAAGATCGATAAACGCAGCTCCTGTCATGTGTTTTCTTTCATATCCTTCCTCGATGTACCGTACTGGGTTAAATAAGGATCTAACTAGTACATGACTTTCCTGATCTGGAACGTGACTGTTCTTTAACGATCCTCCTGTTGACAAACAAAAAAAAATTGATTCAAGAAAATTCTGTCCAGAGTTATAAAGAGATGGCAGAGAAGTGATAAAGGTCTGACGTTCTTATGGTTATCCGCCTGGTTCAAGCATTACCACGACGTTTGCTGTTGCCTTGCGTCAGTTCTTTGTGATTGTCAATCTAGCAATATAAGTGTTCATCATTTTCAGGGTACATGGCCAGAGGTCTTTATTTGCTCCGATCTCAGGTCATCTAAGCCTGCAGCTTCGTTGCTTTTCATGTGATGAACAGCAGTACTCAGTTCTTCAACTCTGATTGCAGTGCCAAGACGATCATTCTCCACTTCATATCGTTCAAATTTCGTAACATTGCATCTTTCCTTCGTTTTACTATACACCAACAGCTGGTGTACGATTTGGCCAAGGATGAACCTTCTCACCCCTGAGTATAAAATCTGCAGGGTCACCGTTGAGGTTTATCAATAATTTCCTGGCTTATCGACCATTACGTTTAATGTCCAAACTTTCTATGAAATTAGCAAATTATTCTGTTCGAGGCGTTGATACGACTTGAATAAGTTGTTCTGATTGTATTGTCTCTTGTTAGAGAGAATCGTTCTCGAAGAGCTCTTCTAGTTTGAGTCTTTCTCAAGTCCAGGTAAGTACACTGTTCTACAACTTCATTGGATGTGTTGACAACGGATAATCGTTAAAAGCGCCACAAAATTTCAATACTTTTCTGGACCAGGCCCGACATTTTATGACTTATTCATCCAAGTTCTGAGTAAAATGCTCCTGCCGAACTTTTTCGAGGTAGAACTGTTTAATGAATATAACTGTTCCTGTTTTAATAACTGCTTCTACAGTACATACAACATCTCGGTGTTGAATTCTTGTGAATTTTTCGACAATATGCTTCTTGGTTTGGTGAGCAATATGTTCGAAGACAAAAATATGCTCGAGGTTGCAAACCCTCCTCCATCGGCCACTGTTACAAGAATGGGACAACTCTGGGTCACGTATTAGTTTTAAACCCATTCACTCGGCCCACTATTCTTGATGGATAGGTAGCAATGTGTCCATAAGATACTGAGTTACAACCATCCAGTCACCAAAATTGTTTACAAGCTGTAGTAGTAAATGAGGAAATGAATTAAATTCCCTCGTCGGCTGCAGTTGCACGCTGAAATGAATTTAGTGGCAAAAAGTGAAAATTTGTGCCGAACTGGACTGGAACTCGGATATTGCTGTTTACAAGAGCGGTCGCCTTAGCCGTTTCGGCTGTCCCCGCAAGCTTTCCGACGGACACAAATTACCAGCTTGTCGCATACTACTTACGTAGCGCCCCCTGTCTACTATATTCATTGCTTGAACATTACACCGGGTTCCTGCAGGAGTTCGAGAGAGAGAGAGAGTATATTCGCACTGAAATGACCTTAATGGCTATCAAGTTGTATACATTTATGTGAGGCGTCTGTTCTTTTGGACGAGTCCAAAAAAAGACACAACACGTATATAAATTTAGTAGTAACGTTTGTAAACACTGAATGTTTTAAGATGAAATGCAGTGGCCTGAGGAAAGTAGCCAACGAAGATGCGTATGACTGGAGATATTTCGACGTTGTTACACAGGAGCAGCGGATCGGAGCTAAACACCGGAACTGACAACTCATAATAAAGCAATGCCTTCAAAACGTGTCGCAAAAACTATAATTTATTACCTCGGCCGTTAATTTATATTTTAAAATACGTCCTGTTTGTACTGGCGTTATTACGAGCTGTCACAGACACCCCATTACTTACTGTTACGCTTTTTTATAGCTGCACAATGAGCTACTCTGTCTCCATTGGAACAAGAGAGACCCGGGTATTTGCTCGCAGCCCGTGCCGGGTGACATACGAAGACGGAGGCGTGTGTGTCCCTGCGGAGATCTTAATCCTCACGGCTTGCCGCCAGGCTCCCCACTAACTTGAATTAATCTGAGGCCCTAATCCGTAGCTCCACCACTCACCGGCAGACTAATTACGCGACAGGTCGGAGCAAGCGCTGCGTGTTCCACTCGGCTCCTGAAACCAGCGCATATCGGCGACTGATTGAGGAGTGGCTGTCCGGAAACACTTTGGCACCCAGCCTTCGACGTAATGGGGCTATAAATAACAGATTTCCGATCCGGGACACGCCCTCCATCTCAGCGATCTGCCAGCAAGAAACCCACTCCCGGGAAAGAGAGTTGAGGAATGGTCCTATTCAAAGGGCAGTGACTTTTCGAAGTAATCGAAGACAAAGATATCGTCTACTAAGACCTGACTGATTGAAACGATTACAGCGATCTGTGAGGAAGGAAAATAGCCTGAGCAACGGCGAAGCGAACGCGAAGGTCGTCGTAAGCTTCATTTCACTTCACTACCGGAATCGTCCCAGCCGACAAATCACTGTAGAGACTTCTAGCAGTGTAGAACAACTGAACTGAAAGCTCAAGATTTTTCTGAGTATGTCTCGTTCCGCATCGAAGAGTTTTCAACAATCCTGAGCGCTGAACATTGTATAAACGAGTAGCTTTTGATAGTCTTTACCTCGAACAACCTTCTAATCTGTTATGCTGACCTACACTTCGTCCCCCATTTCATCTATTTCTGCTCCTGATAGTGAAGGCTAGGCAGTCGATAAAATCCAAAACGTTGGCCCGCATCTCGTGGTCGTGCGGTAGCGTTCTCTCTTCCCACGCCCGGGTTCCCGGGTTCGATTCCCCGCGGGGTCAGGGATTTTCTCTGCCTCGTGATGGCTAGGTGTTGTGTGATGTCCTTAGGTTAGTTAGGTTTAAGTAGTTCGAAGTTCTCGGGGACTGATGACCATAGATGTTAAGTCCCATAGTGCTCAGAGCCATTTGAACCATTCTGAACCAAAACGTTGGCGGTCTGACTACGTTGTTTTAATGACACCTTTCCTAAATCGTTTTTGTAAGTGAAACTAAATAAGCTTTTAAGACTTGCTGCTTGAGGAATGAAAATCTTCTGTTTACTACAGTGGTAACATGGGCACTGTAATGGGGAACCACAATCCGTTATCGCTCCTGCTTCGATGTTTGCAGTAAATACTTCCAATCAAGAGAGACTGCTATCACGTTCACGTGTTAGCTATGTACAGAAACAATGGATGTTAAATCATCCATATGCCAATCTGTTACTTTCTTCTGCGCAATAACTTATATTGTTTTCCATTGACAATGAAAATGTTTCAAGACTTTCTAGGGCTGCGTGCTGAAAAGTAATGCCTAAGAATTATTATGTGAAAGATCTTAAGGCGTTTTAAGTAAAACAAATGTTATTAACAGTCTTCCATATCATTCTTCATGTCTACATATTTGCATCTTCTGCCACTAGAGAAATGCGAACTGTAACGAGTAACAAGGCAGAGCGTAATGTAACCATGTAGGTGCTTGACAGCGTTCTGTAATCGAGTTTTGAACGCGAAGAGTTCGTCCACACATGGGGCACTTCAGCATGACAATGCCGGAGCACACACGAGCCTTGCGACATCTGCAACAATCCCGCGCCTTGGGTTCACAGCCATCAATCACTCCCCCACACAGTCGCGACTTGGCTCCATCTGTTTCCAAAACTTAAAGATCACCTTCGAGGACTTCACTTTGATTGTGATGAAACGATGCAGGCAAAGGTAAGGTTGTGGCTCCATCAACGAAGTAAAACATTATACAGTGATGGAATCAACAAACCGGTCTCTTATTCGGAGGAATATGTTCGACTCATGTGACCGTGAAATAGTAGACATGGAGAATCACGACGTAGACTGCTTGTAATGTTTGTTTCATTTAAAACACCCGACGCGTTTTCACATCAAAAAATTCGGAGGCATTACTTTTCAGCACGCCCTCATATGTTAAAAAGCTATCCAGTTTCCAAACAGTAATACACTACTGCCCATTAAAATTGCTACAACACGAAGATGACGTGCTACAGACGCGAAATTTAACCAACAGGACGAAGATACTGTGATATGTAAATGATTAGCTTTTCAGAGCATTCACACAAGGTTGGCGCCGGTGGCGACTTCTACAACTTGCTGACACGAGGAAAGATTCCAACCGATTTCTCATACACAAACAACAGTTGACCGGCGTTGCCTGATGAAACGTTGTTGTGATGCCTCGTGTAAGGAGGAGAAATGCGTACCATCACGTTTCCGACTGTGATAAAGGTCGTATTGTAGCCAATCTCGATTGCGGTTTATCGTATCGTGACATTGCTGTTCGCGTTTGTCGAGATCCAATGACTGTTAGAGGAATATGGAATCGGTAGGTTCAGGAGGGTAATACGGAACGCCGAGTAGGATCCCAACGGCCTCGCATCACCAGCAGTCGAGATGAGGGGCTTCTTATCCGCAAGGCTGTAACGGATCGTGCAGCCAAGTCTCGATCCATGAGACAACAGATGGGGACGTTTGCAAGACAACAACCATCTGCACGAACATTTCGAAGACTTTTGCAGCAGCATGGACTATAAGCTTGGAGACCATGGCTGCGGTTACCCTTGACGCTGCATCACAGACAGGAGCACCTGCGACGGTGTACTCAACGACGAATCTAGGTGCACGAATGGCAAAACGTAATTTTTTCGGGTGAACCCAGGTTCTGTTTACAGCGTCTTGATGGTCGCATCCGTTCAAAAATGGTTCAAATGGCTCTGAGCACTATGGGACTTAACATCTATGGTCATCAGTCCCCTAGAACGTAGAACTACTTAAACGTAACTAACCTAAGGACATCACACAATACCCAGTCATCACGAGGCCGAGAAAATCCATGACCCCGCCGGGAATCGAACACGGGAACCCGGGCGCGGGAAGCGAGAACACTACCGCACGACCACGGGCTGGTCGCATCCGTGTTTGGCGACATCGCGGTGAACGCACATTGGAAGCGTGTATTCGTCATCGCCATACTGGCATATCACCCGACGTGATGGTATGGGGTGCCATTGGTTACGCGTCTCTGTCACCTCTTGTTCGCATTGACGGCACTTTGAACAGTGGACGTTACATTTTAGATGTGTTATAACCCGTGGCTCTACCCTGCAAAACCCTGCATTTGAGCAGGATAATGCATGAGCGCATGTTGCAGGTCCTCTCGGACCTTTCTGGACACAGAAAATGTTCGACTGCTGCTCCGGTCAGCACATTCTCCGGATCTCTCACCAACTAAAAACGTCTGTTCAATGATGGCCCAGCAACTGGCTCGTCATAATACGCCAGTCACTACTCTTGATGAATTGTGGTATCGTGTTGAAGCTGCATGGGCACGCCATCCAAGCTCTGTTTGACACAATGCCGAGGCGTATCAAGGCCGTTATTACGGCCGGAGGTGGTTGTTTTGGGTACTGATTTCTCAGGATCTATGCCCCCAAATTGCGTGAAAATGTAATCACATGTCAGTCCTAGTATAATTTCTTGGTGTAGCAATTTTAATGGCCAGTAGTGTAGTTTCGAAGTAACTAACGCAAAAGTTTAAAGCCTTTTTGAAGGGCTGTGATTTTCCCGGAACAAACATTTCGTATATATACGGAGCAGAGCCGAATGGGCAGAATTTCTGGTGGCAATGCGGGAAAAAGGACTGCCATAAGGCATTTTCGGACATCTATGACCCGGCACCTGCGCACTAGTGGCTCGGAAACGGAGAAGTTGGTCGACTTATCGCCTGCATTTATGGAAAGTGGCTCAAGGACGGTGAAACGTCGATTAGCGACACCTTGTCACAGACTGTAGAAGTCGGAAGTTTACCTACTGCATAACACTGGATATGCGGCGTTTCGTGGCAGATCTGATGACAGAGTACAGCGCAGGAGCAGGCACAAGTGTATCGTGGCACATCGTACGGTTCCCGTTGCTGAACGTAGGGTACGCATGAAACGATCCTTTCGTGTTCCCATGTTGACCAAACGGCATCGTCATTTGCCACAGTTTCATCGAGACCCGACCTTGGATCAGATATCTTGTTACACCACGTCGACGGATGAGTCCAGATTTGCCGCCGTTTTCCAGCCGGGCGGCTGCTCGGTATCTGCACCACGCTACAAGCTGGCCGGTAGAGGTAATAATACGGTGGCGAGTATATTCGTCTTGGTCTCCAAAGACGCTGTAGTAGTAATCGAAGGCACTATGCCAGTTGTGGGCTAAGTGGACATTATTGCGGACCATCTGCATCCCTTCGTAGTTGATGCCGTCTCTGACAGGTATGAAATCATCCGGCAAGTTCGGCAAGATCACTGTTCGCGCCGCAAGGCCACAAACGTCCCAGAGGGTTTCAGAAGCAAGGTAGCGGAATCTTGTTGATGTCTTGGTCTGCACATGTTTCACACCCGTAACTTACGGGAATTGCGCAGTCTGTTTGTAGACATCTGGTGCCACTTCTAGATATCGTTATATAACGTTTCTGGAATGTGACACGCTAAGTCCAATTAACGTACATTGCAGTCTTGTATCCGGTGTAGACAATGCCACAGCGGTATGGGTAGCTAGTTGAAGAACAGCGGGTCCTTCTTAGGACAGGTGAGCCGCGGCGAACTGGACTGGTAGCGGCGACGACTGGAACTCTGATTGGTTCTCGATGAAGCTCTCTCAGGAACAGTCCTCCAAACGCACTCCTTTGGTTAAGCCACCGAGTGCGGCTTATATCCTAGTGGTTAGTCATACTAAACTCCGCGCTATTTGTTCCACGTGTTAGAGACCTCTGCAATAGGCCGCTAGAATTTGCTGGTGTACGAGGTGCATTCAAGTTCTAAGGCCTCCGACTTTTTTTCTAACTAACTACTCACCCGAAATCTATGAAACTGGCGTTACTTCTCGACGTAATCGCCCTGCAGACGTACACATTTTTCACAACACTGACGCCATGGCAGCTGCGAAGGCTTCTTTAGGAGTTTGTTTACCACTGGAAAATCGCTGAGGCAATAGCAGCACGGCTGGTGAATGTGCGGCCACGGAGAGTGTCTTTCATTGTTGGACTAAGCCAAAAGTCACTAGGAGCCAGGTCAGGTGAGTAGGGAGCATGAGGAATCACTTCAAAGTTGTTATCACGAAGAAACTGTTGCGTAACGTTAGCTCGATGTGCGGGTGCGTTGTCTTGGTGAAACAGTACACGCGCAGCCCTTCCCGGACGTTTTTGTTGCAGTGCTGGAAGGAATTTATTCTTCAAAACATTTTCGTAGGATGCACCTGTTACCGTAGTGCCCTTTGGAACGCAATGGGTAAGGATTACGCCCTCGCTGTCCCAGAACATGGACACCATCATTTTTTCAGCACTGGCGGTTACCCGAAATTTGTTTGGTGGCGGTGAATCTGTGTGCTTCCACTGAACTGACTGGCGCTTTGTTTCTGGATTGAAAAATGGCATCCACGTCTCATCCATTGTCACAACCGACGAAAAGAAAGTCCCATTAATGCTGTCGTTGCGCGTCAACATTAATTGGCAACATGCCACACGGGCAGCCATGTGGTCGTCCGTTAGCATTCGTAGCACCCACCTGGAAGACAGTTTTCGCATTTTCAGATCCTCCTGCAGGATTGTGTGCACAGAACCCACAGAAATGCCAACCCTGGAGGCGATCTATTTAACAGTCATTCGGCGATCCCCCAAAACAATTCTCTCCACTTTCTCGATCATGTCGTCAGACCGGCTTGTGCGAGCCCGAGTTTGTTCCGGCTTGTTGTCATACGATGTTCTGCCTTCATTAAACTGCCGCACCCACGAACGCACTTTCGACGCATCCATAACTCCATCACCACATGTCTCCTTCAACTGTCGATGAATTTCAATTGGTTTCATACCACGCAAATTCAGAAAACGAATGATTGCACGCTGTTCAAGTAAGGAAAACGTCGCCATTTTAAGTATTTAAACAGTTCTCGTTCTCGCCCGTGGCGGTAAAATTCCATCTGCTGTACGGTGCTGCCATCTCTGGGACGTATTGACAATGAACGCGGCCTCATTTTAAAACAATGTGCATGTTTCTATCTCTTTCCAGTCCGGAGAAAAAAAAAATCGGAGGCCTTAGAACTTGAATGCACCTCGTACTTGCTTCGCCTGGCGTGTCGGCCATCCTGTGTAGCTTGCTTTCTTTGACGGAAGTCTGGCTTCCAGGAGTTAAGACTCACGGCCATACCATGAACAAGAACTCCTGCAGTGCCCTGCTCGAGGAAGTGAGGATACTAGATCCAGCTTCGCAATTCATCTACTCCTTAACAAATTTGTTACAAATAATACGATGTTTCTTTTCTAAACCGCCAGCTCAGACCATGGAACCAATACTAGACATAATAATCTTCACAAATACTTAGTCATTTATCTTGGTCCAGGAGGGTTCCATTATTCAGGAACACACATGTTCAATAACTTGCATCCATACATAAAAAGTCCAAGAGAGACGTAAGCGATTTATTGATGGCCAACTCCTTCCACTGCACTAACGAATTTCTTTGTGGAGCCGAGTGATGTACATACACTCCTGGAAATTGAAATAAGAACACCGTGAATTCATTGTCTCAGGAAGGGGAAACTTTATTGACACATTCCTGGGGTCAGATACATCACATGATCACACTGACAGAAACACAGGCACATAGACACAGGCAACAGAGCATGCACAATGTCGGCACTAGTACAGTGTATATCCACCTTTCGCAGCAATGCAGGCTGCTATTCTCCCATGGAGACGATCGTAGAGATGCTGGATGTAGTCCTGTGGAACGGCTTGCCATGCCATTTCCACCTGGCGCCTCAGGTGGACCAGCGTTCCTGCTGGACGTGCAGACCGCGTGAGACGACGCTTCATCCAGTCCCAAACATGCTCAATGGGGGACAGATCCGGAGATCTTGCTGGCCAGGGTAGTTGACTTACACCTTCTAGAGCACGTTGGATGGCACGGGATACATGCGGACGTGAATTGTTCTGTTGGAACAGCAAGTTCCCTTGCCGGTCTAGGAATGGTAGAACGATGGGTTCGATGACGGTTTGGATGTACCGTGCACTATTCAGTGTTCCCTCGACTATCACCGGAGGTGTACGGCCAGTGTAGGAGATCGCTCCCCACACCATGATGCCGGGTGTTTGCCCTGTGTGCCTCGGTCGTATGCAGTCCTGATCGTGGCGCTCACCTGCACGGCGCCAAACACGCATACGACCATCATTGGCACCAAGGCAGAAGCGACTCTCATCGCTGAAGACGACACGTCTCCATTCGTCCCTCCATTCACGCCTGTCGCGACACCACTGGAGGCGGGCTGCACGATGTTGCGGCGTGAGCGGAAGACGGCCTAACGGTGTGCGGGACCGTAGCCCAGCTTCATGGAGACGGTTGCGAATGGTCCTCGCCGATACCCCAGGAGCAACAGTGTCCCTAATTTGCTGGGAAGTGGCGGTGCGGTCCCCTACGGCACTGCGTAGGATCCTACGGTCTTGGCGTGCATCCGTGCGTCGCTGCTGTCCGGTCCCAGGTCGACGGGCACGTGCACGTTCCGCCGACCACTGGCGACAACATCGATGTACTGTGGAGACATCACGCCCCACGTGTTGAGCAATTCGGCGGTACGTCCACCCGGCCTCCCGCATGCCCACTATACGCCCTCGCTCAAAGTCCGTCAACTGCACATACGGTTCACGTCCACGCTGTCGCGGCATGCTACCAGTGTTAAAGACTGCGATGGAGCTCCGTATGCCACGGCAAACTGGCTGACACTGACGGCGGCGGTGCACAAATGCTGCGCAGCTAGCGCCATTCGACGGCCAACACCGCGGTTCCTGGTGTGTCCGCTGTGCCGTGCGTGTGATCATTGCTTGTACAGCCCTCTCGCAGTGCCGGAGCAAGTATGGTGGGTCTGACACACCGGTGTCAATGTGTTCTTTTTTCCATTTCCAGGAGTGTATTATTAGTCATATAAAACAATGTCAGTAACATATGAAATCTGATTACTGCACATATTCAGTACAGTAATGTGATCAGTGTAAATCAATACTGCGAACCTCTTTCTGTTTGTTGTTGTGTGGCTATAAAAGACTAAAACTTGGCATGTGCACCCCAGTATATTATGCGTTTACACTTTTGAATCAAGTTTGTTGAAAATTGACCCATTCTACATCCATGACGACCATTTAACATAGGATCTGTGGAAGGTACATAAGGATATGTCCTTGTATGGTTCTGTACCACCTTTTTCCCCACGAACAGGTACAGATACTTCAAATACTGTCTACGGTCTCTTGGTAGATAAACAATTCAAGCTTCTAACTCAGTGCAATGAAAAGATACGGCAGTCTGTGGAAACCCCCTTCCCTCAGGAACAGGTAGAGGTATAAAGTTGAAATATATATGAATTTCTAAGGTCTACGGTCCCTAGGTGGCATAAAAAACTCAAGATCCTACAATGAAGAGCCAAAGAAACTGGTACACATGCCTAATATCGTGTAGGTCCCCCGCAAACTCGCAGAAGAGCCGCAGCATGACGTGGCGTGGACTCGACTAATGTCTGAAATAGTGATGGAGGGATACGACATCATGAATCCTGCAGGGCTGTCCTTAAGTGCGCAAGAGTACGAGTGGGTGGGGTTCTCTTCTGAACAGCAAGTTGCAAGGCATCCCAGATATGCTTAATAATGTTCATGGTGGAAGGGGGGGGGGGGGGGGTTGGTGGCCAGCGACGGAAGTGTTTAGACTCAAGAGACTGTTTCTGGAGCCACTCTATAGCAATTCTGTACGTGTAGGGTCTCGGATTGTCAATCTGGAATTGCCCTAGACCGTCGGAAATGCACAATGGACTTGAATGGATGCAGTTGATCAGACAGGGTACTGTCAGATCGAATCTGCAGGAGTTCCAGATCATTCCAACTGCACACGCCCCACACCATTACAGAGCCTCCCAAAAAAAGTTGAAATGTGTGTGAATTTCTAAGGGACCAAACTGCTGAGGTCATCGGTCCCTAGACTTACACACTACTTAAACTAACTTATGCTAAGAACAACACACACACCCGTGCCCGGGGAGGACTCGAACCGCCGGCTGGAGGGGCAGCGCAATCCGTGACAAGGCGCCACAGAGCCTCCACCAGCTTGAACAGTCCCCTGCTGACATGCAGGGTCCATGAACTCATGAGGTTGTCTCCATACCAGAACACGTCCATCCGCTCGATACAATTTGAAACGATACTCGTCCGACCAGGCAATATGTTTCCAGTCATTGACACTCAAATGCTGGTGTTGACGGGCCCAGGCGAGGCGTAAAGCTTTGCGTCGTGCAGTCATCGTGGGTACACAAGTGAGCCTTCGGCTCCGAAAGCCCATATCGTTGACGTCTCGTTGAACGGTACACACGCTCTCATTTGTTGATGGACCAACACTGAAATCTACTGCAATTTGCGGAAGGGTTGCACTTCTGTCGCGTTGAACGATTCACTTCAGTCGTCGTTGGTCCCGTTATTGCAGGATCTTTTTCCAGCCGCATCAATGTCGCAGATTTGATGTTTATCGGATTCCTAATATTCACGGTACATTCGGGAAAGTCCCCCTCTTCATCGCTATCTCGGAGATGCTGTGTCCCATAGCTCGTGCGCCGACTATAACATCGCGTTCAAAGTCACTTAAATCATCAAGATTGTAGCAGCAGTAATTGATCTAACAATTGTACCAACACTTGTTGTCTTATACAGGTCTTGCCGATCACAGCGTCGTATTCTGACTATTTACAGATATCTGTATTTGTATAGCCAAGCTTATATCAGTTTCTTTTGCGTTTAAGTGTAAGTCAATAAGTCAATGCAATAAAGAGAGACCGTTTGCTGAGGAAGTTAAAATATACAGGGTGTTACAAAAAGGTATGGCCAAAGTTTCAGGAAACATTCCTCACACACAAATAAAGAACAGATGTAATGTGGACATGTGTCTGGAAACGCTTACTTTCCATGTTAGAGCTCATTTTATTACTTCTCTTCAAATCACATTTATCATGGAATGGAAACACACAGCAACAGAACGTACCAGCGTGACTTCCAACACTTTGTTACAGGAAATGTTTAAAATGTCCTCCGTTAGCGAGGATACATGCATCTACCCTCCGTCGCATGGAATCCCTGATGCGCTAATGCAGCCCTGGAGAATGGTGTATTGTATCACAGTCGTCCACAATACGAGCACGAAGAGTCTCTACATTTGGTATCGGGGTTGCGTAGACAAGAGCTTTCAAATGCCCCCATAAATGAAAGTCAAGAGTGTTGAGTTCAGGAGAGCGTGGAGGCCATGGAATTGGTCCGCGTCTACCAATCCATCGGTCACCGAATCTGTTGTTGAGAAGCGTACGAACACTTCGAGTGAAATGTGCAGGAACTCCATCGTGCATGAATCACATGTTGTGTCGTACTTGTAAAGCACATGTTCTAGCGGCACAGCTAGAGTATCCCGTATGAAATCGTGATAACGTGCTCCATTGAGAGTAGGTGGAAGAACAAACTAAAATGAGCTCTAACATGGACATTAAGCGTTTCCTGACACATGTCCACATTACATCTGTTCTTTATTTGTGTGTGAGGAATGTTTCTTGAAAGTTTTGCCGTACCTTTTTGTAACACCCTGTATATCACATACTAAGGTGTTGGCGGTGTAAAACACTCAACCTTCTAAGTCAATCCAGTAAAAGGTACGATCTTTTGTGGCACATATTCTGATACTCGCAAACTCACTCATCAAAACCTATAGATGAATTACCTACAGCCGCGTGGGATTAGACGAGCGGTCTAAGGCGCTGCAGTCATGCACTGTGCGGCTGGTCCCGGAAGAGGTTCGAGTCCTCCCTCAGACATGTGTGTGTGTGTATGTCCTTAGGATAATTTAGGTTATGTAGTATGTAAGCTTAGGGACTGATAACCTTTTTATGATATGTCCTACATGTCTGAGTGTCTCTTCTGTATGAATCTATGGAGCAAAATGTATATCACAATGTATATCACAGCCTGCCCGCTGGGTACCTCTTATACTACCTGTACCTGGAAGACAACAAAATTGACACTTCCCTTTTGCATTACCACTGTACTACTTGGGCTTGGGATCCAACGATATCGACATTATTCAGGTCGTTCTGCAGAGTGTGTCTAGTACTTCCATCTTAGACATGAATATTTCTGTGAGTTATGCTCCGTTTCACAGAGACCGTAGACTACCTCTGTGTAAGAAGCAACAAAATACATATTTCCGAGAAACGTTCACCACACGCACCTGGGAGGTAAACAGTCTCCACGAGATGTGACTCTCCGTTTTCTGTTGCAGAGAACCTGCAGTACCTGCGCCTGGGAGACAACAACATTCACACGGTGCCCAGCGAAGCTCTGCGTCGCTTGCACCGCCTCCGCCACTTGGACCTCCGCGCCAACAACATCAGCTCTATCTCTGACGACGCTTTCTTGGGTTTTGGTGACACCATCACATTCCTGAACCTGCAGAAGAACGAGTGAGTACACAATTCATAGCTTTTTCAATTTCATTTCGATTCTTATGAGACAGACAGTGTATCTTCGTATCAAACTGACAAATTTTCAGAGTTCACCAACAGAAGAAGATTATACTGAAGACAGTCCTGCTATTTATCAGAAAATATTTTATCTGCAGCAGATTCCCGTAGTAGATCCGAAGGTAGAAGGAGTACGAAAGCAAATTTCGAATTTCCATTTGCCTCTTTTTTACGTGTTAAATGCATTTCAACGTCTACCAAACCAATTTAGTCTTACATAGTACTTGAATGCTGATAAATTGTGATTGTCATTAAACATGGAAAAAATTTTAATATTTTTTTCAAACTACTATTGAACAGTGTTAAAGAACGTTGAAACAGAAGAACTATGTTATTTACAGCTCATGTGACGACAATTTGAAACAATTTAAATACCACTCAAATGTTTGGTGAAATGATTTGCCTACAGGAAACAAAAACATGGGTTTGGAGAAACATTTGAGACGCCTTAGTATGATACTTAATGCATCGTGTATGTATGAGGTATCGACCGAGAATGCACATTCTCTTTCCTGATATTTGAAGGATTCTCTGTTGAAAAAGAAAATTAGGGAAAAAGATTGTAGGAGCTTTTTACACCTTCAGGCAGAAATGATATAAATATGCCAAGGTCACACAACAGCAGACGGCACGGTTTACATAGTCCATCACACAACTACAGGAGGAACATTTATAAAACTGACAAACTGAAGGGACATATTACCGGCTGGAAATGAAGGAAGAAGGATCCTATGAACGCGTGTCCGGAAATGGATTGTTGCCATTGTGGGTGGCGCTGACCAATAAAAGTTCCTCTGGCCGCATGCCGTGTGTTCCTTGTGCGTTGTTGCCGGCCGGAGTGGCCGAGCGGTTCTAGGTGCTACAGTCTGGAGTCGCGCGACCGCTACGGTCGCAGGTTCGAATCCTGCCTCGGACATGGATGTGTGTGATGTCCTTAGGTTAGTTAGGTTTAAGTAGTTCTACGTTCTAGGGGACATATGACCATAGCAGTTAAGTCCCATAGTGCTCAGAGCCATTTGAACCATTTGAACCTTGTGCACCTTGTGCGTTGTAGGCTGTGTGATTGACGCAGGCTACTGTAAACAACAGAATGGTGTGGTATTCATGTCGGGGACAAGCCGAAATTGTGTCTGTGTACGACCAAGCCGAAGAAACGGTCCAGAGGCAACACGGCTATACCAAAATAAGTACTCTCACAGACACGAACCACATAACATTACATTTCAAGCCTTTTTCTGGTGTTTGCGTGGTGATGTGTCACTTCCGACAGACGAAAGTGCATGGAGGCCGCGGACTATGCTTACACCAAGTATGGGGATTGTATTGGAGTTCATCTCAGTATCCTGTAGAACCCGGTTCTCCAAATCTGTTGTACACGCAGTCCGCGCCTCCCTGCACGTTCGAATGTCTGAAAGGACCCATCATCACACAAACGTCCCAAAAGAGCCTGAAATGTAGTGTTACGTGGGTGGTTTCTGGGGGAGTACTTATATCGGAGCTGCTTCTCCACCGTTTCCATCTGTCTGGCTGTATACAAACACCATCTCGACTTGTTCTCGAAATGAATACGGGACCATTTTGCTGCTTACAGTACGCTGCGTCAATCACACAGTCTGTCACACACAGGGAACACAAGGCCAGTGGTCAGAGGAACTGTCATTCGTCAGTTCATTTCCGGATACGTGTAGGTAGGACATTTTTTCCTCCATTTCCAGTCAGGATCGCTCCCTGCATTTATCGCCTTTATTAACGTTCACTCTTTTTACTGTAGCACTCAATAAAGTTGTCGACCTCCGTAGCTGTCTGTTCAGACTGGCTGGCTGCCATGCAGAACCTGGGTTCGATCCCCTGTACTGTCAGAGATATTTTCATGATGAGAGGACTGGAACGGGGTGATACCAGTTGAGGAGTTACCTGAGTGGGAGGTACGTACTAGCACACGATATGCTAAACGGACATTGGCTGGGAGAGCATCCAGAAGACGTCATTCATGAAGATGAAATCGCGCCGGCAGGCCCCGATTAACTCGTGTGTGGTCGGAATGGAACCTATCATTCTTCAGAATTAACAGATTCTATGTCCGCCCCGGTAGCTGAGTGGAGCCGGCATGGTAGCTCAGCGTGTTCGGTCAGAGGGTTAGCTGCCCTCTGTAATAAAAAAAAAACGGATCACGACGAACTAAAACGGTTGCGTTGCGACGACCGCCAAGAGCAGATGAAACGAACGAAAACGAACAAAATGGAATTTAAAAAAAAACGTGGTCAGCGCGACAGAATGTCAATCCTAAGAGCCCGGGTCCGATTCCCGGGTGGGTAGTAGATTTTGTCCGCTCAGGGACTAGGTGTTGTGTTGCCCTAATCATCATCATTTCATCCCCATCGGCGCGCAAGTCACCGAAGTGGCGTCAGATCGAAAGACTTGCACCCGGTCAACGGTCTACCCGCCGGGAGGCACTTGTTACACGACATTTAAATTTAACAGATTCTAAGTTAAACAACAGACTTTACGTTATCTTGGCATCTAATTTGGTGTGCATGATTTCGAACATCGTTCAAAGGTAGGTCAAATATGACTCTAATCTGTTTTATTTCTTAGTTTTAGAAATATCGTTTCAGTAAACATATGACTTTTATAAATTTCTTTTTATTTTCGAGTTTTGTCCTTCGAATACGTCATCATTGACTGGTGGCTGGAATTCTTTATTCACTTACAGAACGGGGTTTTAAATCATGGTTCCGTCTTTATCAGAATCAGATGTCTCTACCTTCATTGCTCCTGAAGGATCTTCCAAGTTTATCAAGCTTCTTTGGTGGTCGGCTTCCTTTTATGCACCTCGTTTGACGCTTGAGTATTCTGTAGTCGAGGCAGCATAAGAAGGTCCCTGTTGGCACCCTTCGACTATGAAATGTTAACGGTTGCAGAATAAATGATAGTCATCAAAAGAGCTGCAACAACAGTGAGGCATTACCATAAAGAAGTTTACAGACTCTCTTCCCTAGAGCCTTATGTTCTCGAAATATCCTGAATTTAGTACCTGATTCGAACGAACCCAATTTGACCGTCAATTATAATACCAGTGAAACTTTCTATGCGTGAAACAGCTGAGCCTTGAAGAGATGAACCTTTTGACACTTCATTTACTAAGGTAACAGCAGCTGTTCGAAAAGTATTTCAATTTTCCTCTAAATCACAAATGAAGTTTTGCTTAATTTTCATGACATATTCCAGCAAATTAAAACTTCTTTTTTTTTCAAAACTGCTCTTCACGACGGTACATTTGTTCATTTACCATTCTTCATTTGGCTATGAAAATTGGGACAAAAATTTGTGGGGAGTCATGATTTCTTTAGATTGAAACATTTGACCAACGTGCCGCTTTCTGCACTGTAGGTATTTTATGTGAGAAACAGCATAAAAGAATCATAAAAACTCTGAATTTAGCCTGAAAAGATTAAAGGTAAATATGGAGAAAAACAGACTTACGTGCCTAAATCAGCATTTTTTAAATCTTCCACACAGCTCTGAATCAAATAATACCTTGAATGTGTTACTGGAAAGTGGCAATCCAGTCAGATTACAGACTGAGTGCGAACTGATATGCGTTGTAGACACGCGATGTGCCGTGTTTCCGAAGATAACGCCAGCTGGTATATTTGGCGGGATTCTCGTATCACCTGAAAAACATCAAAATGTGCCAGTCATGATGTACCAATAACTCTCCATTCTCATTAACAGCTTACAGCCGTGGCGGTACCATAGTTTTATCATTTTATGAAACTTCAAGACATGCTCTTAGTTATATCGGATACCGTATCGTCATTGACCTACCACTGTATCCTAAATCAGACTCGTTGCGCATGACTGATAGTTCTTCGCCCTACGACTTACTCGTGAAGCTCGTTCATTTCTTAATACACAATACCTTTGATGTCAGCTATATCTATATGAATTGACCCTTTTTAGTGACACGATCAAGTAACATTTGATTCGGTGTTGTGTGAAGGCTTCACAAAATACTGATATAGCTACGAAGTTGTGATTCTTTTCTAGATTTAATCTGATCGTCTTGAGCACAGCACTGAATGGAAGCAAAGTATGGACCACGAAAATACAGGAAGCAATAAACAAGAAGGAATCAAAATGAATTGTTATTTTAAAAAATTTAAATAATAAGGTGGCCGCATAATGTACGAAATTAAGAGATCCTATAAAGGATAAGCGAAGAAAGTAGTTAATGAAACCGTTACTAGAAAAGGGCAAGTCAGTGAATAATCTGTTGGAGCATCGCGGAATAGTTATCATCGTGCTGAAGGGAGCATAGAAAACAACGGGACGGCTGAGCTAGAGTTAAAATAGTGTAAATGACTGCTTAGTCACATGGTGGTATGAGGGGCGCGTGTCGTTATGTAACACTGAATGAACTTGAGTTTGTTAATCAAGAATGATTAATTCCACGTGTGAGATTCTGAGGTTAAAAGAATAAAATCAAAATCAATAAAGCTGTACTCTTATACTAGTCCAGTATCTGCACCCAAGCCGATAATCTCAGAATCCAGAAAATTATATAAGCATCGCTTCCTACATTACGTACAGTGCACGTAAGTATATAGGAGCACCAATATGCAACGAATGTAGTCGAATAATAAATATGCATACACCCAGAAATGCCGCGCGGGATTAGCAGAGCTGTCTAGGGCGCTACAGTCATGGACTGTGCGGCTGGTCCCGGCGGAGGTTCGATTCCTCCATAAGGTTCCACACACATTTGAACATTTTTGAACACCCATAAATGCAGTCAGTCACCCGAAATACACTGACGCGTACAACCCATATAACTAGCGTAATACTGTAAACAAACACTTGTCAGATTTGAGTGCAGCATTTGCTGTATTTCTTGATCAATCAGAACAAAGCACATTTATCATAAATTACCGTTCACACCGTATAATGATAGTTTGCAAATCTATCCACTTCACAATTTAAACTACTTCTTACGTGAATCTGCGACACATGGAAAATTGATTTAATAAATGGAAGGTTGTGTGATCATTACTTCACAGATTAAATTGATGGATACGGAGCAAACACAGATATGTATATTGTTACTGTCGCGTCAATTCGAAAGAGCATTGTCTATCTAGGATATATGACATGTGGAGCAACGTTATATTTTAAGCAGAAACCACGTAAGCACAAGTATCGCAATTCAGAGACAGATCATACGCAGCAGTCCGTTAGAAAAAACCTCTGCTTTGGCTGCACGTACCGTAGTTTCAGGTTTCCGAGATAATGTGGTGACGATGCCGCACCGTGCTGATCTCTGACGACTATGCGTTGAAAATAATGTCTTCTTATAGGTTATTTATTTGTTCTCGGCAGAAAGACGCCTGTAAAATCACAGCTGTCGGCAGGAGCTTGATATCGTGCCGTCACAGTACTAGAATGTGCACAATTTGATGTACACTGGTTAGATGCGGCCCGCCAAACTTTCCATTTCAGAACAGCAATTACAATCTACGTACTCACTTATTTACTGGATGTATTCCAATTACCTCTGCCTCTGCACTTTTTACTCTCTACAACTCCCTCTAATAACATGGAAGTTATTTAGTGGTGTCGTAACACATGCTCTGCCATCATGCCCCTTCTTCTTGTCACTGTTTCCCACGCCTTCCTTTCCGCGCCGATGTTGCGGAGAACCTCCTCATTCGTTGCTTATCGGTCCACCCAATCTTCAACATTCTTCTGTAGCACCACGTCTCATAGGCTTCTATTCTCTTCTGTTCCAGTTTCCCCACTATCCGTATATCACTACCATACAATGCTGTGCTCCAAACGTACATTCTCTGAAATTTCTTCCTCAAATTGAGACCTATGTTTGATACTAGCAGTCTTCTCTTGGCCAGGAACACCCTTTTTGTCAGTGTTAGTCGGCGTTTTATGTCCTCCTTGCTCCGTTCATCATGGATTATTTTGCTGCTTAGGTAGCAGAATTCCGTAACTTCGTCTACTTCGTGATTCACAATTAGGATATTAAGTTTTTGCTACTTCTCATTACTTTCGTCTTTCTTCTATTTCCTCTATCTATATTCTGATTCATTAAACTGTTCATACTGTTCAACACATCCTGTAATTCTGCTTCACTTTAACTGAGGATTAGCAATGTCACCGGCGAATCTTATCGTTGATATTCTTTCACTCTCATTTTTAATTCCACTTTTGAACCTTTCTTTTATTTCCATTATTGCTGCTTCGATGAATAGATAGAACAGTGAGGACGACAAACTTCATCGCTACCTTACATCCGAGCACTCCTGTCTGGGTCTTCCAGTCTTATCGTTCCCTCTTGGTTCTCCTGCGTATTGTATATTACTCATCTTTCCCTATAGGGTATCCCTACTTTTCTCACAATTTCGAACACTTTCCACCATTTTTTATTGTCAAACGCTTTAGCCAGCCGTTGTGACCGGGCGGTTCTAGGCGCTAAGTCCGGAACCGTGCTGCTGATAGACCGAGCAAGGTGGCGCAGTGGTAGCACACTGGACTGGCATTCGGGAGGACGACGGTTCAATCCCGCGTCCGGCCATCCTGATTTAGGTTTTCCGTGATTTCCCTAAATCGCTCCAGGCCAATGCTGCGATGGTTCCTTTGAAAGGGCACGACCAACTTCCTTCCCCATCCTTCCCTAATCCGACGAGACCGATGACCTCACTGCTTGGTCTCTTCCCCCAAACAATCCAATCCGTGCTGCTGATACGGTCGCAGGTTCGAATCCTGCCTAGGGAGTGAATGTGTGTGATGTCCTTAGGTTACTTAATTTTAAGTAGTTCTAAGTCTAGGCGACTGATGACCTCAGATGGTAAGTCCCGTAGTGCTTAGAGCCATTTGAACCATATGAATCGAACGCTTTTACCATGGCGACAAATCCTGTGAAAGTGTCTCGATTTGTCTTCAGTCTCGCTTACATTATCAACCGAAACGTTAGAACACCCTTTTGGTGCCTTTACGTTTCCTAAAGCCAAAGTATCCGTCAACTAATAGACTTTGTTTTCCATTCTTCTGTATATTATTCTCGTCAGCAACTTGGATGCATGAACTGTTAAGCTGACTGTGTGATAATTCTAACACTTGTTGGCTCTTGCTGTCTTCGGAATTGTATCGATGATATTTTTCCGAAAGTCTTACGGTTTACCCTTAGGCTCGTACGTGTTATACACGAACGTGAAGAAACATTTTGTTGCCACTTTCTCCAATGATTTTAGAAATTCCAGTGGAATGTTATCTGTCCCTTCTGCCTTATTTCACCTTAAGTCTTCAAAAGCACTTTTAAATTCTGATGCTAATACTGGATCCCATATCTCTTACTATCGACTCCTGTTTCATCTTCTATTACGCCAGCAGACAAGTGTTTCCAGTAGTAGAGGCCTTCAGTGCACTCTTTCCACCTATCTGCTCTCTCCTGTGCATTTAACATTTGAATTCCCTTAGCATTCTTAATATTACTGCCCTTGCTTTTAATTACGCCGAAGATTGGTTTGACTTTTGTATATGCTGAGTCCGTCCTGCCGACACTTGTTTCCTCTTCGGTTTCTTCACATTTTTTATGAGGCAATTCTGCCTTAGCTTCCTTGCACTTACTATTTTGTTCCTGAATTACTTATATTCCTGTTTTCCTGAAATTCCTTGAAAACTTATGCACTTACTTCTGTTACTCATGGTTTCCTCGGTATCTTTCTTGCACCTACAGTTTTCTTTCCAAGTTCCGTGATTGCCAATTTTATAGATGTCCATTCCTCTTCAAATGAACTGGCTGCTGGGCTATTCTTTATCGCTGTATCTATATCCTCACCGAACTTCAAGCGCATCTCTTCTTTCCTTAGTATTTCTGTATCTCACTTCTTACACATTGTTTCTTCCTGGCTAGCTTCAGGCCCCTCTTCATCATTGCAAAATCGTGATCTGAATCTGTATTTGCACCTGGCTACGCCTTACAAACGAAAATATGATTCCCGATTCTTTAACTGACCATGAAGTAATATAACTAAAATTTTCCCGTATATCCGGATTTTTTCAACTACACATATTCCTCTTCTAATTTTTGAACAGAGTATTCACTATTACTGTTCGAAATGTATTGCAGAGTTCCATTAGTCTTCCACCTCTCTCATTCCTAACACCAAGTCCATAGTCTCCGGTAACCCTTTCTTTTGCTCCTTCCCCTAAAATTGAATCCCAAACCCCTATGACTATTAGGTTTTCATCTCTCTTTATGTACTGAATTAGCCGTTGAACATCCTCATGTTTTTTTTTTTTATTCGAGTCTTTGATCACAATATGAATACTTTAGGCGATGACCGGTTTCAGTCCATAATGACCATCCTCAGATCTGTTTTACACCATGTCCTAAAGTGATAAGGCCATAATGGCATCGTCTAAACATATAAATATAATCAGCATAGCACCGTCATATAGATCTAAAATAAAGTGCAGAATAGGCCACATCGTCCACACAGTAATTTGAGTTACAAAAATGTCCTTTCTTTCCAAACGCTGTAGTGGACATAGTTGCAGATATTCCAGGCGGGACAACACTACAAGGTTTCGTCTTATTGCTGGGATATGAACGCATTACTTTTGTCTGGGCAAATGCCTGTTCGATAGGTGTTGCATCTGTGCACACTGCGGAGTCTGGTTACCCTGAGTCAGTTTGTCATCAAACGGGGCATTCTTATGTTTGTTACTGTGTGGAGTAGATACGAAACGGAGAGCTATTCTTGGAATTAAAGGACAGATATGCATTGTCCTTACGGGGTAGCGGATATAAATGGTCACGGCACCCAACGTTTGTATGTTCAGTGGTTTTCTGAACCATCGAGTGCCACATCCACACACGTATACTACATCCACAGGTCTCTACAAGAGACAGATTCACTTGAAGTACATTTTCCACCGGCACGTTCTCATAATGGCACATGTGGTTTTAACGCCTACTTCGAAACCCAGTGTATTCATTTTGTGTACAGGTGCAAAGGTCTGACGGATGCGGTCGTCAACAAAGTGCGCACACCAAAGCTTGAAGAGGAGGTGTTGTCACTGCTGGAAAACACACTCTCAAGCTCGTGGCATATTATATGAGAAACTTCGTGTGTGTCGTATCAAAATGATTTGCATCCCTACCACCTTCAGAAGATTTATGCCTATAACCCACCCGATTTTCCATGTCGAATTGAATTCTGCCAGTGGTTTTTGGGAAGGTGTGGCGTTCAGCCGGAATGTGTAACTTTTACGGATGAGGCATCCCTCACATGAGAGTGTGTGTTTAACGGCCACAATCAACATGTATGGCATGGTAAAATCCGCACGCAACCTTTTTTTGTGGTCACCAAGACTGCTCCGCTGTCAACATTTGCGCCGGCTTGGTAGGTGATAACCTGAGCGGTCTACACACATTCCTACGACCACTGAACGCAGATACTTAATCCTTTTACAAGAAACTCTGCCAGAGTTGTTGTAACATGTTGAACTCTATGTGTGACAGCGAATGTGGTACCAAAACAATGGTGCACCTGCACATTCCGCACTTGCATTTGGGTGAAACCTTTGGCGGATAGGGTGCGATGGGCTGGTGGCATGGCCCGCACATCCTCCTCACTTGATGCTTACTGATTTTTTCTTCTGGGGGTTATCTGAAAATTTTTGTCTGTGGAACTTCCACTGAGACTGATGAAGAGCTGAAGAGCTCATAGTGCTCATTATGGCAGCCTCCGATGAGATTTTCACATTGCCAGGAGTGTTTGAAAGAGTGAGACAGTCACTCCAGCGTCGTGCACGGCGTGCCTTCAATCAGGAGAGTGTAATTTCACGCCCTTTTTTGTAGATGTTTCCATATAAAGGTTGTAAAATTTCACCCTGACTTCTCGTTTACCTTGGTGCCACATATACATAGAAAACGTTGCGCTGTAGACTTGATATCATGACGGCTCGAATGGCATGCTGCGTGACCACCCTGTTGGCTGAGTGCGATACTGCTCAACAACGCCTACTGCCGTGCACTAATGGATATGGATGTGTGTTACTATGTAAAATATGCGTGTTACGGCCCACTCTGTCAGCCTCTCATTTTCTACATTTATTTGAGATACAACTATACATATAATATGTGCGTGTGCATGTGTGTGTGAGGGCGGGGTGGTCTGTTTTGTCATACACACATATAGAAGAGCCAGAGAAAATGATACGCCTGCCTCATATTGTGTAGGGCCTCCGAGAGCACGCATTCGCAGCAGTGCCACAACACGACATGGCATGGATTCGACTGATGTCTGAAGTAATGCTAGAGGGAACTGGCACCATGAATCCTTCAGGGCTGTCCAAAAACCCCTAAGAGTACGAGGGGGTGCAGATTTCTTCTGAACAACACATTGCAAGCCATCCCAGACAGGCTCAATTATGTTGATGTAGGGAGTTTGATGGCCAACGGAAGTGTTTAAACTCAGAAGAGTGTTCCTGGCACCAATCTGTAGACATTCTAGACATGTAGGGTGTCGCAGTGTCCTGCTGGAATTGCCCATGTCCGACGGAATGCACAATGGACATGAATGGATCGGACAGAATGCTCACGTACGTGTCACCTGTCATAATGGTATCTAGACGTATCAAGGGTCCCATTTCGCCCCACCCACACACGCCCCGCACCATTACAGAGCCTCTACCAGCTTGAAAAGTCCTCCATGGATTCATGAGGCTGTCCCCATACCTGTACACGTTCGTCCGCTTGATAAAATTTGAAACGAGATTCGTCTGACCAGGCAACATCTTTCCAGTCATCAACAGTCCAATGTCAGTGTTGACAGGCCCATGTGAGGTGTAAGGCTTTCATCAAGAGTACGCGAGTAGGCCTTCAGCTCCGAAAACCCAATTCTATGATGTTTCATTGAATGGTTTGCACGCTGGCACTTTTTGATGGGTCAGCACTGAAACCTGCAGCAATCTGCGGAAGGGTTGCACATCTATCAAGTTTATTCCGTTCATCCGTCGCTGGTCCCGTTTTTGCAGGATCTTTTTCCGGCCGCAGCGATGTCGGAGATTTGATGTATTACCAGATTACTGGTATTTACGGTACACTCCTGAAATCGTCGTACGGGAATATCTCCTCTTCATCGTTAGCAACTGTTACCGATCAAATAACTGTGACAGACACTTGTTGTCTTATATAGACGTTGGCGACCGCAGTGCCGTATTCTGGCTGTTTACACCGGGTGATCAAAAAGTCAGTATAAATTTGAAAACTTAATAAACCACGGAATAATGTAGATAGAGAGGTACAAATTGACACACATGCTTGGGATGTCATGGGGTTTTATTAGAACCAAAAAAGTATTACTAGACGCGTGAAGGATCTCTTGCGAGCGTCGTTTGGTGATGATCGTGTGCTCAGCCACCACTTTCGTCATGCTTGGCCTCCCAGGTTCCCAGACCTCAGTTCGTGGGATTATTGGCTTTGGAATTACCTGAAGTCGCAAGTGTATCGTGATCGACCGACATCTCTAGGGATGCAGAAAGACAACATCCGACGCCAATGCCTCATCATAACTCCAGGCATGCTTTACAGTGCTGTTCACAACATTATTCCTCAACTACAGCTATTGTTGAGGAATTATGGTGGACATATTGAGCATTTCCTGTAAAGAACATCATCTTTGCTTTGTCTTACTTGCTATTCTGATCAGATGAAACGCCATCTGTCGGACATTTTTTGAATGTTTGTATTTTTTTGGTGCTAATAAAATCCCATGTCATTCCAAGCATGTGTGTCAATTTGTACCTCTCTATCTACATTATTCCGTGATTTATTCACTTTTCAAATTTATACTGACTATTTGATCACCCGGTATATCTCTTTATTTGAATACGTATGTCTATACCAGCTCCTTCGGAGCTTGAAAGTGTATGTCTCTATATATACATTACATGTGTGTGTGTGTGTGTGGTATCTGTTGCTCTGTCGAACCTATCGAACAGAACAGACACCACATATCAGTACGAGACTAAGAGAATGACCACTCCCTATTCCTTATTCCTGTCAGATCCCGAACAGAAAAGCGTCCTTCGCCACAAGGAACTGAAACGCCTGCCTTCGCCCCAGCGCCAGACCACTGCTTCCGACGTCTGGCTGCTGAGTCGGTGGTGGGCGCAGGTGCAAAGAGTGCGCCGTGTGGATTAGCGGGCTGTCTCAGCAGTGTGTGTGGTGGGGAGCCATTGCCGAGGAAGCGGCCGTAAAGCCGTGAGCCGAGGCACGGAAAGGAGAGGGGTGGCCCGCGTTTACGGTCGTCACGTCCCCAAGCAGTGGCGATAAAGCCGCCGGATTAACTCCCCAGGGGCGGTGAATTACGGAGCCCCGCCAGACGAGACGAGCGGAAATATTTTCGCCCTAATTCCCGGAAGGCGTCTGCGTCGTCGGCACCCCTCTCTCCTCGGTAACTTCTCTCGCCGCTAATAGATCACCCGAGTACACTGCGATGCTGCCATCTGGCCCGTCTGCGTGTGGCGCCACTGAAATGAGCCTGGAATCTCGTGGTGGTTTTATGGCAGGCACGTCTGAGAACTATAAGGTGTGAATCATCAGTTTTCAGCATCGTACTGGATACACAATGATGTTACGTGAGTGCAACCGACAGTCGTTTACTAGCAAGCAGGATATTTCACCTGGTCTTCAGGTGAGACGTTTAACCTCCCCACAAAATAAAATAATATGAATAATATTCTCATTTAGTGTAAGCTCAAAACACAAAAATTCCTAAACCTCTCAATAGTAAAAAAAAATGTAATTATGTCGTTCACATTCAGTGTAACCTCCCCACAAAATAAATTGCGTAACCTATCAGTAATATAAACGTGACTAATCTCTCAATAAAAAGATGTGGGTCACTTATAACCTTTCAATAATTGATAGTCAATTTAAACTGGTAAATTTTGGACGTCAGCAATGCTGCGTTATGGCCCTGATTCATCATTCTGAATAAACTGAAAGATCTTACCTTAATTAGATCGCCGGATAACGCCTACATATCTGCTCCTATAAGAAATTTTCCTGGCGCAGCTAAGTGCAATGCTGGCCGATAGATTTGCTTATATAAAAGGAAAGAACTGATTTTTCTTTTCAATAATCGGGATGGCCAAGGATTGGAGAAATTAGTGAATTCTTTAAATTGAGATGAATGTCAAAAGTTACTATTTATGAGAAAGTTTATTATTAACAGATTTAAAAAAAAAAACATTTACATGGGACTTGATGTAACAATACTACATATGCGGGAGGCTGCCTTTACCTTATCCTACAACGCTCAGGCTCTGCGATCGCTGCACACGACCGGCCCAGCCAACACGATACACCAGACACGACTGCTCGCTAGTAACAACTTACTCCTACTGCTACTAACACACAGTTCTTACTGCAGTCAACACTGCTCTTTGATCTCAGATTTTCTTACAGCTTACATATCGCAGGCAGCGCGTGAGCAATATATAGAAATTACATCATCTCGAGTGCCCTAGCAACAAATTTTTTAATTATGGACCTCTTACAACTTTGAAGACAGATCGTCTGCTCACGTAGTACTATTTTTTACGCGGTATATGCGTTCCGCACACGTGTCGCGATCGTAACTCTAAGACCACCCACCCTGGCAGCAGGCAGAACAGCTGTAAGTCATCACTGCAACAAGACCATGCACACCTGTCTGATCTCTGGCATGCTGGTCTGCCATACACAGCTGTGACTCCTGCAATGCTCGAATGTTGTGACCGCTCAATGTCATTCAATACGATCACGACGGCACCCCTCGATCGACGTTAGCACTCGTAGTGTCACTCGCCTTCATACATGGCATTGGACGTTTGAAAATTCGTGACGCTAGCTCAGTGATCGTCAATTGATTTAAATGTTATTCCCGGCTGACTCTTAATTCACTTACTGCCACGGAGGTGAGGAAAAAGAACACATCCTGGTGATACCAGCATTATCCGTATTTAGATGTTCGATTAATCTGAATGGTATGCAATGTTCCAGCGATTCTATTCGAACTCTATACTGATGTACCGACAAGGACCATTTTCGCAGATAAACGTGCAAGTACGTAATGAATATTCAGTTTCTCAATATAGTTCGTCGCACTCACACATTATACATCCGCTGTAAGAACAATTTCATGCATTTACGTTTTTTTGTGTCCCACAATATTGGTTGGCTAAATATTATGACGGTACGTTGTATACAACTTCCACAGATATTGTTTATCATGTAGTCAAGACTACGTAATGAAGCCAAAATTGTGGATAAAATTGAAATCTAGTTTGTTTATTAACACATTTCTTTTCACTAACTAAATATGAAATATGAATCGGGATTGGGGGTGATGATCCTATCCTTCTTTTCAGTATTAAAATGGTCGATATCATGTTCTGAATAACGCGCATCATATAATGTCCAAATATCTACACGACCCAGGCTATCAATTCGGCACTTAAATGTTTATTCTTCGCTCCCGAAATGTTCGATGTGATTGTCTTTCACACGCCGGGTTCAATTTAACGGGGTATGCACTGTTTTTAGTATTTCAGGTCCCCGTTAATTAATATCTGCTTGTTAATAAGTGAACTATTTTTATGCTGGCGCGTTGTTTGTATCAGTTACCCCCGCAACCGTCCAAGGATAAGATTCTCTTAATGTTCCGCGCACACGCGTTTCACAATTTCATAAAATACAGAATTACGTAAACTATAGCGTTCCGTTGCGTACAACTTTCATGGGTTCCACAGCCATAATAGTTTCGCAAGAGTATTTTTCCCAGCTAACACAAAGTTCGAAATATGTTGTCGGAATCATTTTCACTTCACTCGACAATAAACGTCTCTGACCACTTCGTCACACGTAATTTATTTTAAATGTGCTCGAAGAGTCTTTAAATAATCTCCTTAACGAATATCGCAGTCGCGTACCACTTTTTCATCGACTAGCCCGATCGCGGTAACTGAAGGTAGAGAGCTAAAAAAATGGTTCCAATGGCTCTGAGCACTATGAGACTCAACATCTTAGGTCATAAGTCCCCTAGAACTTAGAACTACTTAAACCTAACTAACCTAAGGACATCACACACACCCATGCCCGAGGCAGGATTCGAACCTGCGACCGTAGCAGCCCCGCTGTTCCGGACTGCAGCGCCAGAACCGCACGGCCACCGCGGCCGGCAGTAGAGAGCTCAATAACGTGTTACATGTTCTTTTATATGCATTAAAAAATAAACGCGCCCCTAAATCTTTCTGTCCCGCTTGGTCTTTGCTACTTTGCTTTTTATTCCTTTTCATTATATTGCTTCTTAGTAACACTGTGCAGTTATTAAAGTTTCGTATTACTTTCCCCTTTTTAATTCTTCCAAAATAAAGTCTATTTATCCTCCATTTTAATTAATATGATGCTAATTGACACGCCTGCCCTCAAAGTACTGTTATTATGTGCGGGCACTCTCATTTTAAGTGATCAACGGATCACCATCGAACACCCCTCTACACAACTGAAAGACTTTTTTTTTTAGTGTAGGTGTAGGTGTCAATTTTTTGTCTAACTTCGTCACAGGTTCATCACTTCGAACAGAAAACAAAACGGAAATCCATGGAGTGGCGCCACACCATCTCCCCTCCGAAGAAAAAGTTCTCTCAACCCTCAGCTGGTAAAATAATGAGGAGGGTCTTCTGGGACTCTAAAGGAGTTGTTTCGTTTGGTGTCCTGCCTCATGGTACAACAATCAAGTCCCAGTAAATTGAAGAAACGATTTCACCTTGTTCGACGCCACCAGAATTGAGACGAACTTCTCCCCTCCCTACCAAGCACCCGAGAGGAGCTCACAAAACTCCCTTTGACTGTTCTTCCTCAGGCACCCAACAGCCTGGATCTCACACCTTCCGACTTCCAGTTGTTTGATCCAATGAAGGATGCACTCAGCAGGAAGTAGCACATGGGTGATGGGGAGGTTACTGATGCACCTAGACGTTTGTTCCGACGTCGACCAGTATAGTGGTTAGTGAGAGCATACAGGCGCTCCCCGCAAAGTACATAAGGGTACGGATATTATGTTGAAAAATAGCGTTTTGCTGCCAGAGGAGTGGAGAATAACAAGGCTGGAGAATAACCTGCTTTCAGGAAACAAGTGATGCATTAATTATTAAACGCCCCTCGTACGTTTAGTAACATTTAGTATGAAACGAAACACAAGTATCAGTTCCATTAAATTTTAAATTTTCTCTATCAACTCTTCTCTACAGCAAAAATTAACACATCAACTGGGAAAACACGTAAAAAAATAAATTGCAGTAAGGGATGGTGCAAGTGGTAATGCCCTACTGCCCTACTGCGGTTCTAGGCGCTTCAGTCCGGAACCGCGCTGCTGCTATGGTCGCAGGTTCAAATCCGCCTCGAGCATGGACGTGTGTCATGTCATTAGGTTAGTTAGGTTTATGTAGTTCTAAGTCTAGGGGACTGATGACCTCAGATGTTAACTCCCATAGAGCACAGAGCCCTTTGAACTATTTGAATGTCATACTATAAGCTTCGTTATATTTAAACATAAAGCAGTCAAAATTTATAGTCAATTTGTGAATGAATCAAAAGTTATTCTCCATTGAGTGTGTCATATTACGGTCCCAATACTCGTCATTTGGGGAATGTTTTAGTTATCTGCTTTAACATGAAGAAATCTCAGACTGAGGCCCATGATGAGGCACTTATTAGGCACCTATTAGTGGAAGAACGGGCGGAGAATGGTTTCAATTCTTCAAGAACGACAATTTTGACGTCGAAGACCGGCGTGGCAGTAGAAGACAGAAGCTTTTAGAAGATACTGAAACAGGCGGAAACAATCACAGGATGTCGTTATCGAAAGCAGTTTATGTGTTTAAGCCGAACACTGAAAGACAAGCGTCTAAAATACAGCGATACACTCCAAAAGGCACTTCACACGTTGCCACACTGCAGTCTGGTAACGAAAGTACAAGAATACAGAATAGGTTCCCGATATCCGAATGGCTCGAAGACTTCTTAAGTAACACAAGCGAGAACGTTGTCCTCGACAACGAGTGTTCATCAGAGACAAGGATATCGTGAGAGATGCTGCAAGGGATATATATATATATATATATATATATATATATATATATATATATATATATATATATATATATATATATACTCCTGGAAATTGAAATAAGAACACCGTGAATTCATTGTCCCAGGAAGGGGAAACTTTATTGACACATTCCTGGGGTCAGATACATCACATGATCACACTGACAGAACCACAGGCACATAGACACAGGCAACAGAGCATACACAATCTCTGCACTAGTACAGTGTATATCCACCTTTCGCTGTAATGCTGGCTGCTATTCTCCCATGGAGACGATCGTAGAGATGCTGGATGTAGTCCTGTGGAACGGCTTGCCATGCCATTTCCACCTGGCGCCTCAGTTGGACCAGCGTTCGTGCTGGGCGTGCAGACCGCGTGAGACGACGCTTCATCCAGCCCCAAACATTCTCAATGGGGGACAGATCCGGAGATCTTGCTGGCCAGGGTAGTTGACTTACACCTTCTAGAGCACGTTGGGTGGCACGGGATACATGCGGACGTGCATTGTCCTGTTGGAACAGCAAGTTCCCTTGCTGGTCTAGGAATGGTAGAACGATGTGTTCGATGACGGTTTGGATGTACCGTGCACTATTCAGTGTCCCCTCGACGATCACCATATGTGTACGGCCAGTGTAGGAGATCGCTCCCCACACCATGATGCCGGGTGTTGGCCCTGTGTGCCTCGGTCGTATGCAGTCCTGATTGTGGCGCTCACCTACACGGCGCCAAACACGCATACGACCATCATTGGCACCACGGCAGAAGCGACTGCCATCGCTGAAGACGACACGTCTCCATTCGTCCCTCCATTCACGCCTGTCGCTACACCACTGGAAGCGGGCTGCACGATGTTGGGGCGTGAGCGGAAGACGGCCTAACGGAGTGCGGGACCGTAGCCCAGCTTCATGGAGACGGTTGCGAATGGTCCTCGCCGATACCCCAGGAGCAACAGTGTCCCTAATTTGCTGGGAAGTGGCGGTGCGGTCCCCTACGGCACTGCGTAGGATCCTACGGTCTTGGCGTGCATCCGTGCGTCGCTGCGGTCCGGTCCCAGGTCGACGGGCACGTGCACCTTCCGCCGACCACTGGCGACAACATCGATGTACTGTGGAGACCTCACGCCCCACGTGTTGAGCAATTCGGCGGTACGTCCACCCGGCCTCCCGCATGCCCACTATACGCCCTCGCTCAAAGTCCGTCAACTGCACATACGGTTCACGTCCACGCTGTCGCGGCATGCTACCAGTGTTAAAGACTGCGATGGAGCTCCGTATGCCACGGCAAACTGGCTGACACTGACGGCGGCGGTGCACAAATGCTGCGCAGCTAGCGCCATTCGATGGCCAACACCGCGGTTCCTGGTGTGTCCGCTGTGCCGTGCGTGTGATCATTGCTTGTACAGCCCTCTCGCATATATATATATGGACAGCAATAAGCAGTTGTTTGCTAATGACGCTAAGGTGCAGGGGAAGTTGTCGAGGTTGAGCGACGGTAGGAGGATAAAAGATGAATTAGACAAGATTCCTCGGTGGTGTGGTGAATGGTAGCTAGCTCTAAAAGCAAAAAAATGTGGGTTGACGTGGATGACTAGGTTCAGATTAAAGGAAAACATCGAACCAATTCAAGGCTGGCTGCATGATTTGCTACAGGTAGTTTCGAACAACATGGAAGTATTACAAAGAGGCTTCGGGAACGCAACGAGAATACCTGAAGGGAAGGCGACGTTCTTTTCGAGGACCACGAAGATACGAGGAATTAAGGACCATACGGAGGCAAGAGACAGTCATTTTTCCTCACTCTCTGTTTGCGAGCGGAATAGGAAACGAAATGACTAGTAGTGGTACAGGGTACCCTCCACCATGCACCGTAAGGTGGCTTGCGGAGTATGTATGTAGATGTAATGGAGAACTAAGTACTTCCTGGCGTTATTAAAAAGTTTATCATTCGGAAAACGCCCAGAAAAGGAGGCGTTGGTGACTGTGCGGTGACACAAGCAGTCAATGTTGTACCCGCATTGCCACAATGAACTGTTTACTGAAGGTACGTTTCGAGCAACTATGTCACTTAGCTGTTTTCCTCTCGTATCCCATCGCACTGCGGGTTGCCTTCATTTGTGTAGTGAAAGACGATAATCGAAGAAAAAGTAGCACAAAAAATGACTCTAAGCACTATGGGACTGAACATCTGAGTTCATCAGTCCCCTAGACTTAGAAGTACTTAAACCTAAGTAACCTAAGGACATCACACACTTCCATGCTCGAGGCAGGATTCGAACCTGCGACCGTAGCGATCGCGCGGTTCCAGACTGAAGCGCGTGGAACCGCTCGGCCAATGGGACCAGCAGTACCACAAAATTTACTTTTAATGATATCAGGTTGTGTCACGGCCTCAGTGATGACTTTTTTGGATGCAGTGTGGAACAGCGGAATTTCAGTTACCTAAATGCTTCAGGCAGAACTATTTTCAAGTATGGCGGTGTGGGGTATCTCAGGCTACAGTGACCGTTAATGACTGATGTTTGTTGAGGTAACGTTAACAGACAAGATCCCCAGCATTTATCCGCCCGATTCTGATGATGCCTTGAGGCGTTAGGGAGACATTTCAAATGGACAGTTCCCGTGCACACACTTGCCACGCCCACAATCGACTCGGTAAGATTTTCGTTAGCTTCATGTGTTTGTTACATGCCGCTTATTGAGCTCGTATGGAGGTATGGTCTGTATTACTTTCAGCACCTTTCACAACAGGTCATATTACCGTGAAACTTCACATCTGAGTAAATCCGACACCTCTCTTATCACCACTGTCAACTATTATACACTGAAGAGCCAAAGAAACTCGTACACCTACCTAATATCGTGTAGGGCCCCCACGCAGAAGTGCCGCAATTCCAAGTGGCATGCACTCGACCAATCAAGTAGTGATGGTGGGGTTGACTCCATGCATCGTGCAGGGCTGTCCATAAATCCGTAAGAGTACGAGGGGTTGGAGATCTCTTCTGAACTGCACGTTGAAAGGCATCCCAGATATGCTCGATATACAGTATACGATAAACAGGTACACCCATTGGACTTCCTTCGAGAATTACATTTTAGCCAAGTTATATTGTTTTTTGGGTCTTTAGTTTTAGCACATTTAGGAACGTGGACACTGTAAACAGAAAGACTATATCGATGCAATACGATACATTTAAGATCAGTTCAGGTATGAGAAATATTTAGAATTATGAAATTTAAGTGGCTGTTTAGCTAACACAGTTACCCAAACGTCGTGTTCACTTAAAAACAAAAAATGAAATCTGCTGCTTCCTTTTATCAAACGGGTTGCCAACATCGTCGGTCTATCTTGATGTGAAGACTGCATAATGGAAGCAACTCAGACATTCCTTCGCCGGGGAACTATTTACAGAAGTAGCGCAGGGGCAGACTGTTGTGGCAGCTATTTTTGGACTCAGTCAGACAAATTTACCGAGATGGTCTTTCACTGTAGTCTAAAATATTTTCAGTGTTGCCGTCCATTAATCCTAAATCGGGCAAATGGCAGTACACGTGCAGTGAACTGATACGGCAAATAGCCGTGTCGCGGTTTACTGTAGTCTGACCACTGTGGGAGATGACGGTATCTCTCACCCTAGCAAACTAAATGCAGGGACGCTGCGTACTTTTCTGTGCCTATATTATCGTGTTTGTTTTCTTCTTTACGCTTTCATTATTGACCATGCTGCAATATTTGTTTTTGGCTGTGCAAGTTTCATGGAAATCAGTCGTCACAGGAAAAATATGAAATAAAAGTGAAATCCAAAAATATGTTTTAGTGATTCAAATGAAATGAATTGCTTTTTTGCACTGTTTAAACTTTTACGTATATTGAATACGTCCTAAGAGATGGAAGATTCAATTCATTAACAATTCCCGGAACTTTTTAGAAAACCAACCGAACCACTACTCTCAACATCCCGATTGAAGTATTGAGGAGTTCAGGACAGACAGGTCAGCATCGTCAGTAATATAATGTGTCTTTTTTATTGTAGATCTAGATTTCATTTAAAAGTGCAGCCATCATCATTGCGTTATAGGTAGTCGTGTAGATCCATCGTAATTACTACGGCACATATTGTCCAACTAATGCTTGTACTTGCTTAAGTTAGACTGGAATATGTGTCTTTATAATTATGTTGAGACTACGTGACTACCTATAACACACTGATGATACCTGCAATATTTGAGAAAGAAGTCTTTCGCGATGGCACTGATATGCAAAATATTCTCGGTTTTCTTGTCGCGTCAGTTCGGAATAAGATCTCGAGTTTTCGACGATAGCCTCCATCGTCATCCACTGGAGCATTTGACTGTCAAATTGTTCCTGAAGCTGACGATGGAGGCTATCATCGACAGCTCGATATTTTACCCCGAACTGACGCGGCAAGGAAGCCGAGAATGTTTTACATACCTGCAATATTTGCTGAAAACTAGATCTACAATGAGGAACACCGATGATATTACTACCGAGCTGATCCTCTTCCAGTCCTGCATTACATGACGTTCGTGAGGCACAATCTTTCCCATGGAATCGAACATAGTGATAAATTATCATGTGCGTTCAAAGTTCTGTGAGCCATTAGATACTGCAATAAAGGCTGTCACAGTCGGTAGTTGATGTAGGGAATGATGGACGTCACTGTGTAGGATAATCACCGAAATTGGAGTCGCAAATAACCGTATAATAAAGGTAAATGCGAAGTAATGGTTGGTAATAGAATTGCAACTTCATCTGGTCTATCGAAGAAGGAAATGCAGAAATGTTCAGCAAAATGATGATGATGATTATATTGTCTTCCTTTGGTCCCAACGACGGCACGGTCTTTAGCGCTTTAATTAAATCTACGTGAAACGAGTGTAGATAAAAATGATAGAAAAATAAAAATTTAACTGCGATTGAAATGTAAAATACAATAACACGCACTCACTCACATACACACACACACACACACACACACACACACACACACACACACACAACCTACGGAGTAAGTCGGTTTCCAGATGCTTTGCTGTCATCGTCTGGTCTTCAAAAATTATTGCTCAGAAAGGTGTTGATTTTGAGTTGGAACTTCATGACAAGTTGTCATATTAGTGGAGGACAAAATGCAGCACATTATGCAAAGGTTTGTCAGAAATAAAACTTTCGTTGTTGTTGCTGTTGTTGTTGATGTGGTCTTCAGTCCAAAGACTAGTCTGATGCAGCTCTCCATGCTACTCTATCTCGTGAAAGCCTCTTCATCTCCAATTAACTATTGCAACCTACATCATTCTGAATCTGCTTACTGTATGCATCTCTTGGTCTCCCTCTATGACTTTTACGCCCCACGTTTCCCTCCATTGCTAAACTGGTGATCTCTTGATGCTTCAGAATGTGTCCTACCAACCGATCCTTTCTTTTAGTCAGGTTGTTCTACAAATCTATCTTCCTCCCAATTCTGTTCAGTATCTCGTCTTTAGTTACGTGATTTATCCATCTAATCTTCAGCATTGTTCTGTAGCATCACATTTCAAAAGTATCTTCTTGTCTAATATCTTTATCGTCCAACTTTCACTTCCATACATGGCTACACTCCATACAAATACTTTCAGAAGGGATTTCCTGACCCTTAAATCTATACTCGATATTAACAGATTTCTCTTCTTCAGAAACACATTTCTTGCCATTGCCAGTCTACATTTTATATCCTCCCTACTTCGGCCATCACCAGTTATTTTTCGGCCCAAATATAAAAACTCATTTACCACTTTAAGTGTCTCATTTCGTAATCTAATTCCCTCAGCATCACCTGATTTAATTAGACTACATTCTATTATCCTCGTTTTGCTTTTGTCGATGTTCGTCTCATGTCCTCCCTTCAAGACACTGTACATTTCGTTCTACTGCCTTTCCAAGTCCTTTGGTGTCTCTGACAGAATTACAATATCATCGACAAATCTCAGAGTTTTTATTTCTTCTCCCTGGACTTTAATTCCTACTCCAAAATTTTCTTTTTTTTTCCTTTACTGCTTGCTCAGTATACAGATTGAATAACATCAGATGTAGGTTACAACCCTGTCTCATTGTCTTAACCACTGCTTCCCTTTCGTGCCCCTCGACTCTTGTAACTGCCATCTGGTTTCCTTACAAATAGTAAATAACCTTTCGCTCCCTGTATTTTATCCCTGCCACCTTTAGAATTTGAGAAGAGAACTCCAGTCAAACTTTTACATTCAAAAACACTTTGTGCACATGGCCACGTCCATATATGCAGCGCTTACACATGATTGTCAAGTCTTGAAAAAAAAATACCTTGTAAAATGTAAAATAGCACATGTATTTAACAGATGATTATCAAGTATTATAAAAGCAATACACAGTAAAGCGTACAATAGCACATCTATTTAACAGATGATTATGAAGTCTTAAAAATACGTAGTAAACTGTACATCCCAGCATATTATTTAACAGCTGTGCTATTGTACATTTTACTGTGTATAGTGTTTTTAAGACCTGACAATCATGCGTGTGTGCTACATATATGGACGTGACCAGGGGCACAAGGTGTTTCTGAAAAACTTTTGCGTAATATGCAACATTTTGTCCACACACATTTTTAACAATAATTTTCGAAAACCAGAAGATGATGGCAAATCACAACGAAACACACTGTAGAAAATAAGTAAGTATCTATTTGATCTTCGGTCTAGAATGTTTCCTGTCGGATAGAACAGACCTCTTGTTCTCATTTCTCAACAAGAGAAATTTCAATGAACTTAGAGAGAAAGAGAGAGAGAGAGAGAGAGAGAGAGAGAGAGAGAGAGAGAGAAATACCAAAATCACACAATTTGTCCTAAAATTAAAATAAAAAGGGAAGAAGCAGTAGAATGGATTTAAATAGTACAGCAGATATCTGTGGCTGCTTCATCGTTGGAGTAAAAAGGATGAGCCAGTCACTCAGAACAAACTAAACGCTCCAGTCTAAACTACAAAAAATATATAGTTTCTAAACAGCGCCCACTGTATGTCAGACTGAGACATTTGTTCTGCAAACGGCCCATGAGCGGCGGCTGAGCCATTTCTACGCAGTGTCTTTCGTTCAAGGAGAGTTATCCCAGTAGAGTATGCAGGAGAGCTCCGGTAAAGTTTTTAAAAGTAGGAAGAGCTACTGGAACAATCGAAGCAATGATATCGGGTCGTGAGTCGTAACTGAAAAATTCTGATGCGGCCTGCGAAAAGCGACATTCTGGGTTCGAATCTCAAACCGACCACGCAGTTTTAGCGTTTGAGGAAGCTTCAACAGTGAATCACCTGCACCACAGCGACTGTTTCTGTGTTGGCTGGAGAGCTGTCTTGCTAGAACAGCATTGTCACTGAGCGAATTCTAGTTGTTTGTCAGTCAACAGACGTTTCATATGATCCAATAGTAGTTATGCTATTTCTTCAACTAATCTGCCATGATTTACACTACTTATTCGATAAAGTAGGGTTGTTACCTATCCATTGGACAGATCGGTTTTCGAATTCTTTGGCGAACTCTCAAAAATCCTTGCTCATTTATAGAGTTCCGTGACTCAGTCAGTAAATAAGGAACCCTTATAGGACTGCTATTAAGAATCATTTTTCTCAAGAACAGGTACCCTCTTAAGTTCAAATTTATGTCACATACTAAGGTCTACCATCCTTTGGTGGTGTAAAGGTTTTAAGTTTCTAAGTCAACGCAATCAAAAGACTTGGCCGTTGATATCACATATTTTGATATTCGCAAACTCACTCACTCATGAAACCCTGTTGGGTACTGCCTGTTGACATAGAATCATGAAATTTGGCAAGAAACAAGATTTCAGAGTACAAGTAAAGCAAAAAGATCTGAAAATTGTTAACTATCACTAAAACTTATATTGCATTCTTCATCCATCAAAATCAAAATATACGAACACTACTGGTGTACACATAAAATGTAAATCTTTTAGTAAGAAAAGGAACAGTATTTTATAAAATCATCTGTATGTACATATATAAACTGAAGTCCCATGCTCTCTTCTTTTTGTATGTCTGGACTAGTTTGAGAAACTACTATTGAGATTTTGATATGATCTTGGAATTTCCGGGAGCGACATCTTGTCTGTATCTATCCAGTATCTGCATCGAAAAAAGGCAATGTACGAAACCAACTAGCACTTGGCAGTTTTTATGATTATTATTTAGAGTTATGAGTGAGACAATGTGTGCACGTTTCGTACATGATCATTAATCTGCTTAAAAAAGTCGCTGAACGGTGCACCTAAACATGGCAGAACTTGTTTTGAAACATTTTTCCTCGTCCCTTTTATTGGTCAATTATCAGGAATCATGAAGATTCACAGTATTTTTCACATCTAGTTTTTGTGGAGATTATTGTGAACTCGTTCACATGAGAGGCAGACACCTCAGCTATCTAGCTTATTTTACCATCTCCCATAAACGTGTCACGAGTTTATTCAATGAGTTTCCTGAGTGCTAACAATTTCTCTCCAATTGAAATACGCCTCAAATAATATACTTCTGTGGAGGCGCTTAAACTTATGTTTTATTACTTCACAGACGAGACAAAGCAGTGAGAACTATCACAGCCGATTCAAATCGAACTACATTTGCCTACGGTGGCTTGACTACGAATTCTGGGAGCAGGACCCCGGAAGAATAAACAAACTCAAAGTGCGAGTCAGTCTACGAGGACGGAGGAACTCCGAACACCTGGTGGACATGAACAAGGAGAAAAACACAGCGCGACCAGCGCGAACAAGTCTGTTTACACCAGCAAGTGAATACCTGGGTCAGTGACTACGGGCGGACCCTCTGTGACAGCATTCTGTACTATCCCACTACTGTTTCCACGCCACTACCTCTGCATCCATAGCGACTTCCACTGGCAGAAATGCTAAATTGTCGGTTTAGGAGAAAAATTAGTTTCACAGCTGAGTCCTTGCGAACCTAACACACTCGATATCAATTAGAGCTTCTGTAGAACGAATATTTTTAAATGCGGCTTAAAATTAGTTTCCCTCGTCTTCTACGGCACACGTCGTACTTACGTCACTTTGCCTCATGACAACGCACTAACAACTGTACTTCAGATCCATTTGGAAGAATCAACAAAAACTTTATAGTTGATATGCTTCTCAACAGTGGTGCGAGCATATGTAATTTAGCGCCCTTTCTTAGACGTTTACTAGATTTATTCACCTAATTTCGCAGGATAGAGTTCTTTAGTTCGAATGATAATTCTATAATGACTAGTGACCAGTGACAATATAAATTTTCAGACGACCATATAAATTTTCAGGCTACGGTTCCTACCTGTAACGAATGTTCTTTATCTGTAACAACATTGACTTTTTTCTGAAATGTGAATGAAACATTAATATTTCACTCCCCCCACCCCCCACCCCCTTGCGAATCATGTTTAGTAAAAAAATGCTGAAAATGTTTCTCACGTGAAATCTTGCTTTATTTTCTTTCCTGATTGTACCATGTCTCTGCATCGCATGATCGATGACTACTGATAATAATTTGAATTGTTATGTTATAGAATATTCACTCTACCTGCAGAGCCATTAGTTTATGAATCAACACTTTAAAAGGTTTTTGTAAAGTCTCATCACGCAATTCGAGGAAAGTTTGTGTGCTTCGGTTAAACAGTTTTCAGTAAGAAGTCGTGTCTGCAAATGTACATAATCTTTACTTCTGAATAGCGAAACACTAATACCTTTTCAGTCAGTTTCTCATGCCACAACCATGTTCGAAATGTAAAAGAACTACACCCCGTGGCATTCAGAAACTTCACAGTGTCTTTGTGTAAACGATGTATCTCGGCCATTATATGAGTCTGCTACATCACTTCCACATCTTGCGTATTCAGCGCACTTCCTTTCTTCATTCGGTTCTAGGCGCTTCAGTCTGTAAACGCGAGACCGCTACGGTCGCAGGTTCGAATCCTGTCTCGGACATGGATGTGTGTGATGCCCTTAGGTTAGTTAGGTTTAAGTAGTTCTAAGCTCTAGGGGACTGATGACCTCTGATGTTAAGTCCCATAGTGTACAGAGCGATTTGAACCATTTTCCTACATGAAACATTCCCGGAACGCCTTTAAGATATCCTATTTAGCATCCCAGAAGACTTCAAGCTTGAACGCGAGAACGAACAACCGAATTGTGTTCGTTAGACCAGTATTCACACTTGTTTATGATCTGCATTCACCTATAGTGAAACCCAAGACATCTGCTACTTCTCGGCGAAGCAGCACTGGGAACTGAGACATGCATGTCTTCATGAGCACACAGCAAGAGGACACCTTTTCTCCAATAGTGTCTTATGAACTAGATCATGCAGTGAATCCGCGAGGCTATTAGTCGTTCGCTACCACTCAGTATCCATGCAGTTCTCTCTGGCTCGCTTTCACGCGGACGTGCATTCGCCAGTTGCGACCCAAGAGACCCGTGGTCCCTTCCAAGCGGCTATAGAAACTTGGGGGTTAGCTACGTCATAACATAACGCGAGGAGAAGAGGAAGAGTGTAAAGCCTGAGGGGCCTAGGCGCTCCATCTGAGTTCTGCGTAGCCACGTGAGCCCCGTAGGCGGCTGTGCCACTAGGCGAGCTACTGTCTGTCTTCCGCCAAGCTGTACAAATTTTGAAACTTCCTGGCAGATTAAATCTGTGTGCCCGACCCTGACTCGAACTCGGGACCTTTGCCTTTCGCGGGAAAGTGCTCTACCATCTGAACTACCGAAGCACGACTCACGCCCAGTGCCCACAGCTTTACTTCTGCCAGTATCTCGTCTCCTACCTTTCAAACTTTACAGAAGCTCTCTTGCGACCCTTGCAGAACTCGCACTCCTGAAGGAAAGGATACTGCGGAGACATGGCTTAGCCACAGCCTGGGGGATGTTTCCAGAATGAGATTTTCACTCTGCAGGGGAGTGTGCGCTGATATGAAACTTCCTGGCAGATTAAAGCTGTGAGTACCGGGCGTGAGTCGTGTTTCGGTAGCTCAGCTGGTAGAGCACTTGCCCACGAAAGGCAAAGGTCCCGAGTTCGAGTCTCGGTCGGGCACACAGTTTTAATCTGCCAGGAAGTTTCATATCAGCGCACACTCCGCTGCAGAGTGAAAATCTCATTCTGTACAAATTTTACTCGCCTTATCTCCTGCCCATTGCAGTCCACTGAATTCCCTTGCGGATCGCGCACTTGCCTGCAATGCTCCAGTATAAATGTATGACAACAACTGTGAGTGCACCGCCACACATACAATTCCGAACTACCAGCATCCTACATGTCATATTTCATTCATTATTCATACTTTTATTTTTACGACAGTAACAACTTACAATTACCTGCGTCAATATTCAAATATTATGTGCATGTGATGAAGCTCAACACACGCAATTTGCAGCATGCAATGTTTCAGAACTAGGAACTATCGAGATATGTCCTAGAAATTTCTAACTAAAAAGAGGAGATTCTGCACGAAAGGGTATCAGTAATTCAAAATTATAATTGTTAAAACTGTAGGCCATGTTACCAGTTTAAACTGTGTTGCAACGTCATTCAACTACATGAAACAGACGAATAACATACTCGTAAAACGGAAAAATTCATTGTAAATGACATTAGAACATTAGAAACGGTCCAAGAGAAAAATGCTACAAGTGCCATAGCAACTTTGGTGTTTGTGAATGAATACCTGTAGTAACAAAATCAAAGGCGCAATACTCAGAAGACAGCCATATTGTGCTTCCTGTGACACATAACAGAATTATAAGTCGCGACCAGCAAAGATAAGATGCTGTAACGGAGAATTAAGAACTTCTAAAATGTCTGACAAAATAGCCAATGGTAGACATAACTGAAAAGAATATATATTCATTATGAATAACACATTTCCAAAAATATATTACGATTTAAGGCACAGACAAGAAGGACTGTAGGTCGACCAAAGGTTAGATGAATAGATTTAGGCGGGAATATAGTTGTAGGCATAACATACCGTTGCCAATATTTCTACACAAGTGTGTAAGATCTTGAAAGTCGTGACAAGTGAGATAGTAAATTTTCCATTGCCTTCAGAGATTTAAGACAGTCCAAATTATTCACATGGCAGCGCAGAAAATAGTCCGTCACCTAGCCACAAATCTTAAGGTTTTGATGTTACAGCCCCGTAGAAACGACGGGAATTAGAGAAACTAGTAAGTATTTACGGCACAAATTTTCTTACCTAATGTTGTTTTTTCTAGAATCAAAATGCAGACTTAAGGACGAGTGAGTTTCAAATAAACACATTTCTTTGGTCAAACGTGAGAGTAACTTTCTATACGGAGCAGAGAGTACTAGAATCCACTGGTGAAAAATTAAGCGCTTTTATAATCTTTAACAACGCGATGGTCGATGTAGAGAGCTTGTGTATAATGAGCTGTTTAGCCCCCTGAGAAGAGTAACGCCCATAGAATGTTGTTTTCAGCCGTAAGGCTCTGGCGGCTGTGAAAAATGTCCGCTATAGTTTATGACAGCTCAATGGCTGGGCTTCGTCTGACAACAGGCTGATGCAAACACGGTAGCACGACAGCTGGAACGACAAAGTAATTAAATGAGATCAGGATATGGTGATATCTGGCTGCCGAATACGTAATGGAATTGTGGTTTTATTTCATAGTCTGAAAGTGACCACGATTATTGAAATAATTTAATCATTATTATTTTCCGAAACAGTTACAATTATCTTTACTGATGGGTGCTTTCGGCCATTTCAAAAGGCGATCTTCGGATTTAAAAATTAAAATTAAAACTATATAATTAGTGAGTCGCAAGAAAAATACATTTAGTATTATGAAACAATTAGATAAGGAAATTCTCTATCCAGTTGCTGCACAGGAGGACTATGAGTTTTCATTAAAACAAAAGGTTACATTTTATATAGTAGTATCGACAATAAAATAAAAGAAACGCTATCCACGATCTACATCAGGTAGTGGTTACAAAAACAATAAAATACTTTAGGTGTGTTAAACTATTTCGTTAAAATGAAGAAAGTAAACATTCTATCCCAGATATATAGTTAACGTGAAGGCAGATTGATTTTTTTATCTTCTTATGATATTACTAAAAATAGTAAATTACTGATACAGAATTCGACAAGACCACTAGAGGACGATTCCTTTTCGCCTGTAAACCTAGCCAGCTCTGTGTCAGTTTAATACCTAAGTAATGACATTTTATGTCTAACATTCACATTTGTTTTACGCTGCTGCGTCAACACACGTAATGTGTCTTTGCCGCTTTTTCTAACTACCACTTGATGTTTATAGCAGATGGATTTTATTCTATTTCTGCTGCATAATATGTGGCAGAACACGTTGTATGTTGTTGAGAAGGCATGGCCTTCCTGTGCAGAAACTGGGTGTGAGAATTTTATTATTGCCTTATGTTCAGACATTAAACGTATCTTACATGTTATATCTCAAATTATAGTGAAGTTAAAATTTCTGCTTTTGATCTGAAGGTGGTCTCGGCTCAGACAGACAAAAACTGCCGTCTGTAAAGATAATTATGACTGTATCGAAAATAATTAAATATTTTAGTCATAAAGCTGATAAAATTATTTACGTAATACCACGAGCCGTGTTTATTTTCTATCATTTCTATTCAAATAACACTTAATTAATCTGTTTACTGCACCAAAAAAAATATTTTTTTAAAAATCATTTGATTGTACCTCACACTAAATAGACTTCAATGTAACGCACATTTGTATGAGCTCAAACATTGATTGTAATCTCAAAAACTTGGTCTTTGAAGAATACAGGAACTTGTAATTGTAGGCTATTGCGGACTGGGTTGTGAGCGACAAAAGACACTCTGATGAAGGCCACTTGCAATAGTGGCCGAAACGTCGAAGTCTTTAACATTGACAATGCGGTCGCAGTCCGAGAATAGTTTTATTCACTGATTCAACAGCTTCTTGAGATCAGATTCGCTATCCCAACGTTTTGTTTGTTATTCAGTCTCAACGTTTCTTCGATACTCTAAAACAATGATCGTGATACGCCCATTGTAACTGCAGAAACAAATATTCAATTCCTTGGAAGTGCTTAAGACCCGTTTTTGTGCTGAATGATTGAAACAGAATTGGAAGGAGAAACTTTTTTAGCGAATGGTGAGAAATTACGAAGGGAGTCCAACGGGATTCAATTTTGGGTCCACTCCTTTTCCTTAAACACGTGAATGACCTTCGACTTAACATTGATCAAAGAGAATTCTACTTTTTGCAGTTGATACCAGCGTTACAAAAAATCTTACTAGAGAGAAGTCAACAGAAGGGATTGTTATTGATGGTTTTCAAAGAATTATTGAGTCGTTCTCTGGAAGTGAACTCCTCCTAAATTTTGAGAAAACACACTCCATTCATTACTCTACAGAAAACAGTCGTACTAACAATTGATGTAGCATGTGAAAAGGAGTCAGTAAACAGGGTAGAATATTTAGCTGTACATATGGATGGAAACTTTAACAGGAAGAAGCAAATTGTCGAGTTGCTCAAACAATTAAGTTCATCTGTTTTTGGTTTTCATATAGTTACTAGTATCGGAGACAAATGTATCAACCTCCTGATATATTTTGCATATTTCCACTCATTAAGGTCTTAAAGAATAATTTTCTATGGCAGCTTTTCACTCTGAGAGAAAACAGTGTCTGCCGAAAAGTGAGCAATAATAATAAAAATAATATGTGGTGCTCACCCACGGTCTACATCTAGGTGGCGCTTCAAGGAGTTATGCATTTTAACTGTGCCATCACAATAAACGGGGTGTTAAAAAAAGTAGCGAATATTATAGCAAGTGGTAATAGCCATCAAAACAAAAAAAGTCCAGTAAACATGGGTTCTAAAATACATACCTTATGATTTACGAGCACTTGTTCAACTCTGATACTGTGAAACACACCTCTTCCTACTACGAACTCTTTGTTTTAGAATGAGGTAGTATGGGCCAAAGAAATAAAAATTTCCAGTAACAGTGGACTCTTAAATGCATACGTTAAGAATTATGAGCATCAGTTCAGCTTCGCTACTGTACAACACATCTCTTCTCTTGAAGAAATACTCATTTTAGAGACTATGTTTACTGAACTTTCTTTTTTTGGTCCATATCACTTCCTTCCACATATGGAAAGCAAAGAGGTTGCAACAGAAGAGATGTGCTTCACAGTGGCGAAGTTGAACACGTGTTCATAATTCTAACGGTACGGATTTTAGATCCCATGCTTAGTAAACTTTGTTTCTTGTTTTGATAGGTACTACCATCTCTATAAATATTCGATTCTAACCTGTAAATATTCGCTAGTGAAATTCGTAATAAATTATCCATCAAAATTCGATAGGAACAGAGACGGTCATAAGTACAATACTAGATGAAAAATTACTTTTATTACCCATTACTAAAGCATTCAATGGCTCATAAAAGTGTTCAATATGCAGGAACAACAAATTTACATCAGCTACCCAATAACATGAACTGTCTCAGAGGTAACAGAACAAGTGTTAAATCTAACCTAAGATTATTTATCCTGGGCAACTCTTTCTATTCCGTGAACGAACTTTTAATTTAAAATCTGGTAGACTCAAAAATAATACAGTTGCGTAAGTGAGATTTAAAAAAATAATGTGTTCATTAATATTACCATTAATCAAGTATACATATCCTGCAGACTGAGCCGTTCCAAATGATTTCCTTAAAAGGATCGTACAAATGATTTTTGGAACATGTAACTCACTAACTAACTTACTAACTAACTTGTTGGAACACACGAACAGTTCATTGATGCTTAGATTGGGGCTCGTACGAATATATCAGAATTTCGACGTTAGTCACGGATGTAGCACTTCCTCTTTCAAGTTTTCTGAGTGTTTTCATATACCGACTGAGACGAGCCTGTTTCTGAGCGTTGATCAGACTGTGTAGAATTCGTCGATGACAGTCCTCTGTTACCAAACCCATCGCGCATCAGAACAACCGCGATGAAATCCTGAAAAGCGATTGTAAACAGTTTTTCAAGATGGTGTTCGATCACCAAACGTTGAATGGAAACATCTAATACATTTTTGCTCAGTTAAAGCTTTATGAATATCGTTAAAAATTATGCGACGAAAACATTCTGGTGTATTTTCCATTGTTATCAGCGCTGTTTCTTTGAACGTTCATGGTGAACACTGTACTGGGCCAGAATAGGAGCTGCTATTGTTTTAACAACAACAAATGACAAATTTTGAAACAACACTAATATCGCATCTCACGTGTCAGCAGCACCATGTAGTAGCCGTTCAAAAAACTTATTAAGTGTTCCGCCATATGTTTACTTCACATGGGTGGCTAAATGCTGCTCATTTACAGATCACTAAATATCACATTCAATTAAAAGTAATATGTTAACCTTTTATGTTTCTCACGTTATTGATGAAATATAAAAGGTAACAACAGAACTAAGCGTCTTCTCTTCTATACTACACGTCTACTAGTTTTTAAGTAATAAATAAAATTTAGAATATAGTTCTCCCGAAGAAGAGATCTCGGTAGATCTTATACTTTCCATGAGTCAAATATTTACCGGTATGTTGTTGGGAAAATTATCTCAGATGCATATCGAACACCTTTCTTTTGTTTTTATTCATAGCTCACTTACTGCAAGTACTATTACGTTCGTGATTAATAATATAAAACAGTACAATCAAATAAACAATTTAGAATTTCTTACAACATTTCCATTTTGTTACATCCGGAGTTCCAAGTCTGCTAAAAACTTTTATAAGACAATGTTCACCTCGAAGTCCTACGATTAGAAAGAAGTACTGAGGTCCGTAGGGAACACATACGTTACATCTTATCTCCGAAAAGAGCAATTGTGCACACTCACACACACACAATTTTACCCAACTTTTGAAGATATGAATGGTAATCTTTCAATACATCGGAAATGAATTACAGTCGATGGGGTGCAAACGTTCGTTTCTCGAAGAAACTGTGACGGGAACAGTTGCATGCAATGATGGTCTTCCAACATCTACTGTTGTCATACCGAATACGCACAGTTAGGGAAGAGTAAACTTGCTCGACAAAGCGTGGTGTCGTCCGAAGAGCGAGATTTCAGGTTACAATATTCTATATTATAGACTTATAACAATATGAACTCATGTTTTATATGTGCTGTAGTAACCGCTCGACCACCTCCTGAAGTATATCTTAGCTTCTATGGCACACAGGAAAAAACATTAGTCACCTCAGTATTTTAATAAATACAGCAATCAGCCACTTTGTTATCTGTTTTATTATTTTCGTGCTTTCACCCATCTTTAGTTGGCCTAATACATATTTGAGGCTTTAGCGAATACATAGTTACAACATCGATAGCAAGTTGAATGTTGAAGCTCCCTTTTTACTCCGCTTATTCAGGTTTTCGCCCATATGTATGTGACGCGAACACATTTTACTTCCGTTTTGCACAGAAACAGTCCAGTATCCACCTTGTTGCCGAGTGACATTTTTGTTTACATCCGAAAATACATCAGCTCTTGAGATAGAATGCGCTTTCATTCCTTGATGTAGACTGATACGCCTCGCTGGAAGTGTGCCTAACAGAGTTCAATCAGTCATAAAGGCGAAGGGTTGGCACGCTCCATATTAGTTTCCACTAGCATGTTTTCTGATACTTTTGGTCTGATGATGAATAAACGAGGATTTTATTCAAATTATCTGTGAAAGACGTACATAATGTTATCATCTACGTCGCGGGTGGGGAAGACTATGTTGTCAGCGCGCCAGCTCGGTGGCTGAACGCGAGAACAGAACAGGCGTACGCGGTCATTGTGACGGGTGTTGAGCGGCCGCGGCGTGCACGCAGCTGCGTAGTGTGCGGAGCTTTTGTTCGCGCAGGTTTTGTCCGTTCAGAAACGCCTCCTCACTGTTCAGTAGCACTTGTCCCGGAGCGCGTGGGGAACGCTTTTTGTTATTTACCTCATTGTTCCCTGCGGTAAAATTCTCTGTAATGGGAAAACCTGCAAACTTTAGGCGCTCATTAGTAGCTGCATTCAACTGAACGCACTTCCCTCGTGTGCAGGAAATCCGCCCACCTGCCTCACTACAGGGGTCGCCCAAAACTGCTGCAGCACTCCACTCTTCCTTGTTAACCTTTTGTGTAGCTCAAATTACAATAGATGGTTTTTGTGATTGTGTGGCGTCTCTCACAGTATAGATATATATCCAGTGAAAGGCATAATTTCAGATAAATGACAGGGGTTCAAATCTGTGTTAACTATTATGACAGTGAAATTCAAAGTAACACGCTGACAGCTGTTACTAGAACAGAGGTTCGTATTACAGATACCTCTGCATCCATATTCTGCAATCCACCTTACGATATGTGGCAGAGGGTACTTATCTTATCACTGTCTTTTTCTCCCTTCCCTGTTCCATTTACATATGGCACGTTGGAAGAACGGATGACGATAAACCTCAGTATGAGTTCCAGTTTCTCTGATTTTCCTGTAGTGCTCATTTCACTAGATGTGTGTGGGAGAAAGGATTGTACTATCTGATCAAAAGTTTCCGGACCTGTCAGTGGTCAGTTTCGTATTACATAAGTGTATCGAAATACTTTTGATCAGACACTATGTGGGCTTTTTTCTATTTCCGATCGGTAGCGAAATGGAAACCACAGTGAAACCAAAAATGTTTTAGTGAAGCCTGACATTGTCAAGGAGGAGACGACGCTCTCAATTCGGTTTGTTAAACCAAAGAATTTTTAATGAAAAATCTTTTAATGCCTAGACCGCAATTTTCCTATCACAGTTAAAATGCAATAACAAGTTTCGATTGCCATTTGCAACAATATTCGGATCTGTAACTCATAGAGGAAACGTAGCCCAAGAAAATTAAATGCACTTAAGTAGAATACAAAAACACTGTACAAAATGTGCGCAAAAATAATGGAGACTCAATTTTAAAAGTGGAAGTGAACATTTGAGAAAAAACATTTAACAGTGTAGTAATAAAATATATTAATGCTTATAGCATAACATACCATCCAAAATGCGAAAAGATGGTGAATAATTAGCCCTAGTCATGCAATAACATACATTCGTAAATTTCAAAGCAATAACTGTAAATAGTTTAAAAACATTGCTGAGAGCAAGCAAGGTTGTAGACCTTTCGACAGAATTTTAGACTAGAAATCTCAAAAAGCTTAACTCTACTTCTAAATGAATTTTGAAATTATAATGGTAACAGTGGCATAAAGTTAAAATTATGAGGAGAGATTTGTATTACGTCCTTAACTGCCGTTTGCAGGGGGCACATCCTACCTAATTGGCAGTAATACAGAAATGAAATCCAAGAAGATTGTGCCTAAGTCCAACTAATTTTAAAACCATAAAACTAATAGGGGAATGAAATTGAAAATTACAAAATAGGGAAGTGGCCTTATACATCTAACTGGCAGCGTGCCATGTGTAAAAGAGACACCATACATGAGAGGCAAAGGATGAAAACATCCAAGTACAGAGTACCGCTGAAAAATGTAACGGAATAAAAGAGAGATCACACGTGAGAGTCAAACATTCAGAACTACAAAGTACAGCGCAGAGATAAACATATGAATAATCCTTCCAATACTTATTCACTGGATTTTCACACTTCTAAACGTATGTTATTTTAGAAGCATTAACATAGTTTGTTACTACACTGATAAAAAGGATTTGTCGAATGTTCACTGTCATTTTTAGAATTGGCTTCCCATTACTTTTGCTCAACTTTGGTGAAGCGTTTTTGTATTCTACTCGAATGCACATAATTTCATTAGGCTACGTTTGTTTTGGACAGATCTTAAGATGGATCCACGTAGCAATGTATTATCTTACTTCGTGATAGGAAAATTGCGGTCTAGGCATTAAAAGATTTTTACTTTAAAATATTTTTGCTTAATAAACAAAAATGTTTTATTTGCAACATTTAGTTGTGCCCTCTAGTTGCTTCTCCACACAGTCGTTGCTACGACTTACTCATTTGTCATAGAGTGATGCCAATTTTCTAACACCTTCGTCATGGAAGGTGCTTTCCACTAATGCCCTACGCTGGTCTGGACCTCAGAGAATAATGGGTATAAGTCCAGATATTTTTATATTGATGCTTTACTATGTTCACATATCAGTGTGTTAGTTGTTTTTCCTCTGCTCTGAACAGTCTTCCCAGAAACACATCACAAACCTCAAGACCTGATGTTTCCTGCACCGTCGAAACTACGCAAGTAATTGGACTACGCCTGTCAATATATACTAACTACTTTGCGCCCACATATCCACGTTTCAACACCTCACCTGTTGCACAGACGTAAATGTGCATTAATGGCTTCCTTTTGTCATTTTGTCACATGCACTTTGAGGTACTAACCAACCTAAAAACATACTACTCATAACAACAGTAATTATTAGTCTACATGTCAAGTAAGTACAGACGTAATGATGTTCAGTAAACTGTCCTTGGTCACTAACAAAAATACCTGTGCTTATACCCATTACACATAGCATATATTGGAGCCTAGCTCAGTGAGTTGCAAGTTTCTGACGTGGGTGACGCCATGACTCGCGGCCACGTCACCCAGTTGCCACGCTGGAAACTCCGCGTCGTTCCGACTCCATAATGTTCTTCCACGCAGACAATAGGGTTTACGTGGTTTTACACAATCGTATTCTGTTCCAGATACCTATTCTGTAAGAAATGTTACACTGTAACTGGAAGAAAGGGGAAAAAACCTTCTGTGTGTGGAGCTGAAAACTAAGTTTGACCCAAAGAAGTTAATAAATGAAACACATCGAAAAACATCATGTAAAAATACCGGAGGTGAGATATTCATACGGTTTCACACTACTATATTTTCCATATGACTGAACGTAAGAGCTTGAGGTTAATTTTAACACACGCACAGGACTACCACGTTTGTATTTGCAACAGAAGTATACGAATTTACTAGGGTATATCTTTTACATACACGCTGATACAACCTCAAGGTTCTTTCTGCAGTCACGCTTAGGATTAGTTTCCAGTTCTCTTTCACAAATGTTAAGTGTACGCTCTACTGGACGCATGACAAACACGCAGGCGATTGTTTTGCGAATTTGCCTGAAGTTACTGTATTCACCACTGTTACTATACGGCGTCACAGTTATTCAAAGTTGTTATAAAGGGAGGCACATAGTGAGGATCTTTTACGTAACCCCACCATGACATCAAGCGATCTTAGAAGCCATGGTGCACTGTGAGCTCCATACGCCTCTTATGTTACCGAAGTTGCAGTGCTGTATTCTCGACGCAAAATCACACCGCACAATTGGAACTGCATTGCACCTGTTGCACAGAGATCGAAAAACGATTTCAAACGCTGCGTTATCGGCATCTCCACTCAAAGCCCACTGGGTAATGAAAGAGTGAGCAAGACAACTACTTTCATCAGAGAGACCCTACTAGAAATCACATGAATCGACAGTTAAAAACTGGTGCCAAAGTAAACTTTTAGTTTCCACACATAAGTCAATTCAACCTTCGTTTCTACACTCCTGGAAATGGAAAACAGAACACATTGACACCGGTGTGTCAGACCCACCATACTTGCTCCGGACACTGCGAGAGGGCTGTACAAGCAATGATCACACGCACGGCACAGCGGACACACCAGGAACCGCGATGTTGCCGGTCGAATGGCGCTAGTTGCGCAGCATTTGTGCACCGCCGCCGTCAGTGTCAGCCAGTTTGCCGTGGCATACGGAGCTCCATCGCAGTCTTTAACACTGGTAGCATGCCGCGACAGCGTGGACGTCAACCGTATGTGCAGTTGACGGACTTTGAGCGAGGGCGTATAGTGGGCATGCGGGAGGCTGGGTGGTCGTACCGCCGAATTGCTAAACACGTGGGGCGTGAGGTCTCCACAGTACATCGATGTTGTCGCCAGTGGTCGGCGGAACGTGCACGTGCCCGTCGACCTGGGACCGGACCGCAGCGACGCACGGATGCACGCCAAGACCGTAGGATCCTACGCAGTGCCGTAGGGTACCGCACCGCCACTTCCCAGCAAATTAGGGACACTGTTGCTCCTGGGGTATCGGCGAGGACCATTCGCTACCGTCTCCATGAAGCTGGGCTACGGTCCCGCACTCCGTTAGGCCGTCTTCCGCTCACGCCCCAACATCGTGCAGCCCGCCTCCAGTGGTGTAGCGACAGGCGTGAATGAAGGGACGAATGGAGACGTGTCGTCTTCAGCGATGAGAGTCGCTTCTGCCTTGGTGCCAATGATGGTCGTATGCGTGTTTGGCGCCGTGCAGGTGAGCGCCACAATCAGGACTGCATACGACCGAGGCACACAGGGCCAACACGCGGCATCATGGTGTGGGGAGCGATCTCCTACACGGGCCGTACACCTCTGGTGATCGTCGAGGGGACACTGAATAATGCACGGTACATCCAAACCGTCATCGAACACATCGTTCTACCATTCCTAGACCGGCAAGGGAACTTGCTGTTCCAACAGGACAATGCATGTATCCCGTGCCACCCAACGTACTCTAGAAGGTGTAAGTCAACTACCCTGGCCAGCAAGATCTCCGGATCTGTCCCCCATTGAGCATGTTTGGGACTGGATGAAGCGTCGTCTCACGCGGTCTGCACGTCCAGCACGAACGCTGGTCCAACTGAGGCGCCAGGTGGAAATGGCATGGCAAGCCGTTCCACAGGACTACATCCACCATCTCTACGATCGTCTCCATGGGAGAACAGCAGCCTGCATTGCTGCGAAAGGTGGGTATACACTGTACTAGTGCCGACATTGTGCATGCTCTGTTGCCTGTGTCTATGTGCCTGTGGTTCTGTCAGTGTGATCATGTGATGTATCTGACCCCAGGAATGTGTCAATAAGGTTTCCCCTTCCTGGGACAATGAATTCACGGTGTTCTTATTTCAATTTCTAGGAGTGTATTTTCATTCATATGGAAAATTTAGTCTTGTGATACTGGATGAATATTTTTGAAACACTATTTTCTTCGTGAATATGAAGAGAGGACTGGTGATTACAGAGGTGCGCACTAGATGGTGACGTTCAGTTTGCTGATAAGATGTGTGAGGCGTATGTTACACCAATTTTGCTCCATTCCACAATCAGCCTTGGCTTCTGGTAACAAAATGAGTCGATGCATTAGAGCCCCTATATCTGGCATACTGCTGTCAGGTGGGACCCAGGCCGGTGGATACAGTGAGGCCCTCTCACTGAGTGACAGAATCAAAAAACAAGAGTTGCGAAATCCAAAGAAGCGTTCCTACAGCGGTCCCCAGACATGGCTGAAATTCTGGTCTGATGCTCACCTGTCCTATGCTCTCTGTATGGGTTTGACAGAGGCGCTCCCTTACAGGTGTGCAGCCGCACAGATTCAGCACCTTGTTCTAATATTTTGGATGTATGTCGTTCAACCATCTCCAGTCAGCCTAAAGACTGATGCTCCAACACTCGCTCCGTCCTTTTAATCTCGGTGATTGCACCATTGCGCATGCGCCCACAAATAGACAGTTGCCAGAGATGTTGATGTGCTGCAAAGAAGTACAATGACATATGTCTGTCGCTCCACGCCGGGATTCCAATGTATCACTGTGAGCTGCACTATCACTATGTTTTTGTTAGTTTATTACAGAAATCGCCGGATTCCATGACATTAATGCTGAAGCTTCTATCTCTATTAATTAAATTCATAGCCAAGCGAATTACAATCTCCTCTTTCACCACCGAGTCCCAGAAATATGAACTAGACCCTTAAATTTCTACGTTTTCATACAACGTAGACGAATCAAATCATCTTTAACGGGACTCGAGAGTGTTACTGTCTTCGGGGGAGGACGAAAAATCACGTTTGCTTTGTGCTTGCTGAGGATCCTTCTTATTTCTCATGATAGGCTTCCCACATATGGCAGGAAAGCCATGGATTTAATTCTTTCTGTATCTTATAATGCATTGCTTATAGCCAGCTTTCGTATCTCCTATGGAGAATACTTGTTGGATTCAAAAGCTCCCTTCAGATGTAGGAGCTAGTCCTGCAGACTGCACTCGTCATCAATGATGCGTGCTCTGTGAACTAAAATTATGAGAACACTCACCGTCTATGAACCATGGTGCTAGCTATTTGCACGTAAATATAAGTCCGTATGGGGCGGTTTCCGATATGCTGTATGTCCAAAGGAACCATAAATCTTTGCGACGAACCAAAACGCTCGAAAAAGGAAGGCATCCCAGCTGTTCAATTTCCATTGTAAACTGTATCTGTCCATGGATTGAACTGATGAAATGCAAACGGTTTAAAAATTCTCGTAATTCATCTTCACCACTGGGCCACTCTACAAACGTGTCGTGAACATACCTGAAAGCTTGAAGATAGCAGATTCCAGCGTCTCTTCCTCGAATTTCTCCGTAGTTAAATTGGCCTCCAAGGGCGACAGAGATGTTCAATTCCCTCGTCTTTTTTCTTGGCTGATAAGTTTCCAGCTTTTAGGAAGAAGGAGAGTGAAATATAAAATAGGAGAGATATCACAGGCCCTCCTCCTACACACAATAGCTAAGATGTTTTAACATAATGCACTACGGTGCAGCAAAATATTACGTTCTTGCTTCCAACACAGGTCAATAACGTATCGTGACCTGCACCCTACAGTGGATATAGGTGATCAACTCTGTGATTCTGTGTAGCCACCAACTGAAGTCCGTTGTTGCTGACCAGTACTAAGCGTACTCTCGCTTTGATAGTTTTCCACTTTAGTGCAATAATTTATTCGAGCGAGTTTCCAGGGTGTGGGAAATCCTGACGAGCAACTTCCGCTTGACTTTTAGACAAAATAGAGGCTGTTACCTGACACAGGATGTTTAAGAAATTAGGCACATTCCTTGCGCTACTATAGATTGTTCTGAAAATATTACACCAACCCCTGTTTATAAATTTCATTGTTTGGTTTTAATTGAAGAGCTGCTAAAAGGTAAGCCTTTCACTTTATCCATTGTGCAGTGCTTGTGACAAAGTCTATAGCTTTTCAAATGTAAGATTATTTCCCATTTATAAGTGAATTTTGTTACCAGTCACTTGAAAAACATATATATGTTGTTCAATTCTAGTATCTACGAAGCTTTTGAGAAGTTATTTTCATTTTATTGTGCTGAAAACTAGAACAAATTTTCAAAGGATGTGGTACTTATTTTTTCCAAACGCTTCCACTACTTCAAGCACCGATATGGGAATGATGCTACAAGCTGACAGTGCTCGTTTAAAAACGGAGCTGGGTTCACCATTGGTGCCTTACAGTTTACATGTAGGCAACTAGCACCTCCTGCCGACAATTTTGTGAAAGCAGAATTATTTGTATTTTCGAAGTCGTTGAGCACAATAGTGACTCGCCCATCAAAGGTAAGACTTTCAAAAACAAAATTTTATGAATAACAGATAAGGACGTGTAGCGTACTTGAAATTCCTGACAGATTTTGTCCGTCACGATATCATTCCATTCTGGATCTTATCTAATCTGGGAGTTATCAGCGGCACACATGTGTGTCGGAACTTTTCCTCATATTTTATCGGCAAACACTTTCGTGAAACATATTCGTTGCTTTATCGGGATAATGTTGTCCATAGACGTGTTCAGCAGGCATTATCGACACGCGCATCTCGCAAGCTAGAGATATAAGGGAACACGGAGAGCCGTGGCGCAACAGATGACACTCGTTTCTGTAGCTACAGTTACAACTACATTTGCTTGCAGTGTGCCTCTAATGTAGTTTTCATCTCCTTGTCCTGGAGAAGACATCCTTCCTATTTCAATTTATTATAAAATGGGAGAGCCTTAGAGACCAGAGGTATTCAGATAGTGGAATGCCCAAATAATTTTTATAGGGCCTTCACTAACTGATTAAATCTCAGCAACTCTGGTATTCAGAGGTGTGAAAAATGGCTTACATAGCATAGTACCTATAGCGGTTTAATACAGTTGGGAAGTAACATCATTGTACGAAAGTTGGCAGCATCTTAGTTTTTCTCTACCGTCTCATGATACGTAACAGTTTACTGAACTCTTGGAAAGGCACTCGTGAAGTGTTTAAGAAGCAGCGTACCAATTCAAAATCAAATTACGTCCGACACTCGTACGTGTTTTTTTTTTTTCCTATGAAGGAAAACCGACGGAAAAAAGAAAGGTTGAAATTAAACGTTCCATCCTCGTCGAGAGAATTAGGGATTGAGACTGGGGACCTCCTTACAGGCAGAACTCAGTACATTAACCTTAACGGGACGATATGGACAGATGTAAAGGCAACTTACCGACTACCGCATGGGAGTGTTACAGGACGGTGATCCGGTAGATAAAGTCTGACGTCCACGAGTAAGTTCGCAGACAGTGCAGTTGTCTATAGAAAGATAGCAACGCTAGAGGAGTCTAGAGGATTGCAGTAAGACCAGCAGAGGTTCGATGATTACCGCTAGGATTGGCAGTTGATCCTAGACATAAGTCAATGTAGTGTATTGCACATTAATAGTGGAAGAAATCCACTACTGGTAGATTACACTAATGGTTATCACTCATAGGAAACGATAATTACCGGTAAATACCATCCATATCAGTCTGAACGGGAGTGACCACATAAAACAAGCAGATTCGTAAAATGAAGAACAAACCGCCTTCAGTCATGAGCTGCTTTTATTTACGGCACTATGCATTTAGAGCCCTGGAGGCTCATCTTCAGGTGCTTTTTAGTGATTTACATCAGGTTTTTAATTGTTTGCAGTTTAACATTGTATGATGTCTGCTTCTGTTGTGCAGTTGGTATACACAATACACATCTGTAATTTTGCAGTACATACTGGGATATATACATAGTCATACTATATGTACTATGTATATATCCCAGTATGTTCTGCAAAATAAAAGATGTGTATTGTGTATACCAACTGCACAACAGGAAGAGACATCATACAATCTTAAACTGCAAACAATTAAAAAACCTGATGTAAATCACTAAAAAGCACCTGAGGATGAGCCTCCAGGGCTCTAAATGCATAGTGCAGTAAATAAACGCAGCTTGTCACTGATGGCGGTTTGTTCTTCATTTTACGAAAGTAAAACAGTCGCGGACGAAACACTGAAAAACAATGGATAAAATAAAAAAAAGCAGATTCCAAGCTGAGAAGCGTTGGAAAAATCTTAAGCAAGTGTAATTGCTCTACGAAAGAAATGGCTTACAAAACACCTGTTCGGCTTATTTCGCAGATGAAGTGCGCACTTGAGTTACGGTATTGCACAACTCCTACCAATACAAAATAAAATTATTACCCCTTGTTCTGTTTTCCTTCAGAAGCTCTAAGATTTTATGATCAAAATATGTACCGGAATTTGTTTGCTCTGCGTCGTCCAATGGCAAAGAAACATATACAAAGATATCAGCCTGTCCGACGTCGATATTCTAGGTCGGATGTTAACTACAGGGTGTTTCAAAAAGGACCGGTATATTTGAAACGGCAATAAAAACTAAACGAGCAGCGATAGAAATACACCGTTTGTTGCAATATGCTTGGGACAACAGTACATTTTCAGGCGGACGAACTTTCGAAATTACAGTAGTTACAATTTTCAACAACAGATGGCGCTGCAAGTGATGTGAAAGATATAGAAGACAACACAGTCTGTGGGTGCGCCATTCTGTACGTCGTCTTTCTGCTGTAGGCGTGTGCTGTTCACAACGTGCAAGTGTGCTGTAGACAACATGGTTTATTCCTTAGAACAGAGGATTTTTCTGGTGTTGGAATTCCACCACCTAGAACACAGTGTTGTTGCAACAAGACGAAGTTTTCAACGGAGCTTTAATGTAACCAAAGGACCGAAAAGCGATACAATAAAGGATCTGTTTGAAAAATTTCAACGGACTGGGAACGTGACGGATGAACGTGCTGGAAAGGTAGGGCGACCGCATACGGCAACCACAGAGGGCAACGCGCAGCTAGTGCAGCAGGTGATCCAACAGCGGCCTTGGGTTTCCGTTCGCCGTGTTGCAGCTGTGGTCCAAATGACGCCAACGTCCACGTATCGTCCCATGCGCCAGAGTTTACACCTCTATCCATACAAAATTCAAACGCAGCAACCCCTCAGCGGTGCTACCATTGCTGCACGAGAGACATTCGCTAACGATTTAGTGCACAGGATTGATGACGGCGATATGCATGTGGGCAGCATTTGGTTTACTGACGAAGCTTATTTTTACCTGGACGGCTTCGTCAATAAACAGAACTGGCGCATATGGGGAACCGAAAGGCCCCATGTTGCAGTCCCATCATCCCTGCATTCTCAAAAAGTACTGGTCTGGGCCGCCATTTCTTCCTAAGGAATCATTGGCCCATTTTTCAGATCCGAAACGATTACTGCATCACGCTATCTGGACATTTTTCGTGAATTTTTGGCGGTACAAACTGCCTTAGACGACACTGCGAACACCTCGTGGTTTATGCAAGATGGTGCCCGGTCACATCGCACGGCCGACGTCTTTAATTTCCTGAATGAATATTTCGATGATCGTGTGATTGCTTTGGGCTATCCGAAACATACAGGAGGCGGCGTGGATTGGCCTCCCTATTCGCCAGACATAAACCCCTGTGACTTCTTTCTGTGGGGACACTTGAAAGACCAGGTGTACCGCCAGAATCCAGAAACAATTGAACAGCTGAATCAGTACATCTCATCTGCATGTGAAGCCATTCCGCCAGACACGTTGTCAAAGGTTTCGGGTAATTTCATTCAGAGACTACGTCATATTATTGCTACGCAGGGTGGATATGTGGAAAATATCGTACTATAGAGTTTCCCAGACCGCAGCGCCATCTGTTGTTGACAATTGTAACTACTGTAATTTCGAAAGTTTGTCTGCCTGAAAATGTACTGTTGTCCGAAGCATATTGCAGCAAACGGTGTATTTCTATCGCTGCTCGTTTAGTTTTTATTGCCGTTTCAAATATACCGGTCATTTTTGAAACACCCTGTATCAGTGAGCAGTAAATAGCAACCCGGTACATAGTTTTCAGAAACTATTTGATTTAGTTATTTAATTACGTAATTGCTTATGTAAGTAAACAGTAAATGTCTCTTTGTAATGGTACTGCAGCCACAGTTCTACATATGTCTAATTATGAAACGTTTCTTAGGCTCTTCGTTCAATATTAAGTTCCAATTTTATTTTGTAACAGTTCTAGTGTGTGGAAGATCTAGATTGAAGCGGGTGTGATACGTTATTTTGGATCGCATTATATTCATTGCAATTCCAACATCCAACAATCATTCCCATAAAAAACAATGCTAAAATTCCAACTAACACTTTTTATTACAATGTTTCGAATCACAAGAATGTTCCAGAAGAGCTTACACACAATGATCATAAAACGATGTAAATGGCCTCCCACACTCTTATAATAAAACGGAATACAAATGACCTCTCGCACAAGTATAATAAAACAGACCCTAATCTCTTCATTTCAGTCAACAGTCGGACGTAATTTAATGGTTTGGTCGTCTAGCTGGAATCGACATCATGATCTTAGAAAATATACCCCTCTCAATCATGAAATATTTTGACTGAACGATATACCGCATTTTCTTTTCAAAGGTCTGTTTTGATTACATAAACTGTACTTTTCACAATTATCGGTTTCGGCCATTGCCATCTTCGGGTCAAAAAATATTCTGATGTAGGAATCAATGTCAAAATCTGTATGTCTAGGTACAGTCGTGTCAAGAGAGAGCTCATTGGAAGGCACGGTAGAGGCCTGTCGTCCTTTCAACAACAAAAAAATGGTTCAAATGGCTCTGAGCACTATGGGACTTAAGATCTGAGGTCATCAGTACCCTAGACGTAGAACTTCTTAAACCTAACTAACCTAAGGACATCACACACATCTATGCCCGAGGCAGAATTCGAACCTGCGACCGCAGCAGCAGCGCGGTTCTGGACTGAAGCGTCTAGAACCGCTCGGCAACAGCGGCCGGCTGTCTAGGTACAAAATGAGCACTCACTATGGACTTAGATACATAGATTTTGACGTTGATACCTACATCAGAATATTTTATGATCCGAAGACTGCAATTACTTAAACCGGTAACTGTGGAATGTACAGTTTATGTGATCGAAACGGGCTTTTACAAATAAAATGTAATAACATGGTCGCGGACACATTTACAGATTGTATGTGTCCAATTGGTATATTGCAAACAACATAATTTCATGCACGTCCGTCAACTAGTTCAAACAGCGTCACAGATCATTTCTTGAGTGTGTAATACATCTTGCCACCTTTTTTCTTTCAAAAGTGGACACTCACTATAGATGTCACGAAACTACAATACAGTCAGCGTCGCCTACACAAGGATACCATCGGCTCCTGTTCACGCGCAGTAACCCGCCACAGTAGCCACACAAATACATCAGCCCATCCATGCAGTGGCTGCCGCCAAATTGGAAGTCTTTCTCCAGTATCGGCCCCAACTAGTACACAAAGTAACATTAATGTTTGATGGTAACCGCTACTGTCACCGGTACAGACGAAGTAACCACTTCGCAACGGTACGGCGAGCAGGGTCCTGCGTGGAGAGACAGGTGACCTCTCTGTACTTCCAGGACGAAGGCTGAACGCTTAAGGACCCTCCACCGAATATCCCAGTAAGCCGCAGCTGCGACTAGGCGTAGCCTCAGTCACCCTGCTGCAGGGTGAGACGCGCGCGGGGATTCAAAACAGAGCATCCCGTGACGACTTGAATTCGGCACACGTTCGCTTCATTGTGTTTTACGAGGGACTGTTCCGAATATCAGAACTTAGCGGCGCACTACAGGCCTGACCAGTCTTTTGTCTTTCAGGCCAAATAACTTTATAATTCTCTCTCCTGTTTTATTAGTACTCTATGTTGCGTCGAAAAAAATTGCAGCATCAAAAAATAATTAATATAAAGTAACGAAATTTCAGGAATGCATTTTTCTAGGTAACATATTTAAGTGATTACCATTGCAAGACCACAGCGTAATGTAAGCACGAGATAAGCCATTGTAAATGCGAAATGCTGGTACGTTAATAACGGGTGTAATCAACAGAATGTTGAATGCGAACATGCGAGTTGTCGTCCAATTATTTCCCGTATGTGCTCGACTGGAGACACATCTTGTGATCGAGCAGGCCAAGGCAATACGTCGCCACTCTGTAGAGCATCTTGGGTTCAAACAGCGGTATGCGGACGAGCGTTATCCTGTTGGAAAACATCCCCTGTAATGACGTCCATTAATGGTAGCACGGCAGGTCGATTCACCAGATTGACGCACAAATTTAGAGTCATGGTGTTGCTGCTGTCATACCAAATCGCACCCCAGACCATAACTCCGGGTGTAAGTCCAGTGCGTCCAGGGCACAGACAGGGTGGTTGCAAGCTCTCAACACCGCCACGACTGGCACCAAGGCGGAACCAGTTCCATCAGAAAGCATGACAGGCCTCATCCCTTCCAATGAGCTCTCGCTTGACACCACTGAAGTCCCGAATAGCGGTGCTTGGGGCAAAGTGAAATGGACGCTTCAGGGCGTCTTGCTGGGAGGTGTCCTTGAAGTAAACGGTTTATAACAGTTCCTTGTGTCACTGTGCTGCTGCCAACCGCAGCTCAGATTGCTGTTGCAGGTGCAATACGATATGCCGGAGCCATACGCCGAACCCGACGGTCTTCCCTCTCGGTAATGCCACGTGGCCATCCGGGACCCAGTCTTCTTGTGACCGTACATTCTCGTGATCACCGCTGCCAGCAGTCGTATGCAGTGGCCACATTCCTGCCAAGTCTTTCTGCAATATCGCAGAAGGAAATCTGGCTTTTCGTAGCTCTATGACACGACCTTCTTCAAACTCAGCGGAGTGTTGGTTCAATAATGGTTCAAATGACTCTGAGCACTATGGGGCTTAACATCTTAGGTCAATAGTCCTCTAGAACTTAGAACTACTTAAACCCAACTAACCTAAGGACATCACACACATGCATGCGGGAGGCAGGATTCGAACCTGCGCCCGTAGCAGTCCCGCGGTTCCAGACTGAAGGGCCTAGAACCGCACGGCCACCGCGGCCAGTGCGGAGTGTTGGTAATGATGTGTTTGCGCCTAGGGCATTCTCACAACGTCCAGTCCAATCTCACAGCTAACTAACACTCACGACCATTACAGGGTGTATTTAGAGGAAAAATGATTTTCAGCCTCCTAGTGGCGCTATCAGCGCCCCTCTCATGTAAAAGACGCTAAATTTGAGCAAATATCATTTTCCAGATGTAGAAACACGCCTACCAAATTTCGTTCATCTTACTTCTTCTTAGTGTTGTGATTTTTTTCTGCGTCAATGTGGTTACGAAATGTGAGTAGAAAATGGTATTGTCGTATGAAGATGCAGCAGGAATTGGGCGCGGCCGCCAAATAACTAAGAAGCCACGTTGGTCGCGATCGATGGACTCTGTTGCTTCCCTGGCCTGTGACTGCGATCGGAACTCTGGGACGAGGGCTGTCGGACTCGTCGTGCCGTCGGCGTCGCCTGGGATCCCCGGCGCCGCTGCAGCTGCCAGTGCTCTTGACCTGGCTAGTGATCTACTCACCTGGGATGAACGGCACCCAGTGCCCGGATGGCGTGTCTCTAAGCCATGAGCGAATATTGCGACTAGCCGCGTGGCTCTCTCATGAGCCTTTATCAGTAGACGTTAGGTGCTGTCTATAGCTGTAGATGCAACTGAAATAACTCCAGCAAACACGCCTTCTTGGAGCCGATCTTTTTGTAAGGTCCTAAGTTACGCATGGAGAAATTTCACTCATTATGCGAGCTCCAGTGACAGACACCTTCAGGAAAATAATACACTCCTGGAAATGGAAAAAAGAACACATTGACACCGGTGTGTCAGACCCACCATACTTGCTCCGGACACTGCGAGAGGGCTGTACAAGCAATGATCACACGCACGGCACAGCGGACACACCAGGAACCGCGGTGTTGGCCGTCGAATGGCGCTAGCTGCGCAGCATTTGTGCACCGCCGCCGTCAGTATCAGCCAGTTTGCCGAGGCATACGGAGCTCCATCGCAGTCTTTAACACTGGTAGCATGCCGCGACAGCGTGGACGTGAACCGTATGTGCAGTTGACGGACTTTGAGCGAGGGCGTATAGTGGGCATGCGGGAGGCCGGATGGACGTACCGCCGAATTGCTCAACACGTGGGACGTGAGGTGTCCACAGTACATCGATGTTGTCGCCAGTGGTCGGCGGAAGGTGCACGTGCCCGTCGACCTGGGACTGGACCGCAGCGACGCACGGATGCACGCCAAGACCGTAGGATCCTACGCAGTGCCGTAGGGGACCGCACCGCCACTTCCCAGCAAATTAGGGACACTGTTGCTCCTGGGGTATCGGCGAGGACTATTCGCAACCGTCTCCATGAAGCTGGGCTACGGTCCCGCACTCCGTTAGGCCGTCTTCCGCTCACGCCCCAACATCGTGCAGCCCGCCTCCAGTGGTGTAGCGACAGGCGTGAATGAAGGGACGAATGGAGACGTGTCGTCTTCAGCGATGAGAGTCGCTTCTGCCTTGGTGCCAATGATGGTCGTATGCGTGTTTGGCGCCGTGCAGGTGAGCGCCACAATCAGGACTGCATACGACCGAGACACACAGGGCCAACACGCGGCATCATGGTGTGGGGAGCGATCTCCTACACGGGCCGTACACCTCTGGTGATCGTCGAGGGGACACTGAATAATGCACGGTACATCCAAACCGTCATCGAACACATCGTTCTACCATTCCTAGACCGGCAAGGGAACTTGCTGTTCCAACAGGACAATGCATGTATCCCGTGCCACCCAACGTGCTCTAGAAGGTGTAAGTCAACCACCCTGGCCAGCAAGATCTCCGGATCTGTCCCCCATTGAGCATGTTTGGGACTGGATGAAGCGTCGTCTCACGCGGTCTGCACATCCAGCACGAACGCTGGTCCAACTGAGGCGCCAGGTGGAAATGGCATGGCAAGCCGTTCCACAGGACTACATCCAGCATCTCTACGATCGTCTCCATGGGAGAATAGCAGCCTGCATTGCTGCGAAAGGTGGATATACACTGTACTAGTGCCGACATTGTGCATGCTCTGTTGCCTGTGTCTATGTGCCTGGGGTTCTGTCAGTGTGATCATGTGATGTATCTGACCCCAGGAATGTGTCAATAAAGTTTCCCCTTCTTGGGACAATGAATTCACGGTGTTCTTATTTCAACTTCCAGGAGTGTAGCTACAGTGTGGATTCGGCTCACCTGAGATGCGATCATTCTGCTGCCGCCTATTTAATATATTGTGTGCAGTCAGCTGTAAATCGTATACCATGTCGACACCAACAAAGCTTATCACTTGTGTTCAGTCGCCGAGACTGACCCCAGTTTACTCTCCGCCCATATAGCTGAATGGTCAGCGTGACGGACTGCCGTCCTCTGGGGCTCGGGTTCGATTCCCAGTTGGGTCGGAGATTTTCTCCGCTTACTGACTTGGTGTTGTGTTGTCGTCACCATCATTTCATCCCCATCCGGCGCGCAGGTCGCCCAATGTGGCGTCGAATGTAATAAGACCTGCACCAAGGCGGCCGGGCCTGCCCCGTAAGGGGCCTCTCCGACAATGACGCCAAACGCTCATTTCTATTTACCCGAGTTAACTAAAAGCGGTGAAGACCAAAATCCTCGTTCACAGCAAGAGTCTGTAGCATTAGTGGCATCAGCTACAGGACCGAATACGTTACCTTGGTTTGGAGTCGGATGGCGTGCTTACACTAGAGGCTCTGTCAATTGTGCGACAGTCTTGGATGCATAAATCTTGACTTTGATCTAAGAAAGGCAAATAAAAGTCACCATACGACCACCTAAGAAACAGTCGATATTTACTGTACTTCATATTAACTGCGACTCAAATTGAAAAAAAAACTGAGGGTTCCATACAAAATTAATCATGCATATAAACAATTCATCCGCTCCTGGAATCGAGAAACTTGATCATTTTTGCCTCCTATCGTCACAGATACTGTCAAGATATCCCAGGGATTCCAAGACTTTCGAGAATATTTTAATTTCATGTTTGGCTTTGGATAAAAATAACAAAAGAAATGTTTTCAGTTTTCGCATTTTTCGCTTTGGTTGTATTACGGAACCTAGCTTCTCGCGAAATGTTTTGATTCTAGGCTGAGAGGAAGCACAGTATAGGTTTTGATGAGTGGCCGGCCACGGTGGCCGAGCGGTTGTAGGCGCTTCAGTCCGGAACCGGGCAGCTGATACGGTCGCAGGTTCGAATCCTGCCTCGGGCATGGATGTGTGTGATGTTCTTATGTTAGTTAGGTTTAAGTAGTTCTAAGTCTAGGGTACCGATGACCTCAGATTTTAAGTCTCATAGTGCTTAAAGCCATTTGAACCATTTTTGATGAGTGACTTTGCGAGTATCAAAATCTGACATAAACCTACGAATCTTTTGACTGCATTTTTTACATAGCCAAGGAACCATGTACGTTAGCATTTTACATAAATTTGAGCTTGATACATCCATCCGTTCCTGAGAAATAGCAGTCTTAACAGACGGGCAAACGCTCAAATAAAAATTACAAAAAAAAGTAAGATAAAGTTCGATGTACTTGTGAATTTACAGTTTTCGGGATTATTTTCCTTTGGTTTTACTGTGAAACCTTGTTTTCGCCGAATTTCATGATTCTATCCAATAGGTTTTGATGCGTGAGTTTGCGAGTATCATAAACGGTAGTAACTTTTGGCTTCATTCACTTGAGTGCTTATATTTTTAAAACGCCAGGGGACCACATGCCTTAGTATGCGACATAAAGTTCAATTTGATACGTCTACACATTTTTAACGACCAGGCACACGGATGAACAACGAAGTGATCTTATAAATGTTCCGTTTTCACCGAGTAAGGGATAGGATCTTAACAAAAAGTGGCTTCGCCGATTGAGCGTTTTATACCAACTGCTTTAGCAAGCGACGGAACAGATGTCCCAAGGTAAAAAATAGTTTAGAACACTGACGAAGAGGCAATGAAACAAACATAACAGATTAAAAGAATGCAACGCTCCAAGATTGGTAAAGGCTCACTGAAGCAATAAATTTGGTGTGGACTTCAATTGTGAGACCCTTTTAACGATTTTTCATAACGAATCACTGTCTCAAAATCTGAAGAAGTTCTGGTTGTATGACAAGTGAAAACCAATACATTCGCTGCATAATGACAATGTTAGCGTTACGGACCACAATGCCACCAAAGTTACTACACAGGAACTCCGAAATTCTTTCACCACAGAAGAAGTGCAACACATTTCATAATCTGAATGAAGGAAATGTGAGAATACGAATAATTTAAAAGTAAATCGCGAATGGTCACCTTTCCTTTATGCTATCCGAACACGACTCACGGCCACTCCAAAATTTCCGTGTGTTATCAACCGTATGGCTACAATCTACACTCGTACGTTCATATATATATAATCCTGTACAGGGGAGGCATTTAACTGAAAGTCACTTGCCGGTGTTGGTGGATTATGATATTACAACGACTGTGTCATTCATAAATACGATGCAATGTTCCTTCGGACATTCATTGTGCTGGCCGCGAGTTTTGCTCGGATAGCCACTTTGTAAGGCCGCCGCTCACGACAAGCGGGAAATCCGGGTTCGAGTCCCAGCCTGGCACAAATTTTCGTTGTCGTCATTCCGTTTTGCAGCTCATGGTTGTCCGTATTCGCAACTGTAAATACATTTAAGGTATTTTTTAACGGCTGTAGTCGCCGCAGTGCGCATCGTTTTTCTGAGTAAGAGAGGCACTGCAATATCGTATCGTATACGCAATTACAGTCTGACATCTTCAACTTTCATTAAGGAAAGTTAACGCGTAACACAAGAACACATTTTTGTGCCACCACGTTATTCACATCAACATGCTGAATGACCGTTTATCAGTTTGTTTGTAGTTGACAGACCTTAACAAATATGTGTATAACTTTTTTATTACAAAATGTTTACGTCAATCAGTCAGAAATTTTTTGTAACACATAAAACTGAAGCAGTATTTGTATTTCTCGTATATATACTAGTAAATTGTTAACATATCGTCGGAAATAACGACTTTATACCGGTAGAAGCTATACGCGATGTTGTTTTGACTGTCTGTTCAGTGTCAAGTTGTTTGATGCTGGCCTAGAAAGCTGAAAGCCGGTTCCCAGTGAGATACAAAATACTGTGGAATATTAATATTGTGTGTAACAATTTTTAATAGTCACATCACGTTTACCTACGGCTCTTGTACTGTGACTATTCACTCGGTATGGTTGTTACTACAAAAAATTCCTCGGAAACACTTCTTCTCACCATCTGTGTTCTTACCCACTGAACTCCAAGAGCACCTTCGTCAGCTGCATTCAGATCTTGAAACCAAACGAGTTGGCGCAGTGGTATGACACTGGACGCAGCTGAAATCCCTGTCCCTAAATCCAGATTTAGATTTTCCGTGAACACCAAAAGTCTCTTAAGGTGAATGCAGTGATGGTTCTCCTGAAAGGCCACGCCACGTTTCCTTCCACATTGTTGCGGTAGAGACGGAATTCCACAATACCAAGGAATTTCGGTACACAGCGATTCACTCACCGTCTCGAAGGCAGCCGACGTGGAAGTCACTCCACCCATTCCGTCAAAGTGCGACAGGGCTCTAGTTTAGACTCGTCAACGTAGCATTGCATGAAATGGCAGTACATGATAAGCCGCCATACGGTGAAACTACTCGGCCCCAGAACGTTACAGACACGCAAGTTCTATGGCCTCCCAGCAGTGAACGGGTCGGTTAAGGACTGGGAAACAAGGTACAGCTGACCTGTATGTTGGGTCACAAAGCCTCCTCCACGGTCCACGAGTTCCGAGGCTCGATGCCACTGGGTTGCCCATGGAATCCAACAAACCTACACCACGTCGCTGCCGGCTGCTGTAACCGCGTTCATTCCGGTTTTTAAAAATAATTTCGTTCGAGTAAAGGTATCACAGATCAATGAAACAGTCTTCAAACTGTCTCTACTGCGCATGCGCGGCATTGTGATAGTTTTGACCGTTAGAAACATTTGCATCTGTTTTAACGCATATTTCGCCTGTACCGTTGAGCATCTGTAACGCTAGTTGACGCCTTTGCTGTCTTCGCGTTGCTCAAACGACTATGAATTTCTTCATGCTTAGCACTATGCATTTCGAGAGTTTATTCTCACTGTCAAGTGAGTATATTGTGTATTGTTTGTATACGTGCTGTGCCTCTCTTGCCCTTCTCTGTGGCGTCTTTGTTAGGTTATGCGGTATTGTCTCTCCTGCATAATGCAGAAACCACACATAGTGTAAAATTTCACGAACGGTGTGAGTGACTGTTTCCGTGTATGTGGTTTTCTGCATAATGGAGGAGACACAGTACCTGAACTTCAAAAAGACTACAACAGTGCGAGAAAGGTTGTACAGCACACAAAATACTCAGTTAATATTTCACTCAGTTAATACTAGGCAGAAATCAAATCTGCATGTGGAATGCACTTCCTTGACTCTTGTGCAGAAAGGAGTGCGCTATTCTGCAGCATCCATTTTCAATAGGCTACCACAAGAACTCAAAAATCTTAGTCGTAGCCGAAACGTTTTTAAGTCTAAACTGAAAAGTTTCCTCATGGCTCACTCCTATTCTGTCGAGGAGCTCCTGGAAGAGCTGAAAAATTAAGCAAATTCCAGTGTTACATTGTTGATTTTCTTTATTTAAATTTACGAATTGTCGCCTGAATACGTTTCTTGTATTTCATTTTATCTGTTTCTACTATCGTGTTATAATTTCATGTATTGACTCGTTCCATGACCATGGAGACTTCTCCTTAATTTGGTCCCACGGAACAACAAATATATAAAAAATATGAATGTAAATAGTTAATTATGGCAACTAGAAGTTCTCGAAACGCTCCGAGCTAAGTGTTAATCAATACGTAAGTGGTGCAGTATTTCGTTATTTAAACAATGAATGGCAGTTGCAGGTTTTCCAAAAACATCGATTATGAGGAATAAAATTCATTAAAACATTTTTGCTTCCCACTTGTGATTGGCACTTCTTTGAAAAGTGGCAATACAAGAGGTTAACTGAATAACTTCTGAATTTGTTCCTGACATTTACCATTTCCCTTATCAGCATCCTGTATATTTTGATTATATACATATGGTGACGAAATTGAAAAGCTTGTCTCATTGCTTTCAGTAATACAAATTTTGTTGCTGATTGACAATGTATTGCAGATAATTAGTGTCATTGTTAATAAAGTACAATCTAATAAGCGCCAAAACATTACAACTGCTGGATATTATATAATTTGAAGGAAATTTACCGCTGATTTAGATGTTAGGGAGTGGCTGCGATGTGTTCAATGGTTATGAATCTGCTATTTTATGTCAGTGAGTATAGCCTGTGACCAACAATTATCGGCTCTCGTGATCCGATCCTTGTATGGAAGAGGGAACATTTATTCATTTTGAAAGTGAAGTTAACAGAGGGTAGTGAAATCCTTTTGCTATTTATAGGCAAGGATTCATATATGCAACATATTTCTGCAGAAAAATCCCTCAAGGGAATAAAATTACACTGGAATTTCTTTAATCTTTAAGAGACTGGCAGGAAGCCAATACTTATTTTCTTCAACGTGAAGGTTATGAGACTGAACGCTATGCGCATGCATGCGCTAATCACTTAGGAGCAGGGTTTCTAAACGCTTTGGAGTCAGTGAGAATACTTTCCTCTGGTCAGTGGAGGACCACTCGAATAGCATTCGCCAAGTCACAAACCACGGGAACTGGAAGAATGCATGCGTCGAGTGGATTTGTGTCATTACAGCGGTTGCAACCGTATCTCGAACGAAGCCAGTGCTACGCTAACTTCAGGTGGCCGAGCCGAATCTGCCACCGGAGCAGCACTGTGTAAGGCCAGTATTACAATGTAAAAGATTTTTGTCAAATATCTTTTCGACGACACATTTCATAAAATATTCGTCGGTCTACCGGGTTACTTCTATCATATGTTTTGAAGAGATTAGAGCGTGGTCCTAGCTTTTATAAAACATCTGTCAAAGAAGTCAGACAGCGTAATACGTGCCGAAATGTGGTATTAAACTATCGTCTGTCTCCTTCAGGGGCGACTGCCAGCGCTACACTGGTATGAAGAAGCCTTGAGTGAACATCAGGCAGTGCGCACCGGACGGGAGCGAGCACCTATATCCGGTCTAGCTCGACGGATCCAAACGCGTTTTCTTGAAATTAGTCTCTTACTGAGGCCACCCCCACCCCCGACGGATTCCTTTAGTTGCCATCGAAATACAAACTCCAGGTTGGGAGAGTTGAACGCCATCCCGATAGCCAAAGGAATCGTAACACAATGCGACAGATACAACAAACTTTCCCAATCAGAGCTTGTGCTGCATCTCTAGTAATCTCGTCCTCCACGGGACGTTAAACGCTAATCACCCCTTCTTCTTTCCTTCAGATCTTACATACCCTACGAGTACATTGTCTTACTAGCTTTTTGTTGCCTGTCGTACGAGCGTCATTGCATAAATCAAGGCAACCATGGTTTATCATGCGGAAATGTGACAACATGGGAATTCCACAATGTTCACTGAACTGGTAAGGCAGTTTATTTATAAATACCAACATAAAATAGGGTTCCAGGACAGGAGATCAGGGCAAAGAGTGGTATGAAACAAAAAATAAATCAAAATCAACTACCGTCTTTCAGAATAATCCCGCAGTGAATCCCTGTAGCGTTGCCGATGGTGGTGAAGACGCGGAATGCATTAGTATTCCGCCCTGTTTGCAAGGTGCATCCCACGCAAAGGTTTGGCTCCAAACTAAGGGACTTAACATCTAAGGTCATCAGTCCCCGAGAACTTAGAACTACTTAAACCTAACTAACCTAAGGACATCATACACATCCATGTCCGAGGCAGGATTGGAACGTGCGACCGTAGCAGACGCGCGGTTCCGGACTGAAGCGCCTGAAACCGCTTGGCCACCGCGGCCGGCCGCAAAGGTTTCTTCAGTAATGGAATGAGGTTGAAGTTGCATGGATTGAGGCTTGGCGAGTAGGAGAGAGGGGAGAGGGGGGAGTGAGGTGTGGGAACACGCCTGCAGTGTGGGTTGTAGCGTTATCATGGGGTATGATTCCGGAGAGTACAGCAGGAATTGCAGTAGTATTTGGCACTGATGAAGTGGTATTCCCTAACAATGTGACAATGTGACACTCCAGAATGGTCATACGCCAGAATGAGCATTACATTCGTAGGCGATGGCTTTTGTTGCACATTGTGTCGTCACGGCGAACCTGTAAACGCTGTTCTGCAGACTGGGTCTTTAAAAAAATGGCTCTAAGTACTATGGACTTAACATCTGAGGTCATCAGTCCCCTGGACTTAGAACTACTTGAAACAAACTAACCTAAGGACATCACACACAGCCATGCCTGAGGCAGGATTCGAAACTGCGACTGGAGCAGCAGTGCGGTTCCCGACTGAAGCGCCTAGAACTACTCGGTCACAGCGGCCGGCGGGTCTTTAACTCTGGCTCATACGCTCGCTCCCAGTTTTCATCAATCGCAATGATACGATAGAGAATGTCATTGACTTTGATATCTCTTGCGCGTCTCCGAGTCCTGTCGTAAACTACTGAATGCTGCTGATCTCGGCATACTCGCCCGTGGCATTAATTTCTGTACAACGCAACATCGGTCCTCTGTTAAACGCCACGGACAGCTCAATACGGGCATACGTGGGCTGGCCACTTCACAGCGAGTCTGTCTTTGCTGCGGGTCCATATCGAAAAGCCTCCACCCAACGTGCAACTGCTTGGTAGCGCAGCTTCCTGACAGCTACTCGTAGCTCCGTATGTCACCCAGTAGCATTTCTGTCAGCGAAAAAGGCAATTTTCACGCACGTTCGCGGGTCCTCTCTATTGACATCCGTACTGTAGCTCGGCGTAGCTCATATTGAATGTTTCAGATGCTGGTATCGAGCCATCCTCGCGTGCGGTCGCAGTGAGTCAGTTCATTTCGGTACTGTGTGCCGTGGGATTCTGAACGTATTTACTGTGATTGCAGTGATACCACCTATTCGCTCGATATTCAGTACCGTACTTTCCATGACTTATGAAATGAGCCTCGTGTAAGGCCTGAGTGAAACTCAAAAATGTTTGAACTCGAACGGTAGACACGCCTTTCAGCTTTCTCCACACAGCGGCCGCCTTTACATAGATATTTGTCGTAGCATAATACCAACTTTGTAATATCTTCGTCAAAGAAGGCGACTTCCTGTGGTTTCGTCAATTCTCTACGCTGTTCTGCAGCTCGTTGTCAGTGAGAAAATGCTGCCTTCGTACCCAGCAGCTAATGTTAGCGCAGAGATTAAGTGAATGCGAGCCAAGTCTTGGCTGTATACTGTGTGATCGAACACGTTCCATCAAAAACGACGCAAGGGCGTCTTCGTTGCACCTGCAGTATCTGGCCGAGAATTGTTAAGTGGAAGGAAATACATAATAATTACGTCATATGAAGGGCTCATTTCAATAGTACTAGTAGTCCATTTTTGTTCATTGTCAGATAAAGAGTCCTAAAGTTAAATGAGCGCTGAAAAATCTGCAGTTGAGATATCATAAATATCCAAGCATATGGCTTCTTGCTAGAGATGAACCTTTCTTTCGGTTTGTTTGGAAGATCAATTGCAGAAGCATTATAGGCCGAAAAGTGGAGGTAATGGACTTGTACCACTATTGGAATAAGCCCTTCATATAGAATGCACGAAATGAGGTAAAACCCCTCAGCAAGTCTTCACACTTGGCAAGAGAAATTATTTTCAAGGCAGCGCCATGTTACTCGCAATAATACGGAGCCCTCTAGCGACAGAGGGTTGTATCTTGCATCAGCGAAGCGCAAACGTCCACCGAGTAATATTCATGACATGTGATACTTCGACCGATATTGAAAATGGAATAAAAAATTCAGAGGCATTCCTTTTCAGCATATCTTCTTATTATCTTGTTCGAAGGTAACAAGTGCTGAATATTGCGAAGGCTTGCCTCTTTTTCTTCTTGATGACAACTCACCCACGTTGAAAATACGGCGATTTATTTAGGTCAGCTCCTTAACACCACTTACACGACTCTTTCCATTTGACTACTGTTTCCACTTGACAATAACCAGTCCATACATGCACTCTGAGAAAAAAATAATAATCAGAAAGTCGCACCACGAAGCAACCATTGTGCAAAATAGTCACAACTTGATATTCGCACAGTTATAGACGGAAAGAACAAAATTGTAAACTTTGGGGGCCGATGGATGAGTAAGAGCGACGTTTCTATTCGACGATGCTGGCAAGGATGGGTGAACGGTGGCTGCACACAGCTTCAAGAAAGAAGCAGACGACCTAGAGAGATGACTGAACGTGAGGACCTAACAAACATCAGAGAGGCACTCAGAGTCCCGGTTTCATCATTATCATCGATCCGACGTACAACTAACTGGTGCTCCAGTGACAACAAGGACCATTAAGAGGCGGATCGCAGGTGGGGACTGAATTCACAGCGTCCTTGTGTCGACTATCATTGACCTCTTAACAGCAACAAGCCCGTTTGCAGTCGTGTTGGGCACTCTCGGCCTCAAATCTCCGGCTTCGAACTGAGCTCCGATGACCAGTGAAGAAATATGTGGAGACGTCCCGAACTGTGGTGGGATACCAACCCGACTGTCGCCCGCCATACGGCCAGACAACCAGGTCTATCATGTGGGGTGCGATTTCTTTTCATAGCAAGCCCCCTTTGTAATCCGCGGGGCCCACGCAGCACACCGGTACGTCGAAAATACTATAGGGCCCGTTTTATTGCCCTCCATGGCAAGCCATCCTAGGTTTACATTTCATAATGCCTGCCCGCACACGGCGAGACTTTCCGGTGCTTGTCCTCGTGCTTTGCAAATCCTACATTGGTCAGAAAGGTCGCCGGATCCCTCCCCAATTGAGATCGTTTGAAACATTATGGGAAGACCCTCCACCCACCGCGATATATTGACAATCTAACTCGCCAATTGGACATAATTTGACACGATGTACCTCGGGAGGACATCCGAGAACTCCCGTCAATCAATGCTCAGCCGAATAACTGCTTGCATAAGGGCCAGAGGTGGACCAAAGAGTTATTTATCTGTTCAATTTGCGAAGTTCTTCCTCTTGAATAAATCATCAATTGAAATTGTAATCATTTGTTTGTCTGTGTTGAACGTAACATCTAGCGATCTACGTCCCATTACAATAACTACTTGGTGCCGCTGTGCTTTCTTAGAGCGTATTTCCATAAGTTATGAATCACGGACTTTTGCGACCACTTGCGTTGACGAATAGCCACCGTTGCTATGTAATCCAACACGATACGCGATGCCTAGAGCTAACTACAAATGCCTTTGTACATAATGTCTATAATATTCGGCTGTTTGATGATATCAGTGACTCATGCACACAGCGGCAATGGTTGTGACCATACAAATTAGAGGATCATGATGAGTGTAGTTTATCACCGAATGATTTGGTACAGTGTTGCCAAAATGGGTTCGTATTTAGAAAGAGCAGAGCTTAGTCCTCCGTCCAGGCACCCTGAATTGCATTTGGTGTATCGGATGGTTCGCTGCAAGTTGACAATGCTGAGTTCCTTCCCTCTCCGAGAAATTCCACCGTCTCTAACAAGTTCGTCGCTGCCAGGACGTTAAAACCTCGTTTTCTCTTCTACTGCTTCATTAGTTATTCAGCGTCCATGCCCCACCGCACCTCGCCTCAAGTATCAGATGCTTCGCATATCTTTATAAAAAGAGTCCTCTGACCTTTGGTCCGAGTAGCCGAGCTGTTTATGGAGGAACCTACAGTTTAAAGTGGATATAAAAAAAGTAAGGAAAAGTTGTTCTAAGTTCGGAGGTTGGGCTGAGCGCAGTAGAGCTTTACTAAGCTTAATGCTATTGGAAGTGGTGTGCCCTTGCTGCCCTCTGAACCGAGTAGGTCAGTTAATTATAAACGAAACTACAATGGAACGTGAATTCTTAACCGCAAAGCATGTGTCTTTTGTAACACGATCAAATCATTGCCGGAGATGAAAGAAGCAGTACGTGACCGCGGAAATCCAATAATGACTCGTGGCCGATTCTCAGTCTGGCACGTACTCAGTGAACTCACCAAGCCACACCATATCTTAATAAGCGTAATAAAAATATCTGCATTATCTAGTATTCTGTTTACACCCACTTGTAATACCAAAAATAGGTTGAGCAATGTTCACTAACACTAATGGATGCGGCTAGAATACGCTAACCACTATGCAGCAGGCGTATAATCCAGGGAGCCAATAGTTATCTAAAACTGTATAGAAACCTAATTAAAATTGTAAAAGTCGAAGAAGTTGAGAATATGAAATGGAAAGGGTAGTTGAGAAGGGAGTGAGGCAGGCTTGTACCCTCTTCTCCATGTTATTCAGTCTGTACTGTCAGCTAGCGCAAAGGAGAGAAAGTGGAAATTTGTAAATGGTGTTAAAGTTCTGGGAGAAGAAATAAAAACTGAGTTAGATGATGACATTGTAGGTCTGTCAAAGACGGAAAACGACTTGCAAAAACAGTTGAACGGAATGGATAGCGTCTTCAAAAGAGCTTATGACAAGAGTATCAACAAAACATAAGAAGAGGAATGGGATGAAGTCAGATAAAAGGAGGCAAATGCTGAGTGAGTTAGTTTAGGAAATGCTGCAGTAAAAGTAGTAGATGCGTTTTACTGTTTGAACAGAAAAAATAGCTGACGATGTGTGAAGTAGAGAGAATATAAACTGCAGACTAGGGACAGCAAAGAAAAGCTCTTGTAAATCGTCGAATATAAATTTAGGAATTAGAAAATATTTAGAATTTTGACTTGGAGTGTAGCATTTTACGAAAGTGCAATGTGACCGAGAAGCAGTTCAGACAAGAAAAAAATCCGACCGTTCGTAATGTCGTGCTACAGAAGGTCGTTGAAATACAGATACGTAGAGCGAACAAATGATGAAGAGTCACTGAATCGATTTGGCGGAGAAAGAAAGTTATGGCACATCTTGGACGAAAGAAGGGTCTATTGATAGGACACATTCTCAAGCGTCACGTAAGAGTGAAGGATAAAAATTGTAGCGGCAGACTAAGACTTAAGTACAGTAAGCAGGTTCAAATTTACATACACAATGTGGTCAAAAGAATCCGGACACCCCCAAAAATACACTTTTTTTCATCTTAGGTATATTGTGCTGCAACCTACTGCCAGGTACTCCTTATGAGAGACCTCAGCAGTAATTAGACAGCGTGGGACAGCAGAATGAGGCGCTCCGCGGGGCTCAAGGACTTCGAACATGGTCAGGTGATTGGGTGTCACTTTTGTCATACGTCTGTATGCGAGATTTTCACATTCCTAAACATCTCTCTGTCCCCTGTTTCCGATGCGATAGTGAAGTGGAAACGTGAAGGGACGCGTACAGCACAAAAGCGTACAGTCCGACCTCGTCTGTTGACTGACAGAGCCGGCCGAGAGTTGAAGAGGGTCGTAAAGTGTAACAGGCAGACATATATTCAGACCATCACACAGTAGTTCGAAACTGCCGCAGGATCCACTGCAAGGACAATGACAGTTAGGCGGCACATGAGAAAAGCCAATGGTCGAGCGGCTGCTTATAAGCCACAGATCACACTGGTAAATGCCTAACGCCACCTCGCTTGTTGTAAGGAGCGTAAACATTGGACGATTGAACAATGGAAAAACGGTGTGTGGAGTGACGAATCATGGTACACAATTTGGCGATCCGATGGCAGAGTGTGGGTATGGCGAATGCCCGGTGAACTTCATCTGTCAGCGTGTGTAGGGCCAACAGTAAAATTCGGAGGCGGTGGTGTTATGGTGTGGCCGTGTTTTTCGTGGAGGGGGCTTGCACCCCTTGTTGTTTTGCATAGCACTATCGCAGCACAGGCTTACATTCATGTTATAACCACATTCCTGCTTCCCACTGATCGAGCACCTGTTCATAATGCACGGCTTGTGTCGTAGTGGTTACTCGACAATAACGTCCCTGTAATGGACTGTCCTGCACAGAGTCCTGACCTGAATCCTATCGAACACCTTTGGGACGTTTTGGAACGCCGACTTCGTGCCAGGCCTCACCGTCTGACATCGATATATCTCCTCAGTGCAGCACTCCGTGAAGAATGGGCTGCCATTCCCCAAGAAACCTTCCAGCATGTGATTGAATATATGCCTGCGAGAGTGGAAGCTGTCATCGGGTCTAGGGTGGCCCAACATCATACAGAATTCCAACATTAGGGATTGAGTACGCCACGAACTTGTAAGTCATTTTCAGCCAGGTGTCCAGATACTTTTAATCACATGGTTTAGATTTCAGTAGGTATGCATAAATGAAGAGATTTGCACAAAGTAGACCAGGTAGTTCGGACATTGTGGTTAAAAACCGAAGCAAGACCGAAAAAAAATCAAGATACGTTCGATAGGATTTGAAGAGCTGAAAAAGCTTTCGACGGTCTCAGAAAAATAGAGGTAAGACAGATAATATACTATGTGTACAAGAGCCAAGGGGCAACACTACGAGTGGAAGACCAAGAACGAAATGATCGGATTAAATATAGTGTAAGACAGGGATGCACTCTTTTGCCCTACGGTTCAATCTATACATCGAGGAAGCAATGACAGAAATAAAAGAAAGGTCCAAGAGTGGAATTAAAATCCAAGGAGTAGTTGAGATAAGATGTGCTGATGACATTGCTACCCTCAGTGAAAGTGAAGCAGAATTACAGAATCTGCTGAATGGAATGAACTGCTAATCAGTACAGAACATGGACTGAGAGTAAATCGAAGAAAGACGAAACTAATGAGAAGCAGCAGATATGAGATCACTGAGAAACTTATTAGGACTGGTGATCACGAAGTAGATAAAACTAAGGAATTCTGCCACGTAGGCAGCAAAATAATCCATACGGATGGAGCAAAGAGGAAATCAAAAGTAGACTAGCAATGGCAAAAAGGGAATTCCTGGCCGTGAGAGGTCTACTCTTATGAAACCTAGGCCTCAATTTGAGAAAAAAATTACTGAGGATGTACGTTTGAAGCACAGCATTGTATGATAGTGAAATATCGACTGTGGGAAAACCGGAAAAGAAGAGAATCGAAGCATCTGAGATGTGATGCTACAGAAGAATGTTGGAAATTTGATGGACTGGGGAGGTAAGGAATGATGAGGTTCTCCGCAGACTCGACGAGGAAAGGCATATGTGGGAAACTCTGGCAAGAAAAAAAGCAACGACAACAAGTCTCAGTAACATATGCCAGCCTCGCTTCAATCTACGGGGCAGCGTTGAATTGGTCACTACTCCAACATCAAAGATACAGTAAATGCAGCTGTAAAAATATAGCTGCACTGAGAAAGCACTCGAGATCCGCCCACATTGCTGGAAGACGTACATTGACAACGTTGAGTACAGTGCCTCGAACTGATCCCTGCAACTTCTGCCGATGATCTACACAAAGACTAAACGGGATAACAGCGTAAAGCCAAAAGATCAAAAGACACACAAAACACTCTTCAAGTTTCCATGGAAATAAATGCAGTTTACTGGTTTCAAACAGACCTCTCCAAATCGGTCAGTTCCACGAAACACAACCTCCAGCAAGATGAAGTCTCTGCGATTCCATATAATATTTCTGTCTAAAGATCATGCGAACACTCAAGAAGCCACAACATTCTGCCGAAAGTTTGGAAAAGGTGTTATCTGAATTCTACATCAGCACAAATAAATGCATTTTTCTACTACGTTTTTCGTACTGGCTGAATAACGTTATCGATCACTACGAAACTCTTAACTACAAAATGCAGAAATATGGAACACTTTCAAACATGGCCTCCACCACAGAGGGCCCATCATGTGCCTCTAGACCTGGGAGGGTTGCCGCCCAATTCTTCGCCTCTGCCGGTTCCGAACAACTCCCGAAATTGTTTAAAACTTTATGACCTGTAAGACAATCAGCTTCAGAATAAGAATGTGAGTATCAATATCCGTAATTGTCATCACGGGCTGAGAGCACTCTTCTGGAAACAGCTGCCTCCTGCAGGGACTTTTGCTCATGTTTATGTCAAACAGCTAGTGGAAAACGCCTAGCGTCATAAGAAGCTCGTTAGTCCTTACGCCAGGCTTTTAGGCTCCAAACACAAGCGCTTTAAGGAAATTACGAATAAACCAAACCATCAGCTCCAGGATGGACGATTTCAGTTCCACCCGATGTAGGACGCCGACTCATTTGTCCGTAAAAGCGAAAAGGACAACCCCACATCGTGCCTGCCTACCACACCCCAACGATTTTATGACACCACATTTCGAACATGTTCCTTCTTGGCCCTTCCTGTCTTATGCCAAGTTTTGGTTATAGTCTATCTTACGGATTATGCTATTATTAATAGTCTTTCTAAATATTTCAATCTATTCCAAATGTAATACCTGCTGGCACCACTGTAGATTAGAAGATGTTTCATAGTTAATTTAGTGATAAAACATGAATAGCGTCTGGTTGCATGTAAGAGAGGGGTAATATAGACCTGTTCTTTCAAGGCCGACAAGGTGTACACTACTGGCCATTAAAATTGCTACACCACGAAGATCACGTGCTACAGACGCGAAATTTAACTGACAGAAAGAAGACGCTGTGATATGCTAATGATTAGCTTCTCAGAGCATTCACACAAAGTCGGCGCCAGTGGCGACACCTACAACGTGCTGACATCAGGAGAGTTTCCAACCGATTTCCCATACCCAAACAGCAGTTGACCGGCGTTGCCTGCAGAAACGTTGTGATGCCTCGTGTAAGAAGGAGAAATGCATACCATCATATTTCCGACTTTGTTAAAGGTCTGACTGTAGTCTATCGCAATTGTAGTTTATCGTATCACGACATTACTGCTCTCGTTGGTCGAGATCCAAGGACTGTTAGCAGAATATGGAATCGGTAGGTTCAGGAGGGTAATACGGAACGCTGTGCTGGATCCCAACGGCCTCGTACCACTTGCAGTCGAGATGACAGGCATCTTATCTGCATGGCTGTAACGGATCGTGCAGCCACGTCTCGACCCCTGAGTCAACAGATGGGGACGTTTGCAAGACAACAACCATCTGCACGAACAGTTCGACGACGTTTCCAGCAGCATGGACTGTCAGCTCGGAGACAATGGCTGCGGTTACCCTTAACGCTGCATCACAGACAGGAGCGCCTGCTGTGGTGCACTCAACGACGAACTAGGGATGGTCCCATCCGTGTTTGGCGACATCGCGGTGAACGCACATTGGAAGCGTGTATTCGTCACCACCATGCTGGCGTATCACCCAGCGTGATGGTCTGGGGTGCCATTGCTTACACGTCTCGGTCACAGCACGTTCTCCAGATCTCTCACCAATTGAAAACGTCTGGTCAATGGTGGCCGAGCAACTGGCTCGTCACAATACGCCAGTCACTACTTTTGATGAACTGTGGTATCGTGTTGAAGCTGCATGGGCAACTATACCTGTACACGCCATCCAAGCTCTGTTTGACTCAATGCCCAGGCGTATAAAGGCTTTTATCATGGCCAGAGGTGGTTGTTCTGGGTACTGATTTCTCAGAATCTGTGCACCCAACTTGTGTGAAAATGTAATCACATGTCTGTTCTAGTATAACATATTTCTCCAATGAATACCTGTTTATCATCTGCATTGTAGCAATTTTAATGGCCAGTAGTGTACCTAATAACGTTCCGCAGAGTTTCCTTTTTCTTTATGGATCCTCTGGCTCTGAGGAGAGCTCAGGAACTTCGGCAAGCTCACGAGATATTCTTCAGAAAGCCAGCTAAAAGTCTACCTCTCATTTTAAAGAGATCCATCCTCTCCTACGCGAATGACGGCGCCCGGAGGGTGGTGCCTCTGCACAAAAAAAGAAGAAAGAGGAATGTATGATTCACTGCCACGAAAGATCGTTCCCTCGACGCTCGTAAACGGTACATCACGTCCCGTAAAGTGTACACTCTTATCCGGCTGTGAGATACAAAAAGGAAGTCGGCGGAGTGTCCGGAGAGGATTTACGCAGCGCATGTCGGCGCGTAAAGCAGCTGCCGCCAGCGCCGCCAGCTGGGTCCCGCCACAGCTTGTTTACGGCTGCGGCTGCGGCTGCGGCAGTGGGTAGGCGGCTGTGAGGAGAGGTGGCAACCACCGCTTCCGGTCGATAGCCGCCACACTTCCTCACGTGAAGGCTGCGCTGCAGCGGTGGGCGCCGCCAAAACACCGTGCTCGCTAAACGACGCACCTGGCAGCTAAGAACCTTCTGGAACTCTAATGGCTTCCCGTGGCGCCTGGGCCTTTTCCTGTGCCAGAGACGAATCAGTGCTTGGCAGAAAACTCGTGGGCGCTTCGCAGACTGGCTGCCCGCTCAACGAAGGGGCCTCCGTGCAAGAACCTTCTGATACTCTTGATTTTCCTCGGTGAACCATGAATTTACTTTCAAAACTTTTTCTTTAGAATTTATTTTTATTACTAGCGATTCATCAAGAACATTAACACATTTAATCGCACTATGTGAGCGTGGAAGTAGGTGCTAGTGGGTAACTGATGGACACAAATCAATTTTCTTTCAACAAATAGTAATTTTATTCCTAAAGGCCTTTTTTTAACAGATTTAAAATTATACACAGAAAGCACCCTCTAAATATCAAGTTACAATTTATCCAGAGGCAGAAAGAGCAATTTTTGACTATATGAGCTTTCGGGCTGAGGACCTTGCCGCTCCCTTTTGACACGGCCGTAGTTACGACCGCTCACAACAACCTCTGAAAAACTACACTGGTGCAAATGTGCAACACATCAGTTTACTATAAACTAAAAATTTTAACGACTCACACAAGTACTTAAATTATACTCTCCGTAGGAGGGATGGAAATGGTACAAAACACTAACATTAAAAGATTAACTTGCCACCGAAATTGCAACATAAAAAGGAACTCTTACGGTGGAAGGGTGGCAACTTTATATACTAAAATGGCCATTTAAATAAAAACCCACGAAATGCAGTCTTACATAAAATATACAAGGTTGGCCAAACATTTTCTACATTACCGCCGCTAAACATGATAGGCAAGATACAAACATATTTCAGGAATCGGCCGTTACACTTCGAGCAATAAATTCATTAACAACTAATCCGACAAACATGAGAGAGGCAGACCGACAGAGAGACAGACAGACAGACAGACAGACACTAATTGCGTAACAAATGCGTACGGGAGACAGACAAGCAAGCTGGCGACGAGAGACTGACCAAGAAAACAAGTAGAATTTAACAAGTAAATTAAACAACATATCTATAGTCACTTAACTCCTAGTAAACTGCGATTTCTGGCGCAGCACCCCCAAAACGCTCTCCAGAACCGTCCGCTGCCAGCCGCTTCAACGGACGCAGGAAGGCGCGCCGATCTCCCGTCTCACGGCATCGCAGCTCGCACCGGCCAGACCGACGTCGTGGGTTGAGTCCTGTTGCTCTCATGTCGGCCGCGAAGCCACTACCCCTCGCTATACGGCGCGGCCCACTGGACTCACGTGGCGGCCTCACATGCGCCGACGCTCAAGACGGACAAGTCATCTTGTGTCCCAGTGCGCGACCGACTAACCGATCGATTCAACCGCCAATGACCATTGCCTGAACAAACTCGAGCAGACTGGCGGCCTAACACATAGTAGCACTCCGGACGACAGACAGACACTGACTGCCCCACCCTGACCCGGCTGACCAACTGACCACAGACTCACCGCCTAGCGAGCTCATAGCCTCCTTAAATGTACGTTAACAGGCAACATTTCACCTTTCCCACCAGAGGGACACATCACAGCTGCGATTGCCGCAGCAGCGCCACCGCCAGAAACGGAGGACGACTGCTTCACACTACGCGCTGCGGCGCGCTCTTCAAAACAGTGATTTTTACCACGGCTCACTCGACGCTTGGCTTGATTCTGGCTGTCACGAAATTGGAACTATTCTTTCTTTGTACCAGAGATGAATAGCTGCTTCGGACAAAACTTAGCTTTCTCAGCTATAGTGGAGGTTTGGCTTGGCCTCAGTTGTAAGTGGCCATTCATGCCATTGAGGACCTCCTAGGCTGCGTGCTCGCTCGCACGTTATCCATCCAGCAACCAGATCCATGTGAGTACTGACCAGAGTTTCGTAAACCAGGCTCGTCACCTACCCCTAGAAGAGGAAGTCCATTAGGATCATGTCTGGTGACCGACCTGTGAACTGAGTAGGACCACCACGAGCAATCTATCATCGCCCAAATGAATGCAATAGCTTTGTAGTGGACCGCCAAAGACCATGGATTCCTTACACCAAAATACTCGGAAGCAATCCCTTAACAACCTCTGGAAATCTGTATATATAGTTGGGTTCACTCTGTATATTGTAAACCGAACACCCCCTTGAGGTATTACCGAAAATTAAATCTGAGTTTTATCTGCTAGGGGACGTCCTGAAACCTGTCAGAAACCGGATCTGAAAGTCAGTGAGATTGTATTGTGTTCACTAAATGACACTACGAAGCTGTATCGAATGTCTTCTAGACGATATCAGAAGTCAAGAAGACAACATGAACCATTTGTCTATGGCACTCTGAATCTCATGGATGAATTCTGCAGAGTTTTTCTATAGAGACTTTCGTTCTCCAAATGTACGTGTGTATAAAACATCATGAGATATTTGTTTCTGTTATATTTATGTAAAGGAGAGTGTTTGTGTGTGTGTATGGAATCTCCTCCGAAACAGCTGATTTGAATTCAACCAAATTTGGTACAGAAACAACACACCTCATGAGTATCAGCGGTGTGGGATTTATAACCTCCCACGTCCAGTAGGAGCAAAGATATAGACAGAAACAATTATTTTTCCATCCCCTGGGGTAGTGACGGCCCTCCACGATAGCATGTTATATTGGGACAGTATTTGCTGGCGAAATGAACCTGCTATTTAGGGCAGCCTACTCGTCAGGTGCAATAAACAGTTTTCAAGATCCGACATGTAGCCTGCCTGCATGACAAGTGTGTTGTGAGAGTACTGTCGGCTTGCTCTATTGGCTGTATTGCAGGAGCTACATGTGGTGATGAGCATGGCTGGGGACAGATTTAGATGGATGGAGAAGGGTATGGAAGAGTGAGGGTATGTATGTATGTATGTATGTATATTAACCAGGGACCTAGAAACGACGGAGTGGCTCTGTCCCCGCCGCAGCGGCAGTGGTCCACAACATCACGACGACTACCGCAGTCCACTTCACCCCTCCACCGCCCCACACCGAACCCTGGGTTATTTTGCGGTTCGGTCCCCGGTGGCCTCCCAGGGAACGTCTCACACCAGACTTGTGTAATCCCTATGTTTGCGTGGTAGAGCAATGGTGGTGTACGCGTACGTGGAGAACTTGTTTGCGCAGCAATCGCCGATTTAGTGTAGCTGAAGCGGAATAAGGGGAACCAGCCCGCATTCGCCGAGGCAGATGGAAAACCGCCTAAAACCCATCCACAAACTGGCCGGTTCACCGGACCTCGACACAAATCCGCCGGGCGGATACGTGCCGAGGACCAGGCTCTCCTTCCCGCCCGGAAAGCCGTGCGTTAGACCGCACGGCCAACTGGAGGGCTAAGAGTGAGGGTAGGAGGGGTAGTGGTTAGGTGGAAAAGGAAGAGGGGAAAGCTGTTATGGAAAGAGAGAACGGGAGGGAGGATATGGCCAGAGGGAGTGAAGATACACTCATAGACGGAGGTCGAGGAAATGGGTAAGGTGAAGGAGGAGGTGAAAAACATAGAGTGGGGAGGAGTAGATAGACAGACAGTGGGGGGAGGATGAGTGGAGAGCCAGAGAGAGGGAGAAACAGGTGGGTACAGAGAGGGGAAGAGGAGGTGTGTGAAATAGACGTTACGTGGAGCTAGGCTCGTGAAGGGCCCACTGCTGTTGCAGCTCGGCGTGGGCTGCGCAGCTGAACAGCCGGCGCGTGCCATGCGTGACGCGGGCAGTCCACGCCACGTCATCAGATAGCGGAGGCCTTCCCTCTGGTTTTTACACTGGCGTGCAGATTGGCTGTTGTTCTCTCCTGGTATCCACGTGCTTATCTCGCGCCGCTGCTGCGCGTCCTGCCGTATGCAAAAGTAGCTGTGTCGCACGCACGTGGACGGATGCCACTGAAAACACCAGATTTTTTTTCCTTCTTCTCAAGCATCAGAAGCTAGTCAGCGATTTGGCAGCCTTAACCTGTTACATTTACCTGGATCGGAAGAATTTAAAGCCAAAGATGAGTTTTTTCCTTGATATGTCAGTTGTCCTCTTAATTAAATTATGATTTTCAAGCAAACAATTTTCGTTTTGAGGGGAAATGTAACGCGATACTGTATTAATTATGATTACTTTCATTTCTTTCAGCCTATTTGCACGTTTTTTTAGCGTTGATGCGAATAGGAGTGAGCTTTGTTTCTGTGTCCAAAATTCCTTCATTCTCATTAAATGTGTTTGTTCGTGCATCTCTGTCCAAGGCGAATCGTTATTATTTTTGTAAGTTTGTCTCGGTGTATAGTATGTGGAAGATATAAAATGTCAGTGGACGCCTCAGGATAAAGGAACAACTAAGCCAGCATGGAAACGGGCAGGCCGTTTATCACAAGTCAGTTCAATAATATTTTATTGCACAGATAAATTTTATAATTCAACTGCCTGACAAACGTTTCCACTGAATTCTCTTATTCCACCTCACTACCACAAATATAGAGCATTGTTCATACACACATTAATAAAAATTGCAACTTTTCAATATAGGTTTATTGGTAAACAGAACACCAATAGGTTCAATATAAACAAATAAAAAATAAATCTTGTTTATCAGACTGGCCAAAGCTAACTTACAATCCTGAAAACAAAAAAAAGGCTCTGGGTACTATGGGACTTAACATCTGAGATCATCACTCCCCTGGACTTAGAGCTACTTAAACCTAACTAACCTAAGGACATTACACACATCCATGCCCGAGGTAGGATTCGAACCTGTGACCGTAGCAGTCGCGCTGTTCTGGACTGAAGCGCCTAGAACCGCTCGGCCACCGCGGCCGGCTCCTGAAAACATATTTGATCAATCAGAAAAGGCTATCTTTCAAAACACGATTCTTCTGAATTCTTTCAAACCATCTTACCACCATAAATATAGTGAATATCTCAAACATACATTAAAAATGTAACAACACATGCAAATAAGTTCTATGTAAGTAAATAAAAAAGATAAATTTCCAATATAGCTGGACAAAGTGAATCACTTACTTTTGAAAATATACACTCCTGGAAATTGAAATAAGAACACCGTGAATTCATTGTCCCAGGAAGGGGAAACTTTATTGACACATTCCTGGGGTCAGATACATCACATGATCACACTGACAGAACCACAGGGACATAGACACAGGCAACAGAGCATGCACAATGTCGGCACTAGTACAGTGTATAACCACCTTTCGCAGTAATGCTGGCTGCTATTCTCCCATGGAGACGATCGTAGAGATGCTGGCTGTAGTCCTGTGGAACGGCTTGCCATGCCATTTCCACCTGGCGCCTCAGTTGGACCAGCGTTCGTGCTGGAAGTGCAGACCGCGTGAGACGACGCTTCATCCAGTCCCAAACATGCTCAATGGGGTACAGATCCGGAGATCTTGCTGGCCAGGGTAGTTGACTTACACCTTCTAGAGCACGTTGGGTGGCACGGGATACATGCGGACGTGCATTGTCCTGTTGGAACAGCAAGTTCCCTTGCCGGTCTAGGAATGGTAAAACGATGGGTTCGATGACGGTTTTGATGTACCGTGCACTATTCAGTGTCCCCTCGACGATCACCAGAGGTGTATGACCAGTGTAGGAGATCGCTCCCCACACCATGATGCCGGGTGTTGGCCCTGTGTGCCTCGGTCGTATGCAGTTCTGATTGTGGCGCTCACCTGCACTGCGCCAAACACGCATACGACCATCATTGGCACCAAGGCAGAAGCGACTCTCATCGCTGAAGACGACACGTCTCCATTCGTCCCTCCATTCACGCCTGTCGCGACACCACTGGAGGCAGGCTGCACGATGTTGGGGCGTGAGCGGAAGACGGCCTAACGGTGTGCGGGACCGTAGCCCAGCTTCATGGAGACGGTTGCGAATGGTCCTCGCCGATACCCCAGGAGCAACAGTGTCCCTAATTTGCTGGGAAGTGGCGGTGCGGTCCCCTACGGCACTGCGTAGGATCCTACGGTCTTGGCGTGCATCCGTGCGTCGCTGCGGTCCGGTCCCAGGTCGACGGGCACGTGCACCTTCCGCCGACCACTGGCGAAAACATCGATGTACTGTGGAGACCTCACGCCCCACGTGTTGAGCAATTCGGCGGTACGTCCACCCGGCCTCCCGCATGCCCACTATACGCCCTCGCTCAAAGTCCGTCAACTGCACATACGGTTCACGTCCACGCTGTCGTGGCATGCTACCAGTGTTAAAAACTGGGAAGGAGCTCCTTATGTCACGGCAAACTGGCTGACACTGACGGCGGCGGTGCACAAATGCTGCGCAGCTAGCGCCATTCGACGGCCAACACTGCGGTTCCTGGTGTGTCCGCTGTGCCGTGCGTATGATCATTGCTTGTACAGCCCTCTCGCAGTGTCCGGAGCAAGTATGGTGGGTCTGACACACCGGTGTCAATGTGTTCTTTTTTCCATTTCCAGGAGTGTATTTCCTCAATCAGGGAAGGCTCTTTGGCATATTCAAGATACTGGCGTGGGAAAACATTAAAATACCATTTAACAATTGAGCATTACATCAACATTAAATCTATTACGTTAAAAAACAAACTCCAGATAAGGAGACCACGGAAGGGACAGATCGGCAGGCCGTGTTTGAATAAGATGGAAGGCTAACGGGCACTACTGGGTAAATTGACGCTCGACTGCTACGAGATAGAAACTCAGCTTGTGAAGAACGCCGTAGCAAACCAGGAGGTCTTAACGTCCCAGAGGCTGTGGTGAGAGGGGAAGCTGCGCGCTGCCCGCCTGCTCTTACACAGCTAACGCGGACAGGCTACCCCCGATGGACCGGCGGGTAACAAATTAAACACCGGCGCAGCGCCTCCAAGCGCTACGAACAGCTCCGAAGGCCGAGAGAAAACAAGCAAACATATACATCACTCATAGTGATCAGAGAACATAGGAACGCGCTTACACCAAGACAAGAAGCTCAAACTCCAACCAAAACTTACTTGTAACAAACAGAATTTTACAATAAGAATTACTAAGCAGCAACCCGCTAATCTAACAACAAAATATAACAATTTAATGTAACAATCACACATAACTCTCAGACACAATAACTTAAGTGGCTTAGAGGTTAAAAGGCAAATCTTGAGGGCTACCACTCAAACAACTGCCATCTCAATCATATTTGAAACAATAAATTTTAGTTTTCCTAAAAGAACAGTCTCACCTCAGTTATGGAAGTCAACTACGCAAAACCGACAAGATTCACTGGGTCGCTAGCGTTTGCTTACCACGGCTGGATACTATTTGGTAGTCGCTATATCAGTCAGGGAAGCAACAACTTCCAATACAAATCAGACTCAATTTCGAGCTCAGTGGTCACTAACACACGCGGCGTCCTAGAACATATGATATTTAACTACAGGTGCAGGTGACAAATAAGCTGACATTGAACAAGTTGTAATTAAAATAAATTTTAAAACACACAAATGTGGCACTCGAATAATATCAAACAGAGGCACCAAAAGGAAAACTCAGTTCTTGAAACAGAATGATGTTCTCCATGTCATTCAACGTAACGGGAGCAATTTCAACACGGGAGCACATGTGGTAAATCAATTAAAGAGTACCGTACGCGCAAGGGCAGAACAGACGGTATTAGAAAATGATCACCACTCTAACACCTATATCAGCACCTATGCCTCCTTATTGCAGAATAAATCAACGGCGTCGACATTAGGCCCAAGTATTGCCCACCAACATGACTTCCGCCACGACCGGCCGCTTAGACTGTCATGAGCGAGTAATGTCCGTGTACAGCCCGCCGTACGTCACATGTTTCTCTTATCTCTCTCTCGCCCTGACTGCGACCGACTACCTGCCGCTGTCGTTAAGAAGTTGGCCAAGGAACTACAACCAAAGACTCTGCTAAGGGGCCACGAAGGCGCCACCTGGTGGCTACAAAGAGGCGGAACGTGCCAGTAGACAAGGATGTAAAAATATAGAACGAGCTAACACGGCTCAGAGACCTATGTCAATAGGCATCTTCAGCATTGATTCAGGTTGACAGGGTCTCTTATTTGGTGCTTGCAAACAAGGGCATGTCGGTTTTTGGCTTTCTACCGAAAAAGTCTAAAGCCTTTTTAGTCATACAATTTCTGTCTCTTCTCTTTAGCTGACCAAAGAATCGTGTCCGTCTTTTTCGAATCGTTTTTGCTAGATTTCCTAGTTTGCTGCAAATTTCTTTGTTAGATTTTTTAATGAGTGGCATTTCGTGATAGTTATCTTTTTCCTTCTCCAGTTTGGCGGGCAATTATATTATTATTCTTATTCTTATTATTGTTATTATTATTATTATTATTATTTCCATCCTGTGTCATAATACAAGATTTTAGTAGCAACCGACATCAAGAGAGTTCGATGTCATTATTGAAAGCAATAATGACAGCGAAGTAGAGAGTGTGGTAGTGTATGAAAACGCACGTATGGGAATAGATTTGTAAAATCATTTGAATTGGCCTGTAGTAGCTCGAATTGAGCGTAACTCTTGAAAATAAGAAACGTTGTGAAAATGAAAATAGTAACAACAATAGTATTTATTATTTGATGAAACTAAGTTAGTACTCGTTATCTCCGATATACTAGCGAATACACTACATAATGGGAAAGTCACACCTATGGCAGAAATAAAATTTTAAATTAGAACTGATGTAATGTATAGTAATACTTCATCACCAAGAGCCTTTAACTGACTACTATGAAATACATTAATAATCAGGAACTTATGGACGAAAATGATAAAATTTAGTAAGTCCGGAAAGGATATCTAGCGGGACTAAAGTAAACTGTCTGACTTTTAAGGATGAATTTGCAAATCGCTCAGAGAATCTACAAAATGCAGTCACTGACTCTCTGAGAAAATAAAGTTTATGGTAACTGTAAAATGTCCATCTATATACGTATAGTAAAGGTAATTAAAATAAGAAGTCTAATAAGTTACATATATCTTGGAGAAATAATAAAAGAAACCAGATTATAAAGATACGAAAAATGAAAGAATCTTGAAAACGGGAAAAACAGACTGGCTGATTCAAGAACATTTTTTTCCACACAAAAGATTTATCATTTGGCACCCACCTTGGCGCTCCAAGCGGCGCCTGGGCCTTAAAATGTCTCTGGTTAAAGTTTATAAACAGGCGTCTGCTGTGGACCATAAAAGATCCTCAGCAGGATTGTCACACGCAAAGGGTCTGAAAATACTGTACTCGGCAAGGACGCCACACGAAAAGGGGTGTGTTATAATTTGATACGCGTACCTTTGGCAGCAAAAGCGTCTGAGCACGTACGTTGAAAAACAAGAAGGGTTGATTTACGTGCAAATTCTGATGAGAACGTGCGCCTCCAGTTATGTCATATTATATGTCCAGCATGCTTATTTACTGAATGATTAATATCACAGCGCATATAGCTCAACAAATAAGATAATTAATGGTTTTGTACAGCGAATGTCGCCCAACAAATAATGTGATTTACGAGTTTGCACAACGGATAACCCAAATGCGAACAAGCGTGTCAGAGAAGGCACATAACGTAACGGAAATCGCACCAAGCTAATGGTACCGTACATCTCTCACTCTGTCCACTGCATTCTTTAAATATGTTCCGATACTGCACTGCAATGGTCTTTCGGTAGCAGCTGTATGTGAATTGATAGAAAAAGATATGGGTGGTAGCAAAATTATTTAAGAAGTCGGTGCATTTTTTTAATCATGAATGGTGACGATTTATTTATACAAAGACACATGATTGTCGCCGATCACATTTATGAAACAAAATTCGTGTGCAAGACGGATTACATGATCATAAATGGTTATTGAATATGGGTCCCTTAACATAATATGGTAGAGCTCCGTGGATGCAGGGATCATAGGGATTGGATTCAGACCCACATCAGAAATATGAAAGGAAAGTCCCAGATTTGGGAGTAAAAGTAACGTAACTCACTCACATTCGCAGAATAAAAAAAGCGGGCAACGAATTATTCTACCCTCTGCTGCTGGCAGGACAAGCAGAGAACGAATGAAAGACCACTGGGCGTCGTTACATCAAAGACACGCTGTCACAAACATTTTGTTAAAATTCAGAAAAATGGCTAACGGAAAATTATTTTCCACGGATATAGGTCTCCATTCGAGACAGAATTTCACACACTATACATTGCATAGTACTGTTGTCTAAAAGTTACATGATCACGAATATGTGATGTTCTAATGGACAAAGATACTGATACTTGAAACAAACGATCATTTAATTGACTGGTTGGTTGGTAGATTTGGGAGAGGGGACCAAACAGCGAGGTCATCGGTCCCATCGGATTAGGGAAGGTTGGGTAAGGAAACCGACCCTGCTCTTTCTAAGCAACCATCCCGATATTTGCCTGAAGCGATGCAGGGAAATCACCGGAAATTTAAATCAGGATGGGCGGGCGCGGGTTTGAACAACTGTCCTCCCGAATGTGAACCCAGTGTGTTAACCACTACGCCACCTCGGTCGGTGACCAAGTATTAAAATGGCGCTTAACTCCACACAAATTTCTCTAGACCATACATAAATTATTAAATAAACAAAGTTATCAAAAGGTTGGTTCACAGCGGTTAAGGCACTGGAATCGGGATGCGCGGGTTCATGGCTCAAATTCAAACAGGGCAGTGATCACCACATTACTCCCACATACAAAATTAAATGTGAAGGTCGAAATATAGGCTCTCGAAAACGTTTCCCTGATGTAAATAAGACTGAAATAAACTGTTTCATTCAAACACCAATATCAAAACTCAACAAGACATCTCAAGAGATTGCATCTGTTTACTTACCAGGACGTCGTTGAAGTGACAAACACGGCGCTTCGCCAAAAACGGTTCCTCTTTCGAACAGGTGGAAGGGAGCGGGGACCCTTAATGTTAGACCAGTTACCAGCAGACGAGTTTGAATCTAACGTTTATCTCTTACTCTGCACTCTACCTTCGTTCTGTACTAAACGCACCAACAAGTTTAGCATGATAATTATGGCTGCTCGTGGAAACATTTGAGTTCCAGATGTAAGGTGTCAGTCAAATCCAACACCTTCCATGAAAAGCCTGACATAATAAGCAAATCTAGTAGTATGTCACATAGCTCCGAATAAATCGTGACATTAAATTAACCAAAGTAATACGAGTAACGAGTGAGCAAATGGAATACCACAGACTAACACAAGAATACCTAAATGCATGTCGTACCTTCCCACTGAGAGACTGACGCAGTTCCGAAGGGAGAAACGAGAAGGCGAGAGCAGAACCGTGTTAAGCTAGAAGGCCCTACGATATGGGACGGACTGGACACCCACGTCGCCAGCTAACCACTAGGGCTCACCACGCACACGTTTCAGCGTGAGACTTTTTTGCGTCTCAGGTACGTCAAGGACCACCCCCCAGCCCATGTTAAAAGCTAGAGCCCTCCAGAAAAACAGTATAGATCTTACGATAACACAAAAAGGGCCACTACCACTCGCAAGTTTTAGCGTGAAACTTTTTCGCGTCTCTGTTACGTTGCAAACTTTAAAAATATTGCTCCACCACGAAAAGTATAACGTTTCTCATTGGATAGACAGAATTTTTGTAGGCGGAACTTAAGGTTAACATTGAGACCCTGATTGGTCAGATGAAAACACAGCCAGATAGTTTTTTTAAACCAACTTCGGTAAATTGTAGTAAGGAGAGAGTTGCTTCCGAGATGGCGATGTGAGCGGAGCTGTGCTGCCCGCCGCTGCCCTGACGCTGCCTAAACACCGACAAGGTAATGAACGCACGCGATGCCGCATTTTTGAGCGCATAAGGCTTCACTCAGAACTGCAGAAGTCTCATCTGTTACACCCCCTTTTTGCGTAATACTAGTGTCGATCGTTAATTAAAGCTCATGGTGTTTACATGTGCCACTTGAAGTAAAAATATGAAACGCGATGATTTCTCTGTTATATAATGATTGAGAAGCCACATCAGCCACTCTAATTTACAAGTTAGATAAGTAATTAAAGATAATTTAGGGTCACTGTAGACCATTTTTATAGTTTTTTTCTTTTGTGAAACTTAAATTAAACCAAGATTATAGATGTGATATGGCATAGGTCATCCTTCGATTGATTGTAGAACTTGGAAACCCATTCAGGGAATATTCGTTCACATTTTTGTTGAACGCAGTTGGTTTTTACCATCCTGTATTAAAACATTTCCTTTTGTCAATAGTGCAATTTATAAACGATGTTTTGTAAGTAGAATAAAATTTCCAATGGTAAACTTAACTGGTTTTTCGACGTTATTTTACCAGCTAACTAAAAATAGGAAAGCCTTGAACCCTTTCCACTAAATTTAGTTAGTATTAGATTCTTTTACAGGGAGTGCAGTGGAGCTGACGCTGAGATCATTTAGTATTTGGTTATATCATCGCTAGTCTCACTGTACTCTTCTGAATTCTACATGTCATGTGTGGTCTGGCGTCTCCTTACCAGCAACAGGTCCCAGGTTCAAACTAGTTAATTCCCTAAAAAACACGCTCAGAGCGTCGTTGCGCGAAAGTGGTAAGGAGACATGATATAGAACAAACAGACACCACCATGAATGTTTAGACAGATACACAGGCAATTATAGGATAACTGAGAACATGAAAGGATATATCCAAGCGAATTAAATGAACAGAATGGACCATTTCTTCTCCAGAGGCTGCTGGTAAACTGAATAAAATAACATGCATAATTAAAATCAGCACTAAAAGTTCTCGAGATTCATCAAGAACGCGAGGTTTACGAATCGATTTTAATGAATCAGATTCAATATGGCTTTAAAAAACTGAAATAAGGAAAGTATCGCTAGGGACACGAAACGAAGTTTATTACAGTGGCTGAAAAGTGAAAATTCTTATGAGTAGAAGAATTATAAGAACAGTAATGGAACCAATACAAATAAAATATTATTGGAAAATTAGAGGTAGTAACCAAATATATCTGAATATCCAGAGAGTATTAGAAGTTATAACAAAATTGAATTTTATCTTCTTTGGACATCTCTGAATAAGTGTTCGATTAATTTGTTCACACTCATTCTATATATGTCTCTGACACTGTTAAAAGTAGTCAGTAATAACCTAAAGCAAACTAGTTAATAAACATTTAGAAGAAATATACTCTAAGAAAAAAAGAAACGAAGAACATGCCACGAAGGAATTACGTGAATGGAACGGAAATCAGTAGACGTGATGTAGATATACGGACAAACAAATGATTATAATTTTAAAGTGTCTGGATTATTAAAAAAAAGAGGTTCACAAACTGAGCAAGTGAATAACACATTGGTCCACTTGTGTCAGTTATTCGGCTTAGTGTTGATTGACAGAATTGTTGTATGGCCTCCTGAGGGATATCGTGCGCAATTATGTCATCCTTGCACATTAGATGGTCCAAATCCCCAAACGCGCTCAGCTGGGGAGAGATCCGGCGACCACCCTGGCCAAGGTGGGGTTTGGCAGGCACGAAGACAAGCAACAGGAACTCTCGCAGGCGAGCAATATCTTGCTGAAATGTAAACCAAGGATAACTTCCTATGCGGGGAAACAATACGGGGCGTAGAATATTGCTGACGTATGACTGTGTTATAAGGGTGCTATGGATGACAACCAAAGGGGTCCTGCGATGAAAAGAAATGCCACCCTGACTACTACTCCTGGATGTCGGGCCATATTCCGGGCGAAAATTAGGTTAGTATCCCACCGCTGTTCGAGGCGTTTCCTGAAACGTTTTCGCTGGTCGTCGCAGCTCAGTCGGAAGCGGATCTCATCACTGAAGGCATATCTAGTCCAGTCGATCATATCCCAAGCCGGAGACGTAACTGGCGACACCCAGGAGAGTGATGGGATACCAACCCGACTGCCAGTAACGATGGTCTGGGGTATCATTTCATTTCATCCGTCGCACCCTTACAGCACAGCGGTACGTCGACGATCTCCTACGCCCCGTTTTCTGCTCTTCATGGCAAGCCATCTTGGGTTTTACATTTCAGAAAGATTAATCACACCCGTAAAAGGAGAGAGTTTCTATTGCTGTTCTTCGCACTTGGCAAACCCTACCCTGGCCTGGTTTCTCCCCAGCTGAGAACGTTTGGATAGTTGTGGGCAGGCACCACCAACGAATTTGATGACGTAATACGCCATTTGGACAGAATTCGGCACGATATCTATCAGGAGGACATCCAACAACTCTGTCAATCGATGCTAAACCGAATAACGGCTTGCATAAGGGCAAAGGTGGATGAATGTGTTATTGAGTTGCTCAGTTTGTGAAGCTCTTTCTCCTGATTGACTAATCCAATTGTTCTGAAGTTGTAATCTTTTGTTTGTCTTTACATGTATATCACATGTTTCTCATTTTTTTAAAGAATGTATTTTAATGTTCACGCCTCTCAATCATTCAGCCTACACAACAGCAAACTGGCTGGTATTTCAACTGGCCTTTTCTTGCCTCTAAACTTCTGTATCCTACTAGTGATTTCCGAAGTCTCGTTCCCATGAGTCTTGGGAAACAATGACTATCATGCATAGCCACAAGTCTTTATGCCAGCCATGAGAACTTCGGTCATAACAGCTTCGGAAGATTATGAAAAGCTGGAGGCGACCTGTTCCCGCAAAATACCGACCTCGGCGGGTACAATAACTACGGGAACAGCTTACGGGAACGGCTGCTAGTTTTAATTCCAAATGTCACAAATTTTTCATCTAGCGCATGCAAATCGAGAGCCATAGTAAGTGTGTACTCACATTGTGCTATTAGATTTGTGACTGTATCCGGCACTTCCCAGCAGATAGTACTCAATATGTTCTTAATGAAACGAATTCCATAGGTGCAAAAGTAATCTCGTGAACACCACAAGGACGTGTTATAGTGCGTTTACAGCTTACAATTCAAAGGTCATCCAGCAGATAATGTCAGAAACTCCATTAGGCTGTTTGCAGACAATGCTCCTGTCTGTCGGAAAGATCCATCGCCAGATGGCTGCAGAAAAATTTAGGAAGATCTGCAGAGGATTGCCATTGGTGCAGGTATTGACTCTTCACTTTTAATGTAAATAAATGTAGGTTATTGCTCTTAAATAGGTGAACTGATTCATAAGTTCGATTACGCTATTGACGAAAAATCATTGGAAGCACTAAGTACCGTAAAATACTTATGAGTAGCCATCCAAGAGCGACCTGAAGTGGAATGATTACTAAAATTAATGGTAGTAAAGCAAATGCCTGTCTGAGGCTCACTGGAAGTAAGGAAATATAGTTCACCCACTAATCGAGTCGCTCGCAAAACACTTGTAAGACCGTTTCTTTAGTGTTTCAGTCAATGTGGGACACTATGATGCTGGCTTAATAAAACAGACAGGGAATATTCGTCTAAGAAACTCATGTTTCGTCACGGTATTCTTTAGTTATTACGAGAGATTTTTCGGCAATGGCAACGTAACAAGAGACTTTTTTGTATTAAGGTGAAGTTTAGAAACGAAGTTCCGAGAGAGTACATTGGAAAAGAGTCGGACAGCATATCATTTTCAACCTAGTGTTTCTCGTGAAATTACAATGACAGGAAAGTCAAAGAAATTTGAGGTCATAACGATGTTTATCGGCAGTCGTTCTTTCCACGTAGCATTCGTTGATGGAACAGGAAAGAGCAGAAAGTATCCTCCGTCACACACCGTAAAGTGCCTTGCGGAACACAGATGCAGATTTAGAACCATACCAGTCAAGCCAGACTCCTTATATAATCGAACTCCCATGACTAAAAAGCCATGTCCGTCGAACTGTTTCTCGTAAAGTGATATAATTTTTCCGATACATTCAGCCTTAGGCGTGAATAGGGTGTGCAAAATGTGTTGTTAATAGAGTTTTAGTAAAGAAATAATAAATTTAAACATCATGTCTGAAGCTGCTGTTTTACTGCATGAACAGCGAAAATGAAAAAAGCGACAAACTTTCTCCATTCAGCAGTTTCTCGGAGGGTGTCAGTGACAAAAAGTTTCGTAAGGGATTGAAACTGTGAGTCAAATTCGTTAGAATTCTCAAGTACTGGATGAACACAGTCCGCGTAATATTCGTGCCGTGAGTTATGTCGCCTCTAGAGACGAATGCAGTTTCTAACTGTAATACTTGACCTGCTGCGTGAAACCTTTAACAGAATGTTATAGCTGTTAAAAAGTAGATTTTAACAGTATTTTGAATTGTTAATTTCTGTCAATAACTGTATGAAATATTGAAAATGAAATGTCTGTTACCCTGTAAGCCGTTAGATAGGCAGCTTGCAAACGATACTGTACTTAATGTTAGCCGTTTAGTAATAAAGACTGTACAACAAACTTAAAGGATCGATTCTTTTAAACACCGTAATTGTCTCCCATACCGACGCAGAATTTTTTTAATGTGGCTCAGAGGTGCCTACTATCTTTGTCTGTAATAGTGCAAGAGCGTGGTGGCGTGCGATGCTATCTTCAAGCTTGTCAGCACTTCAAACACCAGGAGTCGACAATTGCGATTAAAAGGCCAGAGCTCGTAATTTCGTCAGCTGCAAGGTGCGTTAATGATGTCACATGGGCACTAAATTTCACCGCATTTCTGCCCAACGCCACTAAGGATGTGTCACACGATGCGAAGCTCATCATCCCCCTCCCTTTATCTACATCTCATCCTCTCGTTTGACACCTCTGCGCTCAGAACTGACACGAAAAAGCTTGAAGTGACATAAAAAGCGTCAATGAAACCACCCCTTCCCTAAGGCCATCCATTTTCACAAATTTCGCGCTCGAAAACGACAGTCTGCAGTGCAACGCACAACTGGACGACGGCGTTATTGGCAAATTTTGCCACTACTGACACCCCCCCCCCCCCCCCCCCCCCGGACGATTCAACACTTTCGAGTAGATATCTGGGGGCTCCAACCCCAGTGAACTTGATTTACGCCCTAGAGAGTGTTTTGATTTTGTACACAGAGACCGTTCAAAACCATTCCATGAAAGCTGAACGTGATCCGAAGCACAGTAGGGTGTTCACGCTTTTTTATCCCTCCTCTTTCGCGCTCTCCTGTGCTGTGTGTACGTGGAGATGCAACATTGTAACGCACTTTAATGTAACGACTAAGTGTCCCTCTGATAACTCTAGTTTAGTGAGACCCACTGTGCCATTTAAGCACCTTAGTTGAGCACTTTAAGAATATCTCTGTACAGAGACATCCATCTGTCGAACTCTCCCCGCCGGCCATATGGCCAGCCCTTTCAGCAGCCCTCTGGTTTCCCAGGTGCTAGCGTGGTGCGGGTTGCCTATCCCGTATGCGGCTGAAGATCGCTGAATGAGTACCTCTGCAGAGGGGTATTTTTGAAGTGCCCAAGAAAAGTGGTTGTTGGCATCAGGGGTCTTGCGGAACTGGGGCTGGTCTTAGAGGCGCCGTGTCACTGACTGCGCGGCCCCTCATGGCGGAGGTTCGAGTCCTCCCTCGCGCATGAGTGTGCGTGTGTCGTTCTTAGCATAAGTTAGCTTAAGTAGTGTGTAAGTCTAGGGACCGATGACCTCAGCAGTATGGTCCCTTAGGAATTCTCACACATTTGAACTTTTTTAATCGATTTCATTCATATGCGTGTCAGTGTCGCACTTCTACACGCACACACGAGACGGGAACTCGAACAAGGGGCGATGAAACAATATAAACATCATTTTCTGCTTCGTATGAAGTTAGAATGGTTTTGAACTATCCCTAGTGATTTGATCCCGTATACCGAAGCAGAACCCTCGTTCACTTAGCACTCCAAACACGTGAGAACACGTTCAGTGTGGTTGTAGCCTCACAACGTCCTCAGAAATAGGATAAATCGTCCGGGAAGCGGAGTGCCAACAGGGTCAAAATTTCTCCACAAAGTGGTCTTGTTATACATCATACCACAAACTGTCATTTCCGATAGTGAAGTGTATGAAAATCAACGTCCTTAGGGAAGAGTTGGCTTCATTCACGTTCCTTGTCACCCCTGGGGTGTTTGAGTTTAGATTCCGAGAGGCAGTATACTTAACATGTTTTCCTCGACCCCTCATAGGAATACCGGTGATTTCAACTCTGGGAGCCACGGCTCCGACCTCTGTAGCACAAGTGTCAAACGATGGGATGAAATGATAAGTGGGAGCGTGACGGCCTTCCCATCGTGGGGGACTTCCAAATTTGCGTTGGGCAGACGTGTGGATAACATTTGGTGCCAATTTGATGCTATTAACCCACATGAACCCCTGAGGTCTAGTCTTTTCTTCGATTTTGTCAACATCTTGCTGTTTTACGGCCGCCGAACGCAAGGGTGATGTCACATGGCACCACGCTTCTCCATCACTACAGAGGGCACTTGTAGGCACTAATGAGCTAAATTTCAAACTTAATCTACATCTACATACATACTCCGCAATCCACCATACGGTGCGTGGCGGAGGGTACCTCGTACCACAACTAGCATCTTCTCTCCCTGTTCCACTGCCAAACAGAACTAGGGAAAAATGACTGCCTATATGCCTCCGAATAAACCCTAATCTCTTTTATCTTATCTTTGTGGTCTTTCCGCGAAATATAAATTGGCGGCAGTAAAATTGTACTGCAGTCAGCCTCAAATGCTGGTTCTCTAAATTTCCTCGGTAGCGATTCACGAAAAGAACGTCTCCTTTCCTCCAGAGACTCCCACCCGAGTTCCTGAAGCATTTCCGTAACACCCGCGTGATGATCAAACCTACCAGTAACAAATCTAGCAGTCCGCCTCTGAATTGCTTCTATGTCCTCCCTCAATCCGACCTGATAGGGATCCCAAACGCTCGAGCAGTACTCAAGAGTAGGTCGTATTAGTGTTTTGTAAGCGGTCCCCTTTACAGATGAACCATATCTCCCCAAAATTCTACCAATGAACCGAAGACCACTATCCGCCTTCCCCACAACTGTCATTACATGCTTGTCCCACATCATATCGCTTTGCAATGTTACGCCCAAATATTTAATCGACGTGACTGTGTCAAGCGCTACACTGCTAACGGAGTATTCAAACATTACGGGATTCTTTTTACTATTCATCTGCATTAATTTACATTTATCTATATTTAGAGTTAGCTGTCAGTCTGTACACCAATCACAAATCCTGACCAAGTCATCTTGTATCTTCCGACAGTCACTCAACGATGACACCTTCCCGTACACCACAGCATCATCAGCAAACAGCCGCACATTGTTATCCACCCTATCCAAAAGATCATTTGTGTAGATACTTCCCTGGGGCACCCCAGATGCTACCCTCACGTCCGATGAACACTCATCTTCGAGGACAACATACTGGGTTCTTCTGCGTCGTAATGGCCGACAATCACTGGATTTCAAGGAAGTGACCCTCTATGTTGTGCAGTGTAGCTACTGTGTGGTCTTTGCGTACATCGTACGTCTTTGCAAGGCTCGGGGAAAGCCAACCGCCTCGACACCCCGCCGAGAACCGTACCATTCCCAGTCACCCGCGGGACGCGTTATCGCCGTACCACGTGACCACCAGCTGGCCCGAGAGCCAGTGCGGGCGGAAACAGTCGAGACAGCGGTCGGCGCGGCGGTGTGGCCGAATGGATGCTGCTGCGAGCACAATGGGCCTCCAGAGCCCGGCGTGGTGTGGCCGGCTCTGGTGGGCGCTGCTGGCGCTGTGCGTTCCGCCGTCCCGTCCCAGGCCAGAGCCTGAATGGCCGCACGCCTGAATAATGGATGGCGCGCCGGTCGCGACGCCGGCCCGCCGCTCGCTACCTGCTGCGACCTGGAGCGCCGCGGCGCGCCGTGCCACTATCGACCTGCTGCCCCGACCCCGCCGCGTGACGTACCTCGCCGCCACAGGTTAATAATCGATACTCTAAATCCGGTTCCCGCAAATCCATCAGTGAGCGGCGAGACAGTTGCCGACCACTTGTTAGGTCGAAGCGACCTGCTGATCCACGTCACACTATCGCCGGTCGACACATCGAACTGTTCAAAAGTGGTCCAGTTGAATATGAACTCGATGCTAACTCCAACTGCCCGAGCAAATATAAACTGAGATGCCAAAAGTCACGGAGAGGGTGGGCCCACTTAGAGTATTTAAGGTCGTGCAGGGTCTGTAATACTGATGAATTATAGGACCCTCATTCGGCAAAATGCGGTCATTTTTAACGTATTATTTTGTGTATAACGTATCAAAATGACGTAAAATAAAATTTCATTTCGTTAATTTAAGCTGGATTGTACGTTTTTATTTCAACTTCCATTTTTCACCAGAAAATCGAACTAACGAGACTGCTTTTGCCATTTTTGTGAACAAGGCCTCAGCTTCCGAGTGCAGTGTCGCGTCTTTTTCACTCGCGTGAACTAGTTGCATTCATATAATACTACACGCTCATTACCTCTGAATAAGAAACCAAAATAAAATACTTCTTTACACCTAACAATGTCACAAAAATCAATAGGGACCCTACTAATAAATTTGCAGCACCGACCAACAAGATCATCAAATCTTGCAAGACAGTACTTACAGATTATGAGAAAAGGACAAATATAATTATGACCCCAAAGACACCTAAATTGCTTGGCTACTCAAAGGTCAGAAAAGAATTTTCTTCTAGCTATACGTCCTATAGTCAACTGCGTACAGTTAAAAACTGAACAACTTGCTTAGAAAATGTTACATATATAGCAAATAATTCACACTCTGAAGTTCAACGAATGCTGGCAAAAAATAAGAAGATATGAAAATTCCAGCAACTGGGAAATTTGCATCATTTGACGTCATCAATCTCTACATAAATACACCAGTTCAGACAACCATAAGAACCATAGAGCATAACCTACTACAATAAAGAAGAACATCTATAATCGGCATATATGGCGTTATTGAAAAAATTATCCTCCTCTCACCCCCTCCCCCCCCCCCCCCCCCCGCCCCCACTGCAGTAATGACATCTATACACGAGAGGATTTTGTTGCCATGGACTTTGCCTTTAATAGACGGAACCAACACAGAAGTTGAGCAATACATGGCACTGAACGAATTCTATCCAAAAATGAAGTTCCTAGTGACTTCGGAGACTAATAAAGCAATACATTTTCTATATATAACAATCAAAAATGTTACCAAGACACGCAGCTTCGAAATTTTCAGAAAATCCCTAAAGACAGACGACTTCATAAATATAAAAACATGTCACACTAAACCACATAAACATGCATATTTCCTCACAATGACCAACAGATTAACCAACTTACCACTAGAACAAACTGTGATACAGAAGGAACTAGCGACTGTAAAATACATAACACAAGAAAATGACTATAACTCAAACATGATCACTCAGCTCTATAAAAAAAACAAACCAAAACTGCACACCGTAACGTATGGGAAATAATCCGGCAGATTAAACGCATTACTGAAAAGTACAGGAGTAAGATTAGCGTACCGAAGCAAACGTAGGTTAATTTAAAAACCCAAATTCATTTAGGAAAAATAAAATTACCAGGCCACAGAAATTCAGGCATTTACAAAATAAAATGTCAAGACTGTGACACGTTTTATTTGTGACAAACAAGAAGAAAATTTGGAATGAGATATCCAGAACACACCACAAATAGCGATACAAATCCGTCCTCTTTCTTCAGTAAAATGAAAACAAAAAACCGCCAAGTACAACAGATAGATCCACCAATGCACATTTTACACATAAAAGCGAAGGGACTGTCTATGAAAATCTTTGAAGAAATATAAACTTAAATGCGCACATATAACTACCCACAGAGCATATTAAATGAAGAAAGTGACCTTAGTCACAAATACTAAGCTCAAAATTATATTAACATTCTAAATATAGATTTTACAAGCAAAGATAAAATTAAAAGCAAAGGTCAAACCACTAATACATAGAAACTCATAGATTTAGAAACTAAAACAAAACTCTAACCATATAACAGCACTGGTGACAAATCAAATGAAGCTGTCAAAAGGACAAAAACCAGTAAACAGAAAAAAGGTCGTATCCAACAAAAATTTCATCTACAACAACATTAACGATCGAGATATGGCAGTATAGGTGCCACAGTCATATAATCACGCCACCTATAAGACATAACAATCAAATCATTAGACAGTGACGGCCCCAATCGATATTTTAAGGACTTCAAAATTGCTAGAAGTAATTATTATTGTATATCCACCCTATATTGTTAATTGTTATACATAAGCATAGAAGCAAATATTAACTAAATCATATACTATTCGCAGGCAGCTAGGAAATGGCACTTAGCCGAAATAGGTCTATCACAAACCAGATAATAAAACAGTAAATACTTTAAACGTAGAAGCGATTTGGATTTCTGAATCTATAATTGAAACAACTGGTTTCTAATAAAGTTTTAGTGATTTGAAATTTACAGTATGCTTAATCATGACCTAAACTGTTTCCGTTATTATTAAGGCATGGGAAGTGTTTAGTGGGCGTTAAATTTGTTTTTTCCTAAACACTTTTAACATGTGCACCATGTCTTAACCTCAGTCATTAGTTTAAAGACTTCCAGACATCCACTAACCCATATGCTAGTATTTAACAGTGGAACAAGAAACAGTGCAGCCTTACCTTTCGATCTGATCATCGGAAAGAAAACGTATTATTTGCTAAAAAAAAAAACAAACAGGGGCGCCGCTACTGAAAGGATAAAATTTGAGAGCTGTTTTTATACAGTCACTCAAGGTCAATAACAGGGTCTTTCTTGAAATTTCTCTACTAGTCTTTACTGAAAAATGAAAGAAGCAAGCAGAATTTTGTTTTTCTGCTTTATTCTGTAAATCTCGCAAAATCCCAGAACTGTAATTAATCACGAACTATGGCAATGCGACCATTCCAATGAAGGACTAATACTTTTATTTTTTCTTTGAACTGTGACTCTTTTAGCCAATTTTCACAATCAAAAATAGCAATTTAGAATAAGAAATGAAATAATCAACTTTCTCTTTCTTGAAGGCATTTCAGTTATATTTGTATTTCATCACACTAGAAGTACTGCAGAAACATTTATGCTGCCTGCGATTACCCTTGTAAAATGTAATTACTTTTGTATCAAAGGAGACCACGCACCGAAAAGCAGAAGTGTTGAGTCCCGACAAGCACACACAAAAGGAAGAAAACTTGCTAGCTACAGGAGTTATCCTTTGATTAACGATGTGGCTGTGGAAAATGACACCATCTAACATATCATTTATCTGCCGTTGTTGCGTGCTAACCCTGTTCGCTTGAGTAGCCGCCTGGGCCGGTATCCAGCTAATGGTGAGGAAGGTGGAAGGGGGAGGGGGCGGGAGTTGTTCTTAAGCTGGAGCTGATGGTCCAGTCTCCCAAATCGCCCAAAACGATTTGTGGCCATAACGTACATTGCTAGCTTACAGGGAGAGTGACTTCCTCACGACGGTCGATGTTTTCAACATCCACTATAGAAAAGGCTTTCCATATGCTGCCAGGGACGGCACCTTGCATAAGCGCTGCAAGCAGAAGCACAGAATGGCCAATGAGGATGTCTTCATTGTGTTCCTGATTCTGATTGGCTGAAAGCCCTGAATGTTAAAACAGTCTCGTGGAACGGTGTTGAGCTCGCGTGATGAACGAATTGACCAGCAGCCCTTGTAGAAGCGAGAAGTCGTCTGCCATCTTAGGTGAAGATGATGCGGCATTGGGTATTTCGGAAGCGGTAGTCAGCGATCAATAGTTATCGTCTCTGTGCGAAAAATTTCGAAAGCGTTCGCAAGGGCGTTCCCCGGCTCAGACATGGTCACCAACTTAGTAAATTGCTCGTTTTCAAGGCGGGTGTTGCTGTTTAGTGAGTTTCGTAGGAAAAGGCCGCCTAACAGAACGAGGGGCCACTACGTTACTAGAGGAGTTGTCCTACGACCGAAGCGGATTGGGCAAGTGCTATTGGATGATAATAAATTTCATTTTGCTCTAAAGAAAATATGAACTGTGGATTTCTTGTTGTCATATATTGACGATATACTGACTTGTACATTGCTATGCTTAAGTCTGGTGGAATCCAGTGAGGGCACGCCAAGACAGGAAATCAGAGACAAAATGCAGAGAGCAGGCAAACATGTTAGTATTTAGGATATAGGAGGTAAACAGTGCAAATTACAGGCGCTCTGAGCAGCTGTCAGAGAATTAACTGCTAACTCCAGCCACCGCCTAGACCTGTTGTAAGGCGTCAGTAGAATATGGTCGCAAAAACGCTCGTCTTGGCAGACGAAACAAGCTTGATACGTGCCCCTGAGAACCGCAAATTTTAGGGGTTTGCTCTGGTTACAGTACTACACCAGCGGTCTCCACTCACGAGAGGCCCCCGGTTGGGCCAAGTGAAGAAAACCACTGTTGTTTATAGCCATAACAGGAAGAGCAGTGACGTTTAGATTCCGTTTCAGTGCTGTTGCTACCAAACTTGGGGTTTGTTAACGTTAACTCCAGAAAAAGTACCACCAACCCAAATGGAAAACAGAGGGAATCTGAATGTGGTTGGCCACAGGCTCCCTGGAGCTGCAGAGCCACATCAGATTGGCCAAAACTTGTAAAGTGCCGTCAGATTGGTGAGCCGACTACAGGAAGGGAGAAATAGTGTGCCGCCACCATTGTTTAAAAACCAGTGTCTTTTATATTCAGACACAGTTCTCAGTCAGAACGTTGCGACGCCAACTCCTTGTCGCTCATCGTCTGCCTCGGGTAAGCGCCGACATGTCTCTTTTCCTCACTTAGAGTGCTACTCTCAGAGTTCGTACTTTACAGCGCTGCAAGTGATTGCTATTTCTGTCAGCCTTCGCCCCATGAACTCAAACCCTGACTTTTTTTTGTATCTGAATATTACAAAAGCAATTAAGCTTACCACTGGAAATTTTATTCTACTCACAAAACATTGTTCATAAATTGCACTATTGATAAAATACAGGATGGTAAAACCCAACTGCGTTCAACAAAAATGTGAACGAATATTCCCTGAATGGGTTTCCAAGTTCTACAGTCGATCGAAGGGTGACCTATGCCATATCGCATCTATAATCTAGGTTTAAATTAAGTATCACAAAAGACAAAACTATCAAAATGATCTACAGTGACCCTCAATTATCTTTAATTACTGATCTAACTTGTCGTAAATTACAGTGGATGATGTGGCTTCTCGATAACTATATAACAGAAAAATCATCGCGTTTCAGATTTTTACTTCAAGTGGCAAATGTGAACACCATGAGCTGTAATTGACGATCGACACTAGTATTACGCAAAAAGGGGTTGTAACTGACGAGACTTCTGCAGTTCTGAGTGAAGCTTTATGCGCTGTTATGCGGCATCGCGTGCGTTCATTACCTTGTTGGTGTTCGTCAGGGGGCGTTGGCCGGCGTAGCAGCCATCCAGCTCGCCGGTTCGGAACCAACTCACTCCTAACTTCTCCTTACTACCATTTACCGAAGTTGGTTTTAAAAAAACTATCTGGCTGTGTTTTCATCTGACCAATCGGGGTCTCAATGTTAACCTTAAGCTCCGCCTACAAAAATTGTGTCTATCCAATGAGAAACGTTATACTTTTCGTGGTGGGGCAATGTTTTTAAAGTTTGCAACGTAACAGAGACGCGAAAAAGTCTCATGCTAAAACTTGCAGCTGGTGTGGTCCTTTCAGCGTTATCGTAAGATCTGTACTGTTCTTCTGGAGTGCTCTATCTTTTAACATGGGCTGGGGGGTGGTCCTAACGTAACAGAGACGCGAAAAAGTCTCACGCTAAAACTTGCAGCTGGCATTGTCCTAGTGGTTAGCTGGCGACGTGGGTATCCAGTCCTTCCCTTATCGTAGGGCCTTGTAGCTTAACACGGTTCTGCTCTCGGCTTCTGTTCTCGTTTCTCCCCTCGGAACTGCGTCTGTCTCACAGTGGGAAGGTATGACATGCATTTAGGCCTTCTTGTGTTAGTCTGTGGTATTCCATTTGCTCACTCGTTACTCGTGTTACTTTGGTTTATTTGATGTCACGATTTATTCGGAGCTATGTGACATACTACTGGATTTGCTTATCATGTCAGGGTTTTCAAGGAAGGCTTTGGATTTGCCAGACACCTTACATGTTTACTATACAGTTTCCCTTGTCGTGATCCTTACTACCACCTCTGAAAGTTGCCTATCCTAAATTGTTTGAAAAATGATTTAGATAAGATATCTGTATGGGGCGAAAAGTGGCAATTGACCCTGAATAAAGAAAAGTGCGAAGTTATTCACATGAGGTCTAAAAGAAATCAGCTAAATTTCGATTACGCGGTAAGTCACACAAATCTGAGGGCTGTAAATTCAACTAAATACTTAGGGATTACACTTACAAATAACCTAAATTGGAAAGATCACATAGGTAATATTGTGGGTAGAACAAACCAAAGACTGCGATTCACTGGCAGAACACTTAGATGGTTCAAATGGCTCTGAGCACTATGGGACTTAACATCTATGGTCATCGGGCCCCTAGAACTTAGAACTACTTAAACCTAACTACCTAAGGACATCACACAACACCCAGCCATCACGAGGCAGAGAAAATCCCTGACCCCGCTGGGAATCGAACCCGGGAAGAACACTTAGAAGGTGCAACACGTCTACCAGAGGGACTCCTTACACTATGCTTGTCCGTCCTATTCTTGAGTACTGCGGTGCGATGTGGGATCCGCATCAGGTAGGACTGACGCATGACATCGAAAAAGTACAAAGAAGGGCAGCTCTTTTTGTATTATCGCGAAAGAGGGGAGATAGTGCCACAGACATGATACGTGAAATGGAGTGGCAATCACCAAAACAAAAGAGTTTTTCATTGCGACGGGATCTTCTCATGAAATTTCAATCCTACATAGGGAGAAATGATAATCACGATAAAATAAAAGAAATTAGGGCTCGCACGGAAAATTTTAAGTGCTCGTTTTACCCGCGTGCCGTTCGAGAGTGGAACGGTAGAGAGACAGCATGAAGGTGGTTCATTAAACCCTCTGCCAGGCACTTTATTGTGAATAGCAGAGGAATCAGGTAGATGTAGATGTGTAGATGTTAGCAACAACAGTACAGATACATGTATTTCACAGTCAGAGGTATCAGAATTATTTTCGGTTGTAACTTACGGTTCGTTCATTTCGGAACCAGGGACCCCTTCCTTAAATTGATCCGTCTCTATTATCCTTGAAAGTTACAACATCTTCACGTAATTCGCCTTTACATATATACATTTACAGACACCGGCGCCTACGACTTTGAGGCTCTGTAGCGTCGTCGGATGACATTTCCGGACATGCGTACCTACGTAAAATTTTATGTACCAAGTCCGATCTACAACATCAAGAACTGTGTAATATGATTTGTGAAACACCCTGTATAATTACCTTGTTTCCATGTTTTTGAATGAGACCTAAGGAGAATATGTGGTGTTTGACATCAGTCTGAATGAGCGTATTTAATAGACGATGGGCACAATCCCAGTACGAGCTCCACGTAACTGAAGCTGCTGGATGCATTAAGAGCACCATATGTGTTGCGTATTTTAGGTCTCTGCCATTATCAACTGTATCAGCTACACCGTAGACAAGCTTTATCTCTTGTGCAATTTCCTGCAAGGGAAATCCAGTGTCCATCGTTTTTGTAAACACACACTTGCATGAAGAGACTAGCGTTCGGTATTGGTGCAAATAAAGCAGAAATAGAGAGAAAAACAGCTTAAAACTGAATCTATAGCTACTGACAGTAGAATGCGCGATTCATTCATCAACAGGCCAAAAATGGCTCTGAGCACTATGGGACTTAACGTCTGAGGTCATCAGTCCCGTAGAACTTAGAAATACTTAAACCTAACTAACCTAAGGACATCACACACAACCATGCCAGAGGCAGGATTCGATCCTGCGACAGTAGCGGCCGCGCGGTTCCAGACCGAAGCGCCGAGAACCGCTCGGCCACACTGGGCGGCCATCAACATGTCATTCAGGGGCAATATTAGGAAGCGATTACAAAAGAGGAGACAGTTACATTTCAGATTTGAGCGAAGACGATGTCATGCCAGAAAACAATCGGAGAAGGAATTCAAAACGAGTGCAAGGAGAGCTATGTGGTTACCGTTCTAAACAACTGAAAATTTTATATTATGAATTATGGAGAAGGAGCAACAAAAATTGACAACTACGTCACATTACTCAGAGAAAGGTCGTACGGGAGACTGTTGTTTTACGTTCTCTCGAAGTTTTGGTTTTTAGAGACAGGACGTGTTATGATATGAATCGGTAATCATTACGTTTCGCGGAATAGGGACCGGCAAGAAAAACATTAGTTTAGACAAGTGCACTTTAAACAAATATAGTTCATTCAAACTTGTACGAAAGAGCTGCTACATTATTCCAGCGCGTTGGAAGTTCATAAACTGTTACACTGTTGATAACTTGTGGCACACACGGCTAGCTGTAAGCTGAGGCCCGGCACACACATGCATCTAAGCACCTTGAATGTTCACCGGTAGATGTAACTATCAGCAACTCGATGTAACGTTTGGAAGCAACTAGCGACACGGAAGTGATGTAGACTAGAATACTGGTGTACAGCTGCCTGCTACTTATAGCATCGTCCTGGCGGATTGCATTGGTCGGCGGCCTAGAGAATCTGCATTGGTGACGATGTTCAAAACGTCAACTGCGGCGCCCACAGGAATTTTCGAGGCAGCGGGGTATCGATAAGCTATGATGTTACAGAACGCAAATAAATTTGCGGAAGGAAGGGGAAACAAAGCAGTAGGCACTGCCAGATATATCGACTCTTAGACAATGTGTCTAATAGTGTATTTTAATACGACAGTATGCCATCTTAGGCAATTTATAACACTTGTAAGTAAGCATCACAAATATGGATTGTTATACGGTTATGTCACTTGTTACGTATTTCATTGTTATTGTCTAAGCTGCTTTCAGAAAGCACTTGATAATAGCACTGTGGCCGAGCGGTTCTAGGCGCTTCACTCTGGAACCGCGCGACCGCTACGGTCGCAGGTCCGAATCCTGCCTCGGGCATGGATGTGTGTGATGTCCTTAGGTTAGTTAGGTTTAAGTAGTTCTAAGTTCTAGGGGACTGATGACCTCAGATGTTAAGACCCATAGTACTCAGAGCCATTTGAACCATAATAGCACTATGAACCCGAAATCATGATTGTGTAAGTGTAAATGTGACACTTTAAATAAACAACAGTCTAATGGTGGTACTAACTTTAAAGATGGGGAAGGAATTCGGACAAGTTCTTTCAATTTAACTATCTGGGAGTACGTCTTAAAGAATTCAAGGAAGCAATGGGAAACCTAAATGTGGATGGTCCGATGGGGACGTGAAACACATTCCTCCCAAACGAGAGTCCACGTTTTTGCCACTGCGGATTCTCTGCAGCCACGAATCAGTCAAAGGGTCAAAATCACCTATTCAGGACCCCACTCATCATACAAAGAACCTCTTGCTGCATCAATAACCTCCCCGTTATCCACGTACTGCTTCCTGTGGGGCAGTGCGATGTTTGTTTGTGACCCGTTGATCATCTCGAATAAGAGTGTCCGCACGTTCCAACATTGCAGGAGTCACAGCTGTACACAGCCGACCGTCGTACGAGAGATCCGACGCGATTGCGCTACCTTGTTACGATGATGGCAGACAACTCGCCCAGCGACTCACCCTGCTTTTGTTTGCTGCCAGATCTCCGTAGACATTTGTAGGCGCCTATGACTATATGCAATACTCTGATTTTCTACGAAAAGAAACTCAATGACGGCACTTTGCTTGAAGCACATCCATGTTACAGACGCCATTTTGAAGGCCAGGTATAGCGCCGCCACATATCGGAACTTCGTGAAACTACGAGGCTCGAAGAGGAAATATTCCACGATTTCCTACAACAAACTGCACATTTTCAATCGAAACTGCTAGAGAAAAAGAAACATATTGCATTACTTTTTCAACGCCCCTCTTATATAATGGACAGTCAAATGTAAATGCGACAGATCGGAAAATGTAAGTAAACTGTTCATTATTGCAGAAGTAATCGCCATAACTGCTGATATTTTCATCACACTGTCAGACAAGACGGTCAATGCCTTCATGTAAAAATGTTTGCGGTCGCCTACGGAACTATGGCTGTACCCAGGTGTACACCTCTTCGTCCAAAGACAGATGATGAGCACGAATGTCATTCATCAGGGCTTCAAAAATACGGAAATCGCTTGGGAAGAGATCGGAACTGTATGGGGAATGTGTAAGGTCTTCCCAGCGAAACGTCTGGAGTGTAGTCGAAGAAACCTTGGCACCATATAGACGGGTTTTATTCTGCAACAGAATGATACAGTCCATCAACATTCCTGGGCGTTTGGACTTAATGGAGCGCTGAATTTTTGCAAAGTGTCCACGTACCGATGTACGTTAATTCTGGCGCCATATTCCAGAAAGTCAATGAGTAGCGGACCCTTGGAATCAAACAAGAATGGCGCCATGACTTTATCGGAGCTGAATGCGTTTTGTTTAGACTTCTTTGGGGAAGTGTAGCAGGGAAGCTTCGCACATCCTTTTCACAGTCCCCATCTCTTCACATGCGATTTACCTATTTTTGCAATCCCGAAGAAAGAAATCCGAGACCGTCGATTTCCTTCGGGCGAAGAGGTACACGCCTGGGTAAATAATGATTTGGTAGGCAATCACAAACATTTTTCCAATGAAGGCAAAAATGTAGAAATGTGTGTGAAATCGTATGGGACTTAACTGTTATGGTCATCAGTCCCTAAGCTTACACACTACTTAACCTAAATTATCCTAAGGACAAACACACACACCCATGCCCGAGGGAGGACTCGAACTTCCGCCGGGACCAGCATGAAGGCACTGACTGTCTTGTCCCACAGTGGGATAAATGTGTGAACAGTTACAGCGCTTGCTTTTGAACTAATAAATAGTCTACTTATTTTTGTTATGTCTGTCTCTTTTTCATTGGACTGCCATTTACATAAAGCAACTTCTAGCAAAATTTCATCGTACATCGACTGTACAAGAGAACGGCCCACTGCGGTAAGGCAGACTTAGACCCATACCAGGTAAATAAGTTAAAATTGTCAGTGAAAAGAAAAACAGCGGTATCTTAATGACATAAGAACCCTCAAATATCAATTTGCAACGATTAATTCAAAACAAACCTAAGACTTCCTCTTAATGTTTCTTATAGCTCTGTACTTGAAAGAGTCAAATTAACCGGCACAATGGGCAATGAGTCTAGGCTCAACCGTCACCTGGAGATACCTGAGTTTCTGCTTACTGTCTTCACTGCCTTTACATTTACGACCTGCAAGCCATTGTGCTTAGGATGGCCGCTTCCTAAAGCGTTACCTGTTATTACCAGCGAATGACGCTTTATGGCACTCGGGCGTCACGAAAGGGTTCAACGCCTCTCGCATTCATCTGAGTACTCGCGAGAGCAATTCCACACCGAGATTCCGAACATGCAAGCTCGAATGCCGCTTCCGCTGATACTGGTCTGACCTCTTTTAAGACACTTTTAAAATCAGAAACAGCCATTCACCAAATGGGTCTTGGAAACGGTGTCGCTTAACAACTCTTTTGGTGTAAACGAAGATATGCTTGGCTGAAACTACTTTCGTCCTCCCCCGTTTTCCACCCTGTACACATGCATTTTGGTATGAAAAAGTGGCCACCAACCCGAATGTTAGCTTCCACACCGCAACATATTCTGTGATTTGTTCAGTTGGAAGCATTACCCACTTGCCTTCTTGTTGTACACTGGCATACTTTTTAAAAAAATATTAACAGTGCTCCGTCACAGTCGAAATGAACCAAAAGTAAAAAAGTGGTATGAAACCGTACGAATCCAGCCTCAAAATTTCGGAAGGCAGTTAGATGCGGGCAAGGAAGCGCACACGCACACACACACACACACACACACACACACACACACACACACACACACATACACACACACACATTACAACCAACGCCGCCACCTCCATCCCCGCCACCACTACCACCACCGCCACTACACCACGCAACATCTCCACTCTTCGCATATTAAAAATCAGCGGGCGCTACGCTGCAGTGTGAAGAACATTCACCTGCACTACTCTTTAACTTTTGTCGTCCTATCGCGCTCAGTTGCGTGTAAATTTCATTTGCACAGCTGTGAGAAATGAACCCTTATTTTTACCATGCTATGTTTTGTACGTAAATTGAGATGCAAATATGCAGGAGAACAGCTACAGAACCTAAACAGCACATCTATGAAATTTGCCATTGAAGTTGCCTTTCAAATAATAAAGCGAAACGGTCATGGCACGAAACACGAAAAATAAGTTTCATCCAATTGTAATAACACCAATTCAAAGTTATAATTATGAAAATAATGCAGAGATTAAACAAGAATACGGAACACAGTAAGAAATGTAAGCCGGAACATTAATTCAGGTGCCAGCCAAGCCTGCACGTTGTGCTGTTGTATTTTATCACGAACGACACATGTGCGATTTCCTCAATATGTTGCAAGTGTCAATCATGGTCAGAACAGAGTTGTGTGTAGTTGTAGTACAGTATGTCGGAGCTAAGCGAATTCGAAAAAATGGTTCAGATGGATCTGAGCACTGTGGGACGCAATTTCTGAGGTCATCAGTCCCCAAGAACTTAGAACTACTTAAATCTAACTAACCTAATGACATCACACACATCCATGCCCGAGGCAAGATTCGAACCTGCGACCGTAGTGGTCGCGCGGTTCCAGACTGTAGCGCCTAGAACCGCTCGGCCACCCCGGCCGGCAGCGAATTCGAAAGCGGGCATATTTTTGGTGCTCGTATGGTGGATACATATGTAACCAAGAGAGCCGAAATGTTTGCTGTTTCAAGAGGCACCGTATTGAAGACTCATACCTCATACAAGAAAAGTGGGAAAACATCGTCAAGACATGGACGAAAGTGTGTGCTGAATGATCGTCATAGTCAGTCATTGAAGATGATTTGACAAAAAACAAGAAGATGACAGCTACAAAACTCAATGAAGAATTAAATGTCGCACTCACGAACCCTGTGAGCACCCATCCAACATGGAAGGAGCTCCATAAGTCATTCGTTTCAGGACGAACTCGACATTTAAAACAAATCACCAGTGACGGAAATGGAAGAATGTAATTTGGTCTGATTCTTTTTCCACACTGTTTCCAACTTTCATTCAAATTTATATCCCAAGACTGAAACATGGCACAGGTTCGGTGATGATTTGGGCAGCCATATTGTGCTATTCCATGGGCTCCATGGGTACACTGCAAGGTCACGTTGCTGCCAAAGAAGTATGTGATTATTTTCGCTAATCAGGTCCATCCTATGGCACAGTGTTTGTACCACAGTGTTCATGCTGTTCACAGAACTCGAATCGACCGGGACACGTTTTGTGAATGCGAGGACGAATTGTATCTCCCACCTCAGTCTCCAGGTCTCACTATTATTGAGCTTTTATCGTCTACTTCGGAGGGTAGGTTGCGTAATCGCTACTCACCTCTATCATCGTTACCTGAACTTGTCACTGTTTTTCAGGAATGGTATAAAATTCATTTTAAAACGATGCGGGACATGTATTGATCCAATCCCAAACGACTGGAAACTGTTTCGAATGCCCCTAGGTCTCCAACACCGTGTTGGGCACGGTATTGTGTTGTGTTCTTAACGTTTCTATACTATTGTCCAATGTGTGTTCCTGCACTCCTCATCTCTGCCGAAAACAATGACGTACGCTGGTAGTAATAGCCAGACATTTCAGGCAGGGGTGGTTGGTGAACATGTACATCTCAGGAACACATCGCGAATGTTCTTCCAAAAATGGTTCAATTGGTTCTGAGCACTATGGGACTTAACATCTGTGGTCATCAGTCCCCTAGAACTTAGAACTACTTAAACCTAACTAACCTAAGGGCATCACACACATCCATGCCCGAGGCAGGATTCGAACCTGCGACCGTAGTGGTCACGCGGTTCCAGACTGAAGCGCCTATAGCTGCACGGCCACACCGGCCGGCAATGTTCTTCTCACTGAACTTGCGTCTTCTACATATGTGACCCTTAGGCAGAAAATATCGCATAATCGCAGGTCCGTTGATGGTACTCACCTTGCCTGTAATGACAATCGCTAAAATAATTGGCTATTGGCAATGAATATTGAAACTTTTTTACTGATGCCAGCACAGTGTTTACTTACCACGAGAACTAATGCCGAGCAGTACGCATCACTCGTATTCACGCACTTTGAAATAAAACGTAATTAACATCCTTAATACTCCACCTAGCTGGCTGGTTGAGCAATGGTATAAAAATTATTTTGAAGAAAACCAGTCTTGGCTTCAATAATTATTGTTTAATGACGCGATTCCCCTCTTTAAGGCGTCATCATATTTTACATAAACAGAGAGAAAAAGGAAAAAATCTGTAGCCAGATGTATGGTCCTATCATGCGCATCTCGAAATAAAAATATCAAAGGAACGTCTGCGAACCATTATAAATAAATATCATGCTTATTGTGCTGTAAAATAAGCATACACCAAGATCGCGCTAAACTGGGTGTGTACCTATGCAATAAATATGAAGTAATAATAAAACATTTAAAGGACGAGAAAGATATGCAATGGTAGTAACAAAATTAAATTTGTAAAACTTACCTTCGATATACAACAGCAGCCACGACGTTGCAGCCACCGGACCACACATACAGAATTTCAGATATGTTACCTCACTTAAATAGAGTAAGCAAAGAATGACAAATACATCTGAAGATGTCAAGTACGTAAACAGTTCAGCACTGAACTAAGCGCCTCGTGGAATTTAGTGGCAGAAGCTCGCAGAGATGGCGCGCGGGATTAATTTCAAAATAAAATTTAAGTAAAAGCGCATAATAGAAATTAAAACTTAGGCAACTGAATAAGACATTCTAACGAAGGGCCACATTAAAATAATAAAAAATAATAATGTGATAGGCTGTCACTTCTAGAAAGCACCACTAGGCCGCGCGCAGAAAAGTGCTCAACAGCAATTGATGCAGGCCTTAATAAAAATACTCTTAGCTACAAAAAAAAAAAAAAAAAAAAAAGAAGAAGAAGACTCACCACGAAGGAATCATTCTAACGGTACGGAAATCTGTAGGATTGATTTATACTGGCGACCCAAAACATTGATCACCTGCTTAATGGCCTGTTTGTCCGTCTTCGGAACGAAGTAAGTAATTCTAAGTAATTATCGTAAATAATACGCCGCTGATTTGCGTACGCTCCCGATAGCGACACAGAGTGGTTGCAAAGGATTTACACCAGGTGACTCTGGTCGCCGAGACATCAGCGTGAGATTACTATAATCGTCCCCAACAAGGACAGTTATACTCCTGAAAGATGTCACCGCCGTCAGGGAAGACATCAAGCATGAAGGGATGCAGGTGGTTCGTAGCTGACAGCATGTCTTAGATTACTTCTACGGGTCCCTTGCGCGTACCGGAGAATGTCTCCCATAGCATAATGTTGCTCCTACCAGCCTGTGTCCGTGGCACGCTGCATGTTTCGAGCCGCCGTACACCTCGATAACGGCGTTTTTGGAGAGGATCATCTACGTAGCGTAGAAAACATTCACCCGTAGAGCTGACGCTTTTCTATTGACCAACGATCGAATCTTGATGGTCCGTGCGCACTGCAGTCGTAATTGACGACGCGATGCAGGGTCAACGTGGGACCACGTAGAGGTAGTCTACTGCGGAGCTCCATGTTCAATTACGTTCTCAGTACTTGTGAGTGCACCAGCATTGTGCTTGTTCGGGAGAGATGCCACAGAACACCATCTATCGTACTTTACAGAGCGGAAAAGCCTCCAAACCACACGTTCTGACAAGCCTCCGAGCCAGACGTTCTATAAAGAGTCGTGGACGTCCAACCATTTAGCGCCTAGCGGTATTTTCATTGTCCTTCTGCGCCTCTCCATAGATGCTCATCACAGTAACACGTGAACTTTCGACCAGCTTCGCCGTTTTGGATATACTCGTTCACAGGCTCTCCGTAGTAATATCTCCCCTTTGTCAGAGTCCCTTATCTCGATGGATTTTCCCATTTGCAGCACGTAAGCTCATACGGGTGATTCCATGTCCGTGTCTGCTCAGTTTACATACTTTTCTTACCGCGTCACGTGCCCGCAACACCACCGGGCTGCATCCAGTGTCGCAGTGGGCAGTGGTCATAATATTATGGCTGATCAGTGTACATGTACAGACAAACAAATAATTACAGTTTCAGAAAAACTGGATGATTTCAAATTGTTCAAATGGCTCTGGGCACTATGGGACTAAACTGCTGAGGCCATCAGTCCCCTAGAACTTAGAACTACTTAAACCTAACTGACCTAAGGACATCACACACATCCATGCCCGAGGCAGGAATCGAGCCCGCGACCGTAGCTGCAGCGCGGTTGCAGACTATAGTGCCTAGAACTGATCGGCCACTGTGGCCGGCTGATCTGTAACAGTAAAATGATAAGTGAATACTCTCAGGAACAAATCAGCGCAGCTTCCTGGTCAACAGCCAGCAGTCCACACCAACCTGAGCCGTACGCTCGCTCTTACAGCACGCTGTCCGCTGCAGCTGTCGGGAACGCCGCAGCTCGCCTTATTGCCGGGCTGCTGGGTGGAATATATCTCACACACTGATCTCACATTTGTCACGCAACAAACTCCTTAACGTGAACTTTTGCTTTGGCTCTCGCGTGACTCTGCTAGCCGTAGTAGACGTGGCATACGACCCTCGTTCCACATATCACGAAATGGGTGAATAGGCGCAACCCTTTTTGTGAGACGAGTAATGGATAAGACATGTTGGTGTGCGCCATAAAGCTGAAGGGAATAAATTTGTAAGTGTACACGCACTTTCTCCGTCACCAGGACTTAACGTCACTAAAGTTTGGATTAAACTGCCAACGTTAAATTCTCCACACTTTTTAAGTTTTGAACATTTGAATGCCCTGGCGCCTCAATGCCTGATGTTGCTACAACTCCTTCGGAAGTAGACCGCGTTGGAAAAAATTCTTTCTGTAAAAACGGAAATATAGGCACCTATTACTATAGTGCGCGCAAAATGCATTGGCCGCTAGATGCGCAGTTTGATGGTGAATCATGGCGTGAGCGGCAGGGGCTGGGGGTGGGGGGGAGGGGGGGGGGGGGTCGCTTAGAGAGCTACAGGGAAATGCCGAACGCTGAAGCGGAAGCGTCATTCTAAACTGTAGCCTACACTCAGAATTCTTGTAAATACTAAGTGGCGCCCCTGCACACCCACATTTTCATGGCGACCCCTCAAACAGATATACTGACATGTCAGCTTTCATTAGTATCCAAAAGGAATTCATCCGAAAATGGAGCACCTGGCTTTGTTAACGAATTGTAACTTCCAGAGAAGCGTCATCAGCGGCGATTTTTGAGTAAAACCTACACATTTCTTTGGCTGCTACGTCACAATTTGCTTAGCTCTGCCAAAACACATCGACGTTTACACTGTCTCCCGTCACTAACATGTTATGCTGACACAACTGCGAGAGAATTCTGAAACAGTGGGTTTTAAAGTCTATTAAGTGAGGGGCAGGGGTAAAATACAGGGAGCGAAAGGCTATTTACAATTTGTACAGAAACCAGATGGCAGTTATAAGAGTCGAGGGACATGAAAGGGAAGCAGTTGTTGGAAAGGGAGTAAGACAGGGTTGTAGACTCTCCCCGATGTTATTCAATCTGTATATTGAGCAAGCAGTAAAGGAAACGAAAGAAAAATTCGGAGTAGGTATTAAAATCCATGGAGAATAAATAAAAACTTTGAGGTTCCCCGATGACATTGCAATTCTGTCAGAGACAGCAAAGGATTTGGAAGAGCAGTTGAATGGAATGGATAGCGTCTTGAAAGGAGGATATAAGATGAATATCAACAAAAGCAAAACGAGGATAATGGAATGTAGTCGAATTAAGTCGGGTGATGCTGAGGGAATTAGATTAGTAAATGAGACACTTAAACTAGTAAAGGAGTTTTGCTGTTTGGGGAACAAAATAACTGATGATGGTCGAAGTAGAGAGGATATAAAATGTAGACTGGCAATGGCAAGGAAAGCGTTTCTGAAGAAGAGAAATTTGTTAACATCGAGTATAGATTTAAGTGTCAGGAAGTCATTCTGAAAGTATTCGTATGGAGTGTAGCCATGTATGGAAATGAAACATGGACGATAAATAGTTTGGACAAGAAGAGAATAGAAGCTTTCGAAATGTGGTGCTACAGAAGAATGCTGAAGATTAGTTGGGTACATCACATAACTAATGAGGAGGTACTGAATAGGATTGGGGAGAAGAGAAGTTTGTGGCACAACTTGACGAGAAGAAGGGATCGGTTGGTAGGACATGTTCTGAGGCATCAAGGGATCACCAATTTACTATTGGAGGGCAGCGTGGAGGGTAAAAATCGTATAGGGAGACCAAGAGATGAATACACTCTGCAGATTCAAAAGAATGTAGGTTGCAGTAGGTACTGGGAGATGAAGAGGCTTGCACAGGATAGAGTGGCTTGTAGAGCTGCATCAAACCAGTCTCAGGACTGACGACCGGAACAACAACAACAACAACAACAACAACAACAACAACAAGTGAGGAACTGAGGAAAAGTAAAGTAAATAGCTTATGAGAAAACGAAAACGTGTAACGTTTCCACATACGTTGTTCCAAAAACCATAGCATTTCTCGTTTCATCAGCCATCGATGGCCTTTAAAATTTACCTTCTTTCACCGAAAAAGTCTGTAGTTACTGGAATAACACGGTAGATAATTAAGTATTAAATAGTAACGATGTGGTAAAATTCTCTCCTCTTTGCTTGCTATCATTTTCCAAAGTCTCATTTCGATATCTCAGACCGTTTATGAAATATGAGGAATGTTATGTATATTTCACTCTTTCTTTATCGCTCTCGCGGCGAGACCGCAAATGAGTGTGCTACGTCAGATCAGTTTTCTCGAGATTTGTGACAGATAGATACCTCTATCCAAGTATACGTAAAAATTCAACATGTTAGCTAAATTTCATACTAACCAACATGTTATATAATATGCACATAATTCAAAATTAAAGCAACCTCTATTTTTCACTGCACACTTTCCCGAAGTTCGCGCAGTGTCTTACTTTTCGCGTAAATATCACAATTACTATGACAATTAACGAAATGATGGGCACATCATAATGAACCTACTTATAACGCTGTCAGTAAAGTAAAAATGAATTTTTTTACCACAGTTTTCTTAAAACCGTTTGAGAAAGACTGCAGAATTCGCGCCTCTATTCTGTCATCGCTGACTGGCCGAAAGGTGGAAAACGCTTATTCAGCCTCCCCTTCCGAACAAACGAATGAACTCGCCCAGCGCTTTGGGCTAAAACTGGTCACTGTCATTAGGCACCGTATCCCGCGCGAGCCATAGCTGGGTACATATGAGAACAGAAAACGAAGAAATCAGCAAACTAAATTAGCGTCCATAGAACATACAGTCACCTTATCATTTTCAACTCTCTGTTTTCAAAAACAAACTTTTTACAAGACCGGTATCAGGAGGAGAAACATTAACAGTAGCGAAGTGTTGCATGAAGTGTGGAAAAATTGGAAGATTAAATGTTGAGGGAAAGTATAAAATCAGCAGAGAGTGGGACAAAAACAGAAAGACCCTAATTAAGGCTACAGTCTGATCAACTAGTGAACACAGTGTTTTAAATGTTGATAACAATTAATCCAGTTCAGGTGAACATGAATTAGAAGGAGTGAGAAGTCAATTTTTGAAATCGTTATGAACAGATTAACAGAGGTACAGACTGAGCTGCAGCAGGCAATGTAGAAAGAGAACAACTGTACTTAGAAACCGAATTACAAGAAGATTGTACTGCTGTACAAATTAACATGACGCAACACAAAAGCCAGAAAGCATAAACTGAAATTAAAAATTCGACCAAGAGCGCATAATCCTGAGTGAATTTTAGACACGAGAATGGGAGATGTCTCTAAGTTTCAGGAGTCTTGTGGTAACTAGTTGAAACGAACCATCTCTACAAAATTCCAAGGGAAAAGGTTCATTTCTACGCGGGAAGGACTAAGATATAAGAAATAAATCAGGTGAATGACACCACAATTCGTCCAAAACCTATAAATACTGACATAAATGACATATCATCTCCGTAGATAGCCGCGTAAACATTACATATAGATTACCTATATGGATATATTGGCATAAACATCAGGAAGGAGGGACAAAGAAACATCCTCTGTAAGAGCACAAAATAAAATCCATCAAGGCGTACTGGAGAAATTTCGGTTTACCTGTTATCATTTCATTGTTTGTAAAGAAAGGGTCCGATAATGTTATCGCAAGTGGGATTACACCAAATATTTCTGCTCCAGATGCGCTGTTTATGATGGCTGGCATAAGCAATCAAGGATTTCTTTTGACCAACAATGAGCACTGTCGATATTTTCCTCGTCATTACATTTGGAACCCCCTTCATAAGTACATAGCATGCCAGTCGTGAATACAGAAATAGAAAGCATGTGCAAAAGGTGATTCCTATCTGCGAAACATCTTCACTTAATGTCTGATGAACGTAGATGGGATACAGAGGTAAACTACTACTCTTGTGGTCTTTACTCCGAAGACTGATTCATACAGATCTCCATGCTACTCTGTCCTGTGAAAAACCACTTCATCTCCAAATGACTATTGCAATTTACATCCTTCTGAAGCTGTATTCATACCCTTGCCTCCATCTATAATCTCTAGCCCCCACACTTCCCTCCAATACTATATTAGTCATCCCATGATGTCTCAAAAATGTGTCCTATCAATCGATCCGCTCTACTAGTCAGGTTGTGCCACTAATTTCTTTTCTCGCCAGTTTTACTCAGTACCTCCCCATTAGTTATAAAATCTACTCACCTACGTTTCAGCATTCTTCTGTAGCACCACATTTCAAAAGCTCCTGTTCTCTTCTAATCTAAACTGTTCATCGGCCATGTTTCAATTCCACATAAGGCTACACTACATACAAATACTTTCAGAAAAGACTTCCTAGCACCTAAAACTATATCCGATATAACAAATTTCTCTTCTTCGGAAATGCTTTTCCTGCCATTGCCAGTTTACTTTTATATTCTCTCTACTTCGGCCATCATCAGTTACTTTGCTGCTCAAATAACAAAACTCATCCACTACTTTTATTGTCTCATTTCCTAATCTAATTCCCAAGGCATTGCCTGATTCAGTTCGACTGCATTCCATTATAACTGTATTGCTTTTGTTGATGTCCACCTTATGCTCTTCTCAAAATATTGTCCATTCCGTTCAGTTGTTCTCCCAAGTCATTTACTGTCTCTGACAGAATTACGAGGTCAACGGGAAGCCTGAAAGCTTCTTTTCTTCTTCTTGAACTTTAATTCCTACAACAAAATTTTATTTTCTTTACCTTAGTGCTTGCTCAAAGTACACATTGAATAACATTGGCGATAGGTTACAACCCTGTCTCACTCCTTCTGAACCGCTTCATTTTCATACCCATAGACTCCTCTAACGGCGCTCTGGTTTCTGTATAAGTTATAAATGGACTTTTTCTGCGTGTACTTTGCCCTGTTATCTTCAGTATTTCAAAGAGAATATTTCAGTCAACATTGTCAAAATCTTTCTCTAAGTCTACAAATGTTATAAACGTAGATTTGCCTTTCCTTGACCTACCTTCTAAGGGAAGTAGTAGGATTGGTATTGCCTCGTGTGTTCCTTCATTTCTCAAGAATCCTAATCGTCCTTCCCCGAGGTCTGCTTCTGATAGTTTTTCCATTTTCCTGTAACCAGTCCGTATTAGTATTTTGCAATCATTTACTTATTAAATTGTTAGATAGGTAATGTTCACTCCTGCCAGTGCCTGATGTTTGGAATTGGAATCATTACACTCTTCTCGAAGTCTGTCGCTTATCTGACATGTCTTCCACATCAGATGGATGAATATTGTTCTGGCTGGCTCCTCCAAGGCTATCACTAATTCTAACGGAATGTCGTTTGTTCCCGGGACTTTGTTTCAACTTAGCGCTTTGTCAAATTCTTCTCGCAGTATCATATCCTCCATCTCATCTTCATATAGGTCATCTTCCATTTCTATAATATTGGTTAGGGCTGGTTTTCTATCTGACCTCTTGATATGCATACAGCTGCTTCTCTTTACTCCATAGGCCTCTTTAATTTTCCCCTAGTGATATATGCTTCTAAATCCTTACGTCCGTCCTCTAGCCATTCCTGCTTAGCCATTTCATACTGTCTGTCAATCTCATTTTTTAGACTTTTTTTATTCCCTTTCGCCTGCTTCATTTGCTGCATTTTTGTATTATTTTCTTTCATCTGGTTCATCGAAGGCTTTCTTCTAGGCCAAGTCTTTTTATTTATTTGATTCTCCACTGCATTAATTATTTTTTTCTCTCAAAGCAACCCACTCGTTTTCTACTGTATTTTGTACTCTATTTAATCGTTGCCTAACGCTCCCTCTGCAGCTCTCAACAACCTCTGGTTCTTTCAAATTATACAAGTTCCATTCTCTTGATTACCTATCTTTTTCCAATTTCGTCAGTTTTAATCTACTGTAAACGACTTTGGTGTACAATTCTCCAGACGTTATTCGTATTCAGGTCAGAATCATGTCCTGTTCTTGGAGTAGAAAAATGTGATCGAGATTTATTGAAGAAAGAATATCTGCAGTTATATCGTCTCTAACACGACTTTTAGCTTGTGGGTCGGTTTCAGTTGGACACTGTAGCAAATTCGACCTTACAGTCTATGCAAAACATGACGTAACCACCGTGGACGATCCTGATATCTGTTTTCTCGACGCTCTTGTATTTGCAGGACATTTTGGTGACATTTTCCAAGTAGGCTCAATATTAGCTTACAAATGGCCTCTTTGTTAGCATATGCCATTACTGGACGACTAACATAAACAAACTGAAGCCCACGGCAGAAACCGTTGCCTATGTGCCACAAATACGTCTTATTAGAATTGTGGAGTAGTCCCAAGTCACATGTAGCTTTTCTTTATTTTGAATTGTTTCCGTTGACCACCGCTAACATGTTCAGAAATTACATATCCCAGGCTACAGGTTACAACTATCGGGCTGTGTATAGCGCCTCCGCCATAAGGTCATACATAAAGTGGAGTTCCCAAACGTATAACGGCGGCGCTAACCATAGCCCGCCGGAACGAAATAACAGTTACATACTGTTTTTGACTGCTCTACAATTTTAATTTTTAACGGCCGCTATTCCCCTTCATGCATTGCCTCTGTTCGCTAGAAACGCTTTATGTCGATCTCCATTAAAGAAGTTAGCAGTAAGATCATGCAAGTTAACGCTATCTAGTGTGAACAGTGCACAAACCCTTTGGATGAGTGGGATAGAGTGGCGTGTAGCGCTGATAACCAGAATTTTTTGGTTACATCGCCGAAACGATACAAAATACAAAACAATTTTGGGGAACTGTTCTGTTTGGAGAGCTCTTTTCAACTCTATTAATCTACATTTGAAATTCTGAAACTGAGTTACTTTCCTCCATTTTCTTGCAACTTCCCGACAGTTCCATTCTCCCTAATCGTTTTACCTAAACAGATTTCACCTGTAAACAATAGGACACACGGTTTCCCAGAAAAAAATTCCTTCATAGTAGGTCTGAAATACCATATGCCCTCAAAGAAGTAAGTTGCAGCCCATATGAATTAACTCACCAAATTAAGAAAACAAAACTTTCCTTGTTACAGCTGAAATTTATACGATAGTAGTCACACACATTCTTGGCGCAATTCGGGATCTTGACCTCCAAACAACAACCATTAGGGCGCAGGTGGAAAACGCACAAAGTGAAACGTTGTTTACGATTTCACATCAGCTCACTTTACGGCTCTGTTAAAATGGCAGCAGTTACGACGCTGGGAAAGGTTAGTAAAACGAACATTCGCCTTACGAGTGGGAGCAGAAAGTCCGTGTAGATCGTCATATGCAGAAAACTCCTCTTTGTAACCGCTTCTTTTCTGTGAAAGCGCTGCAGGAAATTCCTAACATATTCAATACCTTCTCCTTTTTAAATCGCGTTGGAAGCCCACTGTCCACTTTTACTGCCAAATATACTTGAAGGTTCTACATGCAATTGTTCTAGACTTTATTTTATATCTTCTAGATGTATAACACATGGATAGGTCGAAGTGGAATTTGACATAAACTGAAGAGTCAAAGAAATTGATCCACCTGTCTAATATGGTGTAGGGCCCCCGCGAGCACGCGGAAGTGCCGCAACGCGACGTGGCATAGACTCGACTAACGTCCGAAGTAGCGCTGGAGGGAACTGACACCACGAATCCTGCAGGGCTGTTCATAAATCCTTAAGAGTACAAGGGGATGGAGGTCTCTTCTGAACAGCACGTTACAATGCATCCTAAATATGCTTAATAATGATCACGTATGGCGAGTTTGGTGGCCAGCAGAAGTGTTTAATCTCAGAAGAGTGTTTCTGGAGGCACTTTGTGGTAATTCTGGACGTGTGGGGTGTCGCATTGTTCTGCTGGAATTTACCACGTACGTCGGAATGCACAATGGACATGAATAGATGCAGGTGACCAGACAGAATGCTTACGTACGCGTCATCTGTCGGAATCGTATGTAGACGTATCAGGTGTCCCATATCACTATAACTGCACTAGCCCCACACCATTACATAGACTACACCAGCTTGAGCAGTCCCCTGCTAACATTCAGGGGCCATGCATTCATCAGGTTGTCTCCATAGCCGTACACGTCCATCCGCTCGATACAATTAGAAACGAGACTTGTCCGAGCAGGCAACATGTTACCCGTCATAAACAGTCCAATGTCGGTGTTGACGGTCGCGAGTGTACGAGTAGGCCTTCGGCTTCTAAATCCCCTATTGATGATGTTTCGTTGAATGGTTCGCACGCTGACACTTGTTAATGGCCCAGAATTGAAATCTGCAGCAATATGAGGGAGGATTGCACTTCTGTCACGTTGAACGATTCTCTATAGTCGTCTTTGGTCCCGTTCTTGCAGGATCCCGTTCTTGCCGCAGCGATGTCGGAGATTGGATGTTTTACAGGATTCCTGATATTCACGGTACACTCGTGAATTGGTCATGCAGGAAAATCCCCACTTCATCGCTGGATCGGAGATGTTGTGTTCCTTCGCCCGTGTGCCGATATAAACACCAAGTTCAAACCCACTTAAATCTTGATAACCTGCCGTTGTAGCAGCAGTAACCTATGTAACAACTGCGCCAGACACTTGCTGTGTTATATAGCGTTGCCGACCGCAGCGCCGTTCTCTGCCTGTTTACATATTTTTGAATACACATGCCTATACCAGCTTCTGTGGCGCTTTAGTGTATATAGATGGATAAAGGCCAACGCAACTACATATCTGATGGCAAGTATCCTGACTCCTGTTAGCGAACATATATAGGTTGCGTCCATCCTTCGCCTTTATGGCGGCTTGAACTTTTCTTTCCCTGTATCTCCTAGGGTTTACCATCATGTATCTCTCCATTACTCGCTGGAAACCCTCACTTTTTTTCGACTTTCAATTATGTGTGTGAGCGTCTGTGGAGGAATGGCAACCCATTATTTCTGAACAGCTGAAACCAGAGAAAGCAGTGATGTTGCTCGAGGGGATTCAGAGGGAAGTTGACATTTTAACTCATCCTACATGTTATCCATTGGATGCAGTTTGGGACTCTGGGAAGCCTACTCCAATTCAATAAATTTATTTTCCACAAACCATTGCCTGTCACACGATGGGATGATCGTCAAATCGTCCTTGCCCACAACTTAGTGACTTACAGACTCTGAAAATCTTGAAAAAAATTAGGTTTGCCAGCGAGTACTGGAGAGATACATGATGGGAAGCCCGAGGAAGGCAGGGAAAGAAAAACAAATCACTGTACATAGACTAAAATGGATAGCGTATTTGCGGCGGCGATGATAGTGAAATATAATAATGTAATAATGTAACGCCAATAACCCACATTACACCTCACATGAATTTTTCAGCACTTGCCTTTTGTCACGTATGTCGAAACCTTGCAGTTCGAATCACTGTCGTGCCCGGCGGTGATGTCGCAAGGTGCCACAATCTTTCACTGTTGCAGAGGAAGGATTTCAAATGAAAGACCCACCAACCGTCAAATTTCCAACCTTATTTTATTTGGCAATCCGTTTCAGCGCTTTACTACGCCATCTTCACGCCCATGACCGACTTGTAGTAAGCAACGTCTGGTATTGCTTCTGTAAACCTGTATCGTTAGTTCGGCGAAAGTGGGGTGCATACATTAGTTTCAATGAAACCCGTTTTTGGTTTGATAAGTTTGTGAAATGCTTTTATGAGGGCGTCTGAAAAGAAAAGCATGGCTCTGAGCACTATGGGTCTTAACTTCTGAGGTCATCAGTCCCCTAGAACTTAGAACTACTTAAACCTAACTTACCTAAGAACATCACACGCATCCATGCCCGAGGCAGGAATCGAACCTGCGACCGTAGCGGTCACGCGGTTCCAGACTGTAGCGCCTAGAACCGCTCGGCCACTCAGGCCGGCGAATAAGCATATAAAGATATAGAATCTTAATAGCGTTTGTTTTATTTAATGAGCTCTAAGAGTCATTATGTAAAAATTTGGAAACATTACTTTTCAGCACGCTGTCGTACACTGTACTTTTATGTTTGTTCTAACCAGTTTCAGGCAAGCTTATTACTCCACAGAAGAAATGGCAGTTCGTGTTATGGTCTGAAAAACTGAAACAACTACCGAGCCCGTGTCCTGTATTACATTCGAATCTCTGCTGTTTCACGTTAACATAACAGCACGTTCTCACTTGTTTATTGCATTCTGTAGGTCGTTTGCAATAGCATAGAGCTTGCACTAGAAGAGAAGTGTTATACAGAAGTAAAGATGAACAAGTGCTATTAGCTCCTAACGTATGCATTTCAGAGCCCATACTTATTGGTCATTTTTTCTTCTTTTAATCCATATTGCCACCTTACAAAACATGGAAGTCTTCTTTTTCACTCCCTGTAAAGTCCTTATTCGTTTACCCCCGTTTAAGGGTATGAAGTTATTTCAGTACGTACAAAGTATAATGTAAAAAAAATACTCCCGTACTGCATGCTGTCTTTTATGCAATTCGGTATTATGCCCCTTAAGTGTGTTCGGTGAGTGATCCCACCAGGGAAGCCGGTGAAGGAAGGGAATGGGTATTTTAGCCACATTGTTTATCATATAGACTGGCTCTCTCTTGACGGCTGTTTTCTCCCAGCGGGCCACACAGAAAGCCGCCGGGCTTTGTTTCTATATTGGACCTGCTCCGCCAAGTGGCTCGTCGTGCAGCCGACAGAGTGATGGGAACCTGTCGGCCGCCGAGATATCCTTTATGGCTGGCTGTGCCCCTGCGGCTCGGCTGCGGGTGCGGCAGCGGCAGCGGCAATCCAAAGCAAGCGGCCACTTGTGGCGCACAGACGGGGGACGAGGGCACTTGTTGCAGACCCGCATGTGCGGACTGCCGTGAGCCAGCTGCTACGCGGAGGCCGGCTTTACGAGACAACACCTTCTCCAGCGGTTTCTTCATGCTACTCACGAAATTAGCAGGAGAAATGGAGTAGTTAGGCTGACGTGACACATCAGGCCGGCCGGGGTGGCCGAGCAGGTTCGAATCCTGCCTCTGGTATGGATGGCTGTGATGTCCTTAACATAGTTAGGTTTAAGTAGTTCTAAGTTCTAGGGGACTGATGACCTCAGAAATTATGTCCCATTGTGCTCAGAGCCATTTGAACCATTTTTGACACACCTGCTGACAATTTCGTTACCTCCTTGCGTAATCATTACCTCCAGAACGTAATCCCACAAGATGCCGAACAATAATTCTAGGTTGCACCACTTGCCAATTCCACGATCACGATTTCCGCATAATCGATATACATTATAAAACCAAGTGTACTATGTGCTTGCCACTAAAGCTCAGAAACGACTCCCGGTACGATCAAGGGAATTATACGGTATGGTAGCCCTCTATCCGCCAGACATGAAGAAGGTTTCCGTTTTTGCTTGCACGGCCTACTTTTTGAAGAAATAAGGGTTAGACGTTTAGCCCTCTAGAGCATTTTCAGAACATGCGAGAACATTATAGAACATTTAAGAGTATTCTAGAGCATCCCACAATATTTCAGGATGTTCCGAAATGTTCCAAAATGATCCAGGAAGTTCTGGAATGTTCTGGAATAGTTTTGAATATTCGGGAACATCCCGGAATATCCCAGATCATTGTAGAACATTCCAGAACACTCTAGAATAGTTCGGAATGTTCTGGAACATTGTGGACCATTCGAAGCCTTTTTGGTGTGTTCCGGAATTCGCCACTGGTGGGGCTACCCATTGGTAGGCGTATATAAAGCAAGACCCGTCGTGGGTTCGAACGTCAGTTTTCTAGTGACTAATGAAGGAATCGGAAAAATAGTGCAGTAAGTGAATAAAGACAAACAGTGAAGTGGGAGCAGCCAAAGTGATAGAGTGACTGAATATAAATGGAAAATGAAGTGTGAAAAGTGTGTAAAGTGTACTTAGTGTATTTGCTAATAAAAAGTTGATAAAATTTATATTTTAGACAAGGCCCAAACGTAAAAGAGAAGGAGACCTTGCCAGTTCTGAAACAAACCAGTGAAAACAAAAAGAACAGCGAAAACAGAAAACAGACAAAGGGCGCGAAGCTCGTTTAAGTTCCCAAAGAACTAGAATGAGCACCGTGAGAACCAGAGAAACAAAAAATTGTCACTATCAGCCTCGTAACGCTCAGACGGTCCTTCGTTGCTCTTTATGGTCTTCTGTTAGGCGGCGAGGAACACAGCAGGCACACTCCCTTGAGCACCCCAACTGGCTGACAAGTATGTCAGCACTGCCTACGGAGACGTCCAGTTGAGATGTGACGTTTTTGAATGTGATCTACGATCCCCATGAATGAGAGTGTCCGGACGTTCCAGCTGCGTACAGCCAGTCGGCCGGCCGGCACGTAGGAGATCGCACTGGCTTGGCTGATCTTTCTGGGATCATGACACACGTATCGTCCATCGACTCACCGTGCTTTTGTTCACTGCCACGTCTCCGCAGACATTCTGCAAGCGTCTATGAATACCTGAGAGGCACTAATCAATGACAGATCTCTGCTTGGAACGCAACTTCTTTACATACGCCATTATCAAGGCTCCGTGTAGCCCTACAACTTATTGAGATTTCATGAAATTTTTGGGCTGAAGCCGGAATATTCCACCATGTCCCACAACAGATTCCGAATGCTTAACTGAAAGTAGCCGAGGAAAACAATTCTTGAATTACTTATTGAACGCCCGTCGTATGTCTTTTATGTTAATATCAGACACGCACTTTTTCTTTTTGGGCCTATTTAGTATTGCAGCTTTCTGCCAAAAACTTTCTGTCAAACTTCCATTTTTCTTGATACCGTTCATGTCATTTTGCGGCTATTTGAGTGTATTGTTTCACCGACGAGATGCAATGTTTCTTACCTGTTATTTCTGTTAATTCTTTATTTCCACTATGCTAACTTAAATATATGGATTTCGCTAATAATTAGAATAAGGCTCATTATTTGTAATCAACCACATAAACCGCGATGGTCGTTTGACTTTGCACAGTTCGGGTCTCTTCGTCTCAGCTCGTATTGCCCTATCCCCTATTGTCTACAGGAAAGATTTTTTGTAAATGCGATGGGGATTCCCCTGGCGCAGATGCACGTACGCTACGTATACGTTCAAAAATCAACTTAAGATATGTTCGGAAATCAGCTTAGGATGTGTTCAAAACCCGAACTGGGATGCGATAGAAAATCAAATCAATAATCGATTAACATCGAGCGCTGGACGCAAGGCGCTTTGTGAAACAAGTTTTTTTCTTCGATAGTATGAATTTGATGTCCTCTGAAATTGTCGCCCTAGGCAGGTCATCGGATCACCCCTTCTCCCAGCTCCTCACACCACACTTCCTATAATTCTGGGCCTGGCAAAGCTACAATATGAAGATCAGTGTCCCCAATCCCATAGCTAAGGGTAATACTGATAATGACCATTCAGCTTCACTATGTATTTCGAGTGAGAAGATTCCAAGATGTGCTTCACTGTCATGTAAATGTAAACATTGGTATAACTGTGAATTTTTACTGTATACTGCGGTTTTTAACAACAGAAAAGCATCAAAGGAGTGCTAAATATGCTAGCATGCAAAGTTCCACAGATTGCATTTTTGACAAACTTGTGTGGAATGTGCAATACTCTCCATTAAAATGTTAACTGGGCTGAGTAATGACCGTACAACGTAACATGACGTACAAGCAAAAAAGTTTTTAAAGATCTGAAGATGATAATCTTACCTGTCGAAACAGGTCAAGAAAAAATAGTTCTGAACACAAACTTGGCGATAAAAATTTCTTTAAAGTGCAAACAGATTCCTCCTCCTCATTTCTCTTTACAGAGACTTCAGGCTATAAAAAATCGAGAAAAAAATTCTATCATTAGAAATACAAGACATGTTACATTTTCGCAGTTAATTCGAATCATGGTAGGGGAAGGTGCGGTGAAGTGCCCATTCTAAGTGTAATGGAATTTTGATGAAACCATGGCTGTTAACACAGGATTGTGGCATATACATCTCGAATTTACATCCTGTATGATAGCACACCAAATATTTATAGCTAAGATAAGTTTATATAGGATACATAATTGTTCTTTTGGATGCTTACATCGTGGCCACTTTTAACAGCCTAGTGGGGTACAGTGGCCAGTCCTGTGCACCAATCCCAAACAGACTGATTAGTTTACAAAACTGGGTAGGTTTGTAATTTTTATTTCACCATTATTATTAGGACAACAATAATACAAATAAGAAAGAAAAGTGTTGCAACAAATGAGAAATGTTAATGGTTCCAAGTGATATAAATGGAGAAATCAAAGACTAGCTATGGGTTACCGTTTCAGTCCAATTCATTCAGAATTTATTCACTCAGAAACAATATTAATTCATCTACGAAAGCACATCCAGCGTACAGCTCGTGAGCCCAGAGTTAACAGTTCCGACGTCTTATGCAAACTCCATTTCGTTTAGATCTGCAAAACACTACAATGTAGTTAAATCACTCTGTCACTGTCCTCATAAGTGGAATTTATTTACTTCTTCCATTTCTTCTTGAAGAAGTTTCTTTTTAGCAGAAACTCTCCTAGCATTTGGTCTCACTTTTAGCTTCTTAGGCCTATCTTTATTTTCAGCTGCCTAACGTCGCACAATATTGGCCTTATCTGTCGCTTTTTTTATATTTCTTCCTATTTTTCGTTAAAGTCTCATCTCTTTTTAGCTTCAGCCAACACATTTTTACAAGGGTTGAAGTGATTAAGGCTGTATTTCCTTTTTTTACTCCCATTTTGTCTTTGTTTCTTAGGCAAAGATTTTACAGGTTGTGCTTATGTGAAACCCACCTGTTGGATACTCACAGTTATTCTTTAGTGTTCAACGCTGAGGGGAACCTTCTCTCGCAGAAGGCTTAACATCTATAATCTGATAGCAGCCTGCACTTAAAGACAGCTCTTGGGTTGGTTGCGAAAATGAACCAGTAGGCCTATTTGAATAGGATGCAGCAGTTTGGCGTCCAGAGGGACTCAGTAGTTTGCAATAAGAAGAACAAATGTGTAAATAAAGCACACTTTTAGTGTCCTTATCCAAAAGAATATCAGTAACCTTAGCTGCAGTATAGTTTTTTAGAGTAAGCACGTTAAGATCTAGAGATAAAATTCCACACCTTCTAAGGCCATTGATTGCTCTTATTGGAACCGGCCGCGCGGGTAGAGGAGCCATGTCACAGAATGCACGCCCCCTCCCGCCGGAGGTTCGAGTCCTCCCTCGGGCATGGGTGTGTCTGTTGGACGTAGCATAAATTAGTTTAAGCAGTGTGTAAGTCTAGGGACCTATGATCTCAGCCGTTTGGTCCCTTAGGAATTCACACACACACACACACACACACACACACACACACTCACACACACACTGGAACATCTGCAAGAAGAAATGCTTCACCAAAGAGTGCACTTATTTGAAACTGTGTAATAGTCCTTCCTGGATTATTGCCAAGACATTTTTCGCAAACTTTTGTTTAGAAGGTTTCAAAAGGAGACGTGAATTCCACATTCAAAAGCTAGTGTTACTGTCTATAGTGTGAGGGCAATCACACAACAGTTGTCACGCAAATTCGGTTTCTGAAGGGGCTCCATTTTTAAGTTCAACCTTCGTTCTTCGCCTAAGGAAGATTGCAAAAGTGGAAATCAAATTTCCTCCTGCAGACATGCACACTACAAAAGTCAACAGCAGATCTCTCTCAGCTGAAGTAGCGGCTCCGACTTGCCGTCTTCCTTTGAGTGCAAACACTTTTCTGTTCTTGTACTGAATTGTCAGAAGAAGGGTTTCATCTACATTATAAATACGAAAAACAGGATGAAACCGTTTGTCTTGCAGTGTCTTAAGGATATCAAAAATTTTGTGTACGTTCACCGTGTTAAACGCTTCTGCTCTAGGCATAGAGGTAGATTATGGCTTCCTAAGGATAATATTAGGATGCCGTTCTTTATAGCACGCCACTCCGTCTTAGCCTGCCATTTCAGACTTTTTGTTGCAAAGATGTAATATTTTTTACGCTCTACCAATTCGAATGCTAATCGCTACAGGTCATTCACTGTAATTCCATAAAATCGCTTTTTCATTTCAAAAATATAATTAACGATTTCATGCTCCAGTTAGTTACTGAAGGCTGCTCTTAAGCTGTACGCAACATTCTTACCTCCAACTGCACCTCCGTTTTTCCCTAGAACTCTTCATTCCAGCGTATTACGTGGAATATTGAATTGTTTTCATACCGCTGAAAAAAGCAAGTTATTATTCTTTACTTCTTAAATTGCCTTTTGCATCGCAGCAGGGTCCCATATTTGTTGCTCGGTTTTGCGAATGTATTTTCTTGGTCTCTTGAAGAACTTGTAAACCCTTCCAGAAGAGCAGAATAACGGATATTAACTTTTTGTATGTAATGATTTGCAATTTTTAATTTCAGTTGATATAGTATGCAAAATACATGGAATTTGCTAATTCATATTGCGGTAAATACACTGATAATGAACTGTCAGCTGCAGTCATGGACTATGTGGCTGATCCCGGTGGAGGTTCGAGTCCTCCCTCGGGCAGGGGTGTCTGTGTGTTTGTCCTTAGGATAATTTAGGTTAAGCAGTGCGTAAGCTTAGGGACTGATGACCTTAGCAGTTAAGTCCCATAAGATTTCACACACATTTGAAGATTTTTGAACTGTCAGTAATAGCAGCCATCCGTCGGGGAAAGTGGCTAATTTTCCCGATCTGACGCCATGTTTGTACCAGTGGCTCACACGCGAAACAATACAACCGAAGGAAACGAGAGTGAGTTATATTTGTAAACCATAAGGCATTACATCAACTGTGATGTTTTAAAACCCTATTGCTCTACATGAAAGTGAACCAACTAAAGTAACATGAGTGCCTTATCTTACATCAAACGATCGAAAAATCTAAATGTTTTCACAGAAAGATAACGGAGCTAACTTCCTTTATCAACGTCAATGACACCGCTAATTGTATCGATTACAGTATCGATCCAGTTTTGCCACTTCTCGGTAGGAAGCAGCAGTGTTGAAGACATTAAATAAGCAGTGTCCGCTTTATCCTTCTTTCCCTTATTCAGAGTTAAATATTATTTAAAGCTTACCGAATACTTAATATTAGAAACGTGTCTAGATGGATACATGGTATCTATTCAACATTTCGTACCAACAAACAAGTTCAAACTGCCTTCAAAAATCGAGGATGAATCAAGTGCAACAAATGGCTAAGTGGCGCTAGGGTAGGCGTAATGTGGCAATTTTTCGATAAAAAAGTAAGTGATTTAACCAGTTTCATCGCACAAATAATTTTATCAGTGATGCGTACACACAATTTAATATAGTTTTACAAAACGTGTTTTTAATACTTGTTGCATAATTCTGCAATTATAATGAAGAAAAGGTGGCGTTTATGTATTTCTACGTCTCTTATTAAGAATAAAATTTGATAAAACAGGGAACAAGTGAATAATCATTATATAGGAAAGGAATAGCTCAAAACAAAACAGCTCCCCAAGACGCATATTTTGAAAACGCAATACATTTGTTTAACCAACTGTAAAATAACAACCAACCACGTTACCTTATGTAAAACTACTGTAATATTAAAAATAATGATACACCACTTTTATGTAACCTGTCGTAATTGGTTTACGTTCCATATGTCACAAATTTGGAATTCCAAGGAATCCGAGCTAGTTCTTCAAGATTAAAAATAAACGTATAATGAAACATTTATTACAGTTATACGTATCGTATGATACATTATTAAGTAATATAATAAAGGGGAGGGCGGTGGAATGATGGGTGCTGGGGAGAGGGGGGGGGGGGGGGAAGGGAATTAAAGCGCAAAAATGTAGGAAACAAGTCTAGAATGGACATTTTTTAAACTGTCTGTAGTTCTGAGACTACAGCATTCTTGTTTTCTATTGATACGTGTTTTGTCTTTGTATTTTTATACCCTTCGATGATGACATGAGTCGAAAAGCGTAAAGCATACTGGAATAATAAAACTGTTGTCGAGACATCACGGAGTTTTTTAGGGCATTCAATTGCCACTTAGTCTCACAGTGCTTCTATGCAAATTGTAGCTGGTTATTATTATTATTATTATTATTATTATTATTACTATTTTATTGTCATTAGCTACATGAAGTTCAGTAGACTGAAAGAACCAATAAATCGTTAGGCCTTTGCAGACATTCTCGTAATAATAGGTGGAATGTTATACAGTGAAAAGAAAACACCAGAATTACTGAATGGCAGGCCTACAAAAGTGTTATGAATAGACACAATGTATCGCCTATGAAAGTCTCTGACCGAAGAATTTTAAAAATGAAGAATGGCAACGTCAGGTAAACAGGTAACTTTAAATAATTGGCTCAAAAAATAAAAATACAAAACGTGAAAAATAAGCAAGTGAAATCATAATTGGAAAAATGAAAAAAGCACACATGAAAGTGTGAAATCTGTATATTAAGAAATGTTTCCGCAAGAATATTAAATGAAGGCTTTATAATAGAACCGTAAAACCAGGAGCCCTCTATGGTTTGGAAACACTACTTTCATCTGGCTGCAAAATGGCATTAGAAGATTTGGAAAAGAAAGAAAGAAAGAAAGAAAGAAGAGTCTTGCGAAAGATGTTACATCCAATCAAGAAGAAAGATGTCCTTGGAAATTTAAGACTAAATAAAAAATATACTCATTCTGCCCTAAAAAGTGGGTGAGATCAGGAAGAGATGTGTAGAACACAATGAAAATCTAGAAAGAATGAAGGAAGGTATATTAATAAAGCAGATTCATACATTCTTACAAACTAGGAAAACAGACGAATAAAATAAATGGGGATAAAGCAGATTCATACATTCTTACAAACTAGGAAAACAGACGAATAAAATAAATGGGGACGCAAGGCAAAAAGAGGAAATCATATTGGATAACCCACTCAGCAAAGAGAAATTGATATCAGTAGTCGAGCAGTTCGAAGGTTTTCAGGGAGATAAATAGAAAACCAATTAGAATGAAACTGTCCGATAAGAGGAAAAGAGCACATTGTGAGAAAAAGACAGAGTTTTGGAGAAGTGTGAAGGAAAAGGAAAATAAATAGTTATCTTGACGTGGTTCTTAGTTGGCCTAAAACGAAATAAAAAAATATACAGAAATTTGGTACATTAAAAGTGATGGTGACAAGTTATTACATTTGGGGAGGAAGGAGAAAGAGAGGTAGGAGGAAATAAATTGTGAGACCCCCGTTCGCACTGGACGTCAACACAATGGTAGGCGACGTTGCCTTCAAATGATGGAGTGTCCACATTGCACAGTGCGCCGACACCTCACTTCGCTTATCTCACTACCTAGCGGGAAACGTGGGGTTGTGATGTATTATCCGTTACACAAAAAGTCGGAATATGGTATGGGAGTCAAGGAAATATCAATTATAATTTTTATTAATGGCCAGAAGCAAATTTCATTATGGATGTTTTTGATACAGTTTGTGTCGAAAACTGCTGAAAAGTGAAACAACAGGAAAAGTGCCTACGAAACACTTCAAAACTTCGATATTTATTTCTTAGAGAAATTGAATCTAACAATATTTTTATGACACTACATAGGTCCTTTCTACATTATCCATTTTTTTCCGTTGAAGTACCAAACAGCGCCCCGAATAACCGTATTTTTCTGCTTCAACAGAGCTTACTTTCATGCTGTAAAGAAAGGTTACGCAATGAAAACTGTTTAATCAATTTACGTTCTTATTTATACACAGTGTAGGTTTTTTCTTTGTTCAGATATTGTAAAACCTAAATAATTTTTCGATTTCAGGTATTTGGTTTCGTTTTTGGAAGAATGGCAAAATATACAAGTCGTCATGAAACATTCGCAAAAGGCCACGAAAGGAAAGAAAACGATAATATAACGTCTACGTGACACAAAACTATGAAATGTTCGACTATTACCATGAGAGAGCGCGACTAGAATAGGTCCACTTACAACGTGTTCCGCCCCGTCACTGTCAAATCTTTCTTCCAGAGAAACCATGGTCTGTACGTCCAGTTCCGTTGTGTCTTGTCCCATACCGTTGAGATCCGTTGACGGCCTGTATGAATCCCATCGTTTGAAATGCATTATCGAATGCTTTGAAGATTCCGCTCCGTTTGATCAAGCGTGAATCGATCTTAATCCTAATTTAATTGATCCTTACCGTTTCAGTATCTTAACTTGTGCCCTTTTAAAATTCTTCGTAGCGTGCTCTCCCCCTCACTGACACATCTCTACACCATCCCAAATGTTATTCCTTTACGCCCTTCTTCTTCCCATGTGGACGTTGTAATTGTTATGTTGTTTCTGAAAGTTTTGTATGGAGTGTAGCCATGTATGGAAGTGAAACGTGACAAGAAAAGAATAGAATGTTTCGAAATGTGGTGCTACAGAATAATGCTGAAGATTAAATCGGTAGATCACATAACTAACGAGGAGGTATTGAATAGAATTTGAGAGAAGAGAAATTTGTTGCAGAACTTGACAAGAAGAAGGGATCGGTTGCTAGGGCATATTCTGAGGCATCAAGGGATCACCGATTTAGAATTGGAGGGTACCGTGGAGGGTAAAAATCGTAGAGCGAGACCAAGAGATGAATACACTAAACAGATTGAGAAGGATGTAGGTTGCGGTAGGTACTGGGAGATGAAGAAGCTTGCACAGGATAGAGCAGGATGGAGAGCTGCATCAAACGAGTCTCAGGACTGAAGGCCACAACAACAACAACACATGTTGATTTTGTATGTTGCTGCTGTAGGCTATTTCATCTTGGTTTCATTAAGTCTGTGTGTTACGGGGGCGTTAAATAAGTAATGCAACATTTTTTTCTCCAGGCCAGTTTCGGTTGAAAAAATGCGGAACTTGCTGTGGGACACCGTAGAATATTGTCGCTTCATTTCCCATAGTTTCATGAAATCTTACAGGTGGCAGCGCTATAGTAGCCTTCAAAATGGCGTCCGTAACGGATGTGCGTTACAAGCAGAGAGCCGTTACTCTGTTGGCAGAAAACCAGAGCATCACAGATATTCATAAGTACTTCCAGAATATCTATGGAGACGAACAGTGAAAAAAAACATAGTGAGTCGCTAGGCGAGGCGTCTGTCATCATCGCGACAAGGTTGTGCAAATCTGGCTGTTACCCCTCATGCCGGCCGACAAGTGCGACGCCGCCAATGTTGGAGCGTGCGGAGATTCTCATTCGAGGTAGTCGACAGATCACAATAAAATGCGTCGCTGCACACCCGGACGCCTCTGTTGGTAGTAGTGATTCATTCGTCCGTCATTTGCAGTTCTGAAACATGTGTGCCCGCTGGGTTCTTCGCTACCGAAGAGAATGAATGAAGGATGCACGCCATTGAAAGCAGTTCGTGGATGATGGGAAGATTATTGATGCAGCAAAGAGCTGGCTGTAACGTCGACCAGTGGAGTGGTACCATGCGAGCATAAAGATCCTCCCAGTAATGTGGCGTTAGTCCATTGCATTCAACTGAGATTACGCTGAAAAATGGGTGTTTTGTAGCCAAAAGAGTGGGGAATAACGTCGTGTATTGGAATCCTGAATAAAACCAACCTAATTTCAGAAAAAATGTGAACCTGCTTTCAGAAAGAAATGTGTTGAATTACTAATGAAACACTCCTCGTAATGTTAATTTGAATAATGCTAGTGGTGTGCTTACGTAAACGCTATCTGATAAAAGAGTCGCGAAATGTATATTAAACTACTTTATTGCAACTAACCTTTACACAAAACAATTCGAAAACGTAAAACACATTAATAAGCTGTCCTGTGATATTCTGTATCTCGCAGTACACAAAACAGTGATCCAATGCGTGACGTTACACTACGTGACTTGCAGTTTCAGCACACGAAGCTAACAAAATAACAGTTCTGCATAAAATTACAAAACCAACTTTTAAATAATAACTATCCAAAATGCTTTTATTGAAATGGCCTGCAAATTTATGTACGAAAGCTGACAAAATAAAACCCCACACATTAAAAGATGCACGCGCGAATTTAACATTGCACTGCAAGGTTAACAGTGTTTGCATAAGAAATAAAATCTGAACTGAATTTTACCTAAACTGAACCTGATAGTAACTTTCAAATGCAATGATTTACTGCGAATGATTTAACTGTGTCACAACTGTAACGTTACACTAGCCCTAGCATATTTTCATGACTTACCTCGTGGCAACGAAAGCTTGGTATTACCCGAAAGTGGTCAATGTTAAAAGTGCAGTGCAGCAGCAGATAAGGTAAAGAAAAGAATCCATGTCCAATGCAATTCAAAGAAAAGCAGCTATGCTTAGCACATCATACTTTATGAGCATCTGTGTTCCGCTAAGAGCATTGCGCCAACACGCAATAACAAAATTTTTGTGATGAGACGGTGGATGAAACTCGACTTATTAGACGATTGACGAGAGACTAGCATTCAAAACTATATTTCGAACCTCATTCCTTAACAAGTACAATTATCTTTACGAAAATAGCTTCATACAAAAGGCATCACTCTTCCATGAAATACGCTACTGAAATGGTAAAGAAGTGGTGCCACTGTGATTCTGAGAACAAGCGTTGCGCACAGATAATTTTACTTAATCATGTCTGAACAATCAAACCATCTGACCTGAAAGATTAAATAGAAATTTGCTAAGTATTTGTCTTTCTCAGACTCATGATAAATTATGTGCGAATAAGCAATGCAGCGAAATTACCTGAAAATCTCACAGTTCTGAAATAAATCTCTATCAAATTATAATTCCAAAAACCAACATCCTCTGCATTTGTTTCTGTTCTGCTAGTTATTTCTAGACCGCACAACAGAGTAACCAACACCCGACTCCCTCATCTACTTCTCTCTACTTCTCACTGAATGCTTCTAGCAACAACAATATGTATATATATATATATATATATATATATATATATATATATATATATATATATATATATATATATATATATATATATAGGGAGGGCGTTATCAGTCTTCTAACTGGTTTGATGCGACCAGCCACGAATCCCTCTGCTGCGCCAACCTCTTCATCTCAGATTAGCAAGATTAGCACCTGCAACCCATGTCCTCAATTATTTTCTGGATGTATTCCAATCTCTGTCTTCTACAGTTTTTGCACTCTACAGTTCCCTCTAGTACCATCGAAGTCATTCCCAAATGTCTTTACAGATGTCCTGTCGTCCTTTCCCTTCTCCTCATCGTGTTTTCCACATATTTCTTACCTCTTCGATTATGCGCAGAACCTTCTCATTCCTTACCTTATCAGTCCACCAAATTTTCAACATTCGTCTGTAGCACCACATTTCAAATGCTTCGATTGCCTTCTTTTCGGTTTTCCCACAGTCCATGTTTCACTACAGTACTGCTGTATTCCAGATGTGCGTTCTCAGAATTTTTTTCCTCAGATTAAGGCCTGTGTTTGATACTTTGCCCTTTTTGCCAGTGCTAGTCTACTCTTGATGTCCTCCTTGCTCCGTCCGTCATGGGTTATTTTACTACCTAGGTAGCTGAATTGCTTAACTTCATCTACTTAGTCACCATCAATCTTGATGTTAAGTTTCTCGCTGTTATCATATCTCCTACTTCTCATTACTTTCATATCTCTTCAAGAATGCTACAGACAACCAAATAACATATTGCTTGTCATCAGAACCTCAGTGGCTTAACATACTGTCTATTGAAGACTTATGTTTAAAAGATACCCTGTGTACAATTGCGAGGTATGACACATTGTGTAAAAATAGAACTCACATCACTTTTATTGAGAACCAAAAAATAAGCTCATAGCCTTACAACGTTTAAGAGACGTGAGCATGAGACAAACACCGCATTACATTTTCAAAACACACTAAATTCTCGTTGGAGATGTAACACGATGGCTGATAAAACATTTCAGGTCACTACACTACGTCGCATCAAACGGTTAAATGTATGATACACAAGCTAATCTATTTTTTTGTGGTGTGTAGACGACGTTATCGATGTATTTCGTATATGAAATACTTCTGCCATTTCTCGCATATTGTACAGAGTCTTGATGTCTGATGCTAGAATTAGACTTGTAACCTGAGCTTCTTCCGTAGTCGATAAAGGCTCTCGCAAATGTTGGAACACTAATTCACACTAGTCTGACGGTAGAGAAAGCAGTCACGCCGAACGACAAGCGAATGGAATGCGTGGAAATGTCATGTGCACGCGTGGAAAACTCCAACTCGGCTGTCAGGAACAGCCTGTTCCGGAATTTCTCCCTCGTTTTAAAATTATTTTCAACCTACTACTGCGAGGCAGCTAATGGAGCTAGAAAATAAACGACATGTGTTGCTGACTGTATTGTAAAGAAGTTATATGTATTTACTGTACATTACAGAGGGCTAATTATTAAACCGTCCTGTACAGCTAAAATATTCATTTCGTTTATAGCGGAAGGGAGGAAAAACAGGCAAACTGACATTCAGTATTACACAGAATACTGTTAAGCCAGGATACAGCGCCGAGCAAAACCACCAGCTTTGAGCATGAAGAAAGAAGATTTACAAGCTATCAAGAGCCTTTACGCCGATAAGAGTATACTGATGCTGCCTGACGACAAGAGAAATGCGACCGCTGTAATGAAGACCGAGGACTACGAGGAGAAGATTCAGGACATTAGATCTGATGACGTACCGCTAACTAAGCGTGGATCCGACACAGCGGGTCGCACGGAATACGAATTGGTTAATCAAGGCGTCGTCTCTTTCTGCGGATGTACAGAGGAATCTGCTCGACTTAAAATATTTACCACCTCGGCTGTATGGATTATCAGGGATCCCAAAGGACAATGTTCCATTAAGACCGATTATAACCGGTCCTGGCTCAGCGACGATTAAACTGACGAAACATTTGGCCTCTCTGCTTCAGCCGCACGTACATAAAAGACTAGGGGCATTTCATTGAATAGCTGAAGAAGTTACGACTTGGACAGGACGACATGCTGGTCACTTTTGTTGCTGTTTCATTGTCCACTAAAGCGTCATTCAGTAAAGTGTCAAGCATAGAAGAGGGCTGATTAACACGCTCGCAACGCACGAAAGACGAATATGTGAGATGTGGCACCTGGGACTGGAAGCGCAGCAACTGGAAAGCGTTCTGAAGAGCGATGGGTACTCCACTAATTACATAAGAAGTATCGCAGAATGTAACACTCGGGGAATTGACACCTCGGAAGAGTAAATGTCGGAAGCGGCGTTTCTGCCATATATTCTCAGGTTGACGGAGAGAATCGGCAGTATACTGCATGAACGCGGTATAAAGACTATTTATAATGTCAGGAATACACTGCATACTTTGTACATTGCCGCACGGGGTAGCCGCGCGGTCTTAGCACCTTGCCACGGTTCGCGCGGCTCCCCCGGTCGGAGGTTCGAGTCCTCCCTCGGGCATGGGTGTGCGTGTTGTCCTTAGCGTAAGTTAGTTTAAGTTACATTAAGTACATTGTAAGCCTAGGGACCGATGACCTCAGCAGTTTGCTCCCATAGGAACGTAACACAACCAACCAACCATGTACATGTGGAAAAGTCTGCGTTCTAATCACTGTTCGATCTATCAACACCAGGGTCACAGAAGATAAGAGGCATTGCAGGTTGGTGCAGGTGGAGAAATCGGGTGTGGCGGAGCACGCGCTGAGTGAGGCCGACCACAAAGCAAATTTCGAAGACACGGAAGTTCTGGCTGTAGAGAAGAGCTAGCACAACCGCTTGTTCGGAGGAGCTATATAAACACAAAAACATGACAATAGCTTCAACAGCATGCAGGAAAGCCTCAAAGTGAAAGGATCCCAGTTTCCTGTCTTGAGACGAACTACCGTAGCAGGTAGCAAGGAGAAAAACGAAGAGGTAATGAGCACGGTAGAGGCTCGGACGTTGACGTATCACGTACTTTTTTTAAAATATTCTATCTATGTTATTATACATATACACACCAGGTGATTATAAAAATCTGTTACCGCGAGATCGACTCCAGTACGATACCCAGAGTGGAGAGTGATCTGACGTCAGCCACTCGCGCTTGCGGGAAGTCGGAAAAACCGTTAAACAAACGTCAACCCAAGAATCCGAAACAGAAACCAGGAGGCAATTTGTCAACAAGTGGCCACGAAGTGCTTAACAATTTCATGTGGAGAAATGATTTTTAGGTGTTTAAATGTCTTTAATTCTAAGTTTTCGAATACCTGTGTTGTATGCACTGCTGTTATTGTCTCATTGTTATCTAACGACTTATTAGAGAGTTTGAAGATAGGTACGATGTTAGGGAGACAGCAAACCTAACACTACAGTGAATGCTGTGACTTGTGGCCACGATAATGCCACCTGTCCTACTGCAACCTCGGTGATATAAGCCGTCAGAGTACGTAATGTACTCCTCTTAGTGCTACGGTCGCAGGTTCGAATCCTGCCACCGAGCGAGGTGGCGCAGTGGTTAGACACTGGACTCGCATTCGGGAGGACGACGGTTCAATCCCGCGTCCGGCCATCCTGATTTAGGTTTTCCTTAATTTCCCTAAATCGCTCCAGGCAAATGCCGGGATGGTTCCTTTGAAAGGGCACGGCCGACTTCCTTCCCCATCCTTCCCTAATCCAATGAGACCGATGACCTCGCTGTCTGGTCTCCTTCCCCAAACAACCCAACCCAACGAATCCTGCCTCGGGCATGGATGTGTGTGATGTCCTTAGGTTAGTTAGGTTTAAGTAGTTCTAAGTTCTAGGCGACTGATGACCTCAGCAGTTAAGTCCCATAGTGCTCAGAGCCTTTTTACACCTCTTAGTGCATTTGAACTGAGCTCCCCATTAGCCACAATACCAAGCATCTATTGTCAATATCCCCAGTTATAAAATCACTTTTGTTAATGTCACAGTCCTTAAGAATATTATAGCTAATACTTAGAAAGATGACTACTTTTTCAGTGGTGAAATTCGGTCACAGAGACTGATTTGTGTACAGGATTCTTTTCCTATCCCGATGCTTTGTGAGGTCATGCGTCTTTTCGAAAAAGAATGAAAATCATAATCTTAGCCATTCTCTTATCACAATTGCGTTTCCAGCGGCCCACCTGTACATGATTGAGCAGATGAACAGCATAATAACTGGCATACCTGATGAAGCTTGCCTAATTTCACATACTTTAGAACTCTGGTAGCCTTTATTATGCCTACCTCATTTCGCCCAGGTGAAAATTTCGCGCAGTTAATTTTACACCTCTTAGTGCATTTGAACTGAGCTCCCCATTAGCCACAATACCAAGCATCTATTGTCAATATCCCCAGTTATAAAATCACTTTTGTTAATGTCACAGTCCTTAAGAATATTATAGCTAATACTTAGAAAGATGACTACTTTTTCAGTGGTGAAATTCGGTCACAGAGACTGATTTGTGTACAGGATTCTTTTCCTATCCCGATGCTTTGTGAGGTCATGCGTCTTTTCGAAAAAGAATGAAAATCATAATCTTAGCCATTCTCTTATCACAATTGCGTTTCCAGCGGCCCACCTGTACATGATTGAGCAGATGAACAGCATAATAACTGGCATACCTGATGAAGCTTGCCTAATTTCACATACTTTAGAACTCTGGTAGCCTTTATTATGCCTACCTCATTTCGCCCAGGTGAAAATTTCGCGCAGTTAATTAGGTGGAGCTTGTGAAACAGAGCGCCGCTCCCACACAACTCATTATGCCGTCCTCATTTAGGGTGCCATGAGATTTCCGGCCGGTTCATTATTACAGCTTCATTTAGTGTAGCTTATTACTTCACTACACCCAGGTAGGTGGATTTACTTTACAGCAGTTCTAAGTTTCTTTACAGCTTATTACGGTGTTTTACCGAGTATGATACACCTCAAGGTCGACAAAGTACTATGCTCCCGTAGTTTAGGTTGGGACTTGACAGTATAACATTCCTTTGGCATTATTATCATACTGCCTTTTCTGCTACGACTTGTGCTGGATGTATAATTAAGTCAAGTGTGAAACAGCTCAAGGAGAGCCGGCGGCGGTGGTCTCGCGGTTAAGGCGCTCAGTCCGGTACCGCGTGACTGCTACGGACGCAGGTTCGAATCCTGCCTCGGGCATGGATGTGTATAATGTCCTTAGGTTAGTTAGGTTTAAGTAGTTCTAAGTTCTAGGGGACTTATGACCTAAGATGTTGAGTTCCATAGTGCTCAGAGCCATTTGAACCTTTTTTTTTTTTTTTGTAGAGGCTGTCATGGCATTTCTCTTTATGTTATGGTAGTAATATTAACAGGTTTTTTAATTTGTCCAGTAGTATGGAGAAGAGGTAGGAACAAACGCATATCGTTCGAGCAACTTTGTACGTGCATGCCAGTTTATAAGCTGCAGAATAATAATTTCACTAAAGTTAGCCGAATATGTGAGAAAACGAAGACAGAAATAACACAACTGTGTTGAATTTCGGTGCCAGTATGATCACTGAGTGAATGAGCAGATGAATTTGAACCACTTACTGATTTTCCAGACGATCAAGATGTCTTAGGAATTTTATTGGGCTCTGTTGCCAAGTTTTACTTTCAGAGTCATGGAACGCTTCCCTCACAGCTCTCATTACGCTCATTATCGTTTCGTTCAGCTTTTGTTAGCCATCTAGGTTTTTACTCTCTTGAATCTCAGGTGAAGTTTTCTTTGTTTACGTAGCAGTTTTCTAACACGGCTATTGTACAATGGTGGTACTTTCCCATTCCTTAAGACCTTACTCGGAAGGTATATTATCTAGGGCATGTTGCACGATTCCTTTGAATTTTTCCATTTGCTTTCCACATCTTCGTCCTCATCACCGAATATTTTATGCTGACTGCTCAGATACTCTAAAATTTCTATACTGTCACTCTTGCTAAGCAAAAATATCTTCCTACCTTTCTTAACATTCTTTGTCAGACCCGTTGTCATAGATGCTATCACAGTCTTATGATCACTGATACCTTCCTCTACGTTAGCTGATTCGACAAGTTCTGGTCTGTTTGTTGCCGGGATGTCTAAGACGTTGACCTCACGAGTTAGTTCTCTAACTATCTGCTCAAAGCAATTTTCGGGCAAGACATCCAGAACAATGTCACACGAATCCCTGTCTCTGGCACCAATTTTGATAGATGACACTGCCATGTCACCAACCGTTACAGCGGCATGATAAGGAAGCGCTCTGCCACTAGAGCTACTGGTCCAGGAGGTCTATAAAAGCATCCGATTACCGTCTTTGCCCGATCTTTGATATTCATCTTCACCCAGATTAATTCACAATCGAAATTCGTGATAAACTCGGTAGGTTTTTTCAAATTCTTTACTGCAATAAACACGCCGTCATCACTAGCGATTAACGTGTCTTTACTATAAACATTCCAATCTGAACTTATGATTTCGTTGTCATTAACGTCCGGTGTCAACCAACTTCCTGTGGTTCATAACCTTCATTAAGCGATACTAATTCTGGGATCATTCTTTGGATGCTCCTGCAGCTTACTAAAATCATATGAAACTTTTCTATCTCTGATCTGCGACGATTAACGTTCTCTGAGGACACTGTGGCTAATTTATCCGGAAAATCGTCTTTGATTCCAGGGGATAACAAGCATACCCACCCCCTGTACTTGTCCGGGCTGGGCAGGAAAATCTGCCGCTGGCCCAATAAGAGAGGCATTCCATGGTGGCTCAATCATCAACCCTAGGTAGCACCTCGTATCTGCTGCTGAGGCGTAGGGAGCCAGCCGCGCGACCTGCTCCCTCTTTCGCCTTCCGCCCAGTGACATCCAAACCCACCACTGTCTGCCACCCACTCTCAGGTGAGGACGGACTAGTCAGATGTTGCGAGTCACAAGATGCAGCGACATCCGGGACGCCAGTGGATTCCAAAGGCACCGAAGGTGTCGCAGGTCTCATCCCCAGCGCTCCGATGCCGCCGAAACTTTGAACGTTAGCCAGATGCATGTTCTTCTTGTTCAAATGGTTCAAATGGCTCTGAGCACTATGGGACTCAACATCTTAGGTCATAGGTCATAAGTCCCCTAACCTAAGGACATCACACACATCCATTCCCGAGGCAGGATTCGAACCTGCGATCGTAGCAGTCCCGCGGTTCCGGACTGGAGCACTTAGAACCGCGAGACGACCGCGGCCAGCGTTCTCTTTGTGTCCGCTCACAGCAAGCACAGTTCCTGGCCATATCGTAGCGTGTAAAGATAGGTATAAGATTTCAAATGGAGCTACTGAATTTGGAATGTACGCAAAATATAACGAGAAGAATAACGAAACACTGCTCTGCAGATTTCTCACTCTGCCCTGAGATGGCAAACTCTTTAACAGAAATAAATTTGTCTACTGAGATGGGTGTACGAGGCGTGTTTTTTAAGTAAGTATCATTTTGAAATTAAAAAAAATATGTGCTAAGATATCTCAATAATTTTATTTTTACATGAAAGCTTGTACCTTGATCTACTTTTCTATAATTTCCGTCAATATTGAGGCACTTCTCATAACGTTGTACCAGTTTTTGAATACCCTCCTCCTAGAAGTCTGCCGCCTGGCTTGTTAATCACTGCATCACCACCGTTTTGTCTTCGTCATCGTCTTCCGTCTCGTAAAGAGACAATCAATGCAGCACTGCACAATCTGTGCCGTTCAATTCAGAACAAAAGACGTTGCAAGTTGAGCAAGGGCATCGTTCTGCTGCAAGACAATGCCCGTCGGCATGTGGCGAATCAGACCAAAGATCTCATCACATCTTTTCGATGGGAAACTCTAGATCATCCTCCGTACAGCCCCGATCTTGCGCCCAGTGACTACCATCTCCTGCACTTGAAGAAACACCTGGGCCGTCAGCGTCTTCAAGACGATGACGAAGTCAAAACAGTGGCGATGCAGTGGTTAACAAGTAAGGCGGCAGACTTCTATGACTAGGGTATTAAAAACTTGTACAACGTTATGACAAGCGCCTGAATATTGACGGAAATTATGTAGAAAAGTAGATTAAGGTACAGGCTTTCATGTAAAAATAAAATTATTGAGATATCTTATCAAGTCTTTTTTTAATTTCAAAATAGTACTTATTTAAAAAACACGCCTCGTATCTACAGTTGCCTGTTACTAGAAACTCTGCTTACCCGGAAGCTACTGCACAAGATAAGTATGCAAACCAGAATGCACTGATGTAAACTACATGCTATATGCCAGCAAGAGATTTAAACTTAGTGGCGTGACGAGACGGTCTGAAGGTGGGAAAAATATACTAGGAAGCCTTCTTACACAAAAATATGCAACAAAAAAAAATTACAGTTTGCTGATCACTGCTCTACACAGTAAAATACACAGGTACAGTTCGTTCCTTTGCAGAAGCATGTAAACAAAAAAAAAAAAAACAGAAACTAAACCAAATTACTGTACTGCTGTCTGTCGGGCAAATGCTGTTGCTGCTACAGCTGTTGGCGTATACGCACGGCTTGGCGTATGCCGGTACTCTTATAATTGGGCTATGAGTCGACGATCGTCAGTACAGATGCACATTTGTGTTCGACCTCCAGCGGGAATCTAAAATTAGCGAGCACGTAGGGCGTGGACGGGGCTCTGGGTGAGCAGTGGCGCTAGTGGCAGTGTGGGTCGGTCGACGAGTGTGCCGGGATAGTCCGCACATTTGTCGTGGCGCACTGATTAACGCAACTGTCTAGTAAGGAGCAGATCACAGGTTCGAGACCCGATGAAGCCGATATCATTGGTTCCTTCCTTTTCCTTTCCTTTCTCCCCTTACCATCTACTATTTACATAATATTCTAAAAAGTTGTATTTAGACCCGATGCAGCTGGTATCATTGGTTCCTTCCTTTTCCTTTCCTTTCTCCCCCTACCACCTACAATTTACAAAATATTTTAAAACGTTGTATAGTCAGTATGGGGAAAAGTACAACGAACTTGGATATGTAAGGCTGGTGATCTTATCTATACCCCAAATATCCCAACAAGAGTGGAAAGTACAATGCATAAATATTAAAAACATCCTTTCCTGTTCCATTCCGCACTAGAAGAGAGGAAAAACTGACAGTTCATGACACTCGAAGCAACCCTAACTAACTTTACTCCTGTGACCCGTAGGTGACACACAGTCTGAGACGGAAGTTTCCTTGAATACTGTATGCGTTTATTATTTACTCAATACAGATCTGCGGCCACAGCAGCGCCTTTCTTCTCGTTTCAGACTTCAAATCATTTCCATCGCAAAAAAATGGTGCAAATGGCTAAAAGCACTATGGGACTTAACATCTGAGGTCATCAGTCCCATAGACTTAGAACTACTTAAACATAACTAACCTAAGGCCATCACACACATCCATGCCCGAGGCAGGATTCGAACCTACGACCGTAGTAGCAGCGCGGTTCCGGACTGAAGCGCCTAGAACTGCTTTGCCACAGCAGCCGGCTGCGTTTCCATGGCACATCGTCTCAGCTACACAGAGCTTCTGCTCACAGTGCGGCTCTGAATTTTCTCGTGCCTTCTTAGTAACGATGACGCTGGACAACTTGTCGTGAATAGCTTGCTCTAGTCTCTCTTGTGAAGAAATAGTTATACTCCTAACAGACAGAGCGCAGTTTGCCAACATGCTCTCTAACACTTCGACGTCTTCCATTCGGCTACGCATGTCAGACAGCTTTTCCATCTAATTATAATGACATGAGACGGTACACTCACCTCTTTTACGTTTATGAATGTAATGTACTGGCAAGTCACTTCAAATAGTTTAGAACTGCCGCTATGTGGTGGATTTGTGTAAAAGCTTTTAATCTACTAGTAACCAACGTAATACAATGTTCAGTGTTTTCTTTCGTGATATTACAAAGTTATCTGCAGCTGTTTGTGACAATATAATTGAAAAACGGCATCTGTTTCCATGAAATTTCCAGTCTGGTCCTTTAAGGAGAGTACCCTGTGTTAAAAATACTTGAAAATGACTCGTCTTGCCGGCTGAGCAGGTTATTCAATATCTTTGCTTAGCGAGTGTAATTGGATACTGGATACCGATTGTTGATCATTTCAGCAGTCAACACCAGACATTCGTCTCAGGGGACGAATATGTGGAGTATCAGTGGCTAAAGTTCAAAAGCATCATACAATACGATGTAGACTTATATACGATTCTCAATTTTTCTCGGTCATGTTGGCATACGAGAAATTACATTAGCTGCTCTTATCCGATAATATGACTCTTCTTAAACTACACTAAACAATGTGGTAGTTCCATCATTTTTTTTAATTAGATTCCATCCTTTCCAGACGTCCTGCGCTCTCTTCTCCTACATAAGTGACACATGATGATTCCTAATGAAATGCTTCATCGAATGCTCCCCACCGACGGATGCAGAAACATACATACGGAGTGGCTAAACATTATGAAATACTTCTACTTTTATGGCAAAGTTGATAGGCATTCAAGCTACTCATGTAACATACTCATGCGGTATCACTTCAGAAGCGAATAGCTTGTATTTAGTTTTCGATTTTTGTAATGGAAAGGAAGTCTATGAGTGGTGCTTGGAGTAGAGGACAGACAGTCGCAGAAGAATGAGTAGACTTTTATAGCCTCGTCTTTTGCGGAAAATGCTTGTAGTTACAACAGGCTACGTAAAATGACTTGTTTAACCCTTTTAGATCCACTGGCTACAATCGTTTACATTAACATACACCATGTTTCAGGTGAAACAGAAATATTTTTCCCCAACGGAAACCTCATGCACACATTTGTCAATGTTGACACCTGCCAACTTTTGAGCGTCACTACAAAAATATTGACAAGTCAATGGAGCAAATGCGCAACAGCTTGTGACTGCCAGAGTCCACGAAAGCAGTCGGTTAGTCATATTAGACCGTATACCTGAATATTATTAGTGTTATTTTGCATGGCAATTAGTGAATGGTCATTTTACTTTTTTCAACAGCAAATGTTTCAAATTTAGTTACATTAATCCACATAAAGAACGTATTGTAGAAAGTATATTTTGATAGCGGACACATATTTTTATATAAATATTGCACACAAATTCATCAAAAAATCAACTAAGAGAATTACTGTGTGAAGAAAAATTTTACTTCGTCCAAAAAAATTCAGGTCTGAAAGAGTTAAAAACACGTATATACCCGAACAAACGATCCACTTCTTCAAACTGTCCTGTATCTGGGTATAACACTATCTACACTATGTGATCAGAAGTTTCCAGACACCCCCAAAACCATACGTTTTTCATATTAGGTGCATTGTGCTGCCACCTGTGCCAGATACTCCATATCAGCGACCTCAGTAGTCATTAGACATCGTGAGAGAGCAGAATGGGGCGCTCCTCGGAACTTACGGACTTGGAACGTGGTCAGGTGATTGGGTGTCACTTGTGTCATACGTCTGTGCGCGAGATTTCCATACTCCTAAACATCCCTGTGTCCACTGTTTCCGACGTGATAGTGAAGTGGAAACGTGAAGGGACACGTACAGCACAAAATCGTACAGGCCTATCTCGTCTGTTGACTGACAGAGACCGCTGACAGTTGAAGAGGGTCGTAATGTGTAATAGGAAGACATCCATCCAGATCGTAAAACAGGTTTCCCGAACTGCACCAGGATCCACTGAAAGTACTATAACAGTTAGGCGCGAGGTTAAATTAACTTGGATTTCATGGTACAGTGGCTGCTCATCACGCCGGTAAATGCCAAATGACTCCTGGCTTGGTGTAAGGAGCGTAAACATTGAACGATTGAACAGTAGGAAACGGTTGTGTGGAGTGACGAATCAAAGTACACAATGTGGCGATCCGATGGCAGGTCGTGTGAATGGCGAATGCCTAATGAACATCATCTGCCAGCGTGTCTAGTGCCAATAGTAAAATTAGGAGGCGGTGGTGTTATGGTGTGGTCGTGTTTTCCATGGAGGGGGCTTGCATACTTCGTTGTTTTGCGTGGCACTATCACAGCTCAGCATCTTAAGCTACCCACTGTTGAAGAGCAATTTGGGGGTGGCGATTGCATCTTTCAACATGATCGAGCACTTCTTCATAATGCACGGCCTGTGGAGGAGTGGTTAAACGACAGTAACATCCCTGTAATGAACTGGCCTGCACAGTGTCCTGACCAGAATCCTGTAGAACAGCTTTGTGATGTTTTGAAACGCCGACTTCGTGCCAGGCCTTACCGACCGACATTGATACCTCTCCTCAGTGCACCACTCCGTGAAGAGTGAGCTGCCATTTCCCCAGACACCTTCCAGCACCTCATTGAACATATGCCTGCGAGAGTGAAAACTGTCATCAAGGCTAAGGGTACCCAACACCATATTGAATTCCAGCATTACCGATGAAGGGCGACACGAATTTGTAAGTCATTTTCAGCCAGGTGACCGGATACTTTTGATCACATAGTGTACGTATGATTCACATCAGTGTAAAGTGGGACTCCTCAGTATTCAGTAATAGATCTACTGTGTATTATTTTATCCGTGTTGTATCTTGAATATTTCCATAGCTGCTATTTAACTAAGACTTGTTTATAGAGAACGGTCCGCAGCTCGTGGTCTTGCGGTAGCGTTCTCGCTTCCCACGCCCGGGTTCCTGGGTTCGATTCCCGGCGGGGTTAGGGATTTTCTCTACCTCGTAATCACTGGGTGTTGTGTGATGTCCTTAGGTGAGTTAGGTTTAAGTAGTTCTAGGTTCTAGGGGACTGATGACCACAGATGTTAAGTCCCATAGTGCTCAGAGCCATTTGAACCAATTTTATAGGGAACGCAACCAGCCGCACATAAAAAATTAAAAAGCCTCGTTTTATTGTTGTAACCGGTTTCAAAGTACCATTGCCATCTTGGTGGCTATACGTATTTTACTATGGTAGTATTTCTTCAGTAACATGCGGTCCGCTCTCCAACACTGCATAAGAACATTTGCATAATTAGCACCACTTTATATGCTGTCTGGATGACTTTAATAATGGAGAAAATGTGCCAAGTGAATAAGTTATACGCACATACATTTGTCATAATAAAAGTCATATCATCTCTTTTCCCTCATGCATGTTTAGGCGGCTCTACGTATATATATCACATGAATTGTAGCACATAGCCACTTCACACAATTCTTTATTTTCTTTGCTGTGTTTCACAGCGACTGTCACTGAAGAGAAATATATTTGCTATATTAGAGTTTCTTAAGCTCTTTCGTTTCTCTCTTGTTTTCTTAGTTAGCTCAGTATTTATAACTGAAGCGCTCTTTACTCCCTTTCTTTACCTCATACATTTTAGCAATAATAGAACTCCACTTGGAGTATATTCTAGTTTTTTAAAGTGATTAGTGTGTACTGGAATGTATGCAACATTTTACAATCTTACACCGAATACTTACTTTGTTACTACTGTAATTGTAAGAGGTAATAAATTCCTTTCCATGCTGTTTAGTAGACCTACATTTCATAACGTTAATACAGATTACTGACAGACTATTGTGATTCCTGTGGCTGATGAAAAAAATAAGAGGCATATTTACAGAAGTGTTGTTTACACGTTTTGTTATGGTTAATTTAATCACTCAGTTGCTGAGTTTACCACCTGTGGCTAATTTTGCAGCTACTATGTTTTATTTTGCATTGTGTGTTTTCACGCTGCTGAAACTGAAAAATTAAGCAAATAGTACAATATGACGAGAGACAGACAAGCAGTGTTAATTACGTGTATAAATAATCTGTTTAGTTTCAAATAGATGGATAATCATACGTCCGTTTCTGGGTTAAGTTTGTACACGTCAAAAACACATAAAGCTTCGGCGAAAGAGTCGGAAAAAAACATAGTAACCGCAGAATTAAACATCAATAATGTATTCAAACACGAAACGGTCGCTTTTGACCTCGTAACGCGCTCTGTAAACAATTCGCTTTATTGTGGTTGCCATCGTATTAGAGTAAACAGCCATTCTTGCTTTCGTATGACACGCAGCAGCGAGCACACATTCTTATAAACAAGCTCGCCAGAGCCAAAAAACTGACAGCACGTGAAGCGAGCGAGAACAAAATTCCGTAAACATTCTGCATGATAGACCTATGTGGAAATGAACCATTTGACGTCGTGAAATTAGGCTCTATGTCAGTAGAGTGAAGAGTAGAAACACCAGTGTATAGCTTCGACCAGAATTCATCAGGATAGCACACTATCACTATTAAAAGAGGATTCGGGCAATCGGATTCTACGTCACCAAAACTGTTCTTCGCATTCGTGGAGTAAGTTTTCCGATAAAACTGGGTGCACAACGGATGTATGCATGTTGACTGAACGTATTTGAATAGCCTTCGTTCTGCTGATGGCACTGCGCTGTTTGTCTCCTGTGAAAATAAACTCCCAGAACTTAATAGAGAAAGCTTCATAATAAACCGAAAATCACTCATACATCTACATCTATAGGGATACTCTGTGAATCCAATTTAAGTGCCTGGCAGAGGGTTTATCGAACCACCTTCACAATTCTCTATTATTGCAATCTCGTATGGAGCGCGGATAGAACGAACATCTATATCTTTCCGTACGAGCTCTAATTTCACTTATTTTGTCATGGTGATCGTTTCTCCCTATGTAGGTCGGTGTGAAAAAAATATTTTCGCATTCAGAGGTGAAAGTTGGTGATCGGAATTTTGTGAGAAGATTCCGTCGCAACGAAAAACGCCTTTCTTTTAACGATTTACAGCCCAAATTTTGTATCATTTGAGTGACACTCTCTCCCATATTGCGTGATAATACAAAACGTGCCGCCCTTTTTTGAACTTTGTCGATGTACTCCGTCAGCCCTGTCTGGTAAGGTTCCCACACCTCGCAGCAGTATTCGAAAACATGGCGGACAAGCGTAGTGTAGGCAGTCTCCTTAGTAGATCTGTTACATTTTCTCAGTGTCCTGCCAATAAAACACAGTCTTTGGTTAGCCTTACCCACAACACTTTCTGTGTGTTCCTTCCAATTTAAGTTGTAAGTAATTATAATTCCTAGGTATTTCGTTGAATTTACGACCTTTAGATCTGAATGACTTATCGTGTAACCGAAGTTTAACGAATTCCTTTTAGCACTCATTTGTACGACCTCACACTTTTCGTTATTTAGGGTCAACTGCCAATTTTCGATCCATTCAGATATCTCGTAATAAGATTGAAATAATGTGTACCAGCACATTGAGAAGATAGCATATGTAACTGATAATAAAGCCATAGGTTAGTTGATGACTTCTTCTACACGGTCGAGTCACAGTGATGTGGCCTACATTCGACCTCGACGTGCAATATCACTCACAGGCGGAAGGTGGTAGTATTAGCAGTGGAGATACATCAAACGTGTTGGGGGAAGCTGAAATCAGTGCAGCCGTTGTCATAAACTGAGTGACAGATCTAACGACAAAAAGTGCATGATCATTAGTTTTCGGAGCAAGGTGGAAGCATTTGCGAAACGGCTATGTTTCGAAACTGTTCGCATGCCTCCGTGGTTCAAGCAGATCGTGCATTGGAAACTGGCGCCATCCAAAACTGGCGCCGAGGCACCTGTGGTGCAGCATGAGCCATGGGTCACAGGGATGAACGACGGTTATGTCGGTGCGTACGGATGAATCGCCGAGCAAAATTCTATGTACCGACTTGACAGAAAATCCTAGGAAGTTCTGGTCTTACGTTAAATCAGTAAGTGGCTCGAAACAGCATATCCAGACACTCCGGGATGATAATGGCACTGAAACAGAGGATGACACGCATAGAGCTGAAATACTAAACACCTTTTTCCAAAGCTGTTTCACAGAGGAAGACCACACTGCAGTTCCTTCTCTAAACCCTCGCACAAACGAAAAGATGGCTGACATCGAAATAAGTGTCTAAGGAATAGAAAAGCAACTGGACTCACTCAACAGAGGAAATTCCACTGGACCTGACGGGATACCAATTCGATTCTACACAGAGTACGCTAAAGAAGTTGCCCCCCTTGTAACAACCGTGTACCGCAAGTCTCTGGAGGAACGGAAGGTTTCAAATGATTGGAAAAGAGCACAGGTAGTCCCAGTCTTCAAGAAGGGTCGTCGAGCAGATGCGAATAACTATAGACCTATATCTCTGACGCCGATCTGTTGTAGAATTTTAGAACATGTTTTTTGCTCGCGTGTGATGTCATTTCTGGAAACACAGAATCCACTCTGTAGGAGTCAACATGGATTCCGGAAACAGCGATCGTGTGAGACCCAACTAGATTTATTTGTTCATGAGACCCAGAAAATATTAGATACAGGCTCCCAGGTAGATGCTATTTCCTTTTACTTCCGGAAGGCGTTCTATACAGTTCCGCACTGTCGCCTGATAAACAAAGTTAGAGCCTACGGAATATCACACCAGCTGTGTGGCTTGATTGAAGAGTTTTTAGCAAACAGAACACAGCATGATGTTATCAATGGAGATACGTCTACAGACGTTTAAGTAACCTCTAGCGTGCCACAGGGGAGTGTTATGGGACCATTGCTTTTCACAATATATATAAATGACGTAGTAGATAATGTCGGAAGTTCCATGCGGCTTTTCGCGAATGATGCTGTAGTATACGGAGAAGTTGCAGCATTAGAAAATTGCAGTGAAATGCAGGAAGATCTGCAGCGGACAGGCACTTGGTGCAAGGAGTGGGAACTGACTCTTAACATAGACAAATGTAATGTGCTGCGAATGCATAGAAAGAAGGACCCTTTATTGTATGATTATATGATAGCGGAACAACCACTGGTAGCAGTTACCTCTGAAAATATCTGGGAGTATGCGTGCGGAACTATTTGAAGTGGAATGATCATATAAAATTAATTGTTGGTAAGGCGGTTGCCAGGTTGAGATTCATTGGGAGAGTCCTTAGAAAATGTTGTCCATCAACAAAGGAAGTGGCTTACAAAACACTCGTTCGACCTATACTTGAGAACTGCTCATCAGTGTGGTATCCGTACCAAGTCGGGTTGACAGAGGAGATAGTAAAGATCCAAAGAAGAGCGGCACATTTCGTCACAGGGTTATCTGGTAAGCGTGATAGCGTTACGGAGATGTATAGCAAACTCAAGAGACGGACTCTTAAAGAGAGGCGCTTTGCATTGCGGTGTAGCTTGCTGTCCAGGTTTCCAGAGGGTGTGTTTCTGTATGAGGTATCGAATATATTGCTTCCCCCTACTTATACCTCCCGAGGAGATCACGAATGTAAAATTAGAGAGATTCGAGCGCGCACAGAGGCTTTCCGGCAGTCGTTCTTCCCGCGAACCAAACGCGACTGGAACAGGAAAGGGAGGTAATGACAGTGGCACGTAAAGTGCCCTTCGCCACACATCATTGGGTGGCTTGCGGAGTATAAATGTAGATGTAGATGTAGATGTAGAACTGTTGAGCAACTGATCGCCCGATGGTCCAACCGGCTACCAAGAATCTCCGCAACGACCGTTCAGCGAATGATGCTGCGTCCGAGCCTCCGCTGAAGGCGCATGGTTGATGCACCCATGATTACTGCTGCCCATCGGCAATGAATGCTGGAATTTGGGCACCAATAGTGCACATGAATGTCCTCCGAGTGGCGACAGGTGGCCTTTTCAGATGAATCACTTTTTATGCTCCATCGGACAGAAGGCGGCTGGCGTGAACGGCGAGAAAAGTTTGAAAGCAAACACCTCGCAACAATTTTCCGACGGATCCAGGCAGGACGGGATTCCCTGTGTGATTTAGTCATTCTGGAACGCACAATGGATCAACACAAGTATGTGTCTATCCTTGGGGACCACTACATGCAATTTGTTTTACTTCGGCACGATGGCCTCTACGGACCGGACAAAGCAACCTGTCACACAGCTCGTAGTGTACATGCGTGATTCTAAGAGCACGAGGATGCGTTTACCGCACTTCGCAGCTCACCTCACTCCCCAGATTTAAACCCAATCGGGAATCTGTGGGACCATCTCTATCGGGCTGCTCACGCCATCGCTCCTCACATGAGAGCCCTAGCGCAGCTGGCCACAGCACTGGAGTCTGAATGGCTCCACGTCCCTGCCAGAACCCTCAAGAACCTCACTGACTCTCTTCCTGCACTTCTAGCAGCGGTCCGCTCTGCGAAAGGTGGTTATTCAGGCTATTGGCAGGTTGTCACATTAACGTGACCGAAAGTGTATTTAGAGCAGCTGAAGAAAACGATAGGATTGATTAAAAAACGAATAAACACAAATATAAAGTTAGTCTGGAGTGCTTTTGTTGAACTAGATAGGGTTTTTGAAGCCCTAAAGTTTCGATATGTTTGAAACTGAAAGATTACACAATTAGTGATGACTTCCCGCAGTGACATATGTATTTATAAAGTGCGTAATATTACAAATCCTTGAACACTTCACAGCTGCAATGGAGAGAGGCACGTTGCGAGCTGCTAAAAGAGGTGGGGAAGCAATGGAATTGGCTCTATGATAGACGGAATAACGAGTCAGCCGGCCGGTGGCGCCGAGCGGATCAAGGTGCTTCAGTCAGGTTCGAATCCTACCTCGGGCATGAATGCGTGTGATGTCCTTAGGTTAGTTAGGTTTAAGGAGTTCTAGGGGACTGATGACCTCAGATGTTAAGTCCCATAGTGCTCCGAGCCATTTGAACAACGAGTCAAAGAGTTAAGTGAAGGTCGATACGACATCAAATAGAAACGGGGAAGGCGGCATTAGATAAAGTGAATGTTCAATATTGCTAGATATGCCTGCAGACCTTAACGCGTAGAAAAGTATAGTGAATACTTTTACGTCGCAGGGGCTATAGAAATTTTTGTAAAAAAAAGTCGCAGCTCACCGCCAAGAGCTCATAATAAATAGTTCTTAATTCCATCAGATTGTGTCCTCACACCATCGTCAAATTATCGAAACGCCCTCTGAACGAAATTAAACATTATCACTGTTCGTAAAAGCTCAAATGCAAATTAGTAAATTGGTCTTACAAACTTGCTACACCACGAAGATGACGTGCTACAGACGCGAAATTTAACCGACACGAAGAAGATGCTGTGATATGCAAATGATTAGCTTTTCAGATCATTCACACAAGGTTGGCGCTGGTGGTGACACCTACAACGCGCTGACATGAGCAAAGTTTCCAATCGATTTCTCATACACAAACAGCAGTTGACCAGTGTTCACTGGTGAAACGTTGTTATGATGCCTCGTGTAAGGAGGAGAAATGCGTACCATCACGTTTCCGACTTTGATAAAGGTCGAGATCTAATGACTATTAGCAGAATATGGAATCGGTGGGTTCAGGAGGGTAATACGGAACTCCGTGCTGGATCCCAACGGCCTCGTATCACTAGCAGTCGAGATGACAGGCATCGTATCCGCATAGCTGTAACGGATCGTGCAGCAACGTCTCGATCCCTGAGTCAACAGATGGGGACGTTTGCAAGACAACAACCATCTGCACGAACAGTTCGACGACGTTTGCAGCAGCGTGGACTATCAGCTCGGTTACCCTTGACGCTGCATCACAAACAGGAGCGCCTGCGATGGTGTACTCAACGACGTACCTGTGTGCACGAATGGCAAAACGTCATTTTTTCGGATGAATCCATGTTCTGGTTACAGCATCGTGATGGTCGCATCCGTGTTTGGCGACATGGGGGTTGAACGCACATTGGAAGCGTGTATTCGTCATCGCTATACTGGTGTATCACCCGGCATGTTGGTATGGGGTGCCATTGGTTACACGTCTCCGTCACCTCTTGTTCGAATTGACAGCACGTTTCAGATGTGTTACGACCCGTGGATCTACCCTTCAATTGATCCCTGCGAAACCCTACATTTCAGCAGTATAATGCACGACCGCATGTTACAGGTCCTGAGCAGGCCTTTCTGGATACAGAAAATGTTCGACTGCTGCCCTGGCTAGCACATTCTCCAGATCTCACACCAATTGAAAACGTCTGGTGGCCGAGCAACTGGCTCATCACAATACGCCATTCGCTACTCTTGATGAACTGTGGTATCGTGTTGAAGCTGCATGGGCAGCTGTACCTGTACACGCTATCCAAGCTCTGCTTGACCCAATGCCCAGGCGTATCAATACCGTTATTACGGCCAGAGGTGGATGTTCTGGGTACTGATTTCTCAGGATCTATGCACCCAAATTACGTGAAAATGTAATCACATGTCAGTTCTAGTATACTACATCTGTCCAATGAATACCCGTTTATCATCTGCATCTCTTCTTGGTGCAGTAATTTTAATGGGCAGTAGTGTTGTATTTTCATACCTCAAGTATGACAGACTCAGGATCACCAAGCTACAGCTGCAGCGCTCTCAATTTAATGTCTTTAAATGATTGAACAAACTATTAGCTCAGGTTTCTCAAACTATACAAATTGTAGTTGCAAAACATAAGTGCTGGTAAACCTCCAGCTTCAATTGCCATTTTAGTAATCTCCGAGGTTTATATCCAAAGTTAAAGTGCTCTTCGCGCAGCTAATGGTTAATAACACTGTTCTAAGGTAGTACATTGTCATGCTTGTCTGAATGACGCGTGTGTAATAAATAGTTAATGCAAATACCGACGTTCCATAATTGCATGGGAGACATGTGCTGTAAAAGAACGGAGATCAGTAGAGGTTGCAACACGCACCTTCTGAAGGAGGGAAATGTCAACGTCCACAACATACAGCATGTCATGTCAGTTTGTGGCGTGCGTGAACGGTATTGACATGGCCCATGACTATGCGGTAAGTCTGGAAAGCTGCCATCAGCGGGAAGATGGGCGATTCAAACACCGGGGTAGCAGAAAGAGCTCCCAGTAAGGCCCCCACGGAATGGCACGTCATTGTGAAGGGGAGGAATCCCACCACACCAACGGAGATCCACTACACTGTACACATCAAGTACGTCCAAACTCAGCATCAGGGTCGTCCGCCCAGGAGACAGACGTCTCACCAGGCAGAGATGTGCCCCAAGTATCGTCAGACACAGAAAAGGAACCAACCGCATAAGACGCATATGGGGGCAGGTCGTTGTCCGTAAGTGGGGAAAGACGTCACGTATTTAGGTACCAGAGCGTCCAGGACAGCGCATCGTCAGTAGGAGGGTGTCATCCTGTGCACATATCCGGTGGAGGCAGTGATCAGAATGGGTACAGCGTTGTCTCTTCCGTGTCCTCGGCGGCCGTTGTTTCCTAACGTGTTTTTCCGAGACGCCCAGACGGTAGAAAAGCGGAGGTCGGTACGGCTCCATGATCAACAACCATGGGGTCGGGACGGACGTCCATTGGTGCTGTCTTCGGCGGCAGTGTAAGTGTGACAGGCAAAACGTTCATCGCGTGGTCAAGAGGAGTCGACATCGGTGCCAACTGATTCAGAGTGGATGCAGCAAGCAGCCCTGCCGCAGACGCATAACATAGAGGTAACACAGTTGGCACTGCAGGAAGAGCGACATATCCGATGGGCGTCTAAACCATTCTACGTCGGAGACATTCATAACGGACATGGCATTCCTTGGCCACAACCTTGACTAGTGCGAGGCTGGCCATTCTACAAGACGACGCCTCTGCAGCTGGCCATTACCAAGTATAAAGGCACGTTCTCCGTCATTGCAGTTTTTATTTATTGACACCACTGAGAACATGGTATGTTTTGAACGTCTTCCACGTTTCAGTAATGTGACTGACGACGTTTCCATATGGTTTAAGGGCGTCCATGACAATGTCCCCTTCATCTCAAACGGGAGTTCAAAAACGTACAACGTTGGGAGGCCAAAACCAGCATGATCAACCACGACAGATCCTATACTGTCGTCAGAGTAACGGAAAGTGTGATCGTTACCATAGCGCCTCACAAGGTGGGGGCACAACTCTTCAATCGCCAGCAATATGTGCACAGTAGCACAAAGGAAAAATGAATTCCAAGAACATCTTGTGGCGGGAGATGCATTTCGTCCCGTATATACCGTTCAACTTCATACGCTCCCGGTAGTTCATAATCCAAAGGAAACGTTAATTTAATCGTAGCTTGGCGATAGGAAAATGCTATGATGGGCGGTGAATTTCGGACACGGAAACAAGCCGCTACGCGGAAGTAAGCAAACGCGCACTCGCTCGCAAGCACCACAACAGGTGAGCCGCAAACAAGGTGTGATCGCCTCAGCACTGCCGAAAGCAGATTGCTTACTCAGTGAGCTACGGTGGTTCAAAAATGGCTCTGAGCACTATGGGACTTAACATCTGTGGTCATCAGTACCCTAGAACTTAGAACTACTTAAACCCAACTAACCTAAGGACATCACACACATCCATGCCAGAGGCAGGATTGGAACCTGCGACCGTAGCAGTCGCGCGGTTCCGGACTGAGCGCCTAGAACCGCTAGACCACCGCGGCCGGCAGCTACGGTGGCTGGTACGGTACTGCCCCGTGATACACGTTCCTCTGTACATTCCAATGCGCTGCACGATGTGACATTGTTGCAAGCTACTCGTTTGCGCACATGTGTTTTCAAAATGCACCCCGTCTGATTTCTCTACCTACACTTTTATCTTGAATCTGGATGAGGATGCCGATCTCCACGTGCGGGAGTTTTTTCTACACTTCAAAACAGTACCTAAATTATGAAGATCAGTTGTTTAAATCATTAACCAGAATCATTTTCCTGAATCTTGCCAACGAGGAACAGTGTCTGACTTGAAAAATTTGTGGACGACCTTTATTGTTTGAAAAAAAATTAAGTTTTTCGACGCTTAACATTTTCATATTATACCCCCTTTTTGTTCAGTGGGAGTCATCCGTCCCCTCCCTCCTTCCCCACTCCACTGCCCCCTCTATGTCATCGGAACACTACATTAAACTAGACGTACCCCTTGAATTTTGCAGTGAGCCGTCTCTGGAGTGTCGAAACAAGTAAAGATGTACAATTTATTCATTTGGAATGAAATGAAATGACTAAACGTTATAAATATTATCGTCTTCCATTATTATTATTATTTGCAATGTAACAAAACCACTAATTTTGAGAATTATGGCGGGCTGGAGTAGCCGTGCGGTTCTAGGCGCTACAGTCTGGAACTGAGCGACCGCTACGGTCGCAGGTTCGAATCCTACCTCGGACATGGATGTGTGTGATGTCCTTATGTTAGTTAGGTTTAATTAGTTCAAGTTCTAGGCGACTGATGACCTCAGAAGTAAAGTCGCATAGTGCTCAGAGCCATTTGAACCATTTTTGAGAATTGTGAAAACAGTCCTCAGCAGAGCAAAAAGTTCTTTAACGCTTTCATGAACTCCATAATACATTTAATACGATGTGGCACGTGTTGAGACATTTCTGTACCAATGTTAACTGCTTTATGTTTCTATAGAATTTGTTCTTAATGCCAGTTTAGGTTCATGCTTTCCCCTATTTTCGAGAAAAAATACATAAATAATAGATGTAAAGCTGTTGTCAGACTAACAAGCTTTTTGACATAGTCTCTGCAAGATCTAGACCTACTTTTGTTCCCAAAATACTGTTGGTAATGTTACTAACATTTTATCTCTATTTGTATGAAGTGACTTCACAACAGAATAGTTTATAGGGGGAAACAGCACGGTGAAAAAATCAGTCACGTTTGGTATCTAAGGTAATATCTAGTTATATGCACCAAGTGAATAACACAAGAACGCCCGTTAGCCTGGAATCCCGCATGCAGCACCAATATCACTACTAATCGTGTAAGACAGAGATTTGCTGCTGGTGATGATGATGATGACCGTTACGTTAGGCCCCTGAACAGCGGGTTAATTAGTGCAAATATATTCTATAGAGCCACCGGCTTAGAGCGCAGTAAACTCCGGCGCAACTGTGTACCTAGGAAGTTGCAAATCCCTGAACAACAGGGCTTAGTAGTGTTATACTCCAGAACTTCCGAGATAAACACAACATATCTCGCGTGTTGACGTAGTTACGACGTGTTCTTGCCAGTCCCCCGTCACGTACCTCCGCAGAGTGTTTTACTGTCTGCCAACTCTCACTGCACTGGTATCTGAAAGGTTGTAATACACAACTTTGGAAAGAAAGGCTGTTTTAGGTTGCTTTAGTGGGCTTAGCAGTGATAGCAGCAGATTTATTTCGTGTAACGGTGTAGCTGAAACGACCGATAAAATATACTGATGTGACAAAAGTCGTGGGATAGTGTTATGCACATATACAGATGGCGGTAGTATAGCGTACACGAGGTATAAAAGAGGAGTGCATTGATAAAGCTGTCATTTGTACTCAGGTGATTCATGTGAAAAGGTTCCGACGTGAATATGGCGCACGAAGGGAGTTAACAGACTTTGAACGCGGAATGGGAGTTAGAGATAGACGCATGGGACATTCTGTTTCGAACATCGTTAATGAATTCGATATGCTGAATTCAAGAGTGTCAAGAGTGCGCCGAGAATACCAAATTTTAGGCATTGCCTCTCACTACGGACAACGCAGAGGCCGACGATCTTCACTTAACGACCGAGAGCAGCGGCGTTCGCGTACAGTTGTCAGTACTAGCAGACAACCAACACTGCGAGAAATAGTCGCAGAAATCAATTTTGGTCGTACGACGAACCTGTCCATTAGGACAGTCCGAAGAAATTTGGTGTTAATGGGCTACAGCAGCAGACGACCGACACGAGTGCATTTGCTAACAGTACGATATCGCCTGCATCACCCCTCCTGGGTTTGTGACAATATCGGTTGGAGCCTAGAAAACTGGAAAGAGTCTGGAGAAGAGTCTCGATTTCAGTTGGTAAGAACTGACGCTAGGGTTCAAGTGTGGCAAAGCCCCGCGTTCAAGCCACTGACCCAGGTTATCACCAAGGCACTGTATGAGATGGTGGTGGCTTCATAATGGTGAGGGCTGTGTTTACATGCACTGGACTGGGTCCTCTGGTCAAACTGAACAAATCATTGGCCAGAAATGGTTATGTTCGGCTACTTGAAAACCATTTGCAGCCATTCATGGCCTTTATGCTCCCAAACAACGATGGAATTTTTATGGATCACAATGCGCCATTACACTGGGCCACAATTATTTTCATTAGTTTGAAGAACATTCTGGACGATTCTAGTGAATGGTTTGGCCACCCAGATAGCCGGACAAGAGTCCCATCGAAAATTTATGTGAGATAATCGAGGGGTCAGTTCGTGGAAAAAATCCTGCAGTGGCAACACTTTAAACTATGGACTGCTAGAGAGTTAGCATGGCTCAGTATGTATGTAGGGGACTTCCAACGACTTGTTCATACCAAGTCGTCGGGTTGTTCCACTATTCCGGGAAAAAGGAGGTTCGACACGACATTACAAGGTATCCCATGACTTTTATCACCTCAGTGTAACCCACAAAACTTAACAGTTGTGTCGATTCACAGAACTTGTACAGCAAAACACAGAATTGAAAAATGATAACAAAACAGGAGTTCTCGAATAGCGAAAGGCCTTTGTAATATGCATAATTCCTGCAGAAAAATACCGGACAAGCCTTTCAATGACAGCCTATGTTGCAGAGCATTGTACGATAGCAATGTACGAGGTAGTTATCCCGAGTTCCCGAAACGTGTTAATTAAAATATTATGTCTTACGTGGATCTTATTTTACACCATCACCTTCTAAGAAGTCCTTCACCGTACGAAAAACTCTCCAACTTGACTTTTATCTCAGTTCGTCCAACACCATGTCGGTTCAGCGTATGCACCATTTAAAAATTCAATTAGGAATTACAGAAATTTCCGTAAATGGGCGTGAAATTTATAGATCAGCAGATATCCCATAACACGGTGACGGTCTCGTAATAGCTGTTGAAACACAAATTATCAACATCTGCCACATTCAAGCATTAGGCTAGCTGCCTGTTACGTCTTCAAAAGTTGAGCCCAACTCATATGGACCTACCAGAGTTTCAGTCTGTCTGACTGTATCTCAAAATACAGTATGTCTCGTCAGTCTTCCTTATGGCATTATGCTCGCATGCTCTTTCCACATGTTTCTACATTTCTCTATTACGTTGTTTTCCCTTCAATATTCAGTTCTCTAATTTTTTTCATTCCTAATCCGGTCTTGGTGTTAGGAGCCTTTCACCACTCTTGGAAATCTCATTTCACCTGCCTGTATTTTACTCTCAGCTCACTCATGTACATCATTTTTGCTTCCTTTCTAACTTGGACTTTCCACGTTCTGTTAATACCGCCATTTATATACTGAAACTGGTGAAGTTTATTACCTCTATCTCTGTTATGCTGGCAACTAATTTCATTTCCAAATCAATTAAAACTGTTAACTTACTCTATTATTCATAAGAAATTTTATTTGATTAGTTCAACTCCTTTAAATGTCATTACCTCGGTTTTCATTACTTGAGATATCCATATTGTATTCTTTCCACAGCAGGCCCAACTTGTGTGTGGTACATTGCAGTTTCTTTTAAGCGTCAAATACAACAAACTGATCGTCTGCAGAAAGTCAACTGTTTATGGTTCCATATTGTGAGTCTGTAATCCAGGATGTACTTCTTGTTTCCATCTTTTTCAGATGTCGTCACTGTGTATATTAAATAATGTCAGTGATAAACTCAACCGTTATATGACACCCTGGTCTATGTGTGAAGTTCTTGTAGCTGTTTTAATCATTATTTAAGTACCTGTGTACATAACTTCTAGAACTTTTTGATGTCTTTTCGATAACTACGTTTCCTTTCCTGAAATCATTGCGTTGTTCTGGAAGAAGTATTTTTACTTACAGCTCGCAGTCTGTTGCAAATCATTCTAAAATACAACTTATAGGATGTGTCTATCGAAATTATCACTCCGTAATTGATACAATTATTCCATTTTTCTTTTTAAAAAGAGGGATGACAATGGCACTCCTCCATACACTTTGTGTATGCCCAGTCATAAACAAAAAAATCGTCTGTTAATCTCCTACAATGTGCGCCTCGGGGTTATTGAATGAGAGGAAGTATAAATGCGTTGGTTAACTCTACAACACACAAATATTTTTTATAATAAATATTATTCACTAATTATTCGCAGAAAAGTTTTAGCGATGCTGCAGTGCTAGCCAGATAGTCGACAATAATATGTTTACCGTATTCTGATGCTGTAATTGCGGCGTTATTGTATTCCTTAAACGATCGGTGGACCTGTTGCTTTGGCATTTATTGCTGTGAATAATAAAGAGACGTGAGTGCAGTTCAAATAAGCGAGAGGCAAATACAGAAACATTCAAATGTGTTTGTAACGATGCAAAATATTTACTATTTAATGAAGCCGCGTAGTTTGTAGGTGACGGATCTTTCAGTTATCGTACAACGCATTAATTGCGCTTTTGTCTGAACAGTAAACACATTTACTCGCTTTCGATAAATTTAAATGGCAAAAATTATGAAATGGTGGCAAGTCAGGAGGAATTAATTTTGTGAAGTGATTCGAAACGGACGTCACACTCTCGCTTGGAGTATTAAATTGAGGCCAGGAATTACAGGTTGTAATCTTCGATACAGGAGAATATTTAATACCTTTGAAATTAAGCAGAGGTGTACAGTCGAGTAAAAAGAGAATATTGAATTATAGCTACATATTCAGTTCCAACAGCAAATAATGGTGGTGTGTCAGTACACGTCAAGAGATCATTACCGTAAACTGGAATGGGAACACCCTTTGACGGAAAGAGTACTGACAGATGTGGGCACATAATGAAGATAAATGTATCCGCAGTTGCTGAGAAATTCCGCAATAGTTTTAAAGACGTCACAGTCTACTTCCTCAAACGTAACCCAAAATTTGTGGGTAGGTGTATTAGCGTCTTAGATCAGAAATGATTTCATTGGAGACTACAAGCACGCAATGAACGCACCTCAGCAGGAATGGTCGGCTGGTGATGGGAAAACTGAAAGTAAGCTAGCCTGGGTGAAAGACTCTAGGCTTTTCAGTCGGGTGACAGCTTTACATACTGCGAAGTTCCGACGTGTCATACTCGTCATCTTCTGACTATTTCGAGATACTGCGAATATCCCGTTATTTATACTGGCAGTGCGCACCTTATACCCGGTTGCAGGCGGGGAGGCTGGAGCTGGGGACGCAGTGGAGGTTTGGTGGGTAGGACGGTGGCTGCGCTCGAACATCTGCATGGGCATCCCGGATACGCCTTGAATGCTGGGCGCCCTCTCATAGAATCGCCGGTAACACCAGATTCGTGCCAAAATAGATTGGTAACCTAGGTTCCAATCGACAAGAATGTCGTGGATACCATTTCAACGAATTTCTTACTACCCCAGTAGCAATTGTTCCCGATATAAACTAACCTGACTTTAATCAATACAGCGAGCACCACATTTTTATGTATTTATTCAAGTGACAGTCATACCACATATCGTGCAAATACTTAATTTGGCTAACAAAGCTAGAAGACTCGCCTATTTGAAGAAACTGAAATCTATTCTCGAAAATGTGCATCTCCAAATGACAAATTAATGACCAGAGTTACCCAACAATATGTTTCTAAGAAACTTCCTTAGCTTACTTATACAGCCTCACACCGATCACAGTCCTGAGAAAACATAATATGAACAATAAATTAAACACCACATATTTTTGTACATGAAATGTATTCACAGTTGCGAACATGGACAACCATCATCTTTGTAATGGAAAGACGACAAGGGAAATTTGTGCCGGACAGCGACTTGAACCTGGATTTCCCGCTTATTGCGAGAAGTCATCTCACCTTTTTTAGGAGGGGGGGGGGGTCTCCTTTCTCCCCTTACAGCTTCGCCATTGTCTCACCTGTGTTGCCTTCATCGGCTAGCTTCTAAGCTTCAGTTACAAGTAAATCATTACGTTTTAATTGGAAAAAAGGACGGAAGTTCATTATGAAGAAAGAAAAATAAACATTTTCTCCATATTTGTGATGCGAGTAGATTAACGAAGTATGTAGTATTTGCTATCTTCTGTTAAGCAATTTATGAAAGCAAATTTCTTTTTGATATTTGGTCTTTTCAAATTAGTATCAGCAAAACTAAACGATACACAAATAATTATCACTTCATTGCTGAAGGAAAGTTCCTGGACAGAAAAGAAATATAAGAACACAAAACTCGAAATAAAACTGCCTCCTGCGTTGCTGAAAGCGTGCAATAATTTCTTAAAGATTCGAATAGAACTGAAGTCTCTGGAAGCAACTAGGGTTCGTACGATCAGAGTAGTGTCACGATCTACTACCGGAATTACTTGACTTCAATTAGTTAATCTTTGGTTATGATGTTCAGCATATTTCGAATAATCTCCTCTAGTCATGATGTTGGCCGGTTTTAAGGTGTTCATTTCCGAGATATGGGTAACAATCTATTAAAGTAGCATGTCTGGTCTGCGTGATTAACGATGCTGTGTGGCCCATGATCCACGTTGCAACGTGGTTTTTTTCTCTTGGACATCTCAGTTTTTGTTGTTGAAGGATCTCCAAAAGGTCTACACTATTGGGCGTCGTACTGTCTATCACCGGCAATCTGTGACGTAGATATGCTGCAATATCCTCTGCATGTCCACACGTGAACCTATGAAGTAGTGTGTCTGCTCTCCCGCTTGCGTCACAGTTGGGCGTCGGATTATGGTTCATCTTATGTAGCTTCTCATTCGTTGCTATTTTATCAATTACTGTTAAGTACCAATCGGCTATGGCGTGTGATGGTAACATGTTGCTGTGCACATTTCGCCAAACTATACTCCATTTGGTATGTTGATCTTTCTCTTTGATATGATTTCTGTGGTTTTTTGTCGTGAGAAGTTCATAAAGTTTCCAATTGGTCAGACTTCCAGTGTCGAATGTAGCTGATTCCCATGTAGTAAAGTCGCACATGTCGGTGATATCAATTGAAGGGCTTATTTCAATAGTGGTATAAGTCCATTACCTCCACTATTATGTCTATAATGCTTCTGAAATTAATGAGCCAAACAAACAGAAAGAAAGGTTCATCTCTAGCAAGAAGCCACATGCTTGAATATTTCTGGTATCTCAACTGCAGATTTTTCAGCGCTGATTTAACTTGAGGACTCTGTACCTCAATATGAACAAAAATGGACTTGAACCACTATTGAAATCAACCCTTCAATTGGTTAGTGAATGCTATGGGTCCTCCATCGCTTGATCAGCTTTGCGATGATATTGTTCTTCCGGTTACGAACTTCCTTCCTAACGCGATTTAGAAGCAGCGTTACACATTTTTTTGTGTATCTTAATGAGCTGAAGACCACATTTGGACGTGGGAAAAGTTAATGTATCAGACTGAACTTTGAAAATGTGATCTCTAAAAAGAAACCAGCATATCGCTTGCTGGAAGAATTGGCGCCATATAATTCATGTCACTCGTAATAGCAGTTTGTATAGTCTTAACTTCCTGTAATAAGTTCAAATCACGGTCGGAGGGAAATATCTAAGCAACACGTAATTTATTAAGCATTTGTCACCAATTATTCGACAGGAATAATCTGTATGGGATGGCCTCAAAGGTAACACCGAGAGTTTTGTGACAATCGTTTTCTGTGCTGCAGTGTCTCCGATACCGCGTCCTGTTGGCAAGGCTGTGATTTTGGTACTGTTTAATATTGCTCCTGAAAGAAACGTTAACGACTCTAAAAGCGTTTCTGCTGACATACGATGTTGTGATGATGCCATATTACGCATATATCGTCTGCATATGCAATGCATGGGAGAGTAACAGAATCTATGCTAAGCCCCATATCGTTGTGCACTAAGTTGTTCGGTACCGGTTCCGTTGAAATGGCGTATAATATCATTGTTAGTGGACATCCTTGTCGGATGGACTGCCCAATTGCAACTCCTTTTGTAAAACGGCCGTTAATGAAAATTTAGGAAGAGACGTTTGTAGTGAGTTTTCGAATTAATTCCATGAAATGAAATCCAAACCCTAGTTTCGCCATATTTTTAAAGAGGAATTTATGACGTACACAATCATACGTCTTCTCAAAATCTAGATAGATCTTGGCACCACGTCCTTTATTTTCAGCATATGAACAGATGATGTCCCTCAAGTCATAGGCAGCTGAGATTGCATGTATTGCGCTTCACTGTATTAGTAACTGCCTAAAACCTTGGGTTTAACTATTTACGTCCGTAGCTTAATCGACCTGGCAATAATTTTGAAATCGGCATTCATTAGTGTTATGGGCCGCATGTTTTCTTTCTCCTGCTGTTACCTTTTTTCGGCAAGGGCTATATGATATCTTCCTTGAATGCCTCGGGTATGACTTCCAGGTGCCAGATTGCTTCGCTATCTCGAGGAGTGTCGGGCCGAGGAGGTTCCAGTAGCCCTGGTAAAACTTAGCTCTGAACCCGTCGGGTCCTTGTGATTCTTTGCACTGTGGACCGCTGGTTTGATTTCGTCCTCTGTGAAAACACATGGCAAATCTGCAGTATCCTTGTGTGACAAGCGGCAACTCAAGGTCATAAGAAAATTGTCGTAAGACTCTCTGTAAACCGGTTGCGTCTTGTAATGTTGACTATAATAGTTGTAAACGTCGGATAGGATGTTACTCTCTTCATTATGGCACTCTGAGCGTCATCAACGACGGCTTCAATCAACATCTCTCTATATCGTGTTGTCGTTCTCAAAATATGGTACAGACAGGTTTGATTCTTCTGCGGCAGCGTCTTTTGGGAGGCCACGCACGATGATTCTTTACATTCGTTTACGTTTAATCGCCATTATTTTCGCCTTATATCGTTTGATGTGAACATCGGTATCGCGACAAGGATTGTTAGTTTGACTACACAGTTCTCTCAAACAGCGGTAATAAAGTTTAATATTTTGTTTCTGTCAAAAAGTTACTGTCGTCATGATGGCGATGCGTAATTTAGGCTTGGCGCACTGAATCTGTCAATGTAGAACGGTAGCGTAACGACGTCGGTGGCGCTGGAGTTGTTACCACACTGGTTTCACTTCCTCATTAAGTTGCGCATCTCGCACAAGACTGACACTGAGTTTCCAGTAACCTCGCCGCGGTAAATTAGCTGACGCTGTAGATTAAGGTAACACTAATGCGTGCAGTGGTCGGAGATGTTGACAGGAGCTGAGTGACAGTCCACAGTGTATCACCGAGCTGTATGATACGCACAGATCCTATCCACACGACTGGCAGAGTGACTGCTTACGAAGGTGTGCGCTACTCGATCACCGTGCAGGTTTTCCCACGTGTTGTGAAGACGAATGCCGTGAATTAAATGTTCAGGTTCTACACTTCTGTTAGGAGTTTGTTCTCTGTCTTTAAGCACGCAATTGAAGTAACCACCGAAAGTAAGATGTGCATGATAACCTCTAAGAAGCATGGGAACCACATTTTTATAAAAATTCGAACGTTCTCTCTTATGGCTGCTAACTGAGGGCCATATACATTTACAATCTGTACAACATTCACTAGAAGAGAAATGCCACAACTACTAGGCAGCCGCTGCACGTCCGTAAAGGGCATACCGTGGCGAAAAAGGGTGGCGTCTTGCATATTTATGTTATACACACATAATAAGAGGTTTTTCACCACCCAGCTTCCCAGAATTCCTGAAGATACACGTTGACTGTGGATATTTGTGTCATAGACACAGTACCTTTGACTGTTCAGAGATGTAACTAAACGCCCTAAAAGATGTAAACAAACATGCGTGAGTAGCACCTATTAGACGGAGAGGATCCGACAGTCACTCAGTTCCAGTCATTTCACCACGAAGGAGGTACACGGCTCATGTTGTCTGAAATTCCACCATGCCTAGGCTGTCAATACAGCGGTTAGATCGCCTCCGATTTGTTACTTTGCGCCAGAAAGGGTTCTCAAAAAGAGAAGTGTCCAGGCGTCTCTGAGTCAACCAAATCGATGCTGTTCGGACATGGAGGAGACACAGAGAGACAGGAACTGTTGATGACATGCCTCGCACAGGCCGCCCAAGGGCTACTACTGCAGTGGATGACCGCTACCTACGAATTATGGCTCGGAGGATCCCTGACAGCAACGCTACCATGCTGAATAATGCTTTTCCTGCAGCCACAGGACATCGTGTTACGACTCAAACTGTGCGCATTAGGCTGCATAATGCGCAACTTCATTCCCGACGTCCATGTGGGGGTACACCTTTGCAACCACGAAACCATGCCGTGCGGTACAGATGGGCCCAACAGCATGCCGAATGGACCGCTAAGGATTGGCATCACATTCCCTTCCCTGATGAGTGTCACATATGCCTTCAACCAGACAATCGTCGGAGACGTGTTTGGATGCAACCCGGTCAGGCTGAACGCATTAGACACACGTTCCAGCAAGTACAGCTAGATGGAGGTTCCCTGCTGTTTTGGGGTAGAATTACGTGGGGCCGACGAACGCCGCTGGTGGTCATGGAAGGAGCCGCAACGGCTGTACGATAGGTAAAAGCTATACTCCGACCGATAGTGCAACTATATCGGCAGCATATTACCGAGGCATGCGTCTTCATGGACGGCAATTCGCGCCCCCACCATGTACATCTTGTGAATTACTTCCTTCAGGATAACGACATCGCTCGACTAGAGTGGCCAGCATGTTCTACAGACATGAACCCTATCGAACATGCCTGGGATAGATGGAAAAGGCCTGTTTATGGACTTCGTGACCCACCAACCGCTCTGAGGAATTTACGTCGAATCGCCGTTGAGGAGTGGAACAACCTGCACCAACAGTGTCTTGATGAACTTGTGAATAGTATGCCACGACGAATATAGGCATGCATTAATGTATGAGGACGTGCTACTGGCTATTAGATGTACCGGTGTGTACAGCAATCTAGACCACCAGGTCTGAAGGTATCGCTGTATGGTGGTACAACATTTAATGTCTGGTTTCCGTGAGCAATAAAAAGGGCGGAAATGATGTTTATGTTGATCTCTATTCCAATTTAATAAATAAGTTCCGGAACTCTCGGAACCGAGGGGATGCAAAACTTTTTTGATGTGTGTAATAAATACATAACCGGGCACTTCTAAGACAGTGACTACCTCCTGCAGCTTGACAGTGTCAGCGCAGGTGCCATACAAGAAATCTACTAGCGAATGGTGCCTCGCCGCACTTTGAATTCTATTTACGCTAAGTGAAGCAATACACTGAAGAGCCGAAGAACCTGTCTAATATCGTGTAGGGGCCCCACGGAGCAGTGCCGCAACATGACGTGGCATGGACTCGACTAATGTCTGATGTAGTGCTGGAGGGAATTGACGCCATGAATCCTGCCGGGCTGCCCCTAAATCCGTAACAGCATCTTGTAATACAGCCCAGATATGCTCAATAATGTTAATTCCTGGGGAGATTGGTGGGCATCGGAAGTGTTTAAATTGAGAAGAGTGTTCCAGGAGCCACTCGGAAGCAATTCTGGACGTGTGGGGTGTCGCATTGTCCTGCTGGAATTGACCAAGTCCGTCAGAATGCACAGTGGACATGAGTGGATGCAGGTGATTAGACAGGATGCTTTCCTAGGTGCCACCTCTCAGAGTCGTATCTATACGTATCAAGGGTCCCATACACTGCAACTGCACGCGCTCCGCACCACTATAAAGCCTCCACCAGCTTGAGCAGTCCCCTGCTGACATGCACCCTGACACTTATTGATAGCCCAGCACTGAAATCTGCAGAAATTTGCGGGAGGGTCGCTCTTCCATCACGCTGAACGACTCTCTTCAGTTATCGTTGGTCCCGTTCTTGCAGGATCTTTTTCTGGCCGGATTCCTGACATTCATGGTACACTCGTGAAATGGTCGTACGAGAAAATCCCCACTTCATCGCCATCTCGTAGATGCTGTGTCCCATCGCTCGTGTGCTGACTCTAACACCACTTTCAAACTCACTTAAATCTTGAAACTTCCTGGCAGATTAAAACTGTGTGCCCGACCGAGACTCGAACTCGGGACCTTTGCCTTTCGCGGGAAAGTGCTCTACCAACTGAGCTACCGAAGCACGACTCACGACCGGTACTGACAGCTGTACTTCTGCCAGTATCCGTCTCCTACCTTCCAGACTTTACAGATGCTCTTCTGCGAAACATGCAGAAATAGCACTCCTGAAAGAAAGGATACTGTGGAGACATGGCTTAGCCACAGCCTGGGGGATGTTTCCAGAATGAGATTTTCACTCTGCAGCGGAGTGTGCGCTGATATGAAACTTCCTGGCAGATTAAAACTGTGTGCCCGACCGAGACTCGAAGTTTCATATCAGCGCACACTCCGCTGCAGAGTGAAAATCTCATTCTGGAAACAGTGATAATGTTTAATTTCGTTCAGAGGGCGTTTCGATAATTTGACGATGGTGTGAGGACACAATCTGATGGAATTAAGAACTATTTATTATGAGCTCTTGGCGGTGAGCTGTGACATTTTTTACAAAAATTTCTATTGCCCCTGCGACGTAAAAGTATTCACCATACTCTTCTACGCGTTAAGGTCTGCAGGCATATCTAGCAATATTGAACATTCACTTTATCTAATACCGCCTTCCCCGTTTCTATTTGATGTCGTATCGACCTTCACTTATCTCTTTGACTCGTTGTTCAAATGGCTCGGAGCACTATGGGACTTAACATCTGAGGTCATCAGTCCCCTAGAACTACTTAAACCTAACTAACCTAAGGACATCACACGCATTCATGCCCGAGGTAGAATTCGAACCTGACTGAAGCACCTTGAACCGCTCGGCGCCACCGGTCGGCTGACTCGTTATTCCGTCTATCATAGAGCCAATTCCATTGCTTCCCCACCTCTTTTAGCATCGTAGCAGCAGTAACCGATCTAACAACTGCGCCGGACACTTGTTGTCTTACATGGGCGTTGCCGACCGCAGCGTCGTATTCTACCAACGTATATCTTCGTTTGAATACGCATGCCTATATCAGTTTCTTTGTCGCTTCAATGTATTATGGGTTTTGATATCGTACGTGCTGTCACGTAGAACGATTAGATGTGAGTGTTCGGCTCACCCTTCCCGACGTCTCCACAGAAAGTTCGTCTGTAACGCCTGGAGTATAAAGCGAAATGTCAAAAACCATTGCGTGTGGGGTGAAGTGTAGAGAGTTGTTTTGCAGTAGACATGCTACAGGGCAGCTACTGCTGCATCTCCTCATCCTGCCGCCACCACGGCCAGTGGCTGACTAAGTGACGTGCTAACCGCGCACCGTCCATCGACGCGTCCCGACTGGCCGACACGCGCGGCTGCGGCTGACGTCAGCGAGTTCCCGCAGGGTCGCTGCAGCAGCTGCTCGCTGCCCTGCTCGCTCTTTCTCTTAGCTTCCAGTCCTGTTCCGTGTTCCTTCTCAGCGCTCAGCGATGCCTTCAGGCGTTTGGATTGTTCGTCAATGCTTTCTTGCCTCTCAGTGTTCTCGCATCGCTCTGAGCAAGAAGACGGAGGTTCAGCTTCGCTTCCACTTTCTGACATGGTATGCCTATCAAATTATCCGGCTTCTCTTATTTGCCACTGTGCCCTTTTCTTCTCCTTCGAAGTCCTTTCTCCGTTTCTATCGGATTCTCTTCCGGTAAGGCTGATTCAGGCAGACTGATCAGTACCTGCTCCTCCGCCTCACTCGGAATATTTCCAGTGGTGGTCGGCGTGTCTTTGGTGTCCTGCGGCAACTTTCCCAGCGTGGATGACGGGGCTGAAGTGACGCCTATCCTTCTCTGAATGTCTTTGGCACTGTTTTCAACCTGAGCTGGCATTTCCGCTTCGTAAACCTGATCTACATCTACATACATACTCCGAAATCCACCATACGGTGCGTGGCGGAGGGTACCTCGTACCACAAGTAGCATCTTCTCTCCCTGTTCCACTCCCAAACAGAACGAGGGTAAAATGACTGCCTATATGCCTCTGTGCAAGGCCTAATCTCTCTTATCTTATCTTTGGGGTCTTTCCGCGAAATGAAAGTTGGCGGCTGTAAAATTGTATTGCAGTCAGCTTCAAATTCTCGTTCTCTAAATTTCCTCAGTAGTGATTCACGAAAAGAACGCCTCCTTTCCTCTAGAAACCGTGTGCTGGGGCTAGATTACAGTCCCGGCGACTATCTAACCCAAAAATGGAGTAAGTCTCTCGCTACCGTCTTCAGGACGTTCATATGGAAGCTGAAATGGACGTCGACCTATGCAGTTTATCCGTATACGTACCGTTTAATGGCAGATCGAACACGTAGCAGGTTGCCCAACGTAAGTTACCTGCGCGCGGCAGCCGCCAATGGAAACATAAGAAGGTATATGCTTTTTTAAAATCTACACGTACACTGCTCACGCCACTGTTAACTGAGTACCGATGAGCATTCGACCATTTTCCGTTGGTGACCGACAAGACACCGCCGAACAGCGACAGATGACGTGCAATAAACTCATTATTGCATTCAGGTGGCGTATTAAAAACCGTGGCAGTTTTCACTCCGCATCGCAAGGGCACGATCTGGACATTACTAAGGCTGACATCAGTATGCCGAAATTGTCTCACGCCAGCAGGCTCCTCTACAAATTTCTCGTCAGCGTCACTCGAAATAATTTTGACAAATAAAGAGTACTGCACAAACTCGAACTGGAAATTCTCGGCTATACCTTCAGGCAATTTCAAATCCTCAAAAAACCTCTCGTGCATCTCAAATGTCGTCGGCCGCAAAGAAGAGCGATCGAAAGCACACTGAACGCGGTGGCTCTCTTAATAGTCGACATTGTACTTACAGATAAGGATACACCGAACACGTAGACCAGCCTCATACACGCTGCTCGGCTTCCCACCTCAGCCCCGCACGGCGATGTGGAAGCTGGCCGCCGCGGCCTCCCGTCTCCGCGCTATGTGCACAGCAGGAGTGTCTGTCCACGACTGGCCATTAGGCGATCCGAACCAAACATACATATCTCGTCAACCATATGTCTACAACCTGTTCTCGTACGACCATGAAGTATATTACTGTACAGGCGAGACATTTTACTTGAACGGAATTAGAATTATATACACTCCTGGAAATTGAAATAAGAACATCGTGAATTCATTGTCCCAGGAAGGGGAAACTCTATTGACACATTCCTGGGGTCAGATACATCACATGATCACAATGACAGAACCACAGGCACATAGACACAGGCAACAGAGCATGCACAATGTCGGCACTAGTACAGTGTATATCCACCTTTCGCAGCAATGCAGGCTGCTATTCTCCCATGGAGACGATCGTAGAGATGCTGGATGTAGTCCTGTGGAACGGCTTGCCATGCCATTTCCACCTGGCGCCTCAGTTGGACCAGCGTTCGTGCTGGACGTGCAGACCGCGTGAGACGACGCTTCATCCAGTCCCAAACATGCTCAATGGGGGACAGATCCGGAGATCTTGCTGGCCAGGGTAGTTGACTTACACCTTCTAGAGCACGTTGGGTGGCACGGGATACATGCGGACGTGCATTGTCCTGTTGGAACAGCAAGTTCCCTTGCCGGTCTAGGAATGGTAGAACGATGGGTTCGATGACGGTTTGGATGTACCGTGCACTATTCAGTGTCCTCTCGACGATCACCAGAGGTGTACGGCCAGTGTAGGAGATCGCTCTCCACACCATGATGCCGGGTGTTGGCCCTGTGTGCCTCGGTCGTATGCAGTCCTGATTGTGGCGCTCACCTGCACGGCGAAAAACACGCATATGACCATCATTGGCACCAAGGCAGAAGCGACTCTCATCGTTGAAGACGACACGTCTCCATTCGTCCCTCCATTCACGCCTGTCGCGACACCACTGGAGGCAGGCTGCACGATGTTGGGGCGTGAGCGGAAGACGGCCTAACGGTGTGCGCGACCGTAGCCCAGCTTCATGGAGACGGGTGCGAATGGTCCTCGCCGATACCCCAGGAGCAACAGTGTCCCTAATTTGCTGGGAATGCGTAGGATCCTACGGTCTTGGCGTGCATCCGTGCGTCGCTGCGGTCCGGTCCCAGGTCGACGGGCACGTGCACCTTCCGCCGACCACTGGCGACAACATCGATGTACTGTGGAGACCTCACGCCCCACGTGTTAAGCAATTCGGCGGTACGTCCACCCGGCCTCCCGCATGCCCACTATACGCCCTCGCTCAAAGTCCGTCAACTGCACATACGGTTCACGTCCACGCTGTCGCGGCATGCTACCAGTGTGTAAGATTGCGATGGAGCTCCGTATGCCACGGCAAACTGGCTGACACTGACGGTGGCGGTGCACAAATGCTGCGCAGCTAGCGCCATTCGACGGCCGACACCGCGGTTCCTGGTGTGTCCGCTGTGCCGTGCGTGTGATCATTGCTTGTAGAGTTCTCTCGCAGTGTCCGGAGCAAGTATGGTGGGTCTGACACACCGGTGTCAATGTGTTCTTTCTCCATTTCCAGGAGTGTAATAATACCTTCAGCTGCTCACGGGAGTTGATATATATCAACGGCGACAGGTGAAAATGTGTGCCCCGACCGGGACTCGAACCCGAGATCTCCTGCTTACATGGCAGACGCTCCATCCATCTGAGACACCGAGGGCGCAGAGGATAGTACGACTGCAGGGACTATCTCGCGCACGCCTCCGCTGAGACCCACATTCTCACCTTATATGTCCACACACTACATTCGTAGTGTCCCTACCCAATTCAATCATTACCCGTGGAAGACATTATTACCAAGTCCCGTAAGAGTTTGGGTAATATGTGTGCATTCGCACAGAAGAAGAAGATCATGGCTGGTATTGCCAGAATATAAGTATATTTTACTTGAAAGTCGCTTGCCCAGTGTCAGCGGATATATACCATATTGTAGTGCTTGTGTTATTCCGAATTACTGGAATATTGAATTTATCCGCTTACACCGGGCAAGCGGTTTTCAAGTAAAATGTCTCGCCTGTACAGGAATATACGCAGTAGTACGAGTACAGGTTGTAGACATATGGTTGACGAGGTGTGGATGTTTGGGTCTGGCAGTGAGTCGTGCTCGGGTAGCGTAACGGTAAGGGCGACCGCTCGCGATAAGCGAGAAACCCTGGTTCGAGTCTCTCTGTTCGGAATAAATTTCCATTGTCGTTATAACATTTATTCAGCTGATGATTATCCATATTCTTAATTGCGAATACATTTCATGTATTTCATAATGGCTGTAGTGCATGCGTGTCCAGAGGAATATTGCATCGTAATTCGGAATAACACAGGCGTGCAATATCGTACATACTTCTGTAGCTATATCTAATGTGAGTACATCAAAAGTATACGATGGTGTAATGAAAAGAAGGCCAGTTTTTTAGTGGGCTGCGCTTTCGTAGTACCGATTTTTGCCGTTAGGAACACACAGAGCGAACATTCCAGTCAGTAAGCCGAGTACCGTCACTGAAGAAGATCAGCGTTCATAGAGACAACAGTTCTACGTGATGGTCGTCTTTGCAATGCCTGATTTTCATGAACAGAGTATAGTGGTGAAATTCTACTTTTTGTCCGTAAAATGTGGAACAGAAACTCTTAAAATGTTAAAAATGGTTTACAAGGACGATGCTATGGGGAAAACTCAAGCGTTCGAGTGATTTTCCCGTTCCAGAAATTGTGAAATGTCAACCGATTACAAGACTCGTTCTGATCGTCCTTCTACGACTCAAATACGTAAAAATGTTTAAAGCGCTCGTGCAGTCATCAACGAAGATCGACGGCGGATCGTCGAAGAAATTGTGGAGCTGTAAGCAGTGACTTGGAGTTCAGTGCAGCGAATTGTGACAAAAGATTTGGGAATGAAAAGGGTGGCTTCCAAATTAGTGTCAAGACTGCTGACTGCTGAACAAAATCAATGTCGCGTGGAAGCACACTGTGATTCGAAAGAATTGCGAAATGATCGTGTTTTTTTTTTAATTATTAGAAGTGACGAAACTTGGCAGTATGCTTACTGTCCTGAATCAAAGCAACAATCAAGGCAGTGGAAAACTTCAAGTTCGCCTCACCCCAAGAAAGCTCGCCTGAGAGTGGGTATGTAAAGGGCGATGTGTGTGACGCACGAGAGATGCTTTCTACATCCACACTGTTTTCCGAACAGATTTTCCTCGTCTAAGAAACCAAAAATATTCAGACCAAGACTACAGTCTAAGCTCCAACAGCAGACAGATTTAAATGATACTGGGGCATAATTCTGCACGTCAGATATTTTGCCTCTTTTATGTATGATACTTCAGAGTTCCATCGGCGCCTGGTGTCTAATTCCTTTTTCAACTGGTTCCCTTGCTTTTCAGTACCAGGAATGTTTGTTTCTACGACATCAAAGTTGAGCGACGCTATGTACGAACTACCTGGATGATATTTTTTTTTTTTTAATACGAGATTGAAGATATTTTTCGCTTTCTTTTCTTCCCGCATCATACTGATCGGTGAGTAAATCGAAGTTTTTATCAATGTTGCACTTATTTAACCTAACCGACGAGGGCCTTGACGTCATCCGTTAAACAGACTCACAGTTTCACACATACAGCTATTTTTACAAGATTTATTGACTGTGCCAACCACCGTGGTTATAATGGCATCGTGGCTGTTGATCCTTGCCTCTTACGAGATTGGAAGAGCTCCAAATATAGCCTATTCAAAAAAAATGAAAGTAAAAAATCATGGACTGTCCACATATACTCTGCTGCCTATGTGTCTGGATTTTTTCTCAAGTATTACGATTTGAGGATTATCTGTGAACTATTTTTGCGTTTTTTACAGCACAGTCTTAACAAACAACTACCAGCATTATGAAATATTCCGTCCATACTATTGTTATCACTACCATTTAGTTCAAAATAACTCTGAAAGGCAAAAGCTAAAAGCATTCGAATAGTTTTTACACTGGTAATAGTTTTTGTTTCTTTCGATGATCATTTAGACGATGCGGTAAACTTTAGAACTTGTGGTTCGCATCTTGAGACGCTGGCGCACTCTGATTCTGTGATGGACTGGAATCGCACCTATCAGATTTAATGGGACAGGAATTCCTTGTAAATACCTCGCTCTGGCGGATTTCAAGCGGTTTCCCACACGGAGCTTTCACTCCAGGGTCGACGTACAATTGAAATCCAAGCGCCACCTAAATCGAAAGTCCTTTTTCTACTTTAACTCTCGTCATTCCACTGCTTCTCTACGGAAGACGAAAGATTAGGGTTTCACTTGTCGTCAAGGGGAGGTCATTAGAGACGGAGGAAAGGCCCTTATAGGGATGGAAATCTATCGCGTCCTTTCAAAGGAACCACTTCGTCAGTCGCCTTAGGCGATACACAAGATCCAAGGTGGGTGGACGGACGGGAATTTGGTCTGCTGTGGTCCTGAATGCAGTCCACTGCATCAACCCGCTCCACCCTCAGCTCCCCTCTCTTCTTTTTGCTCACCCGTCTCCTGACTGCTTTGATGTGGCCGGCTACGACTTCCTCGCTCGCGCCAAGCTCCTCATCTCAGAGCAACGCTTGCCCCCAACGTCCAAAATAAAGAAGGCGTTCATAAAGAACGTTATTACAGGTCGAGAGGTCCCTGAAGTCGACAAGTTTTATCAAATGATCGATGCACTTACTACGTGGTTACCTACGATCGATTTATGCTACTGCCCAGCACGGAGTGCCCTTTCCTTATCGTGATCGTGGTATTAACGATTTCAGTATACTCTTTTCTGCTAGAGCAAAGAAATTCATAAATGTAATGGTTGGAGCGTTCCGTTCCTCGGATAGTTGGCAATAGCTGAGTTTCTAATTGGTCTGTCTTTGTGCTTTAGTAATGACAGGTGATCTGTCCTTGACCCGGTGATATACCACATAAAGACCAAATACACCTCCCCTAAGATTAGTGTTTGTATCCTCATGCCATGTGCGAAGTGTTAAAGATTTACATGAATGCATTCTCTGTGTAGCATTTTGCGATCAAGAGGCTGCGACAAGCATTATCTACCTGCCACACGCCTGCTTTCTTTGGCTCGAATGACGCGTTAAGGTATATGCAGGTCGGTACTGCCTGACTTTCGGTGCGCATAACTACCCAAGTATACTACTGGCCATTAAAATTGCTACACCACGAATATAACGTGCTACATACGCGAAATTTAACCGACAGAAAGAAGATGCTGTTATATGCAAATGATTAGCTTTTCCGAGCATTCACACAAGGTTGGTGCCGGTGACGACACATACAACGTTGTTACATGAGGAAAGTTTCCAACCGATTTCTCATACACAAATAGCAATTGACCGGCGTTGCCTGGTGAAACGTTGTTTTGATGCTACGTGTAAGGAGGAGAAATGCGTACCATCACGTTTCTGACTTTGATAAATGTCGGGTTGTAGCCTATCGCGATTGCGTTTTATCGTATCGCGACGTTGCTGCTCTCGTTGGTCGAGATCCCGTGACCGTTAGCAGAATATGGAATCCGTGGGTTCAGGAGGGTAATACGGAACGCCGTGCTGGATCCCAACGGCCTCGTATCACTAGCAGTCGAGATGACAGGCATCTTATCCGCATAGCTGTAACGGATCGTGCAGCCACGTCTCGATCCCTGAGTCATCAGATGGGGACGTGTGCAAGACAACAACCATCTGCACGAGCAGTTCGACGACGTTTGCAGCAGCATGGACTATCAGCTGGGAGACCATGGCTACGGTTACCCTTGAAGCGGCATCACAGACAGGAGCGCCTGAGATGGTGTACTCAACGCCGAACCTGGGTGCACGAATAGCAAAACGTCATTTTTTCCGATGAATCCAGGTTCTGTTTACAGCATCATGATGGTCGCATTCGTGTTTGGCGACATCGAGGTGAGCGCACATTGGAAGCGTGTATTCGTCATCGCCATACTGACGTATCACCCGGCTTGATGGTATGGGGTGCCATTGGTTACAAGTCTCGGTCACCTCTTGTTCGCACTGACGGCGCTTTGAACAGTTTACGTTCATTTCAGATGTGTTACGACCCATGGCTCTTCCCTTCATTCGATCCCTGCGAAACCCTACATTTCAGCAGGATAATGCATGACCGCATGTTGCAGGTCCTGTACGGGCTTTTCTGGATACATAAAATGTTCGGTTGCTGCCCTGGCCAGCACACCAATTTAAAACGTCTGGTCAACTGGCTCGTCACAATACTCCAGTCACTACTCTTGATGAACTGTGGTATCGTGTTGAAGCTGCATGGGCAGCTGTACCTGTATACGCCACCCAAGCTCTGTTTGAGTCAATGCCCAAGTGTATCAGAGCCGCTATTTCGGCCAGAGGTGGTTGTTCTGGGTACTGGTTTCTCAGGATCTATGCATCCAAATTGCGTGAAAATGTAATCTCATGTCACTTCCAGTATAATATATTAGTTCAAATGAATACCCGTTTATCATCTGCGTTTCTTCTTGGTGTAGCAATTTTAATGGCCAGTAGTGTAGTAATTTAATAATGTTACATGGAGAAAGGATCTCTGAACACACCTACAGACAGAGTGCTCTCCTGCTAAAGGAAGCCAGCGGGCTGTGCTTCACTAAGACTTTTCCACTAAGCAACTAACAACCACGACATGATTCGAGAGCTCAACCGCCTGTATCGATCACAAAGTTTTGCTAATAGGATACGAAGTTAGCAAACTCTGCATAGAACGTAGGACGAGTCGTGTGTCTGCAGCTGTCACTTCCGGTCGTAGGTCACATCCATTCCGCATCAAAAACGTTAGGAGCCATTTCGTTATTCTGCCCACTCGAGTTGCTGAAATAGACTGAAGCCGCTTTAGGTCTGTGAACTAAAACAGTAAGAAAGATGTTCGCCTTTCAGGTTGATATCTCACACTTTGTAGACTATTTTGTCGATTCTTTTTCAGCAACTAAATAAACATCTTCCAGAACCTCACGCTGACCTCAAGCGTTCATTTTTCCAGAGAGTATCAAACTTAGACTACGTAACTAATAGATCGCCTTTTGATCCGAAAAGGTGTTTCAGTTCGGTGCCGAGTGTGTGGAGGGAATCGCACCAAAATGAGGCACAGTTTTTGCTGAAGTAATGGTAGACGCAGAACCACCATTTTGATAACGTTTCGCTAGGAAAGAACGAAAGTTTACGACAGTTTCACTTCAATGTTCGTGGCAGCTGTACTTGCTCATTTTTTACTTATTAGATTCTACACGTATCCGTACACTGATGTCCTTACATTGCAGAAACACGTAACACAAGCTTAGTGTACTAAATATTGTTTTTAAGAGTATTTTATATGTCACAACTCTTACAATACTTCTTTATCTCAAGAACGCGTAAAATGTGACCGTGAATTTGCAGTTTTCACTATTTTCGCAAAGTGTCGCAATATACGATGGTGGAGCACTATAACCAGAGTGAAAAAATCAGGTATGGCACACCAGAGATAACAGCAATGTAAACTATGACCCGTGATCTACAGCCAATACATAGTACTCTCATGAATATAAATAACCATACTACACTAACACAAACGAGCCTGAGGCGAAGCATGGTTGCGAATTTCTTTGTTGATGAAATGGGGAGGGCATTGAAGATATCTCAGACCCATCGGAGCCACTTAAAAAACTCAGTATCGTCTTAATATAGATCTGCACCAGAATCAGGACCTGTTTTAACAGAAATTGCTTTCGGTAAGCCGGCTGTAGTGGCCGAGCTGTTCTAGGTTCTACAGTCTGGAACCGTGCGACCGCTACGGTCGCAAGTTCTAATGCTGCCTCGGTCATGAATGTGTGTGATGTCCTTAGTTAGGTTTAAGTAGTTCTAAGTTCTAGGGGACTGATGACCTCAGAAGTTAAGTCCCACAGAACTCAGAGCGAACCAACAGCAGACTCCATCAGTAAATATAAAAAATTATGTAAACATGCTGAGGTCTTCAAGAGGTTGCAGCCTGCACGTATAATTCAGTGCCTGTTTTGATGTAATTGTAATATTGCAACCACCGACGAACTGTTTGTTGAGCGATATTGTCATATCTTACCTCTCAATTAATTTTTACCTTATGAACACTAAGGTTTTACGAAACGATTACGAAGGAATTATCCAAACGTGACAGAAATTGGTACATGTATTGTACATGTACAGACAAATGATTACAGTTTCGTATAAATTGGGCGACTTATTCGAGAGAAAGAGGTTCAGAAATCGAGCAAGTCTGTAACGTGTTGGTTCACTTTTGGCTCTTATTCATGTAATAACTCTGCTTGACATTGATTGACAGAGTTGTCAGATGTCCTCCTGAGGGATATTGTGCCTAATTCTGTCCAATTATCGCGTTAGATCGACAGAATCTCGAAATGTTTGGAGGTCCCTGCCCTAGGGCTATAAACGTTCTCAATCGGGGAGAGATCCGACGACCTAGCTGGCCAAGGTTGGGTTTGGCAAGCACGAAGAGACTCAGTAGAAAACACTCGCCGTATGCGGACGAGGATTCTGTTGTCAAAGTATATGCTCAGGATGGCTTGTCATGAAGAGTAACAAAACCGGTTGTAGAAAAGCGTCGACATACTGCGTACGACAAGCATCACTTCGGGATGCCGGGCAATATGACGGGCGATAGACAGGTTGGGATTCCACCGCTGTTCACAGAGTCTCTAGACATGTCATCTCTGGTGATTCTCCCTTAGTTCGAAGCGACACTCATCACTGAAGACAATCGTACTCCAGTCAATGAGATTCCCGGCCGAAGGCGAGTCTTGAGGCGCCCCAGACAGCGGAGGGATACCAACCTCACTGTCGCCCGCCATTCGACCGAACTACCAGGGGCCCTATACTATATCGTTCATACCGATCGATGCAACTGTACCGAGAGGTTTAGGGTTTCGACACAGTCCTGTAGTTCGGGTATCTGTCGTTTATTTACACCTATAATGTGTTATTTTAAACATATTCGGCGGTTTTAGCTTTGGATTTAGTGATTGTGTTACTAAAAAATCACCACAGGACATGTATGGTTGCAAATTGAGTTCATAATATACTATTTTCCATTGGTAGACATATGGCGAGATTGTTTCTGTGAACGATTACAACATAAAAAAATCGATCAAAATTCTCCCAAAATAGCTGTTATTTAATGCGATTGAGAGTTTAAAGAACATTAACTATCAAGACATCAGCTCTGCTTACATATATTACATGAGTGTTAGGTGAAATTACTTGTACTTTGCGCACTATTTTCCGCAGATGGTTTACTCATTAATTATCGAAACGCGTTCAAAACTTTTCAGTAACAGTGCAAAGGAATTTTGTGAAGCCTGATAGAGGAAACCTTCCAAAATTTTATGCATTTACGGCTTACGCCCGCATCATTCGGCAACGAAGTCAGCCTGCGTTTCTCTGGAGTGGAATTACATAAAATAAAGCGGGGGCAGCATGTAAGCTGTAGTAGAGAAGTTGATAAGGCGCCGAACTGCCGTGGTAATGGATGTAGATTCGTATACTACTGGATACGAATTTTTTCTCTCTCTCTCTTCGTGTTTGCAATGCATTCTGAGACTTCGTTAATCGTCAAAGTTAAGCATTTTTCTGAAATATTCGTTGTAATTTATACGTAAGAGCACGCTTTCTCAGTAACGAGTATCTCCGATTTCTTTACATCCATAGGTTCAAGAAGTGAAAGATGAAATTACTGTGCATGAAACAACTTACTGTGACATTTATACTTCTTCTTGTCACAAATAATTCTCCATTTTTTTCGGAATACGTAGCGATTTGCGAGAGTGTGGTCAGACAGGAACCTAAGAGCACAACGTAAATTACTGCGAATGAAACTATCAGCAATCGTCTTTATACTTTAGCTTGTCACAATTATTTATCCGCGATCGAATCGTTAACAACAACAGACGGAGACGAAAGGTTTTCGCCACAATAATTTCAGACTATACAACCATATATGAAACATTTTGATTCATCAGATGCATGTTGCAAACTATTACGAACTTCTATAGCTGCAGTCGCCACAAGCTCTCCAAAAGGCGATTTTATAAATTTTGTTTTTATGAACCAAATCGTTGATGTATCATATAGCGAAGTAGGCTACTTCATCATTTGAATCTCAAGGAGCGACCACAGCCGCATGCTATGCATCTTCTTATTCTTTCACAATTTCTTAAACAATTTTTCGGGCTCTTGGAGATGTGTTCCGTCTAAGCAACTAATTGAAGGCAGTTTATTCCCATAAGCATTTCGTTTCTTTGATGTGCGAATCATCATCACGAATAAAGGAAGCGAAACACGTATGGCAATAAACAAACTGCCTTCAATTAGTTGCATAGACGGAACATACCTGCATGAATTTTGAAGCAACTAAGGAACGACGGAAAACAGGGAAAATGAAGAATTTTTCGTGTGTTTCTATTGATGTTTCTGTAGAGTGTGGTACTACACTCCATTCCTAACTCATATTCCGAAGCGGAAAATCCAAAACAAGACGTCGATGTGAATGAAAATAAGATAATGTGACATTTAAATCAGTTTCCAGAACACAGGCAATATTCAGTCGTTGTCATGTATTCATGAAAGCCCGTGGTCAGCGAAATTTGAACAGTATTACGTACTCTAATCACACTTTCCGGTACTGTGAAGAATGGCATGCCTGTGTCGGCTGCTAGCATCTTCGAGTTCGTGCCGCTGTGGCGCTGCAGTGCGCATGCGCGGATTTGAGGCAGATTGCTTCTCATCGGCTGGCGCGAAGAGAACTGATAACAGAGTTTAGGTTCGCTAGAAACTTTCAGCATCGGTTTCGAAACGCGTACTGAATAATGTTGGGGCTCTGTTTCGAAAACAAGACCGTTCGGCGCGCTCGCATACCGAACCGATCGGGAAAATGGCGGAAAGATACAGCATAGGGTCCCATGAGTGATGGTCTGGGGTTACATTTCTTTCCATAGCAGCATGGCTTTGGCTGTCATCAGCGGGTCCCTCACAACACAGCAGGACGTCGACGATATTCTTCGCCTCGTTTCGTTCCTCCTCGTTTCCCTTCGTTCAACAAGCTATCATGGACTTATATTTCAGCAAGATAATGCCCGTCCACACAGGGCGAGTGTTTTTACTGCTTGTCTTCATGCTTGTCACACCCTTTCTTGGCCAGGAACGTCGCCGGATCCCTCCCAAATTGAGAACGTTTGTAGTATTATAGGCAGGGCCCTCCAACCATCTCGGGATTTTGGTGATGTAAAGCACAATCTGGACAAAATTTAGCACTACATCTCTCAAAAGAACATCCTACAACTCTGTCAGTCATTGCCAAGCCGATAATAATTGCTTGAATAAGGGCCCTATTTGGACCAACGCATTATTGACTTACACAGTTAGTGAAGGTATTTCTCTTGAATAATAATCCAACTTTTCTGAAATAGTAATCATTTGTTTGTCTGTACATATGCATCACATTTACCGATATCCGTCCCATTCGGATAATTCCTTCGGTTTTTTTAAGAGAGTATTTTTTCCCCAAGCAACACAAATAAAATTTTATCTGTTTTCAGTTCCTATTATTTGTTATGATATTTTACCGGCCACTACATGCTCTGTGTCTCCTTATACAATATACGTTTTTCTAATCATATTATGTACCATACGAGTAATAAGCTGCACATTGTATGAAATGTAAATTTAATAACTGATGAAGAAGTGAAAATGTATAATCTCTCAGCCGATAAAACACAGTGCATTAATTAATGGAGGGCTTTTGTGTTTCAGCATCAAGATATTGCCTGCCATGGTCTTCGACAACCTGAACTCGCTCGAGACTCTCAACTTGCAGAACAACAAACTGACTCACATTCCGGAGGAGGTCATGGAGCCCATCATGGATACTCTGCGCGTCGTCGACATTATGGGTATGTGCTGTACCCACTACAAGTGAGGCATGGAAAATACTTGCTTTACATATCCATTTTTTCAGTTATATATTCGACTTGACATCGGCTTTCATTCCAGCTGACGCTATTTGTAGGACTGTTGTCACATTTCTTCTTTCTTTCTCACTAATCTAGTTGTCCATTTCTATTTCGCACTCTCACTTCCCTAGTATTCAGTACCGGAGAATTTGAGGTTTATTCACATTGACACGGTGGAAATTTCACTGTATGAAATTTTACTTAGCCCCCGGTACTGCTATGAAGTAGCTAACCTGATTACGAAGCCGACAATAACAGACAGGACATTCCTTGTACTAACTGCATGCACCTCTAAAACTGTCTTCCCATGACGCTTTATACAGAAGGTAAAGCCGCAATCGGTTTATCAGTTTCTACAAAAATGATAGCACAACAAAGTTTAGGATGGTTTGAAGTTGACGTGTCTTTCCAGAAAGAAAAATAGCTCACTTGTACTGTAACATTTGTCTGTTCCTTGGCATTCCTACTTCGGATCATCATGATGAAATAATATTCAACATACACAACAGCTGCTAATTCACAAGTCTCTTGGGCAGTTTCGCTAGTTTTTTCATCTCAAATGCTAATGGAATGTACTACTCAATATTACAAAGGAACTTAATGCGTTATGTATGCAGGAACAGAGAAGATTTACAATAAAATTTCTTTTAAAAAATAGTTCAGTACAATAATTCCATTTTCATACATATCTACAGCTAAAAAATGGAAATCCAAATAAGAAAAAATTTCCAGTGACCAATGGACACACATTAGTCTGCCGGACTACACCGAGGTGATGCAGTGGAATCGCTTTCGTCAAGAAGGGGGTACAAACCTCCGCCTACCCTTTCTTATTTATGCCTTCCGTGATTTGCCTAAATCGCTTCTGGAGAAAGCCTGGATGTTATCTTAACACGCTATGCCTGCTTCCTCAATATACATTTTTCAACAGACGAAATTCTTTGTCTAAGTGACCACAGTATCGACGAGACGTTAAGCTGTAACCTGCCTTTATTTCCGGCCAAGTGCATTAAATATATACCACTGAAGTTCTGCTTCAGCCCCCGTTACAAAGTCTGTACTTACAATCCAGATAAATAATTCATCATCTCGTTAAGTTGTGAGCCTGGGAACCGATAGAGAATGGCATTGTAATATCTTGGTTCGAAATTAAATTATAATCACTCTGTGGTTCTAATTTACGAGAAAAATGTTAAGAAAGCGATATTTTTTATTTCGCTAATTCTAGTCACTGCGGTACAGCACTAATGATTTATATAGTTAAATTCTGGTAATACTGCACCCTCACTCACATGATGATTCATTGGTAAGGAGTGTAAGTGTACCACTGGCAGAGAAACTGCTCCAGATTGCGAAACAATTCTTCTCCTAATTCAGTTTATAAAAACTTTGTTAAAAATTTAGATGGCCCTCGCAAAGAAAATGCAGTTTTTCTATTACTACCAGAAAATCTTGAAAATAGTACCCATCAAACAGTTTCGGGTAAAGCTGGGTGCTGACCAGCAGTGGGGTGGATAACTATCTTCTGTTTCCTCGTCGTTAAAGACTGAACGCAACCGAACTTATTTACAGCACATGAAAGAAAATGGAAATACAATTTCATAATGGTTTTAAAGTGAACTGTACAAAAAGTCTCTGTACGTCCATCTTTTTATAACGGTTGCAAGACTCGGCTGTTCGATAGAGGATGTCAAATTAAACGTCTTTCATCCGTCTAGTTTCCAATCATATTTTATTTGGCAACCAACTTCAGCGTTTTATTACGCCATCTTCAGACTCCTTACCGATGTATAGGACGAATCTACTTCTGTTCTGATCACAACAGGGGCCAAAAATACTGGTATTAGTAAATGTTTGCTATAGTGATCAATTAAACCATCACCTGCTGACTCATCACGCAGTAGTAAAACGCTGGAACTGGTTGCCAGATAAAATAAGGTTGGAAACCAGACGGCTGAAAGGTATTGAACTTGACATCCTATACAAAAAGTGCTGTGTTAACTGCATCAGCGCCATTATTATCCGGCATTTGACATCGAATACTGGATCAATGTTGCTTCCAGATATCTCCACCGATTTCGTTCAGTTGCGCACTCCAAGTTGCTCTCAGGTGGTTTCTAATTTAATCTACCGAACTTCTTTTATGTTGCCTCCTCGTTATTTTCTTAAACACTTAAATCCAGCAAAAAAATCCGTTGATCGATCTAGCATTTGTTCAACTACCTGTATGTCCAACCTACCTCCATTTCATTTCCATTACAGCAATAGTTACCTTCTCTACTCTAGTTGCTTTCCGAATCAGTTTGTGTTTTCGCTCTGCTACTAATTCCCTTCGTGCATCTCGGTATTGTTCGCTTAACAACCCTCGATGTTTTAATAATTCCTCATTAAATACCCACTTTATATAGAAGTGGTGGAACACAAAGACAAAAAGCCTTCCTTTTCAGACACAACGATATAGCCCAATTGGAACAATAATTAGGTTGAAGTGGCAGCTGATTTGCGTAGCAGCGTAAAATTCCAGCCAATTTGATCCCTTTCTTCTTAAAAGTTACATGTCTGAGTCTTTTTGGATTCAGGTTCATAAAATAATCTTTGACTTTCTTTAACACAGAGTGAAATGTGTCCTCGGTTGAATGATTATCCACAGTTGCTTGGTCGTCAGATCTTATCATCTTGGATGCGTTGAAATTTGGGTGATGTAGAGATATAGACAGTTCTTTCGATATTATAACGCTTCAGTAGCATCTGTCATATTTAAAATTGTTTCAGACTTTTCGAGAAGTCCCTAGTACTCACAAGACTGACAGTCGTTTGTCTCTAATTGAGCTCTGACACAGTTTTCAGGACTCACACTCAAAGTCTTCGTTGAAACTTACTTTTGCAGTCTACTGCGTCGGACGCACTGGAACTCAGGTGCACTTTTCGATTCGTCACGTCGGCATCAGAAGGTAGTCCCACATCTAAATTTATATTTTTCCTTTCTGCGGACGTTGCTGACTATGTGCGACAGACTAATAACGAGAAAGGCTTTGATCACGTATTTTTCATTTTCTTTACTTTTCTTTTCCAGTTTCCTGAACACATTCCATTCTTTGATTTCCGTTGACTTCTGCTGTTCAACGTGTAAATAACCCTAATATGGTCATAGTGGGTAGCGCGGGATCCGTAGAACTAACGCACTTTAATTTATAAACCATTACCTGACTAAATTTTGTCGAGGCACTGAAACAACTCGTCTTAGTTGACTTTGTCATGTCCATTAAGATGGCAAGAAAAAGCAGCCGACAGGATGGTGAAATACTTAAATATCACCCCCTGCTTCCTGTTCATAATGAGAAAACTGTTAACGCGCTAAGCGATGATGTAGTAGCGTGTCAAGACTGGCATTGTGAAAAGAGTGCGGTGTTGTCACGGTCTCACGTGGTTCTGAGGTGGTACTCATATATACACTGGTTGGTCGGATAAGCCTTTTCGATTCAGTTGAGATTTACACAGGCACTAACAATACGGAAAACACGTCTATATCCAAACACTAATACTCGGATAAATTTCAACACTCATGTGCAGTACTATCTGATCAAATATATCTGGACACCAGTTGTGGACACTAACTTTAGGTGTGTCCACCCTTCGCTTTAATTACGGCTTGAGCTATGCTAGGGACTCTTTCAACGAGGTTACTGAATTTCTGTGGAGGAGTGGCAGCCCAGGAGCCGAAACCAGAGCAGGTAGTGATGTTGAAAGATGTGGACTGGAGCGAGGCCGACATTCTCACTTATTCCAGAGGTGTCCCGTCGGGCTCAACTCGGAACTCGGGACAGACCAGACCAGACCATTTCAGGAATGTTTTTGTCCGTAAGGTAGCGGTTTCAGACATACTAGTTCATGACCGGGCGCATTGTCATGTTATACAAACAATCATCGTTCCGAGCTCTTCCTCTGCCGTATGTAAAACACAATGTTGTAAAATATCTGAATTTCCTTCTTCATTTGGTGTTTTCTTAAGCGCAATAAGGGAACCACATCCTAACTACGAAAAACACCCGCTTAGATGGATAGAGCGTCTGCCATGTAAGCAGGAGATCCTGGGTTCGAGTCCCGATCGGGGCACACATTTTCGACTGTCCCCGTTGAAGTATATCAACGCCTGTATGCAGCTAAACGTAGTGATTTCATTGCAATTTCTTTCGATAGTATTTTGATGCACATTTGATATGATGTACAGTAGACAAGAATAGAACAAAGCCTGTAAATAAAATTCTTATGCTAATTATGATTCTTGAAAGTTGTGCTATGAAGTGGAATTGACGCGAATATATTCTTCAAAACTGGAAGTTCTGTCTCGGTTACCTATTATTTTTAGTATTTTAGTAATCCTGCACAATGGTGTGCACATAATATTAATTTCAATTTAGTTCTGCTAACCTCCAAATCTCCTACATTACAAGGAAGAATATTGCAGGGTTCCTGACAGGTAGGGGCCCATAGTAGGGCGCTAGATGTGCTGTATGGAGTAATGTCGAAACTATATTAAGTAAACATTCCAAGACTAAAAAAGGAATTGCCACAAAGGAATTATTCGAATGGGACGGAAATGGGTAGATGTGATGTAGGTAATCAGACAAACGAATGATTACAGTTTCAGAAAAGTTGGATGATTTCTTCAATAGGAAGATCTCCACAAATTGAGCAAGTCACTACCTCTATTCCTTACGCAAGCAGTTATTCGGTTTGGCGTTGATGGACATAGTCGTTGCATGCCGTCCTGTGGGATATCGTGCTAAATTTTGTCCAATTGGCGCTTTAGATAGTCAAAATTCCGAGCTCGTTGAAGGACCCTGCCCCTAATTATCCAAGTTTTCTTTATTGGGACGAGATCCGGCGACTACGTTGGCCAATGTAGAATTTGGCAAGCACGGAGACAAGCGGTAGAAACTCTTGCCGTGTGCAGACGGGCATTGTCGTGGTGAAATGTAAGCCCAGGGTGGCTTGCCATGCAGGGGAACAAAACGGGGCGTAGAATATCGTCAACGTACTGCTTTGCTGTAAGCGTGTCGCCGATGACAACGAAAGGGATCCTGCTATTAAAAGAAATGGCACCCCATACCATCAATACGAGTTGGGCCGTATGGCGGGCGAGAGTCAGGTTGGTGTCTCACCGATGCCTGCGTCGAGACATTTTCGGTCTGGAATTGTTTTCAGTTAAGATCCCCGCTTCGAACTGTGGTCCGATGACCAGCGAAGCCTCGTCTTCGTGCCTGCCAAATCCTACCTTGGCCAGCAAGGTCGCCGGACCTCCCGCTGACTGTGAACGTTTGGAGCATTATGGCCAGGGCCTTCCAACCAGCTCGGGATTTTGATGACCTAACGCAACAATTTGACAGAATTTGGCACGATATCCCTTACGAAAACATCTGGCAACCCTATCGATGAATGCCAAGCTGAATAACTGTTTTCATAAGGCTCACAGAATGAGTGACGCTTAACTGACTAGCTAAATTTTTGAATAAATAATCCAGTTTTTCTGAAATTGTAATCATTTGTTTGTCTGTACATGTACATCAAAACTAATGGTTTCCGTCGCATTCAGATAATCCCTTCATGGTGCGTCGTTTTTTCCTTCTTTTATTGTGGCAAAAATAAGGCTTGGTCGTGTTATGGTTCCAAACTACTGGATGCTGGGATAGTTTAACAGAATTACTTGCGACGATATGTCACATCCTTCTTTTTCCTGACATTTTCCCTTACCTTCACAGGGTGGGCATCCCTTAGGAAGACATCTGACATCTGTCATAGTTACTGGTTGCCGAATGCTTCCTCCCCGACTCTCCGACAGAATATATATCTGTCTGCGTTCAGTGTTACCCAATGGTGGAGGTGTGTGGAAAACTGCCTGAAACCCATATCCAGGCTAGCCGGCACCCCGCCCCTTGTCGTTAATGCGTCGATGGTCGGCATGATATCCTGATTCCCGGGACTAATGTGCTCGCAAATGTCAGTGCCGTCCAAGAACTTACGTAAACCACACCGTGATGCAGAGCGCGTCCCTTGTAGCGTCTGCCCACTGGAGCTGTGTGCCCAACCGCTTGACTCTTTTGCGCTCAAGTCTACTCAATTAACATGTACTACAGCGCGTTGCCCCACTTTGTACGTTTCTTTTCCATTTTCTGTATCATCCTTATCTGAAACTGATGCCAGACGGACCAGCAATATTCTGGTATGGGTCAAACCACGTTTGGTAAGCTGCCTGGGTGTCGGTTTGCGCTTAAGTCTTCTCAATGAACATGTACTAAAGCGCGCTGCCCCACTTTGTACGTTTCTTTTCCGTTTTCTGTATCATCCTTATCTGAAACTGATCCCAGACAGACCAGCAATATTCTGGTATGGGTCAAACCACGTTTGGTAAGCTGCCTCGGTGTGGGTTTGAGCTTATGTCTACTCAATTAACATGTACTAAAGCGCGCTGCCCCACTTTGTACGTTTCTTTTCCATTTTCTGTATCATCCCTATCTGAAACCAATCCCAGATGGACGATCAATACTCTGGTATGGATTAAACCACATTTGGTAAGCTACCTGGTTGTGGGTTTGCGCTTAAGTCTACTCAATGAATATGTGCTAATGAATATGTGCTAAAGTGCGTTGCCCCACTTTGTATGTTCCTTTTTCCGTTTTCTGTATCATCCCTATCTGAAACTGATCCCAGACAGACGAGAAGTATTCTGGTATGGGTAAAACCACATTTTGTAAGCTACCTGGTTGTGGGTTTGCGTTTAAGTCTACTCAATTAACATGTACTAAAGCGCGTTGCCCCACTTTGTACGTTTCTTTTCCATTTTCTGCATAATCCCTATCTGAAACTGATCTCAGAAGGATGAGCAGTATTCTGGTATGGGTCAAACCACGTTTGGTAAGCTACCTGGTTGTGAGTAAACTACATTTCCAGAGAATTAGTCCATTGACTCTCAGTCTGGCACCTACCTTACCTGCAGTTAGTCTTATGTTGTTTCACTTTAAATTGTTCCGTATGCATACTCCGAGACGTTTTATAGACGTGATTGCTTCCAGCTTTTGTTGGATTGGATTGGATTGTTTAGGGAAGGAGACCAGGCAGCGAGGTCATCGGTCTCATCGGATTAGGGAAGGGCGGGGAAGGAACTCGGCCGTTCCCTATCAAAGGAACCATCCCAGCACTTGCCTGGAGCGTTTTAGGGAAATCACGGAAAACCTAAATCAGGATGGTTGGAAGGGGCATTCAACCGTCGTCCTTCCGAATGCGACTCCAGTGTGCTAGCCACTGTGCCACCTCGCTCGGTCCCAGCTTTTGTTGTCCATTGAAAAATGTTGTCCATCGTCGCAGCCAAAAATTAGAATTTTTTAAATGTTTCTGCACGTGCGCCGAATGTGTGCCCGCTGTGCCAGTGACTGACGGGCCTTCGCCTCTGTGTTGCAGACAACCCGCTGATATGCGACTGCGAGCTCCGCTGGTACAACGACTGGCTGCGGCAGCTACGCGACCGCGACGACGCGGCGCTGCAGAACAAGCACACGCTCTGCACGATGCCGCACGAGCACCGCGAGTACAGCATCCGCAACATGCCGCTCGACAAGATGAGCTGCGTCGGCAAGAACATGGGCCAGACCGCCATGACGGGCGGCGCCCGCCGGGCGGACGCGCAGCGGACGCCAGTGTTGGCAGCCCTGGTGGCGGCGCTCGCCGCCGCTGAGCTGGCGCTGCGCGTCTAGTGTTCTCCGGTGACGTCACCGCAGCCGCCGCTGTGGTCGGACGCCCTCTGGAGGGGCAGAGATGCCGGCCGCTTACCCGCACGGACCCGGCAACAGTCTATCCACTTCCGCCTGCAGTTATTGCCGTCGGAAAATTACATTCCACCACTCGATGACTCATTAAAAAAATCACCAACTATTGCCTCAGTGGAGTTGAGCGTCAGTTGAATGCTCTCCACTGGCATTCGTTGTTTATAGGTACGTCGAAATATAACAGAACAACACGTTTCTTTCAGAATACCATACATGTTATCTGGGAGTGCAGGCTTTCTCGGTTTATTTCGATGGTGAACTCTTCTCGGCTCATCAGACGCGACAAGGCGTCGTTCTGCGGCAAGGTTTCGACAAGTTTTCTACTCTTTATCTTCAGGCCTGAGGATGACAAGTAAGAAACCTGTCGAGATGTAACCGCAGAACGATGCCTTCACTCGACTGATAACCCGAGAAGACCTAATCAACCATCTAAGTTTCTTCTGTTCTAAGGCGTCGTCAAGCGTCTAGAATATTTATTTCTAAATCAATGATCACTTCTAAACTTCTCTTTTATGGATCTACGTTATTCATATCGGTTCTTACATAAAAGATCCAATTTCTCAGCTTTGATGAGCTGACAGTAACCAAACTTTAAATTATTTTTGAGACGCTAAGAGACTTTGCAGCTACCTTGTTGTTTCATAAGCTGACGTACTCGTAACACTTTCAACTTCGCTTATTGTTTCTGTACTCAACTGTAAACTGTCTGTGTTGAGGTGTAGTCTTTCTAATTTTAATACTCATACATTGCTGCCACACACTTATTTACAAGCTTCAGTTACGAGTTCTACGCGATAATTTTTTTAAGAGCGGCAGTACGTTTCATAATAACGTCTAAACACTTGCATACAAGAGCACAAGTATTTCGAAAGATGATACAGCTCTAACACATCTAAGGTGGCCAGCTGAACGAACGAGGTACAAATGTTGGCGAACACTCGTTAAACTAATCGTATTGGATCATCGACGATGGCTTTTGAATATTGAAAGACGGGAAACGATTACTCCAAACGATGTTGTTCAGCTATATCTTGACGTACCTTCAAATAAACCACGACTAATTTTCTGGCTCAACTGACGCGAGCAAGCGTCGTAGAGGGTCGTGGACCGTGGTTCGCGCGGGAAAGTGTTCCGGCAGCTGAGAAACATGCGTCTCCGCACGTGCATGAATTTTTTTTCTGTTCTTTTTCGCACGTCGGAGCACCGTTAGCTGACACGAAATGCTGTTTACTTTACATATCTTAGCTGAGCCGCTGGCGAACGGAGCGCGTCAGGAGCTGAGACACGCGGCGCTGGCCAGCGGCTACGCTTGCTACTTATATGCACGAGGATCTGATCCATCTGTGAAATGTCATACATATCAGACTGTTCCTATGATTGCTGGGTTAGTGTACCACTGTTATGCGTAGCCGTTTACAAATCTATTTGCTGTTCTACACCGTTTTCTTAAGCTCTTTGAACAAACAAAAAATGTGGAAAGAAAAGAATGAATCGTGCATATCATCTACAGTACCGTATATTTTCTAACTAAATAGTTTAGAATTTTGTTTTGTGAGTATCTTAATGTGGACTGAAAACTATTTCACCGTCAGCTAACAGGCTGAGATATGTGTGATGTCAACCTTTTAAAAAGAAAATGGCAATTGCGTTTCTCTTTTGATAGTGACCAAATTAATTTCTTGTTTGTTTATTGAAGAGGCAATCGTCAGGACGTAGTTATTAGCATTGTGACTGTGTAACGTGACAGGTTGTCACGAAGAGACTAACATTTACCACAGCATAGGGAACATTACCATGGCCACATATAATTATTTGTAGTGTTACATGTATCAGGATGAGTGTAGAATGTAAGGAATCACAGTGAGTTCCGAAGCCGTATCCTGCCTGGCGCTCATAGCTTTCACTTCCCGCCCTTGTTGGTACCATATGGGACGCCACTTGGCTACAACGTTGCAGTCACTTCTGTTGCTGACTTATCATGGAAATTACTGGAACTTATCGGCAGGAAAGAAACAACACTGATTGTTCTTTTGATAGTTAGTTCAGGAGACCACACAAAAAATTAAATCGAAGCTCATTTCATGGTTCTGCTGTCAGCAACCTAGCAGCTACGGTGATCGTACCAGGCGCTATCTATCACGCATAAACGCGAGAGAGAGCATGACGGTACGCCAAGACAATGGCAAATACACCACCTTCTGCTAGCCCCAGTAGTCTTTGGAAACCTGCTCAACTGCCTTCCCGTGTGAAATTACCTACGCACATCGTCCTAAAAAATCATCAGTAGTGAGTGACAAATGAGTGTCATCATCAACTCTTTCTTAGTTTTTCACTAGTTTTCTTACCATCCCTAACCTCTCTGTTTATTACAGTCTCCACGCACACATGTACCGCAATCCTTAGGCAGTCGTGTGTTTGGTGACTGCTTAAGTTCTCTGCATATTACATGACCTCGCCTAGTGCGAACGTCTACTACTCAAGAAATTCACTGTGCGACGTATCTACAAACCGCGACGAACTCTCAGAAATTGAAAAAAAAAAAGTTTCTCGACCCGACGCTTTTTTATCTATAGCTTTTCTCGTGTAGAACTGGCAATTTTAGCAAGCCATTTACCCATTTTTCTTGCAGCAAAGATTTCATTTTTACCATTTGTTGGTCGTGATATTTATTGTTCGTGTAGCCGGGCAGGACATCCATGCAGTCGTTTGAAGAGACAAATGTGACATTGCTGTTCAGTGTTATCACAGAATGTCGTATTTAAAGGCAGGGGCTACTTCGCACCCTGGAAGCGGGGAACTCACTACGCACGTATATTTGGTGTTGCAATAAGAGTTATATATACATACATATTATATATATATATCTTTGCTGTGTTTTATATTTTATTCACTGTGTACTAGCGTACACAGAATTACTGCACGTAGCGGTATGGAACCATAAGAAAACATATCCTTTGTTTTGAGTCGCCTAAGCTTCCCGGAGTCATCCCTCATATTTTTATAAGAATTCTTACATGTGTCAGGTCGTTATCTAGAATGACTACGGGGAGGGCTTCTCAGACAAACAAATTACATTTTTTACATTTTTGTCGAAAATATAATATATAGAATTATATACATATATGTGTAAGCACATTCATATAGACATGTTATTTGTGCGTATTAATATCTTTATATTCATATGATATGCTTAAATGTTTCTCTCTCACTAAAAGGTACAAAATGTTTAACTTTATTCATTGTAAAAGGCTATGATGTTGCATTTATGTATGTGAAGTAAATTTTAGTCAAATAAAGTGAATATCTAATGGACATTTCTGAAGTTAAGTACAAATTATTTCATCTTAATGTCCTTTTTCTTTAGGAAAGTACACTTTTTACATAAAACACATGATACACTACTTACTAATAAATACTCATTGATCTCAAGCAACTATTTCAGTCACATGATGATAACTAACCGATGTCAAAAATTAAAGTAACGAACTGAAATTTTTGAAGGTTGGGTTTATTTTGCCACAAAACAGTATAATCAGGTGATAGTGAAGTAGGTACAATATAAGGAATACAGAGCGTAAACTGGAAGATGCATAGCAGTAGACAAAAATATTCTTATATGAAGATGGTATTTCTTCTTTTCTTTACTATACTGTGGATGATCTTCCACATACGTAATTATGTTTAGTACCCGCTCCTTAGACAACGATTGTCCTTTGCTACGTTTCACTGGAGACGGGATTCGTGGCTCTCTGTTCGACAAGGATGATGAACTACTTAGCTAGGCACGTGTTTCAATATCAGTTTCACCTGCTAAGCAGTTTTCGTCATCGTTGTACTCTTCATGTACATTGTCTGCACAGACGAGCATATACGACACCACACATTCCAATGACTCGTCTTGCAGAAAATATTTCATCTGCCACTTCTTTCTCACTCTGCGAAATTCCTTGGGGTCCTTCCTGACGAAATGTCCACTTATGAGACTATTGCTGTAGATATAACGTAATGTTTGCTTCTTTTACCGTTGCCATTCTTCTACTTCGTATCACCACCACCAACACAGTAGCACTGTTTTGAGTTACTCGTCGACTAAGCGGCTCAACTACGCTCCATAGCCTCATGCTGTGCTCACCACTGCATGCCCCCAGTCACGCCCCCTATTGCTGTTAGCACCCAATATAGTGAACCGACCGAGGTGGCGCAGAGATTATCACACTGGACTCGCATTCGGGAGGACGACGGTTCATTCCCGCGCCCGGCCATCCTGATTTAGGTTTTTCCGTTATTTCCCTAACTCGCTTCAGGCAAATGTCGGGATGGTTCCTTCGACAGGGCACGGCCGGCTTCCTTCCCTAAACTGATGAGACCGACGATCTCGCTGTTTGGCCTCTTCCCCCAAATCAACCTAACCCAATATAGTGGTTGCATGGTAAATAAGTATGCAGGACGTCGGACGCCGTGAACATCATTGGCCTTTTGCAACCTGGCACTCAAGGGTTCTCTGTGAAAATTCTGGGCCTTTGACCTTTATCATGAAATCATGTTTTTTACTCGGCCATTGACTAGCCGTTTGACGTGAAAAACAGTGAAATAGTACTCTATTTTTTCACGAGTTCTCAGGACGCCAGCTTGTGCTTGCTCCAAGTACTCCCAACTCGATTGGCGTGGCGCCAGCCATTGTTATCTTACTTGGTGGTAAAAAACGGCACGCAAGTAGGCCGTCGGAAAGTTTTATTTGCCCAAACAAGGGGAAAAGATAGCATATGTAAAAATGGACCACTTTACTCCCTCCCTCTGCAAAGTCTCCGAACATCCAAAAAAGCTGAAAAAAAACGGTTGTGTTTTCCTAGGAAAGACCAACAGTAAAGACTTCCACTCCTCTGCTGAGAACATTCGCTGCGGTGACGTCTTAATGGAGAGTGAGTCTGCTACTACTGTCTCTCAGCAGACGAAAGCTGGCCCTCGCCGAGCCACGACGCCACCCCTGCATACATTTGCCGTACCTCTCTGCAGTATACTGGATCTGCGTGTTCCACAAGCCAGCGGCTGACCGGGCCGCCATCCGTGCTTCGCCCCCACAGCTCCATCAAGAAGTGTGTTTTTCAAGCGAAATCCGACCTTTACGTAAGCCAACGTTATTAATTAGAAACAAGGAAGGTGATCTGACCCTGCAGTCGCCGTTGTAACACTCTCATTAAGTCAGAGAGAGATTCTACTAATCTGACCGTTACTATTGTCGTAATATTAATTGGATTTGCATATCAGAAAAAAATAAGTAGACAAGTCAAGGAAGGCCTGACGCTGCACAAAACCTTCGCCAATCTCTTATGAATGTTTGTCACCGTCTCGTCCTCACAATACAGAAGCTCTACAACTGCACATCAGTTCAAATGCACAAATGCAGCAAGTACCTTGACAGAGTGCTACGACAATGAGACTTGGGACACAAGGTAAGTTAAATTTGGATACAAGTGATAAGAATGTTTTATGGTTTCCGTGAGTAACAAAGAGTAGAACAAAAGCTCGATTAAAAAGAAAGGTGTTTGTTCATTTCTACGCATCATCACATGCCCATATCGCCTCCAGGTGGCATTCGGTCTAGTGGCGAGCAGTGGTTACAGCGTCTTGGCCACCAAATAGAGCTGACCGCTTAATGGCTCACAGCCATTAATCGACAAATTTAGATAAATATTTAATGATATTTAAATCAATGTACAGCCTGTGCCATGAACACGGCATTTTCCCCCACACAATGGACTGCAACAGAAGGGAAACATGTAGACGTATAATATAAAATTTCACTATTAAAAATAATTACGCATGTAAGACAGCACTGACAGAAGAAAGGGAGAGAGAGTGTTTTTATAACTATTTTTTTCACGTGAGGAACATGTGCATGAAAAGAAAGAAACCGAAAAAAGCTGCTAGTTTGTAAGGAGAAAAAGTTTTCGCACAGCACATATGTACTGTTTGTCATTCCTGTTAAACTAGTGCATTGATATAAAATGTAATCTATTCGATGAATTTCTGAAAGCCCGTGAAATCAGGAACACTTGCTTCGGATGCTTCGGGTAAGGAAATTCTCCTGAATAACGCAGAAAGCGTTTCAGGAGGGCTCAGCTGATGCTGGGTACAATGAAATTACAGGAAGTATACAGACCAGAACTAACAACGCAAGAATGAAATGACCTTTGCTTCTAATTTTCCGTGTAGTCTGTAATATACGCAGCCGGAGGAATAATGAAGTCGAAAAACTTGACACGAGTCACTTCTCCTCACCCGTCTCTAAACAGCTACCTACTTCACAAGAAATAACTTGTGGCACCGGGTTTGGTTTCCTTCTGCAGAAGATGACCATAAGAGAACAAGTATTTCGCGACGGCGCGGTTGTATGAAACATTCTCTGACTTCCTGATGCTCAAAACATCGAGCATTCTACGATTTCCTCCATCGCCTTCGTCAGCAGCAACTGACTGTCTAAGCTCTTGCCGTGGTGGCCTTATATAGCCTATAGGCGTTTTGTAATTCGTCGGTAATTACATAATGCTGGAGCAGATGGTGTCAACGTCTGTGCTGGTGGCGCCGCCATTTCGTACTAGCATAAATATTGCGACGAATATCTTCTCCTCTTCTCTGCATCGAGAGCTCGCTTCCATGCTGAAGTTCTTCAGCACATAATTATTTCTACAGCCTCCTTAATTACAGAATCCCAGTATGAAGGAGACTGACACAGAGGCTTTGTTTCGACAAACAGTATTGTGTGTTTGTTTGTAGGTTTGTGCTCGACAACTGCGGATTTTTCCAGATCTCGATTTTTTATATTCCGTTAAAGTCCTGCACGCCGGTAGGAAATGGTACGGATGGACTGACCGATGTAATTGCTTCCGCACTTACAAGGGCTGTTGTAAATCCCAGGGATTCTGACGCCCAGAACGTCCTTAACAGGGTGTAGCATCTCCATTAATTTCCTAGGAGACCGTAAAATGTGACTTACACCTCGTCTTCCAGGCCCTGCAAATTATGCTGCATGTAGCGCCGCAGAAATGAAGGAATGCAATCGGTGTGCCTCATCATGTGAATGCTTAAAATAAGACGACCATAGCCCCGTTCTCGACTCGTAACAGACCTCTTGCTTCTTTTCCCCTGGGGCTTTATGTCGGCGGAAGCCAAGCGCTTGTCGTACATGCCACATGTTTGTGTGTTGTTGATGCAGTATGTATGGACTGGAACCATATAGCTCATGTTCAGATGAGTACGAGTAGTTCCGGTAAGTATTGTTAACCAACAATATGCTGTAGATCTTTATTTCAATATATCGATATAGAGCCATTTTTTTTCATCAGCTTTTCCTTTCCATTTTAATAGTTCTTTCCATTTGTCGGGAGCTCCGAGCATTTTCCCGGATGCCCCAGCCTAATTGCGCCCCAAGTCTAGTCTTAACGACTTGCATCACCTACCGCAGGTGGTGGCTGCCACCCTCTTCTAATTAATTCGGCAGAAACAGTCAACACAAAAGAAAAATAACCTGTCCTAGATCATGCTGCGTTCATAACATACGTTAACCTGTACGGCAAATAATATAAAAAGATGAATGTTCACGACCGGGTTCCCGGGTTCGATTCCCGGCGGGGTCAGGGATTTTCTCTGCCTCGTGATGGCTGGGTGTTGTGTGATGTCCTTAGGTTAGTTAGGTTTAAGTAGTTCTAAGTTCTAGGGGACTGATGACCATAGATGTTAAGTCCCATAGTGCTCAGAGCCATTTGAACCATTTGAAGATGAATGTAACATCGAGCGTGTATAAAGAAAGTGTAACAGGTATATTGAGCGATGTACTAAAATCAGTTTTGTCGAACGTAATGTATTTAAAAGCAGAATAAATGGTGTAATATTTGATTGCTCTATCTGACGATTCACGGCAATGATGTTGTAAGTAGGCTGTTTAGGTTTTTATGATGGTAACGCCACGTAGTGGTCTGTATGAAAATCTCTGACCGTGCTGGTTGGACACATTGTTGGAATATTCGCTTGTGAACTGTTGAGCAGTTTGATGTGAACAGCGCGAAGCGTTGGGCAGTTGGAGGTGAGCCGCCAGCAGTGGTGGATGTGGGGGGAGAGATGCCAGAGTTTTGAGCGGATGATCTGGACGTGTGTCCGTCAAAAAAGGCAATTTGTTTAATCGGATGTCACAAAATTATATAATGACTTTTGAATGCTATTAAGGTAAATACATTGTTCGTTCTCTATCAAAAACTTTCATTTGCTAACTATGCCTATCAGTAGTTAGTACCTTCAGTAGTTAGAATCTTTTGTTTAGATGGCAGCATTGGCGCTCGCTGTATTGCAGTAGTTCGAGTAACGAAGATTTTTGTGAGACAAGTAATTCATGAAAGGTATAGGTTATTGTTAGTCAGGGCCATTCTTTTTTAGGAATTATTGAAAGTCAGATTGTGTTTCGCTACAATATTGTGTGTCAGTTTAGTCATGATCAGAATAAGTAAAGAGAGAACCGTCTGAGAACGTTCAGTTTCCCTCAGCTGTTTGCAAATCAAATAACATAAGAGTCTTTCCTGCACTATCATTCATAATCTTTCAAAGGGGACGTTTCAAGGTAAGTCAGTTTTGTAACAGACAAAAGCATCTACATTAATACCCCGACTTACGCTATCCCGTTTTACGCAAATCTGGATTTCTGCGATTCGTCTATTTGAGCGCCGCCAATTCGCGCACACAGCGTTCTTCTTCCGACAGGTTTGGACGTTTTTGGTGCCGAATCGTTTTGCCCACCGAGTTGACATGATTGACAAATTCTGTGTCATCCAGCCGAAGCAGAACTGATTCATTTGCGTTGAACGAGAAAAGAGACTCATTATCTTAGAAATGTAAACCTAATATTATCAAATACTTCGCTGCAAAAATTAAAATATGATAATTTGAAAGAAAATCAAAATAATTGTTAAAGGTAAAGAAAAAATTCTCGAAGCTATGAAAATCACTCAATCCTTGAATTCAAGTATCATTTCCAAACGTCATGGTATTATCGCTCAGATGGAAAAAAATGTTAAAATTTGGTTTGTTAATCAAGTAAGAGTGAAAAATTGTCCCATTAATCAGAACACGGTGTGCTCTCAAGCTTAACCGATTTTTGAGAGACTGAATGAAGCAGCTGAGGAGGAGGCCAAACATGAAACTTTGGTTCAGCTGATTTAAAAGTCGTTTTAATTGGCGTAGCATTGCAGAAAGCGCAGAGGCGACAAGCGTTGGTAAAGCGTCTGTGTCGCACTACCCAGAAAAACTCAAGGCAATGTTAAAAGAGGGTGACTGTACCAGCCAAACCGCATTCAACGTAGATGAAACTGCACTGCCCTGGAAGAAAATGCCTGAAAGAACTTTTATCGCGCGTGAAGAAAAATTTTTCCAGGTTTTAAAAATTCCGAAGATACATTGATAGCTATGGTTGCCGCGAATGAAGGTGAAGATCATAACTTAAAACAGTCTATCGCTCAGAAAATCCAACAGCTTTAAAAAATGCGTCTAAAGCAGGAGTGTTACGTGAGATTTGAAAGTCGAATTCTCAGGCTTAGCTGACAGACTCTCTTCTTGCTCATCACTTCCCTTCATACCTAACGTCGAACGTTATTACCAATGAGAACAAATCCCAGTTAAAGTGATTCTATTGATCGACAATCACTAGATCATCCTTCTGTTATTCTCATATCAACACACGTGTGAAAATTGTATTTTTGCCGATGAATACATCCAGCTTGCTGCAACCGATGGCCCAGGAAGTTATTAAAACACTCAAAGCTTACTACACGAGACGATCGCTTGCGCATCTACATGAAGTTATGAGACAAAACAAAGAGGTCTCTGTTGAATAGTTGTGGAAGCAATTTAATGTTTTACATATCGTGAGAATTATTGTACAACCTTGGAATGATATTCCACGAAAGAACTTTGAGGTAAGGTTTACTATCTTTTGGTTCAAAAACAGATTTTTTGTAAAATTGCGTTTTTAGATTCATAACAGTGTTTAGAATCCACCCCTGAAACGGTTTTTTCGAATACGGAACGGAAATGTTTGTTATTCGCGGTTGAACAAAAAAATGCACCTGCCTGAAAGCGGCCTTTTTCACGCACCAGTTTTTTTTTTCTTTCGGAGGACGAGTTATTGTACTGGTACTTGGGAGGAAACACAAAAAAAAGAAAGTTTGAACGCATGTGTTTCGAAGCTGGCCCCCAAACATTTGCATCCTGGTGCGAGGACTGTGGATATTGCGACTTTCCTGGCCGTGAGCATCTTCAACGAAGCTGACAAAATGGACGTCACCCTGGGACTCTATTCGACGCAATTCGCCAAGCATTCGGACGACCACCGGAATCAAGCGGCCGAAAACCGCTTGTCACCGGCCGTACGAGCGGCTCTGGATCAGCGCAGGATTGCCCAGATCGAGGAGAACGCCCTCGCCGAGGAGGAGAAATGACTAGTTTGTGGACCCGGAATAGCAAATTGAACGTAAGTTGCATAATATTGCATTTATATGTAGACAGAACTTGAAACGTGTTTTTCTCAAAATGACTTTTTTTTAATCACGCGGTATGGTAACTTCAGATCTACCGAACCGATTGGATGATTCTTGTTTCCGACGAAGCTAACTAAATTGTCTAAGATTTATACCACTTTTATTCCGATCTATGAAGTATAAATACTTTTACTTGGCCGACGATGTCGAAAAATCGATAAAAAAACCTATTTTTGAAATGGCCGCCATTTTGTTTCCTATGGTCCAAATAACTTATGCGAGGCACAACTCCTAAAGAATCTTATATACTTCGCTAACTACAACTCAGTTTTGATTTCAGACGAGCCGGCTGACCTATGACATCCGCGCGTGGAGGTCTGCATCGAAATTTTGTTTCGTTCCGACGGCACTTTCGCCTTTCCTCTTCGACATTTCCGGTCGACAAAATTCCAGTTTGTAGAGGAAGTGTCAATAAACGTTTTGACCAAATTTGACAGTCACATCTATAACACATCCGGAGAAAAAAATTCTCAAAAACCATGCTTTTGTCGGGCCAAAGATTGTAACCCCCCCCCCCCCCCCCCAAACGGCGTCTGGGGGAAACTGTGTACAATTTTTCCCCACCACTGAAACCCAAAGGAAATCAACACCAGGTCTTGATGAAATGAATAGCGTGATTGAAGAAGTGGTCGATCTTGCCAGGCAATTAAATTTAGATGTGGATCGTAATGATGTTCAAGAACTGCTGGATTCACAGAATCAGGAGCTGAAAACGATGAGCTTAAAGAAATGAGTGAGCAGCAGCAAAATATTGAACAACCTAACCCTTTAGACCCAATGCAGTCAGAAGATAAAATGACGGTTTGCAAATTTAACAGAAGGGCTCAGTACAATCGAAGAAGGATTACAAAATTTTAGAGAACGTAGACTTCAATGAAATCCTCATTTCTGATACAAAACGGGGAACAATAAGTTTAACAGCTTGCTACGAGAAAAAATTCTTGAGAAGAAAAAAACTGATTCGCCAGACAAGGCTGTAACATTTTATAATGTTTCCTACGTCACTTTAACTGGGTTTACATTGTTGCAGTGCATAATACTGTACTCTAATATAATTTGTTGTATTGTTTAAGATTCTTTAAAACACTTTTGCTGTACATTACATTGTGTCTTTGGCTTCTGATACAAGCTGAACTTAATGTGTGTAAATTTATATGCATACTGGAGCCAGATTTATGTGAATTCGACATTCACCGAGTAAACCACGAATACTCGTTTGCAAGTTCGGAAACACGCCAAAAGACAATGAGCCTTACACGACTTAACTGATTACTTCGCCTGATAGATATACAGGTACATAATGCATTGTATTTCTATCCTATTCCATGTTCAGGATAACCTGAACTAATATTCACTTTAATGATACAATAGTTGATGGTTTAAATACTGTTCTAGATTAACACAAAATATTTTTGAAGCAAATTACTACAAATGTGTTTTATTTATTATAAGGCGATGGAGATGCTCAGTAAGATACCCATCCAGTAATTTTAGTGTTTGTATGTGTGTTCAAATGAGTAAAAGTGGAACGAACATTAAGGAAGTTCAAATAGTGTACGAAGAGAACCTTGAAAAGAAGCATACATTTCAATTTTGTAGAAAATCTCGCCATTTACCACAAAATCTCCTGGCTCTGGGTCGCAGCAGAAACTATTACGGGTCACTGACAATTTTACTGAATTATTCCATCAGACTAGGATAAACAGAAGGAAGTAAAGGTAGTATACAGAATGTAACGAGTCTAAGTGCAGATGTTTTTTATGTGGTTCCTTAACATGTAGAGACATCGATGTGTCGGTTGTTTTTTCTCTCCGTTGAACAGTATTCACAGAAAGACGTCACAAACTTTTCTGCACGGCCGTAACTGAACCACTAAATGGACTATGCTTGTCAGTATCTACACGTCCTTACTTCAGCACCCGATCTGATCACCAGAAGCAGACTACACCTAACAGGTATAGCTACAAGTCTGCCCTGCGCTTATACCCGTATAAATTATCAGATCTCACACTGCAAAAAAGTCTCACGCACTACAACACTCACTGAAAATATCCTCTCAACCCTTTTCACCTTCCATAGGAGCGACATACACACAAACACACACACAGACACAGACACACACACAGACACACACACACACACACACACACAGACACACACACACACACACACACACACACACACACACACACACACACAGAGAGAGAGAGAGAGAGAGAGAGAGAGAGAGAGAGAGAGAGAGAGAGAGAGAGAGAGAGAGAGAGAAATAAAGAGAAATAAAATTCACAAATGACTGTCCAGCTGTCATAAAGGTGATGTCAAGCATAAAAGAGAACGTGAAAGAGAACCAGTGTGATAATATAGCCCACATAGTCAGATAATTAGAAATTAATAGACGCAGTCGAAGAAGCCCGATAAACGTTTCACTGTTGGAATAACTCCACAACATAATTAATTCAGCACACGACGTTAAACGCGACATATTACTGACGCCACACAGCGCCCTTTCGAACACATACGAATATGATCGAAGAACAGAAGTAATTACGATTCCTATTAAGCTCGTTGGACACGACTCATGATCAATAATATTCTCACTTGGGTAAATAAAAGATACAGCAAAAAACTGAATTACAAAAACATTTCAGTAAAAGGAAAAGTAGGATGAACGGTAAACTGAATACTGAAGAAATAGAAGGACCACGCAAGAGCAGTGAGGAAATATGGGAAAAAAATCATAATTAGAATAATAATGGCCTCTAGAGCAATTCTATTAGACTGCTATGTCTTTCACAGAACTTTCAACTTTTCTGTTTTCATCTTTTCACTGATTAAAACAGGGGCTGGTCTGCAGATCGCCCAAAACCTGTTCTCTTGTCAGAATATAAAACGATAGAGGGCAATTCAACGTGGGGGATCCTCCCGCCGGCGAATGCAGTCATGTGTCATGGGACAGCTCCCTGTTCGTAACTGTGTTAAGGCTATTTCTGTATAATTGCAAGTCTGTCTACCATGACAGAAATATTGTGTTAACCTGGCGTATTTCTTTATTTTGTACCTTCGGCGACTCATTCTCACGCTGACTCACGACGTTTCTCCTCAGCTGCAAGGCACGCCCACACAGTGGGGTTGTCACGTCGTCTCGCTTATTTCCCTAAATCCCAGGTTCCAGCAGAGTGACAGCCACTTACTTTCCTTTGCCTTGGCTCTCGAATAGGTGGAGACCTTCAGAATCCAGTTGGTGTAAAAAATCTGCCCCCCCCCCCTTCCGCCTTCCGAAATTTCGGTATTTGACCGAAAAGATAGTGGCGTAAAGTACCCAATCAAAAGACTTTGCACGAATACCATCTATTAAATTCTAAGCCTCTCTGCAGTCTCTCATGAAGCGAGAACATTATTGACGGTAATTCGTACATTGGTTATTGACGTTAAACTTGGCGGCCATCTTAGTGACACTCGAGAAGAGCACGTGACGTGCAAGCACTAGATTTCAGCCTCCATGTCTTATCATCCGGTAGACAAATATGTCACCTAGCACTGAACACAACACATTACAGTCATTTACACTCAATAGATATATATTGGTGGGAGGTTAGCCGAGAGCACTAATGCGCTGCTTCCTGGACCCGGTTAGGCGCGCCAGCCCCATATCGAATCCGCTCAGCGGCTTAACGACGGAGGACAGTGTGCCGGCCAGCCTTAATGTGGTTTTTAGGTGATTTTCCACATACTGGTCTGGTCCCCACGTCCCGCCTCAGTTCCATGGCTCGCAGACATCTGAACACATTGGCACTATTCCCTGGATTACACTAGACACAGACAGTTGGGGTACACTAATTCCATCCCAGAGAGGGGGGGGGGAGTGTATGGGGTAGTGGCAGCCCACCCCTTAAATTAACCTTGCCAAATCCGATTAACCATGCCAACCCTGTGTCACTGTGGGGAAAAGGCACAAGCAAAAGAAAGAAAAGAAAGATATACACTGGTAGGCAGACTTAAGGATAGAAGTAGCCGCACACCATGTGTCACAGTCACGTAACATGGCTCGAGGAATCCTAGACAATACGTAATAAGAACTCCTACAGTTTAGCCATGAAGATAACTGTAGGAAATATGCAATAAGACGAACAGAAACGACGCCTTTACTCAAAGACAAGAATTACCCGGAGCACTGATTCATGAAAGTCCTCTGGACATTACAAAAGAATGGACACTGTTCTTAATGTGGCAGGTGATCACCACAGACGGCCATGCATGGTCTGAACGTGCTCCCATGCTGGCCAAATAGTTGCTAAGGATTTATTGTGATAGGGCGTTTCACTCCCCCACCAGCGCGATTGTCAACAGCTGAATGGTTGTCGCTGCATGTAAACATGCTGCAGTACGTCTCCCCAACACGACCCACTTGCGCTCGACGTGACTTAGGTCGGTGGGCCTGGAAGGCCAGCTCATTCGCCGGATATCCTTTCGTTTCAAGAGATCCTCCACTTGCACAGTTCCATACAGACGTTAGTGACACCCACGAAAACAAAGTCAGGACCGAATTCATCCCTCAAAAGACACACATGAAGGAATACAGTGTGTCAGTAACGTTGACCACTGGGTGGAATGAGTTCAAAGATTTGGAGGACAGTACCTCCATACAACATTGTGTCTCCCCACACCATAGCTCTTGGGCTACTAAAATGATTTTGTTTGACAATGCATTATATGTTCCCACCTGTTGTCAAATGAGGCTACGTGCAGTCTTGTCTGACATGATCGTTTTGGTGGCCCATGTGTCGTAGCGTCGAGAGACGCAGTGTTGCATGGACGTACTGACCACTGAATGTTTGAACACGGCATACTCACCAGTCAACGTTATTGCAATCCTGTACTCCTTCCATACTCGCTTCTTTTCAGCGACCAATTTGTCCCTGACTTGATTTCCATGGACGACAGTGGGCGACTGCATCGAACAGAGCAGGTGTAGGAAATATTATAACGAATGTTCAGAGAATGGACTGACCTTCCCGTTCCCATGTAGCACATGTAGGGTGCGCTGGGGAGAAAGATTGCATCACATCCACTTGTACCAACTGTAGAGTCTTGTACCGGAAGGAAGCAAGGAAGAGGATGTTGTTGGGCAGCCAGTATCCTCTTTCTACAACACAAATCCACTCGTGGATTAATATGGCTCTTTATTTACCAGTACTGGAAGTATTTACTTAACTGGAATAGAGTTCATGTGGTGTAGTACAAGCTCATCAGTAATAGCCCTCTTGCATACTATATCTGTAATCCGTCTATAGTCCAGCACTATCGTAAGCTCTGATATGAACTGAGCCCGCTCTGAAACTGTGCTGATAGACGCCAAAGTCGATGAGTCAGTGGCTGAGGCTCTAGAGTCATCGGCGGAAGCCTAAATACGTGCTGTCGACAGGGCGTTGGTGGCGTGTTGCTCGTCGGTGCATCTTTGGCATCTCTTGTGACAGGCGCACTGACCCAGCGCCTACTAGTGGTCTTCGCTCTTCATCTTCGCCGACCGGTGTGATGGTGAGAGCTTCCGCCAGCACACCAACGACCATCCAGTAGTTGTCAACCACGCTGATAGAGGAAGGAACGATCTTACACAAGAACTCCGTACCAACCTTGTGGCAAGCATAGGAGCACGTTGAAGAGCATCATTGCCATCTGTGGTGACCACACGCCTTATTAAGAACTAAGTCCCACCTTCTGCAATTTCCAGGGGATCATCATGAATCATGGCTACTTAGCGTAATTGTTGCCTTTTAATAAGAGTGTCATTTCTTTTCGTTTCATTGCAAATTTCTTTCAGTTACCTTCTGTACTAAACTGCAGCTGTTCTTTCTATGCCATATTTCTCTCAGTCAACAATGCTAAATTACTCTTTCTTTTCCTCTCGTTCCATTGTAAGATACTGTGACCATCATCAAGTCCAACTCCGAAAGTAAGGTCGTCAATGAAGTATAACACTTAGAATTGGAAGCACGTTTATTAGGAACACCAGTGTACAGCCAAAACAGAACGGACCTCTTGGATGGAGAGTGCACCCACGTATATTCCAGAAAATCCAACCATTACAAAGATGGGAGATTTGAAAATCCTTCCAGAAATGACAAATACTAACAAACAACTGCTGGTGGTAGGGTTTGATGTGGCAGCATGCCAACCAGGGACGCTAACCTCTAAGCTACCCAGCATATGCCACTGGAAAAAATTACAGCAACCTGCAACTGAATCTTGTGAATCGTCCTCTGTACATCGGCCCTTCTACGTCCGTGCATTCTGGTCGTGTTGTCCTCTTCACTATGATGAGCATCAAGGGAGCGCCTCCCGCCTGAACTTCGCAGTCGTCGAATAGGCCTGTAGTTCCCTGGAATCCCTCATCACCGATTTGCGCCTTCATAACCGGCGATCGAATAGCATACAACTGCGTATTCTGTGTGACATAGAGCACTCTCAACTTGCGTTCGTTAGCAGCAAACCCCTCGATCGCCAGAGGACTTCCATCATGTTTCGACACATTCATCTAGACTAACGCAGATTTATCAGACGTACTCCATTCCCCTGCCGCATCTTGGGCATAAAATCGAGTCTTCAGTTTGATAACTACTATAATTCTAACTTAGCGACAGGTGTTTATGAGATAATACAATCTCTGTACACATCTACTTGACAGATGTCCTGTTTACGGAGTTAGTGGCGAAATGACGTGTAATTTCACATGTTAAACACCGCTGCTATGCGTTTGGGGGCGGGGGTGGAGGTGGTTAATTGATCAATCCAATAAATTTGCATGTCAATTTGACATCAAAAGTGTGCTACAAACCACATCTCCCTACGGAGTGGTGTCAGTCAGTCATTATGCGGTAATCAACAGCGTATCCAGTGAACTGTCGGGATTGGAAAGATGCCTTTGAAATGGAGCGATGTACTGTAATACACAGCGCAGTTGATAGCGAGATGAATGAAACTTTGTGGCATATTCAAACTGTGTGCTGGACCGCGACTCGAACTCGGGACCTTTGCCTTACGCAGACAAGTGCTCCTCCAGCTGAGTTATCCAAGCACGACTCACGACCCGTCCTCACAGCTTCAATTCTGCCAGTACCTCGTCTCCTACCTTCCAAACTTCACAGACGCTCTTCTGCGAACCTTGCAGAACTAGCACTCCTGGAAGAAAGGATATTGCGGAAGTATAGCTTAGCCACAGCCTGGGGGATGTTTCCAGAATGAAATTCTCACCCTGCATCGGAGAATGCGCTGATATGAAACTTCCTGGAAGATTAAAACTGTGTGCCAGACTGAGACACGAACTCGGGACATTTACTTTTTGCAGGCAAGTGCTCTACCAACTGAGCTATCCAAGTACGACCTACGACCCATCGTAAAAGATTCAGCTCTGCCAGTACGTCGCCTCCTACCTTCCGAACTTCACAGAAGATCTTCTGCGAAGTGCAAACTCCGCTGCAGGGTGAAAATTTCATTCTGGAAACATCCCCCAGGCTGTGGCTAAGCCATGTCTCCGCAATATTCTTTCTTTCAGGAGTGCTAGTTCTGCAAGGTAGTGCCTGTTCACATACGTTTAAGAATGAGTTTTACCTCCTCCAAAGTTTTCCTTGACTACCTACAATGCGTATGATCGTCACTGGCACGTATATTTCTGTTATGTGACTAAGAAGCCTTCTGTAATCGACAACAGCGTCAGAAGTCAACCATACATGTCGACTCACGTCTGGAACTCCTCTCGTTGATAATGATGGCGGAATAAAAACGTCTTCAGAATCAAATGACCAACCAGAACAATCTTTGTTGTGTGTACTTGTTGGAACAGCCTCGACAATCTGGAGCTCTGATCTTCCCAGTCTATGGTTGCTTGTGACGCGTGAAAGAAGTCCCATCCAAGACTAACATTATGACTACAATATCTTAAAAAGATAAATTTTGAAGGGGTGCGCTGTGCCGTAGATAGCTGTTATTCTTACAACACATGTTCCTGTCGGCTGCACGTGTTTCCCGTTTCCGACCTTCACCACAAATATTTTCGTATAATGGAACATAATATCTGGCGATTAAAAGCATTCGACATTACAGAAAAAGGATCCCTGAGTCGTCTAGTACCTGGACTGGATCGCTGTTTGTGGTGACGTCGATGAGATTTCCTATCATCTTGGTAACTCATCTCCATATACGGTCACCTCATTTAGTTTTATTGAATTGAGTGGCTAGGCGAGCGGCTGGTGCCTTTCTACATCGACAGGGAACGGTTAAGGCGTGTTGGGAAGCGAGCTCGCTGGGGTACAGTGACTGGCTTCTTCCCAAAGGCAGCTATAATCGTCTGCAGTTGACTGGTGTGAATAGGTCTACTGTGATTGTTGACGTCTTGTGGTGTAATATTTGTAGAACGTTTGCCTTCTTTCTTTGAAGCACCGCTCAACGTGTCCAAGGTGTCCGCACTGATCACAGACTGGCGTGTCGTCCTCCATGCTCTAAATTTCTGTTTTTCTGCAGAGCGTTTTATTTTGTGGAGGAGATGGATGTATCGGCATTGTTCGGACGCTGGGTTGCCGGTTGACGACGGTGGCGTAAGTCCGAATTGACCTAGCGCATTCACCACAGAGTGTGCGACTGGTAGTAGAGACTGGTGCCACATATCGATACAACTCATCTTCAACACACTGTATTACCCGCTAAAGTACGGGTCAAGATTCATTGCAGATACCTCCGATACCTCTTGTATACTCGGCCCAACAGTCCTGGCTGCCATGCTGTACCTATTCTCTTACAGCCTGGCGTAAGAGAGAAGCGAGGTCGTGGTGGTCTTCTATATCTGCCTTAGGGACCGCATTAGGGAGACGATCATACAGCTCTCGTCCAACTTTTTTCTGTTGTTTTTTCTCAATGCGCTGGAACCACTTGACGAATTCTTCTGTCATGGTGACAGCCTTTACCAGAAGTTTTCTGCGACACCTTTCGCCAAATGTGAGAGTTTGTCGGTTTCTGTCGTTGTATTGTATGTTAACCGGGGACCTAGGAACAACGGAGAGGCTCCGTCCCCGCCGCAGCCGCAGTGGTCCACAACCCCACGACGACTACCTCAGTACACTTCACCCCTCCGCCGCCCCACACCGAACCCAGGGTTATTGTGCGGTTCGGCCCCCGGTGGACCCCCCATGGAACGTCTCACACCAGACGAGTGTAACCCCTATGTTTGCGTGGTAGAGTAATGGTAGTGTACGTGTACGTGTAGAACTTGTTTGTGCAGCAATCGCCGACAGTGTAGCTGAGGCGGAATACGGGGAACCAGCCCGCATTCGCCGAGGCAGATGGAAAAACGGCTAAAAACCATCCACAGACTGACTGGCTGACCGGACCTCGAAACAAGCCCGCTCGGTGGGCCTGGTAAGGAATCTAAGGGTAGTGTATACGATCAGGTGTTGAGTGATCACTATGAAGGACACGGAGATGACAAGTACTTAAGTGAAGCAGCGTTATTATTAGCTGACACAATTTGGAAGACGTCTCATTGTGGGTCTTCATTTGGCCCACTGTTCCAATCGTGCAATATCAAGATTTGTAGGGCATTTAGATGTGACAGTGGTTCGATGTTGGACTAGATGGGAATGTGAGGGCAGGCATACTCGTAGTCACGGTTCCGGTCAACCACGTCGGCCAGCACGTGGGAGGATCGCCGTAGTATGCACTAAGCAAAGCCATTCGAGAACAAGTACTCCACTCCCTGCAACATTCTGTCTTATCCCACACAGTAGATCAGAGACTAGCAGCAGCCGAGAAAGGCAGTTATCGTTCCACAAGTACGCTGCCGTTAATACCACAAAACAACGGGCTGCGGCAGATTTCATGCCGTGACCGGTGTGCTACTGATAAATGGTGTTGCATAGTGTTAAGCAGTGGATCGTTGTTCTGCATTATCACAGATGACCATCGATGCCGAATGTTGTGGTGACATCCTCTAATGTTTTGGATAGGCGCAATGGTGTTACTCCTGACATCATGGTGTAGATAGCCATCGGGTATGACTTCAGGTAACAGCTGGTTGTGATTCAGGGAACTCTGGCGGCTCAACGGTTCGCCATGAGTATTCTGCGTCCCCATTTGTTACCTTCCCTGCACCAACAACGTGGTCTCATTTTTTAACAGGACAACGCTTGTCCACAGAAGACACGTTTCTCTATGAACTACTTGCGTGATGCTGAGGTACTCCCGTACCAACAAGCTCCCTACACCCTTCACTGTCCCAGTGAAGCAGCCAGGTTATCAAGGACGGTTTACAACAGTTGTGAACCAGCTTGCCTCAAGAGGGGATGCATCCGCTTTGCGAGACCCTGCCTAACCAAATTACTGTATAGACTTAGGCCGGAGGGTTTGTGACGTAGTACTGATAAGTGGGCTCATACTGGAGAGTTCTTTGTAAATTTCTCTAGATTTTGCCGGCAGGGGTGGCCGAGTGGTTCTACGCGCTACAGTCCGGAACCGCGCGACCGCTACGGTCGCAGGTTCGAATCCCGCCTCGGGCATGGGTGTGTGTGATGTCCTTAGGTTAGTTAGGTTTAAGTAGTTCTGAGTTCTAGGGGACTGATGACCTCAGAAGTTAAGTCCCATAGTGCCCTCACGCATTTGAACCATTTGAACCATCACTCGATTTTGTAATCACTAAAATCAATCACAGTGTATAGCCCCTCAACCTGTGAACTGTCATTTTGTTCCCTCCCTCCCCTTATGGATGCCTTACTAGTTTTTGTCAGGCAGCGTATGTCCATAAAAACTGTTTAGGCCATACTAGGAAACACAGACAATAATAACTCCTACCAGAAGTTAAAAGCTTCGGATGTCACAAACAAGGATCAGATGTGTGTTCTTTGTTCAGGTCTCAAATGGATATGTTGCTCATTTGCAACAAGACCAGGTGTGTTCTGCTGATAGTGGAGCAGCAAAATACGGCTGGACACAGTGTAATAGTTGAGCACTTATATACGTGTCACATCATGAGCAGTTTTTGGCGATAGATTGATGGTGAATACTACGTCTCTGCACAAAAGCTGGCTATGGGGTTTGTTCGCCACGTCGTGTCACCAAGCAGTAACAACCTTTCACTATATCTGAAAGGGTTCTGATTAAATATAAACTGTCACATCGGCCGTAATCTAGCATTGAAATGATTTCAGTGACGACAATTCAAAATTTGTGCCAGATTTGACTTGAACTCGGATTTTTCGCTTTACGCGAGTAGTCGCCTTCACTTCTTCGACTATCCGAGTATGGCTCCTGCGCAACCCAATTTCCTAACTTGTCGCACACTACTTATTTAGCAGCCTCTGTCCATCATATTCACAGTTCGCTGCGTTATCCTGATTCCCGTAAGAGTTCGGGATAGAGAATACATCCACACGACAATGATCCTGAATGGCAGTCAAGGCGTATATATATTTATATATATGAGGTGTCTGAAGGATTACATATACAAGGTGCAACGGGTATAAGAGCATATATTTCTGTTGGGAGTGAGGACAGTGTACTGAACAACATTTACATTGCTTGGAAACAAATAATTATAGCCATTGCAAGTCATATATTTTTGAGTTAGTTAGTACCTCCAAGTACATGTAGCAAGAGCAAGCCATTAGTGCTTATTTTCCCCTGGGCGCAAGTCAGCTGTGTGTAGTGTGGACCTGTGAATGCAGAACGGTTTTCTGTACTGACAGGCGTAGTCCACATTGTGGTACACTACAGCCATAGAGAAAACATCAGTTTGCAAAGCTTGTGAAGCGTTTGCGTGTAGATAGTTCGAAACACAGAGAGAGGAAAAACAGTATACGTGCGTACATATTGAGGTACCATTTAAAGTATTTCACTTATACCCATTACAACCAGTAGAAAAAGAATGAATGATTTGTACTTATACCTTTTGTGTCACTGTGTCCTCATTCATTCCATCTCCATCAGCTCCCTGTGCTGATTCGTAAAGCAGAGACCTGGATAAACGTGTGATCTGAAAACATTATGCAAACAACTGAAGCTAGCAGAGAGACAGTTTCCAAGGTAGCATCGACTGGCTGTGGTTTTGTTCCACTAACAGAGGCATTTATATGTTAACTGACATTGTCAAACAACTTCATAAACGCTATAAGATGAGTAAATAATTGGTCAAGTGTTTGCAAACAAATTACATTACACAAGGTCTTTTACAGTGGACGCTGTTGCTACCGACTGTTACATAAAGGGTAACATAAAACATTTTTTTGAGGGACACTGACATTCTGAGTACATCGATTTACGACCTCGTTGCTTGCTTTGTGTGTGAAACAGGTTAGGAAAGGAATTTTCACACTGCACTAGAGTGACGTATCCAGGACCCACATTCCTACACCATCAACATTATATTGTCAGACAATATAAAACATTTTTTTCGAATCTCAAGTAATGTCACTGTCAGACACTGTTTATGCAAAAAGGTCCCTCATACTGTTCCTCCTGGAAGGTCATGTTAGTAATGGTCTGAACTTCCTGTGCCACAATGCAAGCTACTGAGAAAACTTGTGGCATCTAGAGTCCACACCAGACGGCTGTCATCATTCAACAGTTTTCACTATCTAACCATTATGTGGCACACTGTGATAACTTCCTTAGCATAACATTTTCCTACTTCTAGTAAAATGATCGTTACTGCATCCCACAAAAAAAATCAGAATACTAAATCTCCGATTCATTTATGTTAAAAGTTTTGGAAAAAGTTCTTGTAGGTGGAGTTTATAAGGAGCAGTTACGGTCTACAGCAACTACGCTGAAAAAGAGAAGAATAGCTCTGCGACGAAAACACACAAACCATATGCTTCTAACAAGTTTAAACAGTGTTTCGCACATGAACTTTAACCCGGGACCTTCCCTTACCGACGAAGTTATACACAGACAATGCAAGGCTTACCATCGCAACTTCACTTTTGGCTGTGCTTGTTGGTTATAGTTAATGAGCAGCTATTCACAGAGGTTCAATGTGGGCTGTAGTTATCATATTGCAGCGAATCTCTGTAGATATTCTGATACGTTAATTGATAACCGCTTTGCGCTGGAAAAACAAATAGTTGTAATTTTGGTCATCATGAGAAAGATATAATGTTGATATTACTATTAACTTCCACTTTCACAATTTGTGTATTATGAGAATCAAAGATGTCGATGAGATGTTATATAGCGCCAGATTTGCACCTGGTGACCAAAATGGGAACTAATTCTTTCCCAGTGTAAACGGTTATGCATTACTGCACTAGTATATCTATTAAGTTTCGCAGCCATACAGTACTCACAGCCCACAATAGACCTCCGTCAGTGCTGTACGCGCAAACTAAGTTGACATTAGTTGCGGTGGCTGATAGGAGCGACGGTAAATGGGAAATATCCTCGCAATCGCTGCCACCAGCCACCGAGCTATGTGTCAGCTTAGTTTGTGTGTATAGTGGTTGCACCCGCTCGCCTACCTCTCTACCCTACGTTCCCAGCTCCACAGTCGCTCTCTACTGCATACTTTGCTGGAGCAACATTCCTAATAGGAAGGACGTAGCTGAGAAGTGGTTTATCCACAGTCAGAGGTTGTTTCCAAAGCGAAAGTTTCAATCTACAATGCTGGCCGCTGCAGAGTGAGAAGAGTACACTAATCATGAACATGGTGGAAAAGGTAAAACAGTTAACTGTCATAGACAACCACATTTTATTCAACAAGCAAATCTGTAGTGCAGAATCTAACAAAAACCATATTTTAATGCAAAAATCCCGCATAGTTCCCGACTTTATATTATGAATCGCTTCACAGATATAAGACATACAGAATATATTGTGTTACAGGCTAGTTGTGCATGGTTTCTATCTTTACAACTTGTCCTGTATGCTCCGTCAAACTACTTGAATTAGAAATTAAATGTTGATTTCAGTGGCTACATAAGTGAAATCGATTGCGAGTGCACCACAGTGAAGCTTCAACATACAGTTTCAATGTTGGAATGGTCGTTAAAATTAGTACTTGCTGTTAATGTCGATTGCACAGTTATGACTTTTGTGCTCTTGCTCACACTGGAAAATACAGCTGGATGTCTTCTGACACATCAGAGTTCAAATCTTACCATTTTATCAGCGTTTTTGTAGATCATGCGAAAGTTGTAGGCAATCAACAGAACCTATTTTCTCTTGGTGAAGAGTTCAACAAAAAATGCAGGAAAACTTACTTCATGTTTACAAAATGCACTTCATCCGTGTATAATAATTTATGTTGTACAGTATTTAAGCAGTTAGTGAGAGTAGATACACAATACTGCTTATTCCACATCTTCTAAGGAAGCGTCCACAATCGATCGCACCCATACGCTCACAACAAATAACTGCTTACTTTCCCTGGCGGTGCAGGGGAGCATAGGTAATTACAGCACAGATATTCGAACCACACAAGATACAAAACGGGGACCACCGATAAAAAAGTTAAAACATATTTCATGCGTTATACATCCTAAGTCACCCTACTTGCAGCAAACACCTTCTTGAATTTTTCTTCCAAAACTTTCTCTTACTTTGTATAGGGCTGACCTTCCCTCCAGGAACTTCCTGCACATCTGTAAATAGAACAGTCGATCCCAGCCTGGGGGCAAAATGTTAAAACGTTCTGGCAGGAAGAGGGGGGGGGGGGGGAGGAGGGAGGAAGGGTAAAAGCAGGATGTGTTCGATTACCGTTAATTCAATTGTTTTACAAAATCTATATCACTGCCTGGTTAGACAAACAATTTTATAGCTACTTAACTGATTCTAAAATTGCCATAAAGGTACATTAACACATGATGGGACACGGCGGAGGCCACAGCGCATGTATTAACGACGTTATTTGAAATTCGCGGGCAGTCTGCAATGGCAACTAGCTCGAGGCCGGCCACTTGCTTGGGGCGGAGGGTTTATTGTTGGACCCATCGACTTACCGGCTTATTCTTTTTCTTTTGTTATCCAATCTCTCACTCGCGAACCAAACCGACGGAATGTGTTGTTGTTGCGTCTGATTTTACTTCCTTGTCAACCAATTTCGGATTGTGTGATGACAAACAGAAGGAGATAAGTGAATTTTTTCCTCCTCAAATGGCAACTGATAGGTCACAAATTATTAATTTACACCACTGTTTTTCGAATGCTATAAGGTATACATAAGTAAGTACAGTATTCAAGTTCCCTTCTTATTTGTAGTTTTGGTACTGAACCACAGTAGTAAAAAGATCACCATACGTTACATACACTATTATAATCTAAGTATTACTTCAGAGTTAGGAAAGGATTGAATTTCGGCCGTGCTTCAAGCTTGCTCACAGCAGAATAAAAGTTATACACGTTGATTCTACGAAATTAAACACAGAGAAAATCGTCATTGCTAGCTTGTAAAGCCGAGGAATTTTGGGTATTACAATATTGTCATCAAACCCCAGGATACTATCGCCAGAGGACACTATAGGTTTATCCAGGTTCTACCATGGCAGATCTCGGAAGCCGAATTGCCTGTGCGAATGATCAGTAGACTATCAGCTAGGAACAAATGCTAAGCGAGTTGCGGCAAACACAGAAGCTGTAGACACGCAAGCTATAGCAGCAGTGAAGAACGATCCAGCGCCCAAGTCCGCAAGCGAAGCATAATGACATCATAGAAGCAAAGAGATACCGGCATCCTAGTGACAAAGTAGAGTGTCGTAAAGAAAGCAAGGTACAACACAGCAAGTGCCGAACCAGTAGAAAAGAGCCTCTGAAAGGTGAATTTGCGAACGTATGAAGTCACTAGCAGAGCTGACAGCGAGAAAAAACCAGGACATACACTCCTGGAAATTGAAATAAGAACACCGTGAATTCATTGTCCCAGGAAGGGGAAACTTTATTGACACATTCCTGGGGTCAGATACATCACATGATCTCACTGACAGAACCACAGGCACATAGACACAGGCAACAGAGCATGCACAACGTCGGCACTAGTACAGTGTATATCCACCTTTCGCAACAATGCAGGCTGCTATTCTCCCATGGAGACGATCGTAGAGATGCTGGATGTAGTCCTGTGGAACGGCTTGCCATGCCATTTCCACCTGGCGCCTCAGTTGGACCAGCGTTCGTGCTGGACGTGCAGACCGCGTGAGACGACGCTTCATCCAGTCCCAAACATGCTCAATGGGGGACAGATCCAGAGATCTTGCTGGCCAGGGTAGTTGACTTACACCTTCTAGAGCACGTTGGGTGGCACGGGATACATGCGGACGTGCATTGTCCTGTTGGACCAGCAAGTTCCCTTGCAGGTCTAGGAATGGTAGAACGATGGGTTCGATGACGGTTTGGATGTACCGTGCACTATTCAGTGTCCCCTCGACGATCACCAGAGGTGTACGTCCAGTGTAGGAGATCGGTACCCACACCATGATGCCTGGTGTTGGCCCTGTGTGCCTCGGTCGTATGCAGTCCTGATTGTGGCGCTCACCTGCACGGCGCCAAACACGCATACGACCATCATTGGCACCAAGGCAGAAGCGACTCTCATCGCTGAAGACGACACGTCTCCATTCGTCCCTCCATTCACGCCTGTCGCGACACCACTGGAGGCAGGTTGCACGATGTTGGGGCGTCAGCGGAAGACAGCCTAACGGTGTGCGGGACCGTAGCCCAGCTTCATGGAGACGGTTGCGAATGGTCCTCGCCGATACCCCAGGAGCAACAGTGTCCCTAATTTGCTGGGAAGTGGCGGTGCGGTCCCCTACGGCACTGCGTAGGATCCTACGGTCTTGGCGTGCATCCGTGCGTCGCTGCGGTCCGGTCCCAGGTCGACGGGCACGTGCACCTTCCGCCGACCACTGGCGACAACATCGATGTACTGTGCAGACCTCACGCCCCACGTGTTGTGCAATTCGGCAGTACGTCCACCCGGCCTCCCGCATGCCCACTATACGCCCTCGCTCAAAGTCCGTCAACTGCACATACGGTTCACGTCCACGCTGTCGCGGCATGCTACCAGTGTTAAAGACTGCGATGGAGCTCCGTATGCCACGGCAAACTGGCTGACACTGACGGCGGCGGTGCACAAATGCTGCGCAGCTAGCGCCATTCGACGGCCAACACCGCGGTTCCTGGTGTGTCCGCTGTGCCGTGCGTGTGATCATTGCTTGTACAGCCCTCTCGCAGTGTCCGGAGCAAGTATGGTGGGTCTGACACACCGGTGTCAATGTGTTCTTTTTTCCATTTCCAGTAGTGTATATAATAGTCATCCTCACCGCTGCAGAGCGCAAGGGAAGCGCCAACATAAATACCACATGCTTCTTAACCTTAACTCGCGAAGTGACTTTTCTGTAACGTGTACCACGAAGTGGAGTCTCGGGGACCCATGTGTTTAAACCGAGATCCAAGGCCAAAATCATTTGAAATTTTTAATTTATGCTATATAACATGTATTTATACAATTATTTAAGTGTTGTTTAAACGCTCCTAGTTTAATTTACTGCACTAAACAAAGCCTGCAGCAGTTTACTCTTTGTCACACAAAAACATATAATTTTGTGTGTTTCTTTTAAATAGTACACATAAATGGACTGTTAGAGTACTGAATTTTACACCCTGAAAAATTATACAATCTCTGTAGCAAATAAAGTTCCAAATAAAACTAAATTCCAAGGTTTAAATTTGCGCATAAAAATTCCACCAGATAGGTACAACACGAAAGTCTATCAAACTGACATTCATTGCTGGAAACTACATTTTTCTTAGCACCACTCAGAACACATTCGATTTTAGCAGAGCTAAGTATTTCATTGAAGAAATAGAGAGATCCCCATCACATCTTTCCTGAATTTCTTGTTCGATAGCAGAACTATCATCACTAGCTTATGTAAAAACGTCGTCTTTTCGTTTATACCTTGATCTTTATCACTGACACGTTCCTACATAGACCGACTGACAATTTCATCAAACTCGGGAAAGTTAAAACTGTCACATTCGTGGGAACACATTTTGAGCTTTAGGGTACCGTACTGAAGAAAACAGGTACGTAGTTCACGATGTGCGGCCTAGGAGACTCCAACACCCATCAATAACACGTTTCAACAATAAACACAGTAGGAACGCAACCGACAACAAAACATAGTGGGCTTGACAATTTAATGAGGGTAGGGGGAGTATAGAAGCACTCAACCACAACTAGTCTTGCAGAGTGAGATCGAAAATTTTCGCGCACTCTGAGCGATCAGACTTCGTGAGTGAAGGGTTAACAACTGGCTGACTGATAAGTGCTGTTTGCCGAAATTGCCCAGAGCGTAGTCTCAGTCTTTGTGTGCAGCTTTGTAAGAGGAGGGTACGGAAGTCGACCCTCGGCAAGCCTAGCTGTCTTCGATCGTCTATGGAAGGACGAGTCCAGATGAAAGAACGCTACAGCTGCCAGCTTCCATGGCAAAAATGATGGGACGCAGAGGCCGCCGTCTCGCTGCAGGCCGATTGGAGGCTTGACCTGCGCTATGTCCGTCATCTGCCTTCGAGAAGGGGTCCGTTACTGCTGATCATCCAGTTCCTGTGGCAGACCGCCCCCACCCCCGCCCCACCCTTGTGAACCAACGAGTACTTCTAGTGAACTTGGGGTCTCACTCCTGCGTGCAAATTTTCTACGTCAAAGAGTGCACCTTGGAGATCGATACATAGAGCTGGAGGCCGCCCATGATGTAACAGCCACCACCTGGCTCTTCAATGCGTTGGTGGAACTGACTCAACCAAACACCGGCCTTCTGCTGCTGATGAGGAGCTGTTCCACCAACCGGCTTTAGTGGCGTTTTGGAACACTGTCCTGTATTACCACCTAATAAATCTGTTATTGTCAATGAAGTTTTCTTGTTGCTCTCGAGTGTAACTAGGTCTTCACCGTTGCATCACATCTGTCTCTCTCCTGACGACGAAGGAGTCTGGATCAGGACTCCTATGGATAGACAGACACGAATCTATGCCAACTCCCTTTTCAAATGATGAACAGATAGAAGATATCTGGGATGAAAGAAAAGAAATTATTCACATAGATAAGGGACACGGAAATTTAATTATGATGTGGGATTGGAATTTGATAGTAGGAAAAGGAATAGCAGGAAAAATAGAAGGAGAATGTCGAGTGGCGGTAGCGGGGGGGGGGGGGGGGGGGGGGGCACTGAGCATACTTTGATCATCTCTTATGGTTTATGAATCATGTCAGAAGGTTATGTATGTAGAAGAGACCTGGTAATTAATGGAACACAGATATTTTGGAACCAGATTACAAACTGTAATACATTTCCTGGGTCAGATGTGGTTTCTGATCACAAATTATTGTTTATGAAAAAGACTGGACCTGTGTAAGTTGAAAGAACCAGAGGTTGTAGAGAGTTTCAGATGGAGTATTAGGCAGCTATTGTCAAGCATAGTGAAAAGGAATAAAGTGGAAGACGAATGGATGGCTTTGAGAGATGAAATAGTGAAAACACCAGAGGATCAAATAGGTAAAAAGACAATGCCTAGTACAAATCCTTGGATAACACAAGAGATACTGAATTTAATTGATGAAGGAATAAAATATCAAAATCCAGTAAATGAAGCAGGCAAAAGGGAATACAAATGTCTTAAAAATCATATTGACAGGAAGAGCAAAATTGCTTAGCAGGAAAGGCTAGATGAAAGACGTAATGATTTACAAGTATATGTAACTAGGGGAAAGATAGTTACTGCCCACAAGAAAATTAAAGAGACCTTTGGACAAAACAGAACCACCTGAATGAATATCTAGAGCTCAGATGGAAAACCAGTCCTAAACAAAGAAGGGAAAGCGGAAAGGTGAAAGGAGTATATACAGGGTGTTACAAAAAGGTAAGGCCAAACTTTTAGGAAACATTCCTCACACACAAACAAAGAAAATATGTTATGTGGACATGTGTCTGTAAATGCTTACTTTCCATGTTAGAGCTCATTCAATTACTTCTCTTCAAATCACATTAATCATGGAATGGAAACACACAGTAACAGAACGTACCAGCGTGACTTCAAACACTTTGCTACAGGAAATGTTCAAAATGTCCTCCGTTATGAGGATACATGCATCAAACCTCCGCCGCATGGAATCCCTGATGCGCTGATGCAGCCCTTTTGAATGGCGTATTGTATCACAGCCGTCCACAATACGAGCACGAAGAGTCTCTATATTTGGTACCGCGGTTGCCTAGAAAAAAGCTTTCAAATACCCACATAAATGAGAGTCAAGAGGGTTGAGGTCAGGAGAGCGTGGAGGCCATGGAATTGGTCCGCTTCTACCAATCCATCGGTCACCGAATCTGTTGTTGAGAAGCGTACGAACACTTCGACTGAAATGTGCAGGAGCTCCATCGTGCATCAACCACATGTTGTGTCGTACTTGTAAAGGCACATGTTCTAGCAGCACAGGTAGAGTATCTCGTATGAAATCATGATAACGTGCTCCGTCGAGAGTAGCTGGAATAACATGGGGCCCAATCAAGACATCACCAACAATGCCTGCCCAAACTTTCACAGAAAATCTGTGTTGATGACGTGATTGCACAATTGCGTGCGGATTCTCGTCAGCCCACACATGTTGATTGTGAAAATTTACAATTTTATCACGTTGGAATGAAGCCTCATCCGTAAAGAGAACATTTGCACTGAAATGAAGATTGACACATTGTTGGATGAACCATTCGCAGAAGTGTACCCGTGGAGGCCAATCAGCTGCTGATAGTGCCTGCACACGCTGTATATGGTACGGAAATAACTGGTTCTCCCGTAGCACTCTCCATACAGTGACGTGGTCAACGTTACCTTCTACAGCAGCAACTTCTGTGATGCTGACATTAGGGTTATCGTCAACTGCACGAAGAATTGCCTCTCCATTGCAGGTGTCCTCGTCGTTCTAAGTGTTCCCCAGTCGCGAGTCATAGGCTGGAATGTTCCGTGCTCCCTAAGACGCCGATCAATTGCTTCGAACGTCTTCCTGTCGGGACACCTTCGTTCTGGAAATCTGTCTCGATACAAGCGTACTGCGCCACAGCTGTTGCCCCGTGCTAATCCATACATCAAATGAGCATCTGCCAACTCCGCATTTGTAAACATTGCACTGACTGCAAAACCGCGTTCGTGATGAACACTAAACTGTTGATGCTACGTATTCATGTGCTTGATGCTAGTACTGTAGAGCAATGAGTCGCATGTCAACAGAAGCACCGAAGTCAACATTACCTACCTTCAATTGGGCCAACCGACGGTGAATCAAGGAAGTACAGTACATACTGACGAAACTAAATTGAGCTCTAACATGGAAATTAAGCGTTTCCGAACACATGTCCACATAACATCTTTTCTTTATTTCTGTGTGAGGAATGATTCCTGAAAGTTTGGCGTGATACAGCGTGAAGAATTTGACAGAGCACTGAAAGACTTGAGTTGATGCAAGGCTCCGAGAGTAGACAACATTTCACTAGAACTACTGATAGGCTTGGAGGAACCAGTCATGACAAAACTCTTCCATTTGATGAGGAGGATATAAGAGACACGCGAAATACCTTCAGTCTTCAAGAATAATGTAATAATTCCAATCCCAAAGAAAGCAGGTGTTGACAGGTGTGAAAATTACCGAACTATCAGTTTAATAAGTCATGGTTAAAAATACTAACACGAATTCCTTACAAACGAATGGAAAAACTGGTAGAAGCCGACCTCGGGGAAAATCAGATCGGATTCCATAGAAATGCTGGAACAAGGAGGCAATACTGACCGTACGACTTACCTTAGAAGACAGGTTAAGGAAAGGCAAACCTACATTTCGAGCATTTGTAGACTTAGAGAAAGCTTTTGACAAGGATGACTGGAATACTCTCGTTCAAATTCTGAAGGTGGCAGGGGTAAAATACAGGGAGTGAAAGGCTATTTACAATTTGTACAGGAACCAGATGGCGGTTATAAGAGTCGAGGGGCATGAAAGGGAGTGAGACATGGTTGTAGCCCATCCCCGACGTTATTCAATCTGTATACTGAGCAAGCAGTAAAGGAAACACAAGAAAAAATTCGAGTAGGAATTAAAAAACCATGAGGAGGAAATAAAAACTTTTAGGTTTGAAGACGACATTGTAATTCTGTCGGAGACAGTAAAGGACCTGAGGAGCAGCAGAACGGAATGGACAGTATCCTGGAAGGAGGATATAAGATATAAGATGAACATCAACAAAAGAAAAACGAGGATAATGGAATGTAGTAGAATCAAATCAGATGATGCTGAGGGAAATAGACTAGGAAATGAGACACTTAAAGTAGCACATGAGTTTTGCTATTTGTGGATTAAAATAACACAAAATAACTCATGATGGTTGAAGTAGAGTGGATCGAAAATGTAGACTGGCTATGGTAATAAAAGTGTTTCTGAAGAAGAGAAATTTGTTAACATCGAGTATATATTGAAATGTGTGGAAGTATTTTTCTGAAAGTATTTCTATGGAATGTAGCCATGTATGGATGTGAAACATGGACGATAAATAATTTAGACAAGAAAAGAATTGAAGCTTTCAAAATGTGGTGCTAGAGAAGAAGATTACATGGCTAGATTACGTAACTAATGAGGAGGTGCTGAACATAACTGGAAAGAGAAACGTTTGTGCATAACCTGACTAGAAGAAGCTATTGATTGACACGACACAGTCTGAGACATCAAGGGGTCACCAGTTTAGAACTGGAGGGAACTGTGGTGGATAACTGAAGAGGCAGACCAATAGATGAACAGAGTAAGCAGATTCGGAAAGCTGTAAGTTGCAGTATTTACTCAGAGATGAAGGATAGGGTACCATGGAGAGCTGCAGCAAAGCAGTCTTCAGAATGAAAGAGCAGATATTCACTGTAATCACAGAGCTTTGTGTGTCTTTAGTCGTGACTAGTCTACAACAAATTTAAAATCTGCTCATGCCTTGAAAAGCGCATAACGCTGTCTGACGGCCACCTTTATCAAGATGTCCGTGCTCGCCAAATCGCCTCCTGAACACAACTAAACTAGACCTGAAGCCCGTGACAGCGCTCCTATTTTAAAGCTTTGGTTAGTACGCATTAGTTCGTTTCCAGAATGAGATTTTCACTCTGCAGCAGAGTGTGCGCTGATATGAAACTTCCTGGCAGATTAAAACTGTGTGCCCGACCGAGACTCGAACTCGGGACCTTTGCCTTTCGCGGGCAAGTGCTCTACCAACTGAGCTACCGAAGCACGACTCACGCCCGGTACTCACAGCTTTACTTCTGCCAGTATCCGTCTCCTACCTTCCAAACTTTACAGAAGCTCTTCTGCGAACCTTGCAGAACTAGCACTCCTGAAAGAAAGGATATTGCGGAGACATGGCTTAGCCACAGCCTGGGGGATGTTTCCAGAATGAGATTTTCACTCTGCAGCGGAGTGTGCGCTGATATGAAACTTCCTGGCAGATTAAAACTGTGTGCCCGACCGAGACTCGAACTCGGGACCTTTGCCTTTTGCGGGCAAGTGCTCTACCAACTGAGCTACCAAAGCACGACTCACGCCCGGTACTCACAGCTTTACTTCTGCCAGTATCCGTCTCCTACCTTCCAAACTTTACAGAAGCTCTTCTGCGAACCTTGCAGAACTAGCACTCCTGAAAGAAAGGATATTGCGGAGACATGGCTTAGCCACAGCCTGGGGGATGTTTCCAGAATGAGATTTTCACTCTGCAGCGGAGTGTGCGCTGATATGAAACTTCCTGGCAGATTAAAACTGTGTGCCCGACCGAGACTCGAACTCGGGACCTTTTCCTTTCGCGGGCAAGTGCTCTACCAACTGAGCTACCGAAGCACGACTCACGCCCGGTACTCACGGCTAAGCCATGTCTCCGCAATATCCTTTCTTTCAGGAGTGCTAGTTCTGCAAGGTTCGCAGAAGAGCTTCTGTAAAGTTTGGAAGGTAGGAGACGGATACTGGCAGAAGTAAAGCTGTGAGTACCGGGCGTGAGTCGTGCTTCGGTAGCTCAGTTGGTAGAGCACTTGCCCGTGAAAGGCAAAGGTCCCGAGTTCGAGTCTCGGTCGGGCACACAGTTTCAATCTGCCAGGAAGTTTCATATCAGCGCACACTCCGCTGCAGAGTGAAAATCTCATTCTGGAAACATCCCCCAGGCTGTGGCTAAGCCATGTCTCCGCAATATCCTTTCTTTCAGGAGTGCTAGTTCTGCAAGGTTCGCAGAAGAGCTTCTGTAAAGTTTGGAAGGTAGGAGACGGATACTGGCAGAAGTAAAGCTGTGAGTACCGGGCGTGAGTCGTGCTTCGGTAGCTCAGTTGGTAGAGCACTTGCCCGCGAAAGGCAAAGGTCCCGAGTTCGAGTCTCGGTCGGGCACACAGTTTTAATCTGCCAGGAAGTTTCATTAGTTCGTTGTTTAAACTCGTTGCTGCAATTATTTTGCGCGAACTCTTTGTGACACTCGTTTCCGCCCTGCCACGCGAAGAATCATGTTTTCATTTAGATTTTAGTCAACGAAAGTTAAAAAGCTGAAAGTCGAGTCATCCGCTACACGGCTGAAAAAAACGATCTGTATGTAAACAAAAGAAAGCTGCGTCCATTTCTGAAGAAGTTTTATGGAAAAGATTACCTTAATCCAAGAAAAATTAAAAGCCAAAGATTTTGGATTCACGTTTGCTTCCGCCATGCAAAACTTATATTACATAAAAACATTTCAGTCTTTCGCATCTGACAGTGTCACATCGCAGCTTCATGGTGAAGTGGGCACTTTTTCGTTACGTTGCCCATATCTATTAAGATACTTCGAAATTAATTAACTTATTGCCACTGTCCGAAGAATTTGCGATGAACTGTGGTTGCGACGTGCAGGTAAGCAGAAACTGGCAGTCTGAAATTTTCCTCTTTTTTCTATATGTGTCAATATTCAAGGATATGACAGGAATAATCATTCGAAACATAAACGTCGAGTAAACATGGGGTCTAAAGCGCATACCTTGAGAGCTATGAGCAATCCTTGACCTTCGATACTGTGAGACAAATCTCTTTTTCTGCATGCTCTTTGTTTTCCATATTTTTGGAAGTGGTAGCATGGTCTAAAATAAGAAAGAACAGTCCAGTAAACATGTGCTCTGAAACGCATAACTTAAGAGTTATGAGCACTTGTTCATCTTCACTATTCTAAAACACAACTCTTCTGATGAACAAGTGCTCATAACTGTATGCATTTTCGAGCATATGTTTACTGGACGTTTTTTCCTTGTTCTGATCCATACTGCCACTTCCAAAAATATGGAAAGCAATGAGCTTGCAGTAGAAGAGATTTGTTTCACAGTATCGAAGACCAAGAATTGCTCATAGCTCTTAAGGCAAGCGTTGTCGACCTCATTTTTGCTTGACTTTTTTGTTTCGAATGATCATTCCTATTATATCCCTGAATATTGACCACCACTTCTGAAACACCTTGTTCTTTTCCGATGGTAAAATACCCGTTTCTCTTTCTCAACAGTCTCTATGGCCAATGTCAGTGTGTCCGAACATATTATATCTTGCGTGCCGCGCCGAAAACGTTCCGCTTTGTCGCTACATCAAAGGAGCGGGGCGCTCGTGCGTTCATTGTGGACGGCGCTACGCCGCACATAGTGGTTCCAGCTGGACCACATGCTGGGTCGCAGCTGGAGCGAGTCAGGATTGAAGTGTCGCATTTATTGTGCTGTGCCGTCACTCAAAACAGAGCAAAAACTCGTCGTCAATGGCAATATCAGTGTTAAATAATAGGGCAATGTAAGGTGGAAATAATCTTTTCAGTGAACTGTTTGCAGGCAAGAATGGTCATTTCGAAAACTTTTATAGAACGTCATTCGAATGCTTTGAATATCTGTTGTATTTCAACCAAAAATAATGGACACAAATTGTATACATTCAGTATCTCACAACTGAGTGTAAACAACAAGTTTGCACATTCCAGCACTTGTAGAGTTTTTTACGTTTTTTGACGTATCTATTCAAGATATACAAAATATATCAATGATTGGCATCGGAGCTCGCATATTGACTTCGCTTCATCTGTTTCGCAGCTGGTAACATGCGACCCATTGCTGAACATTATTTTTCGTTTTACTTTTACGTGATAATTATTGTCTTTAGGGTCCTACAACTCGCGCTTTTCTCTGTAAATATCTAAAGTTGTTCAGTTTATTTGCAGTTCCGTTCCACATTTCATGAGAACAAACTGCCGCAACGCGATACACACAGTCGCCGGGCCTCCGCGCCTGCCAAGAGAAAGCCATTTATGAAATATGTAGGATGTGACTTTTCAGACTGTATTCTGTATGGTGGCGCAGAGCAGTACCACTTGTCCCTGAGTCACATCCGCGCTGGCAATGCTCCGCAACAATACGTCTGAGAATCCAACTTCGAATAGGATTCTAAACCCCTGCGAAATACTGCCTCTCAAGCACACTATTCAAGATACAAAGTCTCCGACTCACTAGAGTAACCGTGCAGACGCGGCAGGCGGCACGTTACACTAATTTCCTTCCTACGTTCAGACGCAGCTCTGCGACAGTGTCCCAGTGAGTACTACGCCTAAGACTAGTGTAAAGTACACTTCCTTCGTCATATTCGTCTGTCTCTTTCTCGGACGTAAAAATGATGGTGGAACGTCGGCTAGGTCTTCATTCCTCTGCCGGGTAATCCATAGCCCAATGAGGAGATTCTCGTTAAACTTACGATGTACAAAATATAGCAATATTATATTGATGCTTTTGAGTTACGTCCAAGTGAAACTAAATACATGGTATGAACAGCGCGTAAATACACTCCTGGAAATTGAAATAAGAACACCGTGAATTCATTGTCCCAGGAAGGGGAAACTTTATTGACACATTCCTGGGGTCAGATACATCACATGATCACACTGACAGAACCACAGGCACATAGACACAGGCAACAGAGCATGCACAATGTCGGCACTAGTACAGTGTATATCCACCTTTCGCAGCAATGCAGGCTGCTATTCTCCCATGGAGACGATCGTAGAGATGCTGGATGTAGTCCTGTGGAACGGCTTGCCATGCCATTTCCACCTGGCGCCTCAGTTGGACCAGCGTTCGTGCTGGACGTGCAGACCGATTGAGACGACGCTTCATCCAGTCCCAAACATGCTCAATGGGGGACAGATCCGGAGATCTTGCTGGCCAGGGTAGTTGACTTACACCTTTTAGAGCACGTTGGGTGGCACGGGATACATGCGGACGTGCATTGTCCTGTTGGAACAGCAAGTTCCCTTGCCGGTCTAGGAATGGTAGAACGATGGGTTCGATGACGGTTTGGATGTACCGTGCACTATTCAGTGTCCCCTCGACGATCACCAGAGGTGTACGGCCAGTGTAGGAGATCGGTACCCACACCATGATGCCTGGTGTTGGCCCTGTGTGCCTCGGTCGTATGCAGTCCTGATTGTGGCGCTCACCTGCACGGCGCCAAACACGCATACGACCATCATTGGCACCAAGGCAGAAGCGACTCTCATCGCTGAAGACGACACGTCTCCATTCGTCCCTCCATTCACGCCTGTCGCGACACCACTGGAGGCGGGCTGCACGATGTTGGGGCGTGAGCGGAAGACCGCCTAACGGTGTGCGGGACCGTAGCCCAGCTTCATGGAGACGGTTGCGAATGGTCCTCGCCGATACCCCAGGAGCAACAGTGTCCCTAATTTGCTGGGAAGTGGCGGTGCGGTCCCCTACGGCACTGCGTAGGATCCTACGGTCTTGGCGTGCATCCGTGCGTCGCTGCGGTCCGGTCCCAGGTCGACGGGCACGTGCACCTTCCGCCGACCACTGGCGACAACATCGATTTACTGTGGAGACCTCACGCCCCACGTGTTGAGCAATTCGGCGGTACGTCCACCCGGCCTCCCGCATGCCCACTATACGCCCTCGCTCAAAGTCCGTCAACTGCACATACGGTTCACGTCCACGCTGTCGCGGCATGCTACCAGTATTGAAGACTGCGATGGAGCTCCGTATGCCACGGCAAACTGGCTGACACTGACGGCGGCGGTGCACAAATGCTGCGCAGCTAGCGCCATTCGACGGCCAACACCGCAGTTCCTGGTGTGTCCGCTGTGCCGTGCGTGTGATCATTGCTTGTACAGCCCTCTCGCAGTGTCCGGAGTAAGTATGGTGGATCTGACAAACCGGTGTCAATGTGTTCTTTTTACCATTTCCAGGAGTGTATGTACAGACTTCAGGTTACTTAAAATGCTTCATAACAAATTTAGGTGAAATGCCTAATGAATAACATAAATTGCATTACTGCAGCTGCAAATAGACACAGCCCCTGAAGTTATCAATGTAGTAAATCTCTATTACATTCTATTCTTGACTATAATGTGGCATATTCGATAGACTTAAAAAACGCATTGTGGCGTGATACTTGCTCTCAAGCACCCGTACTTTATACCGTTTTTCTTTCTTTTAGGAGCCGTGCTGTACATAAAAAAGGTCATACGAAAAAATTTTACTGCAATGGGGTTTTGCGATGGTATATGGTGAAGCTAATGAGAAGTCCCAGTGTATTCTGTACACTGTAACGGGACATCTTTCTCTATCATTATTTTTTCTCCAACAGTAATCCTCGATAAGAGTATTAGTTTTCGAATTTTGGACAGGTTTATATTATTTTAGTTGCTTTTCTGAAAACTTCCAAATAATTTTACTCACAGTGTGCTATATTTCAAGCTTAAATTTATGAAAATGATTTACTTTATAAAATATCTTAGTTTTGATGATATAATCGACAAGTATCATGTGTGAATGAACAGTTAATTTTTTTTAGAAATGTTTGAAATTATGTATTATTTGCACACTTAATATTTCTATTATTAATTACGCAATCCTGTACTGTTTACTATGATTATTTCTTGATTCATTTATGAAATAATAATCGAAATTAACAATGTAACGAAAACTTGGAGGAATTCATTTGTTAAGAAAAATTGTAAACCCTTTGGCATACTGTTATTTCCGCAGAGTGTGAGAGTCGTAAGCTTGCCTCTTATGAGTCCGGATGTATTTTTGTATAATAGGTGCGACCAATGTAATTCCTGATTGTTAATGTGACAAATTAAAATACTGCACGATATACTAGAATATGAGAAAATCGGTGGAAAATATATTTACGCAAAAAATTCTGCAACAATAATCTTCCGATTTATTGAATCTAAACCAACCGTGAGGATCTGAGGTTAGATTTTCTGCTCCGACCCCTAGACAAGATGATCTGGAGCCATCTCAACATGACCAGCTAAGTAAACTTGAAAGTTTATTATAATCTTCTCTCCTCTAAAATCTTCATAAAAGACTTCGCTTAGTAATTACTTGGAATGGCCATTGTTTAATGTGGACATTATATGGAAGAAGGAAGGAGGGTGTAGATTACAGCACTAAAGTCCTAACAGAAGGAGACAGAAAAATCACCAAATTAAAAGAACGCTTTGAAAGAAGTCACGCATTGAATCCTTTAAATACAAAGAAGCTGAACTGAAAAGTTCGCACAAGGATTTATCAGGCTACTTTTTTCCAGTCTGCAGAAGCTAATCTTGAAGCTTCATACTGAATCTCTCTCCCACTCGCTGGAAACAAGAAACCTCATACGTAGGAATCTTGCTTACTAGATGCTGTGAGGCTAGTTCTAAAAGAGTAACATGTGGAAAAGATAAAGATATCCCTTTCTAACAACACAATCGGAAGTCGTACAAAGGGCAGGAGTGTGGATATTTTGGCACAGTGCTCATCATCATCATCATCATCATCATCATTATCATCATCATTTAAGACTGATTATGCCTTTCAGCGTTCAGACTGGAGCATAGCCCCCTTATAAAATTCCTCCCCGATCCCCTATTCAGTGCTAACATTGGTGCCTCTTCTGATGTTAAACCTATTACTTCAAAATCATTCTTAACCGAATCCAGGTACCTTCTCCTTGGTCTGCCCCGACTCCTCCTACCCTCTACTGCTGAACCCATGAGTCTCTTGGGTAACCTTGCTTCTCCCATGCGTCTAACATGACCCCACCATCTAAGCCTGTTCGCCCTGACTGCTACATCTATAGAGTTCATTCCCAGTTTTTCTTTGATTTCCCCATTGTAGACACCCTCCTGCCATTGTTCCCATCTACTAGTACGTGCAAACATCCTAGCTACTTTCATATCCGTAACCTCAACCTTGTTGATAAGGTAACCTGAATCCACCCAGCTTTTGCTCCCATACAACAAAGTTGGTCGAAAGATTGAACAGTGCACAGATAGCTTAGTCTTGGTACTGACTTCCTTCTTGCAGAAGAGACTAGATCGTAGCTGAGCGCTCACTGCATTAGCTTTGCCACACCTCGCTTCCAGTTGTTTCACTATGTTGCCATCCTGTGAGAATATGCATCCTAAGTACTTGCAACCGTCCACCTGTTATAACTTTGTTCCTCCTATTTGGCACTCAATCCGTTTATATTTCTTTCACACTGACATTACTTTCGTTTTGGAGATGCTAATCTTCATACCATAGTCCTTACATTTCTGATCTAGCTTTGAAATATTACTTTGCAAACTTTCAATCGAATCTGCCATCACAACTAAGTCATCCGCATATGCAAGACTGCTTATTTTGTGTTCACATATTTTAATCTCACCCAGCCAGTCTATTGTTTTCAACACATGATCCATAAATAATATGAACAACAGTGGCGACAGGTTGCAGCCTTGTCTTACCCCTGAAACTACTCTGAACCATGAACTCAATTTACCGTCAACTCTAACTGCTGCCTGACTATCCATGTAAAGACCTTTAATTGCTTGCAAAAGTTTGCCTCCTATTCCATAATCTCGTAGAACAGACAATATCTTCCTCCTAGGAACCCGATCATATGCCTTTTCTAGATCTATAAAACATAGACACAATTCCCGGTTCCACTCATAACACTTCTCCATTATTTGCCGTAAGCTAAAGATCTGGTCCTGACAACCTCTAAGAGGCCTAAACCCACACTGATTTTCATCCAATTGGTCCTCAACTAATACACGCACTTTCCTTTCAACAATACCTGATAAGATTTTACCCACAACGCTGATTAATGAGATACCTCTGTAGTTGTTACAATCTTTTCTGTTTCCATGTTTAAAGATTGGTGTGATTACTGCTTTTGTCCAGTCTGATGGAACCTGTCCCCACTCCCAGGCCATTTCAGTTATCCTGTGTAGCCATTTAAGACCTGACATTCCACTGTATTTGATGAGTTCCGACTTAATTTCATCCACCCCAGCTGCTTTATTGCACTGCAATCTACTGACCATTTTCTCCACTTCCTCAAATGTGATCCTATTTCCGTCATCATTCCTATCCCATTCTACCTCGAAATCTGAAACATTACTGATTGTATTTTCACCTACATTGAGCAACTCTTCAAAATATTCCCTCCATCTGCCCAAGGCATCCACAGGATTCACCAGCAGTTTTCCTGACCTGTCCAAAATACTTGTCATTTCCTTCTTACCTCTCTTTCGAAGACTGCTAATTACACTCCAGAATGGTTTTCCAGCAGCTTGAACCATAGTCTCCAACCTGTTTCCAAAGTCTTCAAAAGATTTCTTCTTGGATGCTGCAACTATCTGTTTGGCTTTGTTTCTGTCTTCAACATACCTTTCTCTGTCTATCTGAGTTCTCGTATGTAGCCATTTTTGATACGCCTTCTTTTTCCTTTTACAAGCTGCCTTGACTGTGTCATTCCACCAAGCTGTTTACTTCTTCCTGCTTTTACACACTACTGTTCCAAGACATTCTTTAGCTACTTCTAGTACTGTGGCCCTGTACCTCTTCCATTCCTTTTCCAATGACTGTAATTGACTACATTCAACTACCTGGTACCTTTCTGAGATCGCTGTTATGTACTTGTGGCTGATTTCCTTATCATGAAGTTCCTCCACTCTTATCCTCCTACATATGGACCTGACCTCCTGCACTTTCGGCCTCACAATCCCAATTTTACTGCAGATTAAATAATGATCAGTGACATCAAAGAATCCACTGAATACACGTGTGTCCCTCACAGCCTTCCTGAATTCCTGATAATAAAATTTCATTGCACTGCCGTTAGATGAGTCGACCGACGTCCTTGTTCCCAGTTCCTTGTTTGTGTTTGATTCATAAAACATGGAGACTCAAAAGGTGAATACTGTAATTGTTCTAGAAATCACTACCTCAAGCAGCAAAGATGATTTTCGATCAGTGAACAATTTTTTTGAGGAAATGAGATGCATTAGTCGAAGCTGGTAGGTGTATGTACAGACGGAGCATTTTCCATATTGAGCATTTGCTCTGCATTCCATGCATTGGTGAAATATGTTTCTCCAAATCCAATGTTCAGCATCTGCATTATACATCATTATACTTCGGCAGTGAAAACACTTCCTCCTGACGTGATGAATGTACTCACTGAGATAGAGAAGATTTGAAACCACATCCGAGGTAGTGCAACGGGTATTAGTGTCTACAAACAGTTGCGCAAAGAAGATGGAGCCAAATTCGATGTGGTCTTGTTGCGCATAGAAGTACAATGGCTATCATTTGGAAAGGTGCTGCATAGTATTCTAGAGTTTCGACAAGAAATTGCTTTGTTTCTGAAAAGTGCGAAGTCGGAAAGGTAGAAAGACTTACATGCCAAAATAACAGATTAAATATTCATTTCGAAAGTGGCATATCTTGCTGACTTATTTGTAGAAACAAATACCCTTAACATCTGTTTGCAAGTAAACATAATATACTACAAAATCAAAAGACAAAATTCGTTGTTTTCTTCGCAGATTGTGGCTTTACCAAAACAGGACTGAAGTTCAAGAAATTACAGTGTTCTGAAAACTAATGTCGTGCTCGATGCCAGCAGTGAAAAACGCACATTCACACATGAAATAAGTTAGAACACAGTGATAAATTATAGCAGTAACTATTTTTCTCAACCAGAGGATCGACAGGCAAATGCCTAGCTTTTGATACAATTTTCGGTGAATGAATGATCATTTTGAGACAGTGAAGTTCAAGGCCAAATCACAATTTTTGGACTATGTCACGACAACATAATGAAAACACGATTCTCTAGAACAGAGCTAGTAACATTTTGGAGAAATATAGGCGACGAGTATCCATTATCACTGGAAAAAGCCTTAAGAATACTGATTTCATTTGCCACAACTTACAGATCAGAAACTGGCTTTGCGACTATGGTGACAATGAAAACAAAATCAAGAGTCCGACTGTACTTTGAACACGATTTACGATTCGCATAGAACGAGACCAAACCGAATATAGAAAACATTGTTATAAATCAGCAATACCAACCACCTATTGACTTTAATTGTTTATTGGTTTACAAAAAGACATGGGTTTTATTTGTCGAACGTTAAAGAAACATTAAATACAGGTGTAGATCTGTAGTAACAAGATAAACGCTAGTTACAGTTGCCTCACCAAAAAAGAAATGCCCATAAACTTTCCGCCGGGATATGGCACAAAACTAATTCAATTTAGGGGAGCCTCGTTGCAGCTGTACCATCTCGTGGTATTGTGTCACATTTCCACTCATGTGAAACGGCAGTTCATCGTTGAAGATGAGAGGATTCAGAAAATCTTCATCGTCTTGCAGCAACATTTTGTTTACAAAGTTGACACGTAAACCGTAGTTCAAATCAAATGGCTCTGAGCACTATGGGACTTAACTTCCAAGGTCATCATCAGTCCCCTAGAACTTAGAACTACTTAAACCTAACTAACCTAAAGGACATCACACACATCCATGCCCGAGGCAGGATTCGAACCTGCGACCGTAGCGGTCGTGCGGTTCCAGACTGTAGTGCCTAGAACCGCTCGGCCACGTAAACCGTAGTCTGTAGGCCTTAGAGCTTATAAAAACAGCAAACCATAAGGACAGTGCTGTAAGCGTCTCCTCAAAAGTCTCTACGCAGATGTCACTGGACTTCTAAGCATTCATGGTGGTGTCTGATTGTACTATATCGTGTCTCCCAACCACTTTCGCGCAACGACGCTCTGAGCGTGTTTTTTAGGGAACTAGTTTGAACCTGGGACCTGTTGCTGGTAAGGAGACGCTAGACCACACATGACATGTAGAATTCAGAAGAGTTCAGTGAGACTAGCGATGATATAACCAAATACTAAATGATCTCAGCGTCAGCTCCACTGCACTCCCTGTAAAAGAATCTTAATTCTAACTAAATATAGTGGAAAGGGTTCAAGGCTTTCCTATTTTTAGTTAGCTGGTAAAATAACGTCGAAAAAGCAGTTAAGTTTACCATTGGAAATTTATTCTAATCACAAAACATCGTTTATAAATTGCACTATTGATAAAAGGAAATGTTTTAATACAGGATGGTAAAAACCAACAGCGTTCAACAAAAATGTGAACGAATATTCCCTAAATGGGTTTCCAAGTTCTACAAGCGATCGAAGGATGACCTATGCCATATCACATCTATAATCTAGGTTTAATTTAAGTTTCACAAAAGAGAAAACTATCAAAATGGTCTACAGTGACCCTCAATTATCTTTAATAACTTATCTAACATGTCGTAAATTACAGTGGCTGATGTGGCTTCTCATTAACTCTATAAAAGAAAAATCATCGCGTTTCAGATCTGTTCTTCAAGTGGCAAATGTGAACACCATGAGTTTTAATTAACGATCTCCATTAGTTTTACGGAAAAAAGGGGTGTAACAGATGAGACTTCTGCGGTTCTGAGTGAAGCCTTATGCGCTCAAAAATGCAGCATCGCGTGCGTTCATTACCTTGTCGGTGTCTAAGCAGCGTCAGGGCGGCAGCGGCCGGCGCAGCAGCCATCCAGCCCGCCGTCTCGGAACTAACTCTCCACTAACTTCTCCTTACTACAATTTACCGAAGTTAGTTTAAAAAAACTATCTGGCTATGTTTTCATCTGACCAATCAGGGTCTCAATGTTAACCTTAAGCTCCGCCTACAAAAATTCTGTCTATCCAATGAGAAACGTTATACTTTTCGTGGTGGGGCAATGTTTTTAAAGTTTGCAACGTAACAGAGACGCTAAACAGTCTCACGCTAAAACCTGCAGCTAGTGTGGTCCTTTTAGCGTTATCGTAAGATCTATACTGTTCTTCTGGAGGGCTCTATCTTTTAACATGGGCTGGGGAGTGATCCTAATGTAACAAACACGCGAAAAAGTCTCACGCTAAAACTTGCGGGTGGTAGTGGCCCTTTTTGTGTTATCGTAAGATCTATACTGCTTTTCTGGAGGGCTCTAGCTTTTAACATGGACTGGGGGTTGTCCTTGACATACCTGAGACGCGAATAAGCCTCACGCTAAAACGTGCGGGTTCTATAGTTGTACAGGTAGGCTCCCGGCGTGGGTGCCCAGCCTCTCCCTTTTCTAGCTTAACACGGTTCTGCTCTCGGCTTCTGTCCTCGTTTCTCCCCTCGGACCTGCGTCTGCCTCACGGTGGGAAGGTACGACGACATGCATTTAGGCATTCTTGTGTTAGTCTGTGGTATTCCATTTGCTCACTCGTTACTCGTATTACTTTGGTTAATTTAATGTCACGATTTATTCCGAGCTATATGACATACTACTGGATTTGCTTATCATGTCAGGGTTTTCATGTAAGGTGTTGGATTTGCCTGACACCTTACAGACTGGCTAATTCGAGACTAGGCTTCTGAACTACTACTTGGTCCTCCACCTGAAAGACTCTCATTGGTTTAACGCTTCCTTCAGTCAATCTTGATCGTTTCACACTTTTCTCTTTGCGCTCAGGCAGACAAACAAAACTGTTTGAGTTGCTCTTTCATTTGATATATTACAAACAATACTCAAATATGTTTTGTTACTAAAAACCTTAACAAATGTAAAACATAAACAAAGACACGCCACGTTTGTTACTAATCCTTCTATAATCAATTATTTGTAAAAGAGTAGATTGTAATGAGCGGAAATATCATGCAGCTATATATTGCAGTGTTAACTCCTACTTTGGAACAGTATGATGCGAAGATTTAATTAGGTTAAGGACTAAGCAGAGAAAACTCAGTTACTGTAATAGAGGCGATGAATAGTTCGTGCCTCCCTTGCTCCCCTTATCAAACAAAATTGTTATCAAGTCTGTAGGAGTTAATCTGTCTGTATTTTCCCATTTTTTAACTCAAAGTGTTTTTCTGCATTCGCCTGTCTTTTAAAGCAAGGCGTGTCCAAACATTCAAAACAAGCAGCAACGATTTCAGAAATGTAGCACTGTTCGGCAGCTGAAGGCACTTATGAAACAGTGAGGACTAAACACCAGTGTCATCTGGTTTCTTGATGCTTTATTCACAGAGAGCGACTGGCAAGTGAAATGCGACCTGTGTCGGAATGTAAAGCAACCTCTCCCAGGTGAGCACCGCCAATTAGTCAAGTGATACGGCGACAAGTAAACACACTTCACAGGCTTACAGTCTACGTAACATCGCGAGTGCTGTCATCCGGTAATAAGTCTCTAGGGAACCTGGGCTCCTCATATCAAATACCCAGCATCACTCCCATGCAGCGGCTCCTAGTTTGACAAGGCCAGCTCGCTTTCGTGCTGTACAAATAACGAAAATCTAAATGTTATGTTATCAGAACTCAAAACAAACAGTAGTTCTTCTCATCCAACCTTCGCTAGCAGCTACATGAAATTACAATCGGTACTTGAAAACTGAGTCAGCTGTCCTGGAAAGGTATTAATCCCAGTTCGTCTTACTGCCAAAGAGTGGGTTAGTATAAATACTGTGTCGTTTCTTAGAGGCTGCAAGTAAACAATCTGTGGTTCCCTTACTTGTAAACTGAAAGGCATGAAAGTACCTACTCCGTATTCTCTTATTTCCCCATGGTTTTTCAAATGCTGAAAGGAAAGCTGAACATGATCACTATATTTACGTTACACTGCACTGCACATCGGTTATCTTCTTTCTGACTGCGTTTGTGAACTCAATAAAAATAACAGAGCACTAATGATTTAGTAAGTCCGTTAATTTCTTTTTAGCTACATAACAGATAAATGTAATGTTTCCGAAAAATCAACAATTTATCAAAATACTCTAACTTTAATTGGTCAGTAATCAATATACATATTCTAAGTGATTAAGCATTAGTGGAGGATTTCGATAATCCCTAGTTTTAATAATACTACACACATCAAAAAAAGTTCAGCATCACCACGGTCCCCAGAACTCCTGAAGATACACGTTGACAGTGGATATTGTATCACAGACACAATCCCTTTGCTGTTCAGAGATGTCACTAAACCAGCCCAAAGATGTAAACAACCATGCATAAGCAACGCCTCTTTGACAGAGGAGTCCGAAAGCCGATCAGTTCCAGCCATTGCACCAGGACGGAGCTACACGGCTCGTGTTGTCTGTGGTTCAACCGCCCCGTGGGAATAGCCTAGCGGTCTGAGGGACTGCAGTCTTGGACTGTGCGGCTGGTCCCGGCGGAGGTTCGAGTCCTCCCTCGGGCAACGGTGTGTGTGTTTGGCCATAGGATAATTTAGGTTAAGTAGTGTGTAAGCTTAGGGACTGATAACCTTAGCAGTTACGTTCCATAAGATTTCACACACATTTGAACATTTTGTAGTTCAACCATGCCTAGACTTTCAATAGCGCAGTTCGATCGCCTCCGCATCGTTACTTTGTGACAGGAAGGGCTCTCAACAAAGTAAGTGTCCAGGCATCTCGGAGTGAACCAAAGCGATGTTGTTCGGACATGGAGGAGATACACTGAGACGGGGACTCTCGATGACATGCCTCGCCCAGGTCGCCCAAGGGCTACTACTGCAGAGTATGACCGCTAACTAAGTATAATAGCTCGGAGGAACCCTGACAGCGACGCCACCATGTTGAATAATGCTTTTCGTGCAGCCACAGGACGTCGTTTTACGACTCAAACTGTGCGTAATAGGCTGCATGATGAGCAACTTCACTCCCGCCGTCCATGGCGAGGTCCATCTGTCCAACTACGACACCATGCAGTGCTGTACAGATGAGTCCAACAACATGCTGAATGGACCGCTCAGGATTGGCATCACGTTCTCTTCACCGATGAGTGTTGCATATGCCTTCAACCAGACAATCGTCGGAGACATGTTTGGAGGCAACCCGGTCAGGCTGAACGCCTTAGACACATTGTCCAGAGAGTGCAGCAAGGGAGGGGGGGGGGGGTTCCCTGTTGTTTTGTGGTGGTATTACGGTGGAGCCGACGTACGCCGCTGGTGGTCATGGAAAGCGCCGTAACGGCTGTACGATACGTGGATGCCATCCTCCGACCAATAGCGCAACCATTTCGGCAGCATATTGGCGAGGCATTCGTCTTCATGAACGGCAATTCGCGCCCCCCTCGTGCACATCTTGTGGTTGACTTGCTTCAGGATAACGGCGTCGATCGACTAGAGTGGCCAGCTTGTTCTTCAGACATGAACCTATCGAACATGCCTAGGATAGATTGAAAAGGGCTGTTTGTGGACGACGTGACCCACCAACCACTCTGAGGGATCTACGGCGAATCGCCGTTGAGGACTGGAACAATCTGGACCGACAGTGCCATGAGGGCACTTATGATGGATAGTATGCCACGACGAATACAGGTGTGCATCAATGCGAGAGGACGTGCTACTGGGTATTAGAGGTACTGGTGTATACAGCAATCTGGACCACCACCTCTGAAGGTCTCGCTGTATCGTGGTACAACATGCAATGTGTGGTTTTCATGAGCAATAAAAAAAGCGAAAATGCTTATGTTGATCTCTATTCCAATTTTCTGTACAGGTTCCGGAACTCTCGTAACCGAGGTGAACTTTTTGTGATGTGTGTATAAAGAAATACATGATCTCGACTGGTAAACATTCAAAGTGTTCGCAGGTACTGCAGAATCGTGTGATGAGAATTCCCTTTTGTAGCACAGTATCATTTTCTAGAGGTCCTTATGAACCATTCTGACAAAACAATAGTCATTCAAACAATTAGTCATTCAATAGTGTTTCATTAAAGACGAAACTTAACAGTAGAGAAAACTTGTAACTTTCGTGGTTGCCAGCCCCTCGTGTGTCCATTGTAGTCTTGGTTTCCGTTCATTACTCTTCGTTTTATCACCTTCAGTGAATTCTTATCACAGTAATTGTGGGATTGGTACAAGGTGCCTTCTTGCCAGTAACATAAATTTTACTACGATCACGTTGTTCCCTTTGTGTGATGTCGAACCCCTGGGACCAAGTTGTGATAGTCGATTTACGAACTATTTCATTAGAAGGAACTCGATCTTTCGAGTACGACGATTGCCGATGCTGGTAGTCTCCAAATTTCGCTAAACATAACGTACTTTGCCCCCGAGTGGCGACGTATTCTCTGTTAGCCTTAAACACTGTCCAATTCAAACGCATGATTACACCTACTGAGACAGTGCTCAAGTGTACATGGGCAGCGTTCCTTTTCTCTGTATATCTGTTGGTTAAACAATTAAATTTTAAGGAGTATGTTCGACTTCTGCCATTCTTTCTTCCATTGTAATTTCATTCTCCTTCTGAGACGCAGCGTTGCTTATTTGTACATTTGACTTTCTTTCACTGTCAGTGTGTTTACAGAGCCATAGTTTGAATACCATGCCTAACGCTGGCCAGTTGTCTTGTGTGCAGGATGAAGTTTTCTGTAACATATGAATTTTTTCCTTAGAATATAATTGCCCATTTGAATTTGTCCCAGAAAAGACGAATCATTTGTTGCAATGGTATGAGGCATGATTTGGAAACAGATGAATAACAGAAGAGCCCTAAGACTGTTCGACCGTGTATGGTCGTGCCATATAAATTCCGTTCCCATTGCCTTCTCTTTTTATTCAGTGAGCACCACATTCTAGGAATTAAAATTTCTCATTCATTTAAGATTCAGCACGATCCTTGCAAGTGCGGTGCACGACTTTGTTCCATGCAGTAAGCAGTATAAAACACAGATTTTCTGTCACTGAAGTAAATTAAATTTATTGTTTTTGTCAACCTAACCTGAATCAAAATCCCATCAGTGTGATGAAACTGGTAAGGCTCCCACGCAAGGTATGAAAAACACACTGTGTTTGCGTAAGTCTAATGTGAATATAATTCCCCATCGGCGTTGAAAAGAAACAATAGACGGGAATCCTGTTCTGACATTACCGCTGATAAAGATTAGGCCTTAATGATTGCAGAATATTTTAATGATCATACACTCCTGGAAATTGAAATAAGAACACCGTGAATTCATTGTCCCAGGAAGGGGAAACTTTACTGACACATTCCTGGGGTCAGATACATCACATGATCACACTGACAGAACCACAGGCACATAGACACAGGCAACAGAGCATGCACAATGTCGGCACTAGTACAGTATATATCCACCTTTCGCAGCAATACTGGCTGCTATTCTCCCATGGAGACGATCGTAGAGATGCTGGATGTAGTCCTGTGGAACGGCTTGCCATGCCATTTCCACCTGGCGCCTCAGTTGGACCAGCGTTCGGGCTGGACGTGCAGACCGCGTGAGACGACGCTTCATCCAGTCCCAAACATGCTCAATGGGGGACAGATCCGGAGATCTTGCTGGCCAGGGTAGTTGACTTACACCTTCTAGAGCACGTTGGGTGGCACAGGATACATGCGGACGTGCATTGTCCTGTTGGACCAGCAAGTTCCCTTGCCGGTCTAGGAATGGTAGAACGATGGGTTCGATGACGGTTTGGATGTACCGTGCACTATTCAGTGTCCCCTCGACGATCACCAGAGGTGTACGGCCAGTGTAGGAGATCGCTCCCCACACCATGATGCCGGGTGTTGGCCCTGTGTGCCTCGGTCGTATGCAGTCCTGATTGTGGCGCTCACCTGCACGGCGCCAAACACGCATACGACCATCATTGGCACCAAGGCAGAAGCGACTCTCATCGCTGAAGACGACACGTCTCCATTCGTCCCTCCATTCACGCCTGTCGCGACACCACTGGAGGCGGGCTGCACGATATTGGGGCGTGAGCGGAAGACGGCCTAACGGTGTGCGGGACCGTAGCCCAGCTTCATGGAGATGGTTGCGAATGGTCCTCGCCGATACCCCAGGAGCAACAGTGTCCCTAATTTGCTGGGAAGTGGCGGTGCGGTCCCCTACGGCACTGTGTAGGATCTTACAGTCTTGGCGTGCATCCGTGCGTCGCTGCAGTCCGGTCCCAGGTCGACGGGCACGTGCACCTTCCGCCGACCACTGACGACAACATCGATGTACTGTGGAGACCTCACGCCCCACGTGTTGAGCAATTCGGCGGTACGTCCACCCGGCCTCCCGCATGCCCACTATACGCCCTCGCTCAAAGTCCGTCAACTGCACATACGGTTCACGTCCACGCTGTTGCGGCATGCTACCAGTGTTAAAGACTGCGATGGAGCTCCGTATGCCACGGCAAACTGGCTGACACTGACAGCGGCGGTGCACAAATGCTGCGCAGCTAGCGCCATTCGACGGCCAACACCGCGGTTCCTGGTGTGTCCGCTGTGCCGTGCGTGTGATCATTGCTTGTACAGCCCTCTCGCAGTGTCCGGAGCAAGTATGGCGGGTCTGACACACCGGTGTCAATGTGTTCTTTTTTCCATTTCCAGGAGTGTATTTTAATATTGATAGGTGTTAGTGGTAATGAACTATTTGAAGTTGACCGCTGTCCAGCCTCTATTACTGGTTTGTATACAAATTTATCAGCACTGGAGAGCACCTAAGAAACCTCAATTCATTTATCTCTGGTGCGTTGAATACCAGGCGGAATGAAAGCTTGAAGGTGTATTTGGATCCCAAACGGTGCTTTGAGGATGTTCACTCCTCAACTTTTTAACGAACTGAGCGAGCAACCATCACAGGGTGACGGAGCCGCCAGCAGCGACACCAGGAACCTAGATTGTGACTGGAATATCGTCTTATAGTACGTTCTGCCTAGGTTGATAGGAAGAGCCTGTGTTTGCCAGACGTCAGCTGGATACTGTTACGTAGACGGTTACCTGCCCGCGGAGAACATGCTGGGTGTAGACCTATGGTACATAAAAGCTCAGAGAACGAAACATGGTCACTCCCCATAGACATGACTCCAACAGCGTGTAAAACTATCTCCAGCATTGATAATGGTCTGAATGCAGCGAGGAAGAAGGTCCACAAGATTTTTTAGGTATACCATATCCAGCATAAGCTATGCATTGACGATCAGATCCTAAAGAGCTATCGTACTGCGGCGATGGTGAGTACAACGTCTCACCCATTGTTCCACATAGTTCCAGACATTTTCTATACGTTTGAGATTGGATAATTTAGCGGCAATGGCGTACCTCCGTATCCATCAGATCAGAAATACATCAGGTGACTGTAATTAAGTACAGGTAGTCACGGAGATCCTGTGTGAACTGTAATTATCGCATTACAATGAAACTTGGCAGACGCGCTAATGAGTCAATGTGGAACCGATTTAAGCTGGAAAAAATTAGTTACAATTTTGGCCACCGGATACAAATCTGACACTGTGAATGCAAGGAAGACGTATAGAAATATTTACATATGTAACGGATTAGGATCGGGAGGTGGGATAAAAGGTCAAACAAGTGAGAAACGCATAACTTTGATTCAACATTAACTGACGCTCATACGATTTGCCCAATATGACTACCTGTAACGTCTACGAGATGCTACATCTGTAAAACGACGTTATCAACAGTTGCCCGCAACATTTCCAGCGGAATCTGAGCATCGTCTTTCTGTGTATTGACGTTCAGATCAGATAAAAACCGGACGTGTTTCTGGTCAACGCGTCCTTTTAGAAATCCCAACGTCACAGATTCAGGTCAGTTGTTCTTGCAGGCCATGCATCTGGAAAACCTCTGGAGATAATACGTTTGTGGATGGTTGCATTAAGCAGATCTATCAATGGGCGAGAGAAATCAGGTGTTGCCCCATTTTGCATGAAAACCGTGGTTTCCACACAGTTGCCCACTTCCAAAGCAGAAATCACGAAATCGCGCACTGTACAAGGAGGTCTCGATAACGCAGACGTCACGGTACACCTGACAGGTCCTCTGAGTGAATTCTTTTCAAAGAAGAACTGATCGACGATAAAGGCACTTTTGAATCCACATCTCACAATCACATTGGGCGAGCCGGCCGTGTGACCGAGAGGTTCTAGGCGCTTTAGTCCGGAACCTCGCTGTTGCTACGGCCGCAGGTTCGAATCCTGCCTCGGGCATGGATGTGGATGATGTCCTTAGGTTCGTTAGGTGTAAGTAGTTTTGCGTCTAGGGGACTGATGACCTCAGATGTTGAGTCCCATAGCTCTTGAGCCATTTGAGCATCCGGCGAGTGGAACGGCGCTATAACGAACCTGGGTACACGAATGGCAAAACGTCATTTTTTCAGATGAATCCAGGTTATGTTTACAGCATCATGATGGTCGCATCCGTGTTTGGCGACGTCTCGCTGAACGCACATTGGAAGCGTGTATTCGTCATCGCCATACTGGCGTATCACCCGGCGTGATGGAATGAGGTGCCATTGGTTACACGTCTCGGTCACCTCTTGTTCGCATTGACGGCACTTGGAACAGTGGACGTTCCATTTCAGATGTGTTATGACCCGTGGCTCTACCATTCATTCGATCCCAGTAAAACCTTACATTTCAGCAGGATAATGCACGACCGCATGTTGCAGATCGTGTACGGGCCTTTCTGGATGCAGAAAATGTTCGACTGCTGCCCTGGCCAACACATTCTCCAGATCTCTCACCAATTGATGAAAACGTCTGGTCAATGATAGCCGAGCAACTGGCTCGTCACAATACGCCAATCACTACTCTTAATGAACCGTGGTATCGTGTTGAAGCTGCAGGGGCAGCTGTACCTGTACACGCCATCCAAGCTCTGTTTGACTCAATGCCCAGGCGTATCAAGGACATTATTACGGCCAAAGGTGGTTGTTCTGGGTACTGATTTCTCAGGATCTATGCACCCAAATTGCGTGAAAATGTTATCACATGTCAGTTCTAGTATAATAAATTTACCAATGATTACCCGCTTATCATCTGCATTTCTCCTTGGTGTAGCAATTTTAATGGCCATTAGTGTAGCATTTACGGTCAATATTCTCATAAAATATGTTATTTTTATGTACATAAAGCTTAAAAATCATTAAATGCGAAGATATGGTCACGTGATCGAAAACATATTGTTATTAGCTGAAACTCTGGTGACGTCACCAGACTAGAAGTAAGACGATGTTTACGTTTGTTATAGTACCCTTAGCCGAAATTACGAGGCTTTAACGTAGTTTTCTGCAAACAGTTTAGTTATTTAGTGTTGGGAAACGCAATTACAACTTCTAAGTAACAACAGAAAAGAATTTTGTGAAGTCTGGTAGTGGAAGCCTTACCAAAATTAGTGCGTTTATGCTCCACACATTTAGATCGGTGATTTGTTGAACGACGGAAATTCTTTTCCCTATAACATCATTAAACTCGTTCAAAATTAAGAAATTTTAGACCTTTTGCAAATGGGTCTGTATATTATAACTAGATTGTCGTCTGTCAGTCACGAACTACGATCCAAGGCACAATAAAATTATTCCTGGTAAAAGCTTAGTGCTGATTCCCTTTATCGAAGACACTCAGCAAAGCTAAGCAGGCGTTTGGTCGCGCATCGGTTAGTGCATCTGGTTGCCGATAAAGTAGTCACAGGTTCGAATCCTAGAAGGGCCACACATTTTTAAAAGTTTCACACGAAATATAAAAATAGCGTTGACAAAAACACATTGTAGCAGTTGTTTCGATTGTGGGATGTATTACATGTAGTTTCACATTAAGCTTAGTCTCAGAAAAGGAGAACAGAGGATAAATGTATTTACTTTTTGGGAACGTATTGCTAGTAGTACAGTAGTACAGTACAACAAGATGGATGACTATAAAATTATATGGAGAGATGTAAAGCGTGTACAACATGCAGGTGACACAAATGCAAGGGCTGTGACTGTAAACTAACGTCAGTGTGTGAAGCACACTTTTTTCGTTTATATGTAAGATGATGAAACTGCAGAAGTTTAAACAATAAGGATCCTAGGCTGACAGTATGAAGACAAAAGCATTGTTTCTAAGAAAGTAAAAAAGTGTGGTCACATTAACTAGAAAATATCTTTCAGAACGTGACGTGTGTGAACAGCGATAGTAAATGAGAGCGCATGTAAATGTCAAGGAAAACACAACAATATTCTATTTATAATCAATGTCGTGAATTTGGTTTTCATATGAGAGGACTGTTGATTCTTTTCACATATAAGTTAAAATATTCTTTCGGGTTTTATTTGAACAAGTGATGTATGAAAATCATTTTTTAATCCAACACTCTACCACTCCGGTGTGGTCGGCTAAAACGACAACTCTCATTAGGCGTTTAATTTCGTTGAATGTCTTTATCCTTCATTGTAACAGTGGAAGAGCATATCTCGGAGCGAAGTTAATGTTAACTTCACAGAGCAAAAATTTTTAATTAAGTTGGTAAACTTGTGCGTCGATGTGGCGGTAATTTCCCGGTACAGTGCAACACCATTTTACGCATCTTCTCATTCTCTGCAACACTCAAAAACAAACTTTTCAGGACTTTTTGTAGATGTATTTACGCAGTATGGTACTACACACCATTTGCAACCCATTTTTGAATCGTAAAGTTCGCGTGGCTTTCTACGTCGGACGTTCGAGTCCTACCTACGGCATGGGTATGTGTGTGTTGTCCATAGCATAAGTTAGTTTAAGTACTGTGTAAGTCTAGGGACCGATGATCTCGGCAGTTTGGTCCCATAAGAACTATCACAAATTTCCAATTTCGAAACGTAAATTCAAAGACAAGACATCACTATGAATTAGCATTACGACAGTATGGGGCAGCGAGCTAGCCTGTCACGTCACAGGCATCAGATAACTCGAACGGAGCGTTTTAGCAGGCTTCCGAATTATTTGAATTTCATTTCCGCTTTCATAATAGAATACTGGCATTTAAGAGGAAAAAATATGTTAGGAGATTAAAATGGTATAATTAATCATTTAAAACAATTTCCAGAAAACAGTCATATACCCTATTATAACCACTCGGTAAGCAGCGTTGTTAGTACAGCCGCTGTCATCTTGGAAGACGAGAAAAAATGTCAACACTAGGACACCGAGAATAAACATCTTGGTTCACGTTCACGGTAGCGTAAATGAGCGGGTCAAGGTCGGGGTGCGAAGGGGGGTATCTCTCGTTCCCCTAGAGAAATATACTTCTAAATCCTTACATTTGTCCTCCAGCCATTCCTGCTTAATCAATTTGCACTTTCTGTCAATCTCATTATTTAATCGTCTGTATTTCCTTTCGCCTGCTGCGTTTTTAAATTTTCTCCTTTCATCAGAAAAATTCAGTACGTCTTGTGTTATCCAAGAATTTCTATTAGGCCTTGTCTTTTTACCTAATTGAACCTTTGCTGCCTTCTTTATTTCATCTCGTAAAGCTACCCAATCGTCTTCTGTTGTATTCCTTTCTGCTGTTGCCTAATGCTCCCTCTGAAACTCTCAACAATCCCTGGTTTTTTTTAATTTATTGAGTCCATCTCCTCAATTACTTATCTTTTTCCAGTTTATTCAGTTTCAGTCTACAGTTCATAACCAATAAATTGTAGTCAGAGTCGACATCCTCCCCTGGAAATATTTTACATGTTAAAATCAGATTTCTAAATCTCTGTCTTTCCATTATATAATTACTCTGAAACCTTCCAGTGTCTCCTTGCCTCTTCCACGCATGCAGCCTTTTTTTATGACTCTTCAACCAAGTGTTAGCGATGATTAAATTATGATTAGTGCAAAATTCTACCAGGCGGCTTCCTCTTTCATTCTTCTTCCCCAGTCCATATTCACCGACTACTTTTTCCTTATTTTCCTTTTCCTACTATCACAATTAAAATTTCTACTCCTTTAATTATCTGAATAATTTCTTTTATCTCGTCATACATTTCTTCAATCTCTTCATCATCTGAGGAGCCTGTTGGCATATAAACTTGTACTATTGTGATAGACGTGGGCTTTGTGTCTGGCTTGGCTGCTATAACGCGTTAATTATGCTGTTTATAGCAGTTTACCTGCATTCCTATTTTCTTATTCATTATTAAACACCGAGCGAGGTGGCGCAGTGGTTACTACACTGGACTCGCATTCCGGAGGACGACGGTTCAAACCCGCGTCCGCCCTTCCTGATTTAGGTTTTCCGTGATTTCCCCAAATCGCTTCAGGCAAAAGCCGGGATGGTTCCTTTGAAAAGGAACGACCGACTTCCTTCTCCATCCTTTCACAATCCGATGGGACCGATGACCACGCTGTTTGTTCCCTTCCCCAAAATCAACTAACCATTATTAAACCCACTCCTGCATTACCCCAGTTTGAATATGTTTATAACCCTGTTTTCACCTGACCAGAAGTCTTGTTCCTCCTGCCACCGAAATTCGAGAATTCCCACTATACCTAACATCAACTGATCCATTTTCTTTTTTAAATTTTCTGACCTACCTGTCCGATTAAGGGATTTAACATTCCATCCTCAGATCCGTAGAATGCCAGTTTTGTTTCTCCTGATGACAACATCCTCCTGAGTAGTCCCGGCCTGGAGATCCGATTGGGTGATTATTTTACCTCTGGAATTTTTTCCAAAGAGGACGCCAACATCACTTGACTATAAAGTAGAACTGCATACCCTCGGAAAAAATTACGGCTGTAGTTTCCCCTTGTTTTCGGCCATTTGCAGTACCAGCACAGCAAGGTCATTTTGATTACAAGGCCAATCAGTCAATTATCCAGACTGTTGCCCCTGCAACTACTAAAAAGACTGCTGCCCCTCTTCAGGAACCAGAAGTTTGTCTGGCCTCTCAACAGATACCCCTCCGTTGTTGTTGCACCTACCGTTCGGTTATGTGTATCGCTGAGTCACGCAAGTCAATCCACTTACGGCAAGGCCCATGGTTCACAGGAGGGAATTTATAAGCAGAATGCTAAAAATAACCAATCTCATTACAAAATGGTTCAAATGGCTCTGAGCACTAAGGGACTCAACTTCTCAGGCCATCAGTCCCCTAGAACTTAGAACTACTTAAACCTAACTAACCTAAGGACATTACACACATTCATGCCCGAGGCAGGATTCGAACCTGCGACTGTAGCGGTCGCGCGGCTCCAGACTGTAGCGCCTAGAACCGCTCTGCCACCCCGGCTGGCAATCTCATTACTAGACAGTTTTATGACAGTTATTGCATTATTAGATAAACAAATGTTTTTAAAATATTAGATAACTTAGTTTAGGAATAATTGTGGTTAAGAAAACTAGTGGCAGTCGAGACAGTTAAATTGAGCAAATCGGCGGTGACTGCACATGAAGTACACATCTGATGTGAGTGTTTGTACCAGGTCGCTTTAGAGGTGAGAAGTTATATGCAGTATTACTTTTTCATACATACGACTTATAACGTATATTTTCAAGTAACACTTTAGTTGCAATTTATATAACAAAAGAGTCTGTATTCCAAAATTATTTCGTACCTATTTTGTATTCCATAGCAGTAAGCTGCTGAATTGAATGAACGGTCTAATGAGTACAGAATATAGATTTAGAGTGAACTGGAAGAAGACAAAGGTAGTGAGAAATAGTAGTAATGAGAATCTCGAGGTACTTAACATCAAAATTAGGGATCACGAAGTAGACGAAGTTAAGGAATTCTGCTACCTTGTAAGTAAAATAACCTGGGACATCAAAAGTAGATTAGCACTGCAGTGAGACGCGTACTGTGGGGGAACCGGAACAGAATATGTTAGAACCATTTGAGATGTAGTGCTACAGAAGAATATTGAAAATTAGGTGGACTGATAAAGTACGAAATGACGAGATCTCTGCAGGACCGTTGAGGAAAGAATTATACGGAAAACGCTGACAAGAAGATGGGACAGGATGACAGGACATTTGTTAAAACATCAAAGAACATCTTCCATGGTACTAGAAGGAGATGTAGAGTGTAAAAATAGTAGAGGAAACAGATATTGGAATACATCTAGCAAATAATTGAGAACGTAGGTTGCAAGTGCTACTCTGAGATGAAGAGGTTGGCGCAGGAGAGGCATTCGTGGTGGCCTGCGTCACACCAGTCAGGAGACTGATGACTAAACAAAATAAAATAGCAGTAAGCATGGTTTTCCGTATCAGATAGATGGAGAACCTAACATACAATGGCAATTAGATAAACTAACCAAACACTGTTTTTAGCATTTTTCACAATTTATTATTAATGTTATGGCACAATCTAGGTTCCGGGTTATAAGCCCATTTTCAGGAGCATTACTGATTCCCAATGATGATAACAGAGAACAACATGATGACAAGGCAAAGATAATCTCAGCTTCTTAGGAATCGATCCATATCTTAATGTACACTTACATCAATGACCATTTTTTAACAAATTACTTCCGTTACTACTCATTCACCAATTATACCATAACGAATGCACTAAAGTTATGCATCAGCTAAAATATTTTTAACAGGGTTGGACTGGAGCCCAAAGATTTGCTTTATTTCCAGGTGCCTTGATCTTATTTGAAAAAGGTGAATAATTGAATTGAGTTTGCTCGTTTAATAATAGGTGTGGGAATATACACATCTGTTTCTTTTTATTTCTAAAATTTCTAATTGTTTAAGATTGACCTCTTTCCCTCTGTCTATAGGACTTTTACATATATTGTGTATTTGTGATTGTTGTTCAAGCAATGTTGTGCAAAGGTTGAATCAGGGTTCCTCCGTCTCCAGATTCTGTGGTGTTACATAAGCCTGGTAGAGACTGACCTCCCCGTCTGTTAAATGCAGCAACACTGACACTCCCGGTATCTGATTTTATAAACCCCTGCTTTTTGTCATAGCTGGTTGTTTGTCTTTTGCACTGAGAAAGAGACCACCTATTGTCTGAGGGACATAGCAAAACACAGAGAAGCCCTTCGTCTTCAAGATGTTACTTATGCTATTTCATGTTTTCCCTGTAAACGATAATATGCACATTTCTTTTCCTGTTTGTCTGTGGTTTACTTTGGGCCAGTAGAGACCTGGCTTGCTTCTTCATCGTTTTACGTAAAATTTTATCAATTGAGTTGGGGTGAAACTCGTTATTTATGGTTATTGTCTTTATTGTGTGAAGTTCCCGGTCACAGTCTTCTTGGGACATAGGGATAGAAAGGAAACGATGGATCATGTGATGGAATGCTGAAAGTTTGTAGGTTGTAGGATGTTAGGAGGAAGTCGATGAAAGTGTCAGTTAAGAAATCTTTTCAGTAAATTTAAAATTTATGGTTACTGTCCTCTATTTTGAAGCTAATGTCGAGGAAATTTATGTTGCCCCCCTCCCCTTCCCAACTTCATGCTGAATTTTATGTTAGTGTGTCGCTGGTTCATATTTTCCACTAATTTTTGGAGTTGTCTGCCGGAATCTTTCCACATACAGTGAATATCATCTACATATCTGTACCAATACAACATGTTTGCCACTGGCCCAACATAAATTTCCTGGACATCAGCACAGAAGCAAAACTTTTGACCCCAGTCCATCATAGTTAAAAATATCTTAGCTGACGCATAGCTTTAGTGCGGTCATTGTAGTATAATTGGTGAATGTGTAATAATACATGTAATTTGTTAAAAAATGGTCATTGATATAAGTGTACATTAAGCTATGGATAGACACCTAAGAAGTTGAGATTATCTTTGCCATGTCATTATTTTGATCTATGTATTATCATCTTTGGGAATCAGTAATGTCCTTGAAAATGGTTTTATAACCCGAAACCTAGGTTATGCAATAACCTTAATAATATATTATGAAAAAGTTAAGAACTGTGTTGGTTTAGTTAATTTAAATGTTTCAGCAAGAACCAAGAGTTTATTCAATTAAAACTAGGCAACAATATCTCCTACATCCATAACACCAGAAGTGAAACATTTTTGTATAAACGACATTTAAGCTGTGAATAAGTCGTTCTCGGCCTTATCCTTCTCCCCAGAAAGTAGTCAGTAGAATCATTGTAGACTTTGGGTAGAAGCGGAAGGTCAACGGCAAGTTAACGTTTCAATATGAGCTTTTCTCCTGAGCCTGGTAATTTAGTCGGTACAGCAATGCACTGGAAAGACATCCAAAAGCGAATATTGCTTCGGAATACAATTTTTATCTATAGAATTTTCTCGCCGTTGCACACCATATTTTTGCCAGAAGGAATCCTTATATATATCACCACGAAGCTAGAGTAAAACTTTGTTATGATGCAAGTTGTGTGGACTCTTTCGTCAGCACTGGGAAGACTTGTGCAAGACAAAGAAAATCATTTTTCCTTATTCTGTTGCAAGAGCAATTTGAGTTTTTAATGCGACTGAAATTACCACCTATAATGTTTGTCACGTCATAAAAATTCCGACAAAGTAAAAAGTAATTTCATCTTTTATCTGTGTAGGGCATCTATGTACAATCATGCAAATCGATAGGTATCATTCGTAAAAGCGTGTTTACAAGGTGAATAGCGATATACGACAGTTTATTGTGACAGCGAGAGACGAACAGGAGATAAAAAGACAACGCTTCGCATGGAGGTTTGACAGTGAAGAACTGTAAGACGACGGTATCAGATGATGTGAGTTTGCCGAAGTCCACTGATGTCTCGTACTCAGCATGTATACAAATAATCACGGAAGGCATACCTAGTTTACTGAAACATTGCCTACGGTAAAAGTTTTTGGCAACGCCAACGACTTGCGAAAAGTAAAAGGAACAGTTTACAAATGATCTGAATTACAAACCTCAAAACAAAATCACGTTTGGAGTAATCCTGAAATTATAGACTGATCAACAAAGCCTTGTATGAATGTCAAATAAATAAATCAAGTTAATAAGTAACTCATTTTCCACACTGATTTTCAGTCCAATTGAGGCTGGTTCTAGGTTTTACCTATTCAGGTAAATAATTCAGTATCATCCGATTAGAGCATACTAATGGTGTCAGAACCGCTAGTATTTTATTGCTCTGTTGTCAGATGGTTACGCATTTTGTAAGGCCTAGGATGAATTACTAAACCCGAAATATACGTAACACCGGTAGGCCACCTGTATTTCTGTCTGACTGGCCACGTCAAGACCAACGCCGGCAATGTGTCACCAGCACTGAGCAGCTTTCTGTTTCTCTGTCACCATATCTGCAATCAGCGATGTATACGGACATCCACGGCGTCAAACCATGTATTCTGACAAATCGGTGTTCACCATCTTACCAAAAGAATTAGGGCACTCCCATGTAATACTCAATTAACCACTAGATGTCACGAGACTCAGACCCGCAAGTATAATATGAGCGGGAAGTTTTGTGCTGTCGGCAGAGAAGCAGTAAGAGTGGAATTAGACTCTCAGGAGAGCTCACTGACTTCCATCGTCGTTTAGTTATTGAATATCACCTACGTAACAAATCCATTGGGGACATCAACCCTTCTAAAGACGCCCAAGTCGACTGTTGGTCACGTGACTGAAGTGCAAACGCAAAGGAACGGCTACAGTTTACGAAGACCAGGCAGACGAAGAAGGGTCGACCGACTATTGATAAGCCAAACATTTCTGTGGTCAGTGCTAAGCGACACATGATGTGGTGTAAAGAGCGACGACACCAGACAGTGGATGACTAGTACGAGTGATTTCGGGTGATGAATCTTTGTTCTGCGTACGGTGGAGGAAGAATTCGGAGACTGTGCGTGTACCATCCCGACAGTGCACCTTGCCATAAAGCAGCACATGTGAGGCAATGCTTTGTGGATGACAACATTCCTGAAATGGAACTGGCCTGCCCAGAGTCCCCCCTTCAACCTAACGGAACAACTTTGGGATAAATTAGAACGTTGACTGCGTTCCAGGTCCCAGCAACCAACAACGCTATCTTCTCTGCTTTCGGCTCTTGAGGAAGCGTGGGCCGCCATCCTTCCACAGATATTCAGACACGTCACTGAAAGCGTCAGCAGCGGTGCTGTGTCAAAGTCGAAGGGAGAAAGAGCAAGGTATTAATGTTCATTAATAGGAGTCCGGATAATACTGAGTCTCAAAACCTATAGCAGTGTCAATTCTCCTCGTCTATATAATACTAATTAGTGATTGCGACGCAGATTTCAGTATGTATTTACTTCATCTGACGATAAACGTACCCGTATGTTAATTACAATATCTGAGCAGGCTATTAGAGTATTGGTGTTGTTGTGTATTGTAGTAAGACTAAATTTACTTCAGGGGGTCGAGCGGGTACTGCAACTCACATAAATTATTTGTTAACTTTAGTAATAAGTCTTTAGTATCGAATACTCAATTTGGAAGCAATTCATGTCCCCTTGAAACATAATACATATTCATTTTTGCTAAAGGGTCTTCTTGCAGCACCTTCTAACACTATGCATTGTGCCACTCTCAATTATTGGTTGACTTCATGATTTCATGAGGCCATATTTTCAACATTACATCCGAAATGCAAGCACTCAAAAACAAATCTTACCAGAATTTCGCCTGTCCGAGAGATACTCGCCTCGAGTAATACACTCTGAGACAAAAGAAAGCGACGAACCACGAAAGAATAACCGAATGGGACGGAAATTGATAGATGTGATCGACATCTACAGACAAACAAATGATTACAATTTCGGAAAAATTGAGTAATTTACTGAACAAAAAAAGAGCTTCATAAAGAGCAAGTCAGTAATGCCTTGGTTCACTTCTGACCTTTATGCAAGCAGTCATTCGCCTCCGAATAGGTTGACAGAGTTTTTTATGCCCTCCTGAGGAGCATCGTGCCAAAGTCTGTCCAATTGGGGCGTTAGTCAAAGTTCCGAGAAAGCTGGAGGTGCATCGCCATTATACGCCAAATGCCTCAATTGGTGACATATCCGGCGACCTTCCTGGACAAGTTAGAGTATGGCAAGCACAAAGGCTAGCAGTAGAAACTCTCGCCGTGGACGGAGGTGCATTATCTTACTGAAACGTAAGACCAGGATGGCTCACCATGAAGGGGAACGAAATGGGGAGTATCGTAGACGAACAAGTTTGCCGTGGATGACAGCCAAAGAGGTCTTGGTATGAAAAGAAATAGCACCCCAGACCATAACTCCTGTTTGTCGGGTTGTATGGCGTGCAACAGTCAGTTTGGTATCCCACCGCTGTAGGCGTCCCTAGACACGTCTCCGCTGTTCTTTTGGGCTCATTTCGAAGTGGGACTCATCACTGAAGTCAATTCTACTGTAGTCAATGAGATTCTAGCCCGAAGACGAGTCTGGAGACGCACTGGTCAGCGGTGGGGTACCAACCTGGCTGTTGCTCGCCATACGGCCCCACAGGCAAGAGTAATGTGGTCTGGGCTGCCATTTCTTTTCACAGCAGAACGTCTTTGGTTGTTATCCAACGCATTCTTACAGCGTAGCAACATATTAAGTTATATGTTGTTATGCCGAAGCACATCAAAATTTGCTTAATGGAAAGTTAGCGGATACTAAATACGAATTTTTCCAAGTACGATATAAACTTATCTTGAACAGGAGCATTAAGCAGTGCGGCTGTGGTTGGACGAAGCAGCGAGAGCTGCCGAATGTATGCACTCAAAATGTAAACAGCCGGCAAAGCGAGACTACGAGGTGTAAGAGGGGCCCGATCCTGGATAATACGTATTACCAATGGAGTACAAAAGACTGCTAACGACAATTTCCTCAGCACAAGTAATTATAATGAGACAGAATTCCATCACACAGCCGGCCGCTGTGGCCGAGCGGTTCTAGGCGCTTCAGTCCGGAACCGCGCTGCTGCTACGGTTACAGGTTCGAGTCCTGCCTCGGGCATGGATATATGTGATGTCCTTAGGTTAGTTAAGTTTAAGTAGTTCTAAGTCTAGGGGATTTATCACCTCAGATGTTAAGTTCCATAGTGCTTAGAGCCAATTGAACCATCTATCACACAGCCGTGCATTAAATAAATAACTCTTAGGGTATAGTTAATTAATCTGAGCTCTTACCAAAAACAATGACAACTTAATTGTTTTTTTTTTAAATTAGCTAACCAAAAGATTTAAGAAACCAGCTACACATATTTAAAAAATATGATTTCTCCAATAAAATAGTAATATCGGGAAAATGTTCCTTTTTAGCAACCATTAAAGCAGCCACAAGAACACATGGCATTCAAAGCTCATCTGTACACACATTAGTCCGTAGAGGTTCGGAGAGAACAAAATGCTCCTGGAACAGACCAAAATTTATCTGAGCAACTTAAATATAACATATGTACTATATATTTTGTTAGACAGCAGAGGCCTTTAGCGTAAGCTTCAAGGAAACCAGAACGACAAAAGCAAATCATAAATACATCAATAAAATAGCAAACACACACACACGTTCTGATATAAACAAACATCCGTGGTAACTGGTGATACTAAATATTTCAGTGCGCCTCCAATTGAAACTTACATAACCAATCATTTACTTTGAAAATCAGAAGAATTAATTTTTGGCACGCGCAGAAGAACAGGTAACGTATACACCAATGTACACTGCCAACCATCAAAATAAGTTTTCTTCTTGTACACGGCGCTTTACACAGGCTGGAAGTTCACAAAAACGGCCTATACATAAAGTTAACACATGAAACAAATTATAATGAGATACCAACCAATGTATGAGTTTAAAATATGTACCAGATCTTGCAGTCACATTTCCCTTCGAATACCATGGAGACACGGGCGTCTGTACTCAACAAACAGAAGGAAGACAAACCAAAGTGACAGTGAACACTGTCCTGACAGCTCGGCGCCATTCTGATAGATCACAGCACAAGCTACGTCGGTACCAGATAACTCACACGGAGTAACATGACCGCAATATTGGTCGCCCACCAACATCTAACACAACAGCAAAGAGGCCCCACGGGAAGCTCGTTACAGTTTCGGTCCTCAGCTCATACTGCCTACCAAACCGGCCACCACGCTCGGAGTCGCCACACTAGAGGCGGTGAGCTCCAGCGGCAACATGTTAGTCAAAGATCATAAGAATAGTGATATCGATACATTGGAGAAAGCCTCCACAGATCAACCTCTATTAATGGGGAATGCTATGTGAAAAATAAAGTAGTTCATTGTCTATACCACGTGCAATGTCTAAGTACGCAAAAGGGCTCTTTGCAACGTGTGTGCAAAAGGTGGAGCCAGACAAAAGATTCACCATAAATATACACAAATATTCAATATGAAATTTCAGAAAATAGGACAGCAAATGCAAATAAACGATCTATATTAACTTCAAACGATGGACATGTGCCACTTGATTTCCGAGATACACGTGGAAGGTAAATCAAGAATTTCAGCAATCACAAAGATTCAGATCTGTATACACCACCTCAAGTAAAACATGAAATGGCCTACATTGCAGGAGAGAGTGAACATATTGAATGCATAATCCTTCGGACTAAAGTACAGAATTACCGCGTCCATCGGACCTCGTTCGCGAGGTGAACAATGTAATCGTATTTTGAATACTGTATTTTCAGTTTAGATCCCCAGGACATTGAGCCAAAACCGGTAACCAAAGTAAGAAAAGAGTGTTTGTTGTCACGTAATATGACAGGAAGTTCAGCCATGGATATACGGTATTTTATTTCCAACGGTGGCTTTGAAGCGCGTTAAGCTGCAATTCTTAGGTAGCATACACTGATAAGCCATAACGTTATGACAACCGACCAACTATCGACATAAAACAGCAGCATCACCTGGGGAGGAATGACTGTTAGTCAGACACACCCGTGGTACATGTACTAAAAGTGAGCGTGCTGTTCGTGTGTAGAATGTGGAAGGCGCGCGATCTGTCTGCGTTTAACCGAAAGCAGATTGTGATGCACCGGAGGCCCGGCACGAACATTTCGGAAACTGCACGACTTGTCGGGTGTTGGAGGAGTGCGGTGATGATAGTTTTCAATGCATGGTGAAACGAAGGAGAAATCACGCCAGGACGTCTTGGGGTTGGGCGGCCGCGTCACATTACAGATGTCGGACGTCGTAGGCAGGGCAGACTGGTAAAATTGGCCTGGCGGAGAACTGTAGCGGAACTATCATCAGATTTTAATGCTGGAAATAGTACAAGTGTGTCTAAACACACGGTACTCCTAACGATGCGCCTTCGCAGCCGACGACCCATGCATGTGCCAATGTTACGGCCACGACATCGGCAACTGCGACTGAAATGGGCACGTGACCATCGGCACTGGACGTTGATGCAATGGCAGATAGTTGCGTGGTCCGATGAATCACGATGCCTTCGTCATTCCGATGAGAGGTCGCGAATCCATCGTCTTGCAAGGGAGCACCTCCTTGACACCGCTACTGCGGGAAAGAAACAAGCTCGCAAAGGCTCCATTATGCTCTGTTGAAGTTTCACGTGAGAAACTATAGCTCCAGTGGAGTATCGAGCGCTCGCTAACTGACCACGTACACCCCTTCATGACTATCATGTTTTCCGACGGCAGTGGCATTTTTCAACAAGATAAAGGGCCACGTCACGAGGCCAGGAGTGTGATGGAGTGGTTCGAGGAATACAGTGACGAGTTCCAGTTGATGTGCTGGTCTCCCAAATCGTCAAATCCAAAAGTAATCGAACACATCTGGGATGTGACTGAACCTGGTGTCAGAGCTCATCGCTCCTCTCCCCTGAATTAACGGGAATTAGGTGAATTGTGTTTGAAAATGTGGTGTCAACGCTCTCCAGCAATCTACCAAAGTCTCACTGCCTCCACGCCACGACGCGTCGCCGCTGTTATCCGTGCCAAAGATGGACATACCGGCTATTAGGTAGGTGGTCATAATGTCTATCTGATCAGTTATTTGAAGCTATGTAGTTCGACTTCCCACGTTTTTCGCTGGAAGGCTAGTTATTACCTATGTAAAAACAGTGAATTAATTCGTCTAATAAAACCCATCTAGCTACAACACTCCCTTGTTGTCATAATCACATAGTAAAAACGTTATGCCAACTGCTACAATGTGAAATACTCTTGTTCACTGGCTTTTCGGCATACCTAGTTGGTGAATAGATGTCGGGCTGCACTTCTTTCAGAAAATAAAGTTATGATTGGAGCCACATAAGTGCATTTAGGTTCCGATTCACGACTGCTTTCTTTCGTCACAAGCAGAAAACTCTAGCACAGATTTGTGTTTAAAACTAAACGGCGGTAATTCGAGTTTTACAATTAAAGAAACCGTCTGCAATGTGATTAATGAAATGATAGGAAAGTTTACTTACATTCTACTGAATCATCCCAGTTCATTAGCATACATTAATTATTTACATGCTCTCGCAATTTCTTCGATGCTCAGTGCTCTTCTCTTCTTAAAACTTTACAACAAAACCTTTTTCGTGTACATCATCTCACAGGAGACAGCATATCCAAAAGAAAAAAAAAAAAGAAAACGTTCTTAACAATAAGAAATTAATACGTCGCCATATCAAAGAATAATTATTTCTTTCTGTAATTACATCTATGCCGCTGATTTTAAAAACTTCGCTGGCGCTGTTTAGTGTTTAATACGCATTCACAGCATAGAGTAAATATCTCTGGAGTGAGCATTCACATGCCCAGAACAGATTTTTTGTTGTCAACATACATTGCCGGCCTGGTCACGTGTTCTCGGGACGTCATGTGTCTGTCCGTATAGCGCCCTGTATATTTCGAATGTCACCACATCCCTCGTACAGAAGGATTCTTTTCGTACGTGTCGTGTATTATTTATATATGTTGCGCAGACATTTTAACAGTATCCATTTGATACCGGGAATAAACCAGCTACGTAACTTTTAAGAGCAAGTGATATTGCTTTCTGCTTCTTTGCAATAGGTGTCACAGTTTAGATGCACTCGATTTTTGGTAGTTTTCGGTATGATACCGCACTTTATAGTATTACAGAGCCTGACGTACATTTTTGCAGTGATAGTCTTGCAAAACGACTTGACAGTACGCTAGTACGTTTGCAAGTGTCCGAAAAACACCGAATTTGTCACACATTAGTGATTACATCCGTGCTAATTCGTCCTTTTTTTCTGCTATTTCTGCGTATTTATTTTCTCGTTTTTGCGACCTAAAGCACAATTTTTCTTACTGGTGACACTCTGAAGTGTTTATTTAACGCATTTTACGTACTTTCTCCCAGTTAATTAAATAAATAGTAGACTGAGTAAGAAAGAGGGGGGGGGGGGGGGCGGGAAAGGCGATCGGAGAACAAATGTACTGTAAAACAAATGCAGTTGGTCATGTAACAATCAACCCATAGCACCATTGAGGGAAATGGAAAGTGACACAAATGAAAGAGTTTGGGGACATGTATACTAATATTTTACGCTTCTTAATCAAATGGCGAAGAAAATAAATTGAAGGCAAAATATACGATAGAAGATGAATGTCTACTTTGATTAGCTACACTGTTGTGTTTTTTATTTGATTTGTGCAGAAAATGTATTTAAGCTGAATGCAGAAACTGGTAGTAGGTGCTGTGGAAATTTAAAAATAGTTGATATAGCATCTACCTTCAGTCAAACACGTCGAAATTTTTCTCTGTCTAAACATTCCTCTTCAAAGTGTTTTGCACATACTTTGGAATATTTTGTGGGGACAAAATTACTCCTCCTCATTTTCTGGAGCCACATCTTTCCTCGTTGTTCATCCTCCGGGAAACTAAAATATAAATCACACTTAATCATTCTCCATGTCCTAGACACACTTAGCATGGTCTCCTACTGTAACTTTATAGTAAACAAAAACGTTTGAACACACATATTATACGAAAACAATTACACTCCCACTCTATTGAATTTATCTGTCTCCCGTCTTTCAAATCTATATACATAATCGACAAGACACTGATGAATGCATGGGGGATAGTATTTGCTGAAACAACTAACCATTCCCTTTCCTGTCCACTAGCAAATTTACGAGAGGAGGCGATTGTTTGTAAGCTTTTGTACGAGCCATAATATCTATTATATAGTCATAAAATCCTAGAAAAATAGGTCTACAGAATCAAGCCTTAATTATAATGCGTCTCGAAATTTTTAAACGTAGTACCCGTGAAAAGTTACTATCCCTCCTTTAACATATTTTACTTTGCATCCGTAGCAGCAACAGTAATTCACCATCGCTATTACACCATCAACAAACGGTGAAAACACAACAAAAACTCTTGATATTATAAACTTCTAAGTCTGCGGAAAGAACACACGCACAGCGAAGTCCCGAAAACACGTGAATGTCCAGATTTAATGTTGACAACATGCGCAGAACGCAATGCTCACTCCAGAGATATTTACTCTATGGTTCACAGACGTCACTTTCATCGACTACACCTGTACTCTCTATACCTCCAGCACATGAAAATACTCTCGTCTCTTCCAAATTATCTCTCTAGATATCTCCAACGTTTGTGCCGTGAAAAACGAAATAAAACAAATTTTCGCTACTAGTTCTTCCTTACCTACCTATTTTAAAACTACTTAAATTATATTCCAGTTGTATACTGAGAGAAATTATTTGCGTTTCATGAGATACAAAAAACACATTCATTATGAACGAAATTCGCATGAAAGTATATGAGATACTCGAAGACGTGTCGCCTTACAATCTTCAAACCATTTTCTAGTTCACAAGAAACACAAATACTCTAAATGTTTCTGACACCTCACACCTAAACATTGACTTCACAGTTCACCCCAAGCTTCACACGCGAAACTAGCGAAAAATAACCCGTGCTATACGAAGAGGAGGTAGATGAAGATGAAATGGGAGATATGATACTGCGTAAAGAGTTTCACAGAGCAATGAAAGATCTGAGTCGAAACAAGGCCCCAGGAGTAGACAACATTCCATTAGAACTACTGACAGCCTTGGGAGAGTCAGTCCTGACAAAACTCTACCATCTGGTGAGCAAAATGTATGAGACGGGCGAAATACCCTCAGACTTCAAGAAGAATATAATAATTCCAATCCCAAAGAAAGCAGGTGTTGACAGATGTGAAAATTACCGAACTGTCAGTTTAATAAGCCACACTGCAAAATACTAACGCGAATTCTTTACAGACGAATGGAAAAACTGATAGGAGCCGACCTCGGGGAAGATCAGTTTGGATTCCATAGAAATGTTGGAACACGTGAGGCAATACTTATCTTAGAAGAAAGATTAAGGAATGGCAAACCTACGTTTCTAGCATTTGTAGACTTGGAGAAAGCTTTTGACAATGTTGACTGGAATACTCTCTTTCAAATTCTGAATGTGGCAGGGGTAAAATACAGGGAGCGAAAGGCTATTTACAATTTGTACAGAAACCAGATGGCAGTTATAAGAGTCGAGGGACATGAAAGGGAAGCAGTGGAGTAAGGGAAGGGAATAAGACAGAGTTATAGCCTCTCCCCGATGTTATTCAATCTGTATATTGAGCAAGCAGTAAAGGAAACAAATGAAAAATTCGGAGTAGGTATTAAAATCCATGGAGAGGAAATAAAAACTCTGAGGTTCGCCGATGACATTGTAATTCTATCAGAGACAGCAAAGGACTTGGAAGAGCAGTTGAACGGAATGGATAGTGTCTTGATAGGTGGGTATAAGATGAACATCAACAAAATCAAAACGAGGATAATGGAATGTAGTCGAATTAAGTCGGGTGGTGCTGAGGGAATTAGATTAGGAAATGAGACACTTAAAGTAGTAAAGGAGTTTTGCTATTTGGGGAGCAAAATAACTGATGATGATCGAAACAGAGATGATATAAAATGTAGACTGGCAATGGCAAGGAAATCGTTTCTCAAGAAGAAAAATTTGTTAACATCTAGTATAGATTTAAATCTCAGGAAGTCGTTTCTGAAAGTATTTGTATGGAGTGTAGACAAGTATGGAAGTGAAACGTGGACAATAAATAGTTTAGACAAGAAGAGAATAGAAGCTTTCGAAATGCGGTGCTACAGAAGAATGCTGAAGATTAGATGGGTAGACCACATAACTAATGAGGAGGTATTGAATAGAATTGGGGAGGAGTTTGTGGCACAACGTGACTAGAAGAAGGGATCGGTTGGTAGGACATGTTCTGAGACATCGAGGGATCTCCAGCTTAGTATTGGAGGGCAGCGTGGAGGATAAAAATCGTAGAGGGAGACCAAGAGATGAATACACTAAGCAGATTCAGAAGGATGTAGGCTGCAGTAGGTACTGGGAGTTGAAGCAGGTTGCACAGGATAGAGTAGCATGGAGAGCTGCATCAAACCAGCCACAACAACAACAACAACAACAACAACAACATACGAATACCACGCGACTGAAGCGTCTTCAATAGCTCGCCTATTTGCAACCACGTTGAATAAATGGAACGTTCTCATCAAATTTACCGACATGCTGCAGCCGGCTCTGACCTGCGTCTGCCCATAGCACGTCTTCCAGAACGAGAGCCCTTCAGAATTCTTCCCGAACACTTGCTTCTAACTGCCAGTGATCTGATTTGGGGGGAGTACGCGGAAACTATCAGATGACAGACGATTAGAATCAGAATTTAGAAGATCTTTGGAAGACTTAAAGTTCACATCTCAGGCAGAGGAAATTCATAAACTGACTCTCCATATCGATACTTGCTACAGAACATCTTTGCAAATGTTGGGAACGACTAGTTTTTGTGTTACGGAAAGCAAAACAACTGAGAAACTCACGTGACCCTTTAACGAGAAATATTCAAGTTTATCATGCTGTGACGTCACTACTTGCTGTGGTCGGGATGCGACAACTCTCATACGCATGAGGAATCGAAGAGTTCAGGAGCGTCAAATGAACGCCATGCAGAATCTCAGTGGTCCTACACTACTAGCTTTTAAGAGGACAGAGGTTTTGTTTGTTCGGTCGTGCAAGATTGTACAGAGGCATCACATACCTTGATTCATAAAATGTGCTTGTTGGAGCAGACCAAGTATCTACACTAAAAGTGTGGCGTGTGTAAAGTCAATATGACGACTACTGCTGAAGCTTCCCTTGACGTGACAGCAGTTAGAGGGGTAGTGTTACGGCCAACGATAACACGGGATGCAGGAGTAATGCACCTCATCTTGTGGCCCGGTTCTGCGTTCATCATGTTGGACGTATTCCTGAGTTGACGTGCCAGATAGCATTCGTTAACATCATAAAATAGCAGTACCTGCTAAGGATGCCACTGGGTACACAACAAAATCACTTCTCGTTCACGTAACCATTGATTTGTCTAGCAGTCGTTACATTTCTGACTCAGTAAAATAGAATTGGTGGCTGTGACCTATCTGCAGAGTCTCCGTGAATTCATCTTTAAGCGTGATAACGCAAATCTGAATGTTGCCCTTAGTCTGCTGACCTACCTCAATACAGTGGGTGTTTGACTTTTGCCATGGTCTGCAAGTTCTCCGAATCTCTCTCTCATTGAAAACATCTAGCCACGGTTTCTTGAGTCACTAGCATACCACTACAAGCTAAACACTACTAGACACAATTGAAATACACTCCTGGAAATAGAAAAAAGAACACATTGACAGCGGTGTGTCAGACCCATCACACTTGCTCCGGACACTGCGAGAGGGCTGTACAAGCAATGATCACACGCACGGCACAGCGGACACACCAGGAACCGCGGTGTTGGCCGTCGAATGGCGCTAGCTGCGCAGCATTTGTGCACGGCCGCCGTCAGTGTCAGCCAGTTTGCCGTGGCATACGGAGCTCCATCGCAGTCTTTAACACTGGTAGCATGCCGCGACAGCGTGGACGTGAACCGTATGTGCAGTTGACGGACTTTGAGCGAGGGCGTATAGTGGGCATGCGGGAGGCCGGGTGGACGTACCGCCGAATTGCTCAACACGTGGGGCGTGAGGTCTCCACAGTACATCGATGTTGTCGCCAGTGGTCGGCGGAAGGTGCACGTGCCCGTCGACCTGGGACCGGACCGCAGCGACGCACGGATGCACGCCAAGACCGTAGGATCCTACGCAGTGCCGTAGGGGACCGCACCGCCACTTCCCAGCAAATTAGGGACACTGTTGCTCCTGGGGTATCGGCGAGGACCATTCGCAACCGTCTTCATGAAGCTGGGCTACGCTCCCGCACACCGTTAGGCCGTCTTCCGCTCACGCCCCAACATCGTGCAGCCCGCCTCCAGTGGTGTCGCGACAGGCGTGAATGGAGGGACGAATGGAGACGTGTCGTCTTCAGCGATGAGAGTCACTTCTGCCTTGGTGCCAATGATGGTCGTATGCGTGTTTGGCGCCGTGCAGGTGAGCGCCACAATCAGGACCGAGGCACACAGGGCCAACACCCGGCATCATGGTGTGGGGAGCGATCTCCTACACTGGCCGTACACCTCTGGTGATCGTCGAGGGGACACTGAATAGTGCACGGTACATCCAAACCGTCATCGAGCCTATCGTTCTACCATTCCTAGACCGGCAAGGGAACTTGCTGTTCCAACAGGACAATGCACGTCCTCATGTATCCCGTGCCACCCAACGTGCTCTAGAAGGTGTAAGTCAACTACCCTGGCCAGCAAGATCTCCGGATCTGTCCCCCATTGAGCATGTTTGGGACTGGATGAAGCGTCGTCTCACGCGGTCTGCACGTCCAGCACGAACGCTGGTCCAACTGAGGCGCCAGGTGGAAATGGCATGGCAAGCCGTTTCACAGGACTACATCCAGCATCTCTACCATCGTCTCCATGGGAGAATAGCAGCCTGCATTGCTGCGAAAGGTGGATATACACTGTACTAGTGCCGACATTGTGCATGCTCTGTTGCCTGTGTCTATGTGCCTGTGGTTCTGTCAGTGTGATCATGTGATGTATCTGACCCCAGGAATGTGTCAATAAAGTTTCCCCTTCCTGGGACAATGAATTCACGGTGTTCTTACTTCAATTTCCAGGAGTGTAGTATCACAAGACATACCTTTATAAGTAATTCAAGGTCAGTTCGACTCAGTGCTCAGTCGGGATAGAATCTGTAGTATCGTCCAGAGATCGCGGAGTCACACCAAAGTGGGCAACGCGAATCGATATCACAGACTTCAACGAGGTCTCCCTGCAATCCGCAACAACCAATGGGAGACACTCCAGAAGACACGGCCCCACCCTCTCAGTATTGGGAGACCACTGAATATCCTGACGGGCCATCTTTTGCCTGCTTAGTGCAGCAGCTCAACATGGCATGCACTCAACGCCTCGTTTGTACTCCCCTGTAGAGATATTGAACCATGCTGCCTCTACAGCCGTCCATAATGACGATAGTGCTGCCGGTGCAGGATGTTGTGCACTAACTGACCTCTCGATTATGTCTCATAAATGTTCGATGAGACCTGGATGGTAAGATCATTCGCTCGAATTGTCCAGAATGTTCTTCAAATCAATCGCGAACAACTGTGGCGTGGTGATATGGTGCATTGGCATCCATAAGAATTCCGTCGTTGTTTGTGAACATGAAGTCCATGAATGGCTGAAAATGGTCTCCGAGTAGCCACATATAACCATTCCCAGTCAATTATCGTTTCAGTTGGACCACAAGATCCAGTCCATTCCATGTAAACAAAGCCCGCATTATGGAGCCACCAACAGCTTTCACAATGACTCGAAAATTGGTTGGGTCCATGGTTTCGTAGGGTCTGCACTACACTCGAACCCTACCATCATCACTTACCAGTTGAAATCGGGGCCTATCTGACCAATCAAGGTTTTCCAATCGTCTAGGATCCAACCGATAAGGTCACGAGCGTAGTGGAGGCACTGCAGTGCGTCGTGCTTTTAGCAAATGCACTAAAGTCTACCACCATAGCTCATTAACGCCAAATTCTAAAAATGGTTCAAATGGCTCTGAGCACTATGGGACTTAATTTCTAAGGTCATCAGTCCCTTAGAACTTAGAACTACTTAAACCTAACTAACCTAAGGGCATTACACACATCCATGCCCGAGGTAGGACTCGAACCTGCAACCGTAGCGATCGCCTGGTTCCAGATTGTAGCGCCTAGAACGCAAACGCCGCTGCTCTCAGTAGTTAGGTGTTGCGTTGTCAGTGGTAAGAGGTAATCCTGAAATTTGGTATTCTTGGCATTCTCTTGACACTGTGGATGTCGCAATATTGAATTTCCTGACGGCTTCCGAAATGGAATGTCCGGTTCATCTAACTCTAACTACCACTTCGCTTTCAGAGTCTGTTAATTGCAGTCGTGCAGCCATAAACACTTCGGAAAGCTTTTCAAATGAATCTGCTCCGTCAGTGGACTTCCCTTTTATACCTTGTGTATGCGATACTATTGCCGTCTTCCCATTACTTTTTTCACCTCACAATGTCGAACATGCAAGAGCTCAGCCCAGTTCGAAACCTCAACTAGAGCAGACAAAATCGTTGTGTAGGACAATGAGTGAGAAAGTTTCTGATGAAATGTACTTTCACAAATGCTACATTTTGTACTGCAATGTAACAGTTTGTTAATCAGTGCATCGAGTGATGCTTTCATAGTCAGTGAGACTTGTAAATTATCATGCAATCCTACACCAAAGAAGTATTCTATTCATTTATGTAATTAAGTGAACTAATATTTCATGCTTTTTAGTTTGGTGAGCCTTCTCCTAAAACTTTATCTTTTCACAGCTTCTGCCATAGATGGAAGCGCTATGTACTAAATTCCTAATCTTCAGTAATTCTAAAATCACATATTAATTTAATCCCAAGCTCTGTCTAGTATACGTGATCAACAATTGCTCACAGCTCTTCCGGTGGAATATGAGTAACGTATTCCCATACATTGGCCTTCAGATCAGCTAGAGACCGAAAATATCAATGGTGAACGTGTTGTTTGAGATATCCTCAGTGCAAAATAAATGAAATTCTGTTATTTGCTATTTTACTGTGAGTTGTGGATTTAATGATGACAAGTGTTTCACAAATGAAACGTGTAGCATTTTCACGAATATTTTCCACTCCTATCTGTTAACTGCGACGAGGGTGACTACAACAAAAGAATCAGTAATCGACGATGTGGCCACAAATGTGGCTGCAAAGACTTTGATGTAGCTATTAAAGATCTTCGACTCTCAGATCATTTCTGACAAATAATAAACTTAACACCAGGTAGAGGCCTAGCAATTCAAGTTGGGATAGTGTAGAGAAACCTAGTCCGGCCAGCGCAAACTGGTGCTAGAAGTGGGATACCAGCCTTTGGGTGGGAGGGCCATCTGGTAACACATAAAGCAAGAAGGTATACAGGAGGTCTGTAATCATGGTTACACAATCCGCAGCTGCCGTGATGCTTTCAAGTACTATCACGGGTCCCATAGTAGCCCAGGTGTATGTCCCCATAGCATAATACTGCCCCAAGCGCAGCGCACGTTTCGCACCTGGATGAGGTCGTATACGGCAAGTGTCGACGTGGTGTAATAAGAAACATGATTTAACTCTTCAGGCTTTCCCGGCGATCTAATGGCATCTTGGGTTGTCGGGTGTTCTGCCGGATATCAGCGTCGTACTTGCACGATATTTCGGTCAGGTAGCTCGTAACCTACATCAGGTGCGACCTGAGACTGCTCCTCGAGTGGACCTGGTCCAGTATTTATGCCTATGGCCTTCCCCCTCCACCAACGGCTGCAGGCGCTTCCTCTGTGGTCCGCGCCCATTCCCTGCGACCTGCTGGAGCGTTGCTGCTCCGTTTTCCGTCCGCTGCGGTTCTAGGTGTTCCCTCTGTAGTCCGCGCCCAACAGACCCGCTCCTGGGGGTTTCATCTACGGTCTGGGGTACGAAGCGTTCCGCCTGCGGTCCGCGCCCGCTCACCACGACCTATTGGAGCGGACCGCAGAGGGGACACCTACCACCGCAGCGGACAGAAAACGGAGCAACAACTCTCCAGCAGGTTGCAGGGAATGGCGCGGACCACAGAGGAAGCGCCTGCAGCCGTTGGTGGAGGGGGAAGGCCATAGGCATAAATACTGGACCAGGTCCACTCGAGGAGCAGTCTCAGGTCGCACCTGATGAAGGTTACGAGCTACCTGACCGAAATATCGTGCAAGTACGACGCTGATATCCGGCAGAACAACCGACAACACAAGATGTCAGAAACATGATTCATCTATCAGATGACACGTTTCCATTGATCCACGGTCCATTCTCGATGATACCATATCCACTACTGTTGTATTTGACAGTGTTGCAGCAACTCGGAAAGACGTAGCGGTCGTCGCCTGCAGAGCCCCATGTTCGACAGTGTGTACCCGAGGGTGTGCTCTGAAACAGTTGTTCCTGCACCAGCGTTGTAATCTGTCGTCAGATCTACCATAGGGGGCCGCCTATTCTTCTTCACAGAGCTGGTAAACCTCCAACCTCCATGCCTGTGAGAAATCGTGTTTTTCATGGAGGGGACTTGCACCGCTTGTTGTTTTGCGTAACACTATCATAGCACAGGCCTACATTGAGTTTTAAGCACCTTCTTGCTTCCCACTGTTGGAGAGCAATTCTGGGATGGCGACTGCACCTTTCAACACGATCAGACAGCTGTTCATCATGCACGGCCTGTTGCGGAGTGATTACACGACAATAACATCTTTGTAATGGACTGGCCTGCACAGACTCCTGACCTGAATCCTATAGAACACTTTTGGGATGTTTTGGAACACCGACTTCGTGCCAGGCCTCACCGATCGACATCGATAGCTCTCCTCAGTGCAGCATGGGCTGCCATTCCCCAAGAAACCTTCCAGCATCTGATTAAACGTATGCTAAGGCTAAAGGTGGGTCTATACCGTACTGAATTCCAGCAATGCCGAAGGAGGGCGCCAGGAACTGGTAAGTCGTTTTCAGCCAGGTGTCCGGATACTTTTAATCGGATAGTGTACCTCGTCTTGCCCCGTATGCTCTCGAATTTCACACCGAGGCTCTTAATAGGTAGGACAGCATTTATGCGCAATCAACGATCTGCACCACAACATAAAAGACATAAAACAGGAACTGTAGTAACCCTAACTTTAGTTGAGACTTGCGAGTGGAAATGTCAAATGACAAATTTGTCGAGAACAACAAAAACCAGATAAATTATTTTGGTACATATCATATTTGTACCCAGATACTGAAAAGGTATTTTGATAACACATAATTATGCAGTTCAGCATTGACGAAAATAATGAGACAAATTAGAAAGTAAATAATTTATTAAGAACGTCCAAACTGCCAGTCCAGGGAACTGACTGATTCTGAGTTCAAGTAAGGATTTTTTTAAATTCAAGTGCCATTAGTTCTGAGGTACTATTTTTCATCTGTGATACAGCAGTAAACTCCTCCTTGACCATAATCAAGTATTATTCATAACGCCGAGATCGCTCTACCAATAAGAATGACTCTGTGACCTATAAGTACAAACAACAGTGTAGTAAACCTTTGCTAGGACGCACCTGAGACACACTTGATATACTAATTGCAGAGAAAAATTCCAGTGGATCTGAAAATCCCATGATACTCAGACGGTAGAAATGAGAGTGAAAAGCGAATGAAACAAAAAAAAATGTTAGTGACTCTAGAACGTGGCGCGTATTTATATAGTAATGAGAAGATGGAATGGGGTGACACGTACATATGATCGAAAATGACAGACTGTTGTGGCGACCCCACAGTTTTTATCCTCAGCGGACGGATGGTGACAATCCTCATGACGTATACGTACTTGACAACCTGAGGAGGGTAGAAAAGGATCCCTAGGTAAAAATAATAAAAAACTATGATTTTTAATATTAATTTCGTATTTTTAAATTATTTTTTTTTGTTTGATTTGGTTGGTTGGTTGGTGTAAGTCCAAGTGACAGTTGAGTTACGTTTAGGAGAAAAGAACGGCTACAACGCTTAATAATCTTTCAAGGTAACTAAACGTGCCACAAATGGTATTCCCGTTGCATTTTGTAAATGAAGGGAAAAATAAGAAATCGACATCATCCTGTAATAAGCTAACAAGTGGGTAACCTCAGAAGAACATTACCGGAACGGCGTCTGGCCGTCGGTAATCTAAAAAAAGTATTTTTCCTTGCTTCTCCATCATTTCAACTGCGTTTTCTATTGACCGAAAACTTTTCTTCTATGTAAAATAGGGACTTCGTAGACATTTCAAATTTTCTGAAGACTATGCAAGTTAAATATAGAGGTTACTTAATTAATTTATATATTTATCATATGGTTTTAAGCACAGTATTAAGTATAATACAAACAGCAACATATGTGACTTAAAAACAGTCATTTAAATGTTTAATACAATCAATTTCGTCGTTCTCTCCCACCAGAAAATTGTCTAAAGTGCCACGATATGCCCTGCTGGAACATTCTGTAACAATCTGACGAACGGTTTGCCTGCCTGCTCGAGAGCTGCATTTTGGAGATGGAGCCTTACCCCATTTATGAAGAGAGTCTCCGCCTCTACTAAGATTAGTTAGTATTCTGTTAATCGTTGGCCATGTGCTGCGCTATTGATCGATGACAGGGGTTTTCTTTCTTATGCAGGGCAAGTTATGCCAGTGTGAGGGTATGCCTGTGTTCAGTCTTGTTCCACCAGTCTGTTAATTTGCAAATGAGACGTGTGCAGTTCGGTGGCTGTTTTGCGTGGATGGTTTGCTTGATTTCCTGGTTAAAGCACATAATAGCATATAATGCCTGAGACTAAGCAAACTGATGTTAATAGCAATCAAATTATTAGATGACAATGTTATCTTTAACGGAACAGACAACGTATTGTGCTGTTTGTGCTCCAATACAGAAATAGTTTCGAACTTTGTCCGACATTATAAAATAGATACCAGGAAAAGAATCTAGACACACAAGAGTGTGAAATAGCATTCTCAAAGTCTTTACGTGGAAGTAAATTTAAGGAATATGTGAACTGGACTCAACAGTCTAGATGCAGTTCTATGGAATCGCTTCTTCCTGGAGTGTAAATTAAAAAAGATGTTTAATTTCACGTCAGCATCGAGGTTTTCAGGGAGAGGCAATAAGATCATGTGCACAAGCAAATTAATACGTAGATAAAACTCTTCGTGACAAACAATGCTCTTAATAGACCCACAGAGGAAATCGATACAAGCTATTTGCTGCGCTATCAGGAAGCGAGGCGTTTATCGCAGTGTCTGTCGACTTACCGTGTAGTACTCACGTAAACTGAAGTATGTGTTCTTTCCTTCTCGAGATAACACTCATCCCATAGAACAACTTACACAAGAATGGAGATTACTTCGTAGAGGAGCCTACATCGTACCTTAGGAATAAACAGACGAGAGCTAGTTATCCATTTTATGCCTGCAGTACTTCGTTATGTTCTGAAAAAAGGTTTTACACATTAAAAAAAATAGCGCATCTTTTTGTTTTCTATTGGCTGCAGATTGTTTTAGTTAAATTCGTCACAGTTACGCAATATTACTTCATCGACTAAATGCGATACGTGGATGTGAAATTTCTCAAAGTTTTATTGTGCTCTAATTATTCAATGAATCGGCGTGAGAATGAAAAACTTTGAGTGTCACACAAATGCGATTTTCAGTAGTGCTGCTTCCTCCCTAAGTGATCCAATTACACAAGTTTGGCGACCATCATGGAGTATTGTTCTCTGTTCTCAGCTGTTTTGTCCAGTGTACGTTTCTAGCATTTGTAGACCTAGGGAAAGCTTTTGACAATGTTGACTAGAATACTCTCTTTCAAATTCTAAAGGTGGCAGGGGTAAGATACAGGGAGCGAAAGGCTATTTACAATTTGTACAGAAACCAGATGGCAGTTATAAGAGTCGAGGGACATGAAAGGGAAGCAGTGGTTGGGAAGGGAGTGAGACAGGGTTGTAGCCCATCCTCGATGTTATTCAATCTGCATATTGAGCAGGCAGTAAAGGAAACAAAAGAAAAATTCGGAGTAGGTATTAAAATCCATGGAGAACAAATAAAAATTTTGAGGTTCGCCGATAAAATTGTAATTCTGTCAGAGACAGCAAAGGACTTGGAAAAGCAGTTGAATGGAATGGACAGTGTCTTGAAACGTGAATATAAGATGAACATCAACAAATGCAAAACGAGGAGAATGGAATGTAGTCGAATTAAGTCGGGTGATGCTGAGGGAATTAGATTAGGAAATGAGACACTTAAAGTAGTAAAGGAGTTTTGCTATTTGGGGAGCAAAATAATTAATGATGGTCAAAGTAGAGAGGATATCAAATGTAGACTGGCAATGGCAAGAAAAGCGTTTCTGAAGAAGAAAAATTTGTTAACATCGAGTATAGATTTAAGTGCCAGGAAGTCGTTTCTGAAAGTATTTGCATGGAGTGTAGCCATGTATGGAAGTGAAACATGCACAATAAATAGTTTGAACAAGAAGAGAATAGAAGCTTTCGAAACGTGGTGCTACAGAAGAATGTTGAAGATTAGATGGGTAGATCACATAACTAATGAGGAGGTATTGAATAGAATTGGGGAGAGGAGGGGTCTGTGGCACAACTTGACAAGAAGAAGGGACCGGTTGGTAGGACATGTTCTGAGGCATCAAGGATCACAAATTTAGCATTGGAGGGCAGTTTGGAAGGTAAAATTCTTAGACAGAGACCAAGAAATGAATACACTAAGCAGATTCATAAGGACGTTGGTTGCAGTACGTACTGGGAGATGAAGAAGCTTGCATCGGATAGAGTATCATGGAGAGCTGCATCAAACCAGTCTCAGGACTGAAGACCACAACAACAACAACAACAACAGTATCTGGGGTGTCTAGACAATCGTGGAAATTTGCCGATCATGAAGCCGTTCTCCAACCATATCCGCATTTCTGCCTTACTTTCAGTGATGAGTTGCATCAAGCTATCCTTCTCGTTTTAGATGATCTACCCAAAATACATCACTTTCCTGCGTTTTATTGTGGTTACGACTTCAACATTTTCAACAATATGGCCAAGAACCTTGTCATTATTCACATGATATACCTGCACCTCTGGGATCCTTAGCATACGACGGCAAACCCACATTTGAAATACCTTCAGCTTTATCGTGATCTAAACTACAATTAATGTTCAAGCGTCTATTCCAGACAGCAGTACCAATAACACACATCACTTTAGGAATCGCTAACATTTGTTGTATTCAAGGTCGCGATTACACGTTATTTTTTTGAGTTTTTGGAATGCTTCTCGATTTGTGAATTATGATTTTTATCTCGTCATCATGATCCCATTTTTGCAGTTATAATAATAGGTATTTAATTTCGTAACTCTCGAAAGTACATTCCTATCTAAGCTGATAGTCATGTTGTAGACTCTCCTCGTATCAGTGATCTTAGCTTTTGTCTTTTGTCTTTCGAAAATCTTTTTAATGATAATGATAATTCTGAAGTTATGTTATCACAATGTCCCATGTGTATTGGAAGTTGTTTAAACGTTTACAATTAATCTCGCTTTGTCGACGTCATTCAACGATTTTAGAAAAACAGCTTCGGAATGTAAGTTAAAGGACATCGAAGGTAATACACACCCTTATCTGACACTAGTTAGGAATATCATATCATCTGAAATGTAGACTGCAACCTAGTCTTGGGAGGGACTACTACAGTAAAGTTTTCCAGTGATGATTATATCACCGATACCATGCCCTACGCGTTTAAGCTGAACGATAAGTCTGTCAAGTTTAACATTTCAAATGCCTCCTCATAACCTGTAAAGAAGGCAAAAATATCTGCTTACTTGTCCAGACATAATTTCATCAGGACCCAGATGGAGAAGACGACTTCCTTATTTCTGAAACTACTTCCAGAATATGACTCTGATTTGTTGATGTTTGTCTCTATTTTTCTTATAATATACGCGAAAGTCTGAAGAAACATATATTCTAATACTAAAAAAAATCCTACGCACCAGCGAAGGAATTGTCCGAATGGGACGGAAGTCGGTGGAAGTGAAATACGTGTGCCGAGAAAGAAGTGACTGCAATTTCGGAAAAATTGAATGATTTATTCAAAAGAAAGGGTTTCAGGAAATTGAGCAAATCAACAACGCTTTGGTCTATCTGTGACCAATAAGCAAACAGTTATAGGGCTTGATACTGACTGAAGGGTTATTGCATGTGCTCCTGAAGGATGTCCTGCCAAATTCTGTCCAAATGGTGTGTTGGATCGCCAAAATCCCGAGATAGTTGAAGGGCCCTGCCCATATTAAACCAACCATTCTCAATTTTGGTGCGATCCGGCTAACTTCCTTTCCAAGATAGGGTTCAAATGGTTCTGAGCACTATGCGACTTCACTTCTGAGGTCATCAGTCGCCTAGGACTTAGAGCTAATTAAACCTAACTACTCTAAGGACATAACACACATCCATGCCCGAGGCAGGATTCGAACCTGCGACCGTAGCGGTCGCTCGGTTCCAGACTGCAGCGTCAAGATAGGGTTAGGCAAGCACAAAGACAAGAAATAGAAACTCAAATCAGTGAGCGGAGGGGCGTTAACTTGGCATTGCATATAAAGCGACACAACGGTGCGTAGAATATCGTCGAGGTACCTCTGTGCTGTTAGGGGGTGATGGGTGACAACTGAAAGGGTCTTCCTATGAAAATAAATGGCAGCACAGACCTTCACTCCTGGTTGTTAGACCGTATGGCGAGTGAAATGTGGTTGGTATCCCATAGCTGTCTGGGGCTTGTCCAGACACGGTTTCGCTTTTCATCGTGGATCACTTTGAAGCGGGACACACCACTGAAGACAATTCTACTGCAGTCAATGACATTCCAGCCGAGAAGTTGGCTGGAGACGCCCCGGACTGTGATGGACACCAATGCGACTGTCGCCCGCCATACCAGGTGTGATGGCCTGGGGTGTCACTTCTTTTCGTAGCAGGATCCCTGTGGTTGTCGTCTGCGGCACCTTTACAGTACAGTGATACGTCGACGATATTCTGCCCACCGTTCCGTTATCCCTCATGGCAAGCCATCCTGGCTCATACTTCAGCAAGATTATGGTCGCCCGCACACGGTGAGAGTTTCTGCTGCTTGTCTTCATGCTTGCTAAGCTCTGCCTTGGCTAGAAGGATAGCCGCATCTCTTCTCAACTGAGAACGCTTGGTGCTTTATGGGCAGAGGCCTCCAATCATCTCAGGATTTTGTCGATCTAACGCGCCAATTGCACAGGATTTGGCACGATATCCCTCAGCAGGACATTCAACAACTCCATCAATCAGTGCCAAGCCGAATAAATGCTTGCATAAGGGCCAGAGGTTGACCAACGCGTTATTGACTTGCTCAATTTGTGAAGCTCTTTGTTGCTTTGAATGAATCATCCAATTTTTCTGTAATTGTAATCATTTGTTTGTCCACACATGTACATCGCATCTATCGATTTTACCCCATTCGGCTAGCTCCTTCTTGGCGGATCTTTGTTTCCCTTCGAGTGTAAAAAGATAACTTAAACAATGTTGCAATTGTTTATCGATTATGTGGTATCTTGTGGAGCATCAGACTGCCTGTTTGCATGTCCCTATATATTCATAGATGTGTACACTGATAAGCCGAAACATAATGGGGCTATGTTGGTCCACATTTGGAAAGCAGTTCAGCAGAAGTTTAGCACAGCATGGATTCGGAAAGGTCTTCGTACGTTTCCGTGAGTATGGGGCATCAGATGTCCGTCCACAGGTCAGTCAGTCATGAGCCGGTGGTTTTTGGGTAGGGAGCTGGTGGCCAATCGTCTCCAAGATATGTTACACAGGGTTTCGATCAGTTATGTTTAGCAGCCAAGACATAACATGAGTTCATCATACTCTTCAAACGATTGTGGTACGGACATCCTGCTCCAAGATGCCATTGCCACCGTAGCAGAAAATAAGCACGAAGGGATCGAAGTGGTCGGCACTAACGTTCACGTACTCCACTGCTGTCATGGTGACTCTGATTACTACTACAGGTCCCATAGAAGCTCAGGTGAATGTCCCCCATAGACTAACACTGCCCCGTGGCACCTATAGCGCAGTACACGTTTCGTACTTCTGTTAGCCCTTACGAATTTGTGTTTTGACTTCACCATTGACCTAGTTTAACAAGAAACATCACTCGTCAATTAGACGACTCTTTTCCAGCTATCCACGGCCGGTTTCAATTATCCCACAAAGGTAGTTGTTGGTTTAATCTGACGACTGGTAGTATTAACCTATGTTAACTTCTGGGACTCATAACAGACAAAGACTTGCGAATTAGTAGCAGTTGATTGTTTCTGTGCTACTACAACACATTAGCAACTTCTCTCAGCAGATAGCACACCATTTTCAGTTTTCATTGGTCATTAACAATACGTGCAATGTCCGTACCGGGTTCTACCCAAAAGGATTCATTTAAGTCCTGAATTTAAGAGAGATAATTCTAAGTCTAGCCCTCCGCACAGTTAAGCTAACTTGGTACAGCCTTATGGAGGCGACTACTTGGTCACTGAGTGTAAGCTGTATCTTACTGATTTATACCACCGACTATGATGATGATGGGACTAGGAAACTTGTAATTTAAAAAGGAGCATTACAAACTACCATATTTGTTGTCAGTCTCTAGAACGGTTGACACTGGATGGAAAACCGATCAGTATGGGGCAGACTCTGTGCCATATGGAAATGAATATTACAAGTGAGTGGAATCTCAGCCATGCAAGCACGAGGTATGCTGCCTTAAATCAATTATGGAAACTGACAGAGGGCACTGATACTTCAGCAGAAAATACTACACGGCAGCAACCTTTGTTGTCTGCCATCAGCAACCTGCTGTATCCGACAAAGATCCGATTTATATAGCGACCAATATCTATCTGATACTCTCAGCATCGAAATTTTACTCCCTATTCATTCCCACTCTTATCTGTCAAAAATGGTTAAAATGAGTCTGAGCACTATGGGACTTAACAGCTGAGGTCATCAGTCCTCTTGAACTTAGAACTACTTAAACCTACCTAATCTAAGGACATCACACACATCCATACCCGAGGCACGATTCGAACCTGCGACCGTAGCGGTCACGCGGTTCCAAACTGAAGCGCCTAGAACCGCTCGGCCACATCGGCCGGCTGTTATCTGTCTCTTCTCTGCATGAAAGTTATTCTCCCACCACAGACTGACCGAACTTTAAACAACAACACAACTGTCTGACACACTCCGAGACCGCATGGCTATCTGTACTGCGCTCTCCAAGACCCAAACCTGTCTATCCTCTCGCCAGCGAAGAAAAGACGGCCCCATGACCAAGTTTTTCTCAGTCCTAGCTGATCAATTACCTGTCACGTTTTTCTTCCTGACGTTCTAGTCCAGTCAGACCTCAAGCAGAGCACATAGAAATACGCCCTTCTGGCGCCCTTGAAAAGACAGATGCTTCTAGAAGATGCTTCTAGAAGCTTCTCCTGAGAAATCTGCAGAGCGCCAATGAAACGCTTCCCTAATAATTTGGCGCTCTACGATTCATGAATGTCATACAGGAATGTGCCGTTGTTCGTTCCACCATTCTTTTAGTGCAGCCATCCCAAGGTTGTGCTACAAAACTCCCCGTCCTCCTCCACCACGCAAAGCAGGGCAGAAATATGTCCCAACATCCAGCTAACTAATGTAGTAAACAGGCACAGAGTAGAAATTGCTGATCAGAAAGGGTACTTAAAAATAAAATGAAACGCAGGCTACACAGTCATTTCCCTAAGTATCAGTATTAAATCGGTATTAAATTAAAAACAGGCAAAAATTAATATATTGCCTAGTTAACGAACTCCACAATTTAAAAAAAGAGATACGTCTTTCATAACGCTAATGTACCTCTTTCATAACTTACTTATTCAGAGCAAATTTTTGCAGAGAATTCTCTGCAAAACAGGACGATAAATAAGGAAATTTAGGCTCAAGAGACAGAGAAACATGACCACAGAAATAATGGAAATGGAGGGGACTCTAGCTCCAAGTCAAACAAGCTGAATATCGTAAGTCATCCAGAATTAACCCTGTTAACAATTTTGTATAAAACAGTTGTGAGCATACGTTTGTCTCCTATTATCATAAGACTTCTCAGGAATACGGACAAAATAAACTCAATAACTGCATAGACAAATGTAGTGACCACTAAGATACTTGTAGTGTCACCCAGAGGGGTAATTAGAAGGGATAAGACGAAAACGTTACTGAAATCAAATATATGATTCTCAAGTAAGCATCGATAGGCAAAACTTACTAACAAATTAAGGAAGCTTCCCAAATGTTGAAATGTGTGTGAAATCTTATGGGACGTAACTGCTAAGGTCATCAGTTCCTAAGCTTACACACTACTTAACCTAAATTATCCTAAGGACAAACACACACACCCATTCTCCTAGGGAGGAATCGAACCTCCGCCGGGACCAGCCGCACAGTCCATGACTGCAGCGCGTTAGACCGCTCGGAAGTTTCCCCACTGCTGCTACACATAAGGTAAAGGATACATTAAAAAAAACGGTTTTCTTCCATAAACTCTGTCTCAACACGTTATTCGTAAAGGCTCAGTTGAAATACATATTACTAACGAAGGCTGTAAACAGTGTGACACAGAGTGATCCAAACAAGTTTAATCATTATAACAGCTACACAATGCACAGATTCGTATCACTGTTTGTGAAGTCAACATGCTTCGAAACAAATGTGATAAATTATAGTGTAAACAGTGTAAACAAAGATTAAATCACCACACAAGTTATCGTAAACAGAAACGTGCAGTACCTAGGGACTGTAACATTACGTACTGAGTTAAGTTACATAGAAATAAATAAGAGTAACTAATAAAGAAAACAGTAAAAAAAAGGTTAAAATGAATATGTGCAGATTGTCATAACGAAGATCCTATACAGCAAGGTAGTATAATAAAACCGCTATTACCAAGGACAAGACTTAACCAAGAGAGAACAAGTGACATAAAACGGTACACACATGTTTACACCAAAGTAAGTCTTAAGATATGAGGAAGAATGACAATCAAAAATAAATAGACATGTATAAATAAATGAAGACCACGGAGTGACAGACAACACAACTCAGAACAAGTCGTTAAAGACAATATGCTGAAAAGTATACTACAGCGGAACATACGCAATAACAACAAAATGGCTCTGAGCACTATGGGACTCAACATCTATGGTCACCATTCCCCCAGAACCACTTAAACCCAACTAACCCAAGGACATCACACAACACCCAGCCATCACGAGGCAGAGAAAATCCCTGACCCAGCAGGGAATCTAACCCGGGCGTGGGAAGCGAGAACGCTACCGCACGACCACAAGATGCAGGCTAACAACAAAAGTAAACAGACACATAGAATAAGCATTACAAAATCACAAGTATCGCATCAGCGACTCAAGCCTGTATACCCAAAGGAAGTTTATTCCCATTGCCACAAGATTGATCAGAAATATGGATAACATTACCACATAAGGAAAGGAAACATAAAAATAGTGGTTTCTCTCCATTAGTATCATCACAACATATTATTCGTTAAGTGGAAACACATATTACTACCAAAGACAGTAAACAATGTGACGCAGTACGATCCAAACATGTGTAGATTGTTAAAAAAAGGTACACAATGCACAGCAGAAGGATTCCTATGATTGTAGGTGTAATCAACACGTATCTAAACAAATGTGGACAAATCATAGTGCAAACATCATGAAATAATCCGCAGGTTACACGGACACATTCTCTAGGTAATAGTATTACGCAGTTTAATCAGCAAAAAGCATAAATTGATACGTTACCTAGTAAAGTTAACGAGTTCCACAGTTAATGAAAGAGACACCAAAATCAACTTACGTCTTTCACTGCGCCCACTGAAATGTAACTAACGAATTCTTCAGTTCAGGATGGAAACATTTAGTGGTCATCTGCTGCGGTGCTCCATGTTTAATAACATGCACTGAACTTATGCCTGCAGCAGCGTTATAATCTATCATAAGATATGCCGCAGATCGCCAACTCTCGTGCTTTACAGAACAGGCGAACTTCCGACCTTCACTTTCTGAGGTGATGCGTGTATGTCCAACTTCTTGTCGTCTGCTTGTGGTTTCGCCGTCCTTCAACAACTTTCCTCAGATGGTCACGACAGTAGCAAGCGAACGTCAGACGAGTTTCATCACTTCCAAGCCACGAGTCGTAACTACTTGCCCTTTTGTCGAAGTCGCTTGCATCAGAGGAATTTTCCCATTTGCAGCCCGTACCTTCATTATCGTGATGCATAGTTGGTTTCTGTTCCGTTCATACACTTTTCTTACCAAATCATATGGCTACAACGCCACCAGGTGACATAGAATATCGGAGTGGACAGTAGTCACAGAGCTATGCCAGCTCGTATCGATAGTGCCTCTCCACAGTTGTCTATATACTACGTTGCGTAGCAACCACCTCGGGAGTGTCTCCAAAGAGGGTGAAGCCGGTCTGCAAGTTGGCTGGAGATCATTTGGCTGCAATACGCAGTGGGTTAAGTGGCACCATCGGCAACAGGCGGTGGTTGGATGAACTGGAGAACTGGTTATCGAAGCATGCTTGTCCCAGTTTTTTTGTGAGCTCTTTTGTGAACGTTTTATTAGGACATTTGTGAAATCTGGAAAGGACACATGTGGAGACTCAGCATGACGAGTTCATTTGGTCCCTTGCTTCAGCAAGAGTAGGCAATGCTCGTTGTGGTCGTTGTTTTAGCTGTATAGCTTTCCGGTCTTTGAATGATAGTTCGTGTCTCATAACTTTGCTTAACTGAGGCCTGTTTTGTGGTTTAAGACTCCAATAGTCAGTTTACTTTTCTTATGTGTGTTTTGGCGTTAAAATACATTTCAGTTTGTTTTCTTTTCTATTGTAGATTATTGTAACTAAACTGCCTGGTGCTTACCAAAGCTATGGCAACGGCCTTGCCGCAGTGGATACATCAGTTCCCGTGAGATCACCGAAGTTAAGTGATGTCGGGCGTGGTCGGCACTTGGATGTGTGACCAGCCAGTCCGCCATGCGCTGTTGCCATTTTTCGAGGTGCACTCATCCTCGTGATGCGAAATGAGGAGCTACTCAACCGATTAGTAGCGGCTTCGGTCAACAATACCATCATTACGACCGGGAAGGCGGTGTGCTGACTCCACGCCCCTCCTATCCGTATCTCCCTGAGGATGACACGGCGGTCGGATGGTCCTGATGGGGCACTTGTGGCCTGTAGACGGAGAGTTTTTTTTTTTTTACCGAAGCTATAAATCTGTTGTTGTTATCAGAATCCTGAGTTTTGTATGGCCTTACTTTAGCTTGAGCTTCCTAAAGGTTTTAACAGTGTTGCCCAGGTTCTTTGACACCTACAAGGAAATTAGTTTGTCTGGCTCTTAAACTTCAGATTACCTCTTCTTTCGTTTGCTACTAGTTCATTTATTATACTGCAATATCGTTTGTATTGTCCGTATTTCTGACGGCCTATTTATTCTTACCAGTGTCTTAGATTTAAGAACCGCTAAAGAAATTGCTCTCGTTGACATGTAAGATTGTTACATTTAGTATGATGAATTTCTTTCTGAATTCTACAGTACTGCCAGTGGAACTCAGACAGAGAGTCGTGTAGGGTGGCACATCCATTGCCAGTGACCGGCGGCGACTACTCTTCGGGTGCATTATCGGTTTATTGTAACAGATTTTGCCCGTCCTCTGAACGCATTTTGTTTCAATTTACGCCTTTTGACAGATATTTGTGCTATAATTCAGTTAATGCAGTCCTGGCCTGAGTGGATAAAATTGTGTTCTTTTTTTAAAAAATAGTGTTTATTTTATCCCCTGGCACTTCCACCCTCAGCTCTTCACTCACCATCTTTCAGTCATAAGCTTTTGCCTCTTCAGTGTGTGTCTTAGCACGCAGCGTGCTGGCGTTCTAGGAGAGAGCTGAACCAGATCTGATCCGAATCCACGCGCCTGTATGGTGACCAACGGTTATTACCACTGGTTAGCCTGAGTATACGAATATGGAAGGAAGTTTACACGAGTCACAGACAGATGTCATAGACGACTCGCTTTGCCTCCAGTAACTGAAGTTTCTAGAGTCAAGAGGAGCATCTGGAAGCAGAGTAAATAAAAAAAATAATAGTCGATACCACGTCATTGGTGCACTCCGTCACAGGTGTGGCAAGCTTTGGGAAAAATAAGGTTAAGACCGAATATTCCGTCAAATGACCACTATTATTTACTAATTTCATTCAGGAAATCAGGTGATATTTATTTGGGAAAATGTAACCGTTTCCCTGCTTCTCCCGTCATTACCATCAGACAGAAACATTTCTAACATTTGTAAGAGTTATGAGTTCTCATGAAGCGAGAGTAGGTCTGTAAACATGGATAGCATATATAGCGCCATTGTTTTCCAGAAAGCGGAGCAACGATCTCTGGGAAGCACAGCAAGGCGCCAAGAATGGAAGTTTATTTCTCTCTCTTTTGTTCGTTTCCTCTAAGGTAGAATAAATCTGTGCGGTAGGGCTAAAATATACTGCGTGGTTTCCAGGTTACTGTTTTCGTAATTTATAACGGGCGCGCATTCAGTGCACCACAGTGTAACACAGGCCGGCAACGCACGGGTAATATCTCAGCTCCGTTAACAATACTGCTGTACCGGGAGGTCAGAACAATCTCTGCACGTACTGTACCTCTGCACTTCAGAAGCCTCCGTAAGGTGTGCGGTCAAGGAATATCATTTTACTCGCTCTCTGGCGTATAAGCGCGCAAATAAGGGCTGCGGTATGTGTCTGAACAAGGAGGAAATCCTGTAATTGTATAACCTTAAGCGGAATGTATGTGGCAGGAATGATTATAGGCAAGTCTTGTAATGTGTGCTCTCGAAATATTATTCCAAATATTTTCCGTGGGTCATGTTTTGCTTGCAGCTTCTCTCGTGTAATTTACTGCGTTTTTGCGAACTATTGTGCTAAAGGAGTCTACACGTAACGGAGAGCGAAATGCGTATCTGAATCTTGTCTTTCTGTTTTGCTAATCCAACTCATTAAATATCCATGCTGACAGACAAATATCCTGTTTCTAAGAATAAAAACGCAGTCCCAGTAGGCTCTAGTCCGCCCCCGGTAGCTGAGTGGTCAGCGCGACATACTGTCAATCAAAAGGGCCCGGGTTCGATTGCCAGCTGGGTCGGAGATTTTCTTCGCTCAGGGACTGGGTATTGTGTTGTCCTTATCATCATCATTTCATCCCCAACGACGCGCAGGTTGCCGAAGTGGCGTCAAATCGAAAGACTTGCACCAGGCGAACGGTCTACCCGACTGGAGGCCCTCGTCACACGACAAAAAAAAAGTAGGCTCTAATCTGTTCATTAGCTTTGAATTTGGCCAGTTTCAAACGTGGACCATATTCGAGTGACTGTAATACGATCAAAAATGGTGACATCGGTATATACATCAACTGTCTAGACGGTGTCTCATATACATAATCCAACGGAACGATATACTAGAACTTCAGCTTAGTGTATTATGTGTGAATGTTTATGCTGATTTTAAATATTCTGTTCGTTCTGTTAATAATTTACCAACGGAAATTTTAGTATTTAGTCTGACTAACATGTCAGATGGATACGTCCGGCACATTTTTAGTGGTTCTAAGATGACAATGAATGTTAAATTTTTACGTGTAACGTTACACATAACTTATATGAATGACCTCAAAATGAGGCTATTCCCTCAAAACTGTAGCTACTGCTTCTATTTCACTTTACGTTGTGCAGTAACTTAGAAGGCCTATACAGGCAATCGAAAGTTAGTCCGTTCTCCTTCACTATACGCCTATAGGTTCCAATATCTGTTCTGTAATACATTGTTGAAATAACTGTACTGTCATGGCGTAATCCAAGTTTGGTTTTCAGGTTTTATTATAGCACCGTATAAAAGACAAAGTTTCAAAATGGTTCAAATGGCTGTGAGCACTATGGGACTTAACTTCTGAAGTCATCAGTCCCCTAGAACTTAGAACTGCTTAAACCTAACTAACTTAAGGACATCACACACATCCATGCCCGAGGCAGGATTGGAACCTTTGACCGTAGCGGTCGCGCGGTTCCAGACTGTAGCGCCTGGAACATCTCGGCCATCCCGGCCGCCAACGACAAAGGGAAATTGGGCCTAGTGTATATACGTTCTTCGAAATAAGCACGACTGGCTTAATATGTTAAGCGGGAAGGCAAACTGCTCACTTTTCAAGAAGCAACCCATATCCGGAAACTCATAGCTTGGGCGCTCGAGAGCTTCGAAGTCTGAGAGCGAACGATTGTGATTGTTTGTTTTGATTCACACTTTGGTGTCTGAATACGGAATATATGAAACCCTTTAGCCGTCTGTGTACCGTAGATGAACGACTTAAGCCTAGTAACATTCCTGCTAATACGTTACATTCCTTCACACAGCCCTTGGGCGCATCCTACTGCGGACCTCGTGTGGTCGGCCATTGCAGTTATGTTGTTGACAGCAGTGCTGCATGTAACAGTACACGGCTGCGGAAATGACCGACCTGGCGCTTGCATACGACAGATCAGATTGGGGTGGTGGAGCTGCGGCAATATTGTGAGCGGAACGTTTTCGAAACTGAGTAACCCTGTAAGGTGTCAGGAAAATCCAACACCTTCCATGAAAAGCCTAACATGATAAGCAAATCCAGTAGTATGTCACATAGCTCCGAATAAATCGTGGCATTAAATTAACCAAAGTAATACGAGTAACGAGTGAGTAAATGGAGTACCACAGACTAACACCCACCGTGAGACCGACGCAGTTTCGAGGGGAGAAACGAGAACAGAAGCCGAGAGCAGAACCGTGTTAAGCTAGAAGGCCCTCCGATAAGGGTCGGACTGGACACCCACGTCGCCAGCCTACCGATAAGACCACACCACCCGCAAGTTTTAGCGTGAGACTTTTTCGCGTCTCTGTTACGTCAAGGACCACCCCCCAGCCCATGTTAAAAGCTAGAGCCCTCCAGAAAAACAGTATAGATCTTACGATAACACAAAAAGGGCCACTAACCACCCGCAAGTTTTAGCGTGAGACTTTTTCGCGTCTCTGTTACATTAGGACCACCCCCCAGCCCATGTTAAAAGATAGAGCCCTCCAGAAGAACAGTATAGATCTTACGATAACGCTAAAAGGACCACACCAGCTGCAGGTTTTAGCGTGAGACTTTTTCGCGTCTCTGTTACGTTGCAAACTTTAAAAACATTGCCCCATCACGAAAAGTATAATGTTTCTCATTGGATAGACAGAATTTTTGTAGGCGGAGCTTAAGGTTAACATTGAGACCCTGATTGGCCAGATGAAAAACAGCCAGATAGTTTCTTTTAAACGAACTTCGGTAAATTGTAGTAAGGAGAAGTTAGGAGAAGAGAGTTGCTTCCGAGATGGCGAGGTGAGCGGAGCTGCGTCGGCCGCTGCCCCCTGAAGCTGCCTAACCAACGACAAGGTAGTGAACGCACGCGATGCTGCATAACAGCGCATACAGCTTCACTCAGAACTGGAGAAGTCTCATCTGTTACACCCTCTTTTTGCGTAATACTAGTGTCGATCGTTAATTAAAGCTCATGGTGTTCACATTTGCCACTTGAAGTAAAAATCTGGAACGCGATGATTTCTCTGTTATATACACTCCTGGAAATGGAAAAAAGAACACATTGACACCGGTGTGTCAGATCCACCATACTTGCTCCGGACACTGCGAGAGGGCTGTACAAGCAATGATCACACGCACGGCACAGCGGACACACCAGGAAACGCGGTGTTGGCCGTCGAATGGCGCTAGCTGCGCAGCATTTGTGCACCGCCGCCGTCAGTGTCAGCCAGTTTGCCGTGGCATACGGAGCTCCATCGCAGTCTTTAACACTGGTAGCATGCCGCGACAGCGTGGACGTGAACCGTATGTGCAGTTGACGGACTTTGAGCGAGGGCGTATAGTGGGCATGCGGGAGGCCAGGTGGACGTACCGCCGAACTGCTCAACACGTGGGGAGTGTGGTCTCCACAGTACATCGATGTTGTCGCCAGTGGTCGGCGGAAGGTGCACGTGCCCGTCGACCTGGGACCGGACCGCAGCGACGCACGGATGCACGCCAAGACCGTAGCATCCTACGCAGTGCCGTAGGGGACCGCACCGCCACTTCCCAGCAAATTAGGGACACTGTTGCTCCTGGGGTATCGGCGAGGACCATTCGCAACCGTCTCCATGAAGCTGGGCTACGGTCCCGCACACCGTTAGGCCGTCTTCCGCTCACGCCCCAACATCGTGCAGCCCGCCTCCAGTGGTGTCGCGACAGGCGTGAATGGAGGGACGAATGGAGAAGTGTCGTCTTCAGCGATGAGAGTCGCTTCTGCCTTGGTGCCAATGATGGTCGTATGCGTGTTTGGCGCCGTGCAGGTGAGCGCCACAATCAGGTCTGCATACGACCGAGGCACACAGGGCCAACACCCGGCATCATGGTGTGGGGAGCGATCTCCTACACTGGCCGTACACCTCTGGTGATCGTCGAGGGGACACTGAATAGTGCACAGTACATCCAAACCGTCATCGAAGCCATCGTTCTACCATTCCTAGACCGGCAAGGGAACTTGCTGTTCCAACAGGACAATGCAAGTCCGCATGTATCCCGTGCCACCCAACGTGCTCTAGAAGGTGTAAGTCAACTACCCTGGCCAGCAAGATCTCCGGATCTGTCCCCCATTGAGCATGTTTGGGACTGGATGAAGCGTCGTCTCACGCGGTCTGCACGTCCAGCACGAACGCTGGTCCAACTGAGGCGCCAGGTGGAAATGGCATGGCAAGCCGTTCCACAGGACTACATCCAGCATCTCTACGATCGTTTCCATGGGAGAATAGCAGCCTGCATTGCTGCGAAAGGTGGATATACACTGTACTAGTGCCGACATTGTGCATGCTCTGTTGCCTGTGTCTATGTGCCTGTGGTTCTGTCAGTGTGATCATGTGATGTATCTGACCCCAGGAATGTGTCAATAAAGTTTCCCCTTCCTGGGACAATGAATTCACGGTGTTCTTATTTCAATTTCCAGGAGTGTAGTTATTGAGAAGGCACATCAGCCACTGTAATTTACGACAAGTTAGATAAGTAATTAAAGATAATTGAGGGTCACTGTAGACCATTTTGATAGTTTTCTCTTTTGTGAAACTTAATTTAAACCTAGATTATAGATGTGATATGGCATAGGTCATCCTTCGATCCATTGTAGAACTTGGAAACCCATTCAGGGAATATTCGTTAACATTTTTGTTGAACGCAGTTGGTTTTTATCATGCAGTATTGAAACATTTCCTTTTATCAGTAGTTCAATTTATAAACGATGTTTTGTGAGTAGACCAAAATTTCCAACGGTAAACTTAACTGCTTTTTCGACGTTATTTTACCAGCTAACTAAAAATAGGAAAGCCTTGAACCCCTTCCACTAAATTTAGTTAGTATTAAGATTCTTTTGCAGGGAGTGCAGTGGTGCTGACGCTGAGATCATTAAGTATTTGGTTATATCATCGCTAGTCTCACTGAACTCTTCTGAATTCAACATGTCATGTGTGGTCTGGCGTCTCCTTACCAGCAACAGGTCCTAGGTTAAAACTAGTCAATTCCCTAAAAAACACGCTTAGAGCGTCGTTGCGCGAAAGTGGTAGGGAGACACGATATAGAACAGACACCACCATGAATGTTTAGAACCCACATAACTCCATCGAGAGACGCCTCAGAGAACCAGGACAGTTGCACGTATTTCTTTCTGCCTGAGGTGTGTCCACTGTACAGTAAAGTAGAAGCACTTTGTGCTTAGTACGTGCGAATACTATTCAGCCTACTATTTGTCCTCTGGTAGGTGCCTAAACAGCCGACAGCTGTGGACGAGCGGTTCTAGGCGCTTCAGTCCGGAACCGCGCTGCTGCTACGCACGCAGGTTCGAATCCAGCCTCGGACATGGATGTGTCTGCTGTACTTAGGTTAGTTAGGTTTAAGTAGTTCTAAATCTAGGGGACAGATGACCAACCCTTGGAACTTAATGCAGGTCGTCCACGCATGGCTTGAACACTAAATTTGGAGGAGGACATACTGATAGTATTCGAAGAGGGCCCAGCCACTAGCACTCGGCAGGTGCCATAGGCGCTGCTCACTGGTAAGAGTGCCGTGTTTCGTGTTGTCCATTACCGGCTCCGAGCATAGCGTCTGCAGAAAGCCTAGTCATTTCGGGAGGAGGGCTACCCATGACGGTACAGTTTGCACAGTGGTATTTACAACGATGCATACTTCAATTCCCGAGTTTGGCGCTACTCACGAGTGAATGCACGTTTGTTAGAGACGTCAATTAAACTTGCACAACAAGCGTGTTTGGGCGGACGAAAATCAGCGTGCGCAGGTGATTCAAAAACACCAACATAGTGTCGGTAATAACATCTGGGCCGGGATAATTGGTGACCACATCATTGGGCAGACTAATAGGGCTGATCTACCTCACATTTTAGCGATGTTTTGCCTATCATACCAGGTGAAGTGGCATTAAATGTTCGGAGGGACATGTGGTTGCCACACAACGGAGTTCCAGAACACTTTAATTTAGACGTGCAGAATCACCTCAACATCGCATATCCCAATCGATGGGTTGTTAGGGTGGACAAGCTGCAGGGCCAGCACGGTCGCTGGATCTGACACCTCTCGACTATCTTCCATGGGGGAGAACGAAGAGTATGATGTGTGGCACAACCGTAATGTCAGCAGAGGACCTTATTGCTCGAATCCACGGTGCGATTGGAGTACTTCAGAGACAACAGCACAAATTGGTTCATGTGGGAGGTTCAGCACCTCCAACGTAGGCTCTGCATTGACGTAAGAGATACGCAGTCGAAGTCCATTTGTAAAGAAGACAGCACGACGTGCTACTTGCGTTGGGTCTATTGACGTAATGTGGAACGCACACTCATCTCAGACTTCGATGCTCTCCAGCGCCCAAGCCATACGTTTCCGGATATACGTTCTACGGAAAACCGATCAGTGTGCTTGCCCCACAAGATACTAAGCTTTGTCTATGAATTTTGGACACAATGTATGTACGCAATCACTAACTGTATGCAATCTGTTACTGGTCCTAACGTACCACGTGACGTATTGCTACTAAATCACTATTGTGTTGTCTTTTATAGGCTGACTGGCACACCTCATTAAAAGGCCCGACATAATCTTTCATAGTTTGGACTTTTCACTGTAATTTTTGATATTACATATGGCACGACTTATGATGTGTTTGTTTTGATCCTCTACTTTTAGAAAATTAGAACATGTGAGAATGACGACATAATATGCCAGTCAGTTAATATCGCGCAAGTAGCTTACCTTATGTTAACGACATCCACAGATATTATTCTAAATATCTTTGGTCATACCATAACAGCTGTGCCTATACTATGGTATGGCACCTTGCTGTTTTTGTCCGCTAATGGGCGTAATCATTTACATTATTGCAATTTTTTTGTGCCGCATATGCACAGAAATACGATGCATACCTGCCCATATATCCCAACTATGTATTAGAATGTGAAACGAAGATTAATATATGTAAGTAACTTTGGTTATGAGGCACCTGTATAAGTGATAACTTGTAGGCAATTGATGTATAAGCCAACATCACCATTTTTGCACGAATTACGCGTGCTTGAAAATGACCCACGCTTGAAATTGTCCAGTTTCATGGATAATAAACATATTACAGCCTATTTGATTCATGTTTTCATTCTCAAAACTCGCTAAGGTCGTGGATCCCACAACTTTTTTTATTTTTCTTATTTTTATTTTTATTTTTTAAATGTAGGTTCTAATGTTGTCAGCTACGTCGTTTGTAGATGAATCATGCTCTCTTGCGAAACTTTGATCGTTCAACCATCAGTTACTAATGATTGAGCTAGCAGTGGATTTGCTGGCTGCAGTACCCGCAGTCTCTAACCTAACACTAAGATCTCTGGCCGCGGATCGCATTAAGCACTGCCTCAGTACTGTGTGCGTACGACCGGATTCGTCGCTTGCCGGAAGTAGATAGACAAGGGTACCGCGACAATTCTTCGTCACTGACTTCCTCCTTATCCATGTTATGTTGAGGACTTGGAGAGAAATGAATGTGACGGAAATGGGAGATCCAGATGGCTAAATGTTTAGAAAAAATAGCATTTTTGGCGCGGTACGACAAGGCATGAGTCACTTATATCATCGTAGTTTTGAAGCAGCGGCTGGCGTAGCGGAAAGCGTACAGAACAGCAATCGAAGGGTCGTGGGTTCGAGTCTCTATGAGAAAACTTTTTGCTTTATTTTCAAATTTGACGTTACTTAATTGCAGATAAATATAAACAGGTCTCAGTCTATAATATTTATCAATATTTTCATAAAAGACATGAGAAGGAAGGGCAGAGACAAAATTGGGACCGAGGACTCAAGAAACGGAGGACGAGTACACAGTAGAATATGAGAATATCGTCGTTGCTTCATCAAAATCTGGCAAACTAAGACAGTCTTATACAATTTTTACTGATGTGTTGAGACGCTGCGTGATGGAGAACAAATTTATTCTGCTAACTGACTCGCGGTGTGGTAAAAGAAATCCACATTTTTAAGACTAGAATTTTAAACATGGAGAACGATTGCCAAGATGCAGTATTAAAGTTATCCTCCCCCGCCCCCTCTCCGAAATGCACTCCGCAAGTGCGATATCTATTTGTATCGGCAACTAAAGAATTTGACCAAAAAGTTTCAAAAATACTCCTATCTCGAAAGAGAGAGAAAAATGAAATCACATACCGCGAAGATTGCAACCACGCGTAGGCGACAAGTTGTTGGGTGCCCACACCGTCTTTCAACTATTACCAAAGAATCTCACGACAGTAAAATACGAGCTGCCAACGATCTTCGCTCTTCCTGTGATGTTCATTGCCAGATGTCGTGCCATAACAATCAACATCTCTTAAATCATAGGATTTTCCCATTTGCGAACCGTATCCTTCGCTAGAATTGCAGACAATTTGTATGAGCTCCTCTTATCTACTTCATTTACTGAGTTCTTAAGCACAATACTCCAGGCGTCATTCCGTCCCTCAGTGGGCAGTGGCCATAAAGTTTCGGTCCATCATGTACGAATCATATAAATTAATGTCATCATATCAATTAATTTCACAGCCTTGAAATGAAGGACGTAATTGGGATGAGTGATGATCCGATGGCCTGAAATGGCGTCAGGGAATCAACATTTCTATATAACGAACATGTCGTGACTAAGGACCATTTGAGCCAGATATGCATTTCTGTGACAGTCATCTTCAATTGACTTACATTCATTGTTGCGGAGTAACTTTTTTCCTACACTACTGTCCATTAAAATTACTACACCAAGAAGAAATGCAGATGATAAACGGATATTCATTGGACAAATATATTATACTATAACTGACACGTGATTACATTTTCACGCAATTTGGGTGCACAGATCCTGAGAAATCAGTACCCAGAACAACCACCTCTGGTCGTAATAACGGCCTTGATACGCCTGGGCTTTGGGTCAAACAGAGGTTGGATGGCGTGTACAGGTACAGCTGCACATGCAGCTTCAACACGATACCACAGTTCATCAAGAGTAGTGACTGGCGTATTGTGACGAGCCAGTTGCTCGGCCACCATTTGACCATACGTTTTCAATTGGTGACAGATCTGGAGAATGTGCTGGTCAGGGCAGCAGTCGAATATTTTCTGTATCGAGAAAGGCCCGAACAGGACCTGCAACATGCGGTCGTGCATTATCCTGCTGAAATGTAGGGTTTTGCAGGTGTCGAATAAAGGGTAGAGCCACGGGTCTTAACACATATGAAATGTAATGTCCACTGTTCAAAGTTCCGTCAATGCGAACAAGAGGTGACCGAGGCGTGTAACCGATGGCACCCCATACCACTCTCCGGGTGATATGCCACTATGGCGATGACGAATACACGCTTCCAATGCGCGTTCATCGCGATGTCACCAAACACGGATGCGACCATCATGATGCTGTAAACAGAACCTGGATTCATCCGAAAAAATGACGTTTTGCCATTCGTGCACCCAGGTTCGTCGTTGAGTACACCATCGCAGGCGCTCCTGTCTGTGATGCAGCGTCAAGGGTAACCGCACCCATGGTCTCCGAGCTGATAGTCCATGCTGCTGCAAACGTCGTAGAACTGTTCGTGCAGATGGCTGTTGTCTTGCAAACATCTGTTGACTCAGGGATCGAGACGTGGCTGCACGATCCGTTACAGCCATGAGGGTAAGATGCCTGTCATCTCGATTGCTAGTGATACGAGGCCGTTGGGATCCAGCACGGAGTTTCACATTACCCTCCTGAACCCACCGATTCCATACTCTGCTAACAGTCATTGGATCTCGACCAACGCGAGCAGAAATGTCGCAATATGATAAACTGCAATCGTAATAGGTTACAATCCGACGTTTATCAAAGTCGGAAACGTGACGGTACGTATTTCTCCTCTTTACACGAGGCATCACAAAAACGTTTCACCAGAAAACGCCGTCAAGTGCTGTTTGTGTATCAGAAATCGGTTGGAAAATTTCCTCATGTCAGCACGTTGTAACTGTCGCCACCGGCGCCAACCTAGTGTGAATGCACTGAAAAGCTAATCATTTGTATATCACAGCATCTTCTTCCTTTCAGTTAAATTTTTGCGTCTGTAGCACGTCATCTTAGTGGTGTAGCGATTTTAATGGCCAGTAGTCTATTTTTCTCCTGGGGGATATCATGCCAAATTCTGTCCAATTGGGGCGTTAGACCATTAAAATCTCGAGATGGTGGGTCCTGCCCATACTGCACCGGTGACCTTTGTGGCCAGAATAGGGTACAAGCAGAAGACTAGCACTAGAAATTCTCGCCATGTGCCCGCGCACATTCTCTTTCTCAAATACATATAAGCCCAGGACGCGTACCATGAAGGGCAATGAAACAGGGCGTAGAATATCGTCGACCTACTGTAGTGCTGCAAGGGTGCCACGGATAACAACCAAAGGGATTCTGCCATGAAATGAAATGGCGGGCGACAGTCGGGTTGGTATCCAAGCCCCAATCGGGGCGTCTCCACTGTCTTCGCTGGTCACTGTGACTTAGTTACAAACATTACTCATCACTAATAACGATTGTGCTTAGTCAGTGAGATTCCAGGCCAAAACTGTGTCAAGAAACGTAAACATATGCTTCTCATTTGAAGACATCCTGAAATCTCTGTTTTGGTAAACATCGATTCATTATGAAGAAAAAAGTTTTGAAGGTTGTATAAGTGGCAGACAAAGCCGTATGGAATCGAGGTTGCCACGTGAGAAAACTATACATGAGGTAAGCCCGGTGACGCAAAACACTGTATTTAAAAGGTTGAAAATAAGGTGGACAAATCAAAGTACGCTAGGGATTGTAAGTAGCAGAGATAACAGGCGTCTATGTAAAACCGTTATTGGGGAGTGGGAGAGGTTGGTGGTACATATATTAACGAGTCTAGTCTTAGTTGATAAGTATGTCGGTAGATGAGTATTACAACTTAGAGCTGGCGATCCCATACAGTCGATCTGGACAGCCGCCTATGAAATGGAAGTATAGCAGGCGCTAAAATTCTGGCTAGAATCTAGAAACTTTCAATAAATTTCATTTTCTGTCATTCTTCCTTCCTGACCAGTATACCTACAAGTGCCACTTTTGTGGCCACGTAAGCAGCAACCACGTGCAGCTGCACTCGTTAGTGTTCAGATAGAACATTGAAGTAATACCAAGTAAATATTAAATTTGACACACAAATGACATTTTGTTGATTGTCATTTCTATACATGCAATCGTTAGTGCTCAAGTAGAACACTGAAATAATACCAAGTAAATACTAAAATTGGTATATAAATTACATTTTGTTGCTTGTCATTCCTATAGATTTACTACAACTAGTCCAGAAGCCAGACTGAACTAATAAGAGTCTAAGGCTATGAAAGGATGGTAATAGTTCACAAGGGAGTAAGACAGTATTGTAGTCTATCGCCATGTTATTCAATCTGCGTACAGAACAAGCAGAAGAGGAAATACAGTAGATATTTCGAACGTTCCTGGAGACGAAATAAAAATGTTATGGTTTTGTGATGTCATCGCAACTTATAGATTGCAAAGGTCCGGGAAAATCATCTGAAGGGAAAGGATGTCTTGTAAACAGATTGTGAAATGAACACCAACAAAATAGAACAAAGGTAACGCAGTGTGGTTGAATTAAGTCTAGTTATCCTTAGGAAAGGAGATTAGGAAATAAGACAGTAACTGTAGTTCACAGTTTTGATATTTTGGCACCAAAATGCAGACCATGAAATAACAAGAAAAGTTTTTCCTTAAAAATAATATTAGAATAACGAATAAAATTTAAATGTAATATATGGAAGTTTTTCTGGAATGTATGCTCATATGGAAGTAAAATATGGATGGTAAACAGTGGAGAAAAAAAGAATAAAAGCTTTTGGAGTTTGTTGAAGGTTACCTAAGGAGATCGGGTATCTAATTAAGAGCTACTCTAAGAAGCGGAAAGCCATTTGGCACATCCCTTTTCATTTAATATAAGAAGCACACTCTACTTAGAGGATAATGATGGTGTGGAATACGATAATAATCTTTTATAAAATTGAACTGGACAGTAGTGATTGTGCATACTCACCTCTAACTAAACTCATATCTTAGCTGTGTTTAACATGGTTCAAGTTTTCTTATTCTTTTTACTTTCTGAGCGTGCATGGAGACAGAGCACACACTGGATGTGGGACAGGTAAGGCAGTGTCCGCCGTGATGAGAAAAGGTCTGAGCAGCCAGTGAGGCCTCTAGCAATCACACAGGCAGGTATCATTAGGTGTTGTCTCTACAAAAGTAGCCTCATTGGGCAAGCCCCCGGGGAACCTATGCCCTTTGTCCCTTTTTGACTGACTTCCAGCCTAGTAACTTTATCAGCAGATCGCTGGCACTCTCCCATGTTCTGAAGAGTGCCTTCGGTAGATAAAAATCTTATGATCTCCTAAAGAACCATGGAATGCCAAATATAAGGACCTAGCCTCCGATGAGTTTATAATTTCTGAAGACCTCTGTTGTGAGGCTAGTTACTGGACATGAAGACGCACGACTGGTAAAAATGCTTGTGATGAAATCAGAGCACGAACAATAGTTTTTTTATGAGAAATAGGGATGGATCGGAAAGCCATCGGACGCTTTCCTTCATGGGATATTTGCGGAATCTGTCACTCCATTGGCTGGCTGAGTATTCTTATTCACCGATTGGTGGTCAGGTCTTCTTTGCCGGGAAGCGAAGAACAGCTGTGCGATTCAGTCAAAAAATTTTGAAGGATATCAATCAAATACCTTTCGGCCGTCTAATTTCCAAACTGTTATTTTGGTTACCAGTTTCGGCTATTTCCTACGCCATCTTCAGGCTCCCTGTCCGACCTGTAGGAAGATTCCAACCTCGATTTTGGTCAAAATAGGGGCCAGCCTTCAAATATTGGTATCTGCATGAAGCAGAAATCTACAGATACTAATATATGAAAGCTGGCCCTATTTTGACCGCAACCTACACGTCACTCTGGGGGCCTGAAAATGGAGTAGTAAATCGCCGAAACTGACTGCCAAAATAAAATAACGATTTGGAAATTGGACAGCTGAAAGGTGTTTGATTTGACATCCGGTGCCGGACAGCCGAGTTCCGCAACCATCTCTGAAAAGATGAACATACAGAGAAAAAATTTATAGTTCGTCCGAAGACAGAGACTAGGGCATATCGAGAAGTGCTGTGTTTGCAGACATAGAGATTTACACATTTGGTGGACTTGCTGGCAGCCGATCATGGTTCACGTCGACAGAAGTACAACCCGCGCCCTGTATTTTAGCGTGACAGCATGATGGCTGCATAACGCATATAACATGCTAGTTATTTATGGTGAGAATTATTAGCAGCAGCAGCATTTCTCAAATCAACTGTCAAGCCAACAGTCACAGTATTCATTTAATTCGAAGTTCACAAGACTTTTTTGATCGTCAGTTGCTTCTAAAGGACACATTTTCATTCACCTTCAAGTAAACTCTGAAAACCAGCAGCTTCATTTCTTGTAACTCATGTAGGTCAGATTTGTAACATCAGTTAAAATTCTTACACAGACAGATGCGTTTTTGTTTGTGTTTTAATTGAATGAAGTAATATGTTCATTTAAAACTTGTTTCTGTTAAAACCTCCATTTAATATCATATTTAATATTACTGAATTGTCCACTTACGATCCACAGAGAGGGCCATAAATTCTTCGCATTAGTCATTCCACTGAGCACAGTAGTTTCAGCTGGAGTCGTATAGATATATTTTGCTCTTAATAAATTTTCTGGGTCAGGGTAACCATTTCAATCAAATGCTGTGTTTCGCAAGTTGATCAAATAGGGAAGAAGATAAATTTATGGCACTTGGCTGAAAGAAGAGCTTGACTGAAAAGACACATCCTGAGGCATCAAGGAATAGTTATCATGGTAACAGAGGGAAGTTATTTTTTGGATGTTGGAGTGGACTGTAGAGAGAGACTAAGGCTTGACAACAATAAACAGGTTGCAGTGGATATAGACTGAAAGAGGGGGAGAAAGGTAGGCCGCTGTGGCCGAGCGGTTCTAGGCGCTTCATTCTGGAACCGCGCGACCGCTACGGTCGCAGGTTCGAATCTTGCCTCGGGCATGGATGTATGTGATGCCCTTAGGTTAGTTAGGTTTAAGTAGTTCTAAGTTTTAGGGGACTCATGACCTCAGATGTTAAGTCCCATAGTGCTCAGAGCATTTTGAAGGGGAGAAGGAAACGAAATGAAACTTTACAGGGTGAGTAGGTGTGTAACGTTATTTCAGTGATTATAAAATGGAGTTAAATTTACAAAGGACTTGGCAGTATGAGAGCACTTACCAGTATAATGTTATATCTCCTTTGGGTTGAATGCAGGCACTGACACCCTTGATAAGAGCGACATAAAATCGTGGTATCATCTCCTGAGGCAAGCTGGCTCTCAGCTGTTGCAACTGGTCCTTCATAGCCTGGATACTGGTCTGGGACAGAGTACACATCCGAGCTGTTCCACACATATTCTATTCCGAACAGATCTGGGGTCTGGCCGGCCATTGAAGCAACTCAACAGCAGGCAGACAGTTCACAGAGATCAATGCCGTGTGCGGACGACCATTGTTCCATTGGAAAATGGTACTACGACACCGTAGCATGAGAGGTAACGCATGAAGAAGCAGGATGTATGTGACGTATCGTTGTTCTGTCAGAGATCCATCAATCACTACCAGCTGAGACCTGAAGCTGTATCCGATAGCTCTCCACACCATGTGTGTCGCTCCAAAACATTGGAAGAACAGAAACTCTTACCAGATAGCCGTAGTACTCACCAATGATGGTCGTCGAGAAAGCAGAACTGCGATTAATCGATGAACAGAATGCGATGTCATTTATCATAAGTCCATGTTTCCAGTCAGTGAACAACAGCAAACGCAGCAGTTTGTGTAGCTTAGTTAACGACAGTCTACACGTGTACACCAATTCCATAGTCCGGCTGGTGGTGGTCTCCGACCAATGGTATGAGACGACCCAGAATGTTGCAGGGAGTCCATTCTGATGGCTGGTGCAGACGTTAAAGGTTTACAATATGCTTGGTGCACAATACGGCGACCCGCCCTTGAAATGGTCTGACGTGATAAACCAGAACCTCGACGATGAGTATACCTGCCCTCATATTTCCAGACAGCCCAACATCGGGCCACTGTCGCATCCAAATGCCCCACAAATCTGTGTGTTGCACAATTAGACATGGGGGCCAAATTGTCACCCACAACCAGCCCATTTCAAGTTCTATCTGGTCATGATAATACTGTCCTACACGAGTGTGTGGCATCTTTTTATTCTTGACAGTGATCACTTAGCATGTGACGCTGTTTACGCTCCTGATATGCTATACGAGGCCCGGTAAGAACACTAAAGACGAACAACACTAATGCACTCTAATGGCCGTTCCACCTACCACAGATAATTGCAATTCTAATCATTAACATATCCTCCGATGATGTGAACACATACAAAGTTAAAAATGACTTCAAACGATGCCCTCTCGGAGCTTCAATTTTTTGTCAGGCGCCGTAGTTACTTAGAGCGTAGTGATTCGCAAACGGTAGATTACTGCGGGGAGCTTCATGACACCAGTTTTCCGATTGAGGGCTACAAGAACTGCATGAATCTCTCGTTCTCAAACGGAAATTTGCACTGTTATTAAACATTCTGGCAGATTAAAAATGTGTACCGGACCGGTACTCAAAGACGAAACGTTTCCTTTGAGGTTCCGGCTTCGTGTTCTGGGTCTGGCATACATTTTCAATCCACCAAGGAGTTTCAGTATTTATTTGTTTTGATTTATGCCTCGAAAACCGTCCGGTTCCTATTATTAGTTGATAGCTCACGTTAGCTTATTTAACAGTTACATAGTTATTTCTGTTATCATTGGAGGGCGCCGATGGGTAACTGACTTCTGCTTCTACCTTTCCCTTAGAAACTGATGAGCTCAAATCTCCTTGACGTCAAAGATTTTTCTGACACACTGAAAAATTCACTACACCCATGGCATGATGCACTTCTGATTTACTTATTATAAAGTTTATGTGCAATTTGTGGGGCAAATTGTTACTAGTGGCTTAGGAACGAAACTAAAAATGGGTAGGAATGCGACAACTGTTTCCTCAGTGGTAAGTCAGCATTCAGGCAATATTACTGTGGTTGTTCCTGAATTTCCCAGTACTAAGGCATTTTGTTATTTTGTAAGTACTCTGAACGCCTTATTCTTCAAACTTCTACTAGTTAACCAGATAACACTAAAATACGACCCATCGTAAATGCTGTGTTTCCACATTTACAGTATAATATACAACAAATGAAGAAAATACTGCGTGACTCACTGAAGAAGGACGTGGGAGGGAAAATTATTCACCTGGGTAGGCAGACTATTCAAATGAGGCACTGTTTATAGGAGAACAGATATTACAATAATTAAATGTATTAAAAGCGGGCAAAGGTATGAAGAAGCACTGTAAACTCAGTAAGAAGTAGGATGAAAAACTAAACTGAGTTTCGAAACTAATATTTACAAGTCTATGTTCACGACTGTAGCCACAGTGCGAAAGGTTATTCAAGGGAATGCAAAATTGATCCTGATGACGTCATTTAGCTGTTCACAGTGAGGACGGGATGAGTGTTGGCATTGTATTACGAGACGGATAACGACAAAGTAATCCACCATTTGCCCGGCGGAGTCAGATATATTTTGCATCGCATCGTTAAGCGCCCTTTATGAAACTCAACTCGTTGCAATAACAAGTACAGTAAATCAATATGTCCTCGACGGCTCGTCACTGAAGCGCACGGTGACAAGTGGAAAATCCCCGAGGCGCCGGCCCGGCGAATAACAACGTATGGAAATTGAGTGTCCCCCGCCGGCCTCGTTTGCAATCCACATCTGCGGTCGTTTTACCGTCGATACTGGTTGCGCGAGGCTCCAGTGACGTGGGGCCACTGCGACTGGCACTCCAGCCACTGACCACGGCCGTGTGCCGAGCGCGGGTCATGTAACAGATGTGCCCTCCCTCCAACCTGTAGCCCGTGTACAGGATGTGTGAAAACGAGGGTACCGAATACCGACAGTATTTGCTGGGACACAAACCGCACGGAGAAAGTAACATAATCTTATCCTCTGTTTTCCAACGGTTGCCTTCAGTAGAGACGGTATACATACAGATTCGCATACATTGTTTTTCTCTGTATCTTACATAACAATAAATGAAAGACTATTTATGTAGGTAAACACACAAATCCCGTTGCCAACCAGTATTGCTGAATAAGCTTTTTTAGACCTAACTCTGACTTCTTCTCAACTCAATTTTGCTTTCAATTGGCTGACTTAGCTGTGGTCTTGAAGTATGGTTCTTTTCATTGTAATTTGTTATTTTTTTATGCGTTCCTTTTTCTTGACTATAGAAAAACATTAAAATCCATGTTGATTTTTAAAAAAAGGTATTGGTTGGTGCATAAGTTAGTAGCGTTTTTGTTTTGCGTGAAGGTATACCGTCTGCTGTGGAATTATTTATCGACTGTTGTTTTTGTATGTAGTTCAGTATTACTGTTTGAGGTTACAAATTGTCGTTTCGTGATTTGGAGATAGTGAGTTGAGCCTACAGAGGGACGGCATCTTTTCTTGCTTGGTGATCTGTCAATTGGGATATGCTAATGCAATAAAGCAAAGTACATAGTGTAGCTGTCGTACACTGTGTAGTTACGAAGATATAATCAATATGCAGGTTCAGTTTTAACGGACGACTGTCGAGGGCGTAAACGCATCGGCAGCGGTAGCTTTAGTAGTATTCATGATTATTAAAATTTCCTTATCACGGTCTTGTTTATTATTTTGTCGACGTAGCAACCCCAATGATATTTACTTTCTGTCAAGTTTCCACAGCAATTGATATTTGATCTTAACAACATTTAATGTTGGAACAGTTTATGATTGTTCACTAAAAAAATCACAGACTCAGGAAGATTCACTTCTAAAGAATAATTGACTTTTGGACTAGTTCCAACTGACACTTTTCCATAATTAGTATGACTTTCAACTTTAAAACTGCATTTAACGTAACATACAATATCCAGCGACTTCAGTATAGTGGTCGGTCGAAGCTGCGCTTCAAGTACAAACATGATTTTTGTCTATTGATTTATGACCGTCATTTGATAACTTATTTCGACCCTAATTTGATAAACCTCCGCTTCTACAATATTATGAATTTAGATTTATCTTTTGTAATCCTGCTAAAGAAAATCTCAGCATTCTAATCGCCGACAGGTATAGTCCATAAAATATCACGTCTGTGCTTTCAATACTCCAAAGATAACATTATCCTGTATAATTTGATCTCCCGTTTCATCAATCTCACTTCAACTTTAAAAATCTGCTTCACTTAATCCACAATATATTCCACTCAGACCCAATTCGTAACAATTATCTTCATATAAACTTTTCGACTGAACACTTCAAAATAGATAACTCACTTTTTATCCACTTCATTGCAGGGAAATCATACAGTTATAAATAGCCACGTATCAAACATTAACAACGTCGATGAGTCAGTTTGCACCCACTCGTGACTACAGCTCAACATGCACTCCCTCGACCTTTGCAGTAACAATTCCAAACAAAATCTTTTTCAGTTTTTCAAATTCTTCTTTTTCCCATTATTACGGCAAAGTTGGGCGAGTCGCTTCGGGACGTCATCTTTGGAACTCGACCGTCGTTGTTACTCTTCTGATGGCGGGTAACTCTGACTGCGTCATGACGGTAAGTTCTCTCCTTCCGCCACTGCCACACCCCCGCTCGTATCATGAAACAGTAATCAACACAAACATTTCTTCCAGTATTACAGTTGTAACAACGAAATATAAAATTCATTTAACCATATCTAAACATTATAACAAACCTATAGCTACTTAAATTCCATGTGTCACGTGGCACGAACACATCGATGGTACAGCGCTCCAAACACTGTATCATCACATAACTCTGCCGCTGGATACGTGGCACATGGATGCAGACTAATGTGCTTAATACTAAAGCCCTTACTTAATACTTGTCATTTTGTCCTTTTTCTTCTCATAAACTAAAATTATGCGTTTTATACTCCACTGCAACCTTACTCTTTTGTATCGTAGTCACACACGCGTTGTGAAATGTCCTCACAACTGACTTACATCCCATAGTACACACCGAAAGTGTACATTCTACTACACTTTCTCGTACATTATCACAATAATTCTCATGGGAATAACCCCTTGATTATTATCACTGGTGTGCCCATGTCTATATAACAAGTGCCAATGATCTATGCACTTGGGTATCGTTTCATTGGTAAATATTACTTAAACTAAGAGGGTTGGAGCTTTAATAGTGGCAACTATTTATTTACCGCTCGTACAACATAGATACGTGCTTAAAGTTTTACTGGCCTTCAAAGTAATCACCAGCATTGTGTATAACCCGTTGCCAGGGTGTGGAACTCGTAGGAAATTCTTAGCAGTGCCAGTTGTGTTGACAGTTCGAGCGGTGCGGTCTATTGCCCGAAGAATTTGTAGCAGTTCTGAAGCGAATGCCGTGAAGTGTTTCCTTCAGTTTAGAAGTCAAGTTGAACGCACGAGGAGTGCAGTAGGTGGTATAGCACTTACATGTTATATTGCACTTGTTCGTTTTCATATTTTATTCGATACAAGATGGTGAGTCACGGAAAAATTGATCAGTTCTTTGGTTGATACTGGGTAGTACCACGTACGAGGGTTGGAACTTAAATAGTGGCAACTATTTATTGAGAACCGATACGAAAGAGTTACATTTTTGCACCTATTACTGTCCTTCAAAGTAATCAACCAGCGTTGTGTAGAACCCGTTGCCAGCACTATGGAAGGCTCAGTATACCGTTAGTGGAGCCTGTTCTGTTGATTGTTTGAATAGAGCGGTCTACTGCCTGTCGAATCTCTGGAACAATTCACAAACGAATGCCACGAAATGGTTCCTTCATCTTCGAAATCAAATCAAAGTGACAAGGACTTAAGTGCGTGGAGGATGGTAGATGGTACTGTACTTCCGAGTCCCATCGACCGAACAGAGCAGCCACATCTTGCGCTGTCGTGCAAAATGATGGGCGGGTTGAGGGAAAGTGTCGCCGCTTATTTCACAAAGCTGGTCGCAGGTGTCGCTCCAAAAACGAACAGTTATACTATGCATTGACGGTCCGCCGTGGAGGAACTTAAAACGTTAGGATAACATCATGACAATTGTACACGAGAATCACCATACCTTTCACCATACTGGGGCTCTGACGCACTTTCGACTTTCGCGGTGACCCAAAATGACGCCACTAGTTGGATTGGCGTTTCCGTTTTGGCTCGTACGGTGTGGCCCATCTCTCATCCAGTGTTACGATACGGCGTAAGAAAGCCTCTCCTTCGCACTCACAGCGCTCCAAGTGCGTTTGAGCAGCGTCGTAACGCATCCACTCTGCATTTCCGCCCAGTCATGCGGAACCCATCGTGATGCAATTTTTCGCATGACCAGGCGTTCCTTCAGGATGCGAAGCACCGTCGTATTAGCTAATCCGGTTTCATGGGCGAGCTAACGAATCGTGTGGCGTCGATCACTGTCCACCAACGCGGCAACAGCATGCACTTCTGCTCCAGAGACGCTAGGACGACCTGCCCGAAGCATGTCTGCCACAGTTTGCCGACCTTCGTTAAATGCTTTTACCCAAAGTGCCACTGTTCTGCACGGCAATGGCGATTCCCCGCACGCATCTTGAAGACAAGACTGTCGTGTTGTACGACCTCTGTCACATTCAATGTTTATTCAACTCCGCTGTTTCTGTTTCGAAATCATAGTGACACGTTTACGTTAGGCTGCTCGCTCACAAATGTCTGTGTTTCCCTTGATTGTGCGCACGCCGGTGACGTGGGACGAGCGAGTCCATTTCCTAGGAGGTAAAGTAGGTATGTCAACAACGTGTGTTATCAGTAGTAGATTCCATTGCATAGTGTCTCCACTGCAGTGTTGCCACTATTGAATTTCCAACCTATGTATTAACGTTTCCTGCAGTGTTGCATGCTCGGCAATTAATCTGAGGTGCACAATGACAGCAGGGAGTGGTGACGGTTACGCATTCCTGTGAAAGCTGCGATCTCCAGAAGGTATGTCAGAAAAGAAGCTAAATCGTCTTCGACTAGGAGGGATTTTACTACTGACCTGAAGAGAACAGAGTGGAGGCAGCGGGCTTACAGTCCAGCTGGCGTTCTGCCCCGCGGTGACGCTGGTGAGCGGATGCAAGGCGCTCTCCTGCCACTGAAAAAAATCAGTGAAAACAGCCAGGTGCTGGAAGCAAGGGGTGGAGAGCGATACCATCTTACAAGAGAATGAGGCATCATTTTAGTACAAAGGAAATCGCAGTGTTAGAAGCGGCGTACACAAGTTGACCCTTCGCAGATCCTTATGGCGAGCCACGCTTCACGCCAAAAAGCAGAGAGGTGAATTTGACTGGCAGAATAGAATGTTCTAGAACAGTTTTCTATATGTAGTATGACCTGCAGGTGATTTTCTGGCAGCTACATGACCCGTGTAGTGGGATGCACTGCTTTTGTAACGGGCGTGGAGATTCATTGCTGAGAGCACACACGCCGTGAGCCTGCCTGGAAACTGGAGTGTAAGGTGCTCTGCTATGGGTGTTGAAAAAGGACGCATTGCACAGGGAGCAACTTATAGACTTCGCTGACAAGAGCGTCAGTAACAGTCTTACACTTACAATTTGTGAAGTGTCGATTTCACCACTATTACCGAGTTAAGTCGTTTCTCTGCAATCCGAGTAACGTTTCTTTGCTTCTCTGTGGAGTCTGAGGCATACTGAAGTGCTTCTTTAAAGACGAGTACTTGAGCTTCTGTTCATAGCTTATGAGCAAATAGAATTCTTGTCTACTGACCTGTGTTGAAATGAAGTAGTTTCAGCTCTAGCAGTTTGTGGACCGTATATTATGTCGAATGTGTAGATAAAATTTATAGGTACAACACGTACATCCCCTGCACGGCGACCAACGTCACCGACCTTATCTTAGCTCCAGTACCACTCCTCCAAGCGTTGTAATCGGTGGTACACATACCTCGGCTAGTCAGATAGGGTAACAGTCACAGTAAATGTATTGAGCTCCATTTGCTTGTTCTCTGAGCTCTTTATTGTCAGTGCCAGGCAGGGTGAAGTCTTCTGTTTCTTGGCGCTAATCAGTATCAGCCACCTAATAAATGGGGACGCGATTTTGAGGAAAGTCTCAGAGTTCGATTAAAAACAGGATTTGGCAGCCTTCACTGTCTCTATACACTTTTCTGTAGTGTGAAAAGAAACAATTTTACGATATCTTGTTGTATTCATACCAGTACGATATTTATTCAGCTTCATCGATCTCCTAATTAAGTAGAGTAGAAAATCATCGCTACTAGATATCTCATCTAATGTATTCTTATAGGTGTGGGTCGTCAGGGGCAGGGCTGTTCTTAACTCACTTTTAGACGTCATATTTACGTTGAAGACACAACATTAGGAAACCACTAATACACACGCCGTGTGCACACTACCAGCTGCGTTTTCACAACCTTCCTGTACGAAACTGAAGGTACTTACATTTTTTACAGCGATACGTTTTCGCTACATGCCGTAGTTTTCGAGTTATTCAAGACAAACGAACAAACGTTAACTTCAAACTCATCCCCACTCCCTTACCAAGCCACCATCCGTCAGTATTTCTGGTATGTTGTTCATGGCATGCCCTCCTATCAGTCTACAAAAATTTGTGACTGCACGAATTACTTCCCATATTTTTTGGGCTTCTTGACTGGCCTTATTACGCAGCTGGCTTAGTCGAGCACTTCCAAATTGTAAAACAGACTTTAGCGTAATTTTTACCTAATAATTTTGTGAATTATAGCAGCATGAAATTAATAATTACGTCGTTGTATCCGTCTGGTCTTCTGCCCATAAAACTAATGTGCTTGTAACGTAAAGTTTGGATCGAATGGTCAACGTAATTAGTTTTAGCGTAACATTTACAACAGTCGTTTTTCTTCCATTACCCTCACCGGGACGTTTAAATAAACAATGTTAATGAAATAGCCGACTATGCGGGGCCCTAACAGCCCAATTAATAGAGACAAAAAAAGGTCGGCTGTCGGGAATAGCTGGAGAAGTCGGAAGTTTCAGTACAGTGGTAAGAAGCAGTGCCACGAACAATTTAATATAAATCCTGACTTCTGAGGGATGAGTGTGGGGGGTCGAGATGCGTTTATGGTCAGTTTTGTATGTTTTTTTGGAATAACTCGAAAACAGTGACCTCGAGTGAAAACGTATCCCAGAACAAAGTTTAACTTCATTAAATTTTCCACAAAAAAGCCCTGTTGATTTTTTTTTACTGTAGAACTTTTTTTTAAGGGGGAGAGGGGTAGGATGAAATATTCACAGGCCTTGCTTAATACTGCGATTACGTACATGAGTACAGTTCAGAAAACCGTGAATCCCACTGTACCATACCTTTTCAGTAGAGTTCCTCTACATTTGAAGTTGTTACGGACACGTCCATGGATATATGTGTTGTTCTTAGCATAAGTTAGTTTAACTAGTGTGTAAGTCTAGGGACAGATGATCTCAGCAGTTTGGTCCCTTAGGAATTCACACACATCTGAACAATTACTGACAAATGTGAAGAAATCGGTAAACAAATGGTCGTTGGAAGGACTGAAACACTACATATAAAAGTAAAAACAACCCTCGGTGAAATGAAAAGCAAGGGCGTCGACATTAAGAATACAATAATAATTTGCTGTGTCAACCAGAGAGTCTGAGTCATATGATAGCTTTTTTCGATACCAGTATCTCTAGTGCAACGTCTTTGGCCGCTTGTCTGGTATCTGTGGCTCAGGAGTCACACTAGAGGGCAGCGAAGTAACGCTTCGCGGGAATGAAGACTAGTGCATGAGCTACGGTAAGGTGGTTGGTTGAACGTCCGTTCCAGCACAGTGTCTTGTGGGCGACACTTCACTGATGGCTCCATGTACGAGCCAAGGGACTGGCTTCGGCACTTGAGTCTCCCTTTTATATCGAGGCGGACGTGTTGGCCGTTGAAGGGGCCTCCGCGCTGCTGGAAGTGGCTGTTTGCTTCCTGCTTGTGAGCACGGAAAGTGCACGGAAAGTCGTGATTTGAAATTGGAATCCGTGAACACGCTGCCTTTTCTGGTGGACAGAGAGCTTGCGGCGATTTTAATTTCATCCAGGAACAACGTGGAATCTATGATAAGCATTTGCTTTACAGACATCGGGTGACGGGGGGAGGGGGGGGAGAGTTCGTGGGGGGGGGGGGGGCGATTTTTGGGAAAAATCTTAGTCTTCTGTCTTAAGGTTCCACCATCCTGGTAATTAATACAGATTGTGCTGTAGTACTGTGTTGCCCGATCTATGTGGGTGCATTGCTTATGTTCTGTTTTTGTTAAATTTGTTCGGCCTCACGTTTGGCGAAGGATTGTCTCTTCAGTACACACCGCGGTGATGAGTGTTGCGTTAGCGATATGCACAAACACAGATGGCGCTAGTAAAGCGCACACAAGGTACAAAATGGCAGTTCAATGGCGGAACTGTCATTTGTTCTCAGTTGATTCATGTGCAAAGGTTTCCGACGTGATTATAGCCGCACAACGGACTTTGAACGCGGTATGGTAGTTGCAGCTAAACGCAAGGGACATTCCACTGCGGAATTAGGGAATTCAATATTGCGAGATCCACAGTGTCAAGAGTGTGCAGAGAATACCAGATTTCAGGCATTACCTCTCACCATGGACAACGCAGTACCCGACGGCCTTCACTTAGCGACCGAGAGCAGCGGCGTTTGCGTAGTCAGTGCTAACAGACAAGCAACACTGCCTGAAATACCGGTAGAAATCAATGAGTGGACGTACATAAAACGAATTCGGTCGGACAGTGCAGCGAAATGTACTATGGAAGCAGACGACTCATACGAGTGCGTTTGATAACAGCACGACGTCGCCTGAAACCCCTCTCCTGAGCTCGTGACTATGTAGGTTGGACCCTACACGGCTTGAAAACCGTGGACTGGTCCCGATTTCACTTGGTAAGATCTGATAGTAGGTTTCAAAGTACGGTGCAGATTCCATGTCGCCATGTACCCGTTGTCAACAAGGCACTGTGCAAGCTGTTCGTGACTCCATAACAGTTTGGGCACTGTTTACATGTAATGGACTTGGTCTTTTGCTTTAACTGAACTGATCATTGACTTGTCGGCTACTTGGAGACCAGTTTGAGAGTCATGTTCCCAAATAACGATAGAGGATGGCAATGTGCCATGTCAACAGGCCACAATTGTTAACGATTTATTTGAAAAACATTTTCGACAGTTCGAGCGAATGATTTGGTCATCCAGATCACCCGATGTGAATCCCATACGTTTATGGGACGTAACCGAGAGCTCAGTTCTCCTACAACATCCTGCACCGGGAACAATTTCTTTAATTATGGACGGCTATAGGGACGACCCTTCCCCAGAAACCATGGACCTTGCCGTTGGTGGGGAGGCTTGCGTGCCTCAGCGATACAGATGGTCGTACCGTAGGTGCAACCACAACGGAGGGGTATCTGTTGAGAGGCCAGACAAACGTGTATTCCTGAAGAGCGGCAGCAGCCTTTTCAGTAGTTTCAGGGGCAACAGTTTGGATGAGTCATTGACCTTGCAACACTAACCAAAACGGTATTGCTGTGCTGGTAATGCTAACGGCTGAAAGCAAGGGGAAACTACGGCCGTAATTTTTCCCGCGGGCATGCAGCTTTACTGTATGGATAAATGATGATGGCGTAATCTTGGGTAAGATATTCCGGAGGTAAAATAGTCCCCCATTCGGATCTCGGGCGGGGATTACTCAAGAGGAGGTCGTCATCAGGAAAAAGAAAACTGGCGTTCCACCGAACGGAGAGTGGAATGTCAGATCCCTTAACCGGGCAGATAGATCAGAAAATTTAAAAAGGGAAATGGATAGGTTAAAGTTAGATATAGAGGGAGTTACTGAAGTTCGGTGGCAGGGGGAACAAGACTTTTGGTCAGGTGAATACAGGATTCAAAACACAAAATCAAATAGGGGTAATGCAGGCGTAGCTTTAATAATGAATAAAAAAATAGGAGTGGGGGTAAGCTACTACAAACAGCATAGTGAACGCATTATTGTGGCCAGGATAGACACGAAGCTCACGCCTACTACAGTAGTACAAGATTATATGCCAACGAGCTCTGCAGATAATGAAGAAATTGAAGAAATGTGTGATGAGATAAAAGAAATTATTCAGATAGTGAAGGGAGACGAAAATATAATAGTCATGGATGACTGGAATTCGAGAGTAGGAAAAGGAAGAGAAGGAAACATAGTAGGTAAATATGGATTGGGGCTAAGAAATGAAAGAGGAAGCCGTCTGGTAGAATTTTACACAGAGCATAACTTAATTATAGCCAACACTTGATTCAAGAATCATAAAAGAAGGTTGTATACATGGAAGAATCCTGGAGATACTAAAAGGTATCAGATAGATTATATAACGGTAAGACAGAGATTTAGGAACCAGGTTTTAAATTGTAGGACATTTCCAGGGGCAGATGTGGACTCTGACCACAATCTATTGGTTATGAACTGTACATTAAAACTGAAGAAACTGCAAAAAGGATGGAATTTAAGAAGATGGGACCTGGATAAACTGACTAAACCAGAGGTTGTACAGAGTTTCAGGGAGAGCATAAGGGAACAATTCACACGAATGGGGGAAAGAAACACAGTAGAATAAGAATGGGTAGCTCTGAGAGATGAAGTAGTGAAGGCAGCAGAGGATAAAGTAGGTAAAAAGACGAGGGCTAGTAGAAATCCTTGGGTAACTGAAGAAATATTGAATTTAATTGATGAAAGGAGAAAATATAAAAATGCAGTAAATGAAGCAGGCAAAAAGGAATACAAACGTCTCAAACTTGACATCGACTGGAAGTGCAAAATGGGTAAGCAGGGATGGCTAGAGGACAAATGTAAGGATGTAGAGGCTTACGTCAGTAGGGGTAAGATAGATACTGCCTACAGGAAAATTAAAGAGACCTTTGGAGATAAGAGAACCATTTTTATGAACATCAAGAGCTCAGATGGAAACCCAGTTCTAAGCAAAGAAGGGAAAGCAGAAAGGTGGAAGGAGTATATAGAGGGTCTATACAAGGGCGATGCACTTGAGGACAATATTATGGAAATGGAAGAGGATGTAGATGAAGATGAAATGGGAGATATGATATTGCGTGAAGAGTTTGACAGAGCACTGAAAGACCTGAATCGAAACAAGGCCCCCGGAGTAGACAACATTCCATTGGAACTACTGATGGCCTTGGGAGAGCCAGTCCTGACAAAACTTACCATCTGGTGAGCAAGATGTATGAAACAGACGAAATACCCTCAGACTTCAAGAAGAATATAATAATTCCAATCCCAAAGAAAGCAGGTGTTGACAGATGTGAAAATTACCAAACAATCAATTTAATAAGCCACAGCTGCAAAATACTAACACGAATTCTTTACAGACGAATGGAAAAACTAGTGGAAGCCGACCTCGGGGAAGATTAGTTTGGATTCCTTAGAAACACTGGAACACGTGAGGCAATACTGACCTTACGACATATCTTAGAAGAAAGATTAAGGAAAGGCAAACCTACGTTTCTAGCATTTGTAGACTTACAGAAAGCTTTTGACAATGTTGACTGGAATACTCTCTTTCAAATTCTAAATGTGGCAGGGGTAAAATACAGGGAGCGAAAGGCTATTTACAATTTGTACAGAAACCAGATGGCAGTTATAAGAGTCGAGGGACATGAAAGGGAAGCAGTGGTTGGGAAGGGAATAAGACAGGGTTATAGCCTCTCCCCGATGTTATTCAATCTGTATATTGAGCAAGCAGTAAAGGAAACAGAAAAATTCGGAGTAGGTATTAAAATCCATGGAGAGGAAATAAAAACTCTGAGGTTCGCCGATGACATTGTAATTCTATCAGAGACAGCAAAGGACTTGGAAGAGCAGTTGAGCGGAATGGATGGTGTCTTGAACGGAGGATATAAGATGAACATCAACAAAAGCAAAACGAGGATAATGGAATGTAGTCGAATTAAGTCGGGTGATGCTGAGGAAATTAGATTAGGAAATGAGGCACTTAAAGTAGTAAAGGAGTTTTGCTGTTTGGGGAGCAAAATAACTGATGATGGTCAAAGTAGAGAAGATATAAAATGTAGACTGGCAATGGCAAGGAAGGCGTTTCTGAAGAATAGAAATTTGTTAACATCGAGTATAGATTTAAGTGTCAGGAAGTCATTTCTGAAAGTATTTGTATGGAGTGTAGCCATGTATGGAAGTGAAACATGGACGATAAATAGTTTGGACAAGAAGAGAATAGAAGGTTTCGAAATGTGGTGCTACAGGAGAATGCTGAAGATTAGAAGGGTAGATCACATAACTAATGAGGAAGTATTGAACAGGACTGGGGAGAAGAGAAGTTTGTGGCACAACTTGACCAGAAGAAAGGATCGGTTGGTAGGACATGTTCTGAGACATCGAGGGATCACCACTTTAGTATTGGAGGGCAGTGTGGAGGGTAAAAATCGTAGAGGGAGATCAAGAGAAGAATACACTAAGCAGATTCAGAAGGATGTAGGTTGCAGTAGGTACTGGGGGATGAAGAAGCTTGCACAGGATAGAGTAGCATGGAGAGCTGCATCAAACCAGTCTCAGGACTGGTAGAGCACTTGCCCGCGAAAGGCAAAGGTCCTCGGTCGGGCACACAGTTTTAATCTGCCAGGAAGTTTCATATCAGCGCACACTCTGCTGCAGAGTGAAAATCTCATTGTGGAAACATCCCCCAGGCTGTGGCTAAGCCATGTCTCCGCAATATCCTTTCTTTCAGGAGTGCTAGTTCTGCAAGGTTCGCAGGAGAGCTTCTGTAAAGTTTGGAAGGTAGGAGACGGATACTGGCAAAAGTAAAGCTGTGAGTACCGGGCCTGAGTCGTGCTTCGGTAGCTCAGATGGTAGAGCACTTGCCCGCGAAAGGCAAAGGTCCCGAGTTCGAGTCTCGGTCGGGCACACAGTTTTAATCTGCCAGGAAGTTTCATATCAGCCACACTCCGCTGCAGAGTGAAAATCTCATTCTTGAAAAATCCCCCAGGCTGTGGCTAAGCCATGTCTCCGCAATATCCTTTCTTTCAGGAGTGCTAGTTCTGCAAGGTTCGCAGGAGAGCTTCTGTAAAGTTTGGAAGGTAGGAGACGGATACTGGCAGAAGTAAAGCTGTGAGTACCGGGCGTGAGTCGTGCTTCGGTAGCTCAGATGGTAGAGCACTTGAACGCGAAAGGCAATGGTCCCGAGTTCGAGTCTCGGTCGGGCACACAGTTTTAATCTGCCAGGAAGTTTCATGGTATAACCTGTATGAAATTCTCAGAAAGCGGAAGTAAGCTATAGGGAAAAATGGGTGATACCAAATATGTACAAGAATCAAGAGCGTACAATGAGAATGGCCGACCAGAAAGTGCTATCATTGAAAAGAATGTAAGACAGGGACACAGTCTTTCAGCCCTATTGCTCATTCTGTGCAATGACGGAAATAAAAGAAAGATTCAAGAGTGAGATTAAAAGCTGTGATGAAAGGATAACACTGATGTGATTTGCTGTTCATATTATTAATCTCAGTGAAAATGAAGATTAATCACAGGATCTGTTGAATGGAATGAAAACTCTAATGCCAGCCGGGGTGGCCGAGTGGCTCTAGGCGCTACAGTCTGGAACCGAGCGACCGCTACGATCGCAGGTTCGAATCCTGCCTCAGGCATGGATGTGTGTGATGTCCTTAGGTTAGTTAGGTTTAAGTAGTTCTAAGTTCTAGGGGAATGATGACCTCAGAAGTTAAGTCCCATAGTGCTCAGAGCCATTTGAACCATTTGAAAAGTGTAAGTGGTACAGGATTTGGACTGAGAGTAAATCGAAAAAGGATGAAAGTACCTAGGAACAGTACAAATGAGCTTATCGCGAAACTTAACATCAAATTTAGGGACCACGAAGTGGACGAAGTTAAGGAATTCTGCCACCTTGGAAGCAAAATAGCGCGTGACGGTGAAGCAAGGAGGCCATAAAAAACGCTAACACAGAAGAGGTTGGCCCTAACTTGAGGAAGGAATCTCCGATAATTTACGACTGAAGCATAGCACTTTATGCTAGTGAATCATGGGCTGTGGGAAAAACAGAACAGAGGAATGTTGAGAATCAGGTAGACAGATAAGATAAGGAATAAAGAGGCGCTCCGCGATATCTGCAAGGTAAGAAACATATGAAAACACAAGTGATAGAGATAAGATGATAGCCCATGCGTTAATACATCAGCGAAAAACATCCATGGTACTGGAGAGAGCTGCAGAGGCTAAAATCTGTAAGGGAAGACAATGAGTGAAATACATCCAATAAATAACAGAGAACTATGTGTGGAAGTGCTGTTCTGAGATGACGAGGTTAGCACAAAGGAAGAATTTGTTTTGGCCCTCATCAGACCAGTCACAAGACTGATGACACAAAGAGAAGATAAATTGGTAGGTTTTAAAATAACACTTGAAGACGTGATAAGTCAACACTTGTTTTTAACAGTGCAAGAAAACGGAAGAAATGATTTCAAGGGGCCTAATTCGCATTGTGAGTAACATTCTTTTATTCTTTTATGTATTAAAATTTGAATTTGTTACAACGTTGCTCCATTTAAGATGGCGACCAAGAAGTGAATGGCATCCTGAACATTAGAGCTCTGCTGTCACAGACTGCCAGGAAGAGAATTGCAATTTTTTATGAATAACATTTGAAACTAATGGTTTTCGATAAAAAAAAAAGCATTTGCTGTGTGGTGGTACGTAAAAACTTGTGTTTATGGCATATTTGCTCAAAATAATTAGCTGCAAAAGTCTTCACAACTCTTGTGTCCCTTCAAAAAAGGATTTTTTATGTCACAAGTTACTTTGCTTTATATCTATGATAAAAGTGTTGCAAACCATTCACAAATATACACAAAAAATAATATAATCAATCGCCTTTATCTCGAAAGGAGAAAAGTCATATTTTCTGCTTATCTCATCAGAGCCCAACGATGAGAAGAAAGATTATATGAAATTTGTATTCCACTGTCAACAACACAACTAACATACCCAGAATACTCTGCAAAAATAGGCATGCAGGTGTAACGTCCCTTCCCTCCGTCTTCACTCGCCGGGAAGAGATGCTACTCGCAACGATATTCGACGCCGTCGGTGTGACGTGGAACAGCACCTGTAGCTTTCGTAAGAACACAGCTCCTCACGTGGCTTAGAAATATTCTGTTAACTGTCCGCAACAGTCTTCTCAGTTTGTACGAACTGGTAAACTGCATTTTTTTGGGGGGGGGGGGCGGTAGTTGCGTGATGAAATAAAATCTTGATCCTTGATTGCATCATTACAGTCGTTTTTCACATCATGCATAGCGAGTATGAAAATTTGCTGTCTAGTATTCCGTTGCTATGCCGTTGCTACGTCCTGTTATTAACAACGGTCCGACGTAACTCCGATGTATCTGGTGCTCCAACCAAAATCAACGAATTTGAACGTTGTGCAGGAAGAGATGGAAATTTCTTTGCTGCCACAAGGAGTCCCTCGCTAACGTCGGCGCCACACCGCCTCTGGTGGACACAACCTCTGGAAGACGCCTCCTCCAGTCGCGCCAACGAGTGACCTCTACTGATCCTTTTCCTGACCAAATTATGAAAAACAGTACCAAAGGATTTAATATTTGAGAAAGATATTACAAAAGCATCTAAAAACAGGAGAGTGCGCTGTTACAGGGCGATTCTTTGGCGATGTTACAAACTTTCAGGGACGATGGACAAGAGTAAATGGATGAATGTGAGATAAGGGACCCTGGTCTCGAAACGATAAAATCGAAAATGATTCTGATACCTCTGACGGTGGAATATATGTACCAGTGCTGTTGCTGCTAAGATTGTGGGGTAGGCAATTTTCAGAGATGGTAGTATAAACCAAAACAAGAAAAAAGTATCTAGTAAACATTGGCTCTAAACTGCGTACCTTAAGAATTATGAGCACTTGTTCATTTTCGATACTGTGAGTCGCATTTCCACTGCAAGCACTCTGGTTTCCATACTGTTGTAGGAGATAGTATGGACCAAAACAAACAAAATCTCCAGTAGATCTGGGCTCTAAAACGCACACCTTAAAAGCCTTGGGCAATTGCTCAGTAGAAGAGTTGTGTTTCATAGTAGCGAAGTTTTTAAGTTATGCATTTTAGATCTCATGTTTACTAGATATTTTCCTCTTGTTTTGGGCCATACTACTACCTCTGAAAGTTGGCTATCCTACGACCTTAGGAACAACATTACCGCTACACGTATTCCACGGTCAGAGGTATCACAAAGACTTTCGCACATAAATTTCGACCCGGTCGTTTCCGGACAAGTGTCTCTTACCTCATATTGGAACATTAACCTTTGCAACCTCTTTACTTAAACACTCTGCATTTTTAAATTCTTGTACAAAAAATAAGTGGGACTTCTGGTTCCCGTCAGGATACAATCATTGTATCTGATTGGGTTATTTATTTAGTTCCCGTCAGGATACAATCATTGTATCTGATTGGGTTATTTATTTCATAATATCAGTTTAGCCGGCCGCGGTAGCCGAGCGGTAGCCGAGCGGTTCTAGGCGCTTCAGTCCGGAATCAGGCGACTGCTACGGTCGCAGGTTCGAATCCTGCCTCGGGCATGGATGTGTGTGATGTCCTTAGGTTAGTTAGGTTTAAGTAATTCTAGGTTCTAGGGGACTGATGACCTCAGATGTTAAGTCCTGTAGTGCTCAGAGCCATTTGAATATCAGTTTACATCAACCGAAACATACGAAACCAGACTAGAAACATCAAAACACTCACAATGAAGTGGGCAGTACAGCAATCTGTCGTTTTCTGTCCTTGTGGGCAGAGATTTGAACTATCGCAACCAAAGAGTGTCCTGTGCTACAAGTGAGGAACAAACCGTGTCGATAAGACGCAAGTGCATGATTTCTGTCCTGAGCTCGTGGTCGTGCGGTAGCGTTCTCGCTTCCCACGCCCGGGTTCCCGGGTTCGATTCCCGGCGGGGTCAGGGATTTTCTCTGCCTCACGATGACTGTGTGTTGTGTGATGTCCTCATGTTAGTTAGGTTTAAGTAGTTCTAAGTTCAAGGGGACTGATGGCAATAGATGTTAAGTCCGATAGTGCTCAGAGCCAATTGAACCATTTTGCATTATTTCAGCTCCTTGTTGTTTGTTTTCTGACTGTAGGAAGTGGATGGGACTTTCAAGTACAGTCGATCAGGAGAGTGTTAAACAGTATTTCGAATTGCAGCTGTTAGAGCGTGCCGGTCAAACATCCTCGAACTTCGTGTCTTATCCATCTACAACATGGCGTCCACGACGTGGCGCTATAACGCAATAGAAAATACTTTCTGGTTCTGTGCCACATGAGCCTATCTCATCGCAAATTTCAGATTTCTGGTGAAGAACAAAATGAATCTTTCAAGAACCCGTGCAAACATACCTCACACTTACGCTAAAACTATTATGTATATCGGACCTTGACTGACTGTTAAGAAAATTAATTTGCTTTATCTAGCTTACGGATTACTCGTATTCTCATTTCGCACTATGAAATCTAGTAGAAATGAAATGTGTTACTATTTTACCCAGACTTTTCACTTCCTATAATTCGTAAAGTGAATTATCGTAAAGAACACAGATGCCGCTTGAATAAACTTCCCAATCTACAACCACTAATGTTGCATCTCAGATATGAGGGTGGTTTGATAAGTCGAGTAAAAGGCAAGAAAAAATTTTGTTTCGTAAGTAACACACTAGACATAGCCTCCTTTGAGTATATCACTTGGTCCATCCTTCAACTTTTTCATCCCACTGGAAAAAGAGGTCTTGTCAAACTCTGCAAAATGCTCGTTGACTGCAACTATCCCTTTCTCGTTTAATGAAAATTTCTTTCCAACAAAGCCAAAGTCTTAAGTTATGAAACAGGAGGAAGTTACATCGAGCTAAGTCTGGTGAATAGGGTGTATCAGGGTCCAATTCAAAGTCCACTTCATGCACTTCCGCCACTGTTATCGCTGATGTGTGGAACGGCGCATTATCCTGGTCAGAGAGCTCTACTTTGAGTGCCAACCTTGATAATTTTCAGCCAACGCAAGTTTCAAAGAATTCAACAATTGAGTTTAATAGGGCCCATTTATTGTTCCTCCCTTTTCCCAATTAATCTGTGAGGATCATTTCTTGGGAATCCCAAAAAACAGTGGCCATCATCTTACCACACCAACTGATAAAATGTTCTTTGTCTTCTTGTGTGCAATTTCACCAGTCCTTATCCATTGTTCTGACCGCCATTTTGATCTTGATGTGTAATTATGGATCTAGTTTCTACAATGTATTTCTATCAAGAGAACTTTGATTACCGAGTTTTCAGCACAAATTCGCGAACCTTTGGTTACAACATGTGATCTCTTTTGACAAACGAGGTATGCATCAAGGTGACAGATAATGGATTTCGGAAATAGTGTTGCTTGTCAATTCCTGAAGGATATATGTAGTAAAGACGCTATGCAGACGAAATATTTACGAAAGAGAACATTTTCTATTACATTATCTGCAGGAACAAGTCCACAAAACAGAGTCTAAAATTTGTAACTTACGTGAAGGAAGGAATTATTCTGGCTATGGGAGTGTCTTCTAACGCAGTTTTGCAATATAAGAGATAACATGGAGTGCGGTAGCCCCGCCGCAGTAGCAGTTTGCGTGTGTGACGGCTACTGGGAGCAATAAAGACTTGATGTTCAATCTTTCATATAACAACTGATCGAATTTCAAAAATTAAAATGTTGTCGTAATCCACGCATTAAGAAGTACAATCGTATGTTACACGTTTATCGCTATAAGGCTATAGTCAGCGGTGTAACTGACTGCGGACTTCGTACCCACATAATATTCGCCAAGCATTTGAGCATGGGAACACTTAGCGATGTCCAACTCATTTACTACCTTTTCAGACCTTCTCTAAACTTTATCGCACTTACACGTTCAACGTCAAACATTAACACTTTAACTTCTTTGTTAAGTAATCTGAAGTCAGAAGATGTTTCATACATGGGAGTTCGACTCTTAAAAAAAAAATCGACGGTTTACTGGTCTTGTACTATTCTGCTATTTCCTGTTTCAGTGTTACAGTGAATGCATTAACTTTTGTAGCCGTAAATAGAAACTTTATGCCTGCGTACAACAGCAATGTGTGGGCACGCTACAATTCAGTACTCAGAGACCAGAGTCTAGCATCCAGTAAGTACAGAAACAACATGTGTCAACTGAAGCATTGTCGCCCGTTGTCCATATTGTATCTATTTCCCATATTAATTGAGCAAAAAAAAAAACTATCGAAAGCAGGAAGATGGATGGATGTCGATAATGTGGAAACAGACACCTGCCTCATGCGGCGATGGAAACATTCTGCATTGAAAAACGAGATGAAGAGTACAGTATCACGTTTGCTTAAAAGTTAGAGGTACTCAGACTGTCTGGAAACAAAAGAAAAACTATGTGAATTTTATAGCTAGTTTTGAAGAAGTCACATTTCCTCTACTTCTCTAAATAAACATTTTGTTTCGAAAATGAAATTATTACTGGAATGGTGGGATGATAAGTGCAGTAATGTATTGGTAGAACGGGAAAACGTTCTGAACCTATGACGAAGACAAACATTGACAAGAAAACTTCATGAATTTAAATATATTGCAGGCGTAAACTAAGAAACAAGAAAAAGAAGGAATCCGTAAGAATAAACGTTTGCAACAAGTTACACAAAGAAACACCTAGGTCAATCATTAGACAAAGAATTAATCGAATGTGTAGAGCCTTGAACAGTGATAGAAGGCCTAAGCCAGCACTTCCTAACAGGGCGTGCTGTTCGGGAGAGGCAGTGCTAGCAAAAGACACTTAACAATGAAAAGAGGGAGTACATACGCGTACCAGCAGCAGATATTTTAAAAGTTCTTAAATTAGTGATCTTAGGTAAGTGGGGCGCAGAAGGTCAAGAAGTATCCAAATACAAAGGCAGAGATGGTGCCAACGTTAAGCTGGTCCTGGTGCCTAGACATAAGAATAGCCAATGCTTCGTAAGATTGAAGAATAACACACCTAACGCTCCACCTCGACTCATAAAGAAAACGGTGTGATGTCTCTGATAAATTATCCACATAATTTTTAAAGTCTAAGATCGGTTACAGATTCTCGACTTAATCTATTATATTAGTTCGGATGAAAGTTCATCTGTAAAATATAAACTTAAACTTGATAACGCCCGCCCCCACACTACCATTCAGACGAACGCTACCCATCCGTAATGTGGTTGGGAAGCACTGCAACATGCTCCTACAGCCGGGATCCTTACCATGTGATTTTCAAAACTTTGGTGACACGAAAAAAGACATGCGTAGACGTGGGTTTCTGTCAGACGAGGAACAGCAACAGTGGCTGCGGCTGTGGATCCGTCAGCAGCCAACCGCCTTCTGCGAACGAGCAATTGATCGACGCATCTCCCGGTGGCATAAATCTCTTAATGCGTATGGTGATTACTTTTGAATGGAACTGTTCCATTGTCCCATCGTGGTGGGTATTCGGTTTTCATTTGACTGTCCCTTAAAACATGGGTGGTTCAAGACCTCACCGGCAAACTTTGAACAGGGATAGGTTGCATAAAGAGATTTATTTTTTAGGAACATATATTGTTGAACGCTTACTTAAGGTAATAATATTGAATGAATGCAGTTGCACAAAATTTACCGTCTATTATTGTTAGGTATGACTTGATTGTAATATATTTAATTCGAGCAGTTAGTCCACGAGCCCACACGAATTGTAAATGGTTGCGAAAACACACTAGCCCTCTTAGCCACAAACAATCCAGAGCTAATAGAGAACATCATGACTGATACAGGGATTAGTGATCACAAGGTCGTTGTAGCTAGGCTCAATACCGTTTCTTCCAAATCCACCAGAAACAAACGCAAAATAATTTTATTTAAAAAAGCGGATAAAGTGTCACTAGAAGCCTTCCTAAGAGACAATCTCCATTCCTCATAAATTGGTAAGAGATACAACTGATCCCCCATGGTACACAAAACAGGTCCGAACGCTGTTGCAGAGGCAACGGAAAAAGCATGCGAAGTTCAGAAGAACGCGAAATCCCGAAGATTGGCTAAAATTTACAGACGCGCGAAATTTGGCACGGACATCAATGCGAGATGCCTTTAATAGGTTCCACAACGAAACATTGTCTCGAAATTTGGTAGAAAATCCGAAGAAATTGTGGTCGTATGTAAAGTACACAAGCGGCAAGACGCAGTCAATACCTTCGCTGCGCAGTGCCGATGGTACTGTTATCGACGACTGTGCCGCTAAAGTGGAGTTATTGAACGCAGTTTTCCGAAATTCCTTCACCAGGGAAGACGAATGGAATATTCCAGAATTTCAAACACGAACAACTGCTAGCATGAGTTTCTTCGAAGTAGATACCTCAGGGGTTGCGAAGCAACTCAAATCGCTTGATACGAGCAAGTCTTCAGGTCCAGATTGTATACCGATTAGGTTCCTTTCAGATTACGCTGATACAACAGCTCCCTACTTAGCAATCATATACAACCGCTCGCTCACCGATAGATCTGTACCTACAGACTGGAAAATTGCGTAGGTCGCACCATTGTTTAAGAAGGGTAGTAGGAGTAATCCATCGAACTACAGACCTATATCATTGACGTAGGTTCGCAGTAGGGTTTTGGAGCATATACTGTATACTGTATGAATCACCTCGAAGGGAACGATCTATTGATACGTAATCAGCATGGTTTCAGAAAACATCGTTCTTGTGCAATGCAACTAGCTCTTTATTCGCACGAAGTAATGACCGCTATCGACAAGGGATCTCAAGTTGATCCCGTATTTCTAGGTTTCCGGAAAGCGTTTGACACCGTTTCTCACAAGCGACTTCTAATCAATCTGCGGGCCTATGGGGTATCGTCTCAGTTGTGCTACTGGATTCGTGATTTCCTCTCAGGAAGGTCGCAGTTTGTAGTAATAGCCGGAAAATCATCGAGTAAAACTGAAGTGATATGAGGTGTTCGCCAGGGAAGCGTCCTGGGACCTCTGCTATTCCTGATCTACGTAAATGACCTGAGTGACAATCTGAGCAGTTCTCTTAGGTTGTTCGCAGATGATGCAGTAATTTACCGTCTAGTAAGGTCATCCGAGGAACAGTATCAGTTGCAAAGCGATTTAGAAAAGATTGCTGTATGGTGTGGCAGGTGGCACTTGACGCTAAATAACTAAAAGTGTGAGGTGATCCACATGAGTTCCAAAAGAAATCCGTTGGAATTCGATTACTCGATAAATAGTACAATTCTCAAGGCTGTCAATTCAACTAAGTACTTGGGTGTTAAAATTACGAACAACTTCAGTTGGAAAGACCACATTGGCAGGACACTTAGAAGATGCAACAAGTCCACTAAAGAGACAGCTTACACTACACTCGTTCATTAGAATATTGCTGCGCGGAGTGGGATCCTTACCAGGTGGGATTGACGGAGGATATCGAAAGGGTGCAAAAAAGGGCAGCTCGTTTTTTATTATCACGTAATAGGGGAGAGATTGTGGCAGATATGATACGCGAGTTGGGATGGAAGTCATTAAAGCAAAGACGTTTTTCGTCGCGGCGAGACCTTTTTACGAAATTTCAGTCACCAACTTTCTCTTCCGAATGCGAAAATATTTTGTTGAGCCCAACCTACATAGGTAGGAATGATCATCAAAATAAAATAAGAGAAATCAGAGCTCGAACAGAAACCTTTAGGTGTTGATTTTTCCCGCGCGCTGCTCGGGAGTGGAATGGTAGAGAGATAGTATGATTGTGGTTCGATGAACCCTCTGCCAAGCACTTAAATGTGAATTGCAGAGTAATCATGTAGATGTAGATGTAAGTGAATGGTTCAAACAAACCGCACTGTGCCTCAATATATTCTGCCCACTGATGACCTTGCTGTTTAACGCCCTCACCCACATCACGATGTAGGTGCACACCTTTGAATTAATGCCCACCCAAAACTGTGGGGCACCTCAGGATTCTGTCACATTTTGGTGGGATTCATCAGTGGTCCGGCTATCAGATCAGCTCTAGTGCCAACCAGAGTGACGTAAACCATACTTGTGACACGTCACCAAAGAAAGTAATGAAGTGGTGAAAAGTTATGCGAATGGGCTGGCCGTTCAACAGTTCCACCTCGTCCTATCCAACGTTCCCCAGAATCGACAGTAAGCCGTGCTTGGGCATCAACAATGACATCTGTAAGGGTCACTTTCGAAAGAACCGACAAAACACATTCATATAATTTGGTAGGTCTAGTTGAGCAATGAAGCCACTTTCCTCAGTGCAATGCACAACTAAATCCAACTCCTGTGGGAATTTCTGAAGAGCAAAAATGGACAGGGGCTGCGGGTAAGTGGCGCTCGATGGGAGTGTGGATCGGCCGTGGGGTGAGCCGAGGTAGTCTGTGCAGTGGCGGTAACGCTGTGACCCGGGTGGAGCACTGGTTACCGCACCTGCTTAGTGAACAGGAGATCCCGGCTTCGAATTCCGGTCCGGTAAACATTTTCACTCGTCGCCATCGGTTCCGCGTAACGTCCCAACGCAGCTGACAGCAGTGATCCCTCCCGTTTCCTTCCTTTTATTCCCCTCTGCACCTTCAATTTACTTAGAATGTATAACAGCTGCGGATTCTGCGTGGTATCTGGTCTTTCGGAAAGAACAGACACTACACATTCATATAATCACAGGTGAGTGAGCCGGCCGCGGTGGTCTCGCGGTTCTAGGAGCGCAGTCTGGAACCGTGAGACTGCTACGGTCGCAGGTTCGAATCCTGCCTCGGGCATGGATTTGTGTGATGTCCTTAGGTTAGTTAGGTTTAGGTAGTTCTAAGTTCTAGGGGACTGATGACCACAGCAGTTGAGTCCCATAGTGCTCAGAGCCATTTGAACCATTTTTGAACAGGTGAGTGACGTCGTCTCCAGAATTAAGATTGTCTTACCAGAGTTAGAATCTATACCCTCCTTTTTCGAAGTTAGTGAACCATCTCGCTTGCAAGTTAATAGAATCAGAGTCTGCGTTATTCATTGTATTTACAAGGCTAAGGATTTCTGGAGAGTCAGACCGTCCGACTCTTTGTATAAATCACTGGCTGACCAGCTTTGTGATGTAGTGGTACGATCTAGGCTATGGTAGATCGGATAAGGGAAATTGCTCAAAATGAATAAAGCACACACGTAACACAGAGAAGAGCAAATTCCTCTTGGGCACCTTTCTCTAACTATCACTGATCTGTTTGTGAAGTTGCCTAAACCTTTTTGAATTGCAGTATCGAGGGGAATTATATGGGGTAAGTACTGGAATTTCTAGCAGCTGCTGAGCGCCACAGTGGTAGGATGGTTGCAGCAAGCTCTATGTGAACCCTTCCGGCAGAAACTGTCTTTTAATGATTACTGGGAGTTGATTTGTCGAAATGATTTATGTGCTCGTGCTGGATACGGGCTAATCGGTTTGGACCTATTTTGGGATGCAATGGTATGAAGATTCGTTAGAAAAGTATATTAAGAGAGTCAAAGATAGCGCTAGAAGTTTGTGTTTAGATTACAGTGAAGGGAAAAATGGCTGAAACTATCCTTGAAGGAATGAGTCCTTTTTTAAGAAATTTTCTTCTGACCTTAAATTTGGATGTGACTCTCCAGAATTTTCAGCAACACATAGGTCACGTTAAAGAGGTGCTTCAGAGCCTGTGCAGGACCGAGTTTATGGTTAAATCTTCAAAAGTTGAATTTGCTCAGCATGAAACTTCATTTAGAGGTTATCACAGGAGAGGAATTCCTTTCCCACGCTCTAGATAGGGTAACTGGTATGTCTTTGTTTGTTGAGATGCATATACATGCTTTTGCTGGTTGATCCCTGTTCGGAATGTTACCTCCCAAGTGTTAATCAAGTATTTTAAAGGCATCTTTGGGACTTTTGGACCTTGTCACGCTTTAATTTCCCATACCCACTAGTCTTTTGTTTGCCTTTAAACGCAATTCCGCTTGCCAATTTATGGTCGCTAAACGATCTGGTCCGGATAAGATGGACGCTACACTGATCTGCGCTAACTGGAAGTATATGAATGGCATTATAACCCTTGGGAGAAGGCCAGTCTCACTAAAACCAGGGGATCGGGCTTGGGTGAAACAGTTTCGGTGCGGTTAGACGCGGTCCCGACAATTTTATGGGGAAGCTCTTGTCCAGATTTTTGGGACCTGCTTAGATTCTACGCTTTGTAGTCCTGGTCACGTTGTTGGTAAGCAACACCCAAATTAAAATAATTTTCATAGCACTCAGCCTGTATCCCAGGTTAAACCATATTTCGAACGAATAGCACTTACTAAACGAATCTGCCTGCCGACAGCTGCGAAGAGACAACAGAGTTCTCTTCCGCCATCAGCTTTGAAGTTGTACCGACTGTAGACGGAGTCCACCTTGCTGCAGCCCTGAATATAATTGTTTTTTAGGCGCTGCATTGTCAAAGGCTTTGTCCGTCATTAAGTGACCCAATGAGCCACTGATCACATGTTCGGAGGTGTCAACCGTTGTAGCCTGTTCGGGGTTGTCAACTCTAGTGAACCTCACTGCATGCGCAGAAGTGCTGGTTGGCCTTATTTATTATCTAAACACGCTCTGGTCGTGATTAAGAAAATCCTTGATGTGACTGTCTTAAGGTAAGTTTGCTGTCTTAAGTTTATGCACCAGTCAATTAATTTACCGTGCAAAAACACCAAATGTGACGACGAGTTGTAGCTGATGATTCCCTACCCTATGAAGCCTGGACTAGGAACAGTGTGTAGTGGGTGAATGCACCCTGGAATTGGTCACTCAGTAGATCTGCGCCTTAGACGTGTATGTCCATAACTCTCATAGAGACACAACCTTCCCTCATCACTGAAGAGAACCACCATCCCACTCTCTAGTCAACTCTTTCAAGACACGAGAGTAGCCGTATTTGGCTGTGTTGTGGTGTCAGTGGTTGACTGGCCAGAGGCACGCATGATCATAGTCAGTTCTCAGTGGTCCTTGTCGACCATATGTACCCGAATTTCTTCCCTGGGTGATGTTCATTCAGGCAACGCTGCTTGCGCATTGCACGAAACTTGATATGCGTTCGTAGCATCCAAACATCAAGAACCTGGTCTGCATGTGTGGAAATGTTCCACAAACAATAGCTGAAAGCAGCAGAGTTCCACAGATTCATTGTGCCGAACATGTGTAGTGGCTCCAGTCTTGCTGACTGCTGCGTGCCGTCGGAGCTCAGTCATAGGAGAAGCTCTGAGCAGTACTTAATGCTACGGTCGCAGGTTCGAATCCTGCCACGGGCATGAATGTGTGTGATGTCCTTAGGTTAGTTAGGTTTAATTAGTTCTAAGTTCTAGGGGACTGATGACCACAGCAGTTACGTTCCATAGTGCTCAGAGCCAATACTTAACGATTTATGTTCATGAATGTTTATCTATGTAAAATATATTTTGCTTTAGTGAGGGTTAGTCGCATTCATGTCATGGCAGCATTTCCCATGCATGCATAATGGAGGATTTGTAAATCCACTTTATTAAATTTGTTTATTGCAGTAACTGTTTTAGATTAGTATAATTGCAATTTGCAATCGCTGAGGATTCTGTGTAGATATATTCATTTCACTCTTTCAAACCATGTTATCTTAAAATTATGAAATGGAAGTTTTTGAAATAAATGTGTAGCGTGTTTCGAAGAAAAAGTAATACTCTGAGGTGACAAAAGTCATGGGATAGTGATACGCACATATGCAGATGGTGGTAGTACCGCGTACACAAGATGTAAAGGGATGTGCCTCGGCAGAGATGTGACTAGGTTTCAGACGTGATTATGGCAGCACGATGAAAATTAACAAACACTGAAAAGGGAATGGTAGTAGCTGCTAGACACATGGAACATTCCTTTTCGGAAATCGTTAGGGAATTCAATATTCCGAGACACAGTGTCAAGATTGTGACGATAATAACAAACTTTAGGCATTACTTCCCACCATGTACAACACATTGGCCGACGGCCTTCACTTAATGAGCAGCGGCGTTTGGGCACAGTTGTCAGTGCTAACAGACAAGCAGCATGCATGAAGCCGCAAAAATTCATCTGGGACGCCTGACGAACTTATCCTTTAGCGCAGTGTGGCGAATTTTGTCATCAATCGTCTGCGGCAGCAGATGACGACGCGAGTGCGTTTGATAACAGCACGACATCGCCCTCCTGGTCTTGTGAACATGTCGGTGGGAGCCTAAGCGACTGGAAAACGTGGCCTGGTCAGACGGAGTCCAGCTTCCAGATGGTAAGAGCTGACAGTAGGGTTCGAGTGTGGCTCAGACAAAACGAAGCCAGGGACCAAAGATGTCGACAAGGCACTGTGGAAGTTGGTGGAATCTGCATAACGGTGGAGCTGTGTTCACATGGAATGGACTGGGTCTTCTGGTCCAAATGATCCTTCCACTGCATGTAAATGGTTATACTTGGCTACATGGCGAACATTTGCTGCTATTCGTGGATTTCATTTTCCCAAACAACGGTGGAGTTTTTTATGTGTGACAATGTGTCAATTAGGTAGGGTTCTAGTGCGCTACAGGCCCTTCCAAGCCTGGGACCCAAGTTGTCAACTAGACCCTGTGCAAGCTGGTAGTGGCCCCTTAGTGCTGTGGGCTGTGTTTACTTGGATTGGACTGGATACTGTGTTCCAACGAACCGAACATTGACTGGAAATGGTTATGTTTAGCTACTTGGACACCATTCAAGGACTTCATGTTGCCAAACAAAGATGGAATCTTTATGAATGACAATGCGCCATGTCACTGGGCCACAACTGTTCGCGACTGGTTTGAATAATATTCTGGATGGTTCGAGCGAATGATTTCGCCATCCAGATCGCCCGATATGAATCCCATCCAACATTCCCAGAGGCAACATGCCTCAATATTTCTGCAGCGAACTTCCGACGACTTGTTGAGTACATGCCACGTGGAGCTGCTGCACTACGCCACGCAAAAAGAGGGGTTTGACACAACGTTAGGAGGTGTCCCATGACTTTAGTCACCTCAGTGTAAACTCACCTCAACTTAGCCCTCCCACTCACTTATTACGTGCAACCTGGGGGAAGTCATTCACTAGATGTGCACGACGGGGGCGCGAATTGTCGTCCATGAAGACGATTGCCTCGCCAGTATGCTGCTGATATGGTAGCACTATGGCACGGAGGATGGCATTCACGTATTATACAGCCGTCACTGCGCCTTCCATGACCACCAGCGGCGTACGTTGGCCCCACACAATGCCACCCCAAAACAACAGAGATCCTCCGCCATGCTGCACTCGCTGCACAGCATGTCAAAGCCTGTGCGTTCAGCCTGACCGGGATGCCTCCAAACACGTCTCTGATGATTGTCTGGCTGAAGCCATATGCGACAATTATCGGTGAAGAAAATGTGATGCCAATCCTGACGGGTCCACTCGGGTTGTTGTTGGGCCCAACTGTTCCACGCTGCATGGTGTCGTGGTTGCAAAGATGGACGTCGCCACGGACGTCGGTAGTGAAGTTGCGCATCATGCAGCCTATTGCGCACAGTTTGAGTCGTAACACGACGTCCTGTGGCTGCACGAAAAGCATTATTCAGCAAGATGGCGTTGCTGTCAGGGTTCCTCCGTGCCATAATCCGTAGGTAACGGTCATCCTTTGCAGTAGTAGCCCTTGGGTGGCCTGAGTGAGGCATGTCAGTTCCTGTCTCTCTGTATCTCCTCCATGTCCGAACAACATCGCTTTGGTTCACTGCGAGATGCCTGGACACTTCCTTCGCTGAGAGCCCTTCCTGCCACAAAGTAACAATGCGGACGCGATCGAACCGCGCTATTGACCGTCTAGGCATGGTTGAACTACAGACAACACGAGAAGTGTACCTCCTTCCTGGTGGTATGCCTACAACTGTTCGGCTGTCGGATCCCCTCCGTCTAATAGGCGCTGCTCATGCATGGTTGTTTACATCTTTGGGTGGGTTTAGTGACATCCCTGAACAGTCAAAAGGACTGTGTCTGTGATAGAATATCCACAGTCTCAACGTCTATCTTCAGGAGCTCTTGGAGCCGGGGTGATGCAAAACATTTTTCTGATGTGTGTATAACAGAATTTACATTTTCATTCTCATAAACTGAAACTTCAGTATCTGATGGATCGTTGCTAGAACAATTAGCCTACACTTCTTCCCTATCCCTAAGGAAAAAACCATCTTCGTCTGTGGTTGCCATTTTTAACAATTTAAAAGCAATCTACAAAATTTGTGCGAAGTTTTACAAACATAGTTATTGGTACAGCGCACGATATTAAACCTCTCAGCTCACTTAATTTCTTTTCCCTAATGCTGCGTATTCAGCTAAGCTAGCAAAGCATGACACTTTAATGTTCTGTTATCTGCACGCTGCCATCACGAAGATCTCATTGCAGATGGACAGGTGCCGAGGCGGTGAAAGTCTCGTTGGAGTTGGATGCACGAACTCGGTGTGACGTCAGATACTGCTGCCGTCACTGCTTACACCTTGTAGGCCCGACAATACGTCTCGTTCGCTGTAGTGTGTTCGTCCCTATTGCCTTCCGTAATGAAGGGAGCCGTTAGGCCTCCTTCACACAGAGACAGTATTGGCGGTGAGTAGTACTAGCCAGTACAGCCGTTAGTTGTTATCCCCCCAGTGTCCTCGTATGTAGGGGCACTCCTGCCTCATCGTCCAGTAGGCTATTGGCGGCCAGCAAACCGAAGCATGTTTGACTTTAGTGGACGCCCAATGGCCAGTAACACGGTCACGTGATCTGGTGGCAGCAATTACTGGACGTGTCATGAAAGGTGCTGGCCGTCAGTAGAGAGCTAGACACTGTTGAAAGTGGAACTACTGTTGTGTGTATTGTTGCGACATGTCTTCAATATCTGAAGAAGCCCTGTCAACTGTCAGTATTAAATGGAGTGCGGACATTTTTAGATACTTACGTGAACAATGAACTATTATGGAACACACGTCATTGCGATTATGCCAACAAGGCGAAGAAGGAGACTTCTGTGATGAAGTTAAAGAGTGACTAAATGAACTATTATGGAACACACGTCATTGCGATTATGCCAACAAGGCGAAGAAGGAGACTTCTGTGATGAAGTTAAAGAGTGACTAAATGAACTATTATGGAACACACGTCATTGCGATTATGCCAACAAGGCGAAGAAGGAGACTTCTGTGATGAAGTTAAAGAGTGACTAAATGAACTATTATGGAACACACGTCATTGCGATTATGCCAACAAGGCGAAGAAGGAGACTTCTGTGATGAAGTTAAAGAGTGACTAAATGAGACCAGAGGTCCCAGTTCCCGACGTGTGCTTCTTGAGGGCACATATAAAGGCTATGAAGAGCACATGTAGAGGTGAACTCTTGACAGTGATTTCATTAAAGACAAAAAGGGTGGGCAATGACGACATCTACGTACCCAAGCTACCATGGTTCACTGCAGCTGATAGTTTGAGACCTGTAATCATCACGAGGAGGTCAACATCGAATTTGGTAAGTTTAGTTTTTAATCTCTGTGTGTATTAAATCATAATGGGTGAGCCCAGGTAAATGAGTAAAGACGTATACAATTAATTGTCACTCTTATGAGCTCACTCGAAGAGAACGATCTACTGCCTCACGGTCATCACGGAGTCAGAAAATATCATTCTTGTACAAAACGAATAGCTGTCTGATCTCACAGATTAATGAGTGTTATCGAGAGAGGAACTCAATCTCATTCCATATTTCTAGATTTCCAGAAGACTTCTGAAACCTCTCCTCGAAACCGACCACTAATAAATTGATTGTCTATGGAGTTCGTCTCAGTTGCGCGAGGACTGGATTCTCGATTTCGTGTCAGGAAGGTCACAGTTCTTAGAGTCATTGGGAAAAACAGAAGTCATGTCTGACGTTCACCAAGGAAGCATTATAGAGCTTTGCAGTTCTTGATCAGTGTAAATGATTTAGGAGACAAGCTGAACAGACACCTTAGAGTGTTTTCAAATGGCGCTGTGATGTAGCGTCTGATAAAGTTATCAGATCATTACCAGTTGCAAAATTATTTAGAAAAAGTATGTGTATAATGCAAAAAGTGGCAGTTGACTCTAAATGCCGGCTGGGGTGGCCGAGTGGTTCTAGGCATTACAGTCTTAAACCGTGCGAGCGCTACGGTCGCAGGTTCGAATCCTGCTTCGGGCATGGATGTGTGTGATGTCCTTAGGTTAGTTAGCTTTAAGTAGTTCTAAGTTCTAGGGGACTGATGACCTTAGACGATAAGTCCCAAAGTGCTCAGAGCCATTTGAACCATTTTTTTTTTTTTTTTGCTCTAAATAATAAAATATGTGAAGTCATCCCTATGAGTACCAACAGTACATCGTTAAATTTGGGTTACACGATAAATCACACAAATCTAAATGCTGTAAATTCAAGTATTGCGACTGTATGTAAGTGTCACTGCTTTTGTAGTTGTTGTTCTAAACAGCACTCCATACTAACAAACCAGTTGCGCCTTTGCCTGACATTGCCCGTCCCTAAGCACTTGGATTACGCACGCCTCTGTTGAAAAAGAATAGCTCGATGTAGTCACAGGGTCGATCCGCGCACGTCTGCTTTCATGCGCCGTAGCTGGTTTGCAGCAAATAATAACCTGCAGCTGTGATCCTGCGGTCAGATAGAATATGCATTGGCTATAATTGAGAATTAATGAATTACATGGAAATATAACGTGAAAGATAAATAATTAATTTAATAAAAAGGGTTCTGCGCTAATGGCTGTGGTTGGTTTAGATGACAGAGAATTAAGTTGAGTAACATTTATTCAAAAGAGGACATCTCAAATAAACGGGAAGTGGTCCTACGATTTTCAGTTTACATACAGCCGGTAGCAAATCCCAAAATAGTTATTAAAGATACGAGAGAATTAAGTCCATTTCGTGATCACATTATACGAGATTAATCAGCTCGAAACTGTTCAGAGTGCAACTTGATGATTCATAAATTAACACAAGTGATACAAAGAATACTGATTCATAGTCTATTCTCAGTTACTTTAATCAAGGGGCAAAAGTTAGAGTACTACTATGGAGCACATTCAGATCTATCTAAATACAATGTCCTTTCAGAAATGAAAGTATGAATCAAACACTTAAACGACCGAATCACGCACGTTACTGCAGGCAGATCTGCCTTCTTAAAGAAACTCGATATAAAGTGTCCATAATGGCTCGCTTCACGGCTTAACTCGGAAGTCCCAGTCCCCATTTCTCCAACAGGGTTACACCAACCACTGTCCAGCTCTCTTTGGCTGAATGCCGTCCCCACCAAAACTGTATTGTTCTTAAAACCCTATACACATGATCAGACTCAACATGACCGTTTATCCGCACCAAACATATCACAACAATATTTAAATAAAATAAATGTTATAAACATTCGATAATATTCACATCATTTACAATAAATATATAGGTAATAGTTGGTTCAAAAATAACTAATCCAGTATTCTTGCACAAGTGCGCTCATATTAAATGACTATAGATTATCGTTAAATATTATTTAAAACATTATTTCTGTCTTCTTCACAAAAGCTTCTTTCGGTTCTCTTTTTAGGTGTGGTGCCCGCTAATGCAAGCGACTGACCACATTCAAATTAGCACAGTTTTTTGGTAGCACTTGCAATCGCATTTAAATAAAGTTACTGGCACAATAGTAAATTATTCATTAAATTAAAACACAAATGTGAGAAAACATGAATTCTTTAGAATGAAATTTTCACTCTGCAGCGGAGTGTGCGCTGTTATGAAACTTCCTGGCAGATTAAAACTGTGTGCCAGACAGAGACTCGAATTTGGGACTTTTACCTTTCTCTGGCAAGTGCTCTACCATCTGAGCTACCCACGCACGACTCATGACCCGCCCTCACATCGCCAACTCTGCCAGTACCTCGTCTTATAACTTTCAAACTTCACAAAGAAGCTCTTCTGCGAACCTTGCAGAACTAGCCCTCCAGAAAGAAAGAATATTGCACACACATGGCTTTGCCACAGCCTGAGGGATATTTCCGGGATGAAATTTTCATTTCTCACTTTGGTAAAGAACTTGCCCGCTAAAGGCAAAGGTTCCGCGTTCGAGTCTCGGTTCGGCACACAGTTTTAATGTGCCAGGAAGTTTCATGAAGTATTTATGTTGCATTCATTTGCTGTATAAATGTGGAGAATACGATATTCTAACAAAATTTTGCATATTTACAAAGATGTATAAGACGACGTAAATCAGCAAATAAAGTAGATACAGGTACCTAACTTTCAGGATAGCTATAGTGCAATGTTACCATCTGAGATAACGTCACTGAAATCTCATGAAGCGATTAAAAGTTGTTAATTCTGACTTCCACTGTGTAAATGTTTATTCACTGTGAAATTGTGAAATAGAGGGTGATTCAAAAAGAACACAACAACTTCTAAAATCAAAAATTCTGCAGAGAAAAAAGGAGAGCTACGCTCTTTCTTTCGTCGATTAAAGGAAGCTCTGAAGTTTCATTAGGTTGCTCGTTTGGTCGCTAGGAGCGTTGTTGGCCACGTAACCTCCTTTTATGTTGGCAGTACAAAGGCGGCGACTGCTCAACAAAATGTTTTTTGTGTTATTGAGTAGGGCAGACGTGATTTGATGGAAAATGTTCAGCGTGCATTTCTAACCAAGTATGATCTTCAACCTCCTGATAGGTGGTGTATCGTGCATTGGTTTAAGCGGAGACGGCAGCAGAAATAATGAGAAATTAACAAATTATTTTTATTTCCTTATTTGATAGTAAATATAATTGAGATAATTATCTCAAATTTTTTTCTTGAAATTCAAACCACAAATGGCATAAAAAAATAAAACCCTAAGCAGTGTAATGCGCCAAGCATGCTTTTCAATGTACCACATGGAGGAAAAATTTTAATGCAGAATTTGGCCTGTGAACCTAGAAAATATAGCTTTAGAAGGCTGTGATTTTTTTGTATACATAACAGCAGTGTTGTCAAGAAGGCTGTTGAGCCATTTTCTGGTTCAATCAGTGTGGTATAGAAGGCTGAGGAGTGTTGCAAACACGTTTTGTGCTGTTCAGTGGAATTCGAGTGACACTTGATTTATTGTGCCATTCTTTGTGCAAGGTTGGATCTATTGATCCATTTTTACAATGCCTAGCCATGGCGAAGTATTTATAAAATATAATAAGTCCCATATTTCCAATATAAAGCGAAAAACTGACATTGAGGTTAGGGTTGGGCCTGCAGATGCAAACATTAACTTGTCTCCAAGTGCGTCTAAAATAAAACTTGGGACAAGGATTGTGTCAAAAAAAAACAAATCATGACAGAAATGTCTAAACATTGTTCTCATTGTTCCTTGCACAAGAAATATATTGATGCAGGTAAAGAAACAGAATGACAAGAAGCCCCTAAAGCTGTTTGTAGCAGAAATTATGCAGGCTCCAGTGGTTGGATGGAAGCTACAGGTATGAAATTCATTTTCCATAGATCTTTGCAAAAGTATGGAGTAAGATACGTACATTATTTAGAAGATGGAGACTCTAGTGCTTTCAAGAATGTAGTTGAATGTCAGCCCTATCGAAGAGATTCCACTATTGAGAAACTGGAGTGCTTAGGCCATATTCAAGAGGATGGATGGACGACTCCGAAGACTTGTTGCAGACAGTAAAGCCCAGCTACTAGAGGGAATGGGTAACCACTGGAGGTAAAAACAGACTAACAAAAAAGAGAATTGACAGCCCACAAGTCTATTATGGTGCGATTAGAAGTAACCTCACAAGCTTGGACAATATGAGGAAAACAGTATGGGCCATTTGGTTTCATTACTTGTCGACAGACACTACACCTCAACATGGCCTCTGTTCTAATGAATGGCGCAAATTTTTGGAAAGTAAGGAAAGTGGGGAAGCTTATACCCATAAAAATAACCTGCCTTATGAGGTTTCAATGGCCATTAAACCAACGTTTAGAGCACTGGCTTCACCAGAACTGCTACAAAAAGTCTGCATGGAAAAACACAGAACCCAAATGAAAGTTTGAATGCTTTTATTTGGAAAAGATGTCCAAAAACTGTGTTTCCAATTTGGTGGTGAAGATTTCTGCTTCTGAAGCTGCAGCAGTGTTTAATGATGGGAATGTGGCAAGACTTCACATCCTCAGCAAGTTGTTCTTTACACCTGGAGTCTTCACTGAGCAGATACTGCAGATCATTGATAAGCAAAGAATCGCGAAGGCGCCGACTTCAGTCCAGAACATACAAAAAATTCTGGTTACCCTCTATGGGGTGGGTGCACGCAACGGCTGTGGTTATATTGGGTTAAATAGAGCAGCAATCAGTCGTAGAATTAAGCTGCTTTAATATGACATTTATAGCCACAACGCAGATCAGATGTCGACCTGTGTCAGGTCATTATCAATGCTAAAACAAATACAAGAGTATATATTACAATGTGATTTACAAAAGTTATAAGTCCATCACATCGTTGTCTTTTAATGTTAACATTACATACCAGTGCGGAATTATAGCAGTTGTTCGTGCTCAAGTGAATGCTTACACAGTTCAACCATTACTATAGTAAAATTATATGTTGTTTCACAGCACTCATCGGTTTTGCGTCTGGCGCCCTCTATGAGCTGCGCCTGAAGTTTACAGTTTTGACGACATTTTTTGTAATATTTCTGTTGTATAAGTCAAATGCTAGAGTCGCAGCTGATGTAACTTTTGGTAATTCTGTAGACAGAAAAGGAACAGTTGAATTGGGCTCCCCTCACAATAATGATTTAAGTGAGACAGATAGGACGATCGTTGACAGTATGACAACGGTAATTTTTCGGTATCAGACACAGAACAAGACAGTTCAGTTAGGGATTCTGCTTAGGAAACTGAGCCTATAGGATGTAATTTGTCACAACAGTCACTTTCTGTAGATAAAGATTGAGGTTATGCATCACCAACTGTTGACCAAGCTGAGCCAGTCTCTACCCCTCCCTGTAGTAATGCCAAAGATGAGAACAATGATTTTTGCAAAGTATTCTGAAAGTATTCATAGAGCAAAATAAAGAACAAGATAGTAAATTTGAGAAGGTGTGTTATCACAGCACAATGAAGAACAGGTTATAAATTTGAAGAAAGCAACGGAAGGTATTATCAGCAATCTGGAACAGAATAACAAAACATTTAGAGAGGAGTTCTTGGCCAATTTAAATGGGAAAACTAAACAGGTTAATTACGACCCACTTAAGGAGTTCAACCCTGTAATAAATAAAGAGAAAAGTTGAATACATTTAAACGGCCGTAATTTCACAGTTAAAACAGCAGAATAGTCTGTTTGAAACCGAGATACAAAGTCTTGAAGAGCACTGTACGTCGCTCAAGGCTAAAGAGTTAGAATTTACTGCTCAAGAACAGTTAAACACGTTACCAGACAGGTATACGATCTTTCTGTAACCATGACCCAACTGTCTAACAATGCAGACAACAGTTCTGATGCTACACAGCCTGTTCCGTTTGCCGATTCGGAACAATATCTTTCTCTTCATCGCTTCAAGCGGGGATAAATGACCATTAACCAAAAGCACAAATCTGATGTAAAGAAATTTTATGACCAACTATCGCGTGTTGAACGGAAAATGATGATGCCAACAGTCATACTTCGCATTTAAATACTTCTGTCGAAATTTCTAATTCGTGGCGTGTATGTCAAATGATACGCGAAGGCCCTGCGTTACGCAGACCTCAAATAGCACGAAAAATAATTTACCATTTCATCAGAATGATTCATTTCATTGCAAACATTTCCTCACTGTTCGAACGTATAAGGTTTTTGAAATTCTCCCGATGACACGCACCCCAGAGAGTGACTCCAATAACTTTAATATTGTCTCCCGTCTTAAAGGCCGAATTGTCATAAACTTGCATATATGTGTGGCTGTTTAGAATCTGAACCAGACACAAGAACGAGAGGAATCGCACAGGAACGCTAAACGGAAGGTGAATTTTATCATGCATTCTTGACGGCATACTGGTCTGAAGCAACATAAGACAGAGTCAAAATCTATATTATTATGCTAAAGAATTTTGAACAATCAGACTTTTCCAGTCAGGCAGACTATTTTCAGCACATGATAAACAAGAATCGTTTCTTATCCAGTCCGTACGGTCCCTCTGAATTAATACGAATTTGTTTGACTAAATTAACGACACTTTTGCCACACATTATTTTGTCAGGGCGCTAGAAAGACGACATAGACGCTTTTCCAAACTTACTGCAAGGAAGTTTACTCGCGAAATAAACACAGAGGAGGCAACAGGCAAAATTTCTAGTCACAACGAAACAGATCTGATGAAGAACATTCTGCAAATCGTAGCAACAGTTATGAACAGAATAATCAATTTTCTAGTAGCGGTGATCACAATTATTCATACATTGGCATCCGAGAGAACAGTATAAGAATAGCGTCAATTTCAAAGGTAGGAACAGAGATCGTGACTTTATCAGGGTAATCCCAAAAGTAAGGTCTCCTGACTTTTTATGAGTACAGAACTCTGTTTGTGTGACAGTTGGTCACACTGTTGTAAAGAGTGCATCACGCCCTCTCTGTAAACATGCGCACGCCGCGCTGAGGCGCTCAGTCTTGGCTAGGCAGCCGTTGAGAATGTAGGTCCCGTTGGATGTTACCGCCAAGTGCGAATTGCGCGCAGTTATTCTGTTTTTGAACGCAAAGGGCACTGCGCCGATTGAAATCCATCGCCAATTGACGGAAGTGTAAGGTGAGTCGTGCGTGGATGTCAAAAATGTTCGTAAGTGATGTAGAGAGTTTGCAGCTGGTCGGACCGAAATACAAGACGAACAAAGGAGCGGGAGACCGTCAATTTCTGAGGAGAAAGTGTTGAAGGTTGAGCAAAGCATGCGTGAAGATCGGCGGATCACCCTGGATGATCTCTGCACGATGGTTCCTGAGGTTTCCCGAAGTACCGCTCACAGAATTTTAACGGCAACATTGAACTACCAGAAGGTGTGCGCTAGATGGGTACCACTCATGCTGACTGAGGACCACATGCGGCAACGAGTTGATGCTTCCCGCGCATTTCTTCACCACGTAGCAGCCGAACAGGACAACTTCCTGGACTCAATTGTCACGGATGACGAAACCTGGGCATACCACTTTACACCTGAGACCAAGCACCAATCACGCAGTGGCGGCATCCTTATTCGCCAAAGGCGCGGAAATTCAAACAGACACAATCTGCCGGTAAGGTCATGACAACCGCTTTTTGGGATCGGAAACGGATATCGTTGGTCGACTTTATGCCCATTGGGACCACAATTAACGCTGACAGGTACTGTGAGCCTCTGAAAAAACTCAAACGGGCAATTCAGAACCGGAAAAAAGAATGTTGAGCAAGGGCGTACACATTCTCCATAATAACGCTCGCCCACACATCGCTCGGCAAACATTTGCTCTCCTGCAACAGTTTCAGTGGGGCATAATCACCCACCCTATAGTCCTGACTTGGCGCTCACCCTATTCCCTAGGTTAAAAGAACATTTAGCCGGAAAGCGATTCAGCTCCGACGACGAGGTGAAAGAAGAGGTTCATAACTTTCTGAACAGCGTGGCGGCGAGCTGGTATGACATGGGCATACAAAAACTGCCACAGCGACTACAAAAATGTATCGACAGAATTGATGAGTACGTCGAAAAATAGCTAAATGTTCAACATGTAAACCATTGTAGAAATAAACAGGTCTATGCACTTATGAAAAAATAGGAGATCTTACGTTTGGAATTATCCTCGTAGGAATCGAGGAAGTTACAGTAATGACGGTGATTCCAGTAGAAATCAGCCTAATGAAAGAAATAACAGTCATTGGAGTGAAAGACGAAACTTGAACTCAAACTGAGAAACTGAGAACACTGATTTCAGATCACATGGCCATCATTACAACCAAATACGAGGTAGTTCGCGTGGTCGTAACAGTTATTTTTAAAGAAATAATCAGGAGAATCGCGATCGTGGAAATCTTAGTCTTGAACGACGTGGTGAAGTAGTTGAGATTAGAACACTTCTATCCTCAGTGACAGTGTTAGACGTGATGGGCCATCAAAGAGATGACTGATGGCACATGCAGCAAAGGACTTCTTTATCGGTGCAGTCAATTCATCCATTCATACCACAAAAATCATACATTGTGAACCCATTAATGAACAAAATGAACAATGTAGGCCTATTAGAAATGAAAGTGAGGAACACATGTTAGGTGAAACCGACCACAATCCTGTCAATATAGAGACTGTTGAGGACCAAGCGTTAAAATTAAGCGAGATCAATGTTTTTGACTGGGTAATTATATACTATCGTAAAATGATGATAGTGAATGTGAAACAGATGTAAATCCACAAGCAGTAGGAATCGTAACTGATGATACAGTAATGGATTTTGGTGACACTTTCTTAGGAAAAACATTATTGGACTTGGATCCGGAGGAGAGACGAATAAATTTTGTCCTCTAGGATATTAGGAATACTTTCTTGGAAGACAAGGTAGATAATCATAACATTTTAATCCATCCTGTAGTGTCAGTTTCTGTTGGAAACGTTTCTTTATCAGAAGCACTGGCCTCAGGCACTCCTATTTCGGTTATCAGTGAGGCAGATTTTTATAAATGTCGGAATTTACTTTTTTCCAACATTTCCATTGCAAGAAACCAAAATTAAGGGTGTTGTTAACTGTAAAACTACAGAGGTCAGAAACCAAACACGTTTGGATTTCATTTGACAAGGTCATCAGTAGTCTGCCAACTTTTCAGTTGTGTTCCTACTTACTACAGAAATGATAATAGGTATTGATGTCTTCACTGAACACAAGGCTATTGTAAGCTTCAATGATGCTAAGGCGAAAGCTTGAGTCGATGGTAAGTTAGTCTATTTGCAGTTCGAGTATTGGATTTCTTAGGAGAAAGAAGACATCAACTGCTCGACATTTTAATGTTCGTCAAAAATCACGGTTTTCCACTGAAGCTATTGGTCATAAATCAAGTACTTGTCAGGAGATGGGACAGTTTTCTGATATCTCTGAAATTATACGTGGTAAAGTAGATTGTGTATAGGATGCTTCTGAAGTACGTAGGCAAGAGTTATTCGATATTTTACACTCATATTCTGATGTCTTTGTCAACACAACTGATACCATACAAAATTTCCAGTATGAATTTAAAGTCAAGTAACATACGAGGTTTCTTGTTCCATCTTATGCTGTTCAGTTGGTATACAGGTAAAGAGGAAAGAATGAGGCCAAGAGTAGATAGAGTATATGTCTGTCTGTAATGCGTACATCAGCTGGCAATTGATGGTTCTACTTAAGCTCCCTCTACGTCTACATGACTACTCTGCAATTCACATTTAAGTGCTTGGCAGAGGGTTCATCGAACCACAATCATACTATCTCTCTACTATTCCACTCCCGAACAGCGAGCGGGAAAAACGAACACCTAAACCTTTCTGTTCGAGCTCTGATTTCTCTTATTTTATTTTGATGATCATTCCTACCTATGTAGGTTGGGCTCAACAAAATATTTTCGCATTCGGAAGAGAAAGTTGGTGACTGAAATTTCGTAAAAAGGTCTCGCCGCGACGAAAAACGTCTATGCTGTAATGACTTCCATCCCAACTCGTGTATCATATCTGCCACACTCTCTCCCCTATAACGCGATAATACAAAACGAGCTGCCCTTCTTTGCACCCTCTCGATGTCCTCCGTCAATCCCACCTGGTAAGGATCCCACACCGCGCAGCAATATTCTAACAGAGGACGAACGAGTGTAGTGTAAGCTGTCTCTTTAGTGGACTTGTTGCATCTTCTAAGTGTCCTGCCAATGAAACGCAACCTTTGGCTCGCCTTCCCGACAATATTATCTATGTGGTCCTTCCAACTGAAGTTGTTCGTAATTTTAACACCCAAGTACTTAGTTGAATTGACAGCCTTGAGAATTGTACTATTTATCGAGTAATCGAATTCCAACGGATTTCTTTTGGAACTCATGTGCATCATCTCACACTTTTCGTTATTTAGCGTCAACTGCCACCTGACACACCATACAGCAATCTTTTCTAAATCGCTTTGCAGCTGATACTGGTCTTCGGATGACCTTACTAGACGGTAAATTACAGCATCATCTGCGAACAGTCTAAGAGAACTGCTCAGATTGTCACCCAGGTCATTTATATAGATCAGGAACAGTAGAGGTCCCAGGATGCTTCCCTGGGGAACACCTGATATCACTTCAGTTTTACTCGATGATTTGCCGTCTATTACTACGAACTGCGACCTTCCTGACAGGAAATCACGAATCCAGTCGCACAACTGAGACGATACCCCATAGCTCCGCAGCTTGATTAGAAGTCCTTCTAATAATTTCCGGGTATGCAGCCGGATCCCGTCGACATTCTGCCACGATATTTCGGCCCAGAGACGTCCGGCCATCATCAGGTGAGTACACAACTACTGAAGAGCCCAGGTGCAGTCGCGGTATTTATACCGATTCTCGCGCACGTGTTGACATGCGCGGCATAGCCGAGTTGTACGTGCTGCCCTCGGTGGTGAAAGTAAAAGATCATCTAGTCATTGAGTATCGAATGACGCTGTCTATTCCGCTGTGAATGTATAATTTTAATAACAGGATTCCAAGTTTTATCCAGTTGAAAGCCGTTGTCACGATTTATAAGATTATCGGCAAGACGTATTTCCACTGATTCCTTGATTACGGAATCCCAAAATCCGGAAACCGGAGCTAAAATTTTTGTTCCATTGTATTCCATTGAATGTCCCAATGAAATACAGTGCTCTGCTACTGCCGATTTTGACGGTTGCCGCAGACGGGTGTATCTTTCATGTTCTGTACATCGTTCATGGACAGTTCTTGTCGTCTGGCCAATATATGCAGAGCCACATTCACAGGGAATTTTGTAAACGCCTGCTTTCTTCAGTTGTAAATCGTTTTTAACGGATCCAACCAGGGCCCGGTTCTTTGCTGGTGGACGGAAGATAACCTTGATTTTATTCTTCTTCAATAATCGGACTATTTTCGACGACACATTCCCGGCGTATGGAAGAAACGCTGTTGATTTAAAGTCGTCATCAGCGGTCTCAGTGCGCTGCTTCTTGTTATGACAGTTGCGCATGGCCTTTCTTATTTGGCGTGAAGTGTAGCCATTCTCTTTAAAAACCTTCTCCAAGTGTTCTAATTCTGCGTGGAGGTTTTCATCGTCCGATATTACATGCGCTCGATGTATTAAGGTACTGAGAACGCCGGCTGTTTGTGCTGGGTGGTGGCATCTTGACGCCTGGAGATACAGATCTGTGTGAGTCGGTTTCCTGTACACAGAATGTCCTAATGACCCATCATTTTTACGGCATACTAGCACGTCTAGAAATGGTAAAGTGCCATCTTTTTCAATCTCCATCGTGAATTTATACGCGTCGTGAATTAGACACTGTTGCCAGGAATTTATATTATTTACATCTGAAGATTGCAGCAAGATGTTCTTCCCTTAGCTGGGACTGGATTGACGGTGTATCTTGGGCCAAGGCAGACTGGGCTCACAGGAACAGTACGAACAGGCAAAGTGCGAAGTTTAGCCAACTCGTAACACGAAAGCCGCAAGAAGCTATCTCTGGACGATCCGTGGTGAACCTTACGGAGAAATCGTTTGACGATGCGACGATGTCAGTGCTTGCGAAAGGTTTAAACTTCGCCCCTACTCCTGTTTCACTGCCTTTAACGGATTTCATCAGTTCCATTGAGGAAGCTATTAGACGTCTCCCTGCGGATAATGCAGACGAAATTCGACGTGAATCTTGCCGAACGTTGTTGAAATGGGCGCCACAGCGGAGTAACATCTCGCCAGCTGAAAGAGCTGCTCTCCGCAGCCTCAGAGAAGATACTAGCACAGTCGTACTGCCTGCGGATAAGGGTAACGCCACAGTTCTTCTGACAAGGGAAGCCTACAACGAGAAAATATATTGTCAGCTAAATGATTCCACGTACCGCAGAATTGAAAAGGACCCAACAAGTCGAATGTCAAGGAAAACTGCTACCCTTTTGAACGACTGTTCTCTACCTGAACAAATTATCAAGAGATTGAGACCACACAATGCAGTACCACCAAGACTCTACGGTCTTCCCAAGATACACAAGGATGGTGCCCCACTACGATTAATAGTGAGTAATATTGGTGCTGCCACCTATTCTACAGCAAAATATCTGGCCTCACTACTAAAGCCGTATGTGGGTAAGTGTTGCCACCATATTCGTAATTCCGAGGATTTTGTCAGTCGCTTGAAGGAAGTTAAGCTTAGCAGTTCGGATTTATTAGTCAGCTTTGATGTGGTCTCACTATTTACCAAAGTGCCTTTAATGGAATCGTTACACCTTATTGGTAACGTATTCAGTGCAGAAATGACGGCCTTGTTTGAACATATACTCTCATCAACGTACTTTCTATTCAATGACGAATTCTTTGAACAAACAGACGGCGTCGCCATGGGGAGCCCTTTGTCCCCTGTGGTAGCTAATCTCTTTATGGAGGACTTTGAGGAGAAAGCACTTGAGTCTGCTGTCTTAAAGCCTACGGTCTTCTGGCGGTACGTAGATGATACTTTTGTTGTATGGCCTCATGGCAGACAGGAACTGGAGAAATTCCTTCATCATTTAAACTCTTTACATGAGAACATCAAATTCACGATGGAGATTGAAAAAGATGGCACTTTACCATTTCTAGATGTGCTAGTATGCCGTAAAAATGATGCGTCATTAGGACATTCTGTGTCCACCCAGCACAAACAGCCGGCGTTCTCAGTACCTTAATACATCGAGCGCATGTAATATCGGACGATGAAAACCTCCACGCAGAATTGGAACACTTGGAGAAGGTTTTTAAAGAGAATGGCTACACTTCACGCCAAATAAGAAAGGCCATGCGCAACTGTCATAACAAGAAGCAGCGCACTGAGGACGCTGATGACGACTTTAAATCAACAGCGTTTCTTCCATACGCCGGGAATGTGTCGTCGAAAATAGGCCGATTATTAAAGAAGAATAAAATCAAGGTTATCTTCCGTCCACCAGCAAAGAACCGGGCCCTGGTTGGATCCGTTAAAGACGATTTACAACTGAAGAAAGCAGGCGTTTACAAAATTCCCTGTGAATGTGGCTCTGCATATATTGGCCAGACGACAAGAACTGTCCATGAACGATGTACAGAACATGGAAGATACACCCGTCTGCGGCAACCGTCAAAATCGGCAGTAGCAGAGCACTGTATTTCATTGGGACATTCAATGGAATACAATGGAACAAAAATTTTAGCTCCGGTTTCCGGATTTTGGGATTCCGTAATCAAGGAATCAGTGGAAATACGTCTTGCCGATAATCTTATAAATCGTGACAACGGCTTTCAACTGGATAAAACTTGGAATCCTGTTATTAAAATTATACATTCACAGCGGAATAGACAGCGTCATTCGATACTCAATGACTAGATGATCTTTTACTTTCACCACCGAGGGCAGCACGTACAACTCGGCTATGCCGCGCATGTCAACACGTGCGCGAGAATCGGTATAAATACCGCGACTGCACCTGGGCTCTTCAGTAGTTGTGTACTCACCTGATGATGGCCGGACGTCTCTGGGCCGAAATATCGTGGCAGAATGTCGACGGGATCCGGCTGCATACCCGGAAATTATTAGAAGAACAAATACGCCGGGAAAATTTCAGAAGTCACATGATTAGAAGTCGCTTGTGAGGAACGGTGTCAAAAGCTTTCCGGAAATCTAGAAATACGGAATCAACTTGAGATCCCCTGTCGATAGCGGTCATTACTTCGTGCGAATAAAGAGCTAGCTGCGTTGCACAAGAGCGATGTTTTCTGAAGCCATGCTGATTACGTATCAATAGATCGTTCCCTTCGAGGTGATTCATAATGTTTGAATACAGTATATGCTCCAAAACCCTACTGCAAACCGACGTCAATGATATAGGTCTGTAGTTAATTGGATTACTCCTACTACCCTTCTTGAACACTGGTGCGACCTGCGCAATTTTCCAATCTGTAGGTACAGATCTATCGGTGAGCGAGCGGTTGTATATGAGTGCTAAGTAGGGAGCTATAGTATCAGCGTAATCTGAAAGGAACATAATCGGTATACAATCTGGACCTGAAGACTTGCCCGTATCAAGCGATTTGAGTTGCTTCGCAACCCCTAAGGTATCTACTTCTAAGAAACTCATGCTAGGAGATGTTCGTGTTTCAAATTCTGGAATATTCCATTCGTCTTCCCTGGTGAAGGAATTTCGGAAAACTGCGTTCAATAACTCCGCTTTAACGGGACAGTCGTTGATAACAGTACCATCGGCACTGCGCAGCGAAGGTATTGACTGCGTCTTGCCGCTTGTGTACTTTACATACGACCAGAATTTCTTCGGATTTTCTACCAAATTTCGAGACAATGTTTCGTTGTGGAACCTATTAAAGGCATCTCGCATCGAAGTCCGTGCCAAATTTCGCGCGTCTGTAAATTTTATGCTACGGTCGCAGGTTCGAATCCTGCCTCGGGCATGGTTGTGTGTGATGTCCTTAGGTTAGTTAGGTTTAGGTAGTTCTAAGTTCTAGGGGACTGATGACCACAGCAGTTGAGTCCCATAGTGCTCAGAGCCATTTGAACCATTTGTAAATTTTAGCCCATCTTCAGGATTTCGCGTTCTTCTGAACTTCGCATGCTTTTTCCGTTGCCTCTGCAACAGCGTTCGGACTTTTTTGTATACCACGGGGGATGCGTTCCATCTCTTACCAATTTATGAGGTATGAGTATCTCAATTGCTGTTGCTACTATATCTTTGAATTTGAGCCACATCTCGTCTACATTCGCATAGTCAGTTCGGAAGGAATGGAAATTGTCTTTTAGGAAGGCTTCTAGTGGCACTTTATCCGCTTTTTTAAATAAAATTATTTTGCGTTTGTTTCTGATGGATTTGGAAGAAATGGTTTTGAGCCTAGCTACAATGACCTTGTGATCACTAATCCCTGTATCAGTCATGATGCTCTCTATCAGCTCTGGATTGTTTGTGGCCAAGAGGTCAAGTGTGTTTTCGCAACCATTTACAATTCGCATGGGTTCGTGGACTAACTGCTCTAAATAATTTTCGGAGAATGCATTTAGGCCAATCTCGGAAAACGTTTTCTGCCTACCACCGGTTTTGAACAAGTATTTTTGCCAACATACCGAGGGTAGGTTGAAGTCCCCACCAACTATAACCGTATGAGTGGGGTATTTATTTGTTACGAGACTCAAACTTTCTCTGAACTGTTCCGCAACTGTATCATCGGAGTCTGGGGGTCGATAGAAGGAGCCAATTATTAACTTAATTCGGTTGTTAAGTATAACCTAAACCCACACCAATTCGCACGGAGTATCTACTTCGAGTTCACTACAAGATAAACCACTACTGACAGACACAAACACTCCACCACCAATTCTGCCTGATCTATCTTTCCTGAACACCGTCTGAGACTTCGTAAAAATTTCTGCAGAACTTATTTCAGGCTTTAGCCAGCTTTCTGTACCTATAACGATATCAGCTTCTGTGCTTTCTATTAGCGCTTGAAGCTCAGGGACTTTTCCAGCGCAACTACAACAATTTACAACTATAATTCCGACTGTTCCTTGATCCAAGCACGTCCTGTAATTGCCAAGCACCCTTTGACATTGCAGCCCATCCCGCACTTTCCCGAGGCCTTCTAACCTAAAACACCGCCCAGTCCACGCCACACAGCCTCCGCTACCCGTGTAGCCGCCAGCTGAGTGTAGTGAACTCCTGACCTATTCAGCGGAACCCGAAACCCCACCACCCTATGGCGCAAGTCTAGGAATCTGCAGCCAATACGGTCGCAAAACCGTCTGAGCCTCTGATTCAGACCCTCCACCCGGCTCTGCACCAAAGGTCCGCAGTCGGTTCTGTCAACGATGCTGCATATGGTGAGCTCTGCCTTCATCTCGTAAGCAAGACCGGCAGCCTTCACCAAATCAGATAGCCGCTGGAATCCAGAGAGAATTTCCTCAGATCCAAAGCGACACACGTCATTAGTGCCGACATGTGCCACCACCTGCAGCTGGCTGCATCCTGTGCTCTTCATGGCATCCGGAAGGACCCTTTCCACATCAGGAATGGCTCCTCCCGGAATGCACACGGAGTGCACACTGGATTTCTTCCCCTCCTTAGCCGCCGTATCCCTAAGAGGCCCCATTACGCGCCTAACACTGGAGCTCCCAACTACAGTTCCTCGAACAGCGTGATACAGCTCCCCCTTTTAATTCATGGTGCACTCGATTTCTTCTACTGTTCTCTTTCGGTAACAAGTATAAATAACTCTGCTACTATCCTAGCGTAAGCATAGCGAGATAAGTTTTGAGAGTGGTTGACGTTCCAATACAAAAAATTATTTTCCTAACTGGTTCAAATGGCTCTGAGCACTATGGGACTTAACATCTGTGGTCATCAGTCCCCTAGAACTTAGAACTACCTAAACCTAACTAACCTAAGGACATCACACACAACCATGCCCGAGGCAGGATTCGAACCTGCGACCGTAGCATAAAATTTACAGACGCGCGAAATTTGGCACGGACTTCGATGCGAGATGCCTTTAATAGGTTCCACAACGAAACATTGTCTCGAAATTTGGTAGAAAATCCGAAGAAATTCTGGTCGTATGTAAAGTACACAAGCGGCAAGACGCAGTCAATACCTTCGCTGCGCAGTGCCGATGGTACTGTTATCAACGACTGTCCCGTTAAAGCGGAGTTATTGAACGCAGTTTTCCGAAATTCCTTCACCAGGGAAGACGAATGGAATATTCCAGAATTTGAAACACGAACATCTCCTAGCATGAGTTTCTTAGAAGTAGATACCTTAGGGGTTGCGAAGCAACTCAAATCGCTTGATACGGGCAAGTCTTCAGGTCCAGATTGTATACCGATTATGTTCCTTTCAGATTACGCTGATACTATAGCTCCCTACTTAGCACTCATATACAACCGCTCGCTCACCGATAGATCTGTACCTACAGATTGGAAAATTGCGCAGGTCGCACCAGTGTTCAAGAAGGGTAGTAGGAGTAATCCAATTAACTACAGACCTATATCATTGACGTCGGTTTGCAGTAGGGTTTTGGAGCATATACTGTATTCAAACATTATGAATCACCTCGAAGGGAACGATCTATTGATACGTAATCAGCATGGCTTCAGAAAACATCGCTCTTGTGCAACGCAGCTAGCTCTTTATTCGCACGAAGTAATGACCGCTATCGACAGGGGATCTCAAGTTGATTCCGTATTTCTAGATTTCCGGAAAGCTTTTGACACCGTTCCTCACAAGCGACTTCTAATCATGTGACTTCTGAAATTTTCCCGGCGTATTTGTTCTTCTAATAATTTCCGGGTATGCAGCCGGATCCCGTCGACATTCTGCCACGATATTTCGGCCCAGAGACGTCCGGCCATCATCAGGTGAGTACACAACTACTGAAGAGCCCAGGTGCAGTCGCGGTATTTATACCGATTCTCGCGCACGTGTTGACATGCGCGGCATAGCCGAGTTGTACGTGCTGCCCTCGGTGGTGAAAGTAAAAGATCATCTAGTCATTGAGTATCGAATGACGCTGTCTATTCCGCTGTGAATGTATAATTTTAATAACAGGATTCCAAGTTTTATCCAGTTGAAAGCCGTTGTCACGATTTATAAGATTATCGGCAAGACGTATTTCCACTGATTCCTTGATTACGGAATCCCAAAATCCGGAAACCGGAGCTAAAATTTTTGTTCCATTGTATTCCATTGAATGTCCCAATGAAATACAGTGCTCTGCTACTGCCGATTTTGACGGTTGCCGCAGACGGGTGTATCTTTCATGTTCTGTACATCGTTCATGGACAGTTCTTGTCGTCTGGCCAATATATGCAGAGCCACATTCACAGGGAATTTTGTAAACGCCTGCTTTCTTCAGTTGTAAATCGTCTTTAACGGATCCAACCAGGGCCCGGTTCTTTGCTGGTGGACGGAAGATAACCTTGATTTTATTCTTCTTTAATAATCGGCCTATTTTCGACGACACATTCCCGGCGTATGGAAGAAACGCTGTTGATTTAAAGTCGTCATCAGCGTCCTCAGTGCGCTGCTTCTTGTTATGACAGTTGCGCATGGCCTTTCTTATTTGGCGTGAAGTGTAGCCATTCTCTTTAAAAACCTTCTCCAAGTGTTCCAATTCTGCGTGGAGGTTTTCATCGTCCGATATTACATGCGCTCGATGTATTAAGGTACTGAGAACGCCGGCTGTTTGTGCTGGGTGGACACAGAATGTCCTAATGACGCATCATTTTTACGGCATACTAGCACATCTAGAAATGGTAAAGTGCCATCTTTTTCAATCTCCATCGTGAATTTGATGTTCTCATGTAAAGAGTTTAAATGATGAAGGAATTTCTCCAGTTCCTGTCTGCCATGAGGCCATACAACAAAAGTATCATCTACGTACCGCCAGAAGACCGTAGGCTTTAAGACAGCAGACTCAAGTGCTTTCTCCTCAAAGTCCTCCATAAAGAGATTAGCTACCACAGGGGACAAAGGGCTCCCCATGGCGACGCCGTCTGTTTGTTCAAAGAATTCGTCATTGAATAGAAAGTACGTTGATGAGAGTATATGTTCAAACAAGGCCGTCATTTCTGCACTGAATACGTTACCAATAAGGTGTAACGATTCCATTAAAGGCACTTTGGTAAATAGTGAGACCACATCAAAGCTGACTAATAAATCCGAACTGCTAAGCTTAACTTCCTTCAAGCGACTGACAAAATCCTCGGAATTACGAATATGGTGGCAACACTTACCCACATACGGCTTTAGTAGTGAGGCCAGATATTTTGCTGTAGAATAGGTGGCAGCACCAATATTACTCACTATTAATCGTAGTGGGGCACCATCCTTGTGTATCTTGGGAAGACCGTAGAGTCTTGGTGGTACTGCATTGTGTGGTCTCAATCTCTTGATAATTTGTTCAGGTAGAGAACAGTCGTTCAAAAGGGTAGCAGTTTTCCTTGACATTCGACTTGTTGGGTCCTTTTCAATTCTGCGGTACGTGGAATCATTTAGCTGACAATATATTTTCTCGTTGTAGGCTTCCCTTGTCAGAAGAACTGTGGCGTTACCCTTATCCGCAGGCAGTACGACTGTGCTAGTATCTTCTCTGAGGCTGCGGAGAGCAGCTCTTTCAGCTGGCGAGATGTTACTCCGCTGTGGCGCCCATTTCAACAACGTTCGGCAAGATTCACGTCGAATTTCGTCTGCATTATCCGCAGGGAGACGTCTAATAGCTTCCTCAATGGAACTGATGAAATCCGTTAAAGGCAGTGAAACAGGAGTAGGGGCGAAGTTTAAACCTTTCGCAAGCACTGACATCGTCGCATCGTCAAACGATTTCTCCGTAAGGTTCACCACGGATCGTCCAGAGATAGCTTCTTGCGGCTTTCGTGTTACGAGTTGGCTAAACTTCGCACTTTGCCTGTTCGTACTGTTCCTGTGAGCCCAGTCTGCCTTGGCCCAAGATACACCGTCAATCCAGTCCCAGCTAAGGGAAGAACATCTTGCTGCAATCTTCAGATGTAAATAATATAAATTCCTGGCAACAGTGTCTAATTCACGACGCGTATAAATTCACGATGGAGATTGAAAAAGATGGCACTTTACCATTTCTAGACGTGCTAGTATGCCGTAAAAATGATGGGTCATTAGGACATTCTGTGTACAGGAAACCGACTCACACAGATCTGTATCTCCAGGCGTCAAGATGCCACCACCCAGCACAAACAGCCGGCGTTCTCAGTACCTTAATACATCGAGCGCATGTAATATCGGACGATGAAAACCTCCACGCAGAATTAGAACACTTGGAGAAGGTTTTTAAAGAGAATGGCTACACTTCACGCCAAATAAGAAAGGCCATGCGCAACTGTCATAACAAGAAGCAGCGCACTGAGACCGCTGATGACGACTTTAAATCAACAGCGTTTCTTCCATACGCCGGGAATGTGTCGTCGAAAATAGTCCGATTATTGAAGAAGAATAAAATCAAGGTTATCTTCCGTCCACCAGCAAAGAACCGGGCCCTGGTTGGATCCGTTAAAAACGATTTACAACTGAAGAAAGCAGGCGTTTACAAAATTCCCTGTGAATGTGGCTCTGCATATATTGGCCAGACGACAAGAACTGTCCATGAACGATGTACAGAACATGAAAGATACACCCGTCTGCGGCAACCGTCAAAATCGGCAGTAGCAGAGCACTGTATTTCATTGGGACATTCAATGGAATACAATGGAACAAAAATTTTAGCTCCGGTTTCCGGATTTTGGGATTCCGTAATCAAGGAATCAGTGGAAATACGTCTTGCCGATAATCTTATAAATCGTGACAACGGCTTTCAACTGGATAAAACTTGGAATCCTGTTATTAAAATTATACATTCACAGCGGAATAGACAGCGTCATTCGATACTCAATGACTAGATGATCTTTTACTTTCACCACCGAGGGCAGCACGTACAACTCGGCTATGCCGCGCATGTCAACACGTGCGCGAGAATCGGTATAAATACCGCGACTGCACCTGGGCTCTTCAGTAGTTGTGTACTCACCTGATGATGGCCGGACGTCTCTGGGCCGAAATATCGTGGCAGAATGTCGACGGGATCCGGCTGCATACCCGGAAATTATTAGAAGAACAAATACGCCGGGAAAATTTCAGAAGTCACATGATTAGAAGTCGCTTGTGAGGAACGGTGTCAAAAGCTTTCCGGAAATCTAGAAATACGGAATCAACTTGAGATCCCCTGTCGATAGCGGTCATTACTTCGTGCGAATAAAGAGCTAGCTGCGTTGCACAAGAGCGATGTTTTCTGAAGCCATGCTGATTACGTATCAATAGATCGTTCCCTTCGAGGTGATTCATAATGTTTGAATACAGTATATGCTCCAAAACCCTACTGCAAACCGACGTCAATGATATAGGTCTGTAGTTAATTGGATTACTCCTACTACCCTTCTTGAACACTGGTGCGACCTGCGCAATTTTCCAATCTGTAGGTACAGATCTATCGGTGAGCGAGCGGTTGTATATGAGTGCTAAGTAGGGAGCTATAGTATCAGCGTAATCTGAAAGGAACATAATCGGTATACAATCTGGACCTGAAGACTTGCCCGTATCAAGCGATTTGAGTTGCTTCGCAACCCCTAAGGTATCTACTTCTAAGAAACTCATGCTAGGAGATGTTCGTGTTTCAAATTCTGGAATATTCCATTCGTCTTCCCTGGTGAAGGAATTTCGGAAAACTGCGTTCAATAACTCCGCTTTAACGGGACAGTCGTTGATAACAGTACCATCGGCACTGCGCAGCGAAGGTATTGACTGCGTCTTGCCGCTTGTGTACTTTACATACGACCAGAATTTCTTCGGATTTTCTACCAAATTTCGAGACAATGTTTCGTTGTGGAACCTATTAAAGGCATCTCGCATCGAAGTCCGTGCCAAATTTCGCGCGTCTGTAAATTTTATGCTACGGTCGCAGGTTCGAATCCTGCCTCGGGCATGGTTGTGTGTGATGTCCTTAGGTTAGTTAGGTTTAGGTAGTTCTAAGTTCTAGGGGACTGATGACCACAGCAGTTGAGTCCCATAGTGCTCAGAGCCATTTGAACCATTTGTAAATTTTAGCCCATCTTCAGGATTTCGCGTTCTTCTGAACTTCGCATGCTTTTTCCGTTGCCTCTGCAACAGCGTTCGGACTTTTTTGTATACCACGGGGGATGCGTTCCATCTCTTACCAATTTATGAGGTATGAGTATCTCAATTGCTGTTGCTACTATATCTTTGAATTTGAGCCACATCTCGTCTACATTCGCATAGTCAGTTCGGAAGGAATGGAAATTGTCTTTTAGGAAGGCTTCTAGTGGCACTTTATCCGCTTTTTTAAATAAAATTATTTTGCGTTTGTTTCTGATGGATTTGGAAGAAATGGTTTTGAGCCTAGCTACAATGACCTTGTGATCACTAATCCCTGTATCAGTCATGATGCTCTCTATCAGCTCTGGATTGTTTGTGGCCAAGAGGTCAAGTGTGTTTTCGCAACCATTTACAATTCGCATGGGTTCGTGGACTAACTGCTCTAAATAATTTTCGGAGAATGCATTTAGGCCAATCTCGGAAAACGTTTTCTGCCTACCACCGGTTTTGAACAAGTATTTTTGCCAACATACCGAGGGTAGGTTGAAGTCCCCACCAACTATAACCGTATGAGTGGGGTATTTATTTGTTACGAGACTCAAACTTTCTCTGAACTGTTCCGCAACTGTATCATCGGAGTCTGGGGGTCGATAGAAGGAGCCAATTATTAACTTAATTCGGTTGTTAAGTATAACCTAAACCCACACCAATTCGCACGGAGTATCTACTTCGAGTTCACTACAAGATAAACCACTACTGACAGACACAAACACTCCACCACCAATTCTGCCTGATCTATCTTTCCTGAACACCGTCTGAGACTTCGTAAAAATTTCTGCAGAACTTATTTCAGGCTTTAGCCAGCTTTCTGTACCTATAACGATATCAGCTTCTGTGCTTTCTATTAGCGCTTGAAGCTCAGGGACTTTTCCAGCGCAACTACAACAATTTACAACTATAATTCCGACTGTTCCTTGATCCAAGCACGTCCTGTAATTGCCAAGCACCCTTTGACATTGCAGCCCATCCCGCACTTTCCCGAGGCCTTCTAACCTAAAACACCGCCCAGTCCACGCCACACAGCCTCCGCTACCCGTGTAGCCGCCAGCTGAGTGTAGTGAACTCCTGACCTATTCAGCGGAACCCGAAACCCCACCACCCTATGGCGCAAGTCTAGGAATCTGCAGCCAATACGGTCGCAAAACCGTCTGAGCCTCTGATTCAGACCCTCCACCCGGCTCTGCACCAAAGGTCCGCAGTCGGTTCTGTCAACGATGCTGCATATGGTGAGCTCTGCCTTCATCTCGTAAGCAAGACCGGCAGCCTTCACCAAATCAGATAGCCGCTGGAATCCAGAGAGAATTTCCTCAGATCCAAAGCGACACACGTCATTAGTGCCGACATGTGCCACCACCTGCAGCTGGCTGCATCCTGTGCTCTTCATGGCATCCGGAAGGACCCTTTCCACATCAGGAATGGCTCCTCCCGGAATGCACACGGAGTGCACACTGGATTTCTTCCCCTCCTTAGCCGCCGTATCCCTAAGGGGCCCCATTACGCGCCTAACACTGGAGCTCCCAACTACAGTTCCTCGAACAGCGTGATACAGCTCCCCCTTTTAATTCATGGTGCACTCGATTTCTTCTACTGTTCTCTTTCGGTAACAAGTATAAATAACTCTGCTACTATCCTAGCGTAAGCATAGCGAGATAAGTTTTGAGAGTGGTTGACGTTCCAATACAAAAAATTATTTTCCTAACTGGTTCAAATGGCTCTGAGCACTATGGGACTTAACATCTGTGGTCATCAGTCCCCTAGAACTTAGAACTACTTAAACCTAACTAACCTAAGGACATCACAACATCCATGCCTGAGGCAGGATTCTAACCTGCGACCGTAGCAGTCGCTCGGTTCCGGACTGTGCGCCTAGAACCGCTAGACCATCCTAACTGGTGAAAAACGTAATTTGCTATGAACTAGTCGTAATATGTAAATAATCTTCCAGAAGTCTATTATATCGATTTCATTTTTTAGATGTTTGAAAAAAGTTACATGGAGCTAACAATCCTCAGCTAATGACTACTGGTAATACAGAGATATGAATGCTACTTCCAGATGAATATGTATGTTGTCAGAAACTAGACACAATGTGAAGAGTGATAGAAAAAGGATAAAGTATTACATTTATGTTAAATAATACTGAGACCAAAAGATAAGAAATTATGTGCTTATTATGTAGCTGTATTTGTGTGATGAAATAGTATGTTGATATTAGTCAATAATGCAAATGGTACTCACACTGAGCAGTAACGAACGAGTAATACATACTGAATCTTTATGCGTATCTAGGTAAAGAGACACTTATAAGAAAAAGTATTTCAGAGAGCCAATAAGGAGTAGAAGACGATGTTATTTCAGTAATGATAATGTATGTGGTTTTTTTATGAATTACTATTTCATGTAGACAACGAGAGGCAAAGAAAAAATTTGGTATCAGTAATGATATTTCTGTGGTTTAATATTGACTTTACAGATACACTGTGTAGCAGTGGAAGCAAGGACCAAAATACAGTTAACATGAATATTTGCTTTCTGAACTGAGCTCTGTGTGTATGTCTTTATAAGAATTCACTCAACAGATAATAGAACTATTTTGTGGTTGATGCCTGATGTTTCAATTTTCAGGAACTTGCCACATGTTAATGAAAATCTACCTAATATGTTAATTATTTGTCGGCAGGAATGACAACCATTTTGTAGTTGTAGTAATACCAATGAATGTGACAAAAGATAAAAAGATGCTACACCTAAGAATTTTGCTCCAATAGTATAAGATGTTGACTGATGTATCAATTGTACTGCAATAAGGTTTTTTATTCTAATTGTGTGCATCCAATAATTGGCTATTTTTGATGGCCATCATATTAATTCCTGGCGTTAGTGAGCATGAGATGTATGGTAGTTACCATTCTAGCCAGATAGATAAACTTATGTAACTTAAGAACCTGGATCTGAATCTTTTCATTTATGTTATATACTTTAAGAATATAGATGAATACCTAACATCGATGATCTATATCAAAATGATGATCAACTGTATACCTGTTTAAGAAATGTGGTTAGATGCCATCAGAATTTTACTAACAAGACTTATATACAATTCATATGACACCCAGGTTATACGATAATCATTTCTATTGCATATATCATATATGGATTTTCAATGAGGTACTTGTGCAAGGAATTATATGTTTCTCAGGACAATTTGTTATAGTATTAAGATGGATGTAATTAGTTATCTAATTCGTGTGTAAAATTGTTTCATGTAGTTTGGATGCATATGGGAAATGATCTTGGTTAATATGCATGCACTAAGCTTAATGGAAGTAATCATATTGGTTGACTTAATACACTTTGCTGTGGTACTAAGCTGAGTGTCACACCACAGCTCAACTCATCAAAGACAGACCAAAGAAAACACTGCTCATTATGTCACTTAGAAGTGACTGTTTCTCTTCAAATTCTGGTTTGTCATTGGATGTTGTGACAAGACACTACATCCTCCCTGAGTCTTCTTGGAGAGAATGTTTATTTTGAGTCCTGAGAGATGTCAGCAGAGAAACTGAAGGCAAAGTAGAATGTTCCCTGAGTCTGCCCCAGGAATGTGTTCATGATATCCTGTTAGTGCACCTGTGTGCGCCAAAACAGTGATGTATGTGACATTTTACCATGGTATTTTTTTTCCTTCCATTGCATGACGTTGCCCTCACAGATTTTCTCAATGATTTTGAACAGAAACTTCTATGCTTTTTGGTACAATACTGTAAATGTTGATATCTTTCTTGCGTTATTTGGACTGAGAAGAATATTCACTTGTATTCATAAGATATTCTTAAACATTTGTACAAACAGTTACAGCTGCATTCTAAAGTTTTGTACCACTTCATATGAAATGTATGTATCTTTACATCATTTTAATTGATAGGAATTCTTAATTTCCTTCAAACAGTTGTACAGCTAATTGTAATGACTTTATAATGCTGTGTACCTTATTGTAAAACTTTATGTATTTATGCCTCTGAACTAGATTACTGAGCTACCCCAGCAAGAATCTTGTTTTGCCATTTCTTCTTTATCATGAAAAATATGTAAAATGACTTTTTACTGGAAGCTTTGTACACTTGTTTGTATGTATGAACTGTTACTTGTATTTCAAATTATGTTCCACATTTGTATCACTTTGTACCTGTTCAGTGATATTTTGTATTCATAGTCACCCACTCCAGGTATTTATAATGACACATTTTGTGCCATACATTTTTTGATTCTTTTTAGAGAATTTTTTTGAGTGCTTCCTGCTTTTGTATAGGCAGAAACAACTATGTCAAATTCTTGTTTGATAGATGAGGCGTGTTGAAAGAGTACTATCTTATCTGCGATGTCATTTTTCAAGAAGTGGACATGAGCTTTGATGATTATTAAATGTATTGCAGACATGCAGACATACAGAAAAGTTAGTAAACGATACTTTCCAAATAATGTTTAAATGGTTCTCTGAAAATGGACTCTTACTAAATTTTGAAAAAAAAAACATGCCACTTTCAGTTCTGTACAACACTGGCTAAAACTTCAGCCTTCATGGTATCGATATAATCATATACTTTGTAAGTCTGCTCCTAAGACCACAGATGTTGGTTAGAGAGGCTACTACTTTCGAAGAGAGTAGCAGGCTGTGTGTGTTAGACAATCTGGGTATGTACTCGGTTTAAAAAGGATGGATGGAAGCTGACCTGCTATGTAGTGGAGGCAGCATTATTTGAGAACGATTTTGTGTTAATATATTTTGAGGAAAAAACACGAGATTGTACCAGTAGAAGAACGTTAAAAGCAGAAATCTAAGGTAATTCAGTGTATATATAGATTTGTATAATTTCTTATTGCTGGAACCTTGTGTATAGATGAAGTTTACTGTAAAAATGTTATAAAGCAATGTATGGTTTTGTCTGACAATTGAGACAAGAGTCAAATAAAGTAATTGTACACAGGAAAATTATTAAAAAACATTTTATCTCGTAGTGAGAACTTTATAAAAGGGCGTATAGTTGTTATGGCTTAATGAAGCGTAGTTTTAATTGGAGTCATTGTTCCCATTTATCAGGTGTTAAGTTTAGTTCCTCATTTTACATTCGTTACCTATATGAATGTGTACATACGCATTGCTCATTTCGATCTGTGTGCTGCAGAAGCATTTTGTGAAAATTAAAATTACCGTCTTGCATTGCATATAGCAAGTACAATAAATTAAATTTGATTTTTGACAGTCTTGTCATTATGTTAACTGCTGAACGTGTGAGCGCTCTATGGGCACATGTCTGCCAAACATTTAATAATTATCATAGCTCATATCCACTGTAAAGCACAGTGATTGTCAGAGAGTATTTGTGAAAATATCAGTACCCGTTCTGAGGTTTAATACCACTAAAATATTTCAGTAAAGTGCTATTTTGTGAATTTTTAAGCAGTTCCATGAGAACATCTGGTGCATTAATTTTTATGTTCATTTGCTCTGTAACTGCAATAACAGTTCTGGTACATTGATTGTTTAAAAGACTAACATAAAGATTAGCCATACACGGTGTCAACATTCTTAATCCGAATCACTTTGTTTCGCAGTCATGTGGCTTATGTAAATCTCATTAGATACGGATTACTTTCTAGCAGACGAATTGTTTGATGTACCAGATGCACTGGATTTCACATGGTGTAGCGTGAGCTTCACATACTTCCACACAAAATTTAATTTTAACTCAGTTCTGTTGGCCTGCGACGAAATTTACATATTTCGCTTTCAAAGTTAGTTTTACAAGTCTTTCAGAGACGAACCAGACCCTTAAAATCACGAGTTCAAGTATCAACAAGAAACTTCCAAATTTCATTTACAGGTAGTAAAAAGTCTTCGGTACATTGTTGTTCTATGGTGCACTGTAACTTGGCAAATTATCTGGAAATGTTGCAGAAATGGCTGTTCCCTCAACTTGAAGAAGAAGCACGTTAATTCATATTCCAGCATTACGGGTCACCACCCCACTGGTAATTATTTGTCCGCTCGTATTTGAACGAAAGGTACCCACAGCAAAGGATCGGCCGCCAGGCAGTTCATGACAGAGCACTTCATCAGTGGCCACCAAGAAACACTGACGTCAGCCCCTGTGATTTTCTTCCATGTGGTATGTTAAGGATTTGGTGCTTCGACCATCTCCACCAGCTAGCACTGAGGAACTTAAAGGAGGAATAACTGTAGCTATCCAAACTATTACATCGGAAATGCTACAGAGATTGCGGATCGAGTGTCTGGAGGGTGTTAAATCGAACATTTATGAACTTGCTTTCTACTGGAAAAAAAGTTTGTTACCTACTCTTCACATTGATTAATTAGCCAATGTTCCATCATGTTTCTTTGATTAAAGGTTTTCAAAGTTGAGGTATTCTTTTTCCATGCCCCTGTATTAATTTCTGCAGGCTACTGAGACAGTCCTCCCCCCATGAACCATAGACCTTGCCGTTGGTGGGGAGGCTTGTGAACCTCAGCGATACAGATGACCGTACCGTAGGTGCAACCACAACGGAGGGGTATCTGTTGAGAGGCCAGGCAAACGTGTGGTTCTTGCAGAAGGGCAGAAGCCTTTTCAGGTGTTGCAAGGGCAACAGTCTGGTTGATTCACTGATCTCGCCTTTTAACACTAACCAAAACGGCCTTCCTTTCTTGGTACTGTGAACGGCTGAAAGCAAGGGAAAACTACAGCCGTAATTTTTTCCCGAGGGCATGCAGCTTTACTGTATGGTTAAATAATGATGGCGTTCTCTTGGGTAAAATATTCCGGAGGTAAAATAGTCCCCCATTCGGATCTCCGGGCGGGGACAACTCAAGAGGACGTCGTTATCAGGAGAAAGAAAACTGGCGTTCTACGGATCGGAGGGTGGAATGTCAGATCCCTTAATCGGGCCTGTAGGTTAGAAAATTTAAAAAGAGAAATGGATAGGTTAAAGTTAGATATAGTGAAGTTCGGTGGCAGGAGGAGCAAGACATTTGGTCAGGTGAATGAAGGGTTATAAATACAAAATCAAATAGAGGTAATGCAGGCGTAGGTTTAATAATGAATAGAAAAATAGGAGTGGGAGTAAGCTACTACAAACAGCATAGTGAACCCATTATTCTGGCTAAGATAGACACGAATCCCATGCCTACTACAGTAGTACAAGTTTACATGCCAACTAGCTCTGCAGAGGATGAAGAAATTGATGAAATGTGTGATGAGATAAAAGAAATTATTCAGATAGTGAAGGGAGACGAAAATTTAAGTCATGGGTGACTGGAATTCGAGAGTAGGAAAAGGGAGAGAATGAAACATAGTAGGTGAGTATGGATTGGGGTTAAGAAATGAAAGAGGAAGCCGCCTGGTAGAATTTTGCACTGAGCATAATTTAATCACAGCTAACACTTGGTTCAAGAATCATAAAAGAAGGCTGTATACATGGAAGAAATGTAAGGATATAGAGGCTTATCTCACTAGGGGCAAAATAGATACTGCCTACAGGAAAATTAAAGAGAGCTTTGGAGAAAAGAGAGCCACTTGTATGAATATCAAGAGCTCATATGGGAACCCAGTTCTAAGCAAAGAAGGGAAAGCAGAAAGGTGGAAGGAGTATGTAGAGGGTGTATACAAGGGCGATGTACTTGAGGACAATATTATGGAAATGGAAGAGAATGTAGATGACGATGAAATGGGAGATACGATACTGCGTGAACAGTTTGACAGAGCACTGAAAGACCTGAGTTGAAACAAGGCCCTGGGAGTAGATAACATTCCATTAAAACTACTGACGGCCTTGGGAGAGCCAGTCCTGACAAAACTCGACCATCTGGTGTGCAAGATGTATGAGACAGGCGAAATACCCGTAGACTTCAAGAAGTATATAATAATTCCAATCCCAAAGAAAACAGGTGGTGACAGATGTGAAAATTACCGATCTATCAATTAATAGTCACAGCTGCAAAATAATAACGCGATTTCTTTACAGACGAATGGAAAAACTGGTAGAAGCCGACTTCGGGGAAGATCAGTTTGGATTCCGTAGAAATGTTGGAACACGTGAGGCATTACTGACCTTACGACTTATCTTAGAAGAAAGATTAAGAAAAGGCAAACCTACGTTTCTAGCATTTGTAGACTTAGAGAAAGCTTTTGACAATTTTGACTGGAATACTCTCTTTCAAATTCTTAAGCTGGCAGGGGTAAAATATAGGGAGTAAAAGGCTATTTACAATTTGTACAGAAACCAGATGGCAGTCATAAAAGTCGAGGGGCATGAAAGGGAAGCAGTGGTTGGGAAAGGAGTGAGACAGGGTTGTAGCCTCTCCCCGATGTTATTCAATCTGTATATTGAGCAAGCAGTAAAGGAAACAAAAGAAAAAATTGGTGTCGGTATTAAAACCCATGGAGAAGAAATAAAAACTTTGAGGTTTGCTGATGATATTGTAATTTTGTCAGAGACAGCAAAGCACTTGGAAGAACATTTGAAAGGAATAGTCAGTGTCTTGAAAGGAGGATATAAGATGAACATTTACGAAAGCAAAACGAGGATAATGGAATGTAGTCGAATTAAGTCAGATGATCCGAGGGAATTAGATTAGGAAACGAGACACTTAAAGCAGTAAAGGAGTTTTGCTGTTTGGGGAGCAAAATAACTAATGATGGTCGAAGTAGAGAGGATATAAAATGTAGACTGGCAATGGCAAGGAATGCGTTTCTGAAGAAGAGGAATTTGTTACCATCGAGTATAGATTTAAGTGTCTGGAAGTCGTTTCTGAAAGTATTTGTATGGAGTGTAGCCATGTATGGAAGTGAAACATGGACGATAAATAGTTTGGACAAGAAGAGAATAGAAGCTTTCGAAATGTGGTGCTACAGGAGAATGCTGAAGATTAGATGGGTAGATCACATAACTAATGAGGTGGTATTGAATAGAATTGGGCTGAAGAGGAGTTTGTGGCACAACTTGACAAGAAGAAGAGGCCGGTTGGTAGGACATGTTCTGAGGCATCAGGGGATCACAAATTTAGCATTGGAGGGCAGTGTGGAGGGTAAAAATCGTAGAGGGAGACCAAGCGATGAATACACTAAGCAGATTCAGAAGTATGTAGGTTACAGTAAGTATTGGGAGATGAAGAAGCTTGCACAGGATAGAGTAGCGTGGAGAGCTGCATCAAACGAGTCTCAGGGCTGAAGACCACAACAAGAACAACAAGTGAGACAGTCTTGTGTCTTTGGATGACTTCATTTTTCGGAGATGACAGAGTATTAAGATTTTAGCTAATATTTGACTGTGAGCTATCATCCAATCCCAGAGAGCTGTGTCTTTGGATGACCATATTTCGGAAATGACAGATGTATTGAGGAGGGTAGGAAGTTAAACGGGCCGACTTGTAGCGGGAGCGGCACTACAGGACATTTTATTTTCCACTGTCTGTACTTTTACAAATAAATTCATAAAACTTTGTCAGCATGACCAGAAAATGGCATGAACTCTTCAAGTTGTTCGAAGTCCCCTACAGAAATATTGAGCCATGCTGTCTCTTTAGCCGTCCATAATTGCGAAAGTGTTGTCGATGCAGGATTTTGTGCACGAACTGACCTCTCGATTATGTCCCGTCCCATAAATGTTCAATGGGATTCACGTCAGACGATCTGTGTTGCCAAGTCATTTGCTCGAATTGTCCAGAATATTCTTCAATCCAATCGCGAACGCTTGTGGCCCAGTGAAATGGCACATTGCCATCCATAAAATTCTTTCTTTGTTTTGGAAGAAGGAGTCCATAAATAGTTACAAATGGTCTCCAACTAGCCGATCATAACCTGTTCTAGTCAACGATCGACTCAGGTGGACAAGAGATCCCAGCCAATTCCATGTGAATACAGTCCACACCATTGTGGAACTACGACCATCTTGCACAGTGCCGTGTTGACAACTTGGGTCCATGACTGTGAGGAGTCTGCTTCACGTCCGAACCCTTCCATCAGTTCTTACCAACTGAAAGCGCGACTCCTCTGACCAGGCCACGACTTTTCAGTCGTCTAGGATCCAACCTATATCGTCAAGACCAGGAGATGCACTGCAAGATGATGTGCTGTTAGCAAAGGCACTCGTGTCATTTGTCAGCTTCCATAGCCCATTAACGCCAAATTTCGCCGCACTGTTCGTAGTGCAGTTCACAATGATTTCTGTGCTTATCTCATGCAGTGATTCTTGTGTGTTAACACTGACAACTCTACGGAAACGCTGCTGCTCTCGGTCGTCAAGTGGAGACCATCGAGCACTGCATTGTCCATGGTGAGAGGTAATGCCAGAAATTTTGTATTTTCAGCAGAGCCTTGTCACTGTGGTGCTCGGAATACTGAATTCCCTAACGATTTCGAAACGGAATGTCCGTTAGTTTTAGTTCCATCTATCATTCCGCGTCCGGAGTCTGATAATTCCAGTGGTGCGGCCATAATCACGTCAGACACAATTTCACATGAACACCTGAGTACAAATGACAGCTCCGTCAATGTATTGCTCTTTTATACCTTGTGTATGTGATACTACCTCCATCTGTACGTGTGCATATTGCTATCCCATGTCTTATTACCACCCCAGTGTATCATCGGCCCTTCTGGTGTCTACAGAACTCAGCTACACTGTCTCAACATGGCTCCCAAACGACAGAACACTTTGGTCACCTCTCGAATGCGTCTTGGGGCAGACGACAAAACCAGGACGGATCGAAGCAGAGCACTTGCTGTGGGGGTAGTTTAGCACCTTGGGTTTCGAAGAGAATGATCGACCGCATAGTGGGTACTATTTTTCATAGCCATCCTAACTGTTCTCATACGTACAGTTATCGGCACGTTGCTTGCTTGTGTAAGGATGCCAGACACCGACTTCTTCTAATCACTACTGCCACAGTTTCTGTGGTGTTTGTCTGGTGTATTCACCCGAGAGAGACGGCTCAATCTTGGTTCACAGAAAGAGTCATCTTGGTGCAAATGACTTATTCCTGAATTAACTGTAATTATGGTCAGCAAAGGCTATGGGCTTTACCGCTAAACTGGGCATTCATTAATATCTATTTCGTATCTATAGTTCATCATTGCAATACACATAAAATCGGTAATCAAATTAGAGTTTAATTAATTAATAATACAGGGTGTTTCAAAAATGACCGGTATATTTGAAACGGCAATAAAAACTAAACGAGCAGCGATAGAAATACACCGTTTGTTGCAATATGCTTGGGACAACAGTACATTTTCAGGCGGACAAACTTTCGAAATTACAGTAGTTACAATTTTCAACAACAGATGGCGCTGCAAGTGATGTGAAACATATAGAAGACAACGCAGTCTGTGGGTGCGCCATTCTGTACGCCGTCTTTCTGCTGTAAGCGTGTGCTGTTCACAACGTGCAAGTGTGCTGTGGACAACATAGTTTATTCCTTAGAACAGAGGATTTTTCTGGTGTTGGAATTCCACCTCCTAGAACACAGTGTTGTTGCAACAAGACGAAGTTTTCAACGGAGGTTTAATGTAACCAAAGGACCGAAAAGCGATACAATAAAGGATCTGTTTGAAAAATTTCAACGGACTGGGAACGTGACGGATGAACGTGCTGGAAAGGTAGGGCGACCGCGTACGGCAACCACAGAGGGCAACAGTGCAGCAGACGATCCAACAGTGGCCTCGGGTTTCCGTTCGCCGTGTTGCAGCTGCGGTCCAAATGACGCCAACGTCCACGTATCGTCTCATGCGCCAGAGTTTACACCTCTATCCATACAAAATTCAAACGCGGCAACCCCCCAGCGCCGCTACCATTGCTGCACGAGAGACATTCGCTAACGATATAGTGCACAGGATTGATGACGGCGATATGCATGTGGGCAGCATTTGGTTTACTGACGAAGCTTATTTTTACCTGGACGCCTTCGTCAATAAACAATATTGGCGCATATGGGGAACCGAAAAGCCCCATGTTGCAGTCCCATCGTCCCTGCATCCTCAAAAAGTACTGGTCTGGGCCGCCATTTCTTCCAAAGGAATCATTGGCCCATTTTTCAGATCCGAAACGATTACTGCATCATGCTATCTGGACATTCTTCGTGAATTTGTGGCGGTACAAACTGCCTTAGACGACGCTGCGAACATCTCGTGGTTTATGCAAGATGGTGCCCGGCTACATCGCACGGCCGACGTCTTTAATTTCCTGCATTAATATTTCGATGATCGTGTGATTGCTTTAGGCTATCCGAAACATACAGGAGGCGGCGTGGATTGGCCTCCCTATTCGCCAGACATGAACCCCTGTGACTTCTTTCTGTGGGGACACTTGAAAGACCAGGTGTACCGCCAGAATCCAGAAACAATTGAACAGCTGAATCAGTACATCTCATCTGCACGTGAAGCTATTCCGCCAGACACGTTGTCGGGTAATTTCATTCAGAGACTACGCCATATTATTGCTACGCATGGTGGATATGTGGAAAATATCGTACTATAGAGTTTCCCAGACCGCAGAGCCATCTGTTGTTGACAATTGTAACTACTGTAATTTCGAAAGTTTGTCTGCCTGAGAATGTACTGTTGTCCCAAGCATATTGCAACAAACGGTGTATTTCTTCGCTGCTCGTTTAGTTTGTATTGCCGTTTCAAATAAACCGGTCATTTTTGAAATACCCTGTACAATCGCTAGCCTGAAAGCCTTGTTAATCTCGAATTACTTTTCCAAAATACTCGAAAGTGTAATGTGTACAAGAGTAGTCACACACTTAAAGAAACACCATGCTAAGTGTATCACAGTTTGAATTCCAGAAAGGTTGCTCGACCGAGAATGCTATTTATACATTTACCCATTAAATGGTACAAGCCTTAAATGACAATATATCGCCAGTTGGCATGTTTCGTGATCTCTGCAAGGCCTTCGATGGTGTCGAAAATAATACTCCCGTAGAGAAACTCAAGTTATGGCTTCACACGCAGCTGGTTTGAACCATACTTGACAAACAGAGTGCAAAAGTTGAGCTGAATAATTCAGATGAGGTCGAAAAGGTAGAAAATTTGAGTCACTGTTGTAAAATCAGTAAGGGAATCCCACAGGGTTAATTTTGGGTCCACTCCTATTCCTTATGTATGTGAATGAACTTCCACTTACCATTCAACGAACAATGTTGATACTTTTTGCAGACGATTCTGGTGTTATAATAAGTCCCGTTGGAGAGAAAACAACAGAAAAGTTAGTAAACAATACTTTCCAAAGAATGTTTAAATGGTTCTCTGAAAATAGACTCTTAGTAAATTTTGAAAAGAAACATGCCACATTCAGTTTTGTACAACACTGATGTAGCACATGGGCAGGAATCATTAAGTAGGATAGACTGCTCCAAATTTTTGGGTGTATATATTGATGAAATCTTGAACTGGAAAAGCATTTTACTGAGCTTTTCAAACAGTTAAGTTCATTTACTTTTGCTCTTGGCATAATTGCTGATCTTGCAAACGTATCAAACTTCTGACGTATTCTGCACATTTCTACTCAATAACGTCGTATACAATAAGTTTCTGAGGCAGCTCATCAGTTAGATGACCAGTAAAAATAATATGTGATGTTACCAACGGACGTCATGTAGGTAGCTCTTCAAGGAGCTAGGCATTTTAACTGCGCCGTCACAGTACATATTTCCGCAAATGAAATTCGTCATAAATAATGCATCTCAAATTGAAACGAACAGTGTTGTGCATACCTACAACACTGGAGGGAAAAATGAGCTGTGTTACCCATTATTAAAGCTCTCAGTGACTCAGAGGGAAGTTCATATGCAGCAATAAAAATTTTTGATCTGTTGCATAATAATATAAAATGTCTGACAAATAGCGAAGCAACTTTTAAATCTAATTTAAAATCACTTCTCCTCTGCGACTCCTTCTATTCAATTGAAGAATCTGTACTTAAAAAGTAGTATCCAGTAAAAAAATGTTTTCAAGTGTAGTTACACGAGCAGGAATAAAATGATAATGTGTTCATTTATGTTAAGACTAATCAGGTATTCAAATCCTGTAAACTGACTCGTATCACGTCATTTCGATAAAGGATTCGTTCAAATGACGTATGGAACATGTAACTAACTAATCCTGAGGTGATGATAATAGTTTGCACCCATGGAGAATGTGGTATCAAAAGTTGCATAGAAATCATGGTTCATTTGATATGTATTGCGTGTCACTACTTTAAAAAAGATTAGTTCTAGTTAAAACATTTCACTCTACACAACATAAAAATTTCACTCCAGAGCCATACCAGCAATTACATCTGATCAACACCTAAAAGAGCTATCATCTTGTACTTGAGTGTGTAGGTCACACATATCATGTCACAAACTCTACGAAGAGAAAACGACAACGATCTACTTCAATATAGTATGTACTGCAGCAACCACCGATAAATTTCAAAATAAAACTACTTAACCTCTACCAATACATTAGGGACTGAATAATATCATAAACACATTAATTAAGCATTATTACTCTTACTTTGTTGTTATAAAGCTTGGTAGTAAAATTACGGTCCGCTACAGATATGACATACATTTCCGAAAGCCATTTCGTCTGGTTCCTACAGACAAAAAAGCAGAGCGAGACAGAGAGAGAAATTAACATTTTTTCCGTTGTGGTGCGTAAATGAGAATATAAAATATTAACGGAATTGCCCCAAGCTACGTCAGATGTTCAAATTTACAGTATTAATTTCAGCCTCTAAACATAATTAAATTCAGTGGCCCACGAGGCAGTACGAAACACTTTTTATGTTCATTAGTCACTCCCGTGGCATGATTGTGTCATACAGAAGTTCTACAATGAGTCTGTCTTCATCATTACACACTTGTACTACCCAGCATCATAGATAAATTATCGATTATAGTCCTTAGTACGTATTTCAGTCTTCATCCGAATTTTTCCTCTTCTCTGTTCGATACATTGGCCAGGTAACACACTAAGCCGCTATAGCACACATTTCAAACTTTCATTTCTCTTCTAATAAGATGAGATGTCATTCTTACCTTCTTCTTACCGAAATCTAATTTCGCACCATTATTCGGTGAATTACGATATTTTAGTTGATGTTTTATAGATACACGCGTTAAACGCTTACATTTCCTTGTTTTCCCGTTTCCTATTATGTGCATTTGACTTAAATGTAGCCGGCCGGAGTGGCCGTGCGGTTCTAGGCGCTACAGTCTATAACCGCGTGACCGATACGGTCGCAGGTTCGAATCCTGCCTCGGCCATGGATGTGTGTGATGTCCTTAGGTTAGTTAGGTTTAAGTAGTTCTAAGTTCTAGGGGACTGATGACCACAGCAATTAAGTCCCACAGTGCTCAGAGCCATTTTGAACCATTTTGAACTTAAATGTAGTGTTGTGTTGCACGTGGTTAATTTCACAAAGTTAATGTTTCTATCTGTGTGAATAGTTTTGCTTCTTTCTCCCAAGGAAATCTCTTCACCTTCGTATTAATTATTCCGCATGTTTTTCCGTTTTTATTTCTTCTCTCGCTCCTTCCTCTAGTCTGCTTAGCTGTTCTCACAAACAAGCTCACTAGTATTCGCCTTTCTAAAAAAAAAATTAAAAACCCTTGTGTCTATTGCTGAAAATTTCGTATCCTGATGAATCGAATCAGACGACAATGGCTCTTCTGTCATCTGCTCATAGAGCTCAGCTGACTACCCAACAAAATGGCTCTGAGCACTATGGAACTTGACATCTATGGTCATCAGTCCCCTAGAACTTAGAACTAATTAAACCTAACTAACATAAGGACATCACACACATCCATGCCCGTGGCAGGTTTCGAACCTGCGACCGTAGCAGTCGTGCGGTTCCTGACTGAGCGCCTAGAACCGCGTGACCACCGCGGCCGACGACTACCCACCAGCTGTGTGCTAGTGACAGACATATTGAATACGTGGCAAACCAAGTTGTTAGACTACACATACTAAAAACATAAGTAAACAGAAGTGTTGGTCTGCTTCAGTCCTGATCATATGAGACGAAAATCTACGCTGGCGTTGAATAAGTAAGGCAACATCTATTCTAGAATGAAGTTTGGAAGGTAGGAGACGATGTACAGACGGAAATAAAGCTTTCAGGACGAGTCCTGATTCATCACTTGCGTAGCGTAGTCGATAGAGCACTTGCCCGCGAAAGTCAAATGTCTCGAGTTCGAGTCTCGGTCAGGTACACAGTATTAATCTGGCAAGAAGTTTCAACACATTTTTCAGAAGGCAGGATGGTGTTATTCAGGATTCCCGTATACCATATTATTCCCTCTCTCTTCTGGTTAGAAAAACCTATCTTTCAACATGATCTCCGTTGAATGCGACGGCCTTACGCTACCTTAATGGGATGGCCTGTAAGTCCGCATGACACCACTGCACTGGTCGACGCCGGAGTCAACGTCTTGCTGGATCAGTAACCTTCCCACTATCCACGTGTTGCTCCTAGCAGAGTGTATCCTTCATTGGGCCAAACAGATAGAAGTCGGAAGGTACGAAACCAGTAGAATGGGTGGGGAAGAACAGTCCAATGAAGTTTTGTGAACTCGTCTCGGATGCGTGGATTTGTGTTTTGCCTTGCGTTGTCATGGAGAAGAAAAAGTTCGTTTGCATTTTTGTGGCGAACACGTTGGTTTCTTTTACACTGTAGTAGCCACAATGGGTCTGGCCGTCCAGCACGCTGCAGATCTGACAGTTTTGCGCATCATTGTTGCGATAGTAAAAGACGTCTCGCCAAACAACTCAGCGGAAGCATAAAACTAGGCTGAGTTGGCAAATTCCAGCAGTGTCTATGGTTTCATCAGACCCGATTGAGTAGATGTCGCTCTCGCCAACTCTTTTCAAAATCTTCTGCGTTATTTCCTGTACACAAATTGAAACAAAGTTCTGGACAGTGTTGATAATAATTGGCATTACTATAAAGAAAATTATTACAAATTGCGTAGGCTGTAATAATAACATTATAAATTTGGTCATCTCCAATTAGTGATCCTGGTTGACCTAATTCAGCACGAAAAGTACTCTTTATAAGCAACGCTTGAAGAAGCTGTCTTCAGATAATTTTCTAGCTTTCTCTGGCCCCTATCCATTTCAGATCGAAGAAATGACAGAAAGTTCCCGATAATCCGAACTTCACTTTCAAAACACTGTCCTGTGCAGAGGTCTTCTCTTTTTTTCTTAAAAAAAAAAAATGGTTCCCACTTCTCAGTGACATGTTGTCAAGGGCTAGACATTGACTTCCTGTTTCGACTGAAGAAGTATGTATAATTTCTTGGAAGTATGACTTGCACACTCCTGTGGTCATTATTTTGATTATGATAATGGTATACAATAAAGTCTTCCCTAAACGTCCAATAGGGGCTCCACTTGGAGAAAAATTTCCTCATTCTGGATGAGGTTAAGCCATCAGTTTCTGTTTACATCACGATTCATGATCACTTGCACTGTACTACTTGAATAATGTTTGTCATGATTTTTGCTTTGTAGAGTAACATTTATTCAGACTGGATGGTACATTAGGCATTGCACTTTTGTGACATGCATCGACTGTTTGGCACCTTATGTATTTAGCTTATTGTTTCACAGGATGATTTGACAACGGGTGATGAATAAAAACCCGAAATTAGGCATCATCATGTAATAAAAAGAGCTATGTTGCAACTCTGGCTGCCTGCTATTTGAGTTAAATGACTTGACCCGCTCAAATTTCACCAACTTCTCGCGAACTCAGGTGTTCATTGGTGTTGATTCACTGAAGCTACAATTTTGTAACACATTTACAGGTTCGACTGCAATAAAAATTACTTGAGCTTGCTTGATTTTTGCGCTGTTGGCATCTGGCACCAAAGAAGCCGAATCACCCTCACCAGAAGCTCTGCGTCAGTACCAGGAAGACTGCGCTTCAGCTGCTTCCTGGAAGAGAAGAATGATTCAGTGCCTCGCTGTCTCGAACTATGTTTCCTCCTTGTAGTCTGAAAGGAGGCAACAATATTAAATATAAAAATTTTGAAGACAGTACAGCCTTTCTCCTCAACCTTACATGTGTTAACATCGTGTTACGAGCACTTTGTTCTGTTAATAGGGCAGGGACGATATTTGTTACTACCTGCCAGACTGATAAGTACACCTGTCGGCCAAGTGACGATCCTTTCTCACAACTTCCAGTCCGTTAATGATGACCGTCGCATTCTTGGGTTAAACATTTTAGTACTGAGCATTGTGCACATTCTGCCAGTCACAACGCTCAGAACTGCCACGTGGCTGCCGCACATAAATCGGTAAAGTTTGTCGTACCTTAGTTTAACCCTCTGCTCTCGGGAGTTCGGGGAGCGGAGGAAGAATCACACGGACTGACGCGGTGAGGAGAGAGAACTGAGGGAGAGCTGCCCACACTTCTCTCCGAGCTAACATCATATACATGCTTCCCGCTTCATACCTATCATCTTATATGTTAAAATCGACACACGGGCATAACAAGGTTTCGTGAAAGTGTCTTATAAATACACATTAAAAGTAATACAGTTAGTTACGTATTTTCTAAGAAGACGACAAAGTTTTTGTTATTGCAATTCGTAGCCACGAGGCATACAGGGCGCCCAATCTAACTTTACGACAACATTGCGTGATCTGTCAGAAAAAGAACGCTATACTACAAAATACTGTGGGAATAACAGCTGAAGTCAGTAACGAGAAACAAAGTGTAGTTTAAAAGTGAGACCGCACAGAGAGGAAATGCACTGCAACAGAACGGCGCGGAACTACGCAGCCCTATGTGCAGGGTGTCCCACTCAAATCTCCCTGATTTCAAAGGCCCAGGAAAAAAACCACAGTAGATACGACAAAGAAAAATGCACCAGATTCTAGAGTATCTCAAAGAATTTATTTATTTGTCATCAATACACCTCTACATGTGAACCATTTGTAGCACAAAGAATATAGAGTCTATATTCAATTTCTTACCAAGTTCTTTGTAACATTTCCTCTGTTGTCGTTGCAATCACATTAGTGATATGACGTAGCAACGTATGAATATCGTCCATTTTGGTCGCATACACGCGGTCCTTCACGAATCCCCACACGAAGAAATCAAGCGGCGTAATGTCGGGTGAACGTGGTGGCCAGGCAATGGGTCCTCCGCGTCCGATCCAACGACGGGGAGATTTCCTATCCAGGAACTTGCGAACAACCGTTGACCAATGCGGCAGAGCACCATATTGTTGAAAAATGATGTTCGGTGGCAAGTCGTGTATCTGAGGGTACACAAACTGCTTCAACATGTCCAGATACACCGACCCATTCACTGTTTGTTCCGCAAAGAAGAACGGTCCAACAATCCTGTCGTGCAATAGCCCGCACCAAACGTTTATTGTAGAGCTACCATAAACATGTTCAATGACAAAGTTCTGATTTTACGAACCCCAAATCCGAACTTTATGCCTATTAACCCTTCCTGATAGATAAAAGGTTGCTTCATCTCAGAATAAACATCCTTCTAAAAGGCTGGCATCTATATCAATATGGTGCACCATATCCGCAGAAAATTTTTGTCGGTGTGGTTTGTCGTTCGGCGTCAGATATCGCAGAATTTGCACTTTGTAAGCACACATGCGATGACGCTGGTGAACCACACGATGCAATGGTGATCGAGGTACATCAAGTTGCCTAGATGCTTGACGAATTGGCATACGTGGGCTTCTGAGAAACGTTTGTCTGATGTCCTCCACTATCTCTTCTGAAACTCCGTAACGTGCACCGCCAGAATCAGCCGGCCGCGGTGCTCTCGCGGTTCTAGGCGCGCAGTCCGGAACCGCGTGACTGCTACGGTCGCAGGTTCGAATCCTGCCTCGGGCATGGATGTGTGTGATGTCCTTAGGTTAGTTAGGTTTAAGTAGCTTTAAGTTCTAGGGGACTGACGTCCACAGCAGTTGAGTCCCATACTGCTCAGAGGCATTTGAACCATTTGAACCGCCAGAATGTTTCAAAACGCTTCCTGTTGTCAGAAACATCCTATACCATTCCTTAATTGTTTTCACATCAGGTGGATCACGGTCATACACAAGACGATTTCTTTTCACAGTAATAGGCGAATTTGTTTCTGTAAACCACACTAACGCTTGCGCGCGCTGTTGTGGAGTCGCCATTTTCACTTCATGCGACCACGCTGCACTATGGCGACGATACTTCTGACGTGGAAATATAAAGTCTTTCAGATGCTCTACAATGTGGTGCATTTTTCTTTGTCGTATCTACTGTGGTTTTTCTCTCCTGAATCCTTGAAATCAGGGAGTTTTGAGTGGGACACCTTGTAGTATACCGCACTGAACTGCACCAGTGTGGCACTATCTAGAAATTATTGTACTACTTTTTAAGCTTTCATCACGTCCAGTCTTTCTCTTTGACTGTGTGAAGCAAGTATAGATGCCACAAAGAATAAGTCCGACTGCACTGGGGGCAGGGGGTGGGGGGTCGCGGTGTGAATGGAAGAACAAGATATCCATTAGAAGTAGCACACCAGCAGTGTTACAAAGCAATTTTAACGCAATTAGTATGCTATTTCTTCACATCGCCATTCTTTAAAAACTGTTGCTGAAACTGATGAAGAAAAACCTTAACGACAAGATTGGTCTTTGCGGTGGGTAGAGACGTGTGAGGAGAAGTGCTTACGTAATCGCCTCTCAGTGCTACCAACGGAAACTGCAATGTTTAACTTCACCACCCAATTTTGACACTACAATTTCTAGGTCGCCGGCGTTTGCAGAAATGAAAAAAGAGGGAAGTCGACATGAAGTATCCCAGACAAATCGGATATGTGACGAAACCTAACGACAAACCCATGGGACACCTTTCATTGTGCCACTCACCTGCAGTTAGCGTTGTTGGCAGATTGGTTATCGCAAAGCATGTACGTGCATCACGAATCTAGGGACCTGAAAGTCTCACCCGCTGCCTGCAATTCACAGGCTGTGCGTCGCCAGCCTCATAGCTTTATTTCCACACTGTTAACACTACAGTGCCAGATGAAGGTTCAATGTTTCTGTGCAAATATTGAGTGTTCAGATGTGGTTTCATTCTTCCATGGAACAATGCAGTGACGTCTGCTTGGTAGTGAGCGTAAAGCGCTATTCCAAGCATATTATTTTTTTTACTCTTAAGTAGCATAACGCTTAGTTATTACTAACGCTTTTAAAATTACTTTAAAATACTGTTAACCATATTGAGGCCAATTCGTCCGCAACATTAGGACTGTTCTTCGTACAGATAACAGATTAAAATAATAACAATAAATTAAAATAATAACAATAAAAAAGGGAACGAAATGCAGAAGCAAGGGCCTACATGTAGTGCTTCTCCAGCCCACGTACGTAAAGAGCGAGAAGTTATGTGAACTTTAGTATCCAATGTACTGAAGGTTTTTATTGATCTGGCTAACAGCGAAGAAACCAAGAATAATACAGATTTTGAGCAGATTCATAAAATGACAACAATACCTTGCTTATTTCGGAATCTACTGTCCATATTATCAGTGCAGTAACATCGGCAGACTCTCTAGATGTGAGCGTCTGTTTTCAATCTCCAAGAAATGGATAAACATGAAAACAGGAATGTACAGAATTTGACAGTTTTGACAAAGAGTTAGTTTGTAGCACTGTATTTATATACTACGACAGATGAGAGTATCCGACGGCTAGAAATTATATGGTGATGTCAGCGAAATAATTAATTATTCTGGCTCAGAGACCTCCGTTCTTTGTTATCTCTGTCACTTGGTTTTTAATTCAGGAAGGGCTATCATGGATAAAAAATTTCAATAGAATGCAGAGACAAAGAGACAATGCGGCATCAAGAACGAAAATTTGTGTATACCGTAATGTACTTATTACCTGCTGAGGACTATGCTCTTGTAATATTTGTATTGTATTGTATGGAACTACGGACCTAGAAACTACGGGAAGGCTTCGTCCCCGCCGTACCCCTCAGTGGTTCACTACCCCACACCAGGCCACAGCAGTCCACTCACCCCACTGCCGCCCCACACCGAACCCTGGATTATATGCGGTTTGGCCCCCAGTGGACTTCCCCAGGAACGTCTCACACCAGACGAGTGTAACCCCAATGTTTGCGTGGTAGAATAATTACGGTATACGCGTACGTGGAGACGGGTCAAAGGGTTCAAATGGCTCTGAGCACTATGGGACTTAATTTCTAAGGTCTTCAGTCCCCTAGAACTTAGAACTACTTAAACCTAACTAACGTAATGACATCACACACATCCATGCCCGAGGCAGGATTCGAACCTGCGACCGTAGCGGTTGCGCGGTTCCAGACTGTAGCGCCTAGAACCTCTCGGCCACCCCGGCCGGCGTGGAGACAGTGCGCAGCAATCGCCGACATAGTGTAACTGAGGCAGAATAAGGGGAACCAGTCCGCATTCGCCGAGGCAGATGGAAAACCGCCTTAGAAACCATCCACAAGCTGGCCGGCACACCTGACCTCGACACTAATCATCCGAGCGGATTCGTGCCGGGGACCAGTATGCATTCCCGCCTGGAAAGCAGTGCGTTAGACCGCACAGCTAAAAGGGCCGGCTCTCTCGTAATAGATAGAATTTGAGTTTCACAAAACCATGTTCACAAATATAATTAGCTTTTCTTCTACAGAAGTAATGCCCTGAAAGTACCTACATTTACTTTTTTCTAGTGTATTTCGACGATCTGGGTGATGGGTGCAATAGCGAAGAGCCATCAAGAACAGCAAGTTTCGGGAGGTAGGGAATAATCTCGGTCGTATTAACGCGAGCCGTCGGAACAAAAAACATAGCGGCGCCACGGAGTTTCTCGTAAATAACCTGCAATCTTAGGAGACACGATTTGATAATGACGTCTCAGATTGCAGCGAAATTAAATTTATACTTTTCTTGACAAGTTTGTCGCTAGAAGTTTCTACAAGGTTCAACACAACGCAAATTCATCAGTGACAACATTTTTAATTGCACAGGCGGATCAGTTCCACATATTTTACGGTATTTTATTTTTTCATGTTTTTATGATACAATATGTATCACATGAATCTATAAACTGTCAGAATCTTCATTTAATTTTTCTGTCCAAATAGGTAAGTGGTCCTGTTTAATTACCAGCTTGAAGTAAAAATTAGATGTCTTCAAAATTTCTAAAGTAGCGTTTTATTTACTTACTTATTTATTTATTCCATTAGCAGCTGGCATTAATTTTCGTTTGGTAAAAACTTCTTGTTTTAGACTAATAATAGAGACGACTGCTTTCTTACATTTTTACTATCATTTGAAATAGCCACTAACTGGAAATGATGTAAGACAGTGAGGCAACCCTGAGATGCCTATTTTCATGATGGCCGCTATAATACACTCCTGGAAATTGAAATAAGAACACCGTGAATTCATTGTCCCAGGAAGGGGAAACTTTATTGACACATTCCTGGGATCAGATACATCACATGATCACACTGACAGAACCACAGGCACATAGACACAGGCAACAGAGCATGCACAATGTCGGCACTAGTACAGTGTATATCCACCTTTCGCAGCAATGCAGGCTGCTATTCTCCCATGGAGACGATCGTAGAGATGCTGGATGTAGTCCTGTGGAACGGCTTGCCATGCCATTTCCACCTGGCGCCTCAGTTGGACCAGCGTTCGTGCTGGACGTGCAGACCGCGTGAGACGACGCTTCGTCCAGTCCCAAACATGCTCAATGGCGGACACATCCGGAGATCTTGCTGGCCAGGGTAGTTGACTTACACCTTCTAGAGCACGTCGGGTGGCACGGGATACATGCGGACGTGCATTGTCCTGTTGGAACAGCAAGTTCCCTTGCTGGTCTAGGAATGGTAGAACGATGGGTTCGATGACGGTTTGGATGTACCGTGCACTATTCAGTGTCCCCTCGACGATCACCAGAGGTGTACGGCCAGTGTAGGAGATCGCTCCCCACACCATGATGCCGGGTGTTGGCCCTGTGTGCCTCGGTCGTATGCAGTCCTGATTGAGGCGCTCACCTGCACGGCGCCAAACACGCATACGACCATCATTGGCATCAAGGCAGAAACGACTCTCATCGCTGAAGACGAGACGTCTCCATTCGTCCCTCCATTCACGTCTGTCGCGACACCACTGGAGGCGGGCTGCACGATGTTGGGGCGTGAGCGGAAGACGGCCTAACGGTGTGTGGGACCGTAGTCCAGCTTCATGGAGACGGTTGCGAATGGTCCTCGCCGATACCCCAGGAGCAACAGTGTCCCTAATTTGCTGGGAAGTGGCGGTGCGGTCTCATACGGCACTGCGTAGGATCCTACGGTCTTGGCGTGCATCCGTGCGTCGCTGCGGTCCGGTCCCAGGTCGACGGGCACGTGCACCTTCCGCCGACCACTGGCGACAACATCGATGTACTGTGGAGACCTCACGCCCCACGTGTTGAGCAATTCGGCGGTACGTCCACCCGGCCTCCCGCATGCCCACTATACGCCCTCGCTCAAAGTCCGTCAACTGCACATACGGTTCACGTCCACGCTGTCGCGGCATGCTACCAGTGTTAAAGACTGCGCTGGAGCTCCGTATGCCACGGCAAACTGGCTGACACTGACGGCGGCGGTGCACAAATGCTGCGCACCTAGCGCCATTCGACGGCCAACACCGCGGTTCCTGGTGTGTCAGCTGTGCCGTGCATGTGATCATTGCTTGTACAGCCCTCTCGCAGTGTCCAGAGCAAGTATGGTGGGTCTGACACACCGGTGTCAATGTGTTCTTTTTTCCATTTCCAGGAGTGTACAATTACCTGTGGATCAAGCCACGGCTGCTTGGAGACTAAAGATTTCAGCAGTTTCCGCTACACTCGGAAGCGATACGACATACACACTTCAAAAAAAGTTTTGCATCACCCCAGTTCCCAGAACTCCTGAAGGTAGACGTTGACTGTGGATATTGATTGTATCACAGACGCAGTCCCTTTGACTGTTCAGAGATGTCACTAAACCCGCCCAAAGATGTAAACAACTATGCATGAGCAGCGCCTATTAGACGGAGGGGGTCCGACAGCCGATCAGTTCCACTCATTCCACCAGGAAGGAGGTAGACAGCTAGTGTTGTCTGTAGTTCAACCATGCCTAGACGGTCTATACCACGGTTCGGTCACGTCCGCTTTGTTACTTTGTACCAGGAAGGCCTCTCAACAAGGGAAGTGTACAGCCGAGTGAACAAAAGCGATGTTGTTCGGACATGGAGAAGATACAGAGGGACAGGAACTATCGATGACATACCTCACTCAGGCGGCCCAAGGGCTCTTACTGCAGTGGATGAGGGCTAACTGCGGATTATGGCTCTGGGGAACCCTGACAGCGACGCCTCCATGTTGAATAATGCTTTTCGTACAGCCACAGGCCGTCGTGTTACGACCCAAGCTGTGCGCGATAGGCTACATCATGCGCAATTTCACTCCCGACGTCCGTGGCGAGGTACATCTTTGCAACCGCGAAACCATGCAGCACGGTACAGATGGGTCCAGCAACATGCCGAATGAACCGCTCAGGAGTGGCATCACATTCTCTGCAACGATGAGTGTCGCATATGCCTTCAACCAGACAATCGTCGGAGACTTGTTTGGAGGCAACCCGGTCAGGCTGAACATCTTAGACACACTGTCCAGCAAGTGCAGCAAGGTGGAGGTTCCCTGATGTTTTGGGATGGCAGTATATGGGGCCGACGTACGCCGCTGGTGGTTATGGAAGGCGCTATAACGGCTGTACGATACGTGAATGCCATCATCCGACTGACTGTGCAACCATATCGGCAGCATATTGGCGAGGCATTCGTCTTCATGGATGACAAATCGTGGCCCCATCGTGCACATCTTGTGGAAGACTTCCTTCAGGATAACGACATCGCTCGACTAGAGTGGCCAGCAGTTCTCCAGACATGAACCCTATCTAACATGCCTGGGATACATTGGAAAGGGCTGCTTATGGACGACGTGACCCACCAAACCGGAGCAGTTCTAGGCGCTACAGTCTGGAACCGCGCCACCGCTACGGTCGCAGGTTCGAATCCTGCCTCGGGCTTGGATGTGTGCGATGTCCTTAGGTTAGTTGGGTTTAAGTAGTTCTAAGTTCTAGGGGACTGATGAACTCAGAAGCTAAGTCCCACAGTGCTCAGAGCCATTTGAACCGTTTGAACGCACCAACCACTCCGAGGGATCTACGCCGAATCGCCGTTGAGGAGTGGGACAATCTGGACCAACAGCGCCTTGATGAACTTTTGGATAGTATGCCAGGGATGCATCAATGCAAGAGGACGTGCTATTGGTTATTGGAAGTACCGGTGTGTACAGACACCTAGACCACCACTTCTAAAGCTCTCGCAGTATGGTACTAAAGCAGGCAATGTGTGGTTTTCATGAGCAATAAAAAGGGCGGAAATGATGTTTATGTTGATCTCTATTCTAGTTTTCTGTGCGGGTTCCGTAACTCTCGGAATCGAGGTGTTCCAAAAGTTGTTTTTTTTTATTTCTGTATTTTGCAAGGTTGCTGTATAGGAGCAATTGAGCGTTCATTGCCGAAGCAGTAGATGGGGTTTTGCGGCGTTGTACGTGAAAATCTAATACGACAAAAGAAAAGAAACCTGTTATGTCGGATGTAGACGATGATTATCCTGGCTCTTCGACGACACTGGGGGATGTTGCTGAAGACACCTAATGCAATGTGTTTTAAAGATTATGCATGAAGTATGTCCTAGCGTATTACGCGCAAACCCTCACAGAAAATATTCTCATCAAATCAACACCACTGGTGGTAAATACTGAAGAAGCAAAGCTACTCATAGGAGATTTATACCATTACATACTACAAAATTTTCCACAAAAAACTGTAATAAACTAAGAGTTAATTATGTTTTCATTAAAATGTTAATTAGTGATGCGCTAATTAAAACAAATTTTATGAGTTTCAGTTTTAAATTGTTACGGTATACGAATTAAACAAAAAAATAAGAAGAAGTAATGACCAGAGCAAACTGTCCACCCTTTACTACTCTCGATCTCTATCGATAGAGTTCCACGACCTGCCGAAAACTGTACTATATTTAGTGAATTAATGTCGATAGCAGAACTTCAAAATTCGATTTTCTCGGGAATTTTTGAGAGTCATATTGAACTGCTTTGTTCAAAATGGTTTGGTTCAAATGGCTCTAAGCACTATAGGACTTAACATCTATGGTCATCAGTCCGCTAGAACTTAGAACTACTTAAACCTAACTACCCTAAGTACATCAACAACACCCAGTCACTACGAGGCAGAGAATATCCCTGACCCCACCGGGAACCCGGGCGCGGGAAGCGAGAACACTATCGCACGACCATGAGCTGCGGACACTGCTTTGTCGGATTAATATCTTAGCTCTTGGATTCACGATTCATAAATATTCAAAAAAATCACAAAAATCCGATTGATTTATGGCCCCTTGTCAGCTGAGAATGATGGACACGACCTCGCGGCTAGAGGTACCAATAGACAGCAAGCAATGAAACCGACAACCCAGCTGCAGCGTATCACGCTCCAGTTAACTATATGAGTCCAACTACAACCTCAGGATGAGAAATTGCATGCTTTTTCACTGACTGTGTGATAGTCAGGGACAAGTGGGCAGACAGTTCTAATGTCACTTGTCCACATATCTATACAGGGTGGTTCATTGTTCGTGACCGGGCCAATCTCACGAAATAAGCGTCAAACGAAAAAACTACAAAGAACGAAACTTGTATAGCTTGAAGGGGGAAACCAGATGGCGCTATGGTTGACCCGCTAGATGGCGCTGCCATAGGTCAAACGGATACCAACTGCGTTGTTTTAAATAGGAAGCCCCATTTTTATTATATATTCGTGTAGTACGTAAAGAAATATGAATGTTCCAGTTGGACCACTTTTTTCGCTTTGTCATAGATGGCGCTGTAATAGTCACAAACATGTGGCTCACAATTTTAGACGAACAGTTGGTAACAGGTAGGTTGTTTTTAATGAAAACACAGAAAGTAGGTACGTTTGAACATTTTATTTCAGTTGTTCCAATGTGATACCTGTACCTTTGTGAACTTATCATTTCTGAGAACGCATGCTGTTACAGCGTGATCACCTGTAAATTACCACATTAATGCAATAAATTCTCAAAATGATGTCCGTCAACCTCGATGCATTTGGCAATACGTGTAACGACATTCCTCTCAACAGCGAAGAGTTCGCCTTCCGTAATGTTTGCACAATGTGTAATGTTTGACAATGCGCTGACGCATATTCTCAAGCGTTGTAGGTGGATCACGATAGCAATTATCCTTCAACTTTCCCCACAGAAAGAAATCCGGGGACGTCAGATCCGGTGAACGTGCGGGCCATGGTATGGTGCTTCGACGACCAATCCACCTGTCTTGAAATACGCTATTCAATACCGCTTCAACCGCACGTGATATATGTGCCGGACATCCATCATGTTGGAAGTACATCGCCATTCTGTCACGCAGTGAGACATCTTGTAGTAACATCGGTAGAACATTAAGTAGGAAATCAGCATACACTGCATCATTTAGATTGCCATCGATAAAATGGGGCCCAATTATCCTTCCTCCCATGATGCCGCACTATACATTAACCCGCCAAGGTAGCTGATGTTCCACTTATCGCAGACATCGTGGATTTTCCGTTGCCCAATACTGCATTTTATGTCGGTTTACGTTACCGATGTTGGTGAATGACGCGTCGTCGCTAAATAGAACGCGTACAACAAATCTGTCATCGTCCCGTAATTTTTCTTGTGCCCAGTGGCAGAACTGTACACGACGTTCAAAGTCGTCGCCATGCAATTCCTCGTGCATAGAAATACGGTACGGTTGCAATCGATGTTGATGTAGCATTCTCAACACCGACGTTTCTGAGATTCTAGAGTCTCGCGCAGTTTGTGTGCTACTGATGTGCGGATTAACCGCGACAGCAGCTAAAACACCTACTTGGGGACCATCAATTATTGCAGGCCGTGGTTGACGTTTCACATGTGGCTGAACACTTCCTGTTTCCTTAAATAACGTAACTATTCGGCGAACGGTCCGGACACTTGGATGATGCCGTCCAGGATACCGAGTGGCATACATAGCACACGCCCGTTGGGCATTTTGATCACAATAGCCTTACATCAACACAATATCGACCTTTTCCGCAGTTTACAAACGGTCCATTTTAACACGGGTAATGTATCACGAAGCAAATACCGTCCACACTGGCCTAATGTTACGTGATACCACGTATTTATACGTTTGTGACTATTACAGCGCCATCTACCACAAAGGGAAAAAAGTGGTCCAACTAAAACATTCATATTTCTTTACGTACTACACGAATATGTAATAAAAATGGGGGTTTCTATTTTAAAAAAACGCAGTTGATATCCATTTGATCTATGGCAGTGCCATTTAGCGGGCCAATCGTAGCGCCATCTGGTTTCCCCCTTCAAGCTAGACGAGTTAGGTTCTTTGTAGTTTTTTCGTTTGATGCATATTTCGTGAGATATCTGGCCCGGCCACTATCAATGGACCACCCCGCATATTGTCAGAAAGACTGGTTCATACAACTTCCTGAGGACAATAAAAACCTATATTTACCCTTTGTGAAGCATTGGTCTGGTGTTTTGCTCTGTATATCTTTCATACTGCACCAATGTTCACATTACAAACAATGCTTGATTATTTGTGAATATGCACATGAGTGACTTCTAGAAAAAAAAATTATTCTTATTGAATATGATGACTTTTAAATTTTTAACCACAAGTTTGAGTATTTTATTCTCGTGATATCTCTAACAGGGGTAGCCCAAGCAAAAATTTGCCAATGTGCTATAATATTACCAAAATAAACAGACTACTTTTCAATATGTCGTCACGTGGTTGTGACTTACTATTGTTGCGATATTAACTTTACCTATTGAATTCAGCTCAGATAGGTTGTTTATATGTTTATGATTTCCATTATGATTTTTTAATGCATTAATATGTCCTAGATATTTCACTCCACCTGTACCTCACGCATCACTGTTCCCGAATAACAAACGTGGAAAGCAAAAATGTACATTGTGAAAGATCACATCTGCAGATTCATCACTGTTCGTACAGTTTCGTAGTGAATTTCGTTGTATACTCACTTTCTTTACTACTACCTACAGGCTTTTGAGTTACAATCTTGAGCATTACTCTTATGTTTTCAAACTGAACTGTTCAAATGTATTAAAATTTTATAGTTAATAACGTAACATTGCGAGTAATAGAATGAAAAAAAGAAAGACGGTAGCAGAAGGACTCAAACCCACGTGGACAGACGGTTAGTCTGTGCAATTAGCCACTTCACGTCGGGACCAATACGTGGAAGGCGACTAAAATATCCTGCATACTCATTAGTAAATCTTTAGACAGCATTTTACCTTTTCCTAGGCCTACTCAGCAAAGTATTACAGGAAACTGGGGGAGCATCTACCTATCCGCTTCTCACATCGTATAAGACAAATCGCTAGTTCCTGTCCCACATGCTGCCTCTTTAGATTTAAATTTGGAGTAGGTCGGCCTAACCCTTTAACTCTCACTTACTCCAAAGAACCTTTTTAGGGCATCATCTACAGAATCACTGTGTTGTTCGCACAATAAAAATACTGACCTGGCGCTGTGAGCAACATTGCACCTTAAGTGCCAACAGAGATAATTTCACATTAGGGCACGTACAGTCGAAAACAGACAGCTGCGTTCCTTCTCTCAGTTGATCGTAGTGCAGCTGATAATCATTTCAGAACTCTACACTAGTTTCTGGTTATCGTGGAGAGAGCACTACAAAACATGTTTTTGTCTGTTTTATTTGCATACCAGCATTCTTTCGAAGGGGAATGGCATAATTTTTGTGACTTCTGGCTTACATCTGAAGACAAATGGCATACTTTTGGTGCTATTTAGAGGGTGCTGAAGCATATTAGCACATGATCACTGGTCGCCATCGCTTTTGAGAGCACTAGAATCATACACCAATCATGGTGTGCCTATTTTATTTCTTCTCTTGCATTTTCCTCAGTTTTTATATTAGGTTTGCAGTTTTTTCCTCCAATTGAAAGCTCACCCATTTACGTTTTGTTTTCAGACAAATTAATCTCACTTCTACGTTAAGTATTGTGAATTGCTTTCATAGTTCTAAGTCTTCGTTTTATCAATAGGACTGTTTATTTCTAAAACAAAAATTTCTTTCAATCACTGATTGTGTCTTCGAAAGACGTATTAAAAATATGGTGTGACATTGAACTAGTGTAAGCTTCGGGGTGAAATATCGAAGGCATTCAACATGAAAACAGGTGTAGCGCAAGGTGATGTCCTGTCTCCACTCCTCTTCAATTGCGTACTAGATAAAATAGTAAGAGAATGGAAACAAAAACTGTAAGAACAGAAGCTATCACCAATCAGACTGGGAACTAAAAACTAAGATACTGAAATTCTCTGTTTAGCATTTGCGGGTGGTTTTGCCATTCTTTCTGAAAACCTAACAAATGCTGGAATACAAATCAATCACTTAGAAGAAATATCCAAGAAAGTAGGTTTAAGGATATCTGTAGAAAAACAAAATTTAAAAAATATGAAAAATGCTCCGGAATCCCTAGCAACACATACTGGCCAGGTAAAGAAGGTAAATTAATTTAGATATTTGGGAGAAATTATCGAAGAAAATGGCTTAGGAAAATTCGCTGTAGAAGAAAGATTACATAGAATGCAGAGATCTTATGGAATAACTAGGTATGTCACAAGAAAAAGTGTATGTCAAAAAATTTGAAGACACAGCACTAAAACACAGTAGTAAAACTATAATGTCTTTATGCAAGTGAATGTTTAGTACTGAACTACAAATTACACAGACTTGAAGTCCTAGAAAGAAAAATCATTCGAGAACTACTTAGGCCACCAAAAAATACAGATGTATGGAAATTAAGAAGCAATGAAGAACTTTACTGCAACATAGAAAACATAAATGAAACACTACGAAAGAGGCGACTGCTATTTTTTGGAGACTTATACAGAATGAACAGCAACATGTCAGCCAAAACATTTTGAAATATCTTTGGGACAAGAAATAAACAATAGCTTGGATTAAAGAAGTTGGGAAAGATTTGGAAAGAAACAACATAAGTGAAAAAGATACCACAGAAAGAGAGATTTTCAAGAAAAAAGTGTTAAAAATTGAAGGATTCCAAGGCAGGAGGGAGAAGAAGACAGGGTCCAAATGGTTCGAAGAGAGAAAAAGGATACATAGTGAAAAGATGAAGGAATACTGGAAGAAAAAGAAACAACAACAAAGAAGGAAACATTGAAGTGGGTGCGTGGTCCTTAGATGACCCAAACGAAGAAAAAAGAACATAATTGGTTTACTTTTACTATTGTAGAAATTGTAAAATTATTCATCTGTAACCATCCTTCTCACAATTCCTGCCATCTTATTGGCATTCCTACTTCAGATTTTTCCACTACATCCACTAATACTATAAAAGTATCGTTGTTTCTCTTAATTTTTCCCTCCATTGCCAACATCTGGGTAATTTAAACTTTGTTAAAACCGAGGTTACAAAAGTTCAATAACGATACAGTTTATCTTTCCTATGGTTCTGTATATTATTACCACTGTTTTATATAGTATTATACTCAAGACTTAATAGTACGAAGCATTGGATCATGAGGCAGTTCTCAAATCCGTCAACTACTTCTTTCAATAACAGTATGTTTTCCGAAGATGTTAACATTTATTTTTTTGTTTTATAGCTTATTGACAGCAAACGTTCATCATCTCAAAATACTTTCATGAGGTTAATAACTTCGAAGGCATCTCGTCGGACTGTTACGGCTCTTGCATGCATATCTTTTACTGTCCATCAGTACTCGATCAGGCAGTTCCATCAGATAGAATTCAATTCCCGATTAATAGTTCGTAATAAGCCCGCGAAAATTTTTTGTCTTTTTCTGTCGTTAGTCCAGTGCTGGGGCTGTTAAGAAGAGGAACAATTCAGCATGAAGTTCGGGCTTGGTCAAACATGACAGGGGATCTAACAAGTGCCCTCGCGACGCACAATCTTATCGATCCACTCGGAATGATGCATTAATCAGAGTGGCTCTACAGTTGCCTTACGTGATAAATGGTATCTAGAAACTGTAAAAGCCTAAATAAGCAATAAAGACTTCATAACATGACGTCTTCGTTGTGGGCTAACTGTCATCATAAAAAAGTGGATCCTTTTTAGTAGAAATGCGTACCACAGGCGTGTTACAAACTGCGTAGGAGTTTATACGAATAAATAGAAGCGAAGCGGCTGCTGCACGTGGAGTTCTAGTAGATTCAATTTTTGCATGGATAGATATAAATATCACTGTCGTTCTGATTCGGTATACTGGAAAATGTAAAATAGTGATTAAGTGATTCTTAAGTAGGTACGTTCAAATGGCTCTGAGCACTATGGGACTTATCTTCTGACGTCATCAGTCCCCTAGAACTTAGAACTACTTAAACCTAACTAACCTAAGGACATCACACACAACCATGCCCGGGGCAGGATTCGAACCTGCGACCGTAGCGATCGTGTGGCTCCATACTGTAGCGTCTAGAAAGCCCGGCCACCACAGCCGGCAAGTAGGTACGTTCAGCTCGAGGTGTAGCTCAGCAAATAATAATATTCAAAATTATAAAACTAAGTGAAGAAACCTCAAAAGTGACCAAACAGTGATGCTTGAAGAACAGGGAATCGACATTTGAAGGTGGCACCACTTTCAGTAATTCACAAATTAGGTGAGATAGTCGGAGGAAGAATTACGAAAGCTAGACTCACCTGTTCAAAGGGACAGCCTAATACATTTAAGAGAGAATCGGATTGTACCACTAGTATAGTAGTGACAGAACTTAAAGATCAAAATTACTTGATATGATATGTCACCGACAATTACTATATCTCGATGAAACTTAGAAATTAACGGTAAGAAATATGTACTGAGACGAACAGAAATTCAAAGCGGTCGTAGCGATTTATGGTGAGCCCGTGGACAATACCAAAGGTGGGAAATGGTTCTTGCTCAACCTTTGCAACGTGGTATCATGCTGGCCACAGGAGTTTTTGTGGTAGGCCATTCCGTTCCTCAACCAGCGCGGTTGAAAGCTGCTGGATGGGGTTGGTGCATGTGGACTTTCTGCAGTACGTCTCCCTAACGCATCCCACATGTGCTCGATTGGGTTTAAGTCGAGAGAACGGATAGGAGAGTCCTTTCGCCGAATACCCTCACCTGCCGAGAGCTCCTCGACCTGCGCTGTTCGTTACGGCCACACAATGTCATCCATAATGCTAAAGTCAAGACCGAATGCACTCCTGAAAAGAAGCACGTGGGGACCCGTCCACATGTTGTCTGGGGTGTTTCGATTACGATGCAGAAATTTCACTGGGAAGCCGTTACGCATTCTCCATACATTCCCGATCTCTCCTACCTTCGCAGGTTCGAATCCTGCCTCGGGCATGAATGTGTGTGATGTCCTTAGGTTAGTTATGTTTAAGTAGTTCTAAGTTCTAGGGGAGTGATGACCTCAGATGTTAAGTCCCATAGTGCTCAGAGACATTTGAACCATACTCTTGATCATAGTTACATCGCTCCTCCCTTTTGGAAGGAGCTTCCAAAGAGTAAGCTAAAGCCTGATGTTCTCGAGCCACTGCAGGTGATTCCTTGCGACCGCATAGTCCTCAGTATTTTAGCCTTTCTGGTGTATTCAGAAATACTCGTCTGTTTTCTAGGCATTTTTTGTAAACAAAAGGAAAGCAAAATGTAATGAGTAGGGCCAAACTCAAAAAGCTACGTTTAAAAAATTCCTTTATTTTTCTAGCAAAGAATATAAATAAAATCTACGAAAGAAACCAAGCAAGACAGCTAAGTTTTTAGGACACGGAATGACATCAGTAAAATCGAGTATCCCAGACAAATAAATTCCGGGATAATTTGTGTTTGTAAATATAAGATTTTGGGTCCCAATTCTCTCACTTCCGAAAATGTGCCTGAGTAAAGATAAACGTAGAGTGCCATTGGTTGATTCTTCGGTGTATTAAGAAGTAAACAACGCCATCTATTGATTCTGTGGTGTACTACGCCGTGATGGTTAAATATTCCTTCTACTAAGCTGACCAAACGACTTTAGATAAAACTTTAAATCACTTCATGCTGTTTTTTCACTCTCCGATTTTGATGAAAAAACCATATACGTTGCCTCAAGCTACGTTTAAGTTACCTGTGAAAGTCGCATGAATATTCGTTTAGCAGTTTTGGAGATTAGGACGTTCAAACAGACAGATACAACCGTTTTAGATAAAACTTTAAATGTAGTTTTTTTTTTCATGAGCCAATTTTGATAAAATAAAGTAAATTCGTGCCCCCAAGCTATGGTTCGAATGGCTCTGAGCACTATGGGACTTAACATCTGAGGTTATCAGTCCCCTAGAACTTAGAACTACTTAAACCTAACTAACCTAATGACATCACACGCATCCATGCCCGAGGTGTAATTTGAACCTGCGACCGTAGCGGTCGCGCGGTTCCGGACTGAAGCGCCTAGAACCGCTCGGCGACATGTTCCGGCGCCTCAAGCTATGCTCGAGTCACTTGTGAAACTTCCATGAAAACTCGTCTCGTAGCTCTGGAGATTTGCATTTTCAAAGAGACAAATGGCTAGAGAAGACAGTTTTAGGTAAAACTTTAAATCATGATGTCTTTTTCTGTGATCTGATTTTGACGTATACATTGTCCGAAGCTACACTGTAGTTACCTGTGAAAATCCAATAAAAATTCGTTTAATTGTTTTGAAGATTAATGTGTTTAAACAGACAAACACGACGGTTTTACAGTTTCTTATTAGTATACAGATAAAAGCATAATTCGTTAATTTTTTTCTGGTTCTTGGCAACAGGAGACTCTTGCCCATTTCTAGAATTTTCCTTCCAAATCTGTATAGGGTATGTCAGTACAATTGTGGAAGAAGTACTGTCCGCATTTGACTACAAATTTCTATGTATGGGTGAATTTCTTCAGCAGCAGGGTAACAAGCAAGGGAATTTTATACCAAAAGGCAGTTTCGCAACTGTAGCGGTGCTGGAACGAAATGTCCTCGTGCATGTAAAGCTTTAAATCATACAGACACTGATGTTGAGAGACTAACTCGCAGAGTGGTACTCACTGAGAATTTTCCATTGCTGTTTTCTCTGGACAAACGTCATGCGACATCACAACGTGGTCGGCATAATGCCACACGACTTCAGTGGGAGCACTGCTCATCGGTGCAGAACTGCGGCCCGCCGGTAGCACCGGCCGCACGTCGCCGTGAAAACTCTACCTGTGTGTGCATAAAGAGGCAGCTCCTGTCGGTACAGGGTGTCCAGTCGCAGCCGCAGGTCGCCGTCGTACCTTGGACTGCTCATCTTTAATGGATCAGGCGTGCACCACGAAATGGTAGCGATTGCTAGGGTAGCGGAGTTCGTGTGCCGTGCAAATGTGGAAATTTTAGGGTAAAGGAATCCCTCCATAGGCCCGACAAGATATATACTGATTTCCGACACAGAAGAATTGTATCCCCTTTAATGAAAGAGAGCACCTTTCGGCATGGTAGATCAAACTAATAAAATGTTCTTATAGTATTAGTTAACTGCAAAAGCATCATATGGAAAAGTCCCAGAAGTACTCTCATTTATAAAGGGTAACAATGCTACAGAAGTCTTGCTGAAACCAGATTTCAGTAGCAGTGAAATTCTAAATTACAATTGGAATGTACACCGACTGACTTAAAAATGGAGCACTCAGAAGACATGGTTGCATGTCAAAGTAACTTTGTAGACGTATAGCCAGCCGCTGTGGACGAGCGGTTCTAGGCGCTTCAATCTGGAACCGCGTGATCGCTACGGTCGCAGGTTCGAATACTGCCTCGGGCATGCATGTGCGTGACGTCCTTGGTTTAGTTAGGTTTAAGTAGTTCTAAGTTCTAGGGGACTGATGACCTCAGATGTTAAGTCCCATCGTGCTCAGAGCCATATGAACCAATTTTTTGTAGACGTATACACCATCGGCGGGTATGTAAATTAATTAAGATTGCAGTTCTCTGTGACAGGTACACCAGCCATCGGAGTCCATATATAATGTTGTTTCCAGGTCTGGTAGAGCTTATATGGTGTGTCAACAGCGTCTGACGTCGAATGATCATTGTGAGATGCTACGAAGTCGTGTGAGACGGAATAATCAGCACTTGACAGAATCTGAAATGGGCGTCATTTTGGGCTTCCATCTGAACGGCTAGTCGAATAGTGCAATATCCAGAATTTTGGGACATTCGACAGTGAAAGTGGCCCGATGTTATAATGCATGGGAACGTGAGTATAGGCATACCCATCGACAAGGTTTCGGCTGATCACGTCAGACTACCACAAGGGATGGGTGCCGTATTGTGTACCAAACGCACTGTGAAACCTTCACATCTGCGCCTGCCTTCGAGAGCAAGTAACTCCCGCATAAATGATCGGACACTAACAGTAGCCGGAGTGCTGTCCCATGAGTAGGCTGTCGTTAGCACCACGAAACAAACAGCTACGTTTTCAGTTCTGTGGCTTCAACTTTCCAGTTATAGACTGGGAGGCTCAAGTGATGGAATAGACAAGCTGTGAATTTGTTCTAAATGTTTTAGCAGAAAACTAATTTGAGCAGCTAATAGCCGACTCGTGAAGGCAACATATTAGATTTCCTGGTAAAACAACAAGTCCGAAATTTTCGAGTCAGTTACCTTAGACCTGGAAATCACTGATCATAAGGTCTTTGACAGAGGAAATGTAACAGGACAGGTGTATCGGGACGTCCTTCTTCTCCAGTATGTCCGCCTTTTCAGGGGTGCAGTGGGTCCCACCTTCCTTCTGATGGATGATAAGGCACGCCCCCACCGAGCTGCCATCGTGGAGGAGTACCTTGAAACAGAAGCTATCAGGAGAATGGAGTGGCCTGCCTGTTATCCAGACCTAAACCCCATGGTGCACGTCTGGGATACTCTTGGTCGATGTATCGCTACGGTCGCAGGTTCGAATCATGCCTCGGGCATGGATGTGTGTGATGTCCTTAGGTTAGTTAGGTTTAAGTAGTTCTAAGTCAAGGGGACTAATGACCTCAGATGTAAAGTCCCACAGTGCTCAAGAGCCATTTGAATCATTTTTTGAAAGGGAGAAGACATCCGCAGCATTCAAAATAAAATACCTAAAGGAAACTGTGAAACAAGAGGATGTAAATTTTATTTTCAACGAGGGTGAGTATGGCTATGAGGATATCCCACCCCTCTATTTCAGTTCAGCCAAAACAGAAAGAAGCATATGTAATTTAGTCATGGATATATAAATCGAAGATGAGAAGTTTAAGAATATGTTAGAACAGACTGATATTATTTGAGACGGGTGATCTTAAGGGCATGATGTTTCTAGTTTTAATATAAATTGAAGTGTTGTTTTAGTTTTTACTACAGTTTGTAAATTTCTTTAAAAAACGACTTGGCATTTTATTGAATACTGCTGGTACTAAATTCTTTCTCTCTTTGTTGCTGTAAAGCTATTGATGTAGAGAGGAAATAAGGACTTTCATCACAGTGATTCAGTACTATGCAGAAGTTATTGCCTACAAAATATACAAGGAGCGGGAATGTCAAGAAATAGCTATCTTCGAAATGTTACACTGCCCTTACCTTAACGGAGAAATATAACAGCATGCAACTCGATGGCGTTCAATTATCAACTGAAAACATTCGCTCCTAATAAGAAATGAGTACTTATTTAACGTTCCATGATGTGTAAAAACATCGGGTCGTTAAACCATCACATCTGAGACTAAAGAAAAATTTTATTTCAAGTAATTTTAGCCGCGAGTTTTTCAGCTGTGCTGATGGGTTTCTTGTAACAGCTGAACTTTTATTTCTATATATCACTTTCAGCAAGTTGCTAAACATGCGTAAACTGACCGGTATGTAATCAAAAATAACGCCTGAATTTTGTATCGTCCTTTAGAAGCTTCCTGTTAATCAAATTTTATAACGACCTTCACCATCGTGTGCCACAACAGTATTGTTGATCTCCTTATTCTTCGTCCTGTTGAGAACCACAATAATATTACCGTGTCATCGTCTTCTGCTTGCAGCGAAATATCTAAGCAGATTAGAGTTAAAGCCAACTCGGCCTCGCTTCTCACCATCCGTCTCCTACCGCCTGCTGCGGTTGCGGTTGGAGCGCAGCTTTGAGAAACAGCGGCGCCTGCGGCCGGGTGGCGCGGCTACCTGCAACCCAGCCCAGGGAAGGGCTGGAGGCCGCACCTTGGAAGACGCACCTTGCGGGGTCGAACAATTCTCCACTCTACAGGTCGGGAAACCGGCATCCAAGAATGTCACAGAATCGTCTCAACCTCTGCCTTCAGCCTTCATCCTCAATGGACGAAAAGACACAGAAACTGCACAGTAGGTGACTGGTGTTGTATAGTTTGTCTCGTCGAGTCGCGACTGCCTCTTTTTAAATGATGCAGGGTGTCGAGATCACCGAGGATTCAATGAGTTGCTTAACACACGATATGCTGAGGATGTAGTGAGCCAGATGTGGTTCTGTCGTTTGTTTGTACTATGGCTTGCGCCCTCTCATTCAAGTTACTGTGAACATGATCCGCAGTGTTTATTTCAACAGTCTCGGTGACCAAGTGTTGCGCTTTTTTCTGCATCTTCGTGACGAACAAGTTGTAGACACTACTGTCTTCGATGATGACGACAGCTGTTTTCACAGGGCTGCAGGCATACCTTTCTGCTTTGAAGAACATACAGTCATCCTATCTCATTTCAATTGGTCCACTAAACCACCTGATCTTAATCCTATAGGCAAATGTCTGGCGCTGTTTCGAACAGTGGGACATACGTAGTACCCGGTATCCCTGGAATGTTATACTTCTAGGGGAGCTAGTCATCCACTGGTAATTTGATCTGGATGTTACACACCTGAAGAGGCATTGTAACATGATGTTTGCGTAACATCTCCAGGGCGAGACTAATATTTTCTCCAGTGCGCTCGTCGTGAAGCACGCAATGACTTTTTAGCTCCAAGCTTCACATATGAGAAAGCGTAAATTTTTCTGCGAGACTTTGGAAGTTCTTGTTTCTTCTTACACGGTCCAGTCATATTAACCCATTGTCGACGCTATATTTACTACTTAAATTTACGAAAATCACTTATCTTAAAATTATATAATTTTTTATAGGAATTATTTATAAATTTGTCCTTACTATTTATCGTAGTGATGAGGAATGAAAATAATACTGTTTTAGAAGTTTTTGTTGGTGGCGTATTCAGTAAAAATACAGACATGTGAAACATCCCTAGACATTTCTGACACTCATATCGTGTATCACTTTTGTTCTTCCTTGCTTTGCACACTATACAATTTGTGGAGGGTGCTTTCTTGATGGGATTTGGGATAAAGCTAAAAAAACTGAAAACGATTGCTTGTAACTCGCAAAATATCGAAAGAAATCAAGTGAGTTTTACACCACTAAGTAGAACAAACTCTCAACTTCTCAATGCTATATGGCCGGCCGCTGTGGCCAAGCGGTTCTAGGCGCTTCAGACCGGAACCGCGCTGCTGCTACGGTCGCAGGTTCGAATCTTGCCTCGGGCATGGATGTGTGTGATGTCCTTAGGTTAGTTAGATTTAAGTAGTTCTAAGTCTAGCGGACTGATGACCTTAGACGTTAAGTCCCATAGTGCTTAGAGCCATTTGTACCATTTACCAATGCTTTATGACATGTCATGCCATCTATTAGCAGAGAAGTAGGAACACAAAGAAGAACCTATAGCTGCTGCTCGACCGCCCTCATAGCTGGTAATGCAATAACAAAAATGGCTCTGAGCACTACGCGACTTAACTTCTGAGGTCATCGGTCACCTAGAACTCAGAACTAATTAAATCTAACTAACCTAAGGACATCACACACATCCATGCCCGAGGCAGGATTCGAACCTGCAACCGCAGCGGTCTCTCGGCTCCAGACTGTAGCGCCTAGAACTTCACGGCCACTCCGGCCGGCTAATGCAATAACAGACCTGAAACCTGCGACCAGTAGTGAACCGCGTTTATGAGCCAATCGGTTAATGTGATCATCACCTACGTTCGATGTCAACGTGCAATGACCACTAAGAGACGGCAGGAGACAAGACTAGCAGTGGAGAGTATATAAACGTGACGGGAGGACGTGGAAAATAGTACAGTCGTTGTCGTAATTCGGAAATGGAGCGATTTACCTGACGTCCAAAAGGCCGTCGTCATTTGCGTTCGGGCCAGTGGTGAAAGCATTTCCGAAACGGTTAAGTTGGCAAACCGTTCGCGTGTTGCCATGGTTGTAGTATACCGTGCATGGCAAAATGTGCAAACCGGCGTCGAATCAACTGGATCGTAGATGAATGGGGTGAACGACGGCTGTGGAGATGTATAGTGGCGAACAGAAGTGCAACTATTGAGCAATCGACCACCCACATAAATCGAAAGGCTACCAGTAGCATCTCCTCAACGACCGTTCAGCGAACGTTGCTGCGTGTGGGCCTCTGTAGTAGGCGCGTAGTTCATGAGCCCATGCTGACTGCTATCCATCGTCGACGAAGGCTAGAATTTGTACGCCAGTGTCGCAACTGGGTGTCAACTCAGTGGCAACATGTGGCCGTTTCAGATGAATTACGTTTTATGTTCCAACGGACAGATGTCGTTTGGAATGTATGTCGGGAAACGTCTGAAAGCAAACACAATGGAACAGTAGTCGGAAGGGTACGGGATATAGGAGGGAGCATAATGGCCTGGGGAAAGTTTTCGTGGCATTCCCTGGGTGATGTGCCATTCTAAAAGGCACGACAGATCAACACAAGTATGTATATCTGCTTGAGGACCATGTCCACCCTTACATGCAGTGTTTTTTTTCCCTCGGCATAATGGCATCTACCAGCAGGACAACGCAACACATCACACATCTTGCAGGGAAAGTTCGTTGTTATAAGAGCGCCAGGATGAGTTTAGCGTTGTCCCCTGGCCACCAAACTTCCCTGATTTAAACCAAGTCGAGAGCCTGAGGAACCACTTCTACATCTACATCTACATCTACATGATTACTCTGCAATTCACATTTAAGTGCTTGGCAGAGGGTTCATCGAACCACAATCATACTATCTCTCTACCATTCCACTCCCGAACAGCGCGAGAAAAACGAACACCTAAATCTTTCTGTTCGAGCTCTGATTTCTCTTATTTTATTTTGATGATCATTCCTACCTATGTAGGTTTGGCTCAACAAAATATTTTCGCATTCGGAAGAGAAAGTTGGTGACTGAAATTTCGTAAATAGATCTCGCCGCGACGAAAAACGTCTTTACTTTAATGACTTCCATCCCAACTCGCGTATCTCTGCCACACTCTCTCCCCTATTACGTGATAATACAAAACGAGCTGCCCTTTTTTGCACCCTTTCGATGTCCTCCGTCAATCCCACCTGGTAAGGATCCCACACCGCGCAGCAATATTCTAACAGAGGACGAATGAGTGTAGTGTAAGCTGTCTCTTTAGTGGACTTGTTGCATCTTCTAAGTGTCCTGCCAATGTGGTCTTTCCAACTGAAGTTGTTCGTAATTTTAACACCCAGGTACTTAGTTGAATTGTCAGCCTTGAGAATTGTACTATTTATCGAGTAATAGAATTCCAACGGATTTCTTTTGGAACTCATGTGGATGACCTCACACTTTTCGTTATTTTGCGTCAACTGCCGCCTGTCATACCATACAGCAATCTTTTCTAAATCGCTTTGCAACTGATACTGGTCTTCGGATGACCTTACTAGACGGTAAATTACAGCATCATCTGCGAACAACCTGAGAACTGCTCAGATTGTCACGCAGGTCATTTATATAGATCAGGAACAGCAGAGGTCCCAGGATGCTTCCCTGGGGAACACCTGATATCACTTCAGTTTTACTCGATGATTTGCCGTCTATTACTACGAACTGCGACCTTCCTGACAGGAAATCACGAGTCCAGTCGCAGGATGTTCGCGCCATGGACCCTCAACAGAGAAACCTAGCGCGCTGTCCGCGGCGTTGGAGTCAGCGTGGCTCCACATCTTCTCGCTACCTTTCAGAACCTCCTTGACTCTCTTTCTGAACGTCTCGCAGGGGTACGAGCTGCAATAGGTGGTTATTTAGACTTTTCTCGGGTGGTCGCATTAACGTGAGTAGACATTGTATATAATTTGAATCTCTTTCTTAAGAAAATTAATTTTAACGTTCCTTAAGGTTCGGGTGAATGAGGACAATAAATGAACCCTTCAACGAACATTCATTTCTATCTTTGACAAAAAGGAGTTCCTGAAACAAAGCGAGTTCTTAAGGAAGATGTGAAAACACACAGTTTTCTGGATGAGACACCAGTCTGTAAGTTATTTAGATTTCATATAATGAGACACAGTCCTGAAAAATCTCACTGGAGCAGCTCGATCTTGTGCCTTCCAGCTCGAGAGGACCCAGAGAGCAGCATTTATTCCCCAACCTAATCATCTTACTTCCTAAGACAGTAGCCCGGAATTAATTTCTCCCGGGAAGGTTGAAGGTGCACGTGGCACCCTGCTGCCGGAGTGTGGCCAGGGCGCGAGAAGAGATGACAGCTCCCAATTTCTGGTTCTTCTCCGACAGCGGTTCAGTGATACCAACATGTGCTTTACATCGTGTTATTCTACTTCATCGTGAAATGCATTGTATGAATAATTGGGATAACTAGTAACGCGAAAGAGTTTTATACAGACGAAAGGTCACAGGCTGAAACTTCTGTGTTGGACTTTTTCAGATTCCGGCGTAACGACTTCCGTTTGTAGTGAACGCACATAGGATGTTCCACTAGGCAGTGTCTACATCTGAGGTTCTATTACCACTTTGAACGGTCCCATTTCCCCATCTGTTTCACGTGTCTCGTTATCATTCCACAGAATAGTCCTTAATGACCTCGTCGCCGATGGGACACCAATCTTCCTTTCTGCGTTACAAAGCCGGAAAATACAGCTACGAACACGTATTGCGCAGTTAGCATCGTAATAAGGCATGCATGATATATCTTGAGTTGAGATTGTCTTACATTGACACCTGCATAAGAAAAATTTCCTTATGGGTAATTGAGTCGTGGGAAACACACATTGCTATCAATGCGTCCGTTGTTCTATTACCGACAATAGTTTCACGACAGCAGGTGCACGAAAATGTTTCACAAAACTGTTCAAACGTGTGTGAAATCTTATGGGACTTAACTGCTAAGGTCATCAGTCCGTCAGCTTACAGAGTACTTAACCTAAATTACCCTAAGGACAAACACACACACCCATGCCCGAGGGAGGCCTCGAACCTCCGCCGGGACCAGCCGCACAGTCCACGACTGCAGCGGCCCTGATCGCTCGGCTAATACAGAGCGGCCTAATATTTCACATAGGATTGATGTCTGTAGCCATAAATAACTTAACTGTCTAGCTGAACTTATTTTACTTCTCAGAGTTAGCTCTGTAATGAGCCATAGACCTTCTGCACAAGTGCGTAGATAAGAAAAACTCACTTTTTTGCACGCTTTTATCGGTCAATGAAGTGTCAAATTAGCATCTTCTGACACCTTCTGACGTTTGTGACCAGTTCCAAGACGTATTTAGAAACAATGGAGTTGGACAAAAATATTGAAACACTTCAAGAAACACATGGTTGAACATGAATGCAGATGCTAGCTAAGTCTGCTAGTTGCGCTGTAGTACCTGACCACGAGCAGCAGCTGGTTAGTGTCCTCAATACGTTGTAGGTGTCAGTAGTGGTCGGAGCAGTGTTCCGTGTTTTTGTGTGTCCAATATGTCGAGGCTAAGCGAATTAGAACACGAGGAAATTGTTGGTGCTCGTATGGTCGGTGCTTCCGTAACCAAGCGACCGAACCGTTAGGTGTTTCATGAGGCACCGTTTCGTAGATTTATAATGCATACAGGAAAAGCTCAAAAACATCATCTACTAAGTCATAATGCAGGTGAAATTGCATGTTGAGTGGTCGTGACAGACGGCCATTAGAGAGGACTGTGACGAAAAATAAGAGGGCGACAGCTACGAAAGTCACGGCAGAACTGAATGTCGCAGTCGCGAACCCTGTCAACGCCAAAACAATACGAAGGGAGTTCCCAAAGGAAGGAAATTGCAGGGCGAGCTGAAATTGCGAAACAACTCAGTAGTGATGGGAATGCCAGTAACAGGCAAATGTTGTGCCGAAGCCATAAATACTGTACTGTGGCACAATGAAAGAATGTCATTTCGTCGGATGAGTACAGTTCCACGCTGTTTCCAGCTTCTGACCGTGTCTCGTCCCAAGACTGAAAGATGGTGGCGGATCGCTGATGATTTCGGCGGTCATAGCGTGGTATTTCATGGACCCCATAGTTACTCTGCAAGGTCGCATTACTGCCTAGGATTGTGTGATCATTTTCGCTGATCACGTCATCACGTGGCACAACGTCTGTTCCCCGGTAGTGATGCTGTGCCCCAAGACGACAGGGGCCCAGTCACACAGCTCACATTACCAGTATTAGTTCCTTTTTTTAAAATTTAATTTTGAGTCCGCCTGCGTAGCTGAGTGATAGCCGGCAAGGTAGCTCAGCGTGTTCGGTCGGAGAGCTGGTTGACCTCTGCAATAAAAAACTGAGTGAAAGGATCAACAAAAAACTTGAAGGAATGTCATGTGACGTCCGCAACGACTAAACTCAACGATCAACAACGAACAAAATGAAGAGAGTAAAATTTAAAAAAAGAAGGGGTAACGTGATTGCCTATCATGTAGTGGGCCCGGGTTCGATTCCCGGCCGTGTTGGACAATTTTATCCGTTTGTGGAACGGGTGTTGCGTTGTCCTCATTATCATTTCATCATCATAAACACGCATATCGCCCAATGTGGCGCCACAACTCAGTGGTCGAACTTCCCCGGCTGGGGCCTCCCGGCCATCAATCGCACACGATCATTTCTTTTTTTAAGTCTTTTGACGCTTTTGGTCTACTTCGGAGGGAAGGGTGCATCATCGCTATCCACCTCCATCATCGTTCCCTGAATTTGTCATTAATTTGCAGGAACAATTGTATAATATTTTCTTGGTAATTGTACAGGACCTGTACTAATATTTATGCATTCCGTAGACGACTGCCAGCTGTTTTCAATGCCACCGGTACACCGGCAATCTGCTTTTGATGCTTTCATATTTTTGTCCACCCTCTTACATGCTTGGCGTACAATTGTGCAGGTATGCCATTCTGCACAAAGATTCCAGATACCTGTCTCTGACCTTTGCGATTGTATGTTACACGTTTGTGATTCCGTGGGTTCGCCGTTTGAAAATCACCGATTCGTTTCGATAAAACTGTATTGTTTTTAAGGGAAACAGTTGACTTGGTAGTGATAATTCTGTAAATAAAACGAAAATCTCACTAGGTTACAACCAACACAGCAAACATTCATTCAACCTAAAATTCATGAAAAAGAATGTAGCAGGATGCTATGAGAGATATAGGACTGGTTCGTAAGGGGAATCAACACCAGTTGCCCTTTTATCTGAATTGGCTCTCTTTGAAAACTGCGCCAGGTCCGTCGTCATATATGAGTCAAAAAGCTCACTAAACAAAATTATTCTTGGCGTAAGGCCAGCCAGATTCAAATAAAAATGAATAATTTCAGTTTTGAGTGGTGTCTTTCACAGAATTCCAGTTTGAAAGCTGTATGTTAATAGTCTTTTTTTTTTTTTTTTTTTTTTTTTTTTTTTTTTTTTTTTTTTTTTTTGACAGTTGTTGAGAGTAGTCGCGCGGAGAGGAGAGGAGTCGCGCGTCAGCGCCACCTACCCTGACAATGTTGGTAGCGCCGGAGGAGAATTTGGTATTAATTGAGGAACTTTGGTAATTTTCTTTTTTGCTGCACTTACGGTAGTTGTTGCTTGCTTGGACACTGAAAGGATTCTGTCAGATTTGTCTATGTGTACATTGAGAGTAACATTGGTACCTCTGTCGTAACCAGATAGGTGATTATTGATTTGAGACACTGTGGAATAATTTAAGTTTTCAAACTGTTCGGGGAAAAGAAAGGTCTGAGTAAAACTTGTCAATGTATGAACCTTCATTTTAAGGATATAATAAATTATATGTTTTATTGATTCTTTTCATTTTTTACACCACTTAAGGCTTATTGACCAAATCCCTCCTGATCATCCAATACATATATAAAAAAACAAAGGAGTAGTTGCGTCAGTAGTTGTGACTATGCACTGCACTCTGCGTGTATTGCAGTATTTCTCTTGAATAATTTGAGCATGTTGCTGGTCGCGCGATTGCAGAGGCAGCCCGGCCGGGGTGGTTCAAATTGTTCAAATGGCTCTCAGCACTACGGGACTTAACATCTATGGTCATCAGTCCCCTACAACTTACAACTACTTAAACCTAACTAACCTAAGGACATCACACAGCACCCAGTCATCACGAGGCAGAGAAACGGATGGCGTGGCCAAGCGGTTCTGGGCGCACAGTCTGGAACCGCTCGACCGGTACGGTCGCACGTTCGAATCCTGCCTCGGGCATGGATGTGTGTGATGTCCTTAGGTTAGTTAGCTTTAAGTAGTTCTAAGTTCTAGGCGACTGATGACCTTAGAAGTTAAGTCCCACAGCGCTCAGAGCCATTTGAACCAAGCAGCGGCAGGACGAGGTAAGTTGTCTGTTGCGTACAGGAGCATTGCAGTATAACTGTCAGGAGCCGTTGGAGAATATTTTAAAATTCTCAACCAGATACTAGAGAATTATTTTTTCTTGATTTGTAGAAAGAGTAAATTAATTTCTATTTTCGTTCTCCATCACAATACTGAGATGTCCGATATTAGGAGGTTCCAGAAACTTTTCGAAAACTGACATGTCAGAATAATGGTTTTCAGAATACCAGTTGTACAGCTACATATCAGATTTTACGATAATGATAAAGTTACACTAGATTTCCTTGCAACTTTTAGAGAAAAGTATAGATAACGATAATATTGTCAGAGCTAGAGCTTTACACATTTCTGTATATCTTTCAACAGCCTAATAATAATTTTATTACACTTTTTGATAAACAACTTTCACCTGTCGACCTGTCTGCCACGATTTCGTTTCGTTGGATGATTTCACTTTGTCTTGCTACTGCATTTGTAAAATTACTTGCAATAGTAGTTGCTCACTAGTTTTGCATAATATGTTTTTGGTGTACATGCTCCGGATTAAGTCAAAAAATTTATTTTAGCTATTTTCTGGTGCAGAATTTGTATATTTATTTTTAACAGTAAGGATAACAGTTTTCTGTTAAAATATTTGTTTTGCATTTTTTGTGTCATTTTATTTATCGCAACACAACAATAAAAACTAGAGAAAAGATAGGAATGGACAATTCTGTAGAAGTAGCTCTCAAGGAAGTTTCGAAAAATTTGAGACAGTGTACAAAATTCTTCTCAGGATGATGAAATCAGATAACTTTCTAACAACACGGTGAATAACCAGAGTGTAGGCTATTATTTGACAATCATGTATAATGATCTGGAGGGATATACGCGCATTTCGCAAGAGTAAAATACTGTGACAATCCGATTTTGTTGTGAGAGATTCAGGAATTCTTGTACATCTAAAGAACAAAGTAATATTGTCTTCCCTCTTTCAGCAATAATTGCATAATTAATACTAGCTCAACTTCGTGAGATTAAAAAATCCAATGACGAACTTCACGGAGAAAACAAAGAATTAAGGGATGAGATTAATGACACTTTAAATCGTAAATTCAAGGAAGTGTCAGAGCGATTGAAAACTCAGGTACACGAGGATCTCAGATCTGATATTAATAATCTTGAGTGAGAACTTGACCATGTATAACTTGTGACATGGTTGAATTGAGACAACAGGCGTCACAAAAAGAATTGTAAATAAAGGAATTAGCACAACACTTCGTGTCATTACAATTGTACACTAACACTTAAGTTTCAAAGACGCCAAATCAGTCGATAACTGTTGCAAAACGTGTCGAAGAATTATCCGAGAGAGTGACGTAAATAAACAATGATTCAGATAAAAGGTCGCTGATATCGAAGACTTTGTCTCTGCAACATTTTAAACAATGGGAGATGACGATTACTCAGCAAAATATACGTGACGTGAGAAAGATACAGTAATACCTTTCCAATATCGAAGAAAAGATCAGTCAGCGTAACGATACCACTAGGTTAAATAATTATAACATTAGAAATCACATTGAACACTCTAATTTTGGAAATGCTGATCACTTATCCAGCGAGCGTGATATGTTTGCAAGACACAATGGCTGTAATGCGAGTTACGGTATGAGGGAAAACTCATCCGTTTACAAAAACGATGGCTTTGATTAAAAACATTTTCTCACACCCAGGAAATTAAAAATTTTTCGCAATGCCACCAATGAAATTCACCCAAGCGAGTGGTTACAACAATTTGACTATTCTTCGCCACCAACGTGCCCGGATGGCCACAAACTGCAATTCATTAACAGTTATCTCGAAGGAGAACCTGCGATAAGAATGAGATCGATAGCACGTGAATGTCATGCGTACGGTGATTTTTATCACCCATTCTTGTCCGTTTACTGGTTGAAACAACTCAAGATCGCGTGACACATAACATTATTATGATGCAGTATTATGAACATTCTAACTCCCGTGTAGTACTTTGAAAACATGATACACTTGAACAGATATTTAATTAATCCGTATTTGTTTGGCCATCAGATCACTTTGGCCTATCTCATTACGCCACATAGTTTTGGCAGGCCGTTGTAAGCATGACTTGGAAGCCTTCCTAGCTCTTTCGCAAGAACTTGAATTTGACAGTAATGATCACACATACAAAAACAACAGTTATCAGTTTTGGGAAAATTACCATGCGCGACGTAACGGATAACATAGATGAAATTTGCGTGAACGGTATGGTGAGAGTCGTTACGAAGACATGCACGATGTAATATATCAGCCCTACAATACAGTTTAGAGACGTTCGAGAAATGATTCACGTGACATTAGGAATTACCAACATAGAGAGAGAGATCGCAGATCGCGTGAACATAGACATGGCAATGACGACAATTTCAGACATAATGATAATGACAGAGTAAATCTGAATTGGCGTTATCGCATAAATTCTGATTCCGAACGTGGTGCTCAGGTTGTAGAAATCAGAGCATCGAGCCCACATATCAGTAACGCTAGTAACAGTTATGTAAGACTAAATAATTATGATGACAGATAAAATCAAAACCTGAGTGATCGTAGGAATTCAATTTCTGAGCGTAGTACAACTGTAGAAATCAGATCGCCCAATTCACGCAACAGTTTCAGTCAAAACGAACTGACACAACAATGACAAGCAACCACGGCTGCAAACGAACCGTTCGCAGACGCCAACAGTCTACATACGAACGACATTAGAGACACATTGTTGCAAAAAAATACGATTGTGAAAATACACTTGTACATCCTATTGTAAAAATTTCCATACGAATTGTTTCCCTTTCTGCTACGCTAGTTTTCGTGTATTAGGGACACAAATTTTCTGTGAATTTTCTGATTACTCCTCTTTTGTTGACAGAAACGATTTTGGGTGTAGAGTTTGTTTGTGAACATAAGGTGATGTTAAATTTTTGCGATGCTGAAGTGATGTTACAAGTAACTCATGTACCTGTAAAGTTAAAATTTCAACGATGGTTGACAAAGGAAGATGAAGGCGTGAACTGCTTGCGTCATCTCTTTCCGCTCGGGGCCCAACACTCACTGAATTTGTCTGATGGTTGTATGAACTACATGACAACATTTAGTTGTGGAGCTGAACAATCTGTTAGTACAGAGCAGTTAATTAAAAAGAAAGTACGCAGATACGAAGTAGATTCTGATGCAAACACACATGAACTATTCGAAATTTTAAAATCACATTATGAAGTTTTTCTGCGAAATTTTCTTTATGAATTCAAAGTAAAGGAACATAATAAGTTTTTTGTACCACCTTATTTTATTCCATTGACACATAGAGAGAAAGTTAAACAGGAGATACAATCAATGCTAGACCAGGAAATAATCGACCATGCTTTGAGTTCATACAACAGCCCGATACGCGTTGTCAAAAAGGATTATTCAATTAGACGTGTTCTCAATTCCAGACATATCAACGGTATAATACAACCAGAAACAGATCTACCTCAAACACTAGATGAATTACTACACAAATTTCATGGTGTAAAGGTAATGTCTTCTAGATTTGCAACCACCGCCAGATCGTATAAACCAATTAATAGGGCCGCGCGTTATAGCCGAGTGGTCTAGCGCGTCTTGTCACGATACGCGTGGCTTCCCCCGTCGGAGGTTCTCCCTCGGGCATGAGTGTGTGTGTCGTCCTTAGCGTAAGGTAGTTTCAGTTAGAATAAGTTGAGCGTAAGCTTAGGGACCGATGACCTCTGTATCTTGGTCCCATAAGACCTTACCACAAATTTCCTGTTTCCAGTTAATAGCCTTCCCTAGACAAATATGTTCAAGACACGATGAAGTATTGAACTTAGTATTAGGAAACATCAAGAAAGCCGCAGAGAAGAGGAAGAAGCCACAGAACCCTCGAGTGAACACCGAGAACTTACAGGTAAGTCAGGAAGTGTTGCTTAAATCGCATCTTTTATCTCATAAGGGAATTCTTTAAGCAGCAAGTTTTTCTTGGTGTATGAATGTCCTTTTCGCAAAACTCGAATCGCACATGCAAAGACTGCGCATGTTACATGTAAATACCGTGTACCTTGAAACCACACGCACACATAAATCACGATGTCTTCATCGCGTATCAAACATCAAAGTGTAGCACCCTAGGGGTTTTCTTGTTCTTTGGTAAACATATGCAGCGGCGAGAATAGATGCCCCAGCTGTTGCAGTGCATTTTCTTACTGTAGCTTTCTGCACTGTTTCATATTCCTCAACTAATCTTTATATCTATTAATGTGTCATTTTCTGTCAATCTACTTAATAGGGTATTTTGATAAATAGTGATCGTCTGTGATTTGTGTTGTCCGAAGAAAAGTACTTGGAATTTGCAAAACATCGTCTGACGAGGTGATAATACAGTGGAAGCAGACAACCTTTTTTGTATCTATATTTGCACTATGGCAATAGGGAATGATAACCCAAGCGTGAACGATTTTTATTCAGCTGGTATTCTTCTGAGTTTACGGCTGAAGTATCTGATTGAAATGTAGTACAGTAATTATCTTATTTCATGACTTTGCAACTTTTCTTTTGAGATATTGGTATAGTAGAGTAGACTTGGTTTTGAGCTGCTGTCTAATATCGTATATTGCTGCGTATCGTTGGTGTAGCAGAGACGAAACTGTAAGCAGAAGTGGAATTTGTTGCTGAACAATATTCGCTTGCACTCATGAAATAATTTCCGTAAGTTTGACAGCTTCAATTGGCAGCTAAGTCCACGACGTTACATGGCTACAAAATTGGTCGAGTCATCTATGGAGTTGTGTATGGTAGTAGTAAATACTTTGCTAATGTTCGCTGGTGTTGTCTTTGTCTGTAAATCTGTTTTATCCGTTATCATGATCTACTCACACAATTTCAATAAAACTGGTTACATAATTTTTATATTTTAAATCGGCTACTTAGTGAGAATCTTGTCAGGGTATTTTCGTGCATACATAGATTTCTATTTCTTCTAAAATGTTCATTATTGGGCCCTTTGGTGCCATGTGTAGAATTTTGACCACATTTTTGACCTTGTTGCAATACGATTTTCTGTTTGCATGTGACTGGAGACTGTGGATAGGTTTGGGTCACTGTTTCTGGTGTGTTCTCGTATTGGAATTTTGAAATTGCTGACCATTTCGCCTATAAAGAATTTTCTACAGTCATTAAAATTAATTTTATAAACGCCAGAGTATGTGTGCATAGATAATTTCGTTTTACCGGGGGAGATTTTTGTTCTTAGGTCGTGCACAGTGTGTTATCCAAATCTTAGTGTAGTTTTCTTTAATAATGTGATAAGTCTGTTTGATATATTTCCTATATCTTATATGTTAGTGGTATGTATGCTATTTTCAGGTTTTTATGCTGTCTCTCTTGTTAATTTTATATCGCTATGAATTATAAAATGTATCGGTTGTTGTTTTTATCATTGATTTGGTTGGCTAAATTGGAACTGAAGCTGTTTTATTGTGTTACGAACGTCAAGATCTACAATTCAGATACATTGCGAATTACATTGGATACATTTTGTATTGCGAATTATGTCATCAGTAAATGAAGCAGGCAAAAAGGAATAAAAACGTCGCAAAATGAGATCGACAGGAAATGCAAAATGGTTAAGAAGGGATGGCTAGAGGACAAATGTAAGGATGTAGAGGCTTATCTCACTAGGGGTCAGATAGATACTGCCTACAGGAAAATTAAAGAGACTTTGGAGAAAAGAGAACCACTCGCATGAATATCAAGAGCTCAGATGGAAACCCAGTTCTAAGCACATAAGGGAAAGCAGAACGATGGAAGGAGTATATAGAGGGTCTATACAAGGGCGATGTACCTGAGAACTATATTATGGGAATGGAAGAGAATGAAGATGAAATGGGAGATATGATACTGCGTGAAGAGTTCGACAGAGCACTGAAAGACCTGAGTCGAAACAAGGCCCCGGGAGTAGACAACATTCCATTAGAACTACTGACAGCCTTGGGAGAGCCAGTACTGACAAAACTCTACCATCTGGTGAGCAAGAAGTATGAGACAGGCGAAATACCCTCAGACTTCAAGAATAATATAATAATTCCAACCCCAAAGAATGCAGGTGTTGACAGATGTGAAAATTACCGAACTATCAGTTTAATAAGTCACAGATGCAAAATACTGTCGCGAATTCTTTACAGACGACTGGAAAAACTGGCAGAAGTCGACCCCGGGGAAGATCAGTTTGGATTCCGTAGGAATATTGGAACACTTGAGGCAATACTGACCTTACGACTTATCTTAGAAGCTAGATTAAGGAAAGGCAAACCTACATTTCTAGCATTTGTAGTCATAGAGAGAAAGCTTTTGACAATGTCGATTGGAATACTCTTTTTCAAATTCTTAAGGTGGCAAGGGTAAAATATAGGGAGCGAAAGGCTATTTACAATTTGTATAGAAACCAAATGGCAGTTATAAGAGTTGAGGGGCATGAAAGGGAAGCAGTGGCTGGGAAGGGATTGAGACAGGGTTGTAGCCTCTCCCCGATGTTACTCAATCTATATATTGAGCAAGCAATGAAGGAAACAAAATAAAAATTCGGAGTAGGTATTAAAATCCATGGAGAAGAAATAAAAACTTTGAGGTTCGCTGATGGCATTGTAATTCTGTCAGAGACAGCAAAGGACTTGGAAGAGCAGTTGAACGGAATGGATGGTATCTTGAAGTGAGGATACAAGATGAACATCAACAAAAGCAAAACGAGGATAATGGAATGTAGTCGAATTAAGTCGGGTAATGCTAAGGGAATTAGATAAGGAAATGAGACACTTAAAGTAGTAAATGAGTTTTGCTATTTGGGGAGCAAAATAACTGATGATGGTCGAAGTAGAGAAGATAGAAAATGTAGACTGGCAATGGGAAGGAAAGCGTTTCTGAAGAAGAGAAATTTGTTAACTTTGAGTATAGATTTAAGTGTAAGGAAGTCGTTTCTGAAAGTATTTGTATGGAGTGTAGCCATGTATGGAAGTGAAACGTGGACGATAAATAGTTTAGACAAGAAGAGAATAGAAGCTTTCGAAATGTGGTGCTAGAGAAGACTGCTGAACATTAGATGGGTAGATCACATAACTAATGAGGAGGTGTTGAATAGGGTTGGAGAGATGAGAAGTTTGTGGAACAACTTGACTAGAAGAAGGGAAAGGTTGGTAGGACACGTTCTGAGACAACAAGGGATTAGCAATTCAGTATTCGAGGGCAGCTTGGAGGGTAAAAATTGTAGAGGGAGACCAAGAGATGAATACAGTAAGCAGAGTCAGAAGGATGTAGGTTGCGGTAAGTACTGGGAGATGAAGAAGCTTGTACAGGATAGAGTAGTATGGAGAGCTGCATCAAACCAGTCTCAGGACTGAAGACCACAACAACAACAACATCAACAATTGTGTCATGGACACAACAATGAAAAACATTCAAATCACACATCAATTCTGAATCTACAGAAAACGGACATCATCACATAACATCTTTGACACAAATTCTTGTAATCCTAAAACATACAAACGTGCATGCTTTCATACGATTATAATCAGACTGATGAATCTATGATTCCATAGGTAAATTAACCACTTATGTAATCATATAACATCGTTGACCTACAACTGTCAACTGAAGCTGTCATATATACGGCGGTTTTTAAATAGATCTTAGCGAAATTGCTCAGCAACAAATTCCATTACTATCTACAATTTCCTCTTTGCTACACCTACGATACGCATCAGTATAAAATATTAGACATTAACAGGGTTAACGGTGCTTTATGGTAGTCAGTAACACAAAATTGTTATTAACTACAAATGGACAGAGATATATTCACTAACAAATCCACATGTTTGCAAATAGCTTGATATAGGCCATGGAGCCGAAATAAGATTATAACACCAGAAAATAACATCATAATTAAAGTCTTTGAATATAGCACCATTTGGCTTACTGTAGCATACCCTAATCAGCCAGAACATTATAACCACGTACCTAATAACCAGTATGACCACCTTCGGCACAGACAACAGCGGCGACACGTCGTCATGGAAGCAATGCGGCTCTAGTAGGTTTCTGGAGGGAGTTGGCACCACATCTTCACACATAAGTCACCCGTAAATTCTGAGGAGGGGGCACGATGAGCTCTGACGGGACGTTCAGTCGCATGCCAGATGTGTTCGACCGGTGTCAAATTTTGCGAGTAGGAGTGGCGAGCATATGAACTGGAACCCACCACGGTGTTCCTCAAACCACTCCATCACACTCCTACGATGTCCGACGTCTGTAATGAGGGGTGTCCACCCAACCCCACGACGCCTTGACGTGGTTTCGCCTTAGTGCTGAAGTCACTCATCACAGTACCCCTCGAACACCCAACAAATGGTGCAGTTCCTGAAACGCTGATGTTGAGCCTCCGGATCATCACAATCTGCCCTTGGTCGAACTTAGATAGTTCGCGCACCTCCCCCATCCTAGGCACGAACAGCACGCTCAGTAATGTTGAATGAACCATGCATGTGTCTGGCTAGTAGTCATTCCTCGCCAGGTGACGCTGATGTCGCCTTGACAGATTTATATCGATACTAGGTCGGTGGTCGTAATGCTCTGGCTGATCAGTGGTGTAAGGTCCTTGCAAGACATCTATAACGCCGCAGATCCAGAAGATTGTACCCTGGTTACCAACACGTAGATGTTGTTAAACACAATGAAATCTTTACACTACAATAATTATTCTGGTAGTGCTTGCAGTAAATAAAAGCACAGAGCACATTACTTTTTTTCCAAAACTGTGGTCTGTACATAAAATCCTCTTAAAAATGATCCTTTATTATCACTTACACTTCTGGGACTGTCTCAAATAAAATTCATTCTCTGTGCGGCACATCCATCATTCAAGCTCCTCACTCTGCAACGACTCAACTCCCTACCTCTCCCTCCCCCCCCCCCCTCCGCCCTTCTCTCTCTCTCTCTCTCTCTGCAGCTCGCTGACTCGCTCACCCCAAAGGGTATGTGTATCTATGGAATGAACGAAGTCTAGTTCGCATGATCTCAACATATGTCTGAGTTTCAGTAACAGCTATGGTGCAGTATTCTCGTTGCTATTGCTGTAAAGAGAAGTATGTAAAAGGGGGGCAAATTTTTCACATAGGTATTTAAATCAAACATATAACGGCAAATGTTACATTGATATGTGACGCATCGTATGTTGAAAAATATCTGAACACGGCATTATAATATGTTGCATTGTGGAGATAAGTTCCGCGATTTTCTGACCAGTTGTTTATTAGACAAGTGTTAGACAAATTTGCAATTATGTTTGAGTGTATGCATATTGGTGCAATCTTCATATGCAGATAAAATTTATAAATGAGATTCTGATTAATTTCCTCCGAGTTATGCAGGTTCTTAAACCCTTGTGTGTATCTTAAGTATTTCTGCGTGAGACAGTTTCCTATACAGCGTCACTGTAACGAAATTAATTAGAACAGATTCGACAGCATTAATCAGTAGAATAGAAAACCTAAAATATATTGTTGGCTGTCACTTTTTATTACTACCAAATTCGAGCATTGATTAATCAGTGCAATAGAAAACCTAAAATATATAGTTAGCTGTCACTTTTTATTACTACCAAATTCGAGCATTGATTTTGTATTTTTTATTTTTTGTGCACAGTGTATGATTTTACTTTTCTGATGAGAGGCCGAAGAAATGTTATAGATATTTTGCTTGTCTACAAAAGTAGAGAGAGTAAATAAAGAAAAATTGACAATAATAATGGAGAAACAGGTGATGCAAATTGCTTACCGTATTTACTGTAAAAATTTGGTAGTTCCAAATGCGTTGTTTTTCATGACACTTCGGGTCCATCTACCGTGTCATTGAGTAGTAACTAATTAGAACAGAGATTCGACAATATGAATAACTGCAACAGAAAACTTAAAAAATATTGTTGGCTGTCACTTCTTATACCGTCACCGAAAAAACATAAGTAAAGTGGAATCTGAGTTATGACAATGTTGAAGCACAATACCATTACTCTTCACATCTTTTAATTCCAACCTCAGTTCCTTGTATCAAATTCTTAAGGTGTATGTAACAGATAAACACATATGTCAATTTCGCTGTCCTTCTGTAGGTGATCTATCTGCTGCAGCGAAATAACAGCACTAGAAGGAAAAAAAAGAAACGCTAAGTAAGCACTTAGCGCTATACGGGCTTAAACGCGCCGTCCCAAAAATTACGTAACTTGAGCTGCAGGTGATGTTGCGGACAGAATACTCGTCCTACGTGCCCGGATGCTCATTCTATAGATATTTAAACTCCACTCAATAACACAATCTCTGGTAGCAAGATGTTTATAGTGACAAACATACCAAACAAACTGATATTTCTAACAACATATACGCATTACACAAGCATTTCTCATGATGTACGCATCTTTCAATATTAAGTGAATTTTGGATACGACACAAAAAACACTGCAGTCTGCGGAGGTTAGACAGTTTCGACTTGGAAATCCTGAGTGTATTTGGAATTTCAGCACAGTCCGAACCACATAAAGTTCCGCATAGCATGGGACATGGAACACATTAAATCAAAGACGAAGTGTCAATTGCAGCAGGCCGAAGTCAGTAATGATGAAGATTCGTGTCATAGTATTACGGAGTAATGATAAAATGTAGCTGTTTGCTACAAAATCTGAAAACCAGCAATGAATAATATGCTTTTCTGGTGTCGTGGATATGAACGGAAGCTATGAATGGACAATGTATTTATAACTGTTTTAAGCGTTGGTGAAACTGAAAGGAAACTACTGATGATGAGCCAAGATCTGCTTGCCGTACAGCCGCGACAGGCGCGTCATAGTGGCGTTAGAGGAGTTAGGGACAGGAAGAACAGTGCTGAAGCCATCATTCATTTGAGCAAATGGAAAACCTATTCTGGTTCTTTTCGTTTGAATGACAAGCGGAAGATATCAGCATAGGAAACTCTGCAGTCATGACGCAGCCGTTTGAGGTCCATCTTTCCCGCAACCTAACATCACAGCGTATAAGACCTGTTCCAACCATTTCGATCCCAGGTGTAGCCAAGGACATGCCACATCAACGTTCCGATTAATTCCAAAACGAATGTACACTTACAGTTTCCAGCAGCTCCATAAACATGACAAGTACAATGATTAATAGCAATTATGTTGAATAATGTTGAATAGAAACCTCTGTACCTGTTGTAGATGCCTTATTAAAAGCACCATATGATGTAATTTAAATTACGAAACCGGTCCTGGCTTTAACAAAGTATTTACAGCAGAGGTTTTCACTAAACGTGCAAATGTTTGGCTGTGGATGCTTGTCCAACAAACTGTTATGTTCAAGACTGCCAGGCTCGGTAAAAACGGCTTTTTATAAATATCTATTGTATCTGATGTAATTTCAATTACGAAACCGGTCCTACATTTATTAAAGGGTTTAAACTTTATTTAACAAGAAAAAGTAACTGTACAATAAACTAATACGCAATAGAAATTACCTTGAAGTCGAAAATTTGGATTTTGTTTGTGCCGTCTATTTCCTTTCTTTTGTGACATCATTCACCGGTCTAAAAGAGGCACTATGTAGTTCACTCCTCGCAAACGGTTATATTGTAGATGACATAATTAAGAGGGGACCTACTCGAAAGCAACTAATATTGTGAATTTTTTTTTTTAGATCTTCATTTACTGCATGGTACTGAAATTTCAATTCCTGAATATTACGTTCCAGTTCCGCTCCAAACCGTGATGAAAATAACAATGGGCAAAAGTTTGCAGGAGGCCACGCCTCTTTGTTGTTCTGTACTCCCTCATATGACTTATTCCTGCTGTGTATTCTTCCGGTTTTATGCTATCACAATGTGGGGAATATTTAATTGTTTAGCTGATCCACAACTTCCACAAATACTCAAAATCGTAATGAAAGTTACAACTCCCTGATAGGAAAACTATGCCCCAAGACAAGATGTCTCTCCACAGCTCCTGATAAAACTGGAGCGTTTGATGCTTGTTTGATTCTTAATCGTGCTAATCTTGGCAGAATATGGACTATACAGAGCCTAGGATTTTATCCAGGAGCTTTCGTACTGTCGATACCGAAGGAAATCGATAACAGGAGAATTGATGCAGTTGATATTATTGTTACTCAGTTTGCAAATTAGGTTAAGCTAAGAGGACAAGCGAAGAAAATACTGATTGAGGATGAAGAGGAGAATGCGTATGCTTCGTACTAGTTCGCCTCATACAAACACTATCAAATCTCTTTGATTCAGGTTTTCCATAACTTACATTGTAGCAAATTTATGTACTTTTTCTTCACAATCCACTGACATTATAGTTCTAAAATTTTCCATGCAGTTAGTCAATATAATAATGAAACATTCCATGGAAGGAATTTTCATTTACTGAGATAGTACCAGAATCACCGAACAAAAACGGTATGGCAGATTCAGACTGGTGGAAAACGGCCGTGGCGTAGCACGCGCTGTGTGAGACCGACATCATAGTAAAATTCGTGAAATTCGCCAACACGGTAATTCTCGCTGAGGAGAGGAGCTACCACGCCCACTTCCTCTGAGAAACAATAAGAAAGCTATTCCTGGCTCATTGATTCTGCACACCAACATGAACAGCCGTTTGGTTGCTGCTTTCCCCGAATGACCTCAGAAAATTCACGGCTATGTTGTCTATAACATCCGCCTTATTTTATCGTAAAAGTCTTCCAAACTAATATTAAACACCGAATCTGATAGTCGATAATCTATATCTTCCTTATAAATTCCTGGACCTTCTTCTGTCATGTCGTCAAACAATCCATTGCGCTCGTAGAGGCGTTCAGTGTGCTCTTCACACCTATCCTCCCATTCCCCTGCGATAACAATGATATTTGTTTGTACTCAGTGTTGACCCTTTTGATTTTAGTTTCACCGAAGGCTAATTTGACTATTATGTATTCTGAATCAGTCCTTGGAAAGACCGTTTGTTTTTCAACTTGTTCGTGTGTTTCGTGTTTCTTCTATTTCGCTATAGTTCACTACAATTACTATTTATTTAATTCCTAGCTGCGTTATATTGTTATATTCCTTTGAATTTTTGTGCTCCTTCGTACTATTTCTTCTGTTACCATAGTGTCCTTCGCAGCTACCGTACTGCTTACCCTGGCATTCACAATCGCAGTGTCTACAGTCTTAGACAATTTCAAAGGTATGTCGTCATTAATCAGTACTTGATTATCCCACTTCCTTGCACATTGATTCATCTGCACGAGTCTCTTAAGCTTCAGCCCACTCTTCATCATTACTAAGTTCTGGTCTCAGTCTATGTCTGCCCCTGAGTACGCCATACAACCAATTTCTGATTTCGGAGTCTCTGTCTCACCGTGCTGTAATCCAGCTGAGATCTTTCCATATCGCAAGGCCTTTTTCCAGAATAATTCCTTCTCTTCTGAGTTTTGAACGACGTATTCAGTTCGCTGTTATTACTTGAAATTTACTGCTGAAGTCGATTAGTCTCTCCCTTTCCTCTTTCCTCCCATAACTCAGTCTTGTATTCCTTCCCCGCTCTACACGTTTATGATTACTAGATTCTGAACTCTATTTACACCCAGAATTACACGTTCCATGTCTATATCTCTATCTCTTCAGCTTTTGATTGTGACGGATGCGTGTACATCTGAACTATTGTTGTTGTCTCTGATTTGCTATCGATTCTGAATTATCCACAGTAATTCACAGTCTGCCGTGATTTCTTGTTCATGATGAATCCTACTCCCGTTATCCCAGTTACTGTTGCAGCTGTAACATCCTGGTGGCGCCACAGAGAGTTTTTCATGCTAATTTTACCTCAACGAGGCTGCTTTAAAGCTTTCTTCTAGGAAGATGGGACATGTTAGGTTTCTTATTTCATTTAAGTTCCTTTATTCCTCGCCCCATGTGCGACTCAAGTTGTGTGACTGTATGGGTAGTTTAGATTTAACGCATCGGACGGACGGGAACGTCGGTTTGGTTCTTACAAATGATACGAAAATTTCTCCCACACCGAAAGTGAACGCTGCACCGAGCTGGGTAGCATAGTGGTTAGCAAAGGGCCTCGCATTCAGGTGTCGACGATTCAAACCCGCGTCTGACCACCCAGATCTAGGTTTTCCGTTCAAATGGTTCAAATGGCTCTAAGGTCATCAGTCCCCTAGACTTAGAACTGCTTAAACCTAACTAACCTAAGGGCATCATACACATCTATGCCCGAGGCAGGATTCGAACCTGAGGACTCTAGCGCCTAGACCGAGCGAGGTGGCGCAGTGGTTAGCGCACTGGACTCGCATTCGGGAGGACGACGGTTCAATCCCGTCTCCGGCCATCCTGATTTAAATTTTCCGTGATTTCCCTAAATCCTTTCAGGCAAATGCCGGGATAGTTCCTTTGAAAGGGCACTGCCAATTTCCTTCCCTGTCCTTACCTAACCCGAGCTTGCGCTCCGTCTCTAATGACCTCGTTGTCGACGGGAAGTTAAACACTAATCTCCTCCTCCTCTAGCGCCTAGAACCACTCCGCCACAGCGGCCGGCAGGTTTTCCTCCGAAAGGGCACGGTCGCTTTCTTTCTCCAGCCTTCCCTAATCCTTGCTTGTACTCCGTCTCTAATGATCTCGTTCTCCACGGGACATTAAATTCTAATCTCCTCCTCCCCCTCCTCGAGCGTGAGAAAGGCGTGCCTTGCACGAGTAAGAAGGCAAACTTTAACGAAAGTGTCTCCCCACCACATGAAAAGGAATTTAACTTTGGAAGTGAAATGAAGATCCTTGCTTGAGGGAGATAGCAAAACGCGAAACCGTAGACGAGATAATCATTGTTGTTTTTATTTATTCTAACGATAAATTTTACTTTCTTCCGGTGGATACAAAAGTAACATTCGTGAGAAAGTGGGGGTATAAATAGCAGATTAAAGCACAGTTTCATACCACTGTGGAGAAGTGACTACAGGAGAGAAGGAGTATGATTGGTCTCTTTCGAACTTAACTCATTTTGCCTTCCCACACCTCCATGGATCGTGGAATTACTTCACTTGCACTATGGCTCCTCGTACAGAGTACACGGAGCGACGAGCGAGGGCAGAGTCGGTGACGGACCGAGAGACCTGTACAGTGTATGGCTTCTGTCGTTAGTGCATCTCTACGAATGCGAGAGGTATCCTGCTATTCTTGGAAGGTTGTAATTTAGCCTGTATTACGTCGCGTTCTGTCCGTTGCGTTTTGCTCGAATCAGGGATAGATTTTGGGTTCTTCTTGCATCTCATAATGACTTTTGAGTCAACAAAAGTATCTTTGGGATCCGTTGCTCGTGGTCAAGTGGCTAGTGTTGCTGCCTCTGGATCACGGGGTCCCAGGTTCGATTCCAGACCGACTTGGATATTTTCTCTGCCCGGGTACTGGTTGTTTGTGGTGTCTCATCCTACCATCATCATCATCATTCATGACAGTGGCTAGATTCATTGTGTAAAAAACTGGACTGTGTAAAAATTGGGACTTCGTACGGGCGCTGATGACCGCGCAGTTGAGCGCCCCACAAACCAAACATCATCATCTTCTATGTCCGTTCCCTGCCATGTCATATTCTTCCTTCGCTCTGCTATCACTCTTTACAGAACGGGTCGGTAGTTAGTAGGGAAGCATTTGCCAAGTGTGTCTGCAAGAAATGCAAGAGAATAATAGTCTGCCCTTCTTGTGCGTAACGATTTTCTTATTTTACTCCCCACATGGGTGTATTTCCGATGTCTTGACGTAAGTCTTTTGTTAGGGGAACCATGCCATCCCCTGTGATGTTTTGGTAATTGTTCATTATTGGTACTATCTTAATGTGTTGCGTGTGCGACTAGCTGTTTATGTCTTAAGAAACAAAGTGAATTTTTCCTCACTGTTGCTGAAGCGAAGAGTCAGTCTCCTGAAAGTCATCTTCCGCGACCTTCCTGTTAGAATTCGTTTCCGCTGCGCGTCGTACGATGTTTGCTGTTTGGTCCAAAACTTGACAACACGTCCTAATTTCTAAGGCAGCAGATGAGGAAGTTGGAGGTGAATGCAGAAGTCTAACATTTCATTCAACCTATAGGTTAGAAACCATTTTAGATACGTTACATTATCGGCACCCCTAGTTTTTGTTAGCTTTTCTACCAGGATGACTGTCAAGGACGAAAAGGTAAGCTTTGACTCTGCATATATTTGAATGGGGGACATTACATAATGTTCTGCTAATGGAGAGATCGGCTTGAGAATTTTACAGGTCACAAGTCCTGTGGAAGCACAGTATATATCTTTAGTGCAGTGGTTTCCATTGCCTTGTGCCTCGCGGTATTAGCCGTGCGGTCTCAGGCGCTGCAGTCATGGACTGTGCGGCTGGTCCCGGAGGACGTTCGAGTCCTCCCTCGGGCATGGGTGTGTGTGTTTGTCCTTACCTGATGACCTTAGCAATTAAGTCCCATAAGATTTCACACACATTTGAACATTTTCCATTGCTTTGTGCATCCTCATGCCGTTGTTTACTTCCGATGCTTCCGCCTCTATATGGGCAGTTTCCTAACAAAGTTCAAGAGAGTGCGCCGAACCTCTGTTCGGTTCTCCGCCCTCTTTGACAAATCTATTGAAGGAACGAAGGTTGATTACTTCTTACGAAAGTCTTCAGTTGCCCTTACTGATAATTTTAATTCAGAACTAGCTAAACCCAACCACACTTCGCTGTGGCTCCGTCTGATATGAAGTGACTGAGAACGTCAACAAAAATGTTCTAGCGAACATAGATTCACTGGGAAAACGTATCATTTATTTTAATAGCTTGTTTTGCATTGCTGTGGCTATGTGGAATAAAAGAAAAGGAAGAAAAAGGATATTTTCAATTAAAATATTTTTTTGTTTTAAGGCCATCGGATTGATTGCATTTTTTTGGGCCGGCCGAGGTGGCCGTGCGGTTCTGGCGCTGCACTCCGGAACATCGGGGCTGCCACGGTCGCAGGTTCGAATCCTGCCTCGGGCATGGGTGTGTGTGATGTCCTTAGGTTAGTTAGGTTTAAGTAGTTCTAGGGGACTGATGACCTCAGATGTTAAGTCCCATAGTGCTCAGACCCATTTTTGCGTTTTATTCTTTGTCCGTTTTCTGCATAAACATAAATATCAGACGATTTACCAACTGTGGAGAATGCAACATATAACTGTCAATAAGAAAAGCAATCGTTTTTTAAATTCAAACTGCACACTTGCAAAAATTGCCCTTGTGCTTTATAGGTAATCGTAGCGAACGTAAATCATATTGAAAACTGAAGTAGTTTTAGGTCCGCCATGTAAGTCGGAATGAGTCGTATTCATGGAAGTGCTACTTCTTGACCTTTATACTCCCAATCAGAATTGTTGCTTCAGTTAAATTGTTTATCAATTTTTTTATCTACCGATCGTGTCCGATTGCATAACTTTGGCTGAAATTTTTCTCAGTAATTTAATTGGTGCTCCAATTTTCGAACTCATATGTATGACGGTAATCCGGAAACATCAAGAGAATTAAGAAATTCCATTAGAAAATTCACAACTTCGCTTTCGTTCAAAACGGAGTCAATCGATTTGTATGTCACTGTTTCATCTGTGACTCTGTTTACAATGGCGTTGCTAATATCGACATTCTGAGACGTTGCAGACATTACCGACCTTGAGTAACTGTCTCGAAAATGTTGAAATCCCTAAACACAGACACAGAAAATCAAAATAAAAGATTAAATACAAACTCCTTAAAAACACTTAAGATTACTATAACAATTTTTTCATAATGCGGGGCCACAGTCATAATATGTAATCATGATTGTATAAGTGCCAATATAACACTGTAAATAAACAACAGACTAATGGCGGTACTGACATTAAAGAAACTTAAGATTACAATTCAACCGGCAAAATTTTTGCCACGGCTTATTGTCAAAACACTTTCCCAGAATAATATGGCACAAGAAATCAGATAGCCATATCAATGGGAAAATTTAACATTAAGGTTAGCCAATGAATTTAGTCTTTCACAATGCGTATATCCAATGCAAATACCCTACAATGAAGCTCTCAGTGGTACACAGAAGTCCCCAATAATGGCACGGTCACATATGCACCGAACAGAAACATAAATAATCTGAAGCAACAGAGCCTTAGCTCAGATAATTATGCCCAAACACATATTTCAGTAAGCCACTAAGCGCAGCAATAGAGGTGGGGATACCGTAGTGTCAGAAGTACTGACCGTAAATGCCCGATATGGCAGATATTTGATAATCCTGGAAATATCCAGTGCGTCCCCAATAATGGCACGGTCACATATGCACCGAACAGAAACATAAATAATCTGAAGCAACAGAGCCTTAGCTCAGATAATTATGCCCAAACACATATTTCAGTAAGCCACTAAGCGCAGCAATAGAGGTGGGGATACCGTAGTGTCAGAAGTACTGACCGTAAATGCCCGATATGGCAGATATTTGATAATCCTGGAAATATCCAATGCGGCTCCCAGCACCCAGCTCACAGCATGGAATATGAGAGCCGGGCAAATCAGCAGCCGTGGACGGGAGGACGCTGTACTCAGCTCAGGGTCATAACGACGACTTCATCAGTTACACCAAGTCTTGGCATAAACAAAGCTAACGGCAGACTGACCCACTATGTCCAGAACTTGGCCCGTGGTGCACACTAGTCCGCTGTCACTCGCTGCCTCGCTTACTGCCCCACCAACGCTGCCCAAAGCCTACTTTAGAAGTCGCCCTGCCAGAGAGAAGCAGCGACAAACTACTATCGATTCGCGCTGCCAGTATTAGCACAAGTGAATAACGTCTGAAATCAAGGTACGCGAAATCAAACGCCCTCCCCCCTCCGCCCCCCCCCCCCCCCCCCACACACACACACAGCTCAAACTCCTCCACTCAAACTGAAAGAGTCCCTGCTCCCTTCTCCAGTACTGAAGCGAAAATGGGAAGATGCTATTTAGTCTGTTTCACCTGACTACACGAACCTTAAAAATTCTACCAGTAGCCAGATTGCAAGCAAGTAAATTGACATAACTAAGGATCCTAACAATGGAGCGAAGACCCACAACGCAGAAGCTAGAGCCCCTGTAATTACACCGTGCTGTCCCCTGTCCATAGTTCCAGACGCAAATCTTATCCTCCACATTCCCTCGAAAGAGCTGTCTTCCTCATTTCCCGTTATAGCAGTGAGCTAGATCAATATTCGCCCCAGCCCTAACCTAGTTCTATTTAATCACATCAGGGATAATGTCATTTATATTCCAGAGGTTGGCAAAAGATCATTTATATTCAAAAGGTCGGCAAGAGGAGAATTAAAGAGGTAGTTACCTCAGAAGCCTCATGCTACACCAAATTAAAGGTGAAATTGATACAAGGGTGAGAAATATCCCACTTGGTCTGAGCGTTTCCATGATAAATGATTGAGGCTGCCTTAAGATTCCTGTTAACCCTTTCAGAGAAGGGGAGGGGGTGAGGATAATGGGGAGCCCTAGTAATACGCTTAATGGCATTACTAAAACAAAAACTAGAAATGAAGCCGGGGACATCATCACTCACAAGAACCTCAGGTAAAATATATTGGTAAGATGTTGAATAGTGAGTGAAACAATGACACCTCTGCTGTGAAATAACCAGGCAGATCTAGAACAATTATCCTTTAGTGCCAGCATATAACGAATCCCTTCCCTAGTCTGGGGAAGGAGACCCACACAATCAATCAATAATTTATCGACCGGGTGCTGTTCTCACTCAGATTGATAGCCACTTACGTGAGTTGGTGTTGGATTTAACCATTTTACACAGTTCACATGCATCGATTAAATGACTAATGTCCTTTTATAAGAAAGGCAGGTAAGATAACAACATGTCTTAGCGAGGGTCTTATGAAGCAACAAATTACAACCCAACAATGAACTAATGAATTATGAAAATAACGAAAGACGTAAAGCATCAATTCGACGGCTAAACAAATCTTAGCATCAGCTAATTTACCAACCACACAAGACAAAATACCATTGCTCAAAAATAACCAGGAGTAACCTTACGGGGCGGCGAGTTTTTTCATAATAATACGTCAACAATAAGTAGCAGAAATTTATATATGTGGCGCAGCGGACGGCCGACGGAACACCTGCTGTCATCCGTCCTATCCCCACTGTAGCAACGTCTAAACGGCCGCTTTCTCGAACACACAACATTTTATAACACTGTTGTGTATTAATATATAAACTTCCTAATTTTTGTGTGAATGTCGTTAAGATGGTTAAAATCACAGAAAAAGTTTTAGCTAGCCTGGACTTAAACTTTGCCGTCTAGAATTTTCATAATGGAACTAACAGTAGAATCTGGCCTCTGAACTACAACTTTAAGAGTCCTTGTATTTGTTATTGTTTACATCCAGGCCTTGAAACTTCTTATATCTCTAGTATTTAATAGGTTTCATCACGTGCTGTAACCAAAACGTTTCAGCATTACTATAACAGATACACAATCTTCTACAAATAAGGACGTCTGAGTCCCAAATTTAGTTTTCTGCATATTACTCGAGAACTATTAGAGGTGGTTCAATGGTGTTACATAATTAATATTTTCATGTTGTACTGAAGCTGCATACAAACTTTCATATTTCTAAGTGTAATATTTAGGGTCTTCAATTTTTCTTAAAAACACAGATTGCCCGCATCTGGTGGTCGTGCGGTAGTGTTCTCGCTTCTCACGCCCGGGTTCCCGGGTTCGATTCCCGGCGGGGTCAGGGATTTTCTCTGCCTCGTGATTGCTGGGTGTTGTGTGATATCCTTAGTTAGGTTTAAGTAGTTCTAAGTTCTAGGGGACTGATGACCATGGATGTTAAGTCCCATAGTGCTCAGACCCATTTGAACCATTTAAAAACACAGATTCTGACCAAAATATTTCTTTAATTATGTTTAGACTTGTTTCAGTTAATTTTGACGTAGATCTGCATATTATGACCAATTTTTGGGTTTCTATTTTTATTATTTAGCGCCACTTATTTGATTCTTAAAACGATGTATTTAGGAAGAAATATTGACCTGATCGTAGTGAGATTTGACACTTTACAAATTAATATACCAAAGCACATGATAAAGAAGTTTGGAAAAGCAACTTTGACTTTTAATTCCATTTTCAAATTATGGTGCAAACCTTGTGTGCTATGCACAGACGCGTTGTGGTGACATGTCGCTACTAGCAGTGAACTGGCGTAAGTCGCGGGTCACTCGCTCGTCTCTGTATCTCTCTAATGATACAGCGCTTCCTTCGCCACAACCTCCCCAACCAACTCACGCGCCGTAATACGTCCAAAAAAAGGATTCTGATCCTTTCTATCCTTGATATCCCCAAACAATTGAGGTCCCTCAGTTGAAGCACAATAGACTGGGTGAACTGGCCAACAATGAACAGTTGTCAGGTTCCTGAGTGCCAAATTCCGACTTCACCAATTACACCAAGTTTTGATACAAACAGAGCTAATGGCCGACTGACCCACTATGTCCAGAACTCAGCCCGTGGTGCCCTCTAGTCCGCTGTCACTCGCTGCCTGACTCTCACTGAACCATCAACGCTGCTCAATGCCTGCTTTAGGACTCGCCTTGCCAGAGAGAATCAGCGAGAAGCTACCATCGATTCGTGCTGCCAATAGTGGCTCCAGTCAAATCGGAAGTCGATTGCCACCCCCACCCCCCCCACCCCCCCGTCCCTCCTGGGGCTCAGCTCTTGTATCGGTATGAAGATGTACGCTCATATTTGTTGTGAATTGTATATTTTTTACTGTGCTCCAAAAACTGAATATTTCCAAGAAGCATGTAATTCATCAGTTACTGTTGAACGATGTGTAAGTGGAAGTCACCGGATAGTAACGCCAACACTCCACCAAATGACACATGTTTGTTTCGCAAGTCTTTCAGTGTATGAGCTGATGCTTCTAGTGACTTCTCGTGAGCCACTGTACACTTATCCCATACATTGGCTTTGAACGCTGAAGAACCATTCTCATTCCTGATCTTTCTATCACATGTTGGATTTTCTATGAACTGTATATTTAGTGATAGTTTTAAGAGCTGAATACGCTGTTCTCCCTCCTTTCATCAATGTAGCAGCAATGCCTGAAAACGCAAGAGTTATCAGAATATGGTCGTTTGAATGTATTTTAGATAAGAACAAGGAAAATCAATTTTCCAGGTCTTCCTGGACCGTCCAAAAAATGCAATCCATCTAACTGGTTGGCCACGTGTTGTGTGATGGTAGCAAAACCTGTCTTTTGTTCTAGAAGGAATTTCGGTGTATTTTATTGGACGAACAACTGCAAATTATGTCTCTTGTATGTCTGCGCTCTGAGCAGCTCTCTGTCGAATGTTATACCTTGATGCAGTGATTTGCTGCTGTCGTGACACTGTATATTTCTTCTGCCAAATCCAAGCCATAATTTTGACCTTATTGATGCATTCTGTGCAGAATATCTTCCACCATGTAATCTTCACATTTCTCCCACTTTTATTGGATGTGTCGAGGAACACGTAGATATACTTGCGAAAGGGTAGTATTTGAAAAGGATTAGAAGTGGAGGATGAGTTTTCAGCTGATTTGTCTAAACGATAGTCGTTTTCCAACAGATGAAGTGCCTCGCACGCAGTCTGATACGTATTGTGTGCTACTTCAGCCACTGTTCGTTAACGTATAAATGATGCTGGACTGCGAAGGTTATCAGAAGAAATCATTGGGCGGTTCTAGACGCTACAGTCTGGAACCGCGCGACCGCTACGGTCGCAGATTCGAATCCTGCCTCGGGCATGGATGTGTGTGATGTCCTTAGGTTAGTTATGTTTAAGTAGTTCTAAGTTCTAGGGGACTGATGACCACTGCAGTTAAGTCCCATAGTGCTCAGAGCCATTTGAAGAATTTGAAGAAATCATTAATAAAAGCAGTCAGCATGGATCGGATGTATAGCGCATATCCTTCCTAAAGAGTCCCTTCTTTCAAAAGTCTTTCGTGTTGTCTTCCAGGTGAACATTGACTCGGAATGTCTACACACATCAAGTTCTTGCAAAAATCATCTGTGTGACAAAACAGAAAAAGAACGCTCTTCATGTTGCATTCGATGGATTTGTCGCTATGTGCTGTAAATTCCGTTCTGTGAACTACACTCTTTGTCTGTTTTCAAGATGGACAGAAAGATGAATGACAGTTTGATCCCTCTCGTGAAACGTAAATCCTAAAATGGGCCATATAATTTCATTGTTGCAGAGACAACCTAAGACAAAGAAAAGGAGCATCAAGGAAGGAATTGTCCAAAGGGGACGGAAATCGGTGGATCTAATTTACATGCACAGACAGACGATTATCATTTCTGAAAATTTGGATGATATTCAAGACAAAGAGGTTCACAAATTGAGCAAGGCAATAACACGTTAGCTCAACTCTTCCCCTTTTACAAGCAGTTACTCTGCTTGATACTGACGACAGAGGTGTTGGATGTCTTCCTGAGGGACATAGTGTCAAATTCTGTCCAACTGGTCCGTTTGATTAACAAAATCCCGAGCAGCTTAGAGTTCCCTGCTCATAATGCTCCAAATATCCTCAATTGTGGAGAGATGTGGCGACTTTGCTGGCCAAGGGAGAGTTTGGCAGGCACGAAAGCTAATAGTAGGAACTCTCGCTGTATGGGTTGGGTTGGGTTGTTTGGAGGAGGAGACCAGACAGCGAGGTTCAAAAATGGCTCTGAGCACTATGGGACTTAACATCTGTGGTCATCAGTCCCCTAGAACTTAGAACTACTTAAACCTAACTAACCTAAGGACATCACACACATCCATGCCCGAGGAGACAGCGAGGTCATCTGTCTCATAGGGTTACGGAAGGAAGGGGGAGGAAGTCGGCCGTGGCCTTTCAAAGGAATCTTCCCGGGATTTGCCTGGAGCGCTGTAGGGAAATCACGGAAAACCTAAATCAGGATGGCCGGACGCAGGATTGAACCGTCGTCCTCCCGAATGCGAGTCCAGTGTGCTAGCCACTGCGCCACCTCGCTCGGTCTCGCCGTATGCTGACGGCCATTATCTTGGTGAAATGTAAGCTCAGGATGGCTTGCCATGAAGAGCAACAGATGGAGGAATATAATACCGCCGACGTAACGCTGTTCACTAAATATCCGGCGAATGACAATCAAAGGAGTCCTGTTATGAAAAGAAATATCAACCCAGTTCATCACTCCTGGTTGTCTGATCGTAAGGTGGTCCACGATCAAACTGGTATCCCATCACTGTCCTGAGCGTCTCTAGACACGTGCTCTGCCTGGAATCTCATTGCCTGGAGTAGAGTCATCTTCGGTGATGAATTCCGCTTCGAACTGAGCCCCGATGACCAGCGATGACATGTCTGGAGACACCCCGGAGAACAATGGTATACCAAGCTGACAGTCGAGCGCCGTACAGTCCGACAACCAGACATGGTGATGTGGGGCGCCATTTCTTTGCATAGCAGGATTCCTTTGGTTGTCATCCGTGGCACCCTTACATCACAGCAGCACGTCCACAACATTGTACGCCTCATTTCGTTGCCATCATGACAAGCCATCCTGGGCTTTCATTTCACCAAGATAATTTTCGCACGCACACGGCGAAAGTCTCTGGTGCTTGTCTTCGTGCTTACCAAACCCTCCCTTGTCTAGCAAGTTCGATGTATCTCTCCCCAGCTGAGAACGTTTGGAGTATCATTGGCTAGGTGCTCCAAATCAGCTCAAGTTGGACAGAATTTGGCACAATATCCCTCAGGAGGACATCCAACAATTCTGTCAATCAATTCCAACCCGAGTAATTGTTTGCAACAAGGCCAGAGATGGGTCAACGCGTTAGTGACTTGCTCAATTTGTGAAGTTCTTTCTCTTGAATGTCATCCAATTTTTCTGAAACTGTGACCGTTTGTTTGTCTGTAGATGTACATCGCATCTCCTTTTTGTGTTAGAGTGTATATCTGACAGTTTCATATTGAGAGATTTCATCTAAACTACTTCTTGTTGAAAGTCCAAACACGGCCCTATTGGTGTCCTGATTGACGTAGCTGACCGGCCGGTGTGGCCGAGCGGTTCCAGGCGCTTCAGTGTGGAACCGCGCGACCGCAACGGTCGCAGGTTCGAATCCTGGCTCGGGCATGGATGTGTGTGATGTCCTTAGGTTAGTTAGGTTTAAGTAGTTCTAAATTCTAGGGGACTGAGGACCTCAGATGTCAAGTCCCGTAGTGCTCAGAGCCATTGACGTAGCTACAAATACATTTTAAGGATTTCACAGAATTGAAATACTTAAAGTTGATTTGTGCTTTGAAAGTTTTTCGATAAAAATGGTGTATATGGAACATCCTAACGATTATCGACTTCCAGGTCACTTCCTCTCACTTTCTAAGTAATTGCTTTTCCATTGCCTTTTGTACTTCTTTGTCGATATAGTGGGTAACCATCATTTCCTGTTTTTTAACAGCTCTCGGGGATATCGTTTAGAGCATTTTCCATCGATAATACATGGTGAATTTGTACCTCAAGTATTTCTGCGTGAGACAGTTTCCTATACAGTGTCACTGTAACGTAATTAATTAGAACAGATTCGACAGCATTAATCAGTGCAACAGAAAACCTAAAATATATTGTTAGCTGTCCCTTTTTATTACTACCAAATTCGAGCATTGATCTTGTATTTTTTTACTTTTTGTGCACAGTGTATGATTTTACTTTTCTGGTGAGAGGCCGAAGAAATGTTATAGATATTTTACTTCTCTACAAAAGTAGAGAGAATAAATAAAGAAAAGTTGACAAAAATAATCGACAAGCAGGTGATGCAAATTGCTTACCGTATTTACTGTAAAAATTTCGTAGTTCCAAATGCATTGTTTTTCGTGACACTTCGGCTCCATCTACCGTGTCATTGTGTAGTAACTAATTAGAACAGAGATTCGACAATGTGAATAACTGCAACGGAAAACGTAAAAAATATTGTTGGCTGTCACTTCTTATACCGTCACCGAAAAAACGTAAGTAAAGTGGAATCTGAGTTATGACCCTGAATTTGTGTTGAATTCTCCACATAGTCCGTGTATCATGCTATTTGTCACAATTTCAAACAACTTGTTATGAAGGAAATTTTGTATTTGTGAGGACCCACAGCCTCCAGATACTTAATAAACGTAAACATGATCCGTAGTAGGCTTTAAGACGATGTTCATTTAACCCTGAGATTAGATCATTTCGACTCAGCGTCATTGTCAAACACATTTGTAACATCTATATTTCATGTCATTTTTAAATCACTCTTAATTACAACACTACGCTAAAGAGACACCCTTTAAGATAAATCCTAAAAGGATTGTATCGTGGATCCTTTCGCAAAATGGCGGAATATGACAACTTTTTACTTGTAATTAAGAGTAATTTGAAAATGACATGAAATACAGATGTTACACTTGTGCTTGACCATAACGCTGCGGCGAAATTAGCTAATCGCACGCTTAAATAAATATCGTATTACAACTTACTACAGAGCATATTTACGATTATCAATGGTTGGATCTGGTATATCGGCAGATATTACTTTATTGATTTCATTTGGCGTTATCTTCTCAGTAAGCGATATTAGAACGTGCACATGTGGTACTCCTCTTTTTTGCCACTTCAAAGAGTACATGTCGCAGTGATCGGTAAGAGTTTTTCCTGCAGGTAGTAACTCTTGTATTTCGTCCCATGCTGGATTATACGTAAATGTAATGTAAAGATCAGGACGACTACATTTCCGTACATAAGTAATAGAGTCTTCCGCATATTCGCGCATATGTCACCGACTACCAGAATATGTGACAGGCAATATGGTGATCTTTCTTATGTTGCTTACATCTCCATCATTAATTACGGAGTCTCTCAAACGTACACATTTTTTTCAGATCTCAGATTCTTTTGATTGAACCTAACGAATAGACGCCATTTCAATTCTATATTCGCCCATGTATCGATCATGTACTGATAGAACAGCTAACGACAGTTCAGACTATGTTTCTTTGCCTGTGTGTTCCCCTGTGACTGTACATCATTTCGATGTTGTTGTTGTTGTTGTCTTCAGTCCTGAGACTGGTTTGATGCAGCTCTCCATGCTACTCTATCCTGTGCAAGCTGCTTCATCTCCCAGTACCTACTGCAACCTACATCCTTCTGAATCTGCTTAGTGTACTCATCTCTCGGTCTCCCTCTACGATTTTTACCCTCCACGCTGCCCTCCAATGCTAAATTTGTGATCCCTTGATGCCTCAAAACATGTCCTACCAACCGATCCCTTCTTCTAGTCAAGTTGTGCCACAAACTTCTCTTCTCCCCAATCCTATTCAATACCTCCTCATTAGTTACGTGATCTATCCACCTTATCTTCAGTATTCTTCTGTAGCACCACATTTCGAAAGCTTCTATTCTCTTCTTGTCCAAACTAGTTATCGTCCATGTTTCACTTCCATACATGGCTACACTCCAAACAAATACTTTCAGAAACGACTTCCTGATACATAAATCTATATTCGATGTTAACAAATTTCTCTTCTTCAGAAACGCTTTCCTTGCCATTGCCAGTCTACATTTTATATCCTCTCTACTTCGACCATCATCAGTTATTTTACTTCCTAAATAGCAAAACTCCTTTACTACTTTAAGTGTCTCATTTCCTAATCTAATTCCCTCAGCATCACCCGATTTAATTTGACTACATTCCATTATCCTCGTTTTGCTTTTGTTAATGTTCATCTTATATCCTCCTTTCAAGACACTGTCCATTCCGTTCAACTGCTCTTCCAAGTCCTTTGCCGTCTCTGACAGAATTACAATGTCATCGGCGAACCTCAAAGTTTTTACTTCGTCTCCATGAATTTTAATACCTACTCCAAATTTTTCTTTTGTTTCCTTTACTGCTTGCTCAATATACAGATTGAATAACATCGGGGAGAGGCTACAACCCTGTCTCACTCCTTTCCCAACCACTGCTTCCCTTTCATGCCCCTCGACTCTTATTACTGCCATCTGGTTTCTGTACAAATTATAAATAGCCTTTCGCTCCCTGTATTTTACCCCTGCCACCTTTAGAATTTGAAAAAGAGTATTCCAGTCAACATTGTCAAAAGCTTTCTCTAAGTCTACAAATGCTAGGAACGTAGGTTTGCCTTTTCTTAATCTTTCTTCTAAGATAAGTCGTAAGGTCAGTATTGCCTCACGTGTTCCAACATTTGGACGGAATCCAAACTGATCCTCCCCGAGGTCTGCATCTACCAGTTTTTCCGTTCGTCTGTAAAGAATTCGCGTTAGTATTTTGCAGCCGTGGCTTATTAAACTGATAGTTCGGTAATTTTCACATCTGTCAGCACCTGCTTTCTTTGGGATTGGAATTATTATATTCTTCTTGAAGTCTGAGGGTATTTCGCCTGTCTCATACATCTTGCTCACCAGCTGGTAGAGTTTTGTCATGACTGGCTCTCCCAAGGCGGTCAGTAGTTCTAATGGAATGTTGTCTACTCCGGGGGCCTTGTTTCGACTCAGGTCTTTCAGTGCTCTGTCAAACTCTTCACGCAGTATCGTATCTCCCATTTCGTCTTCATCTACATCCTCTTCTATTTCCATAATATTGTCCTTAAGTACATCGCCCTTGTATAAGCCTTCTATATACTCCTTCCACCTTCCTGCCTTCCCTTCTTTGCTTAGAACTGGGCTGCCATCTGAGCTCTTGATATTCATACACGTGGTTCTCTTCTCTCCAAAGGTCTCTCTAATTTTCCTGTAGGCAGTATCTATCTTACCCCTAGTGAGATAAGCTTCTACATCCTTACATTTGTCCTCTAGCCATCCCTGTTTAGCCATTTTGCACTTCCTGTCGATCTCATTTTTGAGACGTTTGTATTCCTTTTTGCCTGCTTCATTTACTGCATTTTTATATTTTCTCCTTTCATCAATTAAATTCAATATTTCTTCTGTTACCCAAGGATTTCTAGCAGCCCTCGTCTTTTTACCTACTTTATCCTCTGCTGCCTTCACTACTACATCCCTCAGAGCTACCCATTCTTCTTCTACTGTATTTCTTTCCCCTATTCCTGTCAATTGTTCCCTTATGCTCTCTCTGAAACTCTGTACAACCTCTGGTTCTTTCAGTTTATCCAGGTCCCATCTCCTTAATTCATTTCGATGTTGAAGTGATAATCATCTTCAGGGCATGGAAACATAAGTGGGTGTTGCAGAGGACTGAAACTTCTAAGAGTGTCAGCAGTTCTTTGTAGTTGCTTATTTCTGCGTTGCAAAAATATATTACGAGAATGAAATTCTTCTCGAACCATGAGAATTGCTACCTCATCAATTGTTGACACATGATATCGTCCGATATACTCACTGGTTGGTGTTTGATTAACACGAATAATCATCCGTTGTCATGTAACATTTTTTGCAACGACTCAACAACATGCCTTCCGATCCCAGTAGAGATTTGGCACCGTGAATTGACTTGGTCATTTTCATCTCTGATGAGGTAGATCTGGAAGACGGCAGATGCAGGTAAATTTGCCCCTGAATTACAAAGGCTGGCATAAAATGCTCCGCTATAACGTTATCACCGAATGGTGCCATCTGAAAACAGGAACTACAGTTTCTCATGTTTCTGAAGAAATGTTTTGAATCATCAGTAATTTCTTTTAAAATCTTTTCAGTGGTTCTTTTGGCTGCTAGAGTTCAGCTACCTTCACTTTTCCATTCGCGGAACACATTCCCGGTTTTTCTCGTTTAAATTTCACAGCTTTGCAGTGTGGACGTTTTTCCGATTTGAACGAATTTACATGAGGTATTACATTGAATACCTGAATCGTATAAAAAATCAGCTCGGTGATATAAAGCTCGATCATCCAGATATTGCAAGTGCATACGTCTTCGATATTGATCTAATTGTTCATATCGTTGTTGAGATGACTATGCATCACTTCTTCTCGATTCAACTCGTGGCACTTCTCGCTAACCTACCGGTTCTTTTACTCGCCTTTGAGAATTTGTGCCTCGTTTAAACGTTCTTAATCAGTGCGGTTTCATCTTCTTTGAGGTTCCGTGATTGCGTGTCTTATTATGACTTAATGACATGTAGTTTGAGCATGGAGGTATTGAAACTTTACACGTCTTACCTGTTGATGTAATTGTTCTTGGCATTTTTCAGACGACTGTGCTGCACTTCTACTCGACTCAACTCATAAAACTCGTACTATGGCTGGCGAAACACAAACGACAATGAACTAAAAAATAAAAGAAACGAATTAAACTGAATGTAACAATCAAAAAGAGAGTAACTCACATTTTGATTTCCGAAAACACATTGGAAAAGTTTTCCAAAACAAAAGAAATTAATTGAATTGAATACAACGATCGGTATCAAATTAACTCATATTTCGTTTTTTCTAAAACACTCAATCAAATCTCATCGCAAATAATCCAATCAATTCTAACGATTGATTATGTAAACTAGTGCGAACGAAAATCAGAACATTTCCCTTCATTTCAACTCATAAAACACGTATGTGGCCCACTAAAACACAGACGACGATTTACTGGAAACAAACGAAAGAAATTAAATAGATTTTACCGAGCGGGATGGCTCAGTGATTAGCACAGTGGACTTGCATTCGGGAGGACGACGGTTCAAACTCGCGTCCGGCCAAACAGATTTAAGTATTCCGTGAGTTCCCCAAATCGCTTCAGCCAAATGCCGGGATGGTTCCTTTAAAAGAGTACGGCCGACTTCCTTCCCCAACCTTCCCTTATCCGATGGGACTGATGACCTCGCTGTTTGGTCTCCTCCCCCAAATCAACCAACCAACCAAATCGATTTACGAAAACAGATAATCAAATAACATCCGAAACAAAATAAATGAATTTAATATAACAATGGGAATCAACTCACATTTTGATTTCCGAAAACAGATAATCAAGCCATTTCCCAGATGTAAAACTAGGCGCATATTCGAATGCAACGTTGTGTAAAGATGTCAGTCAGTCGACCGACTACTTTTTGAGTTTTGCGAGCACACACATAGGCAGGATGACTTTTTTACATACATGGTGGTAAGAAACAGTCTAAAAAGCATGTAAGGGTGTTAGAGGGCCGTTGTGGACGAGCGGTTCTAGGCGCTTTAGTCCGAAACCGCGCTGCTGCTACGGTCTCAGGTTCGAATCCTGCCTCGGGCATGGATGTGTGTGCTGTCCTTAGGTTAGTTAGGTTTAAGTAGTTCTATGTCTATGGGACTGATGACCTCAGATGTTAAGTCCCCTAGAGCTCAGAGAAATTTGAACCACTTTTTGGAAACGTATTTATCCATGAAACAGCACAGCAAAAAGATATCTTTTACTGAGTTTTACTTTGTTGTTTGTAATGCACAGACAACTGTATATCCGTGAGTTACCACTGGTTGAAATGCTCATTACCCGTTAAAATGTGACTTTTTCGGAAGTGATAAATTTAAGCTAGGTGAGTAGTAGTTCCTTCTGTCCCGATTAAGGACACGAAACGAAGAAAGCGTTTGTCACATCGCCTCTGCAGGCTGGCTGAATTTGCGGGTGCAACGATTGAATTTGCGGACGCGACGACCTGAGCGGCTAACTTCAGCGCTAAATAACTCGCAAACAGCGCAACGTATAGTATTGTTTTCTAAGTAATTACACTGCCAGAAAGAAATTAGTACACCTGCAAAAAAGTCGTTGATTTTGATCCGATGACAGCAACCGCCACCTGGAGTGTAGTAAATGTACTGATAATGCTTAACAACATCGTCCGCCAAGAGACAGTGCAATGGCATAGCTAGCAGAGCGTCGTCTGTGTCTACCCTTTAATAGGGAGAGCTCACAGCTAGAAAGCTCATTGTGGCGGAAACATGTGAAGCAAGCAGGCAACCATGCCACGGAGACGCATTCGTGCTTCCTACAGCCCACACACAAGCTGAATGTGGCGCGTCAGTTGTGCAACGGTGCTAATGTCAGTGGTCACGTGAACATTCTCAGACACTCAGACGAGATTAAGGACGTCCATGCAGCACAGACGCCAGCCAGGATCGTCGTAATGTAAGAGCAGCAATGGCGGGTCGTAGAGCTACCACAGGACAAATAAGAGGGCTTGTGAGGCGAGATGTGCCAACACGAAATGTTGCGAACCAGTTTTTAGCAGTGGGACTAAAGGCACGCACGCCCTCTAAGCGCCTTCCACTTGCGGCGCAGCTGAGCATGCACGGCTTGCCTCTTCCCTTTGCGGGCTTTCAAATTAATAAATGAAATGAGGTGGTGCGGTGGCCCTCAACTACGTACCCTCAGACTCAAAGCTGAAATATTAAAAGTTTTGGCTGGTTGCGTTGTCTAGGGGCTGGGATACCTAGTTGTCGCATTACAGGCCAAATACTGCTGGGTCTGCAGTATACAATTAGAATATACACATGAATCTAATGGTCGAAGGTTCCTATCACTCGGCAATTGCGAATTTTGAATGTAACATTTATAAATGAAAAACTGCAATTAAATAAATTCTGTAGGTACTATCGTAACGACTTTAAATGATGAGTACGATAGTAGAAGTACTTTTGAGAATGTGGTATATTTCTGCAAAACACTTATTGGTGTCGATGGTCTATCAATTAAATCAAATATAAGTTGAATAACAGGGAAACAATAGTTTCAAAAAATGGTTCAAATGGCTCTGAGCACTATAGGACTTAACTTCTCAGGTCATCACTCCCCTAGAACCTAAGGACATCACACACATCCATGTCCGAGGCAGGATTCGAACCTGCAAACGTAGCGGTCGCGCGGTTCCAGACTGTAGCGCCTAGAACCGCTCGGAAACACCGGCCGGCACAATAGTTTCCTACTGCACGTAATTAGCTATGGACGACAACATAGCTCGAGAGATATTCACTTCTAAACGCATACTACATCTTCACTGTAGAAACCTCAGAAATGTCACAAGTTCACAAGTTGGCACTCCGAAGTATTTCTACCTCTCGCTACCACGCGCAAACCGTTCCACACTCCAAGCTCCTCTCGCGACCGTGCGTCCCTCGCGCCGTCCTGCCCCCGGCTCCTCTACTGCTTCCATCCTGTCCCCTGCACTCATGAGCGCTGTGATTGGCTAGAGTGCCCACGCCATGTCTTCAAACCAACGCACCCACGCAAACATAATGGAACACATTCTAAATACTGGAATTACATTTAAATAACTTGAAATTAAATAAATATTTCTACAGCTGGAACATAAACACGCTCTAACACACATTATTAAACAAATAAACAAATTCCGTAAACATATACCAAAGGAATAGCAAGCAAAAGTAGGTCAGTAGCCTAATGTCTCTGTGCTTTCTAAAACACAGTAAATATTTGACCATTTTCTACCTAAATAGCTTATATTGGATATAAACAAATATGTAGATGAATAAATTTATTTATAAACATGCTGCTCCTTTCTTTGTGTAACTGTGGTTTACTTATGGCCTGACGCGATCGATAGTAATTGGCCACATTGACCTCCAATAACTCACGTACTATTCAAGTTACTTGTATGTAATTCATACCAGTTTAGGTTTAACTAATAGCTTTCTCAAGACACGTCGATCGACGAAATCGGATGAGCCGTTTAGATTTTGCAAATTCGTTGCTGGGTGTTCCTTGTATAATTTACATTCAGATACTAAACTTTATACTAATAAAGATTTTGAACATATGATTACACCATGAGAACTGTCATGCAAATTGTGATAATGTACGTGTATCTTTTTAAGTTATCATGATTCCTCTGGCTACTATTAATTTCTGTACTAACTGTGAAATGTCTGCCATGGTGGTTTCACAAAGTCTACCATCTTTGGCACTCCCAGCACGTCTCCTTCATCGACACAGCGTGAGCATGGAATTGCCAGCCGTGCAGTCCCTGGGTCCCGGCTGCCTTTCGGTACCACGTGCTCGCCGACGAACCACAGGCCACCAACAGGCCCCAGCGCGGCCACGCCAACTCCCAACTTGCGGAGCCTCAACTCGCCTCTTACCTCTCACCTTCTACATCTACATCTACATCCATACTCCGCAAGCCACCTGACGGTGTGTGGCGGAGGGCACCCTGAGTACCTCTATCGGTTCTCCCTTCTATTCCAGTCTCGTATTATGCGTGGAAAGAAGGATTGTCGGTATGTTTCTGTGTGGGCTCTAATCTCTCTGATTTTATCCTCATGGTCTCTTCGCGAGATATATGTAGCAGGAAGCAACATACTGCTTGACTCCTCGGTGAAGGTATGTTCTCGAAATTTCAACAAAAGCCCGTACCGAGCTACTGAGCGTCTCTCCTGCAGAGTCTTCCACTGGAGTTTATCTATCATCTCCGTAGCGCTTTCGCGATTACTAAATGATCCTATAACGAAGCGCGCTGCTCTCCATTGGATCTTTTCTCTCTCTTCTATCAACCCTATCTGGTACAGATCCCACACTGATGAGCAGTATTCAAGCAGTAGGCGAACAAGCGTACTGTAACCTACTTCCTTTGTTTTCGGATTGCATTTCCTTAGGACTCTTCCAATGAATCTCAGTCTGGCATCTGCTTTACCGACGATCAACTTTACATGATCATTCCATTTTAAATCACTCCTAATGCGTTCTCCCGGATAATTTATGGAATTAACTGCTTCCAGGACTTGCTATATTGTAGGTAAATGATAAGGGATCTTTCTTTCTATGTATTCGCAGCACATTACACTTGTCTACATTGAGATTCAATTGCCATTCCCTGCACCATGCGTCAATTCGCTGCAGATCCTTCTGCATTTCAGTACAATTTTCCATTGTTACAATCTCTCGATACACCACAGCATCATCCGCAAAAGGCCTCAGTGAACTTCCGATGTCATCCACAAGGTCATTTATGTATATTGTGAACAGCAACGGTCCTACGACACTCCCTGCGGCACACCTGAAATCACTCTTACTTCAGAAGACTTCTCTCCATTGAGAATGACACGCTGCGTTCTGTTATCTAGGAACTCTTCAATCCAATCACACAATCGGTCTGATAGCCCATATGCTCTAACTTTGTTCATTAAACGACTGCGGGGAATTGTATCGAACGCCTTGCGGAAGTCAAGAAACATGGCATCTACCTGGGAACCCGTGTCTATGGCCCTCTGAGTCTCATGGACGAATAGCGCGAGCTGGCTTTCACACGATCGTCTTTTTCGAAACCCATGCTGATTCCTAGAGAGTATATTTCTAGTCTCAAGAAAAGTCAGAGGATCACTTGAAGGATGGAATCGCATACTGTGATCATCAAGGAATAAAAGCAGATTCAGCCTGCACACAAGTGGTGATCATTTACGCGTACGACATAGACCTGGTAAGTACTGTTTCGTACAAAGCATTTGTCAAAGATGCATTGGCCCCACCCTACGCTTTAAGATCTGGGCTGCGGTAAGTTACAACTCTCATTCACTTTTAGTGTTTCTGGAGGGGACTCCAATCAGCGCTTAGTGTGTGCAGAATGTTGTTAGAGCTGTTGCTTTATCATTCTTCCAAGAGGAAGGTGATGTGTTGTACCAACAGAGTAACGTTCATCCACAGACTGCCCGTGAATCTCAACGTGCTCTGCAAGAGGTGCAGCAATTTCCACGGCCAGTATGATCTCAGAACCTGTCTCTGATCGAGCACGTGTGAGACATGACGAGACGAGAAGGAACTCGTGCGACTCGTCCGCCAACAACTCTCACAGAACTACGTGAACAGGTCGAGCAGGCGTGGAATGACGGAGCCCAGCATAGTATTCGCTATCTGTACGATCGACTGGATGGCCGCCCGTGGAGTCTACACCGCCTAATAATAGTTGGTGTCACTGCAACCTCAGAACCACTTGTGGTATTGATCTGCAAATGTAATCATTTCACGTATCCCATATCCACTATTGCAACAAATCTTGAGTGAACTGGAAACCTCTGAAAGGGTGTGCTATTTTTTTTCTCAGCACAACCTCCCATGCAAGAGCCTTACAAGCTCTTCCGGCTGTTTCTGACTACCCTGTATAAAAGTTTAATCAGTGGCTGGGATCTAATCCTACACTGCAGGACGTTTAGATTACATCTACATCTACATGGTTTCTATGCAATTCACACTTAAGTGCCTGGCAGAGGGTTCATCGAACCATTTTCATACTACTTCTCTACCATTCATTTGCATTCGGGAGGACGACGGTTCAATCCCGTCTCCAGCCATCCTGATTTAGGTTTTCCATGATTCCCTAAGTCGCTTCAGGCAAATGCCGGGATGGTTCCTCTGAAAGGGCACGGCCGGTTTCCTCCCCCATCCTTCCCTCACCCGAGCTTGCGCTCCGTCTCCAATGACCTCTTTGTCGACGGGACGTTAAACACCAATCTCCTCCTCCTCCTTTCTCTACCATTCCACTCTTGAATGGGGCACGGGAAAAGGAACACCTAAATCTTTCAGTTAGAGCTCTGATTTCTCTTATTTTATTATGATGATCATATCTCCCTACGTAGGTTGGTGTCAACAAAATATTTACGCATTCGGAAGAGGAAGTTGGTGACTGAAATTTCGTACTTAGATCTCCCCACAAAGAAACCCGCCTTTGCTTCAGTGACTGCCACCCCAACTCGCGTATCATATCGGTGACACTCTCACCCCTATTGCGCGATAACACGAAACGAGCTGCCCTTATTTGCACTTTTTCGATGTCCTCCGTCAATCCTACCTGGTAAGGGTCCCATACCGCGCAGCAATATTCCAGCAGAGGACGGACAAGTGTAATGTAGGCTGTCTCTTTAGTGGGTTTGTCGCATATTCTAAGTGTTCTGCAACAAAGCTCAGTCTTTATTTCTCCTTCCCCATGATATTATCCATGTGGTCTTTCCAGTTTAAGTTGCTCGTAATTCTAATTCCTAGATATTCAGTCGAATTGACAGCCCTCAGATTTGTGCGATTTATCTTATATCCAGAATTTATCGGATTTCTTTTAGTAATCATGTGGATGACCTCGCACTTTTCTTTGTTTAGTGCTAATAGCCACTTTTCGCACCACACAGAAATTCTCTCTAGATTATTTTGTGATTGGAATTGATCGTCTGATGATTTTACTAGACGGTAAATTACAGCGTCATCTGCAAACAATGCTTATATAAATCAGGAACAGAAGAGGGTCTATGAGACTACCTTGCCGAACGCCAGATAGCACTTCCGTTCTACTCGATGATTTACTGTGTATCACTACATACTGTGACCTTTCTGAGAGGAAATCACGAATCCAGTCACACAACTGAGACGATACTCAGTATGCACGCAATTTGATTAATAGTCTCTTGTGAGGAAGGGTATCAAAAACCTTCTGGAAATCTAGGAATATGGAATCGATCTGAGATCCCTGTCGACAGCTCTCACTACTTCATGGGAATAAAGAGCTAGCTGTGTTGCACAAGAACGATATTTTCTGATCCGTGTTGGTTATGTATCAATAAGTCATTTTCTTCAAGGTGATTCATAATGTTCGAGTACAGTATATGCTCCAAACTTCTGCTGCAAATTGAGGTCAGTGATATGGGTCTGTAATTCAATGGGCTACTCCTATTTCCTTTCTTGAATATTGGTGTGACCTGTGCTACTTTCCAGTCTTTACTAGTCAAAGACGGTACTCATAGTCCGCATCCCGTCGACCAGCAAGCAATTACGACCACGATAAAATGAGAGAAAGTAGAGATCTTACGTTCATCCGACATATCTGAGCCGTGGTAGAAATTTGCTGTTTTCAAGAGCTCGCCGCAGCTCGTAGTGTGAAGCAGTCGTCCTCGGTTTCTGGCGTTGGCGCCACTGTGGCAATCGCAGCTTTGGTGTCTCCCTCTGGTGGGAAATGGGAAAGGTTGCCTGTTCATGTGTATTGAAGGGGCGCTATGAGCTCGCTAGGCGGCGAGTCTGGTCAGTTGGTCAACCGGGTCAGTGCGGGGCAGGCAGTGTCTGTCTGTCGTCCGGAGTGCTAGTAAGTGTTAGGCCGCCAGTTTCCACGAGTTTGTTCAGGCACTGATCATTGGCGGTTGAATCGATCGATCGGTTGGTCGTCGCGAACTGGGACACAAGATGACTTGTCCGTCTTGAGCGTCGGCCCTTTGAGGTCGCCACGTCAGTCCAGTGGGCCGCGCCGTATAGCGAGGGGTAGTGGCTTCGCGGCCGACACGGGAGCAACGGGACTCAACCCACGACATCGGTCTGGCCGGCGCGAGCTGAGAACGCCGTGAGACGGGAGATCGGCGCGCCTTCCTGCGTCCGTTGAAGCGGCTGGCAGCGGAGGTTCGGGAGAGCGTTTTGGGGGTGCTACGCCAGGTCTTCGCCAGGCATCGCAGTTTATTAGAAGTTAAGTGGTTCGTGATATGTTGTTTTATTGTTAAATTCTACTTGTTTTCTTGGTCAGTCTCTCGTCCCCAGCTTGTTCGTCTATTTCCTGTCCGCATTTCTTAGGCACTTAGTGTCTGTCCATTTGTTGAAAGAAATTTGTTTACATCAGTTACCCACTGGCAACTACTTCCACGCTCACATAGTGCGATTAAATGTGTTAATGTTCTTGATGAATCGGTAGTAAATAAAGTAAATTCTTTAAGAAAAGATTTTGAAAGAAAATCCATGGTTCAATATCATTCGAAAATGGAACCGACAGCTGGGAAAATGATAGTGGTATTAGAAGTATCCTCCACCACACACTGAAGACATGTGCGGACACAAGATGTAAATGTAGATATAGTATTCTCAGTGCTGAGAAAAACTTGTTCTTTGCTTGATTAAAAAACTAACGTGTTTTGCACTGCCGTTTGTGATAATATAAAACTTTTTATTTTAATTTTATTTTAATCTAGCTGGCTTCAGGTTTAGGTATAGCACAATCGTTTGGTTGCACCTTTAATTTATGTTAGGAGGAAAATGCTTTGCAAAGACGTCAGAGGAGGGCGTTGTGACGTAAAGAGAGAGAGAGAGAGAGAGAGAGAGAGAGAGAGAGAGAGCTGCGGCAGATAAGGATTAGCTGGATGTGGCCGGGAGAGTGTGTCCGCGGGTGCGACACTATCTGATACGGCGCGACACAGGACGGCGAGCCGTCGGCGTCGGTGGCGGTGTCAGCTGCAGTGGGCGCAGGCGGCAGACGGGCATTCCGGCTCACAGGTGTGGCGACGGCAGCGCGGCGCGCGCCCTCTGCTGCAAGCTGGCTGCGGCTGGGCCGGAGGCCGGCGCAGCTGCTGACAAAGCCCCGGGCGCAGGGGCCGCCGGCGATGCAGTGCGCCGCCACAGGTACGAGCTCGCTCACCCGCGCGGACACTTTAACGTGGCGCTTTCTGTCGGGGAGTGTTTTGAACTAGTGCCTAAGACACAGGTGACGTCAGCCACGAACTACCATGTTTACAACACTGCCAACCCCAACGCGCAATTGCGCGACAGCCTTTACCAAATTCTTGGTCCCTGCACCGCTCGTCTACCCGCACCGGTTCAAGTTCTCGGTCGTTTACACTCATAGCCGGCTGCCACGTTACAGTGCCCGCATTATAATGTGCTCGTGTCGTTGTTTTGTTTACAATGTTTCTAAGACATTTTTAAATTTTAGTCCTTCGTATAGAAGCCCTTCCTGGCAAAAAGTAACGAAGCGGAGGCGATCGAACTGCGCTATTGAAAGTCTAAGCATGGCTGAACTACAAAATGTTCAAATGTGTGTGAAATCTTATGGGACTTAACTGCTAAGGTCATCAGTCCCTAAGCTTACACACTACCTAACTTAAATTATACTAGGACAAACACACACACCCATGCCCGAGGGAGGACTCTAACCTCCGCCGGGACCAGCCGCACAGTCCATGACCGTAGCGCCCTAGACTGCTCGGCTAATCCCGCTCGGCTATACCTACTGAAACGTTCTCTTAGAAAAATTAATGAATTTCTGTGCTGATAAATCTCTTACATTATTTGATCTTCAAACAGCTGAGCAGAACTGAACGTACTCAGACATTTCGCTCTTTACCTATTCTGATCAACACTAAACTGACACACAATATTTTTAGCGCAACGCAATCTGACTTTTAAAAATCCCTACAAAAGAATGGCCCTGACTAACAATAACCTATACCTTTCATGAATCACTTACCTCACAAAAATCTTCGTTAGTCTAACTACTGCATAACAGCGAGCGCCACTACAGCCAGCTTAATAGTGGTGGTTAGTGTTTAACGTCCCCTCGACAACGAGGTCATTAGAGACGGAGCGCAAGCTCGGGTTAGGGAAGGATTGGGAAGGAAATCGGCCGTGCCCTTTCAAAGGAACGATTTGCCTGAAACGATTTAGGGAAATCACGGAAAACCTAAATCAGGATGGCCGGAGACGGGATTGAAGCGTCGTCCTCCCGAATGCCCGAATGCGAGTCCAGTGTGCTAACCACTGCGCCACCTCGCTCGGTGGCCAGCTTAATACTGCTCAAGAGTTTATATATATATATATATATATTACTCCTGGAAATGGAAAAAAGAACACATTGACACCGGTGTGTCAGACCCACCATACTTGCTCCGGACACTGCGAGAGGGTTGTACAAGCAATGATCACACGCACAGCATAGCGGACACACCAGGAACCGCGGTGTTGGCCGTCGAATGGCGCTAGCTGCGCAGCATTTGTGCACCGCCGCCGTCAGTGTCAGCCAGTTTGCCGTGGCATACGGAGCTCCATCGCAGTCTTTAACACTGGTAGCATGCCGCGACAGAGTGGACTTGAACCGTATGTGCAGTTGACGGACTTTGAGCGAGGGCGTATAGTGGGCATGCGGGAGGCCGGGTGGACGTACCGCCGAATTGCTCAACACGTGGGCCGTGAGGTCTCCACAGTACATCGATGTTGTCGCCAGTGGTCGGCGGAAGGTGCACGTGCCCGTCGACCTGGGACCGGACCGCAGTGACGCACGGATGCACGCCAAGACCGTAGGATCCTACCCAGTGCCGTAGGGGACCGCACCGCCACTTCCCAGCAAATTAGGGACACTGTTGCTCCTGGGGTATCGTCGAGGACCATTCGCAACCGTCTCCATGAAGCTGGGTTACGGTCCCGCACACCGTTAGGCCGTCTTCCACTCACGCCCCAACATCGTGCAGCCCGCCTCCAGTGGTGTCGCGACAGGCGTGAATGGAGGACGAATGGAGACGTGTCGTCTTCAGCCTTGGTGCAAATGATGGTCGTATGCGTGTTTGGCGCCGTTGCAGGTGAGCGCCACAATCAGGACTGCATACGACCGAGGCACACAGGGCCAACACCCGGCATCATGGTGTGGGGAGCGATCTCCTACACTGGCCGTACACCTCTGGTGATCGTCGAGGGGACACTGAATAGTGCACGGTACATCCAAACCGTAATCGAACCCATCGTGCTACCATTCCTAGACCGGCAAGGGAACTTGCTGTTCCAACAGGACAATGCACGTCCGCATGTATCCCGTGCCACCCAACGTGCTCTAGAAGATGTAAGTCAACTACCCTGGCCATCAAGATCTCCGGATCTGTCCCCCATTGAGCATGTTTGGGACTGGATGAAGCGTCGTCATACGCGGTCTGCACGTTCAGCACGAACGCTGGTCCAACTGAGGCGCCAGGTGGAAATGGCATGGCAAGCCGTTCCACAGGACTGCATCCAGCATCTCTACGATCGTCTCCTTCGGAGAATAGCAGCCTGCATTGCTGCGAAAGGTAGATATACACTGTACTAGTGCCGACATTGTGCATGCTCTGTTGCCTGTGTCTATGTGCCTGTGGTTCTGTCAGTGTGATCATGTGATGTATCTGACCCCAGGAATGTGTCAATAAAGTTTCCCCTTCCTGGGACAATGAATTCACGGTGTTCTTATTTCAATTTCCAGGAGTGTATATAATCTTTGGATATTCTCTAATTTATTCATCAAACGTACTTGGGATATAAGTTCATGACATCCAGTCTTACAAATTTACTGTCTCTGAGGGATACACGTCCAGAACATCCGCTCTCAAATCTCCGCAATCTCTTTCCCGACACCCGCCACTTCTGGCGGCTCACCTCCAACTGCGCAACGCTACGCGCTGTTAACAGCCAACTGCCCAACACTACAATAGCAAATTTCAACAATGCTACCCAGCCACAGACTGCACACAGCACAGCCAGTGATTTTCATACAGAGCGCTACGTGGCGGTGGTGTTACCAATATAAGAACCTAAACAGCCTACTTACACTACGTCAGCATGTACCTCTATACTCTGCTAGCCTCTTTATGGTGTGTGGAGGAGGATACTTCGTGGATGTCTCCTGCCCTGTTGCAGTCCCAGTGGTGCACGATAAAACAATTGACGGTAAGCCTCAGTGAGAGTTCAAATCTCTCTAAGTCTAATGTTTCCGCGTAATATACGCAGGAGCAGGAACTATGTTGGCTGGTTTCTCTAGGATCGTATTCTTTCGGCATTTTAACAACGAACGTTTTCGTGAAGCTATACGCCTCTCTTGCAGCGTGAGCCACTGGTGTTCGGGTGACCATTTCCGTGACGCTTTGGCTCTTACTAAACTAATGTTTTGAAACGTGCTCCTCTTCTTTGGATATTCTCTAATTTATTCATCAAACCTACTTTGCAAGGGTCCCAAAAGCACGTGCTATACTCAAGCATCGGTCGAACGAGAAGCTACCTCATTAATAGAGCACTACACTTCCTGAGGATTCTGCCACTGCATCAGTCTGGTATCTGCCTATCCTGTGGGAGAGGTGTCTGCAGCTTGTCTCGCGGTCGCCTTCACGCTTCCCGAGCACGGCTTCCCGGATTCTATTCCCGGCGGGGTCAGGACAGGTTTGCTCGACCTCTCCGCCATGATGACAGACAACTCGCCCAACGACTCACCATGCTTTTGTTCACTGCAAATTCTCCATAGACAGCCTGAAAGCGTCTATGAGTATATCCGACGATCTGATTTTCCGCTAAAAGATGCCCAATGATAGCTCTCTCCTTGGAACGCACCTACGTTACAGATGCCATTATGAAGCGCCGCCATATATCGGTACTTCATGAAACTCTGGTGAGAAACATTCCATGATATAAAACAACAAATTCCGCATTTTTTAAAACGAAACTGGCCGAGAAATTTTTTTTTGTATTAACTATTTAAAGGCCCTCGCACGTTACTTTTATTTATCTTGAGCTTCAACTGCCAAACCATGCACCAAGTACCAATCCACTGCAGGTGTTCCTGCATTTCGCTGTGATTTTGTGACTTCTCTATCTACAACACCATCATCCGCAAACAGCACTGTAGAGCTTCAGCCTTTATCTGATAAAGCACTTATACAACTACGGTCTGCCGTTCATCTTGATCGGAACGTTTCGTCCAACAGAAAGAAAAAAAATCTATCAAGCAAATGTTTAAGCTGCCAGACAGACATTAACCATTACGATTGACGTCCTTGTATCTCTAATCGTTTCGAAGATATAAACAGCAATAGGTTTTTTTAAAAAATCATGCTATTCTTTTAATTCTGTAAACTACTTGTTTTTCTCAACACTTGTTCTAAAACCTAGTACAGTGGATCGTTCTCGTAAATATGATGCTGCTAAAAGCTTAGTACAAAATTAACACTAACACTCCTAAATTAGTGCCTGGGTAAGGTAACTCTTCCGCTTGCTGGAAAAAAGGAAAATATAGACCCGTCACTTGAAGGCTAGTACGAGTACAATCTATTCATCTGCGGTGAATATCAGTTAGCAGCAGAGTAATATCAATAATAACTGTAATTGTTTTTTCTTATATATGATAGGAACATATCTAGTACAGTCTTGTATTACTTTTAAACGATATGCCGTGTACAACAAAGGCATGCGATTAAAAACTACTTTTCTTTTATTGCGGTTGAAATCAGACGTGTGGGGTGGTTCTTATCAAGATACTGTTACCTTGCCTGAGTAGGATTACGCCAACCTCTTGTCGACATTATGTGGGTGGATCCTCCCCATAGAATGCGTTGCACAAACAGTTGAAATACTATAATGCACAAAACAATGTTCTCCCGATTCACGGACAGAAGGTGTACACAACTTCGCTTTAGTACATTATCTGACTAGTGCCGTTTCCTCGTGGATATCTGAGGGTAATGTAGTACGTGTATTTGGCGAGTGTAGGTGTGTACAATATACGACTCCACGGACGGATCATCAACATTGCCGCATGGCCTCGCTACAGAAAACACTGCGGACGGGTTTGGAATTTAATCCAGGACATTGGCGTAAAGACTGATGATCAGTTACTTTAAGCCACCAGCTGTTCTCCCCACTCCGGCCAAATATTGGCAGGGAAAATTACGTCCACCACCAGGATTCGAACCGGCATACCTCCGAATCGTGCGCCACAGCACAGACGTCCGTTAGCGAACTCGCCCAAGGACGTGCTTACTCTTTCGTACAGAAATGTTTGTGTGAAACTACCTCACGCTATGTTATAAGGGAAAAACTCGGCTCAGGCTTTTATCTCTAGCGCTGATACTGGTCCTCGTAGTGTAGTTTTCCTCTCTGGCAGGTTGAGTACTGACACGATACGATAATTTAAGGTCACTTGAAGACCGCTACTCACAACGTAGATCTCAGTTATACTGCAACATTTATGGGCTGCTCAAGGTGAGCCATCTTCTTGGACTCAAATTAACTGTTACGTTCATTTTCAACATTTAATTGTGCGGATACAAGATGACTTTTGTTTAAAAAAATTCTGTACGTCTACATCGGGAAGACGGCGTGGATGCGGGGTTGTGGGTATGAAAAAAAGTACTCTTTGTTCACAAGACATTTTCGACCGAGCTAGTCAGCTGCGTTTATTTTCTCGTCGTTATTCTGTTACCCTCGCCCCATTTGAACGGGATGGGCACAGAAAGTTTGGAGGGGCTGTCAGCGGTACGTGAACTAACGACAAGCATCCATCCATCTATTAGTGGACATTGATAAGGGCTGTGCCCATCCACTTTTCGCCTTTATGACTCCTTGAGCTTTGTCGGGGACACTTTCACTGAGATGCCTGAATGTCTGTGGTGCAGCAGCAGCCCTTCTTCCTAAGAGCAACACGCTGGGGCAGTCGACGTACCATCTGCTTTTGGTCAGGACTCTGTGCAAGCCAGTCCCTTTCAGGAATGTTGTTGTCCACAGACCTTAGCCCCACAGATGTTATTTTATCACAGGATACGTTTTCATACTAATAGAAACAACCATCTTCTCCGAACTGTTCCTCTAATGTAGGCAGTAGAATACTATAACATGTGTTCGTATCCTTCCACATTTAGCGCTTTCTTAATACAATGAGAAGCCTACTTCCTAAAAACGAAAAAATCCTGATGTGTTTGTTTCTGAGGTGACGTTCAATAACTAGTCACGTTCGAAGTCACTGAGAGCTTCTGGCCAACCCATTCTACTGTTACAGGTCCTCTACTGCAAATACTATGTTCACTGCCTCCTTTTACAGAGACGGGTCCACCCCTAGTGGTCAATTTTGCGTTACGTACTGGAATGTGGTGATAAGATAGAGTACGTGCCGCCCTTCTAAGTCTACATTTAGTTTTCAAAGAACGAATTTCACTAATTGCGAAGAACTATCACTCTGGGTTATGAAAACATCTCGAATTCTCGTTCTTTATGCAAGAGTGACCAAAAACGAGACTTTTTTTCCTTATCTTTTTCGGCAGCATACTCATGTATACGAAAATACACACACGTACAAAATAAAATAGTGTTGTTTAAGGCCAGTAAACTACAGTGACAATATGCAATTTTTATTCTGGTAAATCATTATCTGCCGAGAGGGTTTTGAAGTTTCATGGCAACGACTAAAATTTAAAATGTATTTGGGCATAGGGCATTACCTATTAAGTGGTTTTGATCTGACAAAGAATCGTTGTTAGTGGGTGTATCCATACATTTATGTGACATATTTCTACAGCACAGCCAATGACTGAGGAAGCCAGTATGGAGTAATAAATGAACGACTAAGTCATACTTCATTCACGTTTCATTCACGATCCAAAATAAACTCATCAGGCTAATAAACTGTTAGATTTTGTAGTTAGAACCGGAATACGACGCAGGCCCCAGTATCAGCGATTGCATTTGTAAGGTACTGTGAAGAATCAGCACTAACCCATTCCTATCAATTTGCCCACATATTTACAGCATTGCAAACCTAATAAGGCAGCTACACTTATTTTTCCATGGTGTATGACCATACAAGACGGTTTGCGAGACTCGGTTGTACGAAACTGAGTTTTGAGAGCATTCACCCACATGTAAATCCACACCACTGGCCATTAAAATTGCCACGCCAAGAAGAAATGCAGATGATAAACGGGTATTCATTGGACAAATGTATTATACTACAACTGACTTGTGATTACATTTTCACGCAATTTGGGTGCATAGATCCTGAGAAATCAGTACCCAGAACAACCACCTCTGGCCGTAATAACGGCCTTGATACGCCTGGGCATTGAGTCAAACAAAGATTGGATGACGTGTACAGGTACAGATGCCCATGCAGCTTCAACACGATACCACAGTTCATCAAGAGTAGTGACTGGCGTATTGTGACGAGCCAGTTGCTCGGCCACCATTGACCAGACGATTTCAATAGGTGAGAGATCTGGAGAATGTGCTGGCCAGGGCAGCAGTAGAACATTTTCTGAATCCAGAAAGGCCCGCACAGGACCTGCAACATGCGGTCATGCATTATCCTACTGATATGTAGGGTTTCGCAAGGATCGGATGAAGGGTGGAGCCACGGATCGTAACACATCTGATATGTAACGTCCACTGTTCAAAGTGCCGTCATTGAGAACAAGAGATGACCGAGAAGTGTAACCAATGACACCCCATACCACCATGCCGGGTGATACGCCAGTATGGCGATGACGAATACACGCTTCCAATGTGCGTTCACCGCGATGTCGGCAAACACTGATGCGACCATCATGATGCTGTAAACAGAACCTGGATTAATCCGAAAAAATGACGTCGTTGAGTACACCATCACAGGCGCTCCTGTCTGTGATGCAGTGTCAAGAGTAACCGGAGCCATGATTGTTGTCTTGCAAACGTCCCCATCTGTTGACTCGGGGATCCGGACGTGGCTGCACGATCCGTTACAGCCATGCGGATAACATGCCTAGTTATACGAGGCCTTCGGGATCCAGCACGGCGTTCCGTATTACACTCCTGAACCCACCTATTCCATATTCTACTAACAGTCATTGGAACTCGACCAACGCGAGCAGCAATGTCGCGATACGATAAACCGCAATCGCGATAGGCTACAATCCGACCTTTATCAAAGTCGGAAACGTGATGGTACGCATTTCTCCTCCTTACACGAGTCATTACAACAACGTTTCACCAGGCAACGCCGGTCAACTGCTGTTTGTGTATGAGAAATCGGTAGGAAACTTTCCCCAAGTCAGCACATTGTAGGTGTCACCACTGGCGCCAACCTTGTGTCACCTAATCATTTGCGTATCAGAGCATCTTCTTCCTGTCGGTTAAATTTCGCGTCTGTAGCACGTCATCTTCGCGGTGCAGCAATTTTAATGGCCAGTAGTGTACATCCTTCTCTGTAATCCACAGCGAAGTGCGTGGGAGAATATCACACGTTACACTTTCTTCCAGTCCTATTTGAGACTGGAATGATCGAAGAATGAGAGCTTAAAGCCTTTGGGGGACTGTAAGCACTCTAATTCTGTCTTTACCCTTCCAAAGAAGATATAAGTGGGGGACATGGGCATATTCCCGAATTCCTCACTTAACACTGGTTCTCGGAACTCCTAAGTAGGTTTTCGAGGGAAGCATCTGCCAGTTCAGATTATATCAGTATTGCGTAAGGATCTCGCTGCCACGTGAGTTAAACAAATCTTGTGGCATTAGTGTTGCCCACCTTTCAATACCCGGCTTTAGTCTAATATTCTCAAAATACATTAATATTTACAACGCAATGTAAACATGAAATATGTACATGCGGTTTAAGAGATGCAAGACAAGACTTTCACTAAGCATGGAAAATAAAACTGCATTGTTGTTGTTGTGGTCTTCAGTCCCGAGACTGGTTTGATGCAGCTCTCCATGCTACTCTATCCTGTGCAAGCTTCTTCATTTCCCAGTACTTACTGCAACCTACATCCTTCTGAATTTGCTTAGTGTATTCATCTCTTGGTCTCCCTCTACGATTTTTACCCTACACGCTGCGCTCCAATGCTAAATTTGTGATCCCTTGATTTCTAAGAACATGTCCTACCAACCGGTCCCTTCTTCTTGTCAAGTTGTGCCACAAACTCCTCCCCAGTTCTATTCAATACTTCCTCATTAGTTATGTGTTCTACCCATCTATTCTTCAGCATTCTTCTGTAGAAAGCTTCTGTTCTCCTCTTATCCAAAATATTTATCGTCCATGTTTCGCTTCCATACATGGCTACACTCCATACAAAAACGCTTTCCTTGCCATTGCCAGTCTACATTTTATATCCTCTACTTCGACCATAATCAGCTATTTTGCTCCCCAAATAGCAAAACTCCTTTACTACTTTAAGTGACTCATTTCCTAATCTAATTCCCTCAGCATCACACGACTTAATTCGACTACATTCCGTTATCCTCGTTTTGCTTTTGTTGATGTTCATCTAATATCCTCCTTTCAAGACACCGTCCATTCCGTTCAACTGTTCTTACAAGTCCTTTTCTGTCTGACAGAATTACAGTGTCATCGGCGAACCTCAAAGTTTTATTTCTTCTCCATGATTTTTATTTCCTACTCCGAATTTTTGTTTTGTTTCTTTTACTGCTTGCTCAATATACAGATTGAATAACATTGAGGAGAGAGTACAACCCTGTCTCACTCCCTTCCCAACCACTTCTTCCCTTTCGTGGGAAACTCTTGAACGCTGCAAATGCACTGAAAAAGGAAGGACCTTAGGAGAGAGATGGTCAAAGGGTTCATTATTTATTTGCTTATAAGTGTCAAGAACGTCATAAAAATGCAAACATAAGATATACATAACACTGAACAAATCTTGATGCACGAAGTACAGTAACGAAGTACAGTATTTCGTAAGCAAACAATTACAAAAATGAGTAACGAGCTATACATTTTCATGTCAATATCAGCCCCGGATCTGTGGTATTTCCTAACTGGGATAAAAACCTGATAGTGGCGCCGCCCTGTAAAGCGTCTAAAATCGATTTTTCAAAAACATGTTCATTTTGTAGAGCACATCTTTCTGCATATTTTGATATATGAAACATCTGTGTTCGCGAAGATGTAAGACATGTTACTAGCTCTTAAGTGCGCCAAAGTGCAGTATCACGACTCTCTACACAGCATTCTTTTATTGCGCCTCACTGTACTTCGCTCTGTGGAATTCAAACGTGTGTATTTTGTAATGGGAGCCATCAAACACACATTCAGTGCAGTGGAAATTAAAATGTCCTTTGACGCCTCTCCTACTCCTAGCCGGACAATTTGACACCCCTTAAAGGAAGTCACAATTGATACTGGGTGATGTTATTTATGACGGGGAGAATAAGAGCTCTTCAAAAAATTTGCACTCTTTCTTCCTCAATAGGCAATAACTTTTTTTGTTTGACATGAAACTAAATATAGGATGCATAAAATCCATAAAGACAAGAAACAAGCAAGACAGTATACATTTCTTCAATCCTTAACTCAGCATTTCTTTCTGTCTGATCTTGCTACAGTCAAAAATGTTGAAATGTGTGTGAATTGCTAAGGGACCAAACTGCTGAGGTCATCGGTCACTAGACTTATACACTACTTAATCATGTTAAACTAACTTATGCTAAGAACAACACACCCACCCATGCCCGAGGGAGGACTCGCACCTCCAGCGGGAAGGTTGCTACAGTCTTTCTAAGGAAGAATCTATTACCTCCTCAAAGTTCGCCACATGTTTTGCTACATGAAAATCAAAATTTCGTTGTCTAATACACAAAAAGCTGTTAATACGAATAATACCCAAGTCTGGTATGGTTTCTCGACTTGATTATGTCTATTTTGTCACTGTCTACTAGATAAAACGAAATAGGCTTTCTAATGCTACAGCAATCGTAACACATGCCAAATAAGCCAGACTGTTTTGGCACAAATGGTCACTTTTATGTACCTCATTTACATAATAACACCACAGAACATAATGCAGAAAGCACCAGCATCAAATGTCTATGAGGCCTACTACAAGCAAAAAATTTTATGTTAGGAAATTGTTTAACATTTCATTCATTTGCTACAGTTTGTCAAGCATGAGATCGAAAAGTGGTAGCACGAAATTTTTATATAAATTTGTAATCGTCATATTCTTCCTCGTTCTAACAAACAGTCTTGCCATCACTAATTCTGTAACTATACCGCCATTGCCAAAACATATTCTCTGGATAACTTCACTAACTCTGCCAGAATCACAGGTTCAGTTATCCCGCGTTTATTCTCCGGTTAGACGTCATTATGTGTTGGTGCAACTCGTTTTCCGCATTATTTAGAGAACAGAACTTACATTGACTGCTATCTGGGGACTGTACTACTGGTAGTGTAGCGATCTGACAAAAATTTCCCGTCAGAATTTCATTTTCTAGGACATACCGAGGCGATCATATCTAATCTTTCTTACATGTTATTCCTGTTAGTCGTTCATTTCCATTCTGATATTCTGAATCTGTGGATTTGGCTAACAATTACAACAACACTGATCATTTGCACTCGCAGTCAATCTCATAAATAGCGACTGGGGTTCACCTGTTCGGGTTTATTCGGCTCAGCTCGTATAGCCCCGTCCCCTTCTATCTGTGGGAAACTATTTTATTTCTAGATGCGACAGGGATTCCCCCCTGGCAGAGACATCACGTACGCTATGCACGCATTGAAAAATCAGTTTACCATTCGTTCCGAAATAACTTTTAATGTGCAAAAAAATAACTGGAGTGCGTTTCAAAATCATATGGATAATCGAAGGACCAACGTGCGCTGAATGCTGGGCGCTTAGGCGCTTTGTGAAACAAGCATCTTTTTCTTCAAAAATATGAATTTGGCACCCCGAAATTTCCGGCCGCGTCAAGTAACCTCGTTGCCCCTCCCCCTCCCCCCCTCCCCCAAGATCCGGGACTGATCAATATCATTTTGATCAGATGATGCCTTTTTGGCATTGGTGGCGACAGGTCTTGTTGCGAGACATAATGAACAGTTCATGCGATGCATCGTTATATCTTCTTCCCCACATTCACACGTAGTTGATTGGCACGGGAAGCCCCGTCTCATTCTTCCAACTCTAGATCTAGATACCCATGTGCGAAGTCTTCAGTGATATCCATGTCGCATCGAAATGGAGGTTCTTCGGAAGGCGCCAACCAAATTAGCAGATGATTCTTGTGCGTTCGAAAGTTCTCCTGGACTGTCGAGCTGACTCACTCATATCTTTGGTTGAGCGTACAGAGCTTTACGTCGAACAGAGGCGCTGACGGGCGGTTTGGTGGCCATATATCGAATGTACAAACTAAGTAGGCGTAATTATAATAGTAGGAATTCTCCAGGAAATAGAGCGAGGCAGAGGGCGACCGTCCCTCCCGGAAAAGGAAGTGGCGTCCAATTAGTGGAAAAGAAATGTGTGGAAAATAAAGGTAAGAACATGAAAAGTATTATTAAAGTAATGTTATGCAATGAAAACTGTTGACACTAATTGTTATGACATGCGCGGAAGGCTTAGGGAAAGTGACTGGTAACTGACATTTCCAGATTCAAAAAGCGAAAAAAGTCATTTTCAGGGAAAGTAAAAACAAGATTTGTCTAGTTCGTGGAGAGCCCTTACATAATTTTGTGCCGCGCGGGATTAGCCGAGTGGTCTATGGCGATGGAGTCATGCATGGACTGTGCGGCTGGTCCCGGCAGAGGTTAGAGTCCTCCCGCGGGCATGGGTGTGTGTCTTTGTCCTTAGGATAATTTAGGTTAAGTAGTGTGTAAGGTTAGGGACTGATGACCTTAGCAGTTAAGTCTCATAAGATTTCACACACATTTGAACATTTTTTAACCTTATATAATTTTGAAGCTGGAGAGGGGTAGAGCATCATTTCAGCAAAAGAAACGGCCCAACACCAATCGCAACGGATGTAGATCTTTCAGAAACCAAACTCGGAGAAGTCAAAAAGGTTTTGGAACTCCATTTTACGGAAGACTGGGTGACCAACGAGAAACGCAAATTGTACACCGAGACGTTAGACTAGCAAGAAGACACTCCTAGAGTCGCTCCTGTCGCTGCAAATCTCTAGAACGAGGAAGAAACCAGAAGCGATTTTGAGTTGATGGACAGTGTTGCTCTTAAAAGCAATTTTCAGCCAGTTTCGTTTTCCAGAATTATTTGACTCTGTTTTAACTAACTAAGATTCAACTTCTGGCCTATTTTATTGTTTTCTAAAATTTATCGATTTTTACTAGGATGCAATTTGGAACTTATTTTATTTTCTACACTACCTTTGATGTCGAAAGCACGGTGGTCTATAAAAAGAAACTTACGTTGAATATTAATTTTTGTTCCATTTTTGATGTTGAATAAGTGTTTTCCTGATAAAATAATGTCATCTTCGTATTTTTGAATGCCAATTTTACAGAATTTTCAGACTTCTCTTTGAAATAAAATGTATTTTGTTTATATTCCCAATAATTAAATTCCATCCCTTTTGTCGTTCCTGACATATCACCGAATAGCGGGTTCCGCAACTGAATATTTGTTCCGTAGTTGGATCGATACGTTTGCAAAACCTGCTAACTGCAAACCGCTCAGTCAATATTTCACTTAACTTTTAACATATAAAACTTAATTGCAGATTTCAGCCATTAATACCGAGTAATTAATTATTTTTATTTAATTTTAAAAATGAAATGAAGTCTTTAACTTTTAGTAGTTTGGATGTGACGAGTTTTTCGCGATTTCCTCAGTTTCCCTTATCATGCAGGCAGCAGCTTGTGCATATGGGCTACGCAATTTGAGGTCGGTCCCACCCGCTGCATTCTAAATGGCTGAATTACGAGCGGGATAAGTATCTTCTTGACCAAATTCATCACTCACTAAACAGATTTATTGTTTCAAAAGGTACCCATATCATCTAGTTTACAGATTATGAAATGGACTGTAAGGTTGCTCAAAAAAATTCACTGTTTTTTTGTGAATTTCTTTATTGTTTCTTATAATGAAGTGTTCCGGGATTATTCGATCATCTGATGACCTGATAAAGAGACAAAATTTCTTTTTACATATGCTAGGCGATAGAAGAGCCTTATAATGGTCATTACAATGAAATGACACTCAAGATTAATAAAATGTGAATCTCTGAATATACCACAGAGTACATATGTACAATACTTTGACATACCAAACGATTATCGTCAATTGAAGCTTTAGCTTGATCAATTAAAAACCTAACGCCAGCAGGAAATCTAACAGGCATAAGTCTCCGCATGTCTACTTTTATACATATGGTTGCGGGACCACGGCTCTTCGAATCAAAACAACTTGAGCCGTCTAAATTTCCAATTGTTACGTTATTGAGCGACCAGTCTCGGCGATACAATACGCCATGTCTGTAACAGGCTTAAGGCTAGAGCTGCAGTGTCAAGCCGAACTGCCTGCCCTGCAGGAAAAGACTAGGCACCCGCTAGATGGCGTTGTAGCACGGATAATGTGTGCCGGGCCCCATGACTTCGCGTGGCTTACGCGGAAGGTACTGGTCAAGTGAACAACTAGCATACACGTATACGAAAAGCTGAAGTTCCGCAGTGGTCGACGATGAAGTGGAAAAGGGGAAGTTGTGGAAAAACTTTACAAATGGCTGCACGTCTGCTGATAACTTGTTTGGCTGCTCTGCAAATATGAATTTTAAGTTAAGATCAAAGTACACATTAAGTTCATACGTACAATGTCCTGGATTGGTTACTTTAGGAAGTGGAGTACAATGCTCACATCGGGTTGCTGTCAAAAGTTTATTATTTCATGAAGATATTTCAGGTGAAACAACAAGGGACTTTGAATTAAATCATATGTTCACAAAGTGACTAGGAAAGGTAATTGTCTCATTCATTTCGATCGACAAACAACCCACAAATATTCTAAAAAACCACTTCCGACTACTTGCCGTTTGTTTGTTAGTGAAATAATCAGGATTTGAATGGTTGCGAATGAAAATTTGTAACTCTTCTAATATATCTAAATTATTACACTTATTCTCAACTTGCGATATAATAAGCGAATTTTCCATTTCTATTAGCTTATGGTTATGGTCTCGCAGATGTGCCCACAATTATCCTGTTGTTGCCTGTGTAACTACGATCCATAAACCGTTTTCTAATTTCTTTACCCGTTTTCCCGACGTAGTAGCAGCTGGAAGGTAAGCATTTTACCTTATATACCCCAGCGTTAAAAAATATTTTTTGCGCGGGGGGAAGGGGGGGGGGGAGAGAAGGTAAGGGTTTCTAATCCCAGAAAAAACTTTTCTGTTTCTCCGGAAACCTACCTGTATGTTATGCTTTCTGAAAGCATTTGCAAATTTTTCACACAGTGATCTATAATGCGGCAGCGATATGTACTTCGTATTACCACCTAAAAAAGGAATTTTATTTTCTATTTTCCTATATACTTTTTCATCCATATTCTAATGTCACTCTCCCTGTAACCACTTGCGTTGCTTGTGCGAATAATGCTGTCAATTTCCCTATCCTAATCTTCTTCATCTGACCAAAATTTAGCGACGCTGTGAAACATCTAATTAACAAATGTAGTCTTCTATGATCGCGGATGGCGTGAATGTGCTAGTGTAAGAACGTCGGAGGCTGTTAACTTAAGAAAAATGTGTACAATACTGTGATAATGTTTGGATTCTTCTTCGACCATTTTCAATCTAATTATAGTTCACTGACGTCACACAAGTTGGTCAAGTTAGCTCTTACTCGGATCAGATGATGAAAATTCAAGTTATCTCTATTACTTTTGATGCTTTGTCTCAGCAGGACCAGTTTTACTTATCAAAGTATTTGCTGATTTCCGAGTTTCGCACTTTCTTCTACCTTCTGCTTCTCTTCTCGAATTTCAACACTACTTTTTAGTGCGTAGTCGTCAAAATCTGTTGCTATCTGTGGAACAGTGTAGTTATAATTGTTATGAACATATTATACCGTGGCCTTATGTGACATATACAGAGATTATGTGCCATATTAATCCAGCGTGCATTGATTGACTAAATGCTTTACAAAAAATAATTATCATTGCATTTTATTAACTGTTGTAGCTGTGGTTAAAGAAACGTATGACTATTGTATTATTTTAATAAATTAACAGTCTGTCTTACTTCTCAAAATTCACAGCAGAAAAATTAAATCAAACGGTGGCAAAACTCGTATCATTTCGCTACACTGACACGGCGGCAACTTTTGCCTCGTTCATCCAGCCGAGCGAGTTGCATCAACAGCCCACTAGAGTGCAGCGCCCTTCAGGACTTCGCTGGTTTAGAAAATGACAAGATACAAAGATGTGGCATACTCCTCAGCGCATCAAATTCCGTACCCTCTCCTACATTTTTCCTCATGACTTCGATCTCTTGGTGCGGATATAAATAAGCGGACTAGCCTGGTTGCAGTTTGCAGGTGTCAGTATGAAAGAGGATGATTGAGAAACAGAAGGGGGAAAGGGATGGAGGCCGAGCAATGTAAAGGACCACTGAAAGTATGTGACGAAGAGTTAAATGGGGAGGGGGGAAGGGTTCAGCAGCGGTGTTGCATTTGGATGTCCACGAGAGAATTACTTGTGTATAATAGAAACTGGACAAACTGGGAAATACAGTAAATGTGGGAAGTTTCTTTTCTTCACCCAACAAAAGAGGCTGCTTACTAGTGTCCCATTTGTAGATTTAGCGAAAAATTTTAACACTGTTGATTGGATTACTCTTTTTCAAATTCTAAAAGTATCATGGATAAAATACAGGGAGCTAAATGTTACCTACAACTTTTACAGATATCTCACTGCAGTGATCAGTGTAGAAGGACATGAAAGGGAGTCCAGTAGTTGAGATAAGTGTAAGGCAAGGTGATAGCCTATTTCCCATGTTGTACGGTCTGCAACGAAAACCAAAGAGAAGTTTGGAAAGGGAATTAAAATTCAGGTAGAAGAAAATAACAGCCGGCCGTCATGGTCATGCGGTTCTAGGCGCTTCAGTCCGGAACCGAGCGACTGCTACGGTCGCAGGTTCGAATCCTGCCTCAGGCATGGATGTGTGTGATGTCCTTAGGTTGGTTAGGTTTAAGTACTTCTAATTTCTAGGGGACTGATGACCTCAGATGTTAAGTCCCATAGTGCTCAGAGCCATTTGAACCATTTTTTGAAGAAAAACACAAATTCACTGTTTGCCGATGACATTATAATCGTTTCTGAGACGGCAAAGGTCTTCGAAAAACTGCTGCACAGTATTCATTACACAGTATGAACATTAAAAAGAGCAAAAAAAGGATAATGGAATGTAGTCGAATTAAATCAGGTGATGGCGATACAGTCAGATCAGATAATCAGACACTAAAACTATCAGATGAGTTTCAGTATTTGGGCAGCAACCTTAAAGTCGACGGTCGAAGCAGAGAGAATAGAAAATGCAGAATAGCAAACGCAAGAAAACCGTCTTTGTAAATTATGAATCTGCTAACATCAAATATATATTTAAATTTTAGCTGGTCTTTGATGAAGGTATTTGTATGGACTGTAGTCTTCTGCAGAAGTATAACGTAGACGGTAAACAGTTCATATAAGTACGGAATAGAGGGTTTTTTGAATGTGGTTCTTAGGAAGAATGCCAAAGATTAGAAGGATAACTTGAATAGCTAATAAGAAAGTATAAACTAAATTGGTGGCAAAATAAATTTATGACACAATCTGACTAAAAGAAGATATCAGTGGACTAGACGCATACGGGCACATCAAAGAATTGTACGTTTTGTTATAGAAGGAAGTGTGGGGCGAAAATTGGAGAGGGAGCCTAAGGCGTGACTACAGGAAGAACGATGCGGCAGTTAAGCAGAGATGACGAGGTCTCTTCAGGATGCATTGGCGTCTAGAGCTGCATCAAACTAACCTTCGAACTGAATACCACAACACGCATATCGTGATCCGAACGCAACGAGGGACACGGAAAAGGCCCTTTACTCATAAACGTACAAGAAATACAAGTGGAAACTGAAAGGTTAGGCGAATAATCTCAGAAAATAAAGAACACTTACAAAGGCCGAGCAGTTCTACGCGCTTCAGTTTGGAACCGCGCAGCCGCTACGTTCGCAGGTTCGAATCCTGCCTCGGGCATGGATGTGTGTGTCGTCCTTAGGTTAGTTAGGTTTAAGTAGTTCTAAGTTCTAGGGGACTGATGACCTCAGATGTTAAGTCCCATAGTCTCAGAGCCATTTGAACACTTACAAGCAAAATACCTTTACTTGCGTCCAAAGTAATCACCACTACCTACAACCCACACCTGACATAGGCTCCAAAACTGTTTGAAACGGCAAGCAAACTCTTCTTGTGGAATCGATCGAACCGACGTGGTCATGATTTGATGGATATCCGCGTCATTGCAGGAGATAAGACTTTGTGCTACCAAAATCATCCGAAGGCCAAGCGAAATTCAGTGGCATGGTGTTCATATTTTTTCCCACTTCCCTATAGAGTAATTCATGATTGATCAATTCCTTGTCGCCCAAAAAGGCGATCAACATCGTCTTAACACTCGGTTTCATCCTCCGAGTTTGTTTTGGAAGGGCGTGCAAGCCGATGAACACCATGCCATTTACTGTCGCTTGGTCCCAGGATCGTAACACCAGGTCACACCTCCTGTAATGGTGAGCATAATCAACAACACGTCACCACGTTGACCAGGGTGGTTCTACAAGAAGCATTTCTAACCGATGTCAGAAGCGTGTGTTAGCTAATGGCTAAAGGCCAATAAAGGTATTTTGTTTGTAACTCTTGTTTCCTTTATTTCCTGAGGCCATTCGTTATCTTTTCAGACGCACCTATATTATATATGTTTCAGACTAAATGTGATACATAATTGAACGTATAACTGCAAGACAATGACGCCGATCATCATTACATTTATAAAAGCATGCGTATCAGCAATTCCGTTAAAAGAAAAAGTCACTCATGCACCCTACAATAACCAAAACTACATGTTCATGAAACATAGGATTTATAGCAAAGTTTCTACTAGTCCGTATTGCGGAATAATGTTAAGCAAATTTTCTAAGTGAAGTTCTATGTCGGCACATATGCACTAAAACGATCACAAAAGGTAAATAGAAACAAATAACTATGTAACATCACGATGCTTCTGCTACAAAAAGTTATTTCTGACCTAATAACAAAAAACTGTAAAGTATTAACAAATCTGTCACTATTGGATAACGCAAACATTATATATGAAAACAAACGATATTACAGGCCACTGAAGATGCTTCACAAATAAACAGAAACAGAACCCGTACGGCACAATAAAAACAGCCTTTCATTTAGTCACATTAGACGAACCACAACTCAGAAAACAGAAGACAGAATTTGCACTCTTGCCACAGTAAACGTATTTAATGGCACCCCTGACTTTACCTGAAATTAAACCGGGCCACAATCCACATCACACAAGCCTTTCCTAATAAGAAGTGTTCATAACTATGCTGTCCTTTGCAACGACATGCTAAGCAACAAACGTCTAAGACAGAAGCTAGACTGAAGCTATACGCTCATCAAATAACGGCATGCCAGATTTTAACTATAATTAATAACTTGACGAGAGAACACAAGTAATTTTAAGTAGAGACCTGATAGTTCGTTTTATCTGACAAAGACATGAGTGTGCAAAACTTTCATAAATTTCTGTAGTGTCTGGACAAAGCCTAAGGACTTAAGTTTTAGGTTTTAGCTTTCAGTCCGCTCGTCTTGTCCCTGTGTGTGTGTGTGTGTGTGTGTGTGTGTGTGTGTGTGTGTGTGTGTGTGTGTGTGTGTGCGCGCGTGTGTGTGAGAGAGAGAGAGAGAGAGAGAGAGAGAAAGAGGGGGGGGGGGGAGGAAGGAGGTATTCACCGACTTCTTATGAATTTATTTCATAATTCAAGTGTGATCGAATTTTTCATTGCTTCAATTTTCATCACACGCGTAACATATTTTAAAACAGACGGTAAATACTAGCTGTGATGTGTTATGAGTGGCGTATCAAAATCAAATTCTTGTCATCATTAAATAGGTATGCTTCAGAGGAACTCTGCGTACATTTGATTTCTTGTCGTAGCTCTTCACGCACTTTGCTGTACTCTGGATCTTTTCCATCCATATTTTTCCAGGTTTCAGCTTTGGTTGCACTTTTCATTTCATAGTTGGATCCATATTAAGTAATATACAGCTATAAAACAGTTCCTTTTGTTGGAATAAAATAAGAATATTGAGAAAGAAAATATGTTAAGAATTAAGTAAGACAGGATTGTAGTTCGTCAGTTTGTTATTAACTTGTTAGTCGGACAAGCAGTAAACGATGAGGGAAAAAATTCACGATAAGAGTAAATGTGCATCATTAAGAGTTAATATCGCTAATATTCATGGATGACATAGTCCAGAAGCTCGAAATACTTTTCAGCAACTTCTGCACCGATAAGATAGGCTTCTTAACACAAACCTTGGTGTTGGAAATCGACGAAACAGAGACAAAGACGACGAAGAATAATAAATTACTGCGGTCTAATTTGGAGAAGATACAATAGAAGAAACGAGATTGCACAGGAAGGCTGAACCAAGAAGTGCATTATAAAGAGACGGGTTCCCCTTGAATCCAAAGTCATGCACTTTAACATATCCTCCACACGGGCTAATCTACAAAAAGGTTTTAATAAAGAAACAACTCAATACCATTGAAGTGTCTTTTGTATCTATTAGTGCTTTTCTATGAGATTGTAACAATATTACATCACCACTTTAATACCCTGGGAGATAGACCGTTACATCACCTGTTCTCAAACTTGTACTTAACTTTATGTTGTACAATACGAATGTCCAGATGTTGACAAATACACTGACACATGTTCTTGCTTACCATTTATTCTCCGTTAACGTAAGGCGTGTCATCTTACAATCCAAACAAGTTCATTGACATACTCGAAAAATTTCCTAATATAATGTACAGTGATGAAAAGTTCAGAATTTGAAATACAAAATCCAAATGCCACCCACAGTCAAGAACAAACTCGAAATACAGTCCACAGCGGCCTCAGCTGCATACCTACTTATAGCATAATTACAATTAGGACAGTCCTTTACATTGACTCTAGCTGTTATGATAGTTAATTACGATACTCTTTAGTGATTTTGATTTTTTTTGTATTGAAATGTTTTTCGAATTCATCTTTAATGTCAGTGTCACGTTATGTGCACGAAAATCACTTGCCTTTTTATCAGGAATCAATACTTCTTCATTTGATTTTCTCGGTATTTTATACAATTAATTTTCCTTTTCCCCAGCATTTTCCCTCAATTTCATGACATTTTAAATGGTTACATCTATCAATACATTTGATTTTTAAAGTAAACAGTCGATTTCTACAAAATGAGAGAAGAATAGAATCAATGGAAATATTATTTGTATTAAAGCATTTCAATTGTTTTCATCTCATAGTTTTATGTTAAACTCAATTGATAATGTTCACGTTACTGAAGTATTGTCGTGGGTACTGCATATACATATAAAATCAGTATCCTCCTTTGCACGTTACGTCAGAAAAGCATCACGTATGCGTCGTTATTGCACAGTTCACAATAGATCGCAACCGCATAAGTAATTAATTCTCTATCACGTTAGTTACGTCTCAACACGTTTTTAGGTATGAAGGGTATGAAAACTATGGTAGAAAGTAACTATTTCAATTAACCTCCTAGTTCTGTGAGTAATTCCAAGACCGGTTCTCTTTTTCGAATCAACGAAATCAGCAGACAAGAATCAGTCCACTGGGAAGAGCAAAACACAGAAAAAAAATCCTAAGTAAATAAATCACATTTTGTTTTATATAATTTTCTTAGTAGGAGCCAACAGTAACCGTTATTTATGGAGCATGTAGCTTCTCTCACTTTACGAGAGTGTGTGCTTTGAGTGAAATGGAATCAGCAAGTGTTCCTACACCAGTAGTTAGAGCAAAACTCAAATGTGATTCTTACTGAACAGGGGAAATAATATCGTGTCCACTATTATGAGAGTTGTTGAGTGTTTCTGTCAGAACGCATGCTTTTTCAGTGTCATTTATTAAGCGTATTTTGACTTGTAAACGAAAGAAATTTCAGTAACTTGTTTATAATCCTGCGTGTTAAAGCCCCTATCAGTAACACGCGTTCCTAAACAAGTGTGTGGAATCTGATGCCATTGTCTGAAACGATTTTTATCGTTATTATGTGAACACTACACTACGAGCAGTGCGTGCGAGGCCACGGATTGTTTAGTAACGTTGTTGTTCAACCGTAAAACTACTTTCAATGTTTCATAATTCTCTAGCTTAATGCGACAATTGTATAATTTGTGTTAACTATTCACTGCAGTGTTGTTTTCACACGAACTGAAAACTTTAATAATCCATATGGTACCTCAGTGACTTGCGCTCGTACTGTTTAATATATTTTATTTCGCTTACAATAGCTGTTTCCTTCTGTTGTCCATCGTCGTATTGACCAACCACGGATATCTTGCCGCACATACTAGCAGCTCCTATTATCTTACGATAAGTGTTTCCTCAAGGTTATTTCCTTGTCTGTTCTTCCTGCAACCTCTCCATATCTTATCGAATCACCTTTATATTCCAATGTTCTTATTATAAATTACTGATCACCTACATTCCCATAAAGTTGTTTCCCTGAACGACAGAACTTCAGAACTGTTGTCCATGCTTAGAACTCGTTAAGAGCTGTGTAGTTCTTCCATTAAAAAGAGCTCTTTTTACATGAGTTAGACTAAATCACATCGCCTCCTTGGGACAACTTAAGTGTAACTGCGTTTGCCATACATGCCGATCAGAGCGGATTGCATTTGTCATGTTAGCTACTCCCAGTTACTTTTCTTTTCTTTTGTTTCTTTCAATCAAATTTCCAGTAATGAATCCGGCTGATATCTTTTTAACAGCCATATGCCACCATTTTAATTCCCAAGAATAGCCCCATATGACTACGTCTATTCTGCGTCATCGGATCATAATCATCATATTTTCCGTTTCCCAGAGGAAACGGGTTTTAATTTCCGTACTGAGACTCAGTTTATCATGGAAACTGGTGGTGTGAAATTTGGTCTAGCCAGCCCCGTAAAGCTAAATGTAGAGCAACTTGTACTAGTAAGTTACGTTCTACATACACAAGTAGGTTTCTAGCATCAGATTTCTAACATCAGACAATGATCTATCGACGATTATCTCCATCGTCTTCGTCAGGAGCAACTGACTGTCAAAACTGTTGCTGTAGTGACCTTATACAGACCATATATTGCTTCTGCATTTGACTAAATTTTCAACAGTGACAGAGGATATAATCTTAGCAGTGCATGGAAGAGAGCTCTCGATGCAGAAAGATCCGGGGATATTCGTCGCAAATGTTTACGCTACGGCAGGAGCGGTTGCGCCACCAGCTCCTATGTTGATACCATCTGCGACAGCATGACCAATCAGAAGCCGTCTGTGGGCTACATAGGGCACTAGAGCAGAGATTTTGACGGTCAGTTGCTCCTGAGGAAGACGGTGGAAGTAATCGTCGAAAGCTCGAGTTTTGCCCTGAACTGACGTGACAACAGGTCCGAGAATGTTTTATACAGCAGTGCCGTCGCGAAAGACTTCGTTCTCATCAAGCAATTAGCTGGATTTGGCTGTTTTCTTCTTCTGTCTTGATTTTCTTGTGAATAAACACCCACTTACCATGTGGATACTGAAAGATATGTAAATGAACTCAATTCCAACACTTACCGATTGCATTGTTAAATTATCGAAATGCCGCACAGGTCTTTCGGGAAATACGACTCAGTAAGAATAGAAGAAGAAAGCGGAGAGGAAAAAGTGGTTTAAAGGATCTCTTCCTGGAACTCTCAGCTGCGGTTTAAAGGGTGTATCAGAACAGTTTTATTGCAAGATTGCGCTACTAACAAGGAGATTAGTGGGCAAATGAGTAATGTCTGCACTGGAATAAGGAAGGCCAAAGACTACTGAGATTCTATTAATAGTTTCCATTTCGAAGAATAATGAGAACAAAGTCTTTGTAAAATTTACCTCAATTTTCCATTCGAAAAATATAACACTGATGAAAATTATGTAGCAAATAAAGAATAATTAGAATGAATTGTCTGTTAAATTTTCAGATACTGTCAATGAACACATCCACAGAGAAGTGAATCTGAGGGAAAGGGGGCCATAGTATGACAAAACAGGCATTTCGACATTCATTTGAAGCGACTTAGGAAACTTAGAAAAAACATGAGTCAAGGTGATTAATTTGCAAGTGTGTTGCTGTACGTAGTGCTTAGATCAAAGCAGTATTCCCATTTCGTTTAAGCAAAGGTTGCAGCGTAGTGAAGGGGCACGCAACTAGTAGTCAGAAAGCTGTCACGTCGTTGTGTAGTGTGGAACACGCGCCGTTTATTAACAACATTATAGTTCGACTCCAATAGCTGAATACGATGTTGACGCAGAAAGCTATATACTGAGGTACTGAAATAAAATTGATGGTTTTTATGGTGTCGTCAAAATTCAAGCGTGAACTAACAATTATTACCGAATATTAAAGCTTTAGTATAAAATTGTCTTTTTCACTGTTTGTAGACAAGAGCAAGAGCGAAGTGCTCGAATTAAAATGTGTATCAGAGAGGGATGCAGTATTTCATTCCTCCTGTTCAATCTATACACCGAAGAAACAATGACGGAAATATAGCAAAGGATCAAGAGCGGACTAAAATTCTGTGGGAAAGGATATCAGTGACAGCATTCGCTCATGACGCTGCTGTCCACAGTGAAACTGGAAGGGAATTACAGGACCTGCAAAAGAGAATGAACAGTCTAATAAATAAAGAATACGAATTAATATTAAATCAAAGAGAGACGAAAGAAATTGGGATTAGCAGAAACGAGATTAACGATAAACATAGCATCAAAATTAGTGAACACGAAGAATATGACGTTGAGGAAATCAAAGAAACGCATGACAAAGAGGCCTAAAAGGCACTGTAACACAGATTAAGAGGGAATTCCTGGACAAAAGAAGCTTTCAAGAATGGAACATAGGCTTTAATATGATAATACATGTTTAGAGCACACAATTGCATGGAAGTGAATCATGGACTGGTCTAAGTCCAAGAAAGAAGAGAATCGAAGTCTTTGAGAGCTGTTGCTATAGAAGGATGTAGAAAATTAGGGGGACTGACGGTAAGAAGTGAGGTAGTTTTCAGCAGAATCTGCGAAGAAAGGAACATATGGAAAACTGTGACAAGAAGGGACCAGATGATTATACATTAGGGATTAGCTTCCATGGCAATCCATGGAGCTGCACCGGGTAAAAGCTGCAGGGAAAGAGACAGATCGGAATACATCCGACAGATAACTGCAGATGTAGGTGGAAGTGATACTCTGAGATGATGACGTAACAGGAGAGGAATTTGTGGTGGGATACATCAAACCACTCAGAAGGCTCGTGATGCGAACATAAGTCAAGCAATTCACATTTAATTTATGTTTTGGAACAGATTTATTTTATCAGAATCTGACTGCGTAATATCAGTGAAAGAATCTGTGACATGAGATCTGTGCTCTTGATTACTGTATTCCAATGTTCACATGTTGAAAGTCTGTCTTGGTCTGTTCTCTGCACCCGAAATTATGGGTTCTGCCGCAAGCCACTAATGTGCTACGTTTTAACTGTATTTTGCGACGAACCCTGATTCAGTGCTTAGCTCCAATCATTATCACTGTAGCTTTATAACGTGGTATTCGAGCGAAGATTATATTACAAGCCCAAATTTTTTTTTGAGTTACGAATTATTATTATTGATATCTTAGATTCTGGTGACGACTGCTGACATTCACAAATAGTACTAGCTGTGCTATCTATGGCAACTACATAAGATACTTTGGTGAACACTGAAATGAATAAAGCTCTTTACCTATTATTACTCTTGATATTCGCGCCTTTCTTGTACCCTCGACATGACCTTGTATAGAGATTGATTCTTATCAATTCTACACACATACACACACACACACACACACACACACTTACTCCCGTCCGGGACCCAGACTGCCACGCTGGAGTACCTTCAGCACTGGTTATCTCTCCACCTACATGTCATGCTCTAATCAAGTGAATACCACCCAAGAATTCACAGAATATTTTGATGAATGATTTCTTTTTTTTTCTTCCGTGGTACTTTTGTAACGAAAGAACTAAATCAATAGGAATCTGAGTCTAGGCACAAATTCAAATATTAATTTACGTATTAAGAATTAAAAGAATTGGTGTTAATAATAAGGCGATGTGACATCTGAGGTGTCTGACGATATGGTCTCCTTACAACACAAGTACAAAATACACTGATTCAAAAAGCATAAGTTCAGAACCTGTATAATGTCGAGTCGTTTCCGGTGGTCAATACCAATATGACTAAAGAATAATCAAACATCAAGGCTAGGAATGTATGAAGTGGTTGTAATCCAAATATCTTGTAATGAGGCATCTACATTACCACTGTATAATCTTCCATGGTGTGCTTAATGCTGAACGAGTGATGATTTATTAAAAGTATTCAGTCCGTTATAGAAGCGTTTCAGTACAGAAAAGTAAAAACACCGCCGTCCTCCATGCTTATGTCTAACAGGAATGGTGCCAAATTCCAGTGTCCTATCACTATATGGGGCGGGGTGTTATTGGTAGGAAAATGCTTTTGCCCCACTTTCGGAACAACATTTCGTTTTTCTCAAATTCTTCAAGTCTGAATACTTCGGAAACTAAGTCTACCCTATCATGATATCCCTCAATTTCGAATTTGTGTTGCTGCAGTAAAATGTATAATATTTTTGGTTGACAGATTTTGAGGGGTAGATTCTGCAAATAATAATGTGTTTCTTTCGCAATACATGAATATTGTCTAAAGTGCTGGTAATGTTAAAAACAAGATAGAAGGGGTAGGATGAAAGCCAAGGATGGTATGTGGCCCGCTCCTCTTTAAAGAACTACCCCAGGCGCCACCCAAGTAGACGTATCCATCCGAAAGAAGCTTCGCTGTCAGTAGTGTTGTAAGCTGTATGCTTCACTTTACTGTACGTTCATACCTCTTCAAGATGGAGGGGGGGATTAAAGTGACCAGACTACTACGGTCATCGGTCTCTTTAAGATGCTCACCATGTCATTTCCGAATATTGATGCTACACTGCACTCGCCTCTGTTGTGAGCTTCGAATTCTTTCAAACACCATCGGATCACGTCATTAATCTTGGCATGCCCACGGTTATAAATTTGCAGCTGCTTTCCACCCGTATCGGCGGGAGTGCTTTACACTTCACATTTTAGACGATCCAAGATAGAAAATTACAGAGGACTGACGTCAGGGTGGTTATCTTGGAGGTCTTGACTCATACCCTGCCCGACTATCCTTCTTGGGCGTCATTGGAGAGTTAGATGTCTCGTCTTACATCGGCAGCAAAAGATCCCAGTGCCTCTTCATGCCCGTATTACGTTTTCAATCACGGCCATGTATGAAACTTTCCTGTTTCATTGTTAATTAGGACACTACCGGTATTTCGTAGGAATGCAAACTTCTACCCGCAATGTAAAGAAACCGAACTCTTCACATAATGTTCTCTCTGACGTCCATGAACTTGCCTGGATCGACCAAGTATTGTCATTGTAACAAGTAACTAATTGCGAAACCTTAGTTTCTCCCGGTGTATTTCGACAGGAGCACACCCTGTCATTTTCAAAACTGCAGCAAGTAAGCCCTGTGCAAGCGAATTTAAAACATCGGTAAAGATAACACACATACATACACACGCACGCGCGTGCGTGCGATCACACACGTACACATGGTAAACACTGGCGCCATCACAAAACAAAGACGATCGACGTTAGAAGTTATCGATGGTGGAATTAATCTTCAATGGGTGAGGTAGCATAAAGTCTCCCCCTCTGTTGACAAGTGAGAGAGTAGGATTCCATGCAAAATTTAAACAAAAGCCTCTATTAGAATGAGATTTTCACTCTGCAGCGGAGTGTGCGCTGATATGAAACTTCCTGGAAGATCAAAACTGTGTGTCAGCCCGAGACTCGAACTCGGGACCTTTGCACACAGTTTTGATCTGCCAGGAAGTTTCATATCAGCGCACACTCCGTTGCAGAGTGAAAATCTCATTCATGACCAATGCTGTCCGAAATGCTCCCTGCGTAAGGCAAAAGGACCGTAGACTTTGGTGCTATATGGGTATTATCATCAGTCACCCGGTGCACAGTTGGTCGACAGCACAATCCACTTCTAATCTGTCTTTCACTATAGCCAATCTGACGAGAGATGACTTCGGGACGGGCTAACTCTGCTGACAAACTCTCCGAGTCGCAAATGACATGGGTCATGTGCACAAAGTACCCCTTCGTTGAGACGGATGACAGCAACTATCAGCATACAGATACAAGTGAATAACTAGTCTTCCTACTTCCCAACGCACCATCCACCTTTCTCCTGACCATCAAGGAAGGGAAAACAGCCACCCTTTCCCAACTCCATTGTGAAACGAATATTCGGGTGGATTGAATTCAGGTGTTCTAAGAAGTCGATCTCACTGCCATGAGGTCAAACAACAAAGTAGCATCGTCTGCATATCTGATAAAACACGCAGGTCTCAAAGCCGCCTGCTAAGGCACGTTGCTCGATATCTTATACTAGCAAATTGGCAATAATAGGTGTCAAGGGCTACCGATCGTAGGTCCATTCGTCTGCTCGTAGCACTGGTCATTGCAGAAAAAGTAAGTACAAGTCAACACATGTTGAAATAGGTTGGTTAATTCAGCACCAAACCTAACCTCACTCAGTCGTAACGAATCAGAGGAACACGGGTAAAGAGAGATACCACATACTTACTTGCATATGCAGGCAATAGGTGGCACCATCAAACTCAACGAGAAGGGGTACTTCGTTCCTTGGCTCACAGGGCCCGTGCCATTTCGGACCCCGAAAGTTTTTCAGCTGAGTAAACCCACCTCGAAGTCACCTTTCGTCAGAATAGTTATAATGAAAGACAAATTAGACGCTTTACGCTATCGACCAACTGTGCACCGGGTCAGTGGTACCAAAGTCTACGGGCTTCCTGTCGTACCCAAGGAGCATTTCGAACAGCACTTGTCGTATTTTGCGGAAATATCCTGGTTTGTGTAAGGCGGATGTCTACAGTAATGCTTGCAGTTGTGGCGTTTCATACGTTGGTCAGAGTATCAGGATTCTGGAGGTCCGGTGTACTGAGCAGAATCGTCACACACGCTTACGACAGCCGACCAAATCCCGCATTGCAGAAAGTTATCTTAGCATCGCCCATCTTATGGAATATGACAACACGGAGATCTTGCCATGCACTTCCAGCTACTGAGATTGTGTGGAAGATGGCTATTTTGTTCATTCTGAGATACAGAGTCCTAAAGTTAAAAGAGCGCTGAAAAATCTGCAGTTGAGATACCAGAAATATTCAAGTATACCACTGATGAAATAAGCCCTTCACACGTCAGTGCAGAAATTTTCGTGTGTTTCAAGTTACATTCTTATACAGATCGACATCACAGTCTAGGTTTTTTTGCAGTTAAGTTTTTTCAAACAGTTCGCACTGACCTAGTCTACTGAGCATGAAATAATTGATTCGCTTATTTATTCGCTTATCGGTTTTCACACACACAGCTTTCTTTTCAGTTTCATGTATGTGATGTGGCTTTGAGCTCAATAGCACATTTAGGTTGTCAGTTCACAACCCCAGATTCGTATTCACGGTAACACTTACACACCGCCCGGCTAGATGCGCAGTCTAACGCGCTGCTACCCGAGCGGGAAGGCGTGCCGGTTCTTGGCACGAATCCACCCGGGGGCTAAGCGTCGAGGTCCGGTGTGCCGGCTAGCCTGTGGATGGTTTTTAAGGTGGCTTTCCATCTGACTCGGCGAATGCGGGCTGGTTCCCCGTATTCCGCCTCAGTTACACTACGTCGGCGATTGCTGCGCAAACACTGTCTCCCCGTACGCGTACACCATAATTACTCTACCCTGCAAACCTTTGGGATTACACATGTCTGGTATGAGACGTTCCCGGTGAAGAGGGGGGAGGGGGGAAGTCCACTGTGGGCCGAACCGCTCAATAACCCAAGTTTCGGGGTAGGGTGGCGGTGGGGTGGGTGGACTGCTGTGGCCTGTTGTGGGTTTGTGAACCCCTGAGGGCTATGGCGGGACGAAGCCGCTCCGTCGTTTCTAGGTCCCTAGTTCAATATACAATACACATGCAACACTCACACAAGTAAAGGCTACTAACTTACAAGTGTTATTAAGGAATCTGTTGAAATTAAATTAGCAAGCAACCTCATGAATAGAGGAGATCGTTTTTGTTTGAGTTATGCATGGAATCCTGCTCTATCAATTGTCAAAAAACAGAGGGATACACTTTATGCTACCACGTCCGTTGATTATTATTTTCACCATCGATAACTTCTGAATCGGTCATCTTTGGTTTGTGATTGCGCTACTGTTTACAGTCTCTCTCTCTCTCTCTCTCTCTCTCTCTCTCTCTGTCTGTCTGTCTGTCTGTGAGTGTGTGTGTGTGTGTGTGTGTGTGTGTGTGTGTGTGTGTGTGAGAGAGAGAGAGAGAGAGAGATCTTTACTGAGTTTCTCTGAAAACCGATGTTTTAAATTAGAGCTTATTTGCTGCAGTTTTGCCTTGAAAATGGCAGGGTGTGCTGCCATTGAAATATCAGCGGTTGTCGATGGCACCCGGCTGCATTCCCGTAAGTTATTTGGACAGGTAACTCGTTGTATAATTTTAGTCAACCCATGCTGATCAATGTTTTAAATGCAGTATGATGCCTAAGGTACAGAATAACGCGAAACGTAAAGAACAGCTAGCTAGGCAAATGTTAGTTATGTCTGCCTTTCCTCAGGGAGGACTGAGCTTGGAGAAAATTTAGCTAATGAACCTGCCTCTCTCCCTGTGAGAGTTGAGAACCAGATAATTAATCAGCAACAGTATTTCTGGCAGGGCGGCAGTACCCACGAAGCCATCAGAATTAATTTAAAAAGACTCATCCGCGCGACAACAGCGACAACACGCTAGAAATTAATATCAGGAGAGGCTCGAAGCTGAGATCTCACAAACGCAAACAACCTTTCTTATCTTTTTTATATATTTATTTATTTTCATTTTTTTATTTTTATTTTTTTTATTCGCTACCCCAAAGAGTTTAGCAGGCTGTGTGAGATCCTGCCCATTACAGACTAAGGTAAAACTCTCTTCTACGCCGAACTGAGGCCGTTATGAAGGCTGGAGGTATTGTTAAAAAACGTTAGCGTAGCACCTCTTGGATCTTTTTGCCCATTATGCTAATCTGACATATAAATGTATCCCGAAAACTTTCTGAATGTTTAATTTTATGTGAGGTAGTAATGCACATAGTATCCACATCACGTCACTCCTTGTCTTTGTAATCTTTGCCCACGGTCAAGACACTCTGGGAAAACTTCGTTTATACAGCCCTTTCCAGCACGTTTCCAGCCAGTCACAACATTCTACAAAAATGAAGATGGTCCCTTACTTCATCCACGATGGCAGTGACTCATCCCTTATTTGATTTGCGTGTGCTAAAATCTTTGATTATCTAAGTTTTCAGAACGCAGCTGAATAGGGAAACGTAATTATCGTTCATACTAAGTGAGAAATAGACTAATGACCTGGCGTCATGTCGCTCCACAGTTTTCGCGGTATAACGGTACTCTGAAAGAATGACAGGCTAACACCACAAACCACAAGTTATTCCTGTACAACGTTTTTCGGTTTGATTAGAAAATATTTCAGAAGTTAGTGGTATGAACAGCCTGCGTAAGAAATTCAAATCAAAATGCCGCCGCTGTATAATAAGTATCACAATTTAGCCACCTGAAGTTGACACGCTTCTAAGATGTGCTTCCATCTGTGGCAGAGGGTTAGCTCCGAGGAGAAAAATGAAAATGGGTTACTAGAGGTGAATAATTAGCTCACGGCCGGCCGCGGTGGTCTCGCGGTTCTAGGCGCGCAGTCCGGAACCGTGCGACTGCTACGGTCGCAGGTTCGAATCCTGCCTCGGGCATGGATGTGTGTGATGTCCTTAGGTTAGTTAGGTTTAAGTAGTTCTACGTTCTAGAGGACTGATAACCACAGCAGTTGAGTCCCATAGTGCTCAGAGCCATTTGAACCATTTTGAATTTGCTCACGGCGATAGAGCATTCTCAGGAATCAGCCGTGGACTAGTTGAAGTAAACATTCCGACAACAGGCTGGAGTGTTGCAGAGAATGAGATCCAGCAACCGTTTTAGAGAGGAAACGCTGTTGCATCCTTGGTAACTGGAAGATTTCGGAGCCACCCAAAACTACTTTCTGTCGTCAGAAGCAGTATTAATCGGTAAAAGAATACAACGGAATTTGCCTCTCCTACCGCATATAATTAATTCTTTGTACTAACAGCAAAAATAAAAGAATGCACGAATGGAGTTAACACTATATGTGATGTAGAGCGTAAACAGTTAGAGGAAAGGATCATTAAGTACAGCTTAGCACACTTAGAGAAACGGAAAAACATTATGGTAAAAAAGGTTATGCTAGAGTGTAAGCTTTCACGGCCGGTATTGTCTTCACTTAAAACTTCCGGGCTGATAGGCCGTAGTTGAAGTATAAAACTCTCTCCTGTACGTTTCGTCTCCGACTACGGGAAACATCCTCGGAGGTAAAGCGGCGAACTACGAAGAGAACCCGAGGAAGCGCTGATTATATACGCAGTACAGAGGGCGCCACGATCTATTCTAGCAAGGATATAGATCGAGCACTTCGCTCTAGGCAGAGAATCAGGAGCAACGACGAACAACAGTCGCCCAAGGGCAAAGTTTTTCTTCCGTTGATTAGTAAGATCACAGATAGCATTGGGAAAGTTTTAGGCAAGTATGGGGTGGAAACTACTTTCAGATCCACCAGGAAAATAAAATAATTTTTAAGGTCGGCAAAAGATGCACGACACCCTTTGGCTACACCGTGGGTATATAAACTTCCTTGTAGTTGTGGACAGGCTTACATCGGTACCACAAAGAGAAGTACGAACACCCGTCTTGTTAAACATAAGAGGAATTGCCGCCTGGGTCACACGGATAAATCGTGCGTAGCGGAACATGTTTACCAGGAAGGTGATCATGAAATAAAATTCAGCGAGACAAGCGTCATATCAAAAACCTCGCATTATTATGCACGCTTGTATAGAGAGGCTATCGAGATTGATAAACATCGTAATAATTTTAACAGGAAAGACGAAGGTGTTAAACTGGATAAAATTTGGATGTTAGCGTTGCACCGCAAGCGTGACGATCGATTACTTTCAATCGAGAATGTTGGCATTACCAGAGACAGTCTCATATCCGACGCCACGTGATCGAATGTGGCGCCCTCTGTACTGCTTATATAATCAGCGCTTCCTCGGGTTCTCTTCGCAGTTCGCCGCTTTACCTCCGAGGATGTCTCCCGTAGTCGGAGACGAAACGTCAGGAGAGAGTTTTATACTTCTACCACGGCCTATCAGCCCGGAAGTTTCAAGTGAAGACAATACCGACCGTGAAAGCTTACACTGTATGATCAAACGCCTTTACGGGGAGGATATGTCAGCACCGGTTCGACGATTTGAAGGAATGCGCAAGAAGAAAGCACAACAACTGTGTACCCTCCCCTTACTGTTACGCTGCAGGGACACTTCGACGGTTCCGAAATTTCTGAAGGTGAAGAGGATGTTTCGCTCGGCTCAGGCGCATCGTATTTACAACCGTATGGAGTCTGCAATGCTACGTGAGAGGATTCATCAGACTCGGCGAGCACTGGCGGTAACCAGCAGTGAGCTATTTCATTTCCACTTGGTTCTTAGTAATACTATACAGTGTGGTGATTGGAATAAGATTGACGGACTAACATTCAAAACTATGGAAGTTAGCGCAGAAATATCAGCAAATGGGCAGAAGAAGAAGAAGAAGTTCAATAACTTACAGAGCAACATTTCGGAAGGTTAAGTTGAGGACAATTCTCGAACTGTTATTAACCTGTCTGATAAAGATTTGTCAAAAGTTGAAATTTCTGTACTAGCGAAAGGAGGCAATTTTGCTGTGACGCCCCAAAACGTACCCACGGAGGATATTGTAGCAAATATTGAGGTCGGCATCCATCAGCTTCCACAGCGGTCCGCTGACGTAATTAGGATGGAAACGGCTAGGATTTTACGCACATGTAATCCACCTAAAAGTAATTTGTCGCAGGTTTAAAGGAAGGCGCTGCGGGGTATAAATGCAGATAAAAATTGTTCTTAATGCAAATAAGGGTAATGCCACCGTCATACTGAACAGTAAGGACTATCATCGAAAAAGCATTCAAATAACAGAACGGAAGTAGAATTATTTCTATTGTGATCATATTTTCTTTCCCTTCGAAGCCATAAAAAGTACAGAAAAATGTGGAAAATCGAGTAGCTGAAGCGCATCAGGAGGTAACTTGCACTTATCTTCCTTGACATAAGAAATGATATTTCTACAAGTTGCATTAGAAGGAAAATAATACATTTGCAGTAAGTACTGCAGGATATTATTCATCTCAAAAGTAATCTCGATAAGGTTGTGACATTCATTTCCTTCTATTTTCAGACTATAATTGTGACTGTTCTTCCTTCGGGAAACCACCCCCATTAGTGTGTTTCGCCAGGTTGCTAAAAACGCGTAATATCTTGCGCCAAAGCGAATGTTGAATTTTCCTACTTCAAATCACTGAAGCGTGCATGTCGCAAGCGTTGATAGTGGGGACGAGTGTTGCTGCGAGGAAAGATAATTCCACTCGACAGCAACATAAAGCATTCATTGTTTCGCCTGCAGTACAGAGAGGTATTTCAGTGCTTCTCGAAAGTGTCGTTCGGAGGAAGGCCTTTGTGGAGATGCTCCGCAACAGGGGAATGCTACGCTCATTTTCTTTACAGAACACATAGCATTATAAACCGAACAAGGTGGCACAGTCGTTAAGATGTTAACGTTGTATTCGTGAATCGGGAGACGTTTATAGTAACTCTCGGTGCTCGTCTATCCTGCATAATTCTCATTATCTCTGCATAACTATTCCAGCCTACATCCGTTTGAATCTGTTTACTGTAAGCAAGTTTGGATCTCCGTCTACGCTTGTGGCCCACCAATACTTCACTCCATTATCAAACCAACTATTCCTTGATGCTTTATGATGTATCCTATCTATTCTTTCAATGTTCTTCTGCTACAAAATTCTGTACATCTCATTTATACCCTGTGCATCCTCATTAATTCTTCGGTCGGCGCATCAAATCTGAAGCATTATCCTGTAGCACCACATTTCAGAAACCTTTATTCTATCCTTGTGTGCACTGCGTATCGTCCACATTCCACTACCGTACATTGCTTAACTCGAAACAAATACTTTCAGAAAATATTTCCTAACGCTTAAATTCACATTCCATATTAAAGTAATTGTCTTCTTCAAAAAAATTTCTTGCTATTACCACTCTACAATTTATATCCTCTCTACTCCTCCGGTATCATTTATTACAATGCCCAAACAGCAGAACCCATCTGTTCGACTTGCAGCCTCTTTTAAGACTCTGTACAGTCTTCCAAGACCGTGGTCATCCCTTCAGATTTACAATGTCATCATCAAACCTTACGGTCTTTATTTATTCTCGATGGAACTTCATCAATTTTTCAAATTTCAGAGTGAAAAACACGCTCTTCTGATTTCCGTTTCAACAGCCGTCTCCATCTCAGGCTTTCCGACGCAGCAGTCTAGCGTCCGCTCAAGTTGTAGACAACCTTTCACACCACCTACTTTATCCCTGATAACACTGCAATTGTAAAGAGTAAATTTAGTCAGCATGTCAATAGCTTTTCGCAAATCTATACCACCCTATAATTCGAGCGGAGAGGGGTTAAAAATGGCTCTGAGCACTATGGAACTTAACATCTGAGGTCATCAGTCCCCTAGAGCTTAGAACTACTTGAACCTAACTAACCTAAGGACAGCACACACATCCATACCCGAGGCAGGATTCGAACATGCGACCGTAGCGGTCGCGCGGTTCCAGACTGAAGCGCCTAGAACCGCGAGGCCACGCCGGCCGTCCGGAGAGGGGTTAAAATCTACATCCCACAACCAGGTATAGATTTCCCGTTATTTTGATAAGTGACTGCATGCAAACGACCGGATGGTTCCTTAACGACTTCCTCCCTTTACCTTAAAAAAATCGTATTGCGTGAACGACTGGAACGTCCCGAAGGCCATGCTCAAGCTCCTGAGTTGGGGAAAATGTTTTCTATCCTTCATATCTACAGCCACCTTTTCTTTTCGAAATGTTGTGTTGTGTAAGTGGGCTGTTTAGGTTTTTATGTTGGTAACGCCACGTAGCGCTCTATATGAAAATCACTGGATGTGCTGTGTGCAGTCTGTGGCCGGTTGGACTCATTGTTGAATATTCGCCTGTATAGTTTTAGGCAGCTGGATGGTAACAGCGCATAGCGTTGCGCGGTTGGAGGTGAGCCACTAGCAGTGGTGGATGTGGAGAGACAGATGCCAGAGTCTTAAGAACGGACGATCTGGACATGCGTCCGCCAGAAAAAGGAAATTTGTAAAGATGGATGTCGTTAATTTATATATATATATATATATATATATATATATATATATATATATATATATATATATGATGACTTTTGAACACTATTAAGGTAAATACATTGTTTGTTCTCTATCAAAATCTTTCATTTGCTAACTATGCCTATCAATTGTTAGTGCCTTCAGTAGTTTGAATCTTTTATTTACCTGGCACTATTGGCGCTCGCTGTACTGCAGTAGTTCGAGTAACGAAGATTTTTGTAAGTGATTCATGAAAGGTAGGTTATTGTAAGTCAGCGCCATTCTTTTGTGGGATTATTGAAAGTCAAATTGCGCTGCGCAAAAAATATTGTGTGTCAGCTTAGTGATGGCAACGACCTTGCCGCAGTGGATTAACCGGTTCCCGTGAGATCACAGAAGTTAAGCGCTGTCGGGCGTGGTCGGCACTTTGATGGGTGTTGCTATTTTTCGGAGTGCACTCAGCCTCGTGATGCCAATTGAGGAGCTGCTCGACCGAATAGTAGCGGCTTCGGTCAAGAATACCATCATGACGACCGGGAGAGCGGTGTGCTGACCCCACGCCCCTCCTATCGGCATCCTCCCCCGAGGCTGACACGGCGGTCGGATGGTGCCGGTAGGCCACTCGTGGCCTGAAGACTGAGTGCAATTTAGTGATGATCAGAATAAGTAAAGAGAGAAATGTCTGAGTTCGTTCAGTTTTGCTCAGCTGTTTGAAAAACAAATAACGTAAGAGGTTTTCCAGCACTGTCGTTTTTTAAATTTTTCTAAGGGGACGTTTCACAGTTGTTAAGTGTAAATGTAAAGTGTTGGTGACGTGTTTGTGTTGGATGACGATGAGGTGAGAAGAAAGAGGCTGAAACTCGCTGTTGACACATAGCCTGCTCCTCTCGAATAACTCCATAGGAGTCGCATGTTTAACGAGTCCATTCCACAGAGGGATCACCATTAACAGTGTCGCATGCCCTCACTTCACGGGACTTTGCGAGAGGTTTGGAAATTAATCCAGGGCTGGTGGTCAATGACTTTATGCCACGATCCCTCCCATCCCACCGAGCCGTAAAGGCAGAGGGTAAGTTGCCAACAGCGTGCGGCGAACCGAGACAATCACCCATCCAAGTACTGGCAACGCCCGACGGTGCTTAACTTTGGCGATCTGGTGGGAACTGGTGTATCGACTGCCACACGGCCGGTAACTTCTTTTACCCTTCCCCAGCTTATAAAGACCTCTATCTCGGCAAAACCATAAGCTGTAACAATCCATCCACCATTCCAACACTTCTTATAAAACTATAAATATCCAGCGATATTTTTGCTCTGACAATGTCTGCTTGTGATTCGTTGCGTTCGAGTTCTTATTATCTAATTTCAGCATTATCAGTCGTACGAAATGAACCATAAATGCGAGTAATTTGATCACTGAACACAATACATACAATGAAAGCAGATTAATCTGATTGCTATTTAATATAACTAATGAAAACATTCCCATAAGTTCATAAACATCGCAATAGTTACCTAAACAAACCCAAAATAGCATATTACCGTACGCAAATCTAAATTTGGTTCATTTTCATTGCTTACTGGCATTGATTGCACCATAATATAAAATCTCAAGACACAAAAATGAACGGCAAAAGAGTTAAAATCTTACCTGCAGTCACGCACCAGAGTAAAGTTAACCACCCAAAACTCAGTACTGTACTCACCCACACAATTTTATTTCAAATTTCTTCGTACTTTTTCATGCTTCAGTCTCCACAGTCAGGCGTATGGTTCTGCGAACAATGTCGTTAGGCTGCCTATGGTATAACACAAAACTCGAAACATCTCACCGTAAATTAGTCAGACTTCAGTTGGCCAATAACAGTAACATCACAGAACGCTAATCTGTTAATGTATTTCACAGGATGCAGGTTGCTTGTTCAAGAAATTTTTCCCAGCAACAGTCTGGAAATTAACTTTGATATTAAGAAACGTACATAAGAGTTTGACACCTGACAAACTGCAACGAATATTGGTTATCTGCTGTTACACATTTGCCGCAAATTACATGAAAGCAGCGGTGTGAAGGCGATCGAAATCAATCTGGGCAACAATTTAAAGGATCACTTGTTCGAAACCACGTAATTGTCTCCCACTGTGACACATAAGTTTGAAATTTGGCTAAACGGTGCCCACAACCTTCCTCTGCAATGGCTCAAAAGCGTGGTGGCCTGCGACGTCATCCTCAGCTCAGCGACTCTTCACATAGAGAAATATCGACAAATGCGAGAAAAGGGCCACAGCCCGGAAGTTCATGTGAGGCGTAAGTTGGGTTAATGATGTCACATTGGTACAAAATTTCACCACAAGTTTTCCCAACGCCTCTGTGGACCTCTCACACGATGAAAAGATCGTCAAAGCCACTCTTACCCAAGTTTTACCCCCTTCTTTTGACGTTTATGCGATGTAGGTGAGAATCGTAACACCCAGTGTTTAAATGAGGGGCCGAGGAAAACATTTCAGACCCATTGCCACACAGAATAAACACGTAAAGGCTTCATGGGATAGCAAAAAGGGTGTCAATTGAACCACTGCTTTCTCTCGGGCGTCGATTCCCAGACGTTTCGCGGTTGGAAATAACGGTTCGTAGTGCGATGGGGAGTAGGAAGATATTCTTGACAATCTGACAATGCTGACGCCATCGGATAGTTCAACCCTTCTTTAAGGACGCTGTGGGGCTGCACCACCCCTGAACGTGATCGCACCCCCTTTTGAATGCAGCGCGTCCGCAATTTTTGCTCTCTTGTATAGAGTGGAACCACCAGCAACCGTTCAAAATCATTTAACGAAATTTGAACTTCATTCGAAGCAGCAAAGAGTACTTCTTCAGCCTTCTTGTTTTCCGCCATCCTGTACGTCGTCACGAGGGAGTGCAGCATTAACAAGTGTATGGATAAAACGACACAGGGTCCGCCTAAGAAACACCAATTCAGCAACACCCATGGTGTCATCCAAGCAAATGTACGTGTTAGAAACAACAACACCAAACAAGTCTGGAGGCTGCTCTACCGCCTAAAGGTAGGCAAGCCCCACCTAGGTAGTATCGACGAGTTTGCCTAACCCTATGGCACTAGAGCAGCCGACACTCTGATTTGGTGTCGAAATTTCTGATGATTGTACATTTGTAACGTGCTCAACAAAGATACGTAGATGGCATCGAGCCGAACTAGGGTGTCTTAGAGGGACCCTTTACCGTTTTATTCACGCACATGTCAATGTCGCACTGCTGCATGATCAAGCCGCAGGAGCCGACCGTTATGGCCGAGCGGTTCTAGGCGCTACAGTCTGGAGTCACGCGACCGTTACAGTCGCAGGTTCGAATCCTGTCTCGGGCATGGATGTGTGTGATGTCCTTAGGATAGGTAGGTTTCAGTAGTTCTAAGTTCTAGGGGACTGATGGCCTCAGCAGTTATGTCCCATAGTGCTCAGAGCCATTTGAACCAACCCGCAGGAGGCGGGAAATAGAAGGGATGCGAAATCATAAGTGCCCTTTACTGCTTTGAATCACATTCAGATTTTGTCGAATGCTTTTGGACGGTCCCTACTGATAAAACACGGTTTAATTAAGTTATCTGCCCCAGGTGTGCATCAGAGACAAGCAATATACAGTATTATTATAAGCTGCAGTTTTGTAAAGCGTTTGTACGAATCTACGTACTCTCTCTCTCTCTCTCTCTCTCTCTCTCTCTCTCTCTCTCTCTCTCTCTCTCTCTCTCGCTTGTGTGTGTGTTTGGAGGAGGGGCGTACGTGTGTGATGTGCCTGAGTTCCAAACAATTTTTCCTAATTTACTTATTGTCCAAGTTGGGACATCACATCGGTATCACTCACTTTTAGCGTTCTCTGAAGAAAATTCATTAAACTGTGGAAGTATTACATTAGTGTGTAAAGGTCCGTTCAAATTGGGAAGGGTCGATGAATTTTCTGAAAAGAAATAGATATATATTCTTAGCTTTCGTTCTGGATGGCAGTTACCCTGATGGAAGCCCGAGAGGATTGCGTCGGAATTTGCTTAGGTGCACAACCGTTCATTGAACTGATAAATGAATCCTTCTTTGCTTTTCTTTTTCTCATTTTGTGGTCATCTTCAGTGTTATGCCGGTAAACAGTTCCGTAATAGAAACGTACGTACTGCCTGACAGAAAGTGAAGTACGCAGATGACACAGCCAGACGTCAATATAACTTCGCAGCAGTACACACTAGGGGCAGGTATATAAATGATTGGAGGCGAAATTCTCTGTCACAGGTACAATAGCTGGCAGAGTGGATTAGTATTGTTTGTGTTTAGTTTTGTTACCAGGACTTCTAGGGTATATAAGTGGCGTGAACAGGGTCTTACGCTGAGTAACACCTGTGAAGGATAAATTTCCCATACTTCACGTCTATGGTCACCAATTTTTTGTCGTCAGACTACCGGTTTCGGTCTATAATTACCGTCTTCAGATCTGTTTTATAAAAACATGTCCTAACATACTGTTTTTAGAAAACAGATCTGAAGATGGTAATTATAGAGGAAAACCGATAGTCTAATGACAAAAAAATTGGGACCACAGATACACTATGTGATAAAAAGCATCCGAACACCTCTAAAAACATACTTTTTTTCATATTAGATGTATTGTGCTCCCACATACTGCCAGGTTCCAGGTTCTCCATATCTGCAACCTCAGTAGTCATTAGACATCGAGAGAGAACAGAACTTGGTGCTCCGCGGAACTCGCGGACTTCCAACGTGGTCAGGTTTCACTTGTGTCATGCGTCTGTACGCGAGATTTCCACATACCTGAACATCCCTAGGTCCACTGTTTCCGATCCTATAGTGAAGTGGAAACCTGAAGGGACATGCACAGCACAAAAGCGTACAGACCGACCTCGTCTGTCGACTGACAGAGACCGTCAGTTGAATAACGTCGTAATATGTAATAGGCAGACATCTATCCAGACCATTACACAGGAATTCCAAACAGCATCTGGATCCATTGCAAGAACTATGACAGTTAGGAGGTAGCAGCTGCTCATAAGCCAAACATCACGCAGGTAAATGCCAAACGACGCCTCACTTGGTGTAAGGAGCGCAAACATTGGACTATTGAACACTGTAAAAACGTTGTGTGGAGTGACGAATCACGGTACACAATTTGGCGATCCGATGGCAGAGTGTGGTTGTGGCGAATGCCCGGTGGACGTCATCTGCCAGTGAGTGTAGTGCCAACAGTAAAATTCGAAGGCGATGGTGTTCTGGTGTGGTCGTGTTTTTCATGAAGGGGCCCGCAAACCTTGTTGTTCTGCGTGGCACTATTACAGCACACTCCTACACTGATGTTTGAAGCACCGTTTTGCTTCCCACTGTTGAAGAGCAACAAGGGGATGGCGATTGGATCTTTCAACACTAACAGCTGTTCATAATGCACGGCCTGTGGCGGAGTGGTTACATGACATTAACATCCCTGTGATGGACTGACCTGCACAGAGTCCTGATCAGAATCCTATAGAACATCTCTGGGATGTTTTGGAGCACCGACTTCGTGCCAGGCCTCACCAAGCGACATCGATACCTGTCCTCAGTGCGGCACTCCGTGAAGAATGGGCTGCCATTCCCCAAGAAACCTTCCAACACATGATTGAATGTATGCCTGAGAGAGTGGAAGCTGTCATCAAATTAAGGGCGGGCCAACACCGTATGTCTGCATAAACGCCCTAAACTATCGCAAAAGTGAAGTTAACTCGCATTTTGAGAAGCGTCTTCAGCCAGATGCGCATATCTATATACAGAGTGTTTCTAGACGGGCTTTAGAACAGTGAAAATTAAAACAAACAAACTTATTCATACGACTGACGGACCTAGACTTTACGTAATTATGTAGGGAAACAGATCAAGATTTGACTCACGTAGTACGCTAGTGTAAATCACAACCGCAACTGCTTGCATCAGTTGTACAAAAAGGTTGCCTTCGCAGGTTCCAAGCGCTTTCGCTGAGTGTTTTGGTTTGAAGAATGAAAGTCTGCTACAACTGCAAAACGTAATTTTCGAACTGAATGCGGCAAAGATAATCTAAGTAGGCCTACCATTTATGATTGGTGTAAGTGTTTTATTGAAATATGGTAAGAAAATTACAAGAAACCTTCAGGTCGACTGCGTGTGTCTGACTAGGAGGTGGAGTGATTAAGTTATAGGTCTACAAAATCCACCTGGTGTACTTCTCGTGAGCTGGTAGCGTCACGTGTGACTTTTTTTTTGGAGCGTGTTAGGTAGACATTTGCACCTCAAACCGTACAAATTATCAATGGTGTATAAATTAAGGTACTGATGAAATTGCCAGTAAGGGCGTCTGTGATGGAATTTTGTTCTGATTGCATGTAGACAAAGATTTCACTGTAAACATTATCGTAAGTAATGAGTCGATTTATCACTTAATGCTAAACAACTATTTCTTGGAACATTGAAAATTCATGATAAATTCTGGAAGATGTTCGCGATGGCCCAAATCTTAATGCCCTTTGTGCATTGAGCAACAGCACAGATTATGCCCTCTTCGCTTTCCAAGGGAAAATAAACGAAAAAAACTTTTTAATTCCGCTGATTTACGATGGTGACCAAGAACGCAACATATACTACATGAAATCTTGACCTGTTTCTTTACCTGAAAAGTGATTATTGATGAATTCCTCAATAATTGCTTTTCAGGTAAACAAACAGGTCAAGATTTCATGAGGTCCACGTTCACCGGACCGGGCACATCTTCATTCTTCCTTGTCGGATTTTACCAAGGATATGTGCCAGTACCACCATTACAAGCTTCTACAGTAGAACTCAGACCAAGAATCTACGGTGGAATTGAACTTTAGGCCTAACATACTAAAGCGAATTTGACAATAAACTGACCTGACGAGATGTGTGGCACATAACTAATGAAAGTCACAGTCAGCTTGTTTTGTTATCAGGTAAAAAGGTTGATGGACTTCGCTAAAAAAAATTCACAATAACCAGGGCAGGTAAGTCATATGAGTGCATCTATATGGATTTCAAAAGTTGTTAAGTACTTTTACAAACACTTTGCTGACGTCAATCTGTTGTACAATTATTATGTTCTTGCACCACGTGACATTTTTTCCAGAACGAAAATCTCGTCTGGAGGAATCAACGTGGATTCTGCAAACAAAAATCATACAAAATCGTTCGCCAATCAGATCCAGAAGTCAGTAGTTAACGTCTTCCATGTTATGCCTTGTTCCTTGATATCCAGAAGGCATTCGACGCAACTCCAGTCTGCTTACCAGTGAAAACCTACGAGTTTACGAAAAATGGGACAAGATTTGTGACTGACTGCGCGGCCCCTCCCACCGGAGGTTGAGTCCTTCTTCGGGCATGGGTGTATGTGTTGTTCTTAGCACAAGTTCGTTTACGTTAGTTTAAGTAGTGTGTAAGACTAGGGACCGATGACCTCAGCAGTTTGGTCCCTTAGGAATTCACACACACACACATTGAAGTCACATACGTAAAGTACTTTCAGCCCTATCTCACAGTCATTGATCTATTATCGCGATATATATATATATATACAGGAGCTGTACAAAATTATGGGAACACCGCGAGAAATGCATGCTTGAAAATAAAAGCTAACCAAGCCTTCAGGTTGAGCTGTTGTATTTGACCACAAACGGCACCTGTGCAGTGTCCTCAATACGTTGCAAGTGTCAGTCGTGGCCAGAACAGTGTTCCATGCAATTGTGACTGCATTATGTCGGAACTAAGTGAATTCGAACGTGGCCAAATTGTTGTTGCTGTAATGATGTGTGGTTCCGTAACCGAGGTAGCCATATGTTTATGTTTCAAATGACACCGTATCGAAGATATATGCCGCATGTAGGGAAAGTGGAGAAACATCATCCGCTAAGTCATAGCGGGGGCGAAAGAATGTGTCGAGTGATGGTGAAAGATGGTCACTGAAGAGGATTGTCACAAAGACGGGGACGACAGCTCCAAAAGTCACTGAAGAGCTGAATGCCACGCTCTTAAAGCCTGTCAACACCAAAGCAACACGAACGGAACTCCACAAGCTGGGAAGTGCAAGGTGAGCTTGAATTTCAAACCATCTCATCAGTATTACAAATGCCCGTAACAGGAAAAAGTGGTGCAGAAGCCATAAAACTTGTACTGTGGAGCAATGGGAGAAAGCGATTTGGTAGGCTGATTGTTGTTCCACACTGTTTCCAGCACCTGACCGAGTTTACGTCCAAAAAGTATAACTGTCAAGGTTCGGCTGCCCAAGCCATATCGTGGTATTTCATCTGCCCCTAGGGTACTCTGCATGGTTGCATTCCAGACGAGGATTATGTGACCATTTTGGCTGATCAGATCCACCCGACGGTGCAAGATTGGTTCCCCGGTAGTGATGCTGTGTTCCAAGACAACAAGCAGCTGTACCCACATCTCGCATCGTTCAGGACTGGTTTTGTGAACACGAGAATCAACTGTGGCATCCCCTGCCCACCACAGTCACCAGATCTCAATATTAATTGAGGCTTGGTGGTCCGCTTTGGAGAGAAGATTGCACGATCGCTACCCACCTGCGTCATCGTTACCTGAACTTTTCACTATTTTTCTGAAGAATGGCATAAGATTCTGATGATATAATGACAGCTTTCACTACCGGATGACATTGCTGCTGCTAACCCTTTCGGGTTACAAGGTTGTGGACCACTGCTTTATACCCAGAAAGGTTTACCAGCAGGAATGGTATAAGATCCCTTGAAAGCCACACAACCAGAAGACTGGAATGTGTTTTCAACGTCAAGGCGTTTCCATGTTTCTGCCCACCTCCTACCTATATATATATGGTTTGATGGAGAACACTGTAAGCTCTGTGAGTGTGTTTGTGGGTGGTGTTCTCGAATACACATATGTGACTTGTAAAGAAATGAAGAAGACCTGGTCGCCTCTTCGTGCAGAGACTAATAGTTGATGTTGTTGATGTGGTCTTCAGTCCTGCGGCTGGTTTGATGCAGCTCTCCATGCTACTCTATCCTGTGCCAGCTTCTTCATCTCCCAGCACCTACTCCAACCACATCCTTCTGAATCTGCTTACTGTATTCATCTCTTGGTCTCCCTCTACGATTTTTACCCTCCACACTGCCCTCCAATACTAAATGATGCATCAAAACATGTGCTACCAACCGATCTCTTCTTCTAGTCATGTTGTGACCCAATTCTAGTCAATACCTCCTCATTAGTTATGTGACCTTCCCATTCTAGGGTCTTCCTCCAGCAAGACGCAAGAGGGTGTATGCCCTGTTGGACTCCTGTTCTAGTCACGAAGTTATTTCTTCACAATACGAATCACCACTTCGTCAACCTCAAAATGTATTCCGTGAATGCCATCCTTTAACAGCCCAAAAAAGTGTAAGTCTGAGGGAGCTAGGTTCAGTTGGACGGGGTAACATTGTCCAATCCTATTTACGGCAGTGTTATGTAGTTCTTAAACCCGTGAAAGGTCGAGTGTTATCACACTGAATGGACCTCCAGGTTTATTGGTTGCGTCCACTCTTCACTTTGCTGACTGACAGCTTCAGCGCCAGCCGCTGAATTGTTGTGTGTCGGTCCTCGGGAATAAGCACATCAGTAAGCTGCGTCTTCTCAGTGGCGACAGCCGTGGACAGTCTCACGGAATGCTGCAAATCTTGGAGTTCTGCCGAATCGCCTTCTCCTAATGGCCTCACCCCGTTTGCCCAGAACTACCTGCACTTCTGTTCGTTACTGATGCTCCATAAACTGCATACGAACGTTTGTGAATGTTGCCAACAGTTTCTTTCCCCGCAGTGAGAAATTCAATGACGACGCTGTCTGTCGGAGGAAACGGAAAATTTGGGTGCACACCCCAGAAACTTCAAATAATGCATTCGTAAAGTTCCCTTTCATACGAGTGTTGTTGGCTAAGAAAAAAATATTCTGGCCGACCCTCGTACCTTCAGCGCAGCTAATTTATTTTCATTATCACTGATTTCAGCTGACAAAATTCCTCGTGCTAGTAGCACTATGTTATCAGAAAATCTGCTGCTTCTAGGAATTCTTTCGAAGTTAAATGTATTCTTAACAACCCGAAGCAGCGGCATTTATTGCTGTGTATTTGACGATATTTTCTAGAATAAAACAAGCAGATACGGTCCTTGATAACACATAGCAGCTCTTCTTATCTACACAGCTTATGATTCGCTCGTCATTAAATGCACCTCAGAAGGAGGAAAACTTGTTCACATTTCTTTCGTGCGCGTTGGCTGTCAAACCACAGAGCAAGCTGTCTACAACCTGAAGTGATGTATTTAAATCAGATAGGGACCGCTGACAATAATGACAATAAACGAGGTCATACACAAGTTTACCCACGGAGGACGAGTAAAACGTCGGGCCAACTTAAGCTGAGTAACTGCAGCGCGTCGCTGTCCAAGGCATCAACAGCAGGAAATGGAGCATATAGGTACGTGTACTACACTTGCTGTACCTAACTGTACTTTTTAGTTTTGAAATACATATTTATTATTTTTGCTGTCCCCAAATAACTTTCACTACATCCAAAGTATTTCTTCATCTCTTAATCTTTTGAAAACATTTAGCAAATGACTTTTCCTTTAGTGAAGTATCTTAAATTGTTGAAAAAAAGGCGGAATCTCCAGGGACGAATCAGAACTAAAGGGAGGACACCAGGATTCAATGTCATCAAACGCAGCTAAATGGTACAAAAACCATTATTTGATCTACTGTAGTGTAATGCCGTGTCTTCATTTTTGTAGGACAGTTTTTTGTTAAACATCTTTCCATCCACCCTCTTTCAGTTACCTTATGTTTTTTACTGAGAGTCAACAGTTCGAACATTCACTCCTCTTACAGCGAAGAAAGCAACCAATATGAGATAACCACATGATGTTATATAGATAACCATGCCATGACAAAAGTCATGGCATACCTCCTAATATCGTGAGGAACTTCCTTTCGCCTCGTGTAGTGCAGCACTTTGACGTGACATGAACTCAACGAGTCGTTGTAAGTTCCCTGCAGAAGTTTTGAGCCGTGCTGCCTCTATACCCGACCATAATCGCGAGTGTGTTGCCAGTGCGGGATTTTGTGCACGAATTGACCTCTCGATTATGTCCAATAAGTGTTCTACAGGATTCATATCAGGAGATCTGGGTGGTCAAACCATTCGCTCTAACTGTCCAAAATGTTTTTCAAACCAATCGCGAACAACTGTCCATCATTGTTTGGAAACATGAAGTCCATGAAAGGCTGAAAATGGCCTCCAGGTAGCGGAACATAACCATTTCGAGTCATTGATCGGTTTAGTTGAACCAGAGAACCCAGTCCATTCCATATAAACATACCTCACATCATTATGGAGCCACCGCCAGCTCGCACAGTGCCTTGTTGACAACTTGGCTCTATGGCTTCGTGGAGTCTGCACCACACTCGAACACTACCAACAGCCCTTACCAAATGAAATCCGGACTCATCTTACGCGACCATGATCTTCCGGGCGTCTAGGATCCAACCGATACGGTGCTGAACCCAGGACAGGCGTTTCAGGCGATGTCGTGCTGTTATTAAAGGAACTCTCGTCGGTTGTCTGCTGCCATAGCCCATTAACACCAAATTTTGCCGCACTGCCCTAACGGATACGTTCGTCGTACGTCCCACCTTGATTTCTGGGGTTATTTCATGAGGCGATGCTTGTCTATTAGTACTGACAACTCTACGCAAACGCCGCTGCTCACGGTCATTAAGTGAAGGCCATCGGCCACTGCGCTGTCCGTGGTGAGTGGTAATGCCTGAAATCTGTTATTCTCAGCACAGTCTTGACACTGTGGACCTCAGAATACTGAATTCCATAACGGTTTCCGAACTGGAATATCCCATGCGTGTAGCTCCCTCTACCATTCCACGTTCAAAATCTGTTAGTTTCACTCGTGTGTCCATAACTAGATCGGAAACTTCTCACATGAATCACCTGCTTACAAATGACAGCTCCCGAACGCATTGCCCTTTTACGCTATGGCCGGCCGCGGTGGTCTCGCGGTTCTAGGCGCGCAGTCCGGAACCGTGCGACTGCTACCTTCGAATCCTGCCTCGGGCACGGATGTGTGTGATGTCCGTAGGTTAGTTAGGTTTAAATAGTTCTAAGTTCTAGGGGACTGATGACCACAGCAGTTGAGTCCCATAGTGCTCAGAGCCATTTGAACCATTTTTTTACTCTATGTGTGCCCAATACTACCGCGTTGTGTATATGTTCACATCGTTTTCCCATGACTTAAAATACCTCAGTATATAAAAAATAACTCTCTCCCCTTCTACCTGCAGTTTACCGTAAGCCATTGCAGCAAAGAAGCGCCCCATCTTCTTCTTTTTCTTTAGCGTTTCCCCACCTGGTGGCAGGATCTGCTGAGTGGATTCGCTGTCTCCATTTTTTTCGCCCGTGGGCAATGTGTAGATTTACTGTAGGCAGAGTGTAGGCCCATCGCTGTCTTGGTCGTCCCTCGGGTATCTTTCCCATGGCTTCCACAGTGTATGCTGCCATTGGTATAATATCGTCCTCCGCGCGGAGCACATATCCAAACCATCGCAGACGGATTTCTTGCATTTTATTCTGGATCGGTGGGACCGCAAAACATTTCCTGGTAGTGTCATTGGAAAAGTGACCCAATCGAGTGATGTCACCTGTCCGTAAGCATCATAGTGTCAATGGCCCCGGTAGTCGTTCTGCTTCTTTTGTAGCTGGCCATCACTCGGTGCCGCAGAAAACAACGGGACAGATGATACTCCGGTACATCTTTGACTTCAGATGATCCTTCATCTGCCGTTCGCAGGTGACTCCTGATGCTGTTCGCCACCTTATCCAGACTGCCTGCTTGCGTCCTAGGCTCCCATGCGATTGGAAAAAAAGGGCAAGTTTTCAGTATTAAGTAATACGGTTTCCATATCCACGTATTGTGAGTTCCTTGGAAAGAAAATATCTCCTCTGAATAAACAGCCTGAATTGAAACTTCCTGGCAGACAAAATTTTGTGCCGGACCGAGACTCGAACTCTGGACCTTTGCCTTTCGCGGGCAAGTGTTCTACCATCTGAGCCACCCAAGCACGACTCACGCCCCGTCCTCACAGCCTTACTTCTGCCAGTACCTGTCTCCTGCCTTCCAAACAAAGGTCCCGAGTTCGAGTCTCGGTCCGGCACACAGTTTTAATCTACAAGGAAGTTTCATATCAGCGCACACTACGCTGCAGAGTGAAAAAGTCGTTCATTGCCTAAATCATTCAGCACAATCTTTTAAATCTTGTTTGTCGACTTCTTTGAATCACACTTGACAAACAAAATGCAAAAATTTGCGCTGAATAAATCAGACAAGGACGGAAAGATAGAAAATTGTAGCGACTAGCTTAAAATTATAAAAGGAATATCACAGGGTTCAATTTTTGAACCACTCCTATTCTTCATATATGTGAATGACTTTCCACTTAACATTCAGTAGGAGCATTGGTACTTTTTGCAGGCGATACTGGTGTTACAATAAATCTCATTAGAGAGAAAGCAACAGTGGATTCAGTAAATGATATTTTCCAAAGAATTATTAAGTGGTTCTCTGGAAATAGATATATTACATTCAGGTCTGTACAACAAATAATCACATTAACAATCGATGTAGCACTTGGACAGGAGTAATAACTAGGTTATAATGCTCCAAATTTTTGGGTGTACATGTTGATCAAATCTTCAACTGGAACAAGCATCTTACTGAACTTCTCAAACAATGAAGTTCAGCTGCTTTTGCTATTCGCATAACTGCTTATCTTGTAAACAAACGGATCAAACTGCTGACATATTTTGCGTAGTGCCACTTAATAATGTCTTACGGAGTAATTTTATGGGATAACTCATGGCTTAGAAACAGTGTTGACTCCAGATAACCGAACAGTAAGAATAATATGTGGTTCACCCAAGGACATCATGTACGTAAATCTTCAAGGAGCTAGACATTTTAACTACGCCCTCATAACACACATTTTCGCAGGTAAAATTTGTCGTAAATAATCCGGCACAATTTAAGAACAACAGCGATGTACATACTTACAACAACAGAGGGAAAAATGATCTTTATTGCGCACTGTTAAAGCTGTCGGTGGCTCAGACAGGAGCTCAACATGCAGTAATAAAATTTTTTGATCAGTTGCCTAATAACATAAAAGTCTGACAGCAAGTTTTAAATCTAATTTAAAATCATTTCTCCTGGACAATTCCTTCAATTCCATTGACGAATTTCTACTTAAAAATCGTTCACGTGATTTATGGAAAACGTAAGTAAGTAAGCAACTAATTAACTTTCGCAAACAGGAAGCCTGTAACTTTAAGTTCGCTCTGTTCGTCTAAGAGGTGCACGAGGCAGTGGAGGCGTCCGACACAGTCGATGTTCTCTATCGTGACTTCCGGAAGGCAATTTCACTTAGTTCAAAAAATACTTGCTTACTGAATGTCTAATTTGCTTTGCGATTGCAATCAAGGGGTGCTTGCAGTTTTGGACTTGCATTAAATAAGGAACCGGCATCGAGTTGGTGGATAACAGAGAGAAGACCGACGTACGAAATTACTTAGCCTACATTTCTTTTACTGAAGAAAATATACGGTGGTTCCTCCCCATTTAAATAATCGCACAAACGTCAAAATGACAGACATCTAATTAAAAGACCGCGGGGTAGAAAATCAAATGAAATAGCCCAACAGAAGAAAGACGACTGGACCTGATGGGATGCACATACAATTCCACATACAGTAAGAGAAACAACTTGTTCTCCTTCCAGCAGCGGTGTACCGTGGCTCGCAGCAGGAACAAAACGTTCCCAGTGAATGGAAAAATGTTAAGGTCTTCCCGTTTTCAGGAACTGTCGTCTAGCAGACGGACAAAGTTATAGGCCTATGTGGCTGACGTCAGTCGGTTGTAGAATTTTGGAACACGTTTTATGCTCGCGTATTGTGACGTTTCTGAATACCGATAATCTCCTCAGTAGGAGATTGTGGGAAACCCAGCTCGCTCTCGTCGTCCACGAGACCCAGAAGGCAATCGACACCGGCGCCCAGGTAGCTGCCATGTTCCTTGACTCACTGCCGCGTAATGAATAAAATACGAGCTTACGGAGTTTCATACCAAGTTTGTGATTGGATTGCAAAGTTAGTAGTCGACAGAGCACAATGTGTCATTATCAGTGCAGAGGTTTCCTCAGATGTAAAAGTAGCTTCAGGCGTGCTCCAAGAGAGTGTTATAAGAACATTGCTTTTCACAATGTACATAAGACTTTGTGAATAACGTCGGAAGTTCCATGAAGCTTTTTCCGGATAATGCTGTTGGGTAATGAGAAGTCGCAACAGTAGAAAGGAAGACCTACGTAACATCGACGCTTGGTCCAGAGATTGCAAGTCGACCTTCAACATAAACAAATATAACGTTTTACATTTAAATGGGTAGAAAGCCTCGTGACTGTATGATTACAAAACTGCAGAACGAATGCTGCAAGCAGTCACATTCATAAAATGTCTGGTAGCATGCGTACAAAGCGATTTAAGGATCAATTACTGGTAACAAACTGCCTATTGGCTTCTGTCTCGGGTTCTTCGGCCGACGTTCATCTAATGATTTTTCTGACGTTTCGCCAGCACGAGTGGCTGGCATTGTCAAAGCTTCACCCTCCATTGCCGGTGGAGGGTGAAGCCCAAAAATGTAAATGTATCACCGGATATGGTCACTGAACTCCAGTGGCAGACGTTAAAAAAGAATCTCTGCGCATCACTGTGACGTTTACTGCTAAAATCCCAAGAGCGTACGTTCCTGGAAGATTCAACAGAGATATTGCTTCCTCCTACTCTTATCTGACAAAAAGCCTTGGAGATAAGATTAGAGACATTCTAACACACACGTAGGCTTATCAACAATCGTTTTCCCCACACATCATTCGTGACTGGAACACAAAAGGGGGAAAGTGACATTGACAGTCAAAGTAATCTCTGCTACGCACCACAGGGCGACTTGGGTAGTATAGATATGGATGGAACTCAGTATGTCGTTCTCAAGAAGTGAAATCACAAACTTAAATATAGATTCTGGTGTAGCTCGTGGAAGTTTAAAGGGGCCGTTATCAATCGCGATGCAGTACACGAACCAATCGGTGGATAACATCGGAAGCTCTATTACTCCTCCCACATGCTGTTGTATGGAGAAAAGCTGGAACACCACAAAATTTTAACGAAATGGCGGAAGAGCTGCAGAGAACTGACGCTTGGTGTAGAAAGGGCAACTGACACCCAAAATTTACAAAAATAACGTATTGCCCATAATAAGGAACAGAAGTCTCGCTGGACTGGTGTTCGTTCGCTAGAATGAGTTACAGAATTAGGAGTATGTCTCATGAGCTATTTAAACGGAAAAGGCCCTATACAATTATCTGCAGAGAAAACTAGATGGTTACTTGAGATTCTTTGAAACTATTCCACAAAAATGGATATCACCCGCGTAGGAGATTACTTACATAGTAATATAGAATCCCTACCAGATTTATACCCAACTCGCGCCTGTGTTACCCCTTCTGTTAAATGTAATCTACCGTAGATCCCTCGAACAAGTAACTGTGATCAGTAGTTGGAAGCAAGCTCGGGTCACACAACAACGACCCACTACGCTTTCGGTCAATAGGATTTAAATGGATCGTGTACCTAAAGTTCCCTGTTGCGCGGAAAAGACACCTACTCCGAAGAATAAATGAAATCCGTGAAACGTAAGTGCATTTATAACAGATTCGCCAATGCTCTGCCCTTGCACCGAGCGAGGTGGCGCAGTGGTTAAACACTTGACTCGCATTCGGGAGGACGACGGTTCATTCCCGCGTCCGGCCATTCTGATTGAGGTTTTCCGTGATTTCCCTAAATCGCTCCATGCAAATGCCGGGATGGTTCCTTTCAAAGGTCACGGCCGACTTCCATCCCCGTCCTTCCCTAATCCGATGAGACCGATGACCTCACTATCTGGTCTCCTTCCTCAAAAAAACAACAAAACAACAAATCTGTCCTTGCAGCTACGACATGAAGTAAAAACTCGGTTAAGGTTAAATGAATACAAAATTTCGTTGCATGGAATTACAGTAGTTAGTTAAATTGCGAAAATGTTATAAGTTTAGTTAATGAATTAAATAAATAGTCACCATCTCACTCCGTGAGCGAAATCATTATAATCACTGCCTGCTAATCGCGAAAAACTTGCGGAAGAACACTTAGCTTTCTTGAAAGGCGAAAAAAGCACAAATTGGTAAATATTGCTCTAACGTGATTTAAAATGGATATGTCACAGTGAACAAATACCTTTCAATTAGGTTGCACATCATGAAATTCAATTAGCAATAATCAAAGGTCAACAAAATCGCATCTCCAGTAAACAGTTAAGTAAAACAAAAATTCGTGACGTCACTCGCCGTAATGCTTACAGTTATTTAACTCAGAAGGTTGTTTATGTTTATTCATTACTGAATCTACACTCCTGGAAATTGAAATAAGAACACAGTGAATTCATTGTCCCAGGAAGGGGAAACTTTATTGACACATTCCTGGGGTCAGATACATCACATGATCACACTGACAGAACCACAGGAACATAGACATAGGCAACAGAGCATGCACAATGTCGGCACTAGTACAGTGTATATCCACCTTTCGCAGCAATGCAGGCTGCTATTCTCCCATGGAGACGATCGTAGAGATGCTGGATGTAGTCCTGTGGAACGGCTTGCCATGCCATTTCCACCTGGCGCCTCGGTTGGACCAGCGTTCGTGCTGGACGTGTAGACCTCGTGAGACGACGCTTCATCCAGTCCCAAAACATGCTCAATGGGGGACAGATCCGGAGATCTTTCTGGCCAGGGTAGTTGACTTACACCTTCTAGAGCACGTTGGGTGGCACGGGATACATGCGGACGTGCATTGTCCTATTGGAACAGCAAGTTCTCTTGCCGGTCTAGGAATGGTAGAACGATGGGTTCGATGACGGTTTGGATGTACCGTGCACTATTTAGTGTCCCCTCGACGATCACCAGAGGTGTACGGACAGTGTAGGGGATCGCTCCCCACACCATGATGCCGGGTGTTGGCCCTGTGTGCCTCGGTCGTATGCAGTCCTGATTGTGGCGCTCACCTGCACGGCGCCAAACACGCATACGACCATCATTGGCACCAAGGCAGAAGCGACTCTCATCGCTGAAGACGACACGTCTCCATTCGTCCCTCCATTCACGCCTGTCGCGACACCACTGGAGGCGGGCTGCACGATGTTGGGGCGTGAGTGGAAGACGGCCTAACGGTGTGCGGGACCGTAGCCCAGCTTCATGGAGACGGTCGCGAATGGTGCTCGCCGATACCCCAGGAGCAACAGTGTCCCTAATTTACTGGGAAGTGGCGTTGCGGTCCCCTACGGCACTGCGTAGGATCCTACGGTCTTGGCGTGCATCCGTACGTCGCTGCGGTCCGGTCCCAGGTCGACGGGCACGTGCACCTTCCGCCGACCACTGGCGACAACATCGATGTACTGTGGAGACCTCACGCCCCACGTGTTGAGCAATTCGGCGGTACGTCCACCCGGCCTCCCGCATGCCCACTATACGCCCTCGCTCAAAGTCCGTCAACTGCACATACGGTTCACGTCCACGCTGTAGCGGCATGCTACCAGTGTTAAAGACTGCGATGGAGCTCCGTATGCCACGGCAAACTGGCTGACACTGACGGCGGCGGTGCACAAATGCTGCGCAGCTAGCGCCATTGGACGGCCAACACCGCGGTTCCTGGTATGTCCGCTGTGCCGTGCGTGTGATCATTGCTTGTACAGCCCTCTCGCAGTGTCCGGAGCAAGTACGGTGGGTCTGACACACCGGTGTCAATGTGTTCTTTTTTCCATTTCCAGGAGTGTATGTCGTTTAGCTTTAAATTTATGTAAAGATAGAGCTGTGAGTTAGAGTTACGTAATTTGCAAAGTCAAAATTTCGATTGTAAAAGAACGGCAAAGTATGTGATATGATTTTACTGACTCCTCGGCTTTTTGTAACTTCAGGCTTTATTATTATTTATTAACAATTACTGATAATCACTTTGAGCAGTAACTACTATTATTGCCTCAAGACGTTAACAGTCATTTCTGACTGCTTGCAGTTGCGTAAAACTGAAATCTTATTTATCTATTAAACAGCATAGTAAAAAGATATTTTTTACTGAATTTTACTTTGTGAAGTACTGTCTTTCACATTAGCGTTTACTAGACTGTGCGACTTACGTTGGTTATTGTTTTGTAAATTATTGAAGTTTTAATTGCATTATTTCTTTAAAAAAACACTGTAATAGTTTGTCAATCATTAGGAGTCTCTCACATCATTAATAATGGATAGGATGGATCCTAGTTAGTTATTTTGTAAAAGTGAACGTCATCACTTTGATATAACTCGGTATTATTCAAACACGAAACGAACTACAACGTTTGCAAGTCGTATACAAGTCTCACCAAGTAATTATTTGGATCTTATTTCAGGCTGAGAGGTAGTCTGTACAATTTAAGGCATTGTTCGTTTACGATGTGTGGCATAGATTCTTCATCTTGTACCTCGGTAACAAATTAAATTGGACCCACAGTACTCTTCATGTTAAATTTGCTTCCTCTTTCGGTAACTATGCTGTGCCCATTTAATGCGATATACTCCATCTGTCCACACCAAATGTCCGTCGAGCCATTGCACACAGTAGACCGCTGTTTTACGACAATTTCTCAATTTAAAAAAAAGTCAGCAGCGCGTTACGACTCGTCTGTCTCTCTACACTCTCCTAGCGTCTACTCTGCACTGTACTCAACTGCTGGCGTTCTTGAGCGTCCACAGAGAATGCAACTGCCAGTTAGCTAAACTCTCTGGCAATATCGCATCGTCCTGACTAAGCCAGCGTGTCCACTTACAATTAGCTTACAATTAACATTTATTTAACTACGCAACGAGATAACTTTCCATTTCATTGTACAAACATTAGTACACTTATTTACAAACTTTGATTCATACAAAAAATACACTGAAAAGAAAATTGCAAGGAAATATTTTGTAACCCGCAGGGTTGTTGCGTTACAACACCTGTCTACAAGAAGGATAGCATACGTGATCCACAAAACTACCGTCTAATATCCTTGACATCTATTTGTTGTAGATTCTTAGAACATATTCTGAGCTCAAACATAGTGAGGTATCTCTTGAACAACCTTCTGCATGTCAACCCGCATGGATTTCGAAAACACAGGTCATGTGAAACCCAACTCGAACCTTTCTCACATCCTGAAAGCCATGGATCAAGAAAGTTAGGTACATGTAACAGTTTTCTAATTCCAAGAGTGTTCGACTCAGTACCACACCTACGTGTATTATTACAAGTACGATCATACTGAGTATTAGGCGAAATATGTGAACGGATCTAGGATCCTTGGTAGGGACAACGCAGCATGTTATCTTGGATGGAGATTCATCACAGGTTTGGAAGAAACTTTCGGTGTATCCGAGGAATATGAGTAGGGGCCCTTATTGCTTACGTTATATATCAACCATCTCGCGTACAGTATTGATAGAAACCTCACATTTTTCGCAGATGATGCAGTTATCTTCGACGAAACTCAATCTGGACGAAGCTCTACAAATACTCATTAATACCTTGAAAAGACTGGGGGCTTGCTTTAACTGTTCAAATACGTAAAATTGTACACGTCACTAAAAGTGTAGTATCCTATGAATTTAGCGATCCATCCTAGAACATAGCTCTAGGGGTGTGTGGGACTCGCAACAAATAGAACTAGCAAGGCATGTTGAACGTATACAGAGAAGCACAGCAAGAATGGACACAGATTTGTTTGACCGTCGGGAGAGTGTCACTGAGGTGTTGGAGGAAAAGAACTTCTAAACTCTTGAAGATACACGGAAACTATCCCGAGAAAGTCTACAGGCAAAGTTTCAAGACCCGGCTATAAATAATGAGTGTAGGAATATACTGGAACCCCCTGCATACATTATGCGATTAAAAGTATCCAGATACTCCCAGAAAGATACATTTTTCATATTAGGTGCTCTTTGCTGCCACCTGCTGGCAGGTACTCCATACCAGCAACCTCAGTAGTCATTAGACATCGTGAGAGAACAGAACTGGGCGCTCCACGGAGCTCACGGACTTCGAACGTGGTCAGGTGATTGGTTGTCACTTGTGTCATACGTCCCTACGCGAGATTTCCGCACTCCTAAACATCCTTAGGTCCACTGTTTCTGATGTGATAGTGAAGTGGAAAGGTGAAGGTAGGCGTACAGCACAAAAGCGTGCAGACCGACCTAGTCTGTTGCCTGACAGAGACCGCCAACAGTTGAAGAGGGTTGTAATGTGTAATAGGCATACATCTATACAGACCATCACATAGGAATTACAAACTGCATCAGGATCCACTGCAAGTACTATGACAGTTAGGCGGGAGGTAAGAAAATTTGGATTTCATGATCGAGCGGCTGCTCATAAGCCACACATCGCGCCGGTAAATTCCAAACGATGCTTCGCTTGGTTTAAGGAGCGTAAACATTGGACCACAATGTGGCCATCCGATGTCAAGGTGTGGGTACGGCGAATGCCTGGTGAACGTCATCTGCTAGCGTGTGTAGTGTCAACAGTAAAATTCGGAAGCGGTGGTGTTGTGGAGTGGTCGTGTTTTTTATGGAGAAGGCTTGCACCCCTTGTTGTTTTGCGTGGCACTACCACAGCACAGGCCTACATCGATGTTTTAAGCATCTCCTTGCTTTCCCACTCTTGAAGAGCAATTCGGGGATGGCGATTGCATCTTTCAACACGATCGAGCACTTGTTCGTAACGGACAGCCTGTGGCAGAGTGGTTACACGCCCATAACATCCCTGTAATGTACTGGCCTGCACAGAGTCCTGACCTGAATCCTATAGAACACCTTTGGGATGCTTTGGAAAGCCGACTTCGTGCCAGGCCTCACCGACCGACATCGATACCTCTCCTCAGTGTAGCACTCCTTGAAGAATGGGTTGCCGTTCCCAAAGAAACTTTCCAGCACGTGATTGAACGTATGCCTGTGAAAGTGGAAGCTGTCATCAAGGCTAAGGGTGGGCCAACACCATTTTGAATTCCAGCATTACCGATGGAGGGCGCAACGAACTTGTAAGTCATTTTCAGCCTGGTCACATAGTGTATATATCCCATAGGGATCATAAGATTAGATTAACTGCAGCACGCACAAAGGCATTTAAACAATAATTTTTCCCGCACTTCATACGTAAATGGGATGGAAAAAGGCCCTAGTAACTGGTACAGTGAAACATACCCTCTGCCACCCACTTCTCAGTTGTACGCAAAGTGTAGATGTAGATGCAGATGAAAATCCGAAGGTAAGTAATGAGCTCCGCCAAGTGTCAGTCCAGTGGAGAAGAGATGCACTGTTTATAAACCAGAGATTTCTTGTTAAAACTACGAGAACGCAACTTCCACGAACAATTAGGCAACATATTATTTCGCTCTGCATATACACGGTGTTACAAAATACGGTAACACCAAAAATACAACAGATTACCATGCCTAATACGGTGCACGAAAACTGTTGGCATTCAAAACAGCTTCCAGTCGCTTCGGAAAGCATAAATATGGTTTTTCAAGGGAATATTAATACTATTATTTCTGCAAAAAGTGGCAAGTACAGACAACCATGATGGATAGCGATCACACACCTTTCTCTCCAAAGTAGACTACATAGGCTCAGTACTAACTGTATCAGGTGACTGTGATCGTCAGGGTAGATGCGACAGTCCATCCTTGTGCTCACAACATCAACCAAGGACGATGCAAGCTGTGTAAACGGCTGCTCTGTCGCCTTGTTACACAACATCGCTACTGGGGAACAAGTATTGTACCATGAGATGGACTTCATCAGCCAAAATGTCGCATAATCCTCCTCAGTAATGCGACCTTGCAGAGTATCCATGGGGCTCATGGAATACTACGATACGGCTGACTAAATCATCACCGAACTTACCTCCCCCCCCCTCTCCCCCGCCATGTTTCATTTGACAGCAATCAGTCTGCCGTTAGTGATGTAAAAGAGACGTAAAATCGACCGATAGTTGAAAACTTTGTGAATCAAGACTTATCCGAAACCATGACTTGCTTTGGAGCACTGTCCAAGTTTTATATCCTCGGCAGCACGGTTTTCTATTATGGCCACTTTCATCACCGATATGTGGTTCTGAAACTTCAGTTCACCCGGTAATTCGCAGATTGTAGGGTTCTCTTTGTGTTGGTTTGATGCTGACAAGCTTCGCGAGTGTGACATTCAATTCTGTAGTGATTTTTGTAGTTGTCTTTCTCTTATTTTTCCTCACAATGCTGTTCAGTGCACGTCTATCAGGATCACTCAACACAATCTTTCGGCCGAGTTGTATGTCAGCGGATGATTTTTTCCGCTTTCCCTGTATGTGGTACAAATCTTCGATACGCCCGAGTTCGAATCAGTTGTCTCCGACATTCTGCACTCACAGCTATATGGAACGCTGTTCTGACCACGACTGACACTCGCAACGAATGGAGGAACTGCACAGCTACCGTTCGTGGTAAGATATCAACAACGCCACCTGCAGCCTTGGCTAACAGTTACATTTATGTTCAGTTGTGGAATTCTCGCGCTGTCTCCATACTTATGAGCACCTTCTGTATTGCGAGGAATGACCATGATTTTATTCATTTATTTCCCAACACATGTAAAGGAAACTGTGTACCAGAGAGCCTTTATACAGTTAGAAAGTGGTCAACACCACCATGGCGTCCATGCTTCATCTATAGTGTGACGGAACGTATGAAGAGGGAATAGCGAAATGTGAAGCCTGATGAAATATCTCTGTCTGAGACAAAACGCAAGATCAAACTGCGAAAATATGCTACTAAACGATTTTGACCTATTGGGTCTTTGCTAGACTGATAATATATCTCCCAAGGGTCATTTGTGTTTATGGTGCTTTCAACACATGTGGTGACTCTAAAAACTAATCCAAATATCCACGGGTGTACTGCCGGTCTATAGTGTCCAACGGGCACAATATTTCGGCGATCAAACATGTCGCCATCATCAGGTGAACTGACGGACTGAGGTCCTGTGAACGCGCCGGCACGGAGATCCGTACGCTATGGCTGCTCAGGGGGAACTGGGTTCGGTCGCGGCGGCGGCCGATTTAAATACCCTCCGCCCGTGGCGCGCTCCCTCCGCCGTCCGCGCCCCGCGCCACGGTCGCGCGGTGGAACAGATTGCGACGCCGTCTGAGATGACGTCGGTGTGATGGCTCTGTCCGCCGTGGTCGTCACAACTATGCGTTTGCTCGATTTACTCTTGATTAACCCAATCGCTCGTTCCCAAGCCTTGCTAAGATTATAGCCACAGTCACGGTTTATGAGGTCGTCATTGGTGCGAATTTCGATGGCCTCTCTAACAACGCTGTCCCAGTACCTCGAAGTCTGTACCAGAATCCTCGTGCGGTCATACTCCATAGCGTGATTTTCCGACAAACAATGTTCAGCCACCGTCAAGTGGTTTTTATGTCAAGTGGTTAAGGCTAAAAATGAAACATACATAACGTCAGATAAAATAAAATAAAATCGTAAGCAGCGTCAGTTTATGACGCTCGACAATTTGTTGACGGCAAAAGAAAATGTAATCATATGTCATTTCTGCAGAATCGTTTACAGATTCAGCCTGAGTGCCTCTCATGGATAATTTTAAGAATAAGAACCACTTCTGATTTGCTGTTCTATTGAAACATACATGTAATATATGTTATTGTGTTATAATAACGAAATAAAAGAACAAATACAACAAGTAAACGGTCTATATCCTATCACAAATATTAATGTCCTGATTTACGCAATAAACCTACAGATCGGGTATGTCATGAGATTGTAAAAATTCTCCAAGACGATTTTTCAGAAAAAAATTCTTTGAATGGACATTAATTTACAGTGAACGGCGTATGAGCAGAAAATACTTCAACACAGCACATGAGCAAAACATACTTCAACAACAAACGCGGAACAAATGCTGGCAATTATTCAGCGGTATTACCGCAACGGCAAAAATCCTCGTGTTCTGAATCGTAATAAAATTGATACTGACGTTATATATTCGAATAACTCATGACAAAGATATTGTCGAAACTTTACGTTACGAGCAAGGAGTGCAACTTACAGGCCTCACAAAACCTGGTGGTCATATGCATAAAATTTTAAAGAAAAATAAGACTTAAAAACATCAACATATTGCAATATTTGGTTTTGTGAAATGAAGTTTACAGAAACAAACTAAAACAATCTCTTGAAACTTCGTAACTTACTGTGAGGAAATAAGCAAACAAATTTCGTGACAGGTTTCTCTCACGGGGGTCATAAGATAGATTTTTCTTCTGTTAAAGCACACGCTTTCTCGTTCTACGGAGAACGATCATACGAACCATCTGCACGTCGAGAAGAAGCACAACCTGGCATCGTTCTTGAATATCTGCAGAATGAATGACAGTTTCTTAGATACTTACCGTGTAAACGTTATCATGCTGGCTTCAAAACCGCCATGATTTCATCACAAATATTTCCTTATACATTGAAGTCACCTTTACAAGCCTTGAAAACATGATTTCAACTTCAGAAAGTCTGATAGAGACCACCGCGGATGGAAGATGGCGTCGCAGCTGATCCACCAATCACGTTGGACTTCGTCTATGGGCTCTCTGTCTATCTCTCTCCCCCTCTCTCTACAGATGGGGCATGATTCACAAGAGGAATTACCACAACACCCACGTCATGACAGACGCAGATCAGTCAGTTATGGAGGTGAGGCATTGGGATTGCTTCGTTATCAGTGTATGGGCAAGAATTTCCGGTAACTGACGCCTACGGCCATACAACTTACCAAACTCATAAAAGGTGCTGCGTATCACCGGTTTGTAAGTGATAAACTACCAGAGCTATTGGAAAACGTTATCGTCGAAGAAAGGCAACTTCTGTGGTTCATGCACGACGGGGTACCACCCCATTTTCTATGGATCACGCGACAGTACTTGGATACCACGTCCATGGGCGACAGTTCGAGGAGGTCGGGTATCATGGAGTCCCCGTTCAGTAGACTTGAATCCGTTGGATTTCTGTCTACGGATACACTTAAAGGTATTGTTGTATGCCTAATCCAAGGACAATGTGATGGCGTTACAGCAGAAAGTGACCAATGCTTGTGATGCAATCTGTATTCAGCCAGGTTACTTGAAAGAGTGCGTGACTTACTGTGAACAAGGAAGAAACGAATGAAGATTAGAGTTTATCGTCCCGGCGAGATTAGAGACGGAGCACAAGCTCTTACTAGGAAAGTATGGGACAGGATATATACCACGCCCTTTTCAAGTGAATCATCCAAGCATTTGGCTGCAGCGATTTATGGAAATCACCTAAAACTTAAAATCTGGATGGTCGGACGGTGATTTGAACCGTCGTCCTTCCGTGGGCGAGTCCATTGTGCCAACCACTGCGCCACCCTGCTCGGTTCACTGCGAACAAAGGCTGAAAGAATTGTCAGCATGCTTGGTAACCACCTGCATCGCTGCCTGTAGTGTCTACTTCTACAGACAGATGGAATTAGAAAACAGACTGGCTTATGTCTCAACAGGTATTGATTTCCACAGATATAATTATAGAAACTTTTCTTCTAGATTTCATCAATTCTACCTCATTTTTTAATATGCGACATTTTTTGTAAGCATCCTGTATAGTCTCTCTTCGGCATACACGACGCTAGCGTGCTGTAGAGTACACCAAGAGAACTAGCAGTCCTTATCAAATAGGCGTTGCAGGAAGCATCGAAAGAAGTCAGAGGTGCGCTGTTATGATCGTAACAGGGAGTCCGTGAGAGAAAAGTGACGGGGTCCTCGCTAGCTCTGTTGAGGGTATGTACCCTGTATTCAAGGAAGGCTGTGGCGGAACTCTGTTGCTACTGTCACTTGCATTGCGTAGAGATCATCAGAATAAGATAGATGAGAGTAAGTCACATGACCGAAGCACGCGCCCAATCCTTTTTGCCTCGTTCCACACACGAAGGGAACAGGGAGGAAAGCGACTAATATTGGTATACAGTATCTTTTGTTACATCTTTACTCCACAAGCCACTTACGGTGTGTCACGGAGAGTACTTCACTTTCGTTTCCAGCAGTTCCTGTTCCATTTGTGCCTGGTGCGGAGGAACAACTGTCGATAAACCTCCGCATTGGTCCTCATACCCATTATATTCCCCTCTTCACAATTTCGTGAGACGTATGTCGGAGGTAACAATACGTTTCATGAACCATCTTGGAACGTACGCTCTCTATGACGCACAATGTCTCCCGCCTGTGTAACCCTCTGTCGCATTTTTATCGGACCGCTGACAAAACACACTAACCCTGCTTTGGGTCTTTATTTCCTCTATTACTACTATTTAATAAGTGCGTTGTGATTTTTTCCCCTTGCAGTAGTGACCATAAACACACGGGTCGTCCTCAAACATGGATCTGCGACACTACTGCATTAACTAAAACTTGATTACAGCCACGCTGTATCTTTTGTTTGTTACACTAACTGCATAAGAATATCATTGAATGAGACCAAGTGATTACAAACAATGTGAGATTCAATCAAGGAGAAAATATTATATAGCTTAAGCGAGCAATAGCCACCATATCCTAGACACAGTTCACACCTTGTCCTGGCAGAAGCTCAAGTATCCTTCGCGTCCTGGACAATTTCTTTTTATAGGAGTTCGGGTCTTTTAAAACAAAATTAAACTAATTTCAAAGTCTCCCAGAGCTTAAGCCTAACTGCTAGGCGCAATAGCTGCATATAAATATAATAAAATTATTCAACAACTTTCATCCGAAGTTTACATGTACAGCATGTTACCTATACAGAAAGCCTATAATGAATCATCAGCCTACCAATTTTTTAAGTTCTGGGTGCACTTCGTTTACTCACTCGTTTGTGTAGTGATGTAACACAGTACACAACCGTGTGCAATCACACTTGAATCACCCATTAAAGTGTGTCTTGTTTGTCCACTGCCACTCCACATTGTTTTCATTCGTACTAATTAATAAATCGTTTTAAATACTCCGGAATTGAGTATATTTTCCTCCCTAGAAGGCCAGATTTGCTGGAGATCCAAAGCACGCGAAAATACTGACGAACTGACACCAAAGCACAGTGTGTACATGATCTCCCATCCCAGATTGCGACTCATTTTTCCAGTATTTTGACAGTGAAATATACATTTCTGGGCATGCGCCGACGTCGCTGAGTGCCTAGGCGCATTGCTGATAAGATCGGTAATTAATACACTTTGTCGTCAAGTCGAGCGTCTGAAATCACTGTAAATTTGTGCATTTATGAAGCACTTAGGCCAGTATGTGAAGATAAGAGGACCCGTCCGGTTATCTGACAACAGGTAGCGACCAGATACTTGCATCACAGCGAGCAATTCTCCGGTGACGCTATGTTATCTGGGCAGCCATATGACACACTGATAGCGACACACCCGGCAGACGCGTGCCGCTGTTGCAGGCGATTTCGCATCTGCTACGAAAGCTACGCTCTATGTGGGTGATTGTTACTGATAACTTGCCGAGTCATGCCAAAACTCCGCCCCATTTCACACTCCACCGCTAACAGCATTCTTTACTTCCTCTTGTATCGAAATAGAACTATAATACATGTCTAAGATTTCCGGTAAAGAGAACTCTTGTAGGGATGGTGGGAGCATCTGAAACATTAGCCGCCGATGGAGTGCTTATTAGAACGGGACTTCGGCTGTTATATCTAACGATAGGCAACAGGTAGTAATGTAATGGCTCTATATTAAAGATGAGGGTATTATCGGAGGCGGCCGGAGTGGCCGAGCGGTTCTAGCGCTACAGTCTGGAACCGCGCGACCGCTACGGACGCAGGTTCGAATCCTGCCTCGGGCATGGATGTGTATGATGTCTTTAGGGTAGTTAGGTTTAAGTAGTTGTAAGTGCTAGGGGACTGATGACCTCAGAAGTTAAGTCCCATAGTGCTCAGAGCCATTTGAGCCATTTGATTTGGTATTATCGGAAGAAGAGTAATTAATGTCATCAACGCAAAAAATTAAAGCTAAAACATATGACTGCTAAAGTGAAACAGTGCCTAAATTACAGTGACAGGAAAAAAATCGCGACACCAACAAATAGTTGTGCGATATAAACGAAAGTAGGTAAGCGTGTTTCTACATCTGAAAGATTAAGTCCAATAAAATTTCGCACCAGTCACATAAGAGAGGAACCAGTAGCGCATTATGATGATGGAAATCAGGTTTGCTTTAAATACACGCTGTAAAGGTAGTGAGACTTAGTTATCTTTGGGCGTGGACTTCGTGACTTGTTAGTCAAGAGCCTTTGACGTGACAAAGACACCACTATCAAACTCTCACTGAGTTTCAACGAGGTCATGTAATTGAACTACGAGACGCTCGATGTTCCTCCTGCGATGTTGCAGAAAGACTTGGCAGGAATATAGCCACTGTACATGATTGCTAGCAGTGCTGATCACGGAAATGTACGGTCACAAGAAGACCTGGTTTTGGAAAGCCACGTGGCTCTACCGAGAGGAAAGACCATTGTGTTAGGCGTCTGGCACTGGAGCATCGTACTGCAACAGCAGCAGTAATTTCAGCAGCAGTTGGCACCACTGTGAGACGACGAACTATTACAAATCGATTACTTCAAGGACAGCTCTGAGCCACACGCCCTGTAGTGTGCATTTCATTGACCCCAAACCTCCGCCAAGCAAGAACTCATTGGAGAGCAGGGTAAAGATCTGTTTTGTCGTCTTTTTCTGATGAAAACTGGTTGTGCCTCGGTGTCAGTGATAGTCGTGTGTAGGTTAGAAGGATGCCAGGCGAGCGCCCTAAGCCATCTTGTCAGAGCTGTACCTACGCCTGGAGTTATCGTCTGGAGTGCGATTTCGTATGACTGCAGGAGCATTCTCATGGTTGTCACATGCACTCTGACTTCAAATTTGTACGTTAATCCGGTGATTCGACCTGCTGTGCTGCCATTCATGAAAAGCATTATAGGTGGTGTTTTCCACAAGGACAACGCTCTCCCACATACCGCTGTTGTAACCGAACATGCTTTACAGAGTCTCTGTTGGTCCATCACGGCCAGGGGACATAGGCTGGTAAGTACTTTTTAATGTCGATAAACTTCACCAACAACCCTATAAGATATTTTACTTTATTCTGATAGCAACCAGCTTCGGCAATTTATTTTGCCATCTTCAGTCCCCATAACGATAAGCTTATCTGCAATGAAAAATGCTCTGCAAAGTGTCCACAAGTTCTCTTGGCCTGGTTGAGCACCAGATCTGTCTCCAATCGAGCACATACGGGACTTCCAGGATGATAACGTCATCTACGAATAACATTAATCGTAGCTGTATTGACAGACCAAGTGCAACAGGTATGGAACTTCACTCCACAAACTAACATCTGACACTTTTACGGTAGAATGCATTCCCTCAACATTCTGGAGATCACACTGGTCATTAATATACCAGTACTTCACATTTGCAATGGCTTATCTTACACTTATATTAACCTATGATCTTGTAACGTTAATCATATAAATACGTTACCCATACAAATATATTCCCGAAATCAATTATTTTTTGCTGTTATGGTTTTCTCCGTCAGTGCAGAATGACTGTGTTTATTAGAATGCGTACAACTTTGCTTCCACCGTTTTCCCCCCAACATTTGAGGCTTTAACGAAACAAATTGGTTACACATGTATCATTCAAAATATTTTCCATCGCTGGCCACTACTTTCTCCCATCTTTCGGGCAGTGTACGAATCCCACGTCGACAAAATTGTTCATCTTTTGAAGCGATCCAGGAATCGATCCAATTTGTGACTTCTTCATGCGATCGGAAGTGTTGGTCAGCCAGGCCATGCGCCATTGATCGAAACAGGTGAATGTCATAGGGCGCAATGTCTGGAGAATACGGCGGGTGGGGTAGGACTTCCCAAGTTAACGTTTCCAAGTACGTTTTGATCTCTTTTGCAACATGGGGTCGAGCGTTGTCGTGCAGCAGAATCACTTTATCGTGCCTCTCGCTGTATTGCGGCCATTTTGTCTTGAAATCTCTTCTCAAACGTATTAATTGCGTTCGACAACGAGCACCTGTGATTGTTTCACTTGGTTTCAACACCTCATAGTACACGACGTCGAGCTGGTTCTACTTGGAGCCGTGAATATTCGTGGAAGCATGGCCGGGATATCCCCATGATTCTTTCCGTTTAGGGTTATCGTAATGAACCCATTTTTCGTCCCCGGTCACAATGCGATGCAGAAATCCCATCCGTTTATGCCTCTGAAGCAACTGTTCACAAACACACAAACACCGTTCAACGTCTCTTGGTTTCAGCTCTCACGGGACCTAAGTTCTTTCTTTCTGAATCATGCCCATAGCCTTGAGACGTTTTGAAATGGCTTGTTGTGTCACTCCCACTTATCATGCCAATTCTTCTTGAGTTTGACGTGAGTCTTCACTCAGCAACGTCTCCAATTCTGCATCTTTGAAAACATTCTCTCTTCCATCACTATGCCGGTCTACGACGTTAAAATCACCGTTCTTGATGCGTTGAAACCATTCACGACACGTTCTTTCACTAATAGCGCCCTTACCATACGCACTTGAGAGCATTCGATGAGACTCAGCCACTGTTTTCTCCATATTGAAACAAAACATAACACCTCCCGCAAATGATGAGAATTAGGCTCGTAAACTGACTTTTTCGATCAAGAACAACTTTATGATGAAGACATAAATCAACTAATGTTTGAATGAGATTATGTCGTCTGAGGTACAAGCTAACGGCCTGACGTCTGCGATCTCTTTCTTTCGACCGCTACTTACCGTTGGCGCCACCAGTCGGCAAAAGGTGGAAGCAAAATTGTACACCTCGTATTTCTTTCCAAAGTTAAAAGAAGGATACATTTGAAGACTTTTCGCCAAGGTTAGGTCTTAACGTCCTGTCGACGATAGTATCGGTAGAAATGAAGCAGAGCACGGATTCGGGTGGGATGTCAGACTCGAAGAAACGGCATCTTCCGCGCACTTGTCTAATAGAAATAACGTGAAACCTAAATCTATGTGATCAGACGGGTATTTTAACCGACTCCAACCGAATAAAGATTGCAATGATTTGCGTACCCTGTAACTTTTCTTCTAAAAAAAACTCTTTATATACGTGGAGTTTACAAGTACACGAATCTAGTTACTGAAAAATGAGAGTACTTAAGCCCTACATAGCGCAGTCGAGTGGTGTGTTGCCTGACGTCCCAGGGGACAGTTTACAACACTTCAAATACACGACAAAATAAAACCAATTTAAAAAAATACACATCAGATGAACTATTAAATTTTATCTAAATAAATTGTCCACATTGCTTTAATCAAGTTCACTGCAGATCGACGAACCCAACTGGCCAACAAAACTCAGAATATGCAAATGGTTTCACCCACGGATACATCATACCGCTGACTGGAAAGTACTTAGTATAACAAGAAAATGACTTCCAAACTGAATGCAAGCTATGTGAGCTAATCACTTATTGATTGTGTAGTTACATTGTTCTGTGTGTGTATAGTATAATTGTACGACTATGTCCCTGAACTATTCTTGCACTTACCTCAGTACAATAAAAGTTCTCTCGAAGGCAGAGTGCAGCAAGCAGCGCCGCAGCAAAGCTAAGTTAAAATGGTAAGCTAAAAATGACATCCAACCAGTATATGCCGCAACGTATAATACGGACACAAGCAACACAGTGTTTCTTGCATGGGCATAATTTTGCATGGGTATAATTTGGGGAGCTAATGTCCTACAAATGATTTTTCTGAAACAATTTTATAACAAAGAATTATTTTATATCTGGGCTTTCAAGATCGTAAACAGCACTGATTTCATACAAAAATGACTGTTTTTTTAACATGTTGATTATTCAAAAAATTTAATATTCTCTGTTCTTTCACAAAGAATGTAAATGTGGGGGAGGAGAAATAACTTGCCTATCTGTGAGCAATCCATGTGATATGTTTCAAACAAATTTCGGTACAATTAATTTTTCAGTAGAATACTAACTACGTGCAAGTATGCAAAGCTGCGAATTTACCTTCAGTCACAATTCTTAACAAACCTCTATTCAAAATCCATAAATATTCACATCATCTCACTCAATCATTTCCAGCAAATCTGCGTTCAACATTTAGCAGTTTAATTCCAGATAAAAACTTCCTCATAACTCACATCTCACACTGTGCAACAACACAAACAAAGATAGCAGATCAACGTGGCTTGCTGTCATATGTGTGCATATCGATATATGAAAGTAAAAAGTTAACCGTTCTGTAGTGATTAAGATGACCTCATAACCTGCACAGTACACAATCAACAGCGAGATGCTAGTGTGACGCTGAGACAGATATCACTGATCACGTTACCGTTTATAGCACCAAATTCTCACGAGTTTCCTCGGAGGAGAGGCAGGTTTTGTATTCTCTCAAGGCAAACAGTCTGATATATTGAGGAGAGGAAGACACTTGACAGTAAATTTTCAAGCAAAGCCAGGGTAGAACACTATACAAATGGAAGAGAAAGCATTAAACTGGAAAGTTTAGTCATCTCGTGACTCTATGTGCCGTCATTGTGAACCTGGCCCATGCTTTCAGTGTGGAACGACCATTCTCGGGCCGGCCGGAGTGGCCATGCGGTTGTAGGCGCTACAGTCTGGAGCCGAGCGACCACTACGGTCGCAGGTTCGAATCCTGCCTCGGGCATGGATATGTTTGATGTCCTTAGATTAGTTAGGTTTAAGTAGTTCTAAGTTCTAGGGGACTGATGACCTCAGAAGTTAAGTCCCATAGTGCTCAGAGTAATTTGATTTGACCATTCTCGAACGAACTGGCCTCCAACCTCTCACATACTGAGATGCGGTTGGAAGTCAGAGTCCGTGATAGGGACTCTGTTACCGATGCAAACAGAACAAGTAAATGTGGACTGGATTTGTTGTCGGCTGCATTTCTCTCACAGCTTTAGGAGCAACGTGTCGGATTTTCTGCATTCTGGTGGACGTCCTTTTTTTTAAGGATACATCTACAGTCAAACTCACAGTTGCAATAGTCATTAGTTCAAATATTGTATTGATACAACGTTCCAGGCTGGTCTAACTTGCGTAGAAGTCTTTCAACTGCATAACTACGCACTGTGTTTCCATACTTACTTTATGGAAGCCTCCCTGTACAATTTCTCCCTTCACCTCCTCGCCTCTATGATATACGCACACATTACACAATGATGCGGATGTGTTCCGTCAAACTCTCTCTTTTCTGTCGAACTTTCTTGTGTGACAAAATACCGTCAAATTTGAATCGCTAATGACAGCGAGACTAATGAAGCGTAAACAATGCTTGAGCACATAACAGATCATGTCTATAGGTGTTTATCGTGTAGTATTTGTTTTGCCTGTGACATTATCGTACCAGTGTAGATCCATGCGCGTGATCGTTACGAATTACGGTTTGTGTAAATTTGTAAATTGGCGTAGCGTGGAAACACGTTTAGCTAGAACATTGATTCGGGTATCTTTGTAAATAGCGAGTGGAGAACTACTCGAATCCAAAGTGAGAAATAATAAATTTCTCCGGAATGTAAGTGAATATCGCCGTTTAACTGAAAATTGAAAACTAATGAAATACCTCATTTTATGTATAGAGACTGAAGCGGCCAGTGAAAATTAGTAGCAAGGTTGGCAAATCGAACCCGTGTCTCCTGCTTACTATGCAGGAGCATTAGCTACTTTTCCCCCCAAAAGAAACCTTCCTGGTGCCCAAAGGGTTAGGAGGGGGGGGGGGGGGCAAAGAGGCCAGGGGTCGCAAATAGTGGCTTGGCCACCACGTCCCGTTTCCACCCTCTAGAAATCAAGGAAAGCGTATTGAACATGCAATAGAGGTACAATGAACATCAGTTGTTTATTTATTTATTTTCTTTTCTGTAAAGACATTATCATCATTTCAGTATATCCATTGTGGATGACAAACTACGACTGTGATTTAAGTTGGCATTTATCTGGTAATAAATACGCAACCAGTCGCTTTTTTACGATTTGTTCAACCATGAACATGTTTTCGAGATACTGACGGCTCATCTTCAGATGGAGGTGATACAAGAAAATTATATTGTTGACCAAGTGTAGCTAAATGCAGAGCTGGTGCTGAGTGCACTGCATTGTGGTATTCACATCAGATTGCTTCTTATAAAGCACATTACTAAGCTATGTACACAAACACAGTATGTAGCTACATGCTAAATGGCACTGCCCCTCACATAGCCTTCAACTGCGAAATGATCGAGAGTAACACCAGTAATATTGACGAATACAGCACCACAGAACAGGAAGTAGTGCACACGATTCAAAAGCCGCAAAACAAAAAGGCTGCAGGCGAAGACCAGATATCAGCAGAGACATTAAAAGAGGGTGGAAACAAACTACACAAAGATATTTATAAACTTATAAATTTATGACCTTTTGGCGACATACATCTCAGTAAATTAGCCTACCAGGCCTATTTTCATTCTCTACTTTCGTATGGCATCATATTCTGGGGTGACTCATCACTGAGTAAAAGAGTGTTCATTGCACAAAAGCGTGTAATCAGAATAATTGCTGGAGCTCATCCAAGATCATCCTGGAGACACTTATTTAAAGAGCTAGAGATCTTCACTATAGCCTCACAATATATACATCCACTTATGACATTTGTTATTAGCAATCCGAACGAATTCAAAAGTAATAGCAGTGTACATGGGTACAACACTAGTAGAAAGGTTGATCTTCACTACTCAAAGTTAAATCTAATCTTGGCTCAGAAGGGGGTAAATTATGCTGCCACAGAAGTCTTTGGTCACTTACCTAATTAAAAGAATTTCTTAATGGCAACTCCTTCTACTCATTAGATGAATTTCTGGATATAGTAAGTGGGCAATTTCCCCAACCCCCACAAAAAAATTAAGTGTCTAGTAATATTTTGTGTAATGTAATTTCTTGTATAGACACCTTTTATTAACCTGACACGTTCCACATCATTAAGAAGTGTCGTATTCATGATCTATGGAACAAGTACTAATCTAATCTAATCAAATAACAATGATCTGGATAAATGCAACACTACCTGAAAACCGGAATACTGCAATAATTTTTCCCATACACAAGAAAGGAAACAAAATGGAATGTGGAAATTACAGAAAAATCAGTTTGCTGAATATAACATACAAAGCTCTGTCAATGACCATTCTCGACAACAGAGGTTGAAAATTCCGCTTCAGTTGTAAATTACTTTATCTTCACACGACCGGTTTCGGACTGTTATAAGCCCATCCTCAGGTGTCGTAGCTGTACTGTGGTCCCCGAGCGCCGCTTGTGCCAGGTGTGGTGTCATTTTCGACAAAATTAAGCCTTAAACAGAAAACTTTATTCAGGAGTATCAGGCTGAATTCGATAAAACCGGACGATGATCTGTTTACTTTCAGGCAGATACTTGAGAAGTTCTGGAAATTTAGCAAAAACACTGTCTATGCATTTATTTCCAGCGAGCCTATGATTCCCTCCACAGAAGTAGCCTGTATCACACACCAAGATAATTCAGGATACTCAGTAAAATCATTAGGATGATACAACTCTGCGTGGATGGCTCACAGGCAGTAGTAAAGTTCAGAGGATCCATTTCCCCCCAATTTCCCAATCAAAAGAGGCTTACGACATGGAGACATGCTCTTTCATGTGTTCTCTTCAACCCTGCATTAGAGAATGTGGTTCGCGAGAGTAGTTTACAGCTGTACAATGTTCTCCGTTTCGAACACAGTGATGTTAAACTCGTGGCATACGCAGATGATATAGTCTTACTCAGCGAAACAGAAGAAGAGTTGAGGAACATGTATAGATCTCTCAGGCATGCTGTCAGCAAAATGGGACTTAATAAATCAAGAGAAAACAGAGTATATGGAAACAGGTCCAGTCATAGACCCAAATCCACAATTTGAAATTCATCACCATTCTAGATTCAGAAAAGTTCATCAGTTTAAATACCTTGGTTCGCACTTCAGCAGTAAAAATATCATAGCTCTGGAAGTAAATGAGAGAATAGCCCCAGGATCAAGATGTCTGTACGCTCCAAGCAGCCCATTCAAAATGAAGGCTTTGTCAGTGATCACCAAGACGAAGATATATAACACCTTCATCGGCCCAGTAGTACTGTATGGTTCGGAGAGCTGGACGCTTACTAGGGAAGAAAGAGAAATGCTGAATGTTTTCGAAAAAAGGTGATGAGAAATATCTGGGGACCTGTGTTGGAGAATGAAATATGGAGAATTCGAAAGAACACTGAAATTTATCATTTAATGAATTAACTCACTGTCGTCCAGAAATTAAAAAGTGGGAGACTGCCGTGGGTTCGCCATGTAACTAGAATGGAAACCAGCAGAATTTCCAGGATCACATTTGAGGGCACTCTACGAGCAACAAGACCATTGAAGCGACCTCGCATCCGGTGGAAATATCATACTGAGAAGGACGTCGCAGGATTAGGAACCCCCCGCAGGGTGGAGAGACACAGCGAGAGATAGAAGATCGTCGAAGCAGCGCTTGGGCTACAGAGCCTGTGATAACTGAGAAGAAGAAGAAGAAGATGATGATGATTTCCTTGAACCACTTAAAAAGAATTTGGGGACGGTCACTTTGAAAGGAAACTACCGATTTCCTGCTTCGTCCTCGCCCAGTTTGACCATTTGCCCTGTCTCTGATGACAAGTGTTATTTACGTTCATCTAATAACCTCTTTTCAACACGAATTTCATTCCGTTCAGCTGATCTTGTAACTTCTTTGCCCTCTCTGAAAGTGCCGGTAAACGCCTGGTTCTTTAAAGAATCGAATTACAATGTATAAAACAACTTCGGGCGTCTGATTACAATTTATTTAATTTGTTAAATATTTGCTTTAAGCATTAAGCAGGAAAAAGTTGGGGAATGATTTGACATTATGCTTAACGTTTGGTAAAAGTCACTAAGTGCTCTTTTGTGTAACAGTGGATGAATACAGACTAGGTGGTTTGCGCTGCATTTTAAGCAAAAGTTAGAATATCACGCGTCTCAATGTTTATGACATATCTCTTGAACTATATGTCACACAATGATATAATGTTGCAAGTATTCAATGATTCGTGTACATGGTGTATGAAAAGTTTGTTGCGAATAGAGTTCGTAGTAGAGAAACGTCTTAAGTTGAAGTTTTACTGCGCGCCATTTTAAGAAAAAGCCAGTTTCTGACGCATAAATTATGACATCATGTCTCCTAACCTACGCATCATACAATGATATAATTTTGCTGGTACATCCAGTGATAAATTTGATTCTGTCTGCAAAGCGTGTTATCAATAGAGTTATTAGCATAGAGGTAATAAATTAAAATGTCATGCCTGATGTGGAAGTTTTATTGCACGCAGTTTCAAGCAAACGCTAGTTTTACACGTAACTAAATATTTATGATCTCATACCTACTGAACTAGGTATGGCGGTTATCAGTGAAACAACCTGTTTTCGTTTAGATCGGTTTTTAACGCCAGTTAAACATGATTGTTAAAACCGTTCAAAATAACCGGTTTCTGAAATAACTGAGTTTCGGGTTATTTTATTCCTAATATTTCCTGTAATAAATATACACTATGTGAGCAAGAGTACTCAGACACGCCCAAAAACATACCTTTTTTTTCATATTAGATGCATTGTGCTGCCACTTACTGCCACGTATTCCATATCTGCGACCTCAGTAGTCGTTAGACATCGTGAGAGCGCAGAATGCAGCGCTCCGCGGAACTCACGGACTCCGAACGTGGTCAGGTGATTGGGTGTCACTTGGGTCATACGTCCGTACGCGGGATTTCCACACTCCTAAACATCCCTAAATCCACTGTTTCCGATGTGATAGTGAAGTGGGAACGTGAAGGGACACGTACAGCACAAAAGAGTACAGGCCGACCTCGTCTGTTGTTTGACAGAGACAGCCGACAGTTGAAAAGGGTCGTCATGTGTAATAGGCAGACATCTATCCAGACCATCACACAGCAATTATAAACTGTATATGGACCCTCTACAAGTACTATGACAGACAGAGGTGAGATAACTTGGATTTCATGGTCGACCGGCTGTTCATAAGCCACACATCACGCCGATAAAATCCAATCGACGCCTCGCTTGATGTAAGGAGAGGAAACATAGGACGATTGAACAGTGGAAAAACGTTGTGTGGAGTGACGAAACACAGTACTCAATGTGGCGATCCGATGGGAGGGTGTGGGTATGGCGAATGCCCGGTGAATGTCATCTTCCATGGTGCGTAGTACCAACAGTAAAATTCGGAGGCGGTGGTGTTATTGTGTGGTCGTGTTTTTCATGGAGGTTGCTTACACCCCTTGTAGTTTTGCGTGGCACTATCACGACACAGGCCTACATTGATGTTTTAAGCACCTTCTTGCTTCCCACTGTTTAAGTGCAATTCGGGGATGAGGATTGCATCTTTCAACAAGATCGCGTACCTGTTCATAACGCCCGGCCTGTGGCGGAGTGGTTACACGGACTGGCCTGCACAGAGTTCTGACCTGAATCCTATAGAACACCTTTGGGATGTTTTGGAACGCTGGCTTCGTGCGATGCCTCACCGACCGACATCGGTACCTCTCCTCAGTGCAGCACTCCGTGAAGAATGGGCTGCCATTCCCCAAGAAACTTTCCAGCACCTGATTGGACGTATGCCTATGAGAGTGGAAGCTGTCATCAGGCTAAGGGACCAACAACATATTGAATTCCAGCATAAACGATGGAAGGCGCCACGAACTTGTATGTTATTTTCCTCCAGGTGTCCGGATACTTTTGATCACGTAGTGTAGTTACCGAAAAAAGGTTAAAACATTTTGACTTCCTCACTTTCAAGATTCATAGAATCAAAATATTAAATTAAGTAGGCAAATAAAAGAAAAAATAGTCTGCCCATGGCTCCTTATTTTTCTCAAAAAGTGATAAGTGCTGGAAAAAAATATAGTTTGTCCACGGTTTGCCGCTTTTCTCGAGAAGTGGTAAGTGGTGGAATACTAGGAAAAAATTACAAGTGTTCCTTTATTGCTTCTAGTTTTTCTTTAAACTCTACTCTAGAACCCTTTTGTAATCGAGGATCATACCACTTCTTGGCATTAAGAATAGTCAGTGCTAAAGGGTGAAAACTGTGTTTGAAGATCTCTATTTTTCGTGTTAATTTGTCCGTTATCAAGGGCTAAGGCATATTATGTAGACACAGGCAGCGTATTAGATACGTTCCATTTTTATTGTAAACTGTGAATTAATTGTTAAGTTTTAAGTTTTCTCCTTACGTGATGTCATAGTTCTGTTGTGGCATTTCCCGTTTTCTTTTAAAGCGAATGTAGCATTTTACTTCGTTGATGCCGCACTTCGTAAGAAACTTTCAGTGTAGGAATGGAGCCATTCTGTAATACAACAGATGTCCGACGTCGACAGTCAGAAACTACCATACAGACTAGACACACTAAGTGTTGGACGCTGCATGTACACGTTTCGTATCTAATAGGTCACACCAAATGGAAACTGGCTCATTATTGTCCCAGCAATGCTGTAGCAATGTTTATTTCATGTCTTTGTTGCTCGTTTCTGTCGGGATTGTTATTAGAGTCATTTCATTTTCTATAATAATACAATACTTCAAAACAATGGAAATTTCAGGATTACGAGTAACTTTTTTTGAAAAAAAAGGTTTATTTTAAAACAACAAAATAGCTCTGGTACTATGGCTAACTCATATAACGGTTTTGTATATGGTCGTCAGTAAAAGAATAAGACACCTAAATGAGATTTTCACTCTGCAACGGAGTGTGCGCTGATATGAAACTTCCTGGCAGATTAAAACTGTGTGCCGGACCGAGATTCGAACTCGCGACCTTTGACTTTCGCGGACAACTGCTCTACCAACTGAGCTACCCACGCACAACTCACGCACACTCCTCACTGCTTTACTTCTGCCAATACCCTGTTTTCTACCTTCCAAACTTTACAGAAGCTCTCCTGCGAACCTGTCCGCGAAAGGCAAAGGTGTCGAGTTCGAGTCTCGGTCCGGCACACAGTTTTAATCTGCCAGAAATCTTCAAATAAGACACCTGTTAAAGCTTAGACCAAACAGGTACCGAAAAATATCGATTATCTATTACTAGAATACCAATATAGATTTTAATTGGTTGGTTTTTCCCATCCCCTCGTGTATATAGGTACTGTTTCCAAATAGCGTTGCGGATAAAGTTAGTAGGAAAGACGGAATAAATTGAAACGTCATGTCTGGTGATGCCGTTTTACTGTGTGATCAGCGGAAATGTAGTCACTAATAAACTTTTTCCTTTCTTCATTTTCTGGGGGGTGACAGCGAGCAAAAGTTTCGAAAAAGTTTGAAGTCACGTGAAAAGTTTGTTGGAAGTTGCTAAGTGCTCTCATTTTCAAATACTGGACGAATAAACTCCGGGAATTGCGCGCCGTCAGTTACACAATCAAGCAGTTTCTAACTGAAATACTTGTCTTATTGTGTTAAACGTCTAAAGTAAGATTATATGTCTTAACGGCTAGATTATGGCAACATTTTGAATTTTGAAATTCGGACAGTAATTAAGAAAAATATTGATAATCATATTTTTGTTGCTCGTGAAAGCTGTCAGATAGGCAAACTGCCAATATTGCGAAGTACCGTGGCCCGGTTCCGGCACAGTCGTTTACTCTCATAGACTGTAACGTCATCAGCAAATCTTAATTTTATTTTGTTCTTATATCTGAACTTTAATTCCCCTATCCAATTTCTGGCTATTTTTCTTTATTGACTGGTCAAAGAACGTGTTGAATAACACAGATGACAGACGTGTTACTTCCAACACGCTTTTCTGCTCCTCCCAGTTGGTCGTGTCCTGTTGAGCTGAGGAAACAGCCTGTGAGTGTAGCAGGTGTCTGACCTGTGGACGCTTTTTAAACTTTAGCAGGGCCACAACGACGACGAGATTAGGCCCGCTTACTTATTTACGGGGGCGTCCCGAGGGGCAAGGCCACGCACGGCGGCTGGCAGCGTGATTTGTGAGCCCTGGGGAAAGCGGTCGCTACAAAGCCACCTGCCAGCCGACTCCAGGGCAGGCTCGCACCGTGCCCCTAGCGTCATACTGCCCGTAGCGCAGCGTACACATTCTGCACCGAGCTAATCAAGTCGGTCCCACCAGACGGAGCAGTTTCATACAGTACTTATTTATCATCATACTAGCGTTGCAGTCTCGTATGCGGGCTCTGCTGTGCTCTGAATTTATAAACAACCTTCCTCCCACTCCCTGTCCTAGTTTAGCTGCTAGAAAGTCTGTCATTACGCAGACAGCACGATAGACACCGAATAGCTTCCTCGCCTCATTCAGAACCCAGTCTCTGTCAACGAACAGTCAGTGAGCGGCAGTCGCTGGTTTGCTGAGTGGCATTCTGAAGGATAGGCTTTCGAAAACCCCCGTTTAGGGTTTATATGCCCTCCTGAAAATATTTTAAACGAACCCTGAGACGAAATTACACCTGGCTGGATTGGGCCTCTCGATAACGGGCGTTGGATTTGCCATATGACACAGTAATGTTGTGTTTTTACTTACGGAATCTAACGCACGACAGAAGGAATTTTGGAGCTTGACGTAGTATCGAAAGCGTCGTCATTAGTAGTGACGCTGCTGTTTCTGCTGCTGTTTGGGTTTGAGATAGGAATGGCGAAAAATGACCGGTTATAACCGATACCGGTATTTTAGTTCTGAATATTTGATACTTTTTAATATTTGTTTGGTTTCGGTTATAACATGTGTTTCCTATTTTTAACTAATAACCGATTTAAAAAATACTAAATAGGAATTAGCCTTAGCAACAATGAAGAAATTTTGAGTTTTTAAATAAACATTTTTTAAAAAAGGAGTACTTTTATTCATAAAATTTGCATTGGTTTGAAGTATACTGTTATTATAGAAAATCGGAAAAGCGATCAATGCAATTTTAAAGAAACACAAACAAAAACACGGAATAAGAACGAGTACAGCATTATTGAGTCAATGAGGTTCCTGTTGCTGTGTGTCGTGGCTATAGATAAGCGTGTATTTGCAGTGTGCAAGAATTGCCCCTCCTGTTCTACACCTTAGTTTCTCGCTGTCGTAGCAAGACGTCCCTTGTATTGTAGAATGGCACCAGCCCTAGAAATATTTGTGCGAAGTGGCGTAGCAGTGAAGTACAATACTATATTTGTTTTAAAAGGCTGAAGATTTTTGTATGTCATATCTACGAAATAATGCAACAGGCAGGAAATTATGGTAACAGTAATAAATTAAAAATGTAACAACAATCCATTCATGTTGTTGTTGTTGTTGTTGTGGTCTTCAGTCCTGAGACTGGTTTGATGCAGCTCTCCATGCTACTCTATCCTGTGCAAGCTTCTTCATCTCCCAGTACCTACTGCAACCTACATCCTTCTGAATCTGCTTAGTGTATTCATCTCTTGGTCTCCCTCTACGATTTTTATCCTCCACGCTGCCCTCCAATACTAAATTGGTGATGCCTCAGAACATGTCCTACCAACCGATCTCTTCTTCTAGTCAAGTTGTGCAACAAACTTCTCTTCTCCTCAATCCTATTCAATACTTCCTCATTAGTTGCGTGATCTACCCATCTAATCTTCAGCATTCTTCTGTAGCACCACATTTCGAAAGCTTCTATTCTCTTCTTGTCCAAACTATTTATCGTCCATGTTTCACTTCCATACATTGCTACACTCCATTGACACTTAAATGTATACTCGATGTTAAAAAATTTCTCTTCTTCAGAAACGCTTTCCTTGCCATTGCCAGTCTACATTTTATATCCTCTCTACTTCGACCACCATCAGTTATTTTGCTCCCCAAATAGCAAAACTCCTTTACTACTTTAAGTATCTCATTTCCTAATCTAATTCCTTCAGCATCAACCTACTTAATTAGACAACATTCCATTATCCTCGTTTTGCTTTTGTTGATGTTCATCTTATATCCTCCTATCAAGACACTGTCCATTCCATTCAACTGCTCTTCCAAGTCCTTTGCTGTCTCTGACAGAATTACAAAGTCATCGGCGAACCTCAAACTTTTTATTTCTTGTCCATGGATTTTAATACCTACTCCGAATTTTTCTTTGGTTTCCTTTACTGCTTGCTCAATATACAGATTGAGTAACATCGGGGATAGGCTGCAACCCTGTCTTACTCCCTTCGCAACCACTGCTTCCCTGTCATGTCCCTCGACTCTTATAACTGCCATCTGGTTTCTGTACAAATTGTAAATATCCTTTCCCTCCCTGTATTTTACACCTGCCACCTTCAGAATTTGAAAGAGAGTTATCCAGTCAACATTGTCAAAAGCTTTCTCTAAGTCTACAAATGCTAGAAACGTAGGTTTGCCTTTCCTTAATCTTCCTTCTAAGATAAGTCGTAAGGTCATTATTGCCTCACGTGTTCCAGTGTTTCTACGGAATCCAAACTGATCTTCTCCGAGGTCGGCATCTACTAGTTTTTCCATTCGTCTGTAAAGAATTCGTGTTAGTATTTTGTAGCTGAGGTTTATTAAACTGATTGTTCGGTAATTTTCACATCTGTCAACACCTGCTTTCTTTGGAATTGGAATTATTACATTCTTCTTGAAGTGTGAGGGTATTTCGCCTGTCTCATACATCTTGCTCACCAGATGGTAGAATTTTTCAAGACAGGCTCTCCCAAGGCCGTCAGTAGTTCCAATGGAATGTTGTCTACTCCGGGGGCCTTGTTTCGACTCAGGTCTTTCAGTGCTCTCTCAAACTCTTCACGCAGTATCGTATCTCCCATTTCATCTTCATCTACATCCTCTTCCATTTCCATAATATGGTCCTCAAGTACATCGCCCTTGTATAGACCCTCTATATACTCCTTCCACCTTTCTGCTTTCCCTTCTTTGCTTAGAACTGGGTTTCCATCTGAGCTCTTGATGTTCATACAAGTGGTTCTCTTACCTCCAAAGGTCTCTTTAATTTTCCTGTAGGCGGTATCTATCTTACCTCTAATGAGATAAGCCTCTACATCCTTACATTTGTCCTCTAGCCATCCCTGCTTAGTCATTTTACACTTCCTGTCGATCTCATTTTTGAGACGTTTGTATTCCTTCTTGCCTGCTTGCTTTACTGCATTTTTATATTTTCTCCTTTCATCAATTAAATTTAATATTTCTTCTGTTACCCAAGGATTTCTACTAGCCCTCGTCTTTTTACCTACTTGATCCTCTGCTGCCTTCACTACTTCATCCCTCAAAGCTACCCATTCTTCTTCTACTGTATTTCTTTCCCCAATTCCTGTGAATTGTTCCCTTATGCTCTCCCTGAAACTCTGTACAACATCTGGTTTAGTCAGTTTATCCAGGTCCCATCTCATTAAATTCCCACTTTTTTGCAGTTTCTTCAGTTTTAACCTACATTTCATAACCAATAGATTGTGGTCAGAGTCCACATCAGCCCCTGGAAATGTCTTACAATTTAAAACCTGGTTCCTAAATCTCTGTCCTACCATTATATAATCTATCTCATACCTTTTAGTATCTCCAGGGTTCTTCCATATATACAACCTTCTTAAACCAAGTGTTATCTATGATTAAGCTGTGCTCTGTGCAAAATTCTACCAGACGGCTTCCTCTTTCATTTCTTAGCCCCAATCCATATTCACCTACTACGTTTCCTTTTCTCCCTTTTCCTACACTCGAATTCCAGTCACCCATGACTATAAAATTTTAGTCTCCCTTCACTACCTGAATAATTTCTTTTATCTCATCATGCATTTCAGCAATTTCTTCGTCATCTGCAGAGCTAGTTGGAATATAAACTTGTACTAGTGTAGTAGGTGTGGGCTTCGTATCTATCTTGGCCACAATAATGCATTCACTGTGTTGTTTGTAGTAGCTTACCCGAACTCCTATTTTTTTATTCTTTAATTAAACCCACTCCTGCATTACCCCCATTTTATTTTGTATTTATGATCCTGTATTAGCCTGACCAAAAGTCTTTTTCCTCCTGCCACCGAACTTCACTAATTCCCACTATATCTAACTTTAACCTATTCATTTCCCTTTTTTAATTTTCTAACCTATCTGCTTGATTAAGGGAACTGACATTCCACGCTCCGATCCGTAGAACGCCAGTTCTCTCTCTCCTGATAACGACGTCCTCTTGAGTAGTCCCCGCCCGGAGATCCGAATGGGGCCTATTTTACCTCCGGAATGTTGTACCCAAGATTACGCCATCATCATTTAATCATACAGTAAAGCTGCATGCCCTCGGGAAAAATTACGGCCGTAGTTTCCCCTTGCTTTCAGCCGTTCGCAGTACCAGCACAGCAAGGCCGTTTTGGTTATTCTTACAAGGCCAGATCAGCCATTCATCCAGACTGTTGCCCTTGCAACTATTGAAAAGGCTGCTGCCCCTCTTCAGGAACCACACGTTTGTCTGGCTGCTCAATAGATACCCCTCAGTTGTGGTTCTACCTACGGTACGGCTATCAGTATCGCTGAGGCACCCAAGCCTCCCCACCAACGGCAAGGTCCATTGTTCATGGGGTGGGGGGGGGGGAGGAGAATCCATTCATAGTATACAATAAAAATATAAGATAGTTGATCTTCTGCCTGTGTCTACATAACAGGTCTTTATCTGCTTGCGGCCCTTGAAAACGAAAAACTGAGTTCTACAACCTCAGGTTTCACTCTTTAGCACTAACTATTCGCAATGCTCAAATAGTAGTACGATCCCCGATTACATCATGATTTTTGAACAGTTTCAAACAATGAACAATCATTAGGCGAATGCTGGTGACTATTTTTTTTATTTTATTTTAGTATTCAACTACTTACCGCTTTTGGAGAAAAGTAGTGAACTGTGGAGGGAATAAGTTCATTTCTTTGCCTGTTTAATATTTTGATTCTACGTTGCTTCAAACTGAGACTGTCCGAGTTTTTCATCTTTGTTCGATTTCTACGTTTGTTACGAGAAATAATTGGAGTAAAAAACAGAAAATAGGTAATTTCATAAATTGGTTATTTTAATCTGGTGTGAAAAAAGAAACTATATAATCGAAAATCCGTTGTTTTAGTGATAACTACCATTCGTAGGTTGCGGCGTTGACCACCTAGGTTATTTATGCCCATAAACAATTTTACACGACGAATAAGCACCAAAAAGTCAAATTTTTCAAATAAATTCATTGAAATCGTTGATTTCCATAGAATAAAATAATTCTCAACAAAATGTCAAGCAAAATTCTGTCTAAAAACCTTGAAATTTTAGCTCATTGACCACTGATGACAACAACTAGAAAGTACCAACCACTCTGATGAATGTAAAAACTCGTGGATCTGCGTAAGGCTGATCACACATACAAACACACAGACACCATCAGACGTACTCAAAGTTTCACGATTCTGCAATAGCCAAAGGATAAAATTTTAAAATAAAGTACCAACCTTAGTGGTATCACCGGTTTCTATCAGATCACTCAAGCTAAGCGATGTCGGGCTTGGCTGGCACTATAAATCCAGATATGAGTCGTGTTGGCAAGCGAGGTACACTAAGAAATTCTCAAGGGCCGGGAGAGCGGTGTGCTGACCACATGCCCTCTATACGTGCATCCAGTGACGCTCTCGGCTGAGTGTGACACAGTGGTCGATCGGTACCGTTGGGCCGTCAGAGACGGAGATTAATTTTTAGTAAAATTAATATTAATTAAAACCTTTACACGGATTACGGTTGGCTGAACACTGATGTTTAAAAAATGGAAACAATGGCTCGGATGGAAAAGGATAAGGGAACGAAACCGTGTTTATGTAGGATCATCCCGGAATTTACCTGATGTCATACAGTGGGAAACTTAAATCAGGTTGCCTGACTGGGGAGTTAAACCCTGTTCCTTCTTAATACAGTGTGTTATCACTGTACGGCTTGTCTCTATCTATATCCTCATACATACTCAGCAAGCCTTTACTAATATCCCTTTCTTCTTCCATTAGAAAATGATGCAAGAGAACGATGATTCTGAAGTGATAAAACCGCCAGCAATTTTAAATGGGTTTGAACCTATGAACAGTGATTCGCAGGGTCGACACGCTAACCAATTCTTCACAACATTAAGAAAAATAAGAACAATCACATAAGTGCATATTGAACTTGAAAGCAATTAATATTATAAAAACTGAAATCGTTCTGAGATATTAATTAACAGTTAGCAACGATAAAAAATAATCCCATCGCTGTTTGATAGAATGTAATAATAACTAAAACAAATATTTTTGGGTCGATCTGCAACAATTGTTAGGTCTCAGCAACGAATTTTTATGGCTTTAGGCTATCGTCAGATGACATCTGATCTCACTCAATGATGTTCTAAACTACCGAAAATTTGCCAGTGAGAAAATAAAAATTTCCATGCAGAAACAAGTCCTTCATTTTGGTTGTTACTTGGTATTAGTTTGATCTTCTGAAAACGCTCATCCATGCCAGCATGCTGGGCCACACTTGAATGGTAATTACGACACACCTAAGGAAATTGTTGTACATTAAAGTGACCAGGACATCATATCACTGCCAACGTCAGATGATAAGTCCAATACATGGATATTTTTTGGGTTTCAGCCAAACATTTGGCATCTCCCAAATTTTGCCGCACTAAGCGAAAAGTATAGTCAACACACTATAGTACCCCAGACAGATACAAAATCAATACCCATCACAGGAGTAAAGGTTTAGATGTCTACTAGCTCTGCAGGCGACGAAGACATTGAACACATGTAGGATGAGATAAAATTATTAAGGAAAGTGAACATTTACAGTCTCATCAATTTATAGTTATCAAACCACCAATAACCATTCTTATACGTTCTTTATTCAACGATTCGAGTAAAATGAAAAGTTAATTGTGTTTGGGAAACAGAATTCAAAAATCGGAAATGGAGAAGAAGGTAAAGCTGTAGGAGAATGTGGTCCCAGACGAAAGGAATAAAAGGGGACCTGCCTGGCAGAATTTTGCACTGAACATAGTTTAATCATTACTAATACTTGCTGTAAGAATCATGAAGAAGGATGCATACGTGGAAATAACCCTGAAGACACTGGAAGGTTTTGAATAATATACTGTGTAAACAAAAGGGCACATTTTTGAAACACCATAATTGTCTTCCCTTGTGATGCATAAGTGAAATTTGGCTCAAAGGTGAGTGCAACAACTATACTCTGTAATGGTGCAAAATGGTTTCGCCCTCCGCCATAACCCTCGAGCTTGGATGACACTTCAAACAGCAAGGTGTCAACACACACATGAAAAGGCCACCTTTAGGAGGGTTGCCTGCATTCAGGCACTGGAGCAGCTGAGAGGCACCACTCAGCTGAGTGGGTGTCAAAGCCTGTGACAGGTACAATTTGAAAGTGCTCAACAAAGGTGTTGGTGTCACTGAGGGTGTTGCCAGCTGGGGGTCTTAGAGGGGATCTGTAGCGTTTTGTTCATACAAAAGTCAGTGCTGCACCCCTCCTTTAGCACGCCACAGGACAGTGCAAAAAAAGTGGCTTAAAAAGCATAAACACCCATTGCTGCTTCAGATCGCGTTCAAATTTAGTAGAATGCTTTTGAACGGTCCCTAGTTGTTCCATCCTTTACGCCAGAGCAAAACCTACAATCCCAATACACTCCAAAGGGGTCACATGTCGTTCAGTGGGGTTGATTCCCACGATGTCCTTAGAGTAGGGCAGAGTCGTCCGACTGAGTGTCATTAGTGTCGAATGTTGTGAAGAATGCAACTGCGAATTGTCGTTCTCAAGGAAAGGGGTGGTTCCATTGACGCCCTTTGTCACCTCGAGAGCCCTTTTAGTTTCTATTATGAGTGGCAAGGTGACTGAACTGTTTTCCTCGGCCATGAATAAGAAAACTGCGTGATTTCATCACTGGGTTTGGCGGTTTTGACCTATGTCGCTGAGGTACCAAAATAAGGGGTGTAATGTCGGTAAGAAGGGGTATGACAACCTTTACATCATGCGGCATGTCCACAGTGACGTTGGGCAGAATTAAGGTGAAATTTGCGCCAACGTGTCGTCACTAGTCAACCTTACACCTGACATGAACTTCTCAGCTATGGCCTTTATTTCCCATGTGTCGATCCCTAGCTGTTTGAAGGATCGGCGAGACGGAGGGTGACGTCACAGGGCGCCACACTTGTGCAACAATACAGAAAATGTTTTAAGGACCTTTAAGCCAAATTTTAAACTTACATGTCACAGTGGGGGACTATTATGGGTTTTCGAGAAAGTGATACCTTTTTTTTATTGCGCTGCGTGTAACTGTAAGAAAGATTTCTAAACCAGATTTTAAACTACGAAATATTTCCAGACGCAGATATGGACTCTGGCGAATTAATTCCTTATGAATTGTACAATGATACTGAGGAAACAGCATAAATGTAGGAAATTATGAAGAAGGAACCTGGATAAGATGAAAGAGTCAGAGGCCATTTGAGAAGGCACATGGCCGCATTGAAGAGAATCAGGAGTAAGTAATACGGCAGAAGATGAATAGTTGATCTTGAGAGATGAAATACATGGCAACAGGCGACCAAACAGTCAAAAAGACAAGGCACAGTAGAAATATATGGATAGCGCACGAGATGTTGAGTCAACAAATAGTTTAAAACTGGAGCAAAAGTAGAAGGCAAAAGGGAAATTCACAGAAATTGGAAAATAAATAAGCAGTAATGACTAGAGGATAAATGCAAGGCTGTATATTGCGGTGACAAAAGTCATCTGGTACCTCCTAATATCGTGTCGGACCATTTTATGCCCGGCATAGTGAAGTAACTCGACGTAGCATGACTCAACTAGTCGTTGTATGTCACTTGCAGAAATATTGAGCCAAGCTGCCTCTATAGCAGTCCATAATTGCAAAAATATTGCAATAGGTGAAAGATTTTGTACACGAACACACCTCTCACTCGTGCCCCATAAAAGACGGGATTCGTATCGGATGATATGATGTCCAAATCAGTCACTCGAATGTCCAGACTGTTCTTCAAACTAATCACGAACAATTGTGGCTCGCTGACATGGCGCATTGTCGTTCATGTCGTTCATAAAAAATTCTTCGTTTTTTGGGAACATGAAGTCCACGGATGGCTTCAAATAGTCTACAAGTAGCCGAACATAACCATTCCAGTCAGCGATGGTTTCAATTCGACCATAGGACCCAGTTCCTACCATTTACACAGCCCACGCCATTATGGAGCTTGCACAGTGCCTTGTTGACAACGTAGGTCCATGGCTTCGTGTGGTCTGAGCCACGCTTAAACCTTTCCATTAGCTCTTACCAACTGAAATCTGGACTCATCTCACCAGACCACGGTTTTCCAATAATCTATGGTCCAACTGGTACGGTCAAGATCCCAGGAAAGGCGCTGCAGGCGATATCGTGCTGTTAGCAAGAGCACTCACATCAGTCATCTGCTGCCATACCCTTGAGTACCAAGTTTCGTCGTATATTCCACACTGCGGTTATTTCACGCAGTGTTGCTTGTTTGTTAGCATTGACAACTCTACGCAAACGCCGTTGCTCTCGGGCGTTAAGTGAACGCCGTCGGCCACTGCGTTGTCAGTGGTGAGAGGTAATGCCTAAAATTTGGTATTCTCGGTACACAGTTGACACTGCGGATCGGACAGATGACCTCGTTGTTTAGTCCCCTGCCTCAAATCAACCAACCAACCACTTTGGGTCGGAGAATATTGGATTCCAAAACGATTTCCGAAACGGAGTGGGGTTCTGTAGACAAAAGAGTACGGAATAATATGGTGTATTGGAAGCATGTAAGAAACCAACTGCTCACAAAAAAAAGGTGGTGCATTACGTACTGAACACCCCTCGTACACGTTGTTTTTGTGATTGTGCAAACGTCAGAGGAAGCTGTCGTTGGTTAAATGTGCCTGTTCAATTACACACAGAATAGATTTCTGTTGTATATTTAGTAAATCTTTTTTACTATTTGTGTTGCAATTCCTACCTCCTTTCCACAGTATCCATAAAAATCAGTGGTTCCTTTCAATTAGGGACGCAGCATGTGACTTTTCACAGTCTAATACTAGACGGAAATTATTCTGAGATGGCGATTGCCTATTGATATTTATCTCGGTCGGAAACTGGGGGAAGCTCTTTGCATTTATGCACACGAGCACTGTGCCAGTTGTGAGCCGCTGTGGCCGAGCGGTTCTAGCCGCTTCAGTCCCGAACCGCGCTGCTGCAACGGTCGCAGGTTCGAATCCTGCCTCGGGCATGGATATGTATGATGTCCTTAGGTTAGTTAGGTTTAAGTAGCTCTAAGTCTAGGGGACTGATGACCTCAGATGTTAAGTCCCATAGTGCTCAGAGCCATTTGAACCACTGTGCCAGTGAGCTCTGGGTGATCCGCTGAACCGTACTTCAACGTAATCGAAACAGTTCGGCGTCATATCGTGCAAGTCGCTTCTGCGACCGATCCTGGAGTTCACCGCCATGGTTTGGGAGATCGCAGCTGCTCAAATGGCGCGTCCATCTGTCAAGGGACGGCAGCAACTCACAGGCGCTTCTCGCAGGAAATATAATTATTAGGAGACTGCAAGATTATTTTACTTGAAAGTATGTCAGTCCCAGACCGCCTTATTTTGGCACTAGGACACAAAATCCTGCGTAATGTTGAGAAATACATCAGATATCTTCTGGAGACATCAAGCTGCCGGACGGAGTGGCCGAGCGGTTCTAGGCGTTACAGTCTCGAACCGCGCGACCGCTACGGTCTCAGGTTCGAATCCTGCCTCGGGCATGAATGTGCGTGATGTCCTTAGATTAGTTAGGTTTAAGTAGTTCTAGGTTCTAGGGGACTGATGACCTCAGATATTAAGTCCCATAGTGCTCAGAGCCATTTTTTAGACATCATGCTAATACCACATACAGCTAACGCAATTCATTGATGAGCGTGTCTCGTAGCGCTACCAAGCTACGGATACGTTGATTGCTACGTGTCCCCGCTATTTCAAATACCACCTGAAATTTACTATGGGAATAAGATTGTGTGTTTTAGCGGGGCAGTCGAGATTTGACAGTGTGTCTAAGTGTAGCGGAGACCGGGGGAATACCGACGTACCAGGCAATATTGACTTCGTCGGTTTATCAGCCGGGTAGCGCCGTTAATAGGGATGTCAGTTATCGCTGAAACAACCAGGTTTTCCGTTATATAGTTTTTTCTTCAACGATAATTTAACCCGAGTGTTAAAACCGCTCTAAGACTACAAATACTATAAACGTAGGTTTGCCTTTCCTTAAACTATCTTCTAAGAGAAGTAGTAAGTTCAGTTTTGTCTTGCATGTTTCTCCGGAACCAAACTGATTTTCCCAGAGGTAAGCTTATACCTGTTTTCCCTTCTTCTATAAATTATTCCTATCATGATTTACTAAGCTGACTGTAATATTCAGACCTGTCAGCCCCTACCTTGGAACAGGAATTATTACACACTTCTTGATGTCTGACGTTAGTTGGCCTGTTTCAAGTACCTCGCAAATAAAGTAGAATAGTCATGTTATGGCTAGCTCTTTTCAGGATCTCAATAACTCTGAGAGAATTTTGTCTACACCAAGGGTCTTGTTTCTACTTACGTGTTTCCGAGCTTTGCCAAATTCTTCTCGCAGTCTCATATCTCCCGTCTCATGTTCATCTACTTCTCCTTACAATACTGACTTCACGTTCATTTTCGTTGCATCCTCGCTATTCACTGATGTGACAAAAGTCATACGATAGCGATATGAAAATATGTAAAAACCTCTGCACTGTTTGACGTTTCGATCCCTCTGCTAGGATTTTCGTTAGGATTCCGCTGTTGTCGGTGATGGCTGAACACTGTCGAAAGAAAGTGTCGCGTTCACTTTACAAGGCCATTTCACACGCTTTTCGGAGAAGTGATATTACTGAGTAAAAAAACGTTTGCAGCCATTGTCTAGTGCGTGTTGAAATGTTAAAATATGTCTGACTTGTCGTCCGACGATGTTATGTCACAGACAAGTCAGACATATTTTAACAAAGCCGAAATGATGATTGCGTGATATAAATGTGCAATTAACAGTAAAATAGCGGAAATTTCTTTCAAAAAATTCTGTATGACTGTCGTCCCCCACGAAGAGAAGCTCATTATCTTCAGGCTGCTGTTAGCGGGCCTTCGTCATTGAATAAATACTGAAAAGAGAAGGGGAATACAAATTATTGTTGCAGTTATTAATGTTCCTAGCTCACCGTGGTTGGGTGTTTACTTTCGTGATTCCCGGTAGCCATCATCTCTATTAAAATTGTACTCATTCTTTGATATTTCAGCTGCTTTACGGACTTTACACTTATAAATATTAATTTATTTGGATACTGCTCCAGTTTCCTTAAAAACCATAACCTGGTCACGTTCGTCTTCGTGTTCCGTTACCTGTGAATTTGCGTTTGGTCTCTTATACGACGTGCTCTTTGACGCTTTCATTTATTGGCCTTTCAGTTTCGTAGGTATGCTGGGGGAGAATGTGTTATACCTAGAGAGTAGTGTATCCAGGAATACGCGATGATTTTTGGTCGGTACTATAGTCTAGTGACTGATTTTGGGATGCGCACTGGAGACGGTCAAAAGCAGTTTCCGCCATTTTGTCCAGTTTTCCTTGTTGTTATACATGTTGTCTGTTCGCAGCATTTGTAAGTATTTCGCTTTCTACACAATTAAGTGGTGTATAGTACACTACTGGCCAGTAAAATTGCTACACCACGAAGATGACGTGATACAAACGCGAAATTTAACCGACAGGAAGAAGATGCTGTGATATGCAAATGATCAGCTTTTCAGAGCATTCACACAAGGCTGGCGCCGGTAGCGACACCTACAGAGTGCTGACATGATAAAAGTTTTCAATCGATTTCTCATAGACAAACAGCAGCTGACCGGCGTTACCTGGTTAAACGTTGTTGTGATGCTTCGTGTAAGGAGGAGAAATGCGTACCATCACGTTTCCGACTTTGATAAAGGTCGGATTGTAGACTATCGCGATTGCGGTTTATCGTATTGCGACATTGCTGCTCGCGTTGGTCAAGATCCAGAATATGGAATCGGTAGGTTTAGGAGGGTAATACGGCACGCCGTGCTGGTTCCCAACGGCCTCGTATCACTAGCAGTCGAGATGACAGGCAGCTTATCCGCATGGCTGCAACGGATCGTGCAGCCACGTCTCGACCCCTGAGTCAAGAGATGGGGTCGTTTGCAAGACAACAACCATCTGCACGGACAGATCGATGTGTTTGCAGCAGCATGGACTATCAGCTCGGAGACCATGGCTGCGGTTACCCTTGACACTGCATCACAGACAGGACCGCCTGCCATGGTGTTACCAACGACGAACCTGGGTGCACGAATGGCAAACAATCTTTTTTCGGATGAATCCAGGTTCTGTTTACAGCATCATGATGGTCGCATCCGTGTTTGGTGACATTGCGGTGAACGTACATTGGAAGCGTGTATTCGTCATCGCCATACTGGCGTATCACCTGGCGTGATGGTGCCATTGGTTACACGTCTCGGTCACCTCTTATTCGCTTTGACGGCACTTTGAACAGTGGACATTACATTTCAGATGTGTTACGACCCGTGGCTTTACCCTTCATTCGATCCCTGAGAAACCCTACATTTCAGCATGATAATGCACTACCGCATGTCGCAGGTCCTGTACGGGCCTTTCTGGATACAGAAAATGTTCGACTGCTTCCCTGACCAGCACATTCTCCAGATCTTTCACCAAATGAAAACGTCTGGTCAATGGTGGCCGAGCAACTGGCTAGTCACAATACGCCAGTCACTGCTCTTGATAAACTGTGGTATCGTGTTGAAGCTGCATGGGCAGCTGTTCCTGTACACGCCATCCAAACTCTTTTCGACTCAATGCCCAGGCGTATCAAGGCCGTTATTACGGTCAGAGGTGGTTGTTCTGGGTACTGTTTTCTCAGGATCTTTGCATGCAAACTGCGTGAAAATGTAATCACGTGTCAGTTCTATTATACTATATTTGTCCAATGAATACCCGCTTATCATCTGCATTTCTTCTTGGTTTAGCATTTTTAATGGCCAGTAGTGTATATTAAAGTTATTTGGAATATGTTGTTAATTTTTAAGGTGTAGAATGTTATGGTGAGTAACGTCCTACAAATTTTCAGAGCTCTGTAAATAACATGTGAACAGTTAAGCCACTATTCGTGTTCCTTGAAGGTCTTTTAGCATGGAACATACGATACTTGGGAATGAACCGAACTTTTTTACTGTCTTAACAGTTTGACCTGTCTTGGAGGAGGAAATTGTTGTTACTTGCAAATAGCTTCTATTTCACATTACATTTAACTTGTGAATCGTTTTTGATAATACTTCTCCTTAATTTTATTTCACTTACTGATTATTGGTGTGCAGCAGATTAAGAATGTGATATATCGACTGTTACACGCAGTACTTACAAGATTTTCTCAGTACATGATCATTTTGTACCTTGGAAAAACCTCATTTATCCGAAGTATTTTTTGTGATTTCAGAAAAAGACTGCAGCACATTAATGGTGAATTGTATCACCTGAAAAAGGAATAACAAGTTATATTAAACTACTATTGCAGGGCTGGCTGCAGGTCAAAGTCTAAAACGTGTATTGAGGTACAACGCTCTGCCGTATGGTCTTATACAACCACGCGCCACTTCTATCCGAGCCGCAGTACGGAGGCCGTCAGGCACGTCAGTTGCAGATCGGAAGAAGTCTTTTTACCTCGTATTGACCGAAAAATGTAGTCTTTATGTCATTTTTCCGAAGAAACAAGAAAGGTTTGTGTCTAATTATGCGCATCCTCAGCAAATAAACCAATTAATCACACACTGTTACCCTGCCATATTTATTTATTGCCAATTCAAAGATCTGTTACCTGATTTTTAAAACAGATCCTGCATCTTAAAGTCTTCGTTTGTTATGTTTCTTGTGGGTTTTTGTATCTACATGATTTGACAAAGAATATTTTTTTAAATAATAATTTGAGATTGAATTGTGTTGTGGTCTTCAGTCCTGAGACTGGTTTAATGCAGCTCTCCATGCTACTCAATCTTGTGCAAGCTTCTTCATCTCCCAGTACGTACTGCAACCTACATCCTTCTGAATCTGCTTAGCGTATTCATCTCTTGGTCTCCCTCTACGATTTTTACCCTCCACGATGCCCTCTAATACTAAATTGGTGATCCCTTGATGCCTCAGAACATGTCCTACCAACCGATCCCTACTTCTGGTCAAGTTGTGACACAAACTTCTCTTCTCCCCAATCCTATTCAATACTTCCACATTAGTTATGTGATCTACCCATCTAATCTTCAGCATTCTTCTGTAGCACCACCTTTCAAAAGCTTCTATTCTCTTCTTGTCCAAACTAGTTATCGTCCGTGTTTCCCTTCCATACATGGCTACACTCCATACAAATACTTTCAGAAACGTCTTCCTGACACTTAAATCTATACTCGATGTTAACAAATTTCTCTTCTTCAAAAATGCTTTCCTTGCCATTGCCAGTCTACATTTTATATCCTCTCTACTTCGACCATCATCAGTTATTTTGCTCCCCAAATAGCAAAACTCCTTTACTACTTTAATTGTCTCATTTCCTAACCTAATTCCCTCAGCATCACCCGACTTAATTCAACTACATTCCATTATCCTCGTTTTGCTTTTGTTGATATTCATCTTATATCCTCCTTTCAAGACACTATCCATTCCATTCAACTGCTCTTCCAAATCCTTTGCTGTCTCTGACAGAATTACGATGTCATCGGCGAACCTCAACATTTTTATTTCTTCTCCATGGATTTTAATACCTACTCCGAATTTTTATTTTATTTCCTTCACTGCTTGCTCAATATAAAGATTGAATAACATCGGGGAGAGACTGCAACCCTGTCTCACTCCCTTCCCAACCACTGCTTCCCTTTCATGTCCCTCGACTCTTATAACTGCCATCTGGTTTCTGTACAAATTGTAAATAGCCTTTCGCTCCCTGTATTTTACCCCTGCTACCTTCTGAATTTGAAAGAGATTATTCCAATCAACATTGTCAAAAGCTTTCTCTAAGTCTACAAATGCTAGAAACGTAGGTTTGCCTTTCCTTAATCTAGCTTCTAAGATAAGTCGTAGGGTCAGTATTGCCTCTTGTGTTCCAATATTCCTACGGAGTCCAAATTGATCCTCCCCGAGGTCGGCTTCTACTAGTTTTTCCATTCGTCTGTAAAGAATTCGCGTTAGTATTTTGCAGCTGTGACTTATTAAACTGATAGTTCGGTAATTTTCACATCTGTCAACACCTGCTTTCTTTGGGATTGGAATTGTTATATTCTTCTTGAAGTCTGAGGGTATTTCGCCTTTCTCATACATCTTGCTCACCAGATGGTAGAGTTTTGTCAGGACTGGCTCACCCAAGGCCGTCAGTAGTTCCAATGGAATGTTGTCTATTCCCAGGGCCTTGTTTCGACTCACGTCTTTCAGTGCTCTGTCAAACTCTTCACGCAGTATCTTATCTCCCATTTCATCTTCATCTCTAGGCGCGCAGTCCGGAACCGTGCGACTGCTACGGTCGCAGGTTCGAATCCTGCCTCGGGCATGGATGTGTGTGATGTCCTTAGGTTAGTTAGGTTTAAGTAGTTCTAAGTTCTAGGGGACTAATGACCACAGCAGTTGAGTCCCATAGTGCTCAGAGCCATTTGAACCATTTGAACCATCTTCATCTACATCCTTTTCCATTTCCATAGCATTATCCTCCAGTATATTGCCCTTGTATAGACCCTCTGTATACTCCTTCCACCTTTGAATTATAGATAAAATTTTGTTGTTTTAAGAAGAATGTAAAAAGATGATAGGATACAGGAGAGATTTGTTAGTACCAACGCCGACTGTGGATGGCAGTGAATGTCTCGGGATTGTTTCTTCGAGATGTTGACTGCCAGTCACAGCAAAAAATTTTAGTTAGTAGTAGAGAAATATTATTGCTAATTCTTTGCATTAACATTATGCACTCATCAGTATATAACATTGGGTCCTTTCTTGGCTATATCGGCAACACCTTACACTACATTTACTCTAGCATTCGCCATCCTCATCTATTATTTGACTGGTACATACATTTTTCAGCGCATTTACTCATGTTATGTCTGATTCATAACTCTAGTTGTCTCATTCACTGTTTCATCTCGTCTCTCTCCTCCTGTTCCTGTTTAGTGTTAACTGTTGTCGCTGTCACTGTCGGTGTCGCCTTCCAACCTCTGTAGACTGTTGCTACTTTGCATATAAGCATGTCTGTTACGTCGTATCCGCAGGTGATCTACATGTATTGTTTTTGAAGTGCTGTTTGTTAATGCACTTAGTTGTGTCCAATGTTCTTCGTCTCTTAGTATTGTGTATATATGTACGTCCTTTTCTGTGTTGTCTGAGTGTACTGTATGTCTGTTGATCGCGTACTGCCAGCAGAAGAAGACAGTGTGTCCTGGGGAACCTTCTTCCCATCATGTGGATGTAGGCGCCTGTCTCATACCCAAGCGGTTTAAGTACTTTAAACAACTTCAGTGACTAACTGGACTGCTATATTTATGGATGCAGTGAATATTATCGAGAGGTTTGTTACTGTTTGTGTTTATGAATAGGCAACTTCATTGTACACTAAAATAAACAGGTACTGCAAAGGTGTAACAACTACCAAAGAAAATAAATTGCTCCTAACCTTACCTATCCTACCGAACACCTGCTCGTAACAGGAATTTCTTTGACCAAGACAATTTGACCACTTAGCCAACTGTCATTCAGTCAAGATGGTGTATTCAGTAATGAAAAACTCATTGGGCTCTCCCAGAAATATCGACTCTTAGACAATGTGTCTAATAGTGTATTTTAATACGACAGTATACCATCATAGGCAATTTATAACACTTGTAACTAAGCATATTAAATATGGATTCTTATACGGTTATATCATTTGTTATGTGTTTCACTGTTATTGTCTAACTTGCTTTCAGAAAACACTTAATAATGGCACTTTGAAGCCGAAATCATGATTGTGTAAGTCTAAATGTTACACTGTAAATGAACAACAGTCTAATGGCGGTACTGACTTTAAAGAAATATGATTGTGACCCCGCATTATCAAAAATATATTAAATTATTACCATAGTCAAGACAACATATATAACAGATGTAACTGTACACACAGATCATATAACGAGAAGAATATTCACATCATATCTAAGACCAGTTGCCATCTCCTATTTCTTCCATTAAATACACTTCTCATTTTGACGTAAAATACATCCACAACCTACTATGTATCTCATTTACTATTATTATCTAAATTAGAAATCGCTTAAACAAATTTTATACATACGTTTGTACTTTTTACATTTTTTTTATTTTTTAATTTGAAATTTGCTACATTCTTTAAAAAGTGTAATAGTAATAAAACTGAATTTGTGCTGTATAACGTGTGAAACCACAAAATGTACGAACTGCTATATAACAACAGGCAGCAGGTCCTTACTTGAGAAATGAGTAAATAAATTCTCTCTCTCTCAGATAACTCCTCGTTTGGCATCATAAGGCTGAGTGCACCTTGGTCCAATCTTCCAACCAGGGAAAAACCCCTTAATAATTTAATTATGACGTATCATATAGATAAAAAATTCAGTCTTTTGCAAACTGAATATTTTATTTGTGTGTACTAAACATGTTTCTCCTATTCATGGAAGGCATTTTCAGTGGTCTATAATATGCAAAAAATTATTTAATTGTACGACTTTTGCAAAGAAATCTGTAGCGATTCTTGACAGCTCATTTCATTTTCTAACTGTTTATATAGTTGTCTTTTTGTATATTTATATTATCTGTATGTACTAGATAAAGCATAACTGAAATCGGAGTTGGGAGAAATGGCTGCAAATATTGTTGTTGTTGTTGTTGTGTTCTTCAGTCCTGAGACTGGTTTGATGCAGCTCTCCATGCTACTCTATCCTGTGCAAGCTTCTTCATCTCCCAGTACCTACTGCAACCTACATCCTTCTGAATCTGCTTAGTGTACTCATCTCTCGGTCTCCCTCTACGATTTTTACCCTCCACACTGCCCTCCAATGCTAAATTTGTGATCCCTTGATGCCTCAAAACATGTCCTACCAACCGATCCCTTCTTCTAGTCCTATTCAATACCTCCTCATTAGTTACGTGATCTATCCACCTTATCTTCAGTATTCTTCTGTAGCACCACATTTCGAAAGCTTCTATTCTCTTCTTGTCCAAACTAGTTATCGTCCATGTTTCACTTCCATACATGGCTACACTCCAAACAAATATTTTCAGAAATGACTTCCTGACACTTAAATCTATTTTCGATGTTAACAAATTTCTCTTCTTCAGAAACGCTTTCCTTGCCATTGCCAGTCTACATTTTATATCCTCTCTACTTCGACCATCATCAGTTATTTTACTTCCTAAATAGCAAAACTCCTTTACTACTTTAAGTGTCTCATTTCCTAATCTAATTCCCTCAGCATCACCCGATTTAATTGGACTACATTCCATTATCCTCGTTTTGCTTTTATTGATGTTCATCTTATATCCTCCTTTCAAGACACTGTCCATTCCGTTCAACTGCTCTTCCAAGTCCTTTGCCGTCTCTGACAGAATTACAATGTCATCGGCGAACCTCAAAGTTTTTACTTCGTCTCCATGAATTTTAATACCTACTCCAAATTTTTCTTTTGTTTCCTTTACTGCTTGCTCAATATACAGATTGAATAACATCGGGGAGAGGCTACAACCCTGTCTCACTCCTTTCCCAACCACTGCTTCCCTTTCATGCCCCTCGACTCTTATGACTGCCATCTGGTTTCTGTACAAATTGTAAATAGCCTTTCGCTCCCTGTATTTTACCCCTGCCACCTTTAGAATTTGAAAAAGAGTATTCCAGTCAACATTGTCAAAAGCTTTCTCTAAGTCTACAAATGCTAGAAACGTAGGTTTGCCTTTTCTTAATCTTTCTTCTAAGGTAAGTCGTAAGGTCAGTATTGCCTCACGTGTTCCAACATTTCGACGGAATCCAAACTGATCCTCCCCGAGGTCCGCATCTACCAGTTTTTCCATTCGTCTGTAAAGAATTCGCGTTAGTATTTTGCAGCTGTGACTTATTAAACTGATAGTTCGGTAATTTTCACATCTGTCAGCACCTGCTTTCTTTGGGATTGGAATTATTATATTCTTCTTGAAGTCTGAGGGTATTTCGCCTGTCTCATACATCTTGCTCACCAGCTGGTAGAGTTTTGTCATGACTGGCTCTCCCAAGGCCGTCAGTAGTTCTAATGGAATGTTGTCTACTCCGGGGGCCTTGTTCCGACTCAGGTCTTTCAGTGCTCTGTCAAACTCTTCACGCAATATCGTATCACCCATTTCGTCTTCATCTACATCCTCTTCCATTTCCATAATATTGTCCTCAAGTACATCACCCTTGTATAAACCTTCTATATACTCCTTCCACCTTTCTGCCTTCCCTTCTTTGCTTAGAACTGGGTTGCCATCTGAGCTCTTGATATTCATACACGTGGTTCTCTTCTCTCCAAAGGTCTCTTTAATTTTCCTGTAGGCAGTATCTATCTTACCCCTAGTGAGACAAGCCTCTACATCCTTACATTTATCCTCTAGCCATCCCTGTTTAGCCATTTTGCACTTCCTCTCGATCTCATTTTTGAGACGTTTGTATTCCTTTTTGCCTGCTTCATTTACTGCATTTTTATATTTTCTCCTTTCATCAATTAAATTCAATATTTCTTCTGTTACCCAAGGATTTCTAGCAGCGCTCGTCTTTTTACCTACTTTATCCTCTGCTGCCTTCACTACTTCATCCCTCAGAGCTTCCCATTCTTCTTCTATTGTATTTCTTTCCCCTATTCCTGTCAGTTGTTCCCTTATGCTCTCCCTGAAACTGTGTACAACCTCTGGTTCTTTCAGTTTATCCAGGTCCCATCTCCTTAATTTCCCACATTTTTGCAGTTTCTTCAGTTTTAATCTACAGGTCATAACCAATAGATTGTGGTCAGAGTCCACATCTGCCCCTGGAAATGTCTTACAACTTAAAACCTGGTTCCTAAATCTCTGTCTTACCATTATATAATCTATCTGATACCTTTTAGTATCTCCAGGGTTCTTCCACGTATACAACCTTCTTTCATGATTCTTAAACCAAGTGTTACCTATGACTAAGTTGTGCTCTGTACAAAATTCTACTAGGCGGCTTCCTCTTTCATTTCTTAGCCCCAATCCATATTCACCTACTATGTTTCCTTCTCTCCCTTTTCCTACACTCGAATTCCAGTCACCCATTACTATTAAATTTTCGTCTCCCTTCACTATCTGAATAATTTCTTTTATTTCATCGTACATTTCTTCAATTTCTTCGTCATCTGCAGAGCTAGTTGGCATATAAACTTGTACTACTGTAGTAGGTGTGGGCTTCGTATCTAACTTGGCCACAATAATGCGTTCACTATGCTGTTTGTAGTAGCTTACCCGCATTCCTATTTTCCAATTCATTATTAAACCTACTCCTGCATTACCCCTATTTGATTTTGTGTTTATAACCCATTCAAACTGCAAATATTAGCAGTATTAAAGCTATTAAGTTTTGATAGAGTTTACATTTCCGTTTGTTGAAACTGCTACCTTAAAGCTTATTTATGGCGATAACCCACTAAGAACCTCTCATTTCTTTTCTGTGATGTGAGAAGGGTAACTGAAATCCCACGTGTTGTACTGTATTCTGTATTGTCACACAGTTATCTTTCTAATTTTCTATATTGTTGAAAGATATTCTCCTGACTTGCTGTCTTCTCGGACTCTTGTTTCTTTCTTGTCGTCAATTAATTTTACAACAATGTCCACCACAACTCCGTGCGTAATCCTTCATCGACTTCTATGCTTATGCTACGGAAAAAAAGGAAAGTGAACTATTTGCCACACGTCATAAGACAGGAGTCGGTTTGCACAATCCTCGACTTATTGTGTAATACTTTTTCCCTCTTAGTCTATTTGCTATATTTTGGTTTAATTCTTCATTCCAGATGTGTAAATCTTTTCTTATTACACTTATTTTCTTCTTTCTAGCCCATCCGTTGCAGATATTTTCATTGTAGATTTGAAACTCTGCTCCCTTGTCCAAGATGGAATTTTACAAGTCCACAACCAGGTAATTCTGAAGCCTTTGTTGATATAGGTAGGAAAATAAGTGTTCTTTAATTAAATAGCTTTACACGTCCACTTCTAAGTGGTTGCAGGTATTCAACTACTTATCCCTCTAGTCGTAATTATTGTACGAGTATTAGCTTCCTGTAAAAAATATCCTACACCAGTCACATATATTTTGTAAACTCCAGTTGTGAACAGATTTTCAGTTTTTCAGTTTGTAAATCATCAATTTATTGTGATCAGTTACATTTCTGAACACCAATAAATTCGGGTGTTATAGGTTCCATATTCTATCTTTCGTCACAGCCTAAGATACTTGGGCTATGACAAAAAATAAAGACATAAGGAGAAAATTATAAAAGACAAGCAACTCTATCTTATTCTGATGAAGATACCCTTAGCTGGTATGGAAACCAGGTCAGTGCAATAAAATTTGTGCAACCTGTTGGCTGCTTTTATCCTTCGTTAAAATATTTACTATCTGTTTTCCTTTCACCGCGTAAGTGGCTAAAATGCTAGGTGACTATCATGCTACCTTTGCCAACAGTTAGGTAGTGTATATTCCACATTTCGCATACACGACAACAGTTATCGTATACAAATCGGCGTCTCACTCGCGGTACTAAGGTAGTTTCAGCAGTTGTCGGGACTGCAGTCAAATAGGCGTAAACGCGAGTTTTCAAACCCCTCGGATTTACGTTGTCTACATCGTCTGGTATTGTTTTCTCTGTATCAGCTCGAAAATCAGTTCCATTGTAGAAGCCCTGATTTTCTATTTCCTAATAAGGATTACCTAATTAATTAATTGTCCCAGCCTTCTTTTAGATAAGAAAAGGCCTTAAATCTACGCATGTGTTAACATCAAAGTAATTTTGATAACTTGGTTTTAAAAGTAGACTTTTAGTACAGTGCACAAACTATAAAGGAAATCATAACATCAATTTAACGAATAACGTGATTACCAACAAATCTCGATTTTCGCTTTAGGGGCGAGGGTTAATAAATTAATGAGTGAAACTTTCATTGAAAGAGTTACACAATATTTTGAACTATAATACTCTATCCATCACTTTCTCCCATCCATTCATTATATGTAAACGCAGATGTATGTGTGTATATGAAGACGAACGATTTATCAGACTGATAGAGAAACACTATTCCTTGCAGAGATAGTTTTTTCTAGAAGTTTCGCATAACTTTGTTTTTGCAAAAAATTGCAAACATGTATGCAAAGGTCTGTTGGACTAAACTTGGACTTATATCCCATCGACGCTATCACCAATCTACCTCAAAAATCGAAAATTTTGTTTTCGGCGTCAGTATAGATCGTTCTCGAGTATTTTTACATGTTACCCCTGTCCCTATTCTCACCTTCATACCTGTAGGGACTGGAGTGTCTTAAAGTCCTCATAAACGATAAAACTAGACTGTCAAATTTGCTATTTGCTATTAATGGGTTTGTGGAACAAGCGAGCAGATGTAACAGCCAAGTTTTCCAAATTTCGCGTTTCTTTTGAAGCAGCTGTCGTGTTATGCTCATCGTTTCGCAAAGCACTTAGATACTCATGGGCAATGTACGTAGTGCAAAGCTCGTGAAAATTTTAAATCTTCGAAATCTCCTCCATTGTCACATATCTTTAAGTTGCAAATAATAGTTCGACAAGCAACTGGCTGTTGTTTGACAAATACATGCATAAACGCTCAAACTTGTTTGTCAAATCAGCCGTCAAACTAAGTTTCCCTCAAACACGTTTGACACAGGGTTTATTTGACAAACACTTCAGCACACTCCCAATAATTAGAGAAACACGTGAAGTCTGACACACACACACACACACACACACACACACACACACACATTGCACGTGCGGGCGTGCACACAAGCACGCATGATCCATCAGTTTATGTTTAGGGAATTGTAATTTTCTGCAGTACATGGAAATCGAAGTAAGACAGATTAAGTCAGAAACAGATAGCATTTTTGGTTTCATAAAAATACATCTGGCAGATTCTCTACTGACAACAACAATGAAACCGAGGGGGATTTTTCTCTCCTGCGAACAGCTGTTACTCCACCTGCGCTTTAGAGAACAAAATTAGCGTGTAAACCGTATCTTTAGGTATCTCGACACTCATGTCAGCTCTTATCACCAATGGAAGATAGAGCGTTCGGTACGCGCCTACGCGACACAGCACAAAGCATGTGCCATATGTGGAGACTGGCCTGTCGCCGATAGACAAAAGCCGGGTCACACCTTTGCCAAACAGCTACTCCTACCGTCGCGTGCATCACAGAAAGAAACGCAGAATTCAGATACCCTGCCAGTGAAGTTTGCAGAAAGCAAGAACAACGTGTAACCACTACGACAAACGGGAAATTCGATCTCCTGTGATGCGTTCTTATTTGGTCTTCAAGTGCTATTATCCTTACCACAACAGGCTCTGCCAGTTGAAAAAAAGACGTGAAACTCAAAAAGGCTCAAATGTATGATGCACTCTCTTATACTTTGTCTATCTCATCCCGCTATCGGGAGTCCAGAATCGACATAAACCAAATGGTTCTGTCTACATCTACAAAAACATCTATACACATTGATCAGAAGCCATCTGAAAATCTTGTACCGGTGCTGCAGGGGAGCTTGTGCCAAGAAGTAACTGTTAAGAAAAAAATTCGGTACGTTGCACCGTTTGTGAGTTATTTAACACTGAAATTAGCCAATCAGGCCGTCGCAAGCGCAAATTCAAGCACTTGCACGAACTAAAATGCGATGTGTGTCCTTGAGTTATCACTCGTTCAAATACCCATTGCCAGTTAAAATGTTTCTTTTTAGAAAGTTATCTATTAAAGCTAGGTGGGCAAAGACTATGTTGGTGCGGTTTGAGGAAAACCAAAGAAGATCACTACTGGCGACACTGTCTCTGGCAGGCTGCTTGAATTTGGGTGGCGCTAAATAGCTTGGAAACGGCACAACGAATCGAATTTTTCTCTTAACAACTGTTTCTCGGAACAACCTTTTCCGCAACCTTACAAACTTTCCACGTGTGATTACTATGCAACATGTTATTCAAATAGTAAGACACTACCCTAAAGGGTGGGATGCGACTGTGGAAGTGATGACCGAAAAAAAATCAAAAAGAAGCAGTATTTCTGCAGAATCCACATTTTTCAGAGTGAAAGTCTTGATGTCATTTAATGGGGTTGGTATGGGGGAGGACAGAGTAGGAAGTAGTGATATATAATGCATGACTCTGTAATGCTTCGAGAAATTCCAGTCAGACTTCACACACATATCTGTTAGTATTGAGGTGAAACCACGTCCCCAGCTATGTGGCCTGGATACGAGAACGCACTACTCCACTCATTGCCTTGCCTAAAACATCGAATTCATCTTCTGCTATGGCCGTAGTTCGACTTCGTAATCACAATCACAGTGAAGAAAATGAGACGGGATGATACACGGAAGGAAGGAAAATAGCACAGCTCTACGTAAATATCAGTGGCCTACAGGCTCAATCTAGCATACGTATTTTGATAAAAGACACACAAATATATCAATAACAAAGCTTACTATTGAGCAAGATATAAAAGGCAGTGAAATAGGTAGTTAAAGTGACAGGATACGAGATAGTTGATACTGGACCAGGAGACAACCCACACTCAACTAAGAAAAGTTAAAGGTATAAATAATCAAAGAACACGTGCAAAATCAGGAAATGGAGCATTTAATTGGGGAGGGGGGGGGGGGCGAGCGAGAGGGATATTGTGAAGTGATGACACATGGCAGTCGAGCGTGGTAAATTACTTTAGTGGCGGTGGTCCAGATGCGACAGTAATTATGCATGTGTATGTATGTGTATGTGTGTGTGTGAATTTCTAGGGGACCAAATTGCTGAGGTCATCAGACCCTAGACTTACACACTGCTTAAACTAACTTATACTAACTTACGCTAAGAACAACACACACACACACACACACACACACCCATACCCGACGGAGGATTCGAACCTCCGGCGGGAAGGCCCGCGCAATCCGTGACATGGCGCGTCAAACCACTCGACCACTCCGCGCGGGTAGTAATTATGAGTTGTCATCGAAATTTCGGATTACCTAATTGTAGTAGATAGCGAGCAACAACACCATTAATTGCTTGTCAGAAAAACTGGCAATGTCTTATCGATTTGCTGGTGCTTGTAACAGTTAAACTTTCTCAACGTGGCGTCCAAATGGCATAACCCTGTCCTCTGGAGACGGCCTATTTCAGCCACACGCATGCATCTTGGTGGCAGTAGAACCCGGGTCACAGTGAGGCGATTCTTGCTGTGGAGTTACCTCAGACCTCGGGTTTTGAATAAAACCTTCGACTGCGCAGAGGACTGTAGACAGAGGACTCCAATTCTCGCAGCAAATCTGTGCTCAGTTATGTTAGTTTATCAGCCATTGGCTTCCTATAATGACGAAAATCGCTTCTCTGTCGCCTCTAGTGTCACTTGCAACGTACGTCCTCAATTATTTTCTGGGTGTATTTCAGTCTCTTTCTCTGCAGTTTTCATCCTCTACAGCTCCCTCTACTATCGAGGAAATTATTCCCTCATGTTTTAACGGAAGTCCCCTAATCCTGTCCCTTTACCTTGTCAGTATTTTCCACATTTTCCTTTCCTCTCCGATTCTGAGCAGAACCTCACCATTCCTTACCTTCAGACTGTACCTAATTTTCAACATTCGTCTGTTGCACCACGTCTCAAATGCTTCGATATGACTACCACCTGTATGTGAGCCTATCGCTATACCACAATTTTTGTCACCTCAGTCTAATTTCCTATAGCAATCTAATTACTAACAGAAAGATTCTGAGAGCCGACCATTGGGATAGGAAACGAAAACCGCCAACAGTTCATACCACCACCTCCAACTGGCTCCCATCTCTAAGGAAATCGATGTCGGCTGGACGTTACACTCTTTCATCTTCCAACTGGCTTCTTACAACTTCTGGCGATACTCTCCACAACAACAAAACTGGAATACCGTAGACTTCAATAGGTCAATATACAAAGACACACACTCAAAATTTCTATGGCAATAAATGGCATTATTTGTTTAGAATTAACATGTGCCAAGTCAGGCTGAAAGCAAGGGGAAACTACAGCCGTAATTTTTCCCGAGGGCATGCAGCTTTACTGTATGGTTATTCAATCTTTATATTGAGCAAGCAGTAAATGAAACAAAAGAAAAATTCGGAGTAGGTATTAAAATCCATGGAGAAGAAATAAAAACTTTGAGGCTCGTCGATGACATTGTAATTCTGTCAGAGACAGCAAAGGACTTGGAAGAGCTGTTGAACGGAATGGACAGTGTCTTGAAAGGAGGATATAAGATGAACATCAACAAAAGCAAAACGAGGATAATGGAATGTAGTCAAATTAAATCGGATGATGCTGAGGGAATTAGATTATAAGATGAGACGCTTAAAGTAGTAAAGGAGTTTGTTATTTGGGGAGCAAAATAACTGATGATGGTCGAAGTAGAGAGGATATAAAATGTAGACTGGCAATGGCAAGGAAAGCGTTTCTGAAGAAGAGAAATTTGTTCACATCGAGTATAGATTTAAATGTCAGGAAGTCGTTTCTGAAAGTATTTGTATGGAGTGTAGCCATGTATGGAAGTGAAACATTGACGATAACTAGTTTGGACAAGAAGAGAATAGAAGCTTTCGAAATTCGGTGCTACAGAAGAATGCTGAAGATTAGATGGGTAGATCACATAACTAATGAGAGTGAACAGAATTGGGGAAAAGAGGAGTTTGTGGCACAACTTGACAAGAAGGAGGGACCGGTTGGTAGGACATGTTCTGAGGCATCAAGGGATCACAAATTTAGCATTGGTGGGCAGTGTGGAGGGTAAAAATCGTAGAGGGAGACCAAAAGATGAATACACTAAGCAGATTCAGAAGGATGTAGGTTGCAGTAGGTACTGGGAAATGAAGAAGTTTGTACAGGATAGAGTAGCATGGAGAGCTGCATCAAACCAGTCTCAGGACTAAAGACCACAACAACAACAAGTCAGGCATGTTCACTGAATCCACCATCCAGATAAGTAGTTGGATTTTCGATTTGATTTGAAGTCTCTGCCTGTTGAGCGTTTCCCAACTCACCTAGAAATGGGAGTGACTCTGTTGTGTACGGTTTTGTACACAATGCTAAGGAGACGCTGGCTATTAAGTGGTACAGCAACTGTTGTTGTAGGAAAGCTGCACAAGAGCAGCAATGAACAGCGATAAAGTTAATACAGTAAATAGAAAGAAAGAGTCAGAGTCCAACTATCACAATGTCTACAAGGATGATGCATAAACGAAGGCGTCGTAGTGTAGAGGCTCCAAACCCAAGTGGGCTGATCGCCTACCGCTGAGCGTCCTATACTGTGGCTATAAAAGGCAGATCCCGCGCGACCGCTGTCGGCGTCAGTCAGAAACTTGCCATTCCGTTACCAGCCCTGAAATGCCGTGGGGTGATATCGATATGTGATACGACAGTCTCAACACTCTGTCGCTGCCCGCCTGTGGAAATGCACTTTCGGATTCTCACGATTTAACGTACTGCAAGAAATAACTCAGCTGATCATGAAGGACCATCTTCCCCCAGCTTCTGAAACACACTATAAGAACAAAACCTCCGTCCCTGACAGCACACGACTTCAACATCCCACGAGGGCTGCAAGCCGACTCCACAAATTCGCCAGTTACAAACCGCTCCACGAAATTAATTTCGAAGTGAAGCACAGAATGTAGCTGATGTACCAAGCCTTCGCCTGCAGTAACTGCTACCCGCACTACAGGCATGATCTGCAGGTTGCCCATGCTCTACCTCCGCAGGAGACATTTCCTTGGCAGACACATACAGCAGCAGTACAGCGGGCACGGCACATCCGCCACAACAATCTGGATTGTGTCGAACACGCTATTTTGAAGCCAGCTGGTATCACATAAACTAGTGGCGCTAGCTTCGCCATGAGAGGAGCCAGCCTCAGACCAACAGTCCACGCGTCCCAGACAATAACGCCACAATCGGAAGCACTACTTCGCGGATCACGAGCCAACCCGACATCACACTGCCGGACATATACTAGGCGGGGGCCGGCCGCTCTCGCCAGCTCAGTCCGCTGAGCCACTGCAAGCAGTTCCGAAGCAGAGCGACCACCAGTATCTACAGCATCTGTTTTCAGCAACAGCCGAATCCAGAGGCTACGGCACCGCAGTCATTACCAGCAGCCAGTCGTCACCCAGGGAACTTCACCTCCTCCGACGTGACCTCCAGCAGACACGGTGCTTCAATACTGGTATTCTAGTGTCGAACTTAGACTGTCTTTAGCGCCCACTTGTTGCCATCCCTTTACAACCAAAAGGACGTTGAATTCGGTCGCACTTCACGAGAATGCGTCAGTGCCAAATGAACATCTGACTTATTATTATCATCGTCAACTAGTGTAATGACTCCAGCCACCGTGATTCGTTCTGCAGGAGTTATAATTTATCAGTTGCTTTCATGGTCAGACACTAAGTGATATAAATTACACTGACCGAAAAAAATTGCAGCACCAAGAAGGAGGTGTGTGACATAAACGAAAGATGATAGGTGTGTTTCTACATCTGAACGATGATGTTGTAAGTAGGCTGTTTAGGTTTTTATGTTGGTAACGCCACGTAGCTCTCTGTATGAAAATCACTGACTGTGCTGTGTGCAGTCTGTGGCTGGTTTCCATTGTTGGAATATTTGCTATTGTAGTGGTGGGCAGTTGGATGTGAACAGTGCGTAGCGTTGCGCAGTTGGAGGTGAGCCGCCAGCAGTGGTGTATGTGGGGAGAGAGATGGCAGAATATTGAGAGCGGACAATCTGGACGTGTGTCCATCCCAAAGAGTAAATTTGTAATACTGTATATCATGAACTGATGTATATATGATGACTTTTGAATATTATTAAGGTAGATACATTGTTTGTTTTAACAAAATCCATCATTTGCTAAGTATGCCTATCAGTAGTTAGCGCCTTCAGTGGTTAGAATATTTTATTTAGCTGGCAGTATTGGCGCTCTCTGTATTGCAGTAGTCTGAGTGACGAAAATTTTTGTGAGGTAAGTGATTCATGAAAATTATTGGTTATTGTTAATCAGGGCCATTCTTCTGTAGGGATTATTGAAAGTCACATTGCGTTGCGCTTAATGAAATATTTTGTGTCAGTTTAGTGATGATACGAATAAGTAAAGAGATAAATGTCTGAGTACGTTCAGTTTTGCTCAGCTGTTTGAAATTAAAATAACGTAGAAGTTTACCGGCACAGTAATTCATAATTTTTCTGAGGGAATGTTTCATAATGTCTATTCAAACTTTGCGCAGTCGTAAAATAGTGGCTCTAGTAGTGCCGTTATGAGGATGCAAATTAGGTATTTTTAAATACATACTATAACGGTCGTGAGCGTAAGCTGCCTTTCGGATTGGACATGTTGAGTTGCTGTTAGTCAACGATGTTTTTACGGCAACAAAGAAACCATTATTAACATCTCGCTGAGTTTGAACAAGGTCGCGTAAAGGGCTACGAGAAGGTGGATGTTCCATCTGCGGAACTGCAGAAAAACTTGACAGGAATGTAGGCACTGCACAGGATTGCTGGCAGCAGGGTGATGGGAGCGTGCGGGCGCAAGAAGACCGGCCTCAGGACAGGCACGTGGCACTGCCGAAAGGTAAGACCATCGTGGTCGGCACGTGGCTCAGGCCCGTCGTACTGCATCTGCAGCAGCAGTTGGCACCATAGTGACACATCTGTTAAGAATCTGTTAATTCAAGGACAGCATCGAGTCACACGGCTTGTAGCATGCATTCCACTGACCTCAGAGAACCGCCATTTGGGACTTCAGTGGTGTCAAACGAGATCTCATTGGATGGCAGTGTTTTCGAATGAAAGCTGATTCTGCCACGGTGCCAGTGATGGACCTGTGTTGGTTAGAATGAGGTCAACTGAAGTCTAGTAGCCGGCCGGTGTGACAGAGCGGTTTTAGACGCTACAGTCTGGAACCGCGCGACCGCTACAGTCGCAGGTTCGAATCCTGCCTCGGGCATGGCTGTGTGTGATGTCTTTAGGTTAGTTAGGTTTAAGTAGTTCTAAGTTCTAGGGGACTGATGACCTCAGAAGTTACGTCCCATAGTGCTCAGAGCCATTTTGAAGTCTAGTAATCAACCTGTCTGCAGCCTAGACACGCTCAACCAATACCTAGAGTTATGGTCTAGAATGCAATTTCGTATTACAGTAGGAGCACTTTCTTGGATTTCGCCGTCACCCTGACTACAAATTTGTACGTCGGTCTGGTGATACGAATTGTTCTGCTGCCAACCATGAACAACGTTCCAGTGGGTGTTACGAACAGGACAACGGTCGTCCAAATACTACTGCTGTAACACAATAGACTCCAGAGCGTGTCGACACGTGGCCTTGACCTGCTCGATCATCGGATCTGCCCCCAAACGAGCACCTATCTGATGTCATCGTACGACAACTCCAGCGTCATTCGCAACCATCATTAATCGCTCCCGTAAGAACCGACCAACTGCAACAGACATGAAACTACATCCCACAAACTGACACACTGTAGCTGTACGACACAATGCCTGCACGTTTTCATGCTTGCATTCAACATTTTGAAGGTTACACAGGTTCTTAAATATATCAACATCCAATGACTTAACTCGGTCTTACGTTAACCTGTGATCTTGCAATGTTAATCGTTTAAATACGTTACTTAGACAAATGTATTCCCAGAAATTTCAGTACTCTAAATTAACTATTTTTTTGCAATTTTTTTCCGTTGTTGTATGTGTGGAGGTATAGTACGGGGAGTTCAAAAAGTCTCTCCGCAGTGCCGTATGATTGTTAGCCGCGCGTACCGTATGCCACAGTGAATATACCGAAATGAAACTCAGTAAAATACAAGTTATTAATTTACTGAATATTCATTGTTACTTACAAATTTTCACATTACATGTTGAAAGTGTCCACCCTGTTGTTGAAAACACAATTCAGTTCATCTTATCATGTTTCCAAACACAAGCTGTAGCATTTTTCTGTAACAGAAACAGTGAAAGTGGTTGTTGCAGTTTTCATTTCACCGATGGATTTTGGACGGTTTTTATAGACAGTTGCTTTCGCTGCACCCCAGAAGAAAAAATCAGGGGGTGTTAGGTCAGGCGATCCTGGAGACCAAAGTCCCTGTGAAATTATGCGGTCACCAAAAACATCAGCAAGCACTGACACTGAAACACGACTGTATGCGCGGTTGCACCATCTTGTTGAAAATAACCGTTCAGTATTTCACTTAACACAAGTTCTCCTATAAATGGGTACAGAATATCACTGTAGTATTGTTGTGTGCTTTCGACGCCTAGAAATTGCAATCCAAACTACGGCTTTGCGGAGAGACTTTTTGAACACCCCGTAGATCAGAATTCCGAGACAGCTGGACAGTGACCTACAGGAAATTCGCCATCGACACCGCAGATCTGTCTGACGGCACTTGTCTGAGTTAAGAATATTCTGGGTGAGTGCAAACAGTTGCCCCAAAACGTAACACCACACGCTGTCGTAGTGTTAGTAAGCAAGCCTTGGCGTTTCAGTGTCAGAGTGAGTGGAAATCATTCTTACACTGTAGGCAGTAGCATCCAGATTCTGAACAAGGTCTTCAACGAAAGCCTTACACCTACTCTCAGTTCTAAGAATTTAAAATGGCCGACTCCGAGCAGTAAAATTTCGGGGTTTATTTAAATGTCAAAAGTCAGACGATTAACAATTAAGGTTAAATGATATTCCAATACTCTCTATCACAATTAATATTTCATACGCAATAATGGAAACCTGTGACAACTTCCTAATAAACTTTAAAAATGGATTAAAAAAGAGTCTTGACCGCAATAAAATATTTATTTGCAATGTTTACTGGTTTCGGTCAGAATGTGACCATTTTCAGTCCATTTTTACCATTACAGTAGGCGTGGCGATGAACGGAGCAGATTTCATGACTCCACGAATGTTGACTGCAGCAGCTTGTGCAGTTGACGGTCGTGGAGTCATGAAATCTGCTCCGTTCATCGCCACGCCTACTATCATGGTAAAAATGGGCTGAAAATGGTCACATTCTGACCGAAGCCGGTAAGCATTGGGAATAAATAAGTTATTGGGGCCAAGACTCTTTTAATCCATTTTAAAGTATTTTTAGCCAGACCGCTGATTCTCCACGAGAAATGTTCTCAAAAATTACTTCTTAATACTTATTTAGAAAAAGCATTTCTTGACATCGCAAACCTGACGAATCCAACATAAAGGTCGGGGGAAAATCGAGAATAATAGCGCAAGAATCTTGTGATTGTTGTGAGATTGTTTAACATAGAATACCAGTAATGAAGACAATACAAGGAACTATTTAAGGTAATATATCACACCTGTTCTGGATTCTAGAGGCAAACTGTTCATGATTACACAAGTCAAATCTTCAGAGTGAATCTCTAAGGTTGTAAAAGGGCTCCAGACTGTTCCGTCATTTGGTTATGTGCCCGTGTCTGCCTGTGTACTTCCAAAAACATTCCGTTATGTCCAACTAGCATGCAGTTCTGTTTTAGATCACTACAAAAAACTGATAATTACTCGTAAACTGTTTCTGAGGATCATTCTCAGCCTTCAAGGTCCGGGCAATCGCAGAGGGTGGGCTTACTGGTAGTTGGGAGCTCCAATGTTAGGCGCGTAATGGGGCCCCTTAGGGATACGGCGGCTAAGGAGGGGAAGAAATCCAGTGTGCACTCCGTGTGCATTCCGGGAGGAGTCATTCCTGATGTGGAAAGGGTCCTTCCGGATGCCATGAAGAGCACAGGGTGCAGCCAGCTGCAGGTGGTGGCACATGTCGGCACTAATGACGTGTGTCGCTTTGGATCTGAGGAAATTCTCTCTGGATTCCAGCGGCTATCTGATTTGGTGAAGGCTGCCGGTCTTGCTTACGAGATGAAGGCAGAGCTCACCATCTGCAGCATCGTTAACAGAACCGACTGCGGACCTTTGGTGCAGAGCCGGGTGGAGGGTCTGAATCAGAGGCTCAGACGGTTTTTCGACCGTATTGGCTGCAGATTCCTTGACTTGCGCCATAGGGTGGTGGGGTTTCGGGTTCCGCTGAATAGGTCAGGAGTTCACTACACTCAGCTGGCGGCTACACGGGTAGCGGAGGCTGTGTGGCGTGGACTGGGCGGTTTTTTAGGTTAGAAGGCCTCGGGAAAGTGCGGGTTGGGCTGCAATGTCAAAGGGTGCTTGGCAATTACAGGACGTGCTTGGATCAAGGGACAGTCGGAATTATAGTTGTAAATTGTTGTAGTTGCGCTGGAAAAGTCCCTGAGCTTCAAGCGCTAATAGAAAGCACAGAAGCTGATATCGTTATAGGTACAGAAAGCTGGCTAAAGCCTGAAATAAGTTCTGCAGAAATTTTTACGAAGTCTCAGACGGTGTTCAGGAAAGATAGATTAGGCAGAATTGGTGGTGGAGTGTTTGTGTCTGTCAGTAGTGGTTTATCTTGTAGTGAAGTCGAAGTAGATACTCCGTGCGAACTGGTATGGGTAACAGCCGAATTAAGTTAATAATTGCCTCCTCCTACCGACCCCCAGACTCCGATGATACAGTTGCGGAACAGTTCAGAGAAAGTTTGAGTCTCGTAACAAATAAATACCCCACTCATACGGTTATAGTTGGTGGGGACTTCAACCTACCCTCGGTATGTTGGCAAAAATACTTGTTCAAAACGGGTGATAGGTAGAAAACGTCTTCCGAGATTGTCCTAAATGCTTTCTCCGAAAATTATTTCGAGCAGTTAGTCCACGAACCCACGCGAATTGTAAATGGTTGCGAAAACACACTTGACCTCTTAGCCACAAACAATCCAGAGCTGATAGAGAGCATCATGACTGATACAGGGATTAGTGATCACAAGGTCATTGTAGCTAGGCTCAATACCATTTCTGCCAAATCCATCAGAAACAAACGCAAAATAATTTTATTTAAAAAAGCGGATAAAGTGCCACTAGAAGCCTTCCTAAAAGACAATTTCCATTCCTTCCGAACTGACTATGCGAATGTAGACGAGATGTGGCTCAAACTCAAAGATATAGTAGCAACAGCAATTGAGATACTCATACCTCATAAATTGGTAAGAGATGCAACGGATCCCCCGTGGTACACAAAAAAGGTCCGAACGCTGTTGCAGAGGCAACGGAAAAAGCATGCGAAGTTCACAAAAACGCGAAATCCCGAAGATGGGCTAAAATTTACAGACGCGCGAAATTTGGCACGTACTTCGATGCGAGATGCCTTTAATAGGTTCCACAACGAAACATTGTCTCGAAATTTGGTAGAAAATCCGAAGAAATTCTAGTCGTATGTAAAGTACACAAGCGGCAAGACGCAGTCAATACCTTCGCTGCGCAGTGCCGATGGTACTGTTATCGACGACTGTGCCGCTAAAGCGGAGTTATTGAACGCAGTTTTCCGAAATTCCTTCACCAGGGAAGACGAATGGAATATTCCAGAATTTGAAACACGAACATCTGCTAGCATGAGTTTCTTAGAAGTAGATACCTTAGGGGTTGCGAAGCAACTCAAATCGCTTGATACGGGCAAGTCTTCAGGTCCAGATTGTATACCGATTAGGTTCCTTTCAGATTACGCTGACACTATAGCTCCCTACTTAGCACTCATATACAACCGCTCGCTCACCGATAGATCTGTACCTACAGATTGGAAAATTGCGCAGGTCGCACCAGTGTTCAAGAAGGGTAGTAGGAGTAATCCATTTAACTACAGACCTATATCATTGACGTCGGTTTGCAGTAGGGTTTTGGAGCATATACTGTATTCAAACATTATGAATCACCTCGAAGGGAACGATCTATTGACACGTAATCAGCATAGCTTCAGAAAACATCGCTCTTGTGCAACGCAGCTAGCTCTTTATTCGCACGAAGTAATGGCCGCTATCGAGAGGGGATCTCAAGTTGATTCCGTATTTCTAGATTTCCGGAAAGCTTTTGACACCGTTCCTCATAAGCGACTTCTAATCAAGCTGCGGAGCTATGGGGTATCATCTCAGTTGTGCGACTGGATTCGTGATTTCCTGTCAGGAAGGTCGCAGTTCGTAGTAATAGACGACAAATCATCGAGTAAAACTGAAGTGATATCAGGTGTTCCCCAGGGAAGCGTCCTGGGACCTCTACTGTTCCTGATCTATATAAATGACCTGGGTGACAATCTGAGCAGTTCTCTTAGACTGTTCGCAGATGATGCTGTAATTTATCGTCTAGTAAGGTCATCCGAAGACCAGTATCAGTTGCAAAGCGATTTAGAAAAGATTGCTGTATGGTGTGTCAGGCGGCAGTTGACGCTAAATAACGAAAAGTGTGAGATGATGCACATGAGTTCCAAAAGAAATCCGTTGGAATTCGATTACTCGATAAATAGTACAATTCTCAAGGCTGTCAATTCAACTAAGTACCTGGGTGTTAAAATTACGAACAACTTCAGTTGGAAGGACCACATAGATAATATTGTCAGGAAGGCGAGCCAAAGGTTGCGTTTCATTGGCAGGACACTTAGAAGATGCAACAAGTCCACTAAAGAGACAGCTTACACTACACTCGTTCGTCCTCTGTTAGAATATTGCTGCGCGGTGTGGGATCCTTACCAGGTGGGATTGACGGAGGACATCGAAAGGGTGCAAAAAAGGGCAGCTCGTTTTGTATCATCACGTTATAGGGGAGAGAGTGTGGCAGATATGATACACGAGTTGGGATGGAAGTCATTACAGCATAGACGTTTTTCGTCGCGGCGAGACCTTTTTACGAAATTTCAGTCACCAACTTTCTCTTCCGAATGCGAAAATATTTTGTTGAGCCCAACCTACATAGGTAGGAATGATCATCAAAATAAAATAAGAGAAATCAGAGCTCGAACAGAAAGGTTTAGGTGTTCGTTTTTCCCGCTCGCTGTTCGGGAGTGGAATAGTAGAGAGATAGTATGATTGTGGTTCGATGAACCCTCTGCCAAGCACTTAAATGTGAATTGCAGAGTAGTCATGTAGATGTAGATGTAGAACTTAATATCAATTCATTTCTCTGATTGCAACCAGTTATTCAGGGCGAGGGTGGATCTCTAATACGAATGTTTGTCAATTTACATATGTTGTAGGACTGTTCCGAAAAACTGTATCATAACACTAGACAGTCCACTGAAAGAACTGACTGTGAGTTCCGAAGAAAAAATCCTTTGGCCCATTGTTGACATAGGTTATGTACGACAAAAATTTATCTGCGGTTGCTCCACCGATAGCTCTCACACATCATACGGCAAAGTAAGCATTTCATGGGCAAACTGAAGGACGCTTATTGACATATCATCTCCCGCAAGATATAACACCAACACTTAAAATTCTGCTGTGGCAACAATTCTCGATCAGCTCTCTGTGACTTAAATGATCCAATAACGCGTATTTATTCCAGTGAAAGTCAATTTCCTCGCAGCTGTATTTTTATTTTATGTTGATACTAATTTCACATTTCAAGTATACATTTAGAGACCAAATTGTCTTATTTTCGGGTAACTATGAAACACATGTAATCATCTCCGTTCATTTATGTAGCCAATCGAGCATCTGTCTTACTGTCGTAAGAGAACGTACTTGTATTTATTTATATATTTGTTTCGTTTATTTCTCGTCTGGAAAATTCACTATTATGAAAAAATGTTTAATTCTGAATAACATATCATTAAAGCGTCCTGTTGCAACATTACTATAAGGCAACCTGTGCAAAAGCAAATCTGTTATTTTGACGTAGGGTCGAGCAGGCGCCGCGCGGGATTAGCCGAGCGGTCTCTGGCGCTGCAGTCATGGACTGTGCGGCTGGTCCCGGCGGAGGTTCGAGTCCTCCCCCGGGCATGTGTGTGTGTGTGTGTGTGTGTGTGTGTGTGTGTGTGTGTGTGTGTGTTTATCCTTAGGATAATTTAGGTTAAGTCGTGTGTAAGCTTAGGGACTGATGACCTTTGCAGTTAAGTCCCATAAGATTTCACACATATTTGAACATTTTTTGGATGGATGTAACAACATTCTACAATAACCGAACGCTGGTTACAGTCCCCACCAGATACACAAAAAGTGTACGGGAGTTGTAGCTTATCTCACTCCGGACCGTAAGGACTGTGGCGCAAAAAAAAAAAAAAAAAAAAAAAAAAAAAAAAAAAAAAAAAAAAAAAAAAAAAAAAGGGTGGTTGAAATGGCTCTGAGCACTATGGGACTTAACTTCTGAGGTCATCAGTTCCCTAGAACTTAGAACTACTTAAACCTAACTAACCTAAGGACATCACACACATCCATGCCCGAGGCAGGATTCGAACCTGCGACCGTAGCGGTCACGCTGTTCCAGACTGTAGCGCCTAGAACCGCTGCCAGTATGTTTCGAATTAGTGCACTCTACAAGACAGCGCTCACCAGGTCTGGGTCGTACGCACAGACGAGGTTCATCTTCATCTAGGCAGAATCTGCTTTCATCGCTGAAGATTACGGTGCGCCATTCCATCTTCCAAGTGATCTTCTGAAGGCGCCAGCCGAGCCGTGTTTGTCGATGCTCTGGCTGTGCCAATAGTCCCAGTGCTAATAAGCGGCTCGCAACAGCTCATGTTGACACGCCTGGGCTTACAAGCCCTCATATCTGTGCTTTGGTAGCTGTACCATGTGCCACTGGTGTCCCTGCAATACGGTGAATCCTGGCGGGCGTCTCTACTGCGTTGGCGTCCAGAACCTCGTGTAATAGTTTGAGAACGTTCATGTGACCATTCATACCAGCATCGTTGACAACTGATACAGCAATGTGTTCCAATTCTCGGAAAAGTCACTCCACCAATTCGACGACCACAATTTGACCTCTTTCAAACTCGCTCAGTTGCCGGTAGGAAGCACGAGTGCATCTCTGACATGGTTGCCTTCTTGCTTCACACGTCTGCACCACACTAAGCCGTCTGGCTGAGAGCATTCCCTATTAAAGGGTGAACACAGAAGACATTCTGGTAGGTGTGGCACTACGCTATCTGTTGGCGGCGACGTTTGGAAGTTTTACAGTGTGTAGATACATCCTTTAGGAACAATATTTTCATTTGTCCACATAATTTTCATCCCTCTCAACTGCCTTACGCCATCTTGGAACTAGCGCCTGTATACCCGCACGGTCAAATTCTGGACCAACCTGTTGGTGCCACTGTTTGGCAGCGTGCACCAGAGAGTCATCATCTTCGAACCTTGTTCCACCAAGAGAGTCTTTCACTTTCCCAAAGAGATGATAGTCACATGGAGCCAGGTCAGGACTGTAAGGCTGGTGTTTCAGTGTTGTCCATCCGAGTTTTGTGATCGCTTTCGTGGTTTTTTGACTGACATGTGTCCGTGCATTGTTGTGCAACAACAAAACATCCTGCTTTTGGCGATGTGGTCGAACACCACTCAGTCGAGATTGAAGTTTCTTCAGTGTCGTCACATATGCATCAGAATTTATGGTGGTTCCACTTGGCATGATGTCCACAAGCATTAGTCCTTCGGGATTGAAAAACACCATAGCCATAACTTTTCCAACAGAAGGTGTGGTTTTTTCTTGGGTGAATTTGCATGATGCCACTCCATTGAATGCTTCTTGTTCCAAAAGTTCGCTGCATACCGTTTTTCTTGTTTCTTTGTGAGCCACTGTCAACATCCTGGGAACCACCTGCCACAAGCCATTTTTAACGCCAACACTTTCAGTATTCTGAAAACACTTCCTTCCTCTATCCCAAAGTAGCGTGACAATTCGTTCACCGTGATGGGTCTGCCAGCAGTCACCAATTCGTTAACTGTCTGCATATTGTCTGGAGTGTGTGCAGTACGAGGCCCGCCGCTGCGAGGACAATCCTCAATATTGCCGTGCCCGCTTTCTTCACGTAACCTGCTCGCCCAACGACTAGCTGTACTGCGATCGACAGCAGCATCTCCATACACCTTTTTCAACCTCTTGTGGATGTTTCCCATTGTCTCGTTTCCACGGCACAGGAATTCTATGACAGCACGTTGCTTATGACGAACGCTTCGACCATAGATACTAGTAGACTGACCTTGCTGTGCAGAAGCTACAGGGCTGGTGTGGCTCCAACATAAATCACGTGACTGTTGGCAAAACGTGGCGGGATTTCAAATCAGCGGTCTGCCATCCTATGTTTGTATCGTATTTTCCCCACATTTCTCTGTTGACTGCCAAACGCTTCCAACAAAAATTACTTTTTTATTTGCGAAAAATTATGCCAGAAATACATTTGACCTGGATTTGTTCACAGTAGCCAATATACCTGAAACTTTTCTTTTTCGTGGTGTTCGTTTCCATGTCACATAACGTCGCTGTGAAAAAAACAAAAATGCATGTCTTGAGGTATAATTTGTGGGCGAAGCATGTCCGAAATGGCACTTAACTTAACGTGCTACAGTTCTATTCTAATACAACATTTTACTAACTCGCAGTTTTCACACACATTCTAACATCATTCAGACTTACAGGCATTGGAAGCACAGATTTCAGAAGACGAGGCATCATCTAACGAACGCCTTCTAGCGTGTGATTTACGGAGGTTAGGTCTCTTGGATTTCATATGCTCCGGCAAATCAAAAAGTGTCGGGATAGCATCACTACTTAGTCAGTTCCCTCCAGACTTAGCCCTATAAAAACATCAGGTTTAAAAATGATAGACATTGTAAATATAAATTATAAATATACATCTAAATAATAACTAACGTATCAAAACACTTCTCCTCGAAGTGCTTCGAGCGAAGGCCGTATGTGCAGATGGCTTAAAGTTTTTCCGTTTCAGGGCCTGAATCCAAAGCTGTCTTCGGTTTTCATCCTTAGGGAACCTATGAGTAGGAACGAGAAACAGTTATACTTAATTCTGTAACCGAATTATCACAGATACTTTCCAAAATGTAATATGAGTCTGGCATTACAGGCATTACTTTCAACATTTTAATTTACGTGATACTCTTTTTCAAGTGTAAAAACATATAAAGGTCACTTCAGGAGATTTCAATAAACGCATCTGCCCTATCATAGAAACACTTACACGTGAAATGTAATGCCATTTCCCCCGACAAAACGCTGAGTACAGCCATAACCGCAACACGAAACAACCATGTTTTACCAACATTCCCGTGACTTCAGCCCAGAGATGTTGGAGCCACGAAAATTACGTCAGGGCCAGTCTATTATATTTATGGTCGAAGGACGAACGTAAAGTGTAGCAGCCATCTTGAAGACATGCTGTGACGGCGCCATTCACGGGAACTGGTTGAACTAAGTTTGAAAACAAGCGGGAAGGATGTATCTACACACTGTAAAACTTTCACACACGCAGAATGAAAACTGTATTTTTACAAAAATAGTGTGCATTTCTTTTGGAGTGACCCTCGTAAGTACATCTAAAGTTTTAACATGGTGTTACTATCGGCGCACGAGCGATGGGACGCAGCCTCTCCGAGGTAGCGATGAGGTTTTTCCCGTACGAACATTTCACGAGTCGGCATGCCGTTATCGCATCAGAATCTACGTCGTCTTTCCAGGCTTAGTAATTTTTTTCGGCAGTGTAATACGTTACTTTACTTGACACGATGCAAAAAAGTCGCGAATATGTCAAGATGATTTGATATAAATTTATTTGACGCTGCCATACAAGTCGAAAAGCTAATTCCCTTCGTTTACATCCATAATTCTTCCCAGGTACATTCGCCTTTTTTGTGCTATGATAGAAGCGCTTCTCGTTCCGGTTAGGTATTTATCTATTGAAAATGAAAACGGCTTCGGTCGGCTGCACGCCCTGCACAGTGTGAGGGCAGAGGAGTGTGAGTGTGTGTCTGGGGCCCGCAGGAGGCGGCGCGTGTGGATGCTGGTGGCCGCCTGCTGGCTCGCCATCTCGCTGCTCGGGCTGGTGGCGCTGCTGCAGCTGATGGCTCCTTCCGGGGACAGAGACGACGACGTAGACTCGGAGACGCACCCGCACGGCGGCAGACGCGCCGACATCGACGCCCCACCCGTAGCCGACGTCGTCGCCGTGCGCACCTACGGGACACAGTCCTGCGGCATCCAGCCGACGTGCCAAGTTACGTGCCAAAATATGAAAGGCGAACACCTGAGCTCCAGCATCACAGAGCTTCTGGAAAACCACAAGGTAACCCATTTCTATCCCACACAACAACGCAGTCTACGAATTATTACAGCATGTTGTTGTGGCCTTCAGTCCTGAGACTGGTTTGATGCAGCTCTCCATGCTACTCTATCCTGTGCAAGCTTCATCTCCCAGTACCTACTGCAGCCTACATCCTTCTGAATCTGCTTAGTATATTCATCTCTTGGTCCCCCTCTACCATTTTTACCCTCCACGCTGCCCTCCAATACTACATTGGTGTTCCCTTGATGCCTCAGAACATGTCCTACCAACCTATCCCTTCTTCTTGTCAAGTTGTGCCACGAACTTCTCTTCTCCCCAATCATATTCAATACCTCTTCATTAGTTATGTGATCTACCCATCTAATCTACAGCATTCTTCTGCAGCACCATATTTCGACAGCTTCTATGCTCTTCTTGTCCAAACTATTTATCGTCCATGTCTCACTTCCATACATGGCTACACTCCATACAAATACTTATATAAATGACTTCCTGACACTTAAATCTATACTCGATGTTAACAAATTCCTATTATCCAGAAACGCTTTCCTTGCCATTGCCAGTCTACATTTTATATCCTCGCTACTTCGACCATCATAAGTTATTTTGCTCCCCAAATAGCAAAACTCCTTTGCTACTTTAAGTGTCTCATTTCCTAATCTAATTCCCTCAGCATCACTCGACTTAATTCGACTACATTCCATTATCCTCGTTTTACTTTTGTTGATGTTCATTTTGTATCCTCCTTTCAAGACACTATCCATTCCGTTCAACTGCTTTTCCAAGTCCTTTGCTGTTTCTGACAGAATCACAATGTCATCGGCGAACCTCAAAGTTTTTATTTCTTCTCCATGGATTTTAATACCTACTCCAAATTTTTCTTTTGTTTCCTGCACTGCTTGCTCAATATATTACAGCATAACAACAAAAAATTAAAAACAAATACCTCTGGAGCAAAAGTACGATACTGAAATGACTTCACATATTATACAGATCGTGCATCGTACACAGTCCTAATCACAGTTGCATATGATTATTCCTTGGAGACTTCTTGAACGCCCAGCACTCTATTTATGATGCGTTATAAATATATGATCATCAGATAACTGAAGCCAAAATTAACACAAAAGACAAAATTAGAGAAGCTTATACACTGAAGCGTCAAAGAAACTGGTATAGGCATACGTATTCAAATACAGAGATATGTAAACAGGCAGAATACGGCGCTGCTGTCGGCAACGTCTATACAGGGTGGTCGATTGATAGCGACTGGGCCAAATATCTCACGAAATAAGCATCAAACGAAAAAACTATAAAGAACGAAACTCGTCTAGCTTGAAGGGGGAAACCAGATGGCGCTATCGTTGGCCCGCTAGATGGCGCTACCATAGGTCAAACGGATATCAACTGCGTTTTTTTAAATAGGAACTTTTGTGTTAGCAGAAGAGCCTACACCGTGTTACGAGTGGAGGCCGAAATGCACGCGTTTTAGATCACGCAGACTGGCGTGGGGTCTGGAACATGACAAGGAATGAGAATTCAGGAAGCGGACGTAATTAGTTTGATACTTAACTTTAATCCATTAATTATGAACGTCGCTCTTGACGGTACATTAGTCACAATATTATCTGTTCAAAATACATTCTTGAAGAATATGGCGCCTTGCTAGGTCGCAGCAAATGACATAGCTGAAGGCTATGCTAAACTGTCGTCTTTGCAAATGAGAGCGTAAGTAGACAGTGAACCATCGCTAGCAAAGTCGGCTGTACAAATGGGGCGAGTGCTTGGGAGTCTCTCTAGACTAGACCTGCCGTGTGGCGGCGCTCGGTCTGCAATCGCTGATAGTGGCGACACGCGGGTCCGACGTATACTAACGGACCAAGGCCAATTTAAAGGCTACTACCTTGCAAGTGTGGTGTCTAGCGGTGACATCACAGGAACCTCCATTTTTATTACATATTCGTGTAGTCCGTAAAGAAATATGAATGTTTTAGTTGGCGCACTTTTTTCGCTTTCTGATGTTGGTGCTGTAATAGTCACAAACGTTTAAGTACGTGGTATCACGTGACACACCGCCAGTACGGACGGTATTTGCTTCGTGATACATTAACCGTGATAAAATGGATCGTTTACCAATTTCGTAAAAGGTTGAAATCGTGTTGATGTATGGCCATCGTGATGAAAACGCCCAACGGTCGTGTGCTATGTATGCTGCTCGGTATCCTGGACGATATCATCAAAGTGTCCGGACCGTTCACAGGATAGTTACGTTATTTAAGGAAACAGGAAGTGTTCGGCCACATGTGAAACGTCAACCAAGACCTGCAACAAATGATGATGCCCAAGTAGGTGTTTTAGCTGCTGTAGTGGCTAATCCGCACATCAGTGCAGACAAATTGCGCGTGAATCGGGAGTCTCAAAAACTTCGGTGTTGAGAACGCTACATCAACGTCGATTGCACCCGTACCATATTTCTATGCACCAGGAATTGCAAGGCGACGACTTTGAACATCGTGTACAGTTCTGTCACTGGGCACAAGGGAAATTACGGGACGATGACAGATTTTTTGCACACGTTCTATTTAGCGACGAAGTGTCATTGACCAACAGCCGCAACGTGAACCGGCATAATATTCACTATTGGGCACCCGCAACATAAAATTTACGATCGCTGAAACAAGTGGAACATCAGCGACCTTGGCGGGTTAACGTATGGTGCTGCATTGTGGGTGGATGGATAATTGGGCTCCATTTTATCGATGGCAGTCTAAATGCTGCAATGTATGCTGATTTCCTACGTAATGTTCTACCGATGTTGCTACAAGATGTTTCACTGCATGACAAAACGGCGATGTACTTCCAACATGATGGATGTCCGGCACATAGCTCGTGTGAGGTCGAAGCGGTATTCAATAGTATATTTCATGGCAGGTGGATTGGTCGTCGAAGCACCATACCATGGCCCGCACGTTCACTGGATCTGACGTCCCCGGATTTCTTTATGTGGGGAAAGTTGAAGGATATTTGCTATCGTGATCCACCGACAACGCCAGATAACATGCGTCAGCACATTGTCAATTTCATGTGCGAACATTACGGAAGGCGAACTACTCGCTGTTGAGAGGAATGTGGTTACACGTATTGCCAAATGCATTGAGGTTGACGGACATCATTTTGAGCATTTATTGCATTAATGTGGTATTTACAGGTAATGATAAGTTCACAAAGGTACATGTATCACATTTTAACAACCGAAATAAAATGTTGAAACGTACCTACGTTCTGTATTGTAATTTAAAAAAAAAATACCTGTTACCAACTGTTCGTCTAAAATTGCGAGCCATATGTTTGTGACTTGTTTGTGACTATTACAACGCCATCCATCACAAAGCGAAAGAAGTGGTCCAACTAAAACATTCATATTTCTTTACGTACAACAAGAACATATAATAAAAAATGGGGGTTCCTACTTTAAAAAATGCAGTTGATATCCGTTTGACCTATGGCAGCACCATCTAGCGGGCCAAGCATAGCGCCATCTGGTTTCCCCCTTCAAGCTAGACAAGTTTCGTTCTTTGTAGTTTTTTCGTTTGACGCTTATTTCGTGAGATATTTGGCCCGGTCTCGATCAATGGACCGCCCCGTCTAAGACGTAGTTGTTAGATCGGTTACTGCTGCTGCAATGGTAGGCTATCAAGATTCGAGAGAGTTTTAACGTGGTGTTACTATCGGCGCACGAGCGATGGGACGCACCAGCTCCGAGGTAGCGACGAAGTGACGATTTTCTCGTACGACCATTTCACGAGTGTAGAGAGAATATCAGGAATCCAGTAAAACATCCAATCTCCGAAATCGCTGTCGCAGGAAAAAGATCAAGCAAAAATGGGACCACCACCGGCTGAACAGAATCGTTCAACTTGACAGAAGTGCAACCCTTCCGCAAATTGCTGTAGATTTCAATGCTGGGCCATCAACAAGTGTCAGCGTGCGAACCATTCAACGAAACATCGAACTGAAGGCCCACTCGGGTACCCTTGATGTCTGCACGACACAAAGCTTTACGCCTCGCCTGGGCCCTTTCAACACCGACATTGGACTTTTGATGACTGGAAACATGTTGCGTGATCTGACGAGTCTCGTTTCAAATTGTATCGAGCGGATGGACGTATCGGGTATGGAGGCAACCTCATGAATCCATGGAGCCTGTATATCAGCAGGGGATTGTTCAAGCCGGTGGAGACTCTGTAATAGTGTTGGGCGTGTCCAGTTGGAGTAATATGCGAACCCTGATACGTCTAGACACGCCTCTGACGGGTGACACGTACGTAGGCATCCTGTCTGATCACATGTATACATTCACGTCCATTGTGCATTTAGACGGACGTGACGAATTCCAGAACGACAATGCGACACCCCATACGTTCAGAATTGCTACAGATTGGCTCCAGGAACACTTTTGCGGGTTTAAACACTTCCGCTGGTCACCAGTCTCCCCACACATGAACATTACTGAGCATATATGGGATGCATTACAACGTGCTGTTCCTGCCTTAAGGCAGGAATCATGGAGTCATTTCCCTCCAGCACTAATTCAGACATTAGTCAAGTCCATGCCACGTCGTGTTGCGTCACTTCTGCATGGTCGCTGGGGTCCTGCACGATATTAGGAAGGCGTACTACTTTCTATGGCTCTTCAGGTGTATATAAATACTGTACGACCAATTTTACACCAATACACAGTGAATGTAAATACTTACAATATGGTTAGGGGAGCTCATACAAGTGAGCAATACAAGAAAAATGTACACTCTCAGATGCAATTGCCGTTAAGCGTATTTTCAAAAGACGTTTCTGTGAGACGTCGCATGCCACACTGGAGGCAGCATGCATGAGAACCGTATTACTTCAACTTGCCGCCAGGTAGTGTTGATCTGAAACGTCGTAACATACCACGACACAGCCGTTTACAATACACAAAACATGGTAAACATCGCCTATCACGTTACAGCTTTTTTTAATGAGCGTCACATCATCAATTAAAAAATATAAAAACGTTGCATACGTTATGAATAAAACCTATCAAGTGACATATACAAAGAACGTACAGCACACTAGGCACAGTGTCCAAATACTCAATCGAGAAACAACAGTGGAAAGGTCATCATTATAATGGAAGACAATATGCATTTTCTATTATTTTTCAAAAAGAAGCATGCACTTGTTAACCTGTTGAGAGCACAAATTTACACAGTGTCAGGACGGACTGGGGATAACATAGATAGAGGTGATGGGGCAGATAAGGTGGAAAGAAGTGATTGCTAAGGGTGAGTTGAACGGGGAAATAGGCAGGTGTTGGGGTAACACGGTTCTCGATTCTGATTCCTCCAGTCTGGCATATGACGTCTCAACGTAACGTGTTTTGAAAATACGCTTAACAGCAATTGCACATGAGAGTGTAAATTTTTCTTGTATTGATCACTTGTATGAGCTTTCCTAAGCATATTGTAAGAATTTATACTCAACGTGTACTTTCGTTCCTGTTGTTACATTGGTTTTCCAGTATTTATTTATGTGCTTCTCTAATGTTGCCTTTTGCATTCATTTTAGCCACAGTTATCTGATGATGATTACTCGAAACGCATCACAAATAAAGTATTTAGCGACCAAGACATTTCCATGGAATTACTACAAGCCAAGTCTGAATGATCACACACCTTAAAAACAGATGACTTCATCATTCAAATGGAACATGATCACAGTGTCAGATGCGTTTCAGTACGTTCTATACCCACCTCGATATAATACAGTAATACTGGAAAGAAAAGAAGGAATACTTTTTCATTTATTTGTTTATGTATTTACTTCATCTGACAAGACTACGGCTTTAGGGCCCTCTGTTATATCCAACCAGGCAATTTATCAGGCGTAGAAGTATGAAAGCGAAATTTCCCTATAGATGGTGCAAGCCGTCAATGTAGGGCCCGTGAGACCGTGTTTGCAGCCCCATCTGCTTCCTGTAACGGCTGACGGCTAATGTCAACACACAGTAACCCAAGTTCCGTATATCGGTATCTGTTTTAAATCCGAAACATGCCGAGTTTTGTGCCTACGAACTACGATTTGCGGACTGCATTGGTTTTCTGTTATCAATTTGAAGAAAACTGCTGCAGAATACTATTGAATGCTTGTCGAAGTTTCGGCGAACATGCTCTCGGAAAAACACGGTGTTTCGAGTGGTTCAAAACATTCTAAAGTAGTGATTTTGACGTGAGAAACGACGAGCGTGGTAAACCACCGAAAAAGTTCGGAGACAACGAATTACTGGTTTTGTTGGATGAAGATGATACTCAGGCTCAACAGGAACTCGCGAAACAACTGAATGTGATGCAGAAAGCCGTTTCTCTTCGGTTGAAAGCTATAGAAAAGGCGCAGAAGGTGAGAAAATGGATTCCACACGAACTGAATGAAAGACAGCAAGCAAACCGAAAGACCACTTGTGAAATGCTGCCCACCAGATACAAAAGGAACTCGTTTCTCCATCGGATAGTGACAGGTGATAAAAAAATGGATATATTTTGAGAATCCTAAACGCCGTAATACAGGCAAACCATCGACATCCACTGCAAGACCAAACCGCTTTGGAAAGATGAGAGTGCTCTGTGTTTGCTGAAATCAGAAGTGTGTCATCTAGTATGAGCTGCTAAAACCTGTCGAAACTGTTAACGCTGATCGCTACCAACAGAAAATGATCCATTTAAATCGAGAATTACGTGGAAAACGAACGGAATATGGAAAAAGGCAACACAAAGTTATACTGTTCCATGATAACGGCCCATCAGACACAGCAAAACGGGACAGGGAAACGATCGAGGCGTTCAGTTGTAAAATACTAGGGCACACTGCTTAGTCTCCACACTTGGCTCCTCCGATTATCATCTATTCGCATCACTGGAACACGCTCTCGCTGAACAACGCTTCAGCTCGTATGAAAATGGCTCGCTTACTGGTTCGCTTCAAAAGAAGGACCGTTTCTTTCACGTAGTATTCTTAGCCTTCCGGAGAGGTGAGAGAAATTTATAAATAGCAATGGAGATTATTTTGAATATAATACTGTTTATCAGTTTATCATGGTGGTGGTGGTTAGTGTTTAACGTCCCGTCGACAACGAGGTCATTAGAGACGGAGCGCAAGCTCGGGTTAGGGAAGGATTGGGAAGGAAATCGGCCGTGCCCTTTCAAAGGAACCGTCCTGGCATTTGCCTAAAGCGATTTTAGGGAAATCACGGAAAACCTAAATCAGGATGGCCGGAGACGGGATTGAACCGTCGTCCTCCCGAATGCGAGTCCAGTGTGCTACCCACTGCGCCACTTCGCTCGGTATCAGTTTGAAACAACAGATGTGTGATTATTGCAGCAAAATTCCGGTTTCATACTCCAACACGTGGTACATATTTTACGTTACAAATAAACTCTCTGATCCAAAGTACACAGATACCTATTTGTGTACATTAACATAGAGTGTCTCCACCCTTCGCCTTTGTTATGGCTAGAGTTCTGCCGGGTTCAAATGGCTCTGAGCACTATGGGACTTAACATCTTAGATCATCAGTCCCCTAGAACGCAGAACTACTGCAACCTAACTAACCTAAGGACATCACACACATCCAGGCAGGATTCGAACCTGCGACCGTAGCAGTCCGGCGGTTCGGGACTGCAGTGCCTAGAACCGCACGTCCACCGAGGCCGGCGTTCTGCCGGGGATACTCTCAATGAGGCGTCATGTCTATGGAGAAGTTGCAGCCCGTCGACTCTTATAATTGCCGACTAGTTTCTATACAAGTTGTGAATACCCTTTCGCACCCTATATTTTAGCCTCGCTAATTTCAGAATTTCAAGGAGAGTATTCCAGTCAACATTGTCAAAAGCTTTCTCTGAGTCTACAAATGTTACAAATGCAGATTTCCTTTTCCTTAACATATGTTCTAAGATAAGTCGTAGGGTCCACTTTGAATCTTTTCTCCGAAGTCCAATGTGACCTTTCCCGAGATCAGCTTCTATCACTTTTTCCGTTATTCCGTATGGAATTCGTGTTAGTGTTTTGCAACCACGACTTTTTAAACTGATAGTCGGTAATTTTCACACTTGTCAGCAACTGCTTGTCTAGGTAAGTGATGATTAGAAGATCATAGGTTAATGTAAGCTCGGGATAAGCCATTGGAAATGTAAAATGCTAGTACATTAATAACAGGTGTAACTGCCAGAATGTTGAATAAAGTATGCAAATGAGCATCCGTTCTGTTGTACAGGTGGTGGATGTCAGTTTGTAGGATTGAGTTCGATGCCTGTTGCACTTGGTCGGTCAAGAAAAGGGACGGTTAATGCCGTATATGGATGATGTTAGTGTTGTCGACCGATGATGTTTCATATGTACTCGACTGGGGACAGATCTGTTGATAAAGAAGTCCCAGGCAACATTTCGACATTCTGTAAAGCATGTTTGGTCACAACAGCGGTACGTAGATGAAAGTTATCCAGTTGGAAAATACCCCCTGGAATGCTGTTCATTAATGGAAGCACAACAGGTAGACGTACAGTTTTTCAGTCAGGGTGCCTGGGAGTTCATGAGAGTCGTCCTGGTGCCATACGATATCAAGCCCCGACAGCACGCAGACAGATTGGTTGCAGAACCTTAACTAGTCTCCTTCTAATCAACACAAATCCATAATTGGCACGGAGGCGGAACTGGCTTCATTATAACACACTACAGACCTCCACCCTGACCACCGGCGATATCTTGCTTGACACGAATGAAGTCCTAAATAGTGACGGTTTGGGGTCAGTGGAATGTATGCTACAAGGAGTCTGGCTGTAAGCTGTCCTTGAAGTAGCCGATTTGTAACAGTTCGTTACGCCACAGTGGTGCCAACTGCTGGCCAAATTGCTGCTTCAGATGCCGAACACGGTGGTCTTCGCTTTCGGTAGTGCCACGTGGCTGTCCAGAGCCCGGTCGTCTTGCGACCATACATGTAGTGAGCGCCACTGCCAGCAGTCATGTACGTTGGCTACATTCCTGCCAAGTCTTTCTGCACTATCGCAAAAGAAACATTCTGCTTCTCGTAGCCATATTGAACGACCTCTTTAAAACTTAATGAGGTGCTGATAGTGGTGCCTTTCACGCTCCCGGATCCATCTCCTCAAGCTCCTTTCTGGCCGTACATGTGGTCTGGACCCCTCCACCGTCCCTCATCTGCCCTATCCTCTGCTACACCCATCCTGCCTGGATCTCCGCCCCTCCTACCTTTTACAAATCCCTTCAAATCCTTGAACGCCATGCACTCCGCCTCACCTATCATATCCGTCTCCCCTCCCCCACGTGGATCCTGTACGATCTTATTCCATTCCCCCACCTCCTCCTCTTCCTCAAATGGATACGGATCCTATGCACCCCCCATAAACTACATCCCCCTCATCCACTTGTCTCTCACATCCTCTCCCACCCCCATCTGCTGCAGCATCTGTATTTCCATGTCCCACCTGCTCTCCATCTCTCCACCCTCTTTACCCTTTCCCGAGGTGGCTTCTGCCAGCTCCCCCTCCATGATGCTGCCCTCCTTCCCTCCATTTACCCTTCCTATCAACTTTGATCCTCTCACTTCCTGTTTTTTTTTCTTCCAGCACCCTCTCTCCCTTCTCTTCCCCTTCCCTCCCTCCTCCCTTTCTCCCCACTCCTCCCCTGGGCTTCCCCTAACCCCTTACCTTCATTCCTCCCCTATTCCCTCTCACATCGGCATCTTTCTTCTCCCCTCTCCCCCCCACCCCCTTTTTCCCCTCTCAGCAGGTCACCGGACTCGCATATGTTACTGGACATTCACGCGCCGGTGATCACCGCCATGTTACTCGTGTGTGTGCCATCGTGTTTGTGTTTAGTGTTCCTCGCCGTCACGCTCCTTCGTTCGCCTGTGCCGTCGAAGTCGTCAGTGTTTGTGCGCCGTGCCGACAGTTTTTAGTGTGTTATTCGTCGAGTGTGAATGGCTTCGTGTTCTTTGTTTCTGTGTCTTCTGTTTTTGCCCGCCACTTTGTTCAATATCTTATGTGTCTTCATTGTATTTTCATGTGTCAAACTTGTGGCTGAAGAGCGGTGTAGTATGCTGCTGGCAGCCCACCTTCTGTAAAGGTGTTAAATAACAATAAAGGAAAAAATGGTGCCTTTGTCATCTTATAGGCACTGTTGACTAACATCAACTCACCACATCTAATTTCAAAGGTAACTAACGCTCACGACCATTATACTGTGTGCTGAAAGCAAACCTGATTTGCATTGTGGTACCACTTTTATACAATGGCGCAAAATTTGAACAGGTTATATCTTCCAGATACTAAAACACGCCTACCAACTTTCGTTTGTGTCACACAATTCCTTCTTGGTGTTTCGATTATTTCCGTCAGTGTAGCTATCCTTGTTTTATTTGTTGTTACAAGTTTTTGGTGAAAGCATAGTGGTTAGTTGTGGACGACAGTATTTTGATACTTTGAGATTGACTGGTGCTCAGAAAAATTTATTCATCTCGTCAGCAGGGACTTGAAAATCGGTTTCTTATTTTGCCATTCCATCAACCAAGCTGCGGAGATTCTTCCAAAAAGTCCTGGCTGTCACAAAGAAACAAGAGTGCAAGATTTTGGCATTACGAACTAACTGCTATACCATGTTTTGCAGCTTTTTGTGTTCTTTATAACGTTCGGGTCTCGAATTTGCCTTGAAAAGTTTACAAGCAGTATTCCTATTGACCATAATTTGATGTAATTCAGTCCTCAACAAAAGAGTAGGCACTTTTCTTCCACAGTTTATACGTATGGAAGCGTACTTGTACACATATGTGACCTTAACGGAAGTCTGCAGGCGTGTTTCTACAGCTGAAAGATGATGTCTATTGAATTTTCGCATCCGTCGCATCAGAGTGGAGCTAGTAGCGCAAATCAGGTTTGCTTTAAATAAACGGTCGTTAGCGTTAGTTAGTTTAAGATTGGACTTGGGGAGTTGATGTTAGTCAAGAATGCCTTTAATACGACAGAGAAGTGATTATTAACATCTCACTGAGCTTGAATGAGGCCACGTAAAGGGCTACGAGAAGGTGGATGTTCCTTCCGCGCTACTGTAGAAAAGCTGGGCAGGAATTAGCCACTGAATATGATTGCTGGCAGCGGTGGTCACGAGAACGTATGGTCGCAAGAGGATCGGGCTCCGAACAGCCACCAGTCACTACCGAGACGTAAGACCATCGTGTTCAATGTGATCAAATGTTCAAATGAGCGTGAATTCCTAAGGACAGAACTGCTGAGGTCATCGGTCCCTAGACTTACACACTACTTAAACTAACTTATGCCAAGAACAACACACACAGCCAGGCCCGAGGGAAGACTCGAACCTCCGGCGGGAGGGACCGCGCAATCCGTATCATAGCGCCTCGAACCACGCGGCCACTTGCGCGGCTGTTCAGCGTGTGGTTCGGGCGCATCATACTGCACCTTCAGCAGCAAATTTAGCAGCAGCTTTCACCACAGTGACACAAAGAACTGTTACAAGTCCGTTACTTCAGCTCTGAGCTAGACGCCCTGTAGCGTGGCTTCGTGTGCTGTGCGTACTGTAAGAAAAATGGTTCAAATGGCTTTGAGCACTATGGGACTTAACATCTGAGGTCATCAGTCCCCTAGAACTTAGAACTACTTAAACCTAACTAACCTAAGGACATCACACACATCCATGCTCGAGGCAGGATTCGAACCTGCGACCGTAGCGGTCGCGTGGTTCCAGACTGAAGCGCCTAGAACCACTCGGCCACAGCGGCCGGTTGTACTGTAAGACCTTCGGTACACACTTCTAACGAAGTAGGCGAGTGGCAGCAATATGTCTCGTGGTCTTATCATGGCGTGTTTATCTTCTGCCGTTAGGTTAGACGATAGAAATGCCACTTGCACGCTTAGAGTAGCAGATTGATGGTAACCAACTTTAACCAGAACTTGATTAATCTTCACAAACATTTATTAAAATAATAAAAAGCATAGAATTTATTTAACTTGATTCTGGATGCTGTTTACAATTGACAATCTGAAGTTCCTTTGGTCTTGGTACGTTGATCTTATTCTCACATATCTCTGATACTTGACAAAGTGTCTATTCATTTATCTTCATGGCTATGTACAGGAATATGATAATCTTATTAGGCGCAGACTGAAACGTGACTGCAGACTAATGCAGACTGATTAATCGGAGGTCTGTACACTCGTTATAATACCTCGGGCGTTCAGGTATCACTGCGCGAGTGTGATCCGTGAGGAGAAAAGGTTCTACGTTAGCAGCAATCTCATTGACTGTGTTACATATTAATACGCGGATCGGCGGAAGCAGAATTTGGTCTGTCTTTATGGCAGCGCCATCACGTAGAGTGGAGACGGACGAGCGCTACGCCTGCGCTGTTGTGCTTAGCGGGGCGTGCTCTAGTGGGAAAGTTGTGTTCCAATAACCCCAAACCACCGCCATTTACGACTTCAGTGGTGTCTAGTGAGAACTTATTGGAGGGCATGGTGGAGAAAGCATGAAAGCTCATTCTATCACGGTGCCAGTAATGGCATGCAATCTATTTATCTGCGTGCTGAACACACTGAATCTACACCTGCAGTTGTGGTCTGGGATGTGATTTCGTTCGATACCGGGCACTCTCGTGGTTATCCCACGTACGCCGACTGCAAATTTGTAAGTCAGTCGGGTGTTTCTACCAGTTGTGTTGCTATTCATGAGCAGCATTCCAGGGGGTATTTTCCAACAGCACAATGCTCGACTATATACCGCTGTTGTAACACAACATGCTCTAAAAAGTATCGACATGTCACCTTGACATGATCGATCACCAGATTGTATTCAACCTTTACATCTAAATCTACGTGATTATTCTGATATTCACAATAAAGTGCCTGGCAGAGGGTTCAATGAACCATCTTCAAGCTGTCTCTATACCGTTCCACTCTCGAACGGCACGCGGGAAAAAAGAGAACTTAACTTTTTCTGAGCGAGCCCCGATTTCTCTCATTTTATCGTAGTGATCATTTCTCCCATGTAGGTGGGTGCCAACAGAATGTTTCTTTTTTTGCAGTCGGAGGAGAAAACTGGTGATTGAAATTTTATGAGAAGATCCCGTCGCAATGAAAAACTCTTTTGTTCTGATGATTGCCACTATAATTCACGTATCATGCCTGTGGAACTATCTCCCCTATTTCGCGATAATACAAAACGAGCTGCCCTTCTTTGTACTTTTTCGCCTCGTGATGCCAATTGAGGAGCTACTCGACCGAATAGTAGCGGCTTCGGTCAAGAATATCATCGTAACGACCGGGAGAGCGGTGTGCTGACACCACGCCCCTCCTATCCGCATCCTCCTCTGAGGATGACACGGCGGTCGGATGGTCCCGATGGGCCACTTGTTGCCTGTAGACGGAGTGGTTTAAGTTATTATTATTGTTTTTTTTATTTATCCGTCAGTCCCCCCTTATGCGGATCCCACACCGCACAGCAATTCTCCAGATCAGGGCGGACAAGCGTGGTGTAAGCAGTCTCTTTAGTAGACCTGTTGCACCCTCTAAGTGTTCTGCCAATGAATCGCAGTCTTTGGTTTGCTCTATCCACAACATTATCTATGTGATAGTTCCAATTCAGGTTATTTGTAATTGTAATCCCTAAGTATGTAGTTGCATTGAGATTTGTGTGACATATCTTGTAACCGAAATTTAGCGGGTTTCTTTTAGTACTCACGTTTCTTTTCTTTTCTTTTTTTTCTTTATTCAGGGTCAATTGCCACTTTTCGCATCATACGGATATCTTATGTAAATCATTTTGCAATTCGTTTTGGTCATCTCATGACTTTACAAGACGGTAAATGGCAGCTTTATCTGCAAACAAACTAAGTGGGTTACTCAGATTGTCTCCTACGTCGTTAATGTAGATCAGGAAAATAGAGGGCCTTTGATATTTTCTTGGGGAGCGCCGGATACTACTTCTGTTTCACTCGATGACTTTCCGTCTATTACTACGAAATGTGACCTTTCTGACAGGTAATCATGAATCCAGTCGCACAACTGAGGCTTGTGAGGAACGGTGTCTAAAGCCTTCTGAAAATCTAAAAATATGGAATCAATGTGACATCCTCTGTCGATGGCACTTATCATTTAATGAGTATAAAGAGCTAGTTGTGTTTAACAAGAATGATATTTCCTGAATCTGTGCTGGTTATGTGTCAATAAATCGTTTTCTTCGAGGTAATTCATAATGTTCGAATACAGTAAATGCTCCAAAACCCTACTGAAAATCGACGATAGTGATATGGGTCTGTAATTCAGCGGATTACTCCTATTTCTCTTTGTGGGTATTGGTGTGGCTTGAGCACTTTTCCAGTCTTTGGGTATGGCTATTTCTGTGAGCGAGCGGTTGTATATAATTGCTGAATATAGACGTATTGTATCAGTAGCCGAGCGCTTATGGGAAGTCATCGGATGACAACTCCAGCGTCATACACGTATAGCATTACCTATCCCTATGCTGACCAACCAAGTGCAACTGACTTGGAACTCCATCCCACAAACTGATATCAGGCACCTGTGGAACACAATGCGGGCGCATTTCCATTCTTGCATTCAACATTCTGTCGGTTTTAGTGGTTAATACTGCACCAGCGTTTCACATTTGGAATGCTTTTCTCGCACTCGCATTAACCTGCGATATTGCGTTGTTAATCACTTAAATACGTTAACTAGGCAAATGTATTCTCGACATTTCATTACACTACATTAATTTTTGTATGTTGCGATTTTTTTTTCGTCAGTGTTTATGTTTAATGTGATGCGATTTGAGCTTTGAGCTTTGAGTGCTAGGAGGCGCAGACCAGGAATATTTTCTACTCTTCTGAGAGGCATGGAGTAGAAGTTTGGCCCTATATCTCTTACTCGGTCTATCTTTTCTTTTCGTTGCGAAGTGAGTGAATGTGCAACTTATAGAGTGTAGGTTGTAATGAAAGAACGTAAGAATGTTTACGTCGTCGCAATTACACTATCTTCTTAGCTTTTTTGTGGATGATGTGTCTCAAGAATTGTGTGTTCATGTCTCCCATTATTACGATGACACCTTCGTACTGTCATTGAAGTGAATGTAATTCTGACTAAAAGTAAGTCGTTGATCTGATTTATAGCGGCTTGTAGGCAACACGTTAGTTAAGCACTTCTGACTCTGTACACCTATTTCAATGACCATGGATTCGGCCTGTCTTTCTTCAGTAGTGTTTGACGTGGTTAAGACTTTGTGTTTGGAGTCAGGTCGTATACACGCACCGACGCCCCCATCATGCGCGTTTGGTCTGTCGAACCTAATAAATGTATGGATAAACAGATGCAGAGGACCAGTGTGTGTTTAGCGACGTTTTGGACTGGAGTCTTACGTGAAAGCTTTTTTGTCAGAAGAGAAGGTTCATTACTTTGTAATGTGCAAATAATGATCTGTTACCAGCTCTAACGCACGCTACCCCACAGCCGTTGGAGATAACGGGCATTTCGGGAAAAGGCTTACCTCAGGGGTGACAGACATTTCGCGCAGCAAAGAGATTCTTGCTTACGACCCCTGAAGTAGAAGAGATAGCAAAGTTAAGATTTTCTGGGATTACAGAGGTATGAGAATTAGCAGTATTTGTTGTGAGAAAATATGGTGGAGATAATGACGACTGTGAGACAAACAGCTCTCTGTCTTCAGGGTGAAATGAAGGCCTAATTATTGTATTTTACAGTTCAGGGTTGAAAGAAAAAGAGAAATGATTTACGGAGCTGAAGCCGCAAGCAAAGTAATTTAATAATTACAAATTAGCGTAGAAAGCTAAATTGAATTATAAGTTACTAAAATATTAATAACACAGGTTGTGATTTTTGTAATTGGCAGTTTAGACCAGACAATCAATAAGTTGTGTAAGTAACGCAACCAAGGAAAAGAGTAATAATCACAGTGCTATTGCAGCAAAAAGGTAGAGAATTTTTGGGGTAAAGAAAAATAGTGGCAGCAGTAACTAAAATTAAGTAATGGCTACAGTCAAGGTTAATGTAGTAAGACCGACAGATAAAGGTACAAACACAGAGGCAATATAAAATTTCATGAGAGTGGTCAGAGAATAACGGTTCTTACACTAGGTTCACAGCAAATCAAGACAAGATGTGTTAACTATATACTTTGCGTCAAGTAGTTTCACTTAATGCTATTCAGTTCTGTCATATTTTTGTGTATCTTCTTTCCCTCTGCGCTCTTCATAATTACTGGGCCACCCTGAGTCCACACATTGTGAAGGCTCAAATGGTATATGGTATTTTACAACATCATTAGCCATTGCCTATCATATCTTTAGTTATTGTAAGCCCTGCCTTTCCCAATTTTTTCTCCTGGCTAAAAACCTCGGCCTTTTTTCGGTATGAGATGAACTTTTCAATTATTGGCCGAGGTTTAGTTGCACCTGATACTCTTCGTTCCAGCCGATAGCTCCTGTCAATGTCTGCCATTCTTACTTCAGTAACTAATTTTTGACTTCTAACCAGTGTGAGCAAGTTGTCTGTTTCTTCCGCCTCATTTGCTGTTAGGCCAAACAGCTTCAGGCCGTTTCGTCTTCGGTACTGTTCTAACTCGTCCGTCATATCACTCAGTTTTTCTTCCAAAACAGTGATAACATGTCTACTAACGAGTATATGGAATTTCATAAATGTGTCTTATTTATATTAAGCGATTTCCCAACTACATTATTGTCGAATGTGAGTAGTCACACCCAGCAGACACGTATGAACGTATGACTATAGTACAGAAGGAATCAATTCGGAGAAGCAGTTGATTGGACACAGGAAGGACGAGAAAATTATATCTACATCTACAGGATTATCTGTAGATCACAGTTAAGTATCTGGCAAATTGTTCATTGAACCATCTTCAACCTACTTCTCTACTGTTCAACTCTCGGATAACGCGCGAGGAAAAAAAAATCAAAACAAAAAACACGTAAACTCTCCGTGCGAGCTCTGATTTCTCCTATTTTGTTATAATGATGATTTCTCCTTGTGCAAGTGGGCACCAGAAAAATATTTTCACACTCTGAGCAGAAAGCTTGTGATTGAAATTCCATGAGCGAAAAAACGCCTTTGTTTTAATGACTGACACCCTGACTGGCGCACAATATCCATGGCACTCTCTCTCCCATTTTTCGATAATGCAAAAAGAGTTGCCCTTCTTTGAACTTTTTGGTGTCCTCCGTCAATCCTGTCTGAGGCGGATTCCACACTGCACACTAATACTCCAGAAGTGGACAGGCAAGCATAATGCAGGCAGTCTCATTAGTAGACCTGTAACATATTCTACGTGTTCTGCTAATAAATCACCTCTTTTGTTTGCTTATCTCACAACATTATTCATGTGATCATTCCACTTTAAGTTATTTGTAATTGTGAAGCAAATTTGTAATTATTATCCCTAAGTATTTAGTTGAATTTACAGCCTTTAGAATTGTATGCTTTATCGTCTAACCGAAATTTAGCAAATTCCTTTTAGAACTCATGTGAATGGTTCACTCTAAGAGGGCTGCTCAAATTGTCTCCTAAATGGTTTATGTGGACGAGGAATAGTAGAGGGCTTACAAAACTTCCTTGGGTAACTCCAGATATCACTTACGTTTCACGCGCTGACTTTCCGCCAGTTATTAAGAAATGTGACCTTTCTTATAGGAAATCACGAATCCAGTCGAACAACTGAGACGATACTCCATAGGCACACAAATTGACAAGAAGTCGCTTGTGAGGAACGGTTCCTGAAACCCTTTGGAAATCTAAAAATATGGACTCAGTTTGAAGTCTCCTGTTGAAAACACTCACTACTTCGTGAGAATAAAGCTGTGTTCCACAAGAATGATATTTTCTAAATCCGTGTTGGCTATTTGTTAATAAATAGTTTCTTTAGAGTTAATTAATAATGTTCGAGCACAGTACATGTTCCAAAATCCTACTGCAAATCGACGTTAGTGATATGAGTCTGTAATTCAGCGGATTACTCCTCTTTTCTTTCTTGAGTATTGATGTGACTTTTGCAACTTTCAAGTCTTTGGGTACGGATCTTTCTAGGAGTGAGTGGGTGTATATGACTACTAAGTATGGAGCTACTGTACCGAGCATAGTCTGAAAGGAATCTGACTGATATATAGTCTGGATCGGACGCCTTGCCTTTATTAAGTGTTTTAAGCTGCTTTCCTACACTGAGAATATATATTTCTAAGCTACTCAGTTGGCACTTATTCATGATTCGAATTCTGGAATATTTACTTCGTCTTCTTTTGTGATGCCATTTCGGAAAGCAATGTTAAGCAACTCGGCCTTAGTGGCACTGATATCATTAACATCACCATTGTTATCGTGCAGTCGAGGTATTGATTGGCTCTTGCCGCTGGTGTACTTTACATACGACCAGAATCTCTTTGGTTTTCTGCCAGATTTCGAGAAAAAGCTTCGGTGTGGAAAATATTAAAAGTATCTTGCATTGAAGTTCGTGCTAAATTTCCAGCTTCGGTAAAACTTCGCAAATCTTGGTAGTTATGCGTTCTTTTAAATTTGGCGTGCTTTTTATGTTGCTACTCCAACAAGGTTCTGACCTGTGTTGTTTACCATGGGGGATCAGTATCATCTCTTATTACTTTATGTACACTCCTGGAAATTGAAATAAGAACACCGTGAATTCATTGTCCCAGGAAGGGGAAACTTTATTGACACATTCCTAGGGTCAGATACATCACATGATCACACTGACAGAACCACAGGCACATAGACACAGGCAACAGAGCATGCACAATGTCGGCACTAGTACAGTGTATATCCACCTTTCGCAGCAATACAGGCTGCTATTCTCCCATGGAGACGATCGTAGAGATGCTGGATGTAGTCCTGTGGAACGGCTTGCCATGCGATTTCCACCTGGCGCCTCAGTTGGACCAGCGTTCGTGCTGGACGTGCAGACCGCGTGAGACGACGCTTCATCCAATACCAAACATGCTCAATGGGGGACAGATCCGGAGATCTTGCTGGCCAGGGTAGTTGACTTACACCTTCTAGAGCACGTTGGGTGGCACGAGATACATACGGACGTGCACTGTCCTGTTGGAACAGCAAGTTCCCTTGCCGGTCTAGGAATGGTAGAACGATGGGTTCTATGACGGTTTGGATGTACCGTGCATTATTCAGTGTCCCCTCGACGATCACCAGAGGTGTACGGCCAGTGTAGGAGATCGCTCCCCACACCATGATGCCGGGTGTTGGCCCTGTGTGCCTCGGTCGTATGCAGTCCTGATTGTGGCGCTCACCTGCACGGCGCCAAACACGCATGCGACCATCATTGGCACCAAGGCAGAAGCGACTCTCATCGCTGAAGACGACACGTCTTCATTCGTCCCTCCATTCACGCCTGTCGCGACACCACTGGAGGCGAGCTGCACGATGTTGGGGCGTGAGCGGAAGACGGCCTAACGGTGTGCGGGACCGTAGCCCAGCTTCATGGAGACGGTTGCGAATGGTCCTCGCCGATACCCCAGGAGCAACAGTGTCCCTAATTTGCTGGGAAGTGGCGGTGCGGTCCCCTACGGCACTGCGTAGGATCCTACGGTCTTGGCGTGCATCCGTGCGTCGCTGCGGTCCGGTCCCAGGTCGACGGGCACGTGCACCTTCCGCCGACCACTGGCGACAACATCGGTGTACTGTGGAGACCTCACGCCCCACGTGTTGAGCAATTCGGCGGTACGTCCACCCGGCCTCCCGCATGCCCACTATACGCCCTCGCTCAATGTCCGTCATCTGCACATACGGTTCACGTCCACGCTGTCGCGGCATGCTACCAGTGTTAAAGACTGCGATGGAGCTCCGTATGCCACGGCAAACTGGCTGACACTGACGGCGGCGGTGCACAAATGCTGCGCAGCTAGCGCCATTCGACGCCCAACACCGCGGTTCCTGATGTGTCCGCTGTGGCGTGCGTGTGATCATTGCTTGTACAGCCCTCTCGCAGTGTCCGGAGCAAGTATGGTGGGTCTGACACACCGGTGTCAATGTGTTCTTTTTTCCATTTCCAGGAGTGTAGTTTATATCTCTCAGCTGCCATCGATACTATTACTCTGAATACAAACTACATCTGGTTACGTAACCAGATTGGAAGGAGTGGAGACTGTCTCTTCGGTAGGTGTCTAGCGATATTTTTTCTTTTTCTCCTTTTTTTAAATACAAGTGGACGTATTTTGAGTTTATTGTTGGTGGGTGTTTGGATGCTACAGTATTCAATCTAGCTACAACAACCTTGCGGTCACTAATCCCTATTTGGTCAGGACTACTTGTTACTAAGAGCTCAAGTGTATTTTTGCAACCATTTGTACTTAGAGTGGGCTCCTGAACTAACAGTTCAAAATAATTTTCTGATAAAGTATTTAGCACGATTTAGGGCGACGTTTATGCCTACCATTGGCTTTAAACACATGTTTTCATCAACGTTCCGAAGGTAGATTGAAGTCACCACCAAATATAACAGTGAATTAGGTACCTATTTGAAATGAGACAGCCGCGCAGAGTGGCCGCGCGGTTAGAGGCGCAATGTCCCGGATTGCGAGGGCCTTCCCGCCGGAGGTTCGAGTCCTCCCTCGAGTATGGGTGTGTGGGTTGTTCTGAGCATAAGTTAGTTTAGGTAGTCTGTAAGTCTAGGGTCCGATGTCCTCAGCAGTTCGGTCCCTTAGGAATTCACACACATCTGGACATTTGAAATGAGACACAATTTTTCTTTGAACTGTTCAGTATCTGTATCGTCTGAGTAGGGGAGTTGATAAAAGGAATAAATCATTAATTTCCTCTCGTTATCAAGTATAACCTCCATTTACGCTAACTCACAGGAATTATCTACTTCAGTTTCACTACAAGCTAAACTGTCACTTATTTGCGTATATGGTGACGGTGCTAGATAGGGACACACATGAGACCATAGGATTTGTATCAGGCGAATTTGGTGGCCGAGACATCGACGTTAGTTCACTATAATGCTCCTCAAACCACTTTGGCATGGTTCTGGCTTTGAGACATGGATAATTACCTTCTGAAAGATGGCATCACCATGGGGGAAAACATCATTCATGTTGGTATACAGGTGGCATGTCTGCCGAAAAATCACAATGCTGGTGCACGCTGTCAGCTGCCAGCGTGTACGGTTATTACCGCAGGTCCATGCAAGGGCAGGAGAATGTCTCCCATAGCACAATACTGCCACCAGCAGGCGTCAATGGCGTGGTGTAAGTTTCGAGGCGCAGTTCACTTCGATGACAGCTTTTGTGGAGGCGACCATGGACCTAGTGTAGCAAAAATGTGGTTCACCCGAAAAACCGACACATTTCCACTGATCGATTGTCGAATACCGATGGTCCCGTCCCACTGCAGTCGTAATTGACGACGTCGCTGGGTCAACGTAGGAACACACAGAAGTGGCCTGCCGTGGAGCTCCACGTTCAACAATGTACACTGACGGTGTGCTCCGAAGCACTTGTGCGTGCACCAGCATTTTGCTCTTTCGGCAGGCATGCCACGGATCACCATCTGCGTACCTTACAGAGAAGACAAGCCTCCGAAGCCCACATTATGCGATGAGTAGTAGAAGTCCAACCATTTAGCGCCTACTGGTAGTTTCACTGTGCCTCTGCCTCTTAACGTAGACGCTCACGACAGTACCACGTGACCATTCGACCAACTTCGCCGTTTTCGAAATACTCGTTCACAGACTCTGTGCACTAATAATCTGCTGTTTGTCAAAGTCTCTTGACCCAATGGATTTCCCCATTTGCAGTCCATACCTTCACTTTTAAATACTTCCTTCTACATACTTTTGTTACCGTGTCATGTGCCCGCAACGCCACCGGGTGGCATCCACCGTCGCCGTGGGCAGTGGTCATGTTTTGTCTCATCAGTATGTATTATATCCAAAAAGTTGTTACACTCGGGTATTTCTATGAACTGACTGATTCCAGTTGTGACTCACTGATGCTGAACCATTAGGATAGTACGTTTTTACATTTCGTTAAGGGGAGTAGCCGTAAAAAGTATTGTAAAAGTATTGACAGTGGAAATTAAAGTGTCCTGTGGTGCCTCTCCTGCTCCAAGTCGGCCCGTTTCACTTCCTACCCCCCCCCCCCTTAAATATAACATGAAGCAGTCACCCCTCCAACTCACTAATTAATGACGGTGAACCTCAACACAGGCCAAAATGAAATACTAATCATCGTACACCACTTTGAACTGATGTAGGCATTCAACAACGAAAATTCAGTGCAAAACAAAACCACCGGCGCTGTGGATGCTAATCTATCGTACTATTCAGTCATATAATGCCCCCATAAATCTCCGTCATAAAGTATAACAACATACTTTCCCGTTAATCGTTGCAACTATGTCTGTTGTTGAGGGATTACTGAGGAGAAAGCGACACGTTCAACAGCTGCGTTTCAACGACCATCCCAGACGCCACAACTATTATCACTGACACAGCATTCGTGACACTTCGACCTCCAAAGTCGATACATGTACGTGTTCGTAGCCTGTAAATAACTAATTACTCTAAGTAATGTATAATGGGATCATGGACACAGCGAAGCAGCTTGTCTGCAAGTCACCCATGTGAATAAGTCCAAACACTCAGATCAGGATCTAGCGTAATCCATTTTAGCGCCGACCTCTGCATCGTGTGTTTGTGCACCTGAAGGTATCGCAAACAAGGCATCAGGTCTGAAGCTGAATCGAAGTGAGGAAAATATACAACTTAAAACATAAATAAAAGTAATTCCTCCCGTAGCTTCCTAATATCAAAATTTTAATTAATTAATAGTTGATATTAGTGCTGAAGTCATACTTTGTTCTCCACTAAGAACGAATTACACGGTCTCAACCAGTAAGTTGTTGGACAGTTAATCCCCATATTTGAGCTCATGCCTGGAATACGTATTGTGTAATTTGAGACAAACGTAAGAGTTTCAAAATCCGAAATTTGTACTCAAAAGCATTTTAACTAGCAACGTTTGAAACAGTTACGAACTGGCAAACTCTACGCTTATTACTGAATTTAAATTCGGTAACGAAACAGTGTTGAAGAGAAGGTATCAGTTAACGTAAAAACAACAGTTCTCTCTGGTCGCCTGAAACGTTCTGGCCTCCTAGATAACAATGTGACAGACGAGTAAGTTGACATATGTCAAACCTGACCACCTCACACTGGAGATCGTTCCATTAGCTGATGAATGCCGTGACGTGCTGCTAGTAGCCCAGTCGAAACAGTCACTATGCTTGTCATTATACTGCTGATTCAGTTCAACAGGCGTATTTTATCTAATATTGCTTCTCACGTACATATTACATAGCGCTGAAGAAGCAATTTTATGTTTTTAATTCAGGTGATGTGTTGTCATTTCGCAGGATTGCAACAGTAGCATGAAACTAGGGGTCAGTAACGTCGAATTTGCTAACAGCACCTTGGCAGCCGGCTGGCTGGATGTGAGGGCGACACTCAGTTCACTGACCCTCAGCAACTGCTCGATCGAAGCCTTCCACGATGACGCCTTCAATACTTCGCAGTTCGCCAACCTGGAAACGCTGACTTTGAATGGGCTCCCCTTAAAAAAACTGCAGACAGCAGCACTCCGTCCACTCCGCAACGTTGGAACCCTGTCTCTTGAAGATTGCCACGCTTTGCAGGAAGTGGATCCGAAAGTCACAGACGTGCTTCCTAAGCTGTGGAGCCTGCAAGTACTGAGAACCATATACAGCAGCAACAGGCACATACTCCCAGCGTTCGCGGGCACCACAGAGATCGTAGACCTCAAACTCAACGTGTTGGGCACACTGCGGCCCGAGGACGTCGGCGTCACAGCCGTATCAGCGGCGACCCTGAACCTCGAGATGTCTGGCATCGAGGATGTGCTAGTTGGTACCTTCCCGGCATCGAGGAAACGTCAACTGTTGACCCTGAATGACAATAAATTAACGACACTGAGAAATATGTCAATCTCGTTTGAAAATCACCATGATTACTTTAAAATGTATCTCGCAGGCAATCCCTGGAATTGCGACTGTTCCCTTCTGTGGCTCCTTCCACATGTCAGTACAATTGGAGATACACCAATTTGTTCAACTCCACAACATTTCACTGGCTGGAATCTGACATCTGCCTTGGACCAGCTGAAAGAATCCTGCGCTATATCTTCCACGTCACTGCCGCCGTCAACTGCCCCTGAAACAACAGAGTCTTCAGTAACTGGAACCTCAGAACCTACAGGGACATCGGCAAGCGCGACAGCTGAAACTGGACCGACAGCTAATGATGAGAGCACTCCACCTTCAACCAGCGATCACAGCTCAACCACGGCACCTGACAATACTTCCGAGCTCCCAACAACTTCATCAGGAAGTTCTACACTTAGCACTTCCGAAGCCCCCACCACGACACATGCTGCAACTGATTCTACATTCACCACTGTTAAGATTCCAACATCACCGCTACCAGATGAGCGGCCAGATGATCTGAAGCTATGCTACCACGTAGAGTTCTCGGAGCACGATGTCATGGAGGACTGGAGAGAAGATTCGGTTCTCATCCACGACATCGACGAGTGTACACTCAAAATCTTAGTGCCGTACAGTGTCGCTGGTGGATTCATGGTGTGGAAGGAAGCGGAAACCGCAGACTGCTACGAGACAAGCCCTCTGAACTCACCCACCGTTGTTTTGGAAAATCTCAAGCCTGAGGTGGACTACAATATCTGCGTTCTGCGACCTGAAGAGACGAGAACATCCATCCACAATTGCCAGCCGCACAGGACAATGGCAGAGTACACCAAACGAACATGGCTCTCCAACGGCGACGTGCCGCTCGCGGCAGGTATGGCAGCCATCGGGTCAATCGTGGTGACGATTCTGTCGGCGGGGATAGCCGTGTTCCTGGTGCGGCGTCATCCGACCTGGATCTTCCACGATGTCTGGGAGATGGACAAAAAGACCGTGATCCAACGGAGGCCCAACGTCGCGGATCGGCGACTCTCCTTCCCGTCTTGGTGGCCCCCGCCTCCACCTCCGAACCCTCGTCGCCCGAGCTCCAGCCAGAGCACTGGCTCCGGCAGTTACATCAATGTCGAACCACCAGCATCACCACTGCAACTGGTCGCCCAGTTCCTGAGGCGGTCGAGCGGCAGCGTCAGGAGGATGTTTCAGCTACAGGACGGCGCCAATCGGCAGAGCTCCTCACCTCCCTCCACCAGACCCTCACACTCAGGATCCCGCCCGAGTACTTCCCCATCGAACTGCTCCGTGTGTACCGACTCCACTAACACCACTATCTCTGAAGATATCTACGCAGGACGACAATAGGGCTATTTACTGGCCTCGACCTACTGGAAGTGCAGCTCACGCCTTGCAGAAACTCCTAAGTTGCTTCCACTAGTACAGGTAAGCATGGCGGTTTCTACTTGGTATATACGAGGGTTGTCCAGAAAGTAAGTTCTGATCGGTCGCGAAATGGAAACCGGTGGGAAAATCCGGAAAAGCTCTGCACAGATGCGTTGGGCAGTGTCTCTAGTATGCCCGTCGATAGTGTCGCGTCGCTTTTTTCAGTTCTGAGTGAATAGTGAAAACGAAAAGATGCCTAGGGATTAGCGTCTTCCCCCAAGTACGAGGGCCCAGTTAGAGATTTCGCCTGTGTCATGCAGCCCACGTAACACAACTGTCGAGCAGTTCGTTCTTAATGCCAATTCTCGGCCGCACACTGCAGGGGCAATGAAGATGCTCCTGCAGCGTTTCCGATGAGAAATGTTTGATCACCCACAATACAGTCCGTAGTTGGCTACCCCTGCGTCTCATCTCTGCTCACAAGAACCGCTGGATATGAATACAAAAATTTTCCACAGTTAACGAGCTGCAGACCAGTGCAGATAACTGGCCTAAAGTACAGGCGGCTGCTTTCTATGATGGGGATATTAGGATATTCGAAGGTTAATACAACACTACGAAAAACCCGAAGTTGGAGCGGCGACTATGTAGAGAAGCAGGAGGAAGGTGTACGTAACTGTTGCAAATAGAACGTTTCTGGTTTTCACTGTGGTTACCACTTCGCGACCGATCGGAACATACTTTGTGGACAACCCTCCTTACAAATTTGGCTGCTATAATGTGTTCCTACGTTTCATCCTACCTTGTCCGATCTTCTACATCTACACGATTAGCCTGCAATTTACACATAAGTATTTAGCATAAAGTTGATAGAACCATTCTAAAGCTCTTTCTCCACTGTTCCATTCTCGAAAAGCACTTCGAATAACACCTAATTTTTTCCGTGGGACCTCTGATTTCTCTTATTTTATCATGATGGTCATTTCTCCTTGGAAATTGGAGGAGGAAAATGGCGATTGAAATTTCCCAAAAACATTTCACCACGACAAAAAGCGCCTTTGTCTGGTAAATACCCAATAGCGCGTAGCGGGACCGCATAAGAGGGCGCACAACACTAGTGAGGGCAGTGTCTTTACACCTTCTAACTTCCAATAAAACGCTATCTTGGGTTCCTCTTCCTCACAATATTTTATGTCTGATGTTTCCATTTTCAGATACTCATAATCCCTAAGTATTTAGTTGAACAGACAAAATGCAATCTTGTGCGATTTATCGTGTATTCTAAATTCAACAGATTTATTTTAGTAATGCACACGTGGAGGATCTCACATGTTTGTTGTTCCGGGTCAGTTGCTGCCTTTCGCAGCATTCAGATATCATGTCTAAATTATTTTACAATTCGTTGCGATCTTTCTAAAAGATAAACGAAGGAATAATCGCCAAAAAATCCAATAGAGCTGCTCAGATCGTCTCCTTTATCGTTTATATAGATTAGGAACAGCAGCTGCCTTGAGGCACGCCAGCCAAAAGTTCGGTTTCGCTTCATAACTTCTCGTCAGTTACAACGAGCTGTGACGTTTCTGTCAGAAAATCACGAATCCAGTCGCACAGCTGAGACAATATTGCACAGACAAATAATTTCATTAGACGCTGCTTGTGAGGTATTTCACAATCTTGGAACATAGTGTATAGTGTATATTCCAAAGCTCTGCTACAAATCGATGACAATGATATGGGTCTGAAATTCAGCGGATTAATTCTATTTCCCTTGTGTATAGGTGTGACCCGTGAAATGATCCATTCTTTAGGTACACCAGAAAACCTTTAACCTGACACTACTGGGCATTAAAATTGCTACACCACGATGATGACTTGCTACAGACGCGAAATTTAACCGACAGGAAGCAGATGCTGTGATATCCAAATGATTAGCTTTTCAGAGCATTCACACAAGGTTGGCGCCGGTGGCGACACCTACAACGTGCTGACATGAGAAAAGTTTCCAACCGATTTCCCATTCACAAACAGCAGTTGACCGGCGTTGCCTGGTGAAACGTTGTTGTGATGCCTCATGTAAGGAGGAGAAATGCGTTCCATCACGTTTCGGACTTTGATAAAGGTAGTATTGTAGCCCATCGCGATTGAGGTTTATCGTATCGCGACATTGCTGCACGCGTTGGTCGAGATCAAATGACTGTTACCAGAATATGGACTCGATGAGTTCAGGAGGATAATACTGAAGGCCGTGCTGGATCCCAACGGCCTCGTATCACTAGCAGTCGAGATGACAGGCAGCTTATCCGCATGGCTGCAACGGATCGTGCAGCCACGTCTCGATCCCTGAGTCAACAGATGGGGACGTTTGCAAGACAACAACCACCTGCACGAACAATTCGATGACATTTGCAGCAGCATGCACAATTAGCCCGGAGACCATGGCTGCGGTTACCCTTGACGCTGCATCATAGACAAGAGCGCCTGCGATGGTGTACTCAACGACGAACCTGAGTGCACGAACGGCAAAACGTCATTTTTTCGGATGAATCCAAATTCTGTTTACAGCATCATGATGGTCGCATCCATGTTTGGCGACATCGCAGTGAGCGCACACTGGAAGCGTGTATTCGTCATCGCCATACTGGCGTATCACCCGGCGTGATGGTATGGGGTGCCATTGGTTACACGACTCGGTCACCTCTTGTTCGCACTGACGGCACTTTGAACAGTGGACGTTACACTTCATATGTGTTACGACCCGTGGCTCTATCCTTCATTCGATCGTTGCGAAACCCTACATTTCAGCAGGGTAATGCACGACCGCGTGTTTCGGGTCCTGTACAGGCCTTTCTGGATACAGAAAATGTTCTACTGCTGCCCTGGCGATCACATTCTCCAGATATCTCACCAATTAAAAACGTCTGGTCAATGGTGGCCGACCAACTGACTCCTCAAAATTATGCCAGTCACTACTCTTGAACTGTGGTATCGTATTGAAGCAGCATGGGCAGCTGTACCTGTACACGCCCTCCAAGCTCTGTTTCACTCAATGCCGAGGCGTATCAAGGCCGTTATTATGGCCAGAAGGAGTTGTGTGTGATAAACGAAATTTGGTAGTCGAGGAAAGTTTCTGTCTATTCAGCTTTCGCCATCAGTCGCATAGGAGTGCCGCTAGTAACGCGACTGTGAGGACGCAAATCATAATTACTTTAAATACACTTTGTAAAAGTCGTTGGCTTTAGTTGCCTTTGAGATTGGACCTTGTGAGTTTGTTTTAGCCAAGAATGCCTATAAGACGACAAACGCGCGATTATCAACATCTCAGTGAGGTTCAACGAAATCGTGTAACAGAGCTGGGAGAAGCTGGGTGTTCCTTCTGTGATATTTCAGAAAGACTTGGCAGGAATTTAGCCACTGTACCTGACTGCTGGCAGCGGTGGTCATGAGAACGTGTGGTCGCAAGAAGAGCGGGCTCCGGACGGTCACCTGGCACTACCGAGAGGGCAATCCATCGCGTTCGCCGTTTGGCTCTGCATCTGCAGCAGCAATGTCAGCATGAATTGGCACTACAGTGACAGATAGAACAGTTACAAATCGGTTACTTCGAGACACCTCGGTGCCACACGTCATGTGCCGTGCATTCTAACATCCCCGAACCATCGCCATTTGTGACTTTGGTGGCGTCAAGCGACAGCTCATTGGAGGGCAGGCTGGAGGACTGTAGTATTTCTGATGAAGCTGGTTGTGCCACGGTGCCAGTGATGGCAGTGCATTGGTTGGAAAGAAACCAGTTGAGAACCTCCAGCCAGTCCTCCTACGTGCTAGGCACACTGTACGTGCACTCGGAGTCATGACCAGAGGTGCGGTTTCGTACGATAGCAAGCGCACTCTCGTGGTTATCCCACGCCACGCAGCCTGACTGCTAAACCGCACGTTAGTCTGTTGTGCTGCCATTAATGAAAAGCATTCCAGCACAACGCTCGCCCACATACCGCTGTTTTAACGCAACTTGCTCTACAGAATGTCGACACGTTGCCTGGGCCTTCTCGATCACATATGGGACATCACTGGACGATGACTCCAGCCTCATCCACAAACAGCGTTAACCGTGCCTTTATTGGCCGTCCAAGTGCAACGGGGTACGGAACTCTATCGCACAAAATCCCATCCGTCACCTGTACGGCACAGTCCATGCACATGTACATGTTTTTGTTCAACAATATGGCGGTTACGCCAATTATTAATGTACCAACATTCCGCAGTTGACATGGAATCTCGCACTTCAATTAACCTGCGATCTTGCACTATTAATCACTTAAATACGTTATCTAAGCAACTGTATTCCCAAAATTTCATTACTCTACCTTAATTATTTTTTGATGCTGCGACTTTTCCCGTCAATGTAAGAGGAAAGGGGGAATCCTGCTGCCTGGGCGGGGTCAACTGCGAGTTTTCAAAAATTGCTCTGAGCACTATGGGACTCAACATCGATGGTCATCAATCCCCTACAACATCACTCAACACCCAGCCATCACGAGGCAGAGAAAATCCCTGACCCCGCCGGGAATCGAACCCGGGTGTGGGAAGCGAGAACGCTACCGCATGACCACGAGCTGCGGACTGCGAGTTTTCAATTGCGAACTGCCCAACCTGTGGTCTCAATCCAGCTTCCAGTAAATTGTTCCCGACTATTCGTGGTGACGCTCGGCAGGTAAACTGTCCCGCATTTCACCTGTTGACATCCGACTGTTCGTCACACGCACTTGAATAATCGTACTATCTTCTCGCGGTGTGGTCATTCTGGAACGATCCTTGCCTATTCTCTTTGCTGCTCCCTTGTCTTGAGTGTACCTCATCAGTGGTGCAGCACTCATTCTGCTATCCTGCAGAACTGTCGGTGTGATCTGATGCCATATTCCTCACGACAATGATTCCATCTTTCCCAAACTCCGATAAATACCATGTGCACGTCTTCTGATTAGTGTTGCTGTCGTTAACTGATAGGTACCAGAAACGCTAGGCCCACCCAGTAGTCATAATATAACCACGCCATTCTTCATATGTAGGGATGGCCTTCTTCTGTAGTTAAAATACTGAAAATCAGCTGGTATAAAGATGAAATTATAATCAAAGTAAACTACAGACGGGGAAATACTTCAGTATTCGTCTGATAGCTTTCAGTCAAGATGTTCATGGTGAAATACTATTCATTTCTGTGAGTATATTTATAGGTTTAATTACAGATACTGTTTTGTTATTCCGAGCCGACTGCAGTCTCGTTTCATTCGATATAGCATTTACGCCCATTGCACAAATAACATGCTCATTAGCTATAATAATTAACACTTGATTTAATCCACGTAAATGCACAATTTGTGCTCGTTCGACTGCGTCATTAATGCCAGAATATTCTTGAACCGCATAAATTTGCAAACTCTCGATGATATGTAAATTTTGTTGAACTTTTTTATACAATAAATTAGAGATGAGCTGCTCGAAACTCAGGAAGCTTCTTATACGAGAAAGCTAGTCTCTTATGGTGGTTCTGTGAACACATATTTGTGACAGTGTATAATAACATTACTCGACTTATAACCGCAGACGATTTCATTACTGAAATTCTCCGATAAAGCCTGAATTCACAAAACATTATGTCTCAGCTACTAGTACGTTATTCAGGATGACAGCCACCAACGTTTACAAACTTTGCATTAGTGTATAGAAAACTTGTGATGTCACTCCATAATTAGATTCACAAACTGTGTTGCTACGGAGACGAAAAATACCTGCAAGTACAATGGTTACAAATTACAACTACCTAACCTCATTTCATGTAAGCTTATCTACGGGAGTTGGGCAAGAACATGGAAACACAGAAACCATACGGTGTAGGGAAGCGGTGGACATTTAAAACAGCTTCTAGCCTTCTCTGAACGGATAAATACAGGTCCAGTATGGTTTTCAACGGGATCTCATAACATACTTTGTGTAAAATAATGAGAAGTTCAGTTAACGGTGATGGAAGTGTCTAGTGATCACGCAACCTTGTCTCCAAAGTGGATCACAAAGCCTTAATAATACTGACATCTGGTATTTGTGAAGGCCAGGGAGATTTGACAATTCATCCTCGTGCTTAAAATATCAGTTTTGGACGATCAGAGCTGTGTGAACAGGGGCTCTGTCGTCTTGGAACAGAGCATCTCTATGTGAAAGCAAACATTGTACCACACAATGGACCTGATTGCCCAAAACAGTCACATAATCGTAGAAAATAATGCGGCAATGCAAAGGGACCGTGGGACCAATGGAATACCACGATATGGCTGCCCAACTCATCTCCTAACCCCGCCATATTTAAATTTTGGGACGTAAACTTCGATACAAAAAATGGTTCAAATGGCTCTGAGCACTATGGGACTCAACTTCTCAGATCATCATTCCCCTAGAACGTAGAACTACTTAAACCTAACTAACCTAAGGACATCACACACATCCATGCCCGAGGCAGGATTCGAACCTGCGACCGTACCTGTCTCGCGGTTCCAGACTGTAGCCCCTAGAACCGCATGGCCATTCCGGCCGGCAAACTTCGATACAAGTTGGAAACTGTGAAATGACGCATCAAACTAAAAGAGTTTCTTCTACTGCACCTTAGCCCAGGTTTTACAGGTTCGGCGTCGTGTGTTCCACTTGCGGGAGTTTGCATTACTGATGAGTGGTCTTTGTAATTACAACTCGCCCTAAAATTCCTTGCTTCTGCAGCACCCTTCGCGTTCTTTGGTGCTGACAGCGTTCACGAGTGCGACATTCAGTTCTGCAATGAATTTTGCAACAGTCATCCCCTTCTCTTTCACCACAATGCATTTCACTCGCCGTCTATCACGATCACTTAACACAAACATTCAACCGCGATGTGACCCAGCGGATGAAGTCTTTCCGCTTTCCCTGTGTGCGGCGTAAATCTTGGAAATAGTGGCTCTTGAAACACGAAACACTTCGGCTGCTTTGGTCACGGAAGCACCCGCCATTCTAGCACCAACCATTTTCCCACCTACAAATCCACTTAGCTCCGACATAATGCACTCACAACTACACAGAACGCTGTTCCAGGGTCTAAACGCGGACAAGAAAAAAAAAAGTTGCCGGATTTACCAGTTAAAAACGCATTTTTTTCCCAAGTGAAAATACGTTACTTCCAAGGTGAAAAATACACTTTTTTCATGATAAGTGACATTATACTTTCTCTTGGAGCTGTAAAAATATCAGTCCTTTGAATGATAAAGTTTTTGTACACCAGCGTGGACCTTCAGAGAATGAAAAAACTCGGCAAAGAAAAGTTTTGGGAAGATTTGTGATGCGCAGCAACATTTACGCAGTGTATTTTCATATTACGATACGCTGCCTATTTTTGTATTCATATTACGAAAGTATAGATTCGAAACAGCACGTTATTTTCCGAAGCATTGAAATAGAGACTGAAAAGCGCTTTTGTAAACTAGTCATAGCTCATATCACGTGATCTCGCCAACTAATGACAGCAGATATTCAGATCATACGACACGTGACGTAATCAGCCGATAGCATCATCACTGTTAGGTAGTGTGAGCACACAAATAGGAAAAGTTAATGGTTGTAATTACTATATATAGTGTAAGTACAACAAAACTTAAGCTTTCACGTATAATATTTGTCTTGAAGATTAATAAGCTACAAGGAAAGCTAAGCTTTCGCATTTAATATTGGTCTTTTTTGCGTATGTGACTCTTTTAAGATACATCACATAAATGTACCAGTAAAATTTGAAATAATGACGTTAATGTCTGGTCTTCTGGGCTCAAAATTCTTCTAAGTGGCTAGTCCTCAATGTGTTAAATTTTAAATGAGAGCCAAATGCCCCGTGATTTAAAAAATTCATTGCACATTCGCACACGTAACATAATTCATCTTGCGTAAAAGAAAACTTACTGTGAAACTAACGCTTTTGAAGACACCATTCGCAATATTTTCCCGCCATCTGTCTGAAACAGCTTCGTTTCAGCAGTTGCCAGAGAACGCCAGAAGACAGGCAATCATCGAATACAAAATGTTAAAGTATAGGGACAATTTTTACAGTTTCCTGGAGGCTAATTGTTACTGAAACTGTGGTACAACGATTAGTGCGCCTTTGACAAGTACACTTCTATGTCAAGCTGCATCAGTATCACCAATAAGCAACCACGTGTATTTTGATAAATAAGTATGTTAGAAAGTTCACACTATTGTCATTGATAAGTGCACTTTACCCTGCATGTTTGATCAGTAATTCCATGTGTGTTTTGTGATACTGTAGAATAAAGCTTTATGTATTTTGATAAGTAATATAAACAATTTTTGGTTTCATTAAAGTAATGTATAAAGATCGAACTTTACTGAGTAGCAATTGCTGTTCAAATTGTAAAATCAGTAGTACCAATATGCAAACCATGTGTGCTTTTTACTGTTATTGAACTACTTAATTACAACAGTAGCTACGGTAATTATATGCGTTTTGCACTGTTGTAGAAAAATATTTATGTACTTTGGAGGGTTAAACAGATGATTTTATTTTGGTGTAAACTTTGAATTTTTGTTGGTGATTAGAGATCTGTGTGAAACCTTATGTATCATTATCTTTGACCTAGCAACGTTTGTGAAGTTAGTGTATCTTATTTGATGGTTTTCGAAGTTATACTTGCTTACTACGAAAATGTGCAATTTGACTCATACAATGTGTTAAAAATCTTACCCAACTGCCCCTTTTTTGGTATGGTTAGTAGTGGTCAGAAAAGACGACATTAGTGGAGTAACTTGGAACAGCAATTGCTATTATTTAGTAGTTGATTATGGAGATACAGTGTGCAAACTTTCTTACACAGCCTTAGCACCATAGTTCCGACCAGTAAATGTTTCAGATTTCCTCGAAAGTTTCCTTTGTACACCTGTGGATCAAAAACAGAGGTAGTTTTGTGCTGTTGCAGAACAATAACACCGATAATCTAGCCGTTAAATATTTGATTTAGGCTTCAATTTTGCCTTGAACCATATGTCGTACCAAGATAGCAGTTTGATCTATTTCTAGTGGAGGTTAAACAGTAGGGTATATTAGTAGTGTCATGTGTATTTTGGTGAATAACAAATTTTAGACATGGAAATACTGTACGTCACAACATTATTTTCATAATCTTTACATACTGTTGACTGATGCTTTTCTGCCTTATTCATATAAGTGATTTCATAAATTTAAATTTATCTTATTGTAATTGTAATTATTTTCGCCGGATATTAACCAGTTTCAAAACTGTTCACAATGGCTATTTGACTTTTCTACGACTATCCATACTGCACTAACAATAAAACTGTAAAAACGTGCCTTTCGGTCTGTCTGTTTGAACACGTTGATCTCTGAGACAACTAGATGAATTTTGGTGAGGTTTTCACAAAAAAAAAAACTTGAGTGTAGCTTTGGGAGAGGTACAGGCTATATTTCGTAAAAATCAGAAAACACAGAAAGAGATATAGTATTTTAAAGTTTTATCTATAACTGACTGTTCAGTTTATTAGTTCAGATGTTTGATCATCAAGGCGTAGTACAGCAAAGAACGAATTGATGGCACTGTTGGGTTCGATGTCCACCAAAGAATCAACAGATGACGCTGTTAGTTTTTTCTCTAAACACAGTGGCAGATGTAAGTACTCTTCCAGGAGCAGTGGCGTACGGAAACTCTAGAGGGTGTGTCTCTGCCGATGTCTCTCATTCATTGCTGTGTCAGGTTTCAACTGTCCTTACTTGTGGTACTATCGTGAGATACCAGCTTTTACATGGGACTTTGGTCTTTGGATGGCAGGTTTTATTTATATTCCTTGCTAGGAGAAACGAATTTATTAAGTTTGCTTTGTAGTTTGAGTGCCTATTCATTTTAAACACGTAAAATTCCCGGTGAGCTTATGTTATTGTATGATTATATGATAGCGGAACAAACGCTGGTAGCAGTTACTTCTGTAAAATATCTCGAAGTATGCGAGCGGAACAATTTGAAGTGGAATGATCATATAAAATTAATTGTTGGTAAGGCGGGTGCCACGTTGAGATTCATTGGGAGAGTCCTTAGAAAATGTAGTACATCAACAAAGGAGGTGGCTTACAAAACACTCGTTCGACCTATACTTGAGTATTGCTCATCAGTGTGGGATCCGTACCAGGTCGGGTTGACAGAGGAGATAGAGAACATCCATAGAAGAGCGGCGCGTTTCGTCACAGGGTTATTTGGCAAGCGTGATAGCGTTACGGAGATGTTTAGCAAACTCAAGTGGCAGACTCTGCAAAAGGCGCTCTGCATCGCGGTGTAGCTTGCTGTCCAGGTTTCGAGAGGGTGCGTTTCTGGATGAGGTATCGAATATATTGCTTCCCCCTACTTATACCTCCCGAGGAGATCACGAATGTAAAATTAGAGAGATTCGAGCGCGCACGGAGGCTTTCGGCAGTCGTTCTTCCCGCGAACCATACGCGACTGGAACAGGAAAGGGAGGTAATGACAGTGGCACGTAAAGTGCCCTCCGCCACACACCGTTGGGTGGCTTGAGGAGTATAAATGTAGATGTAGATGTAGGCCATATACTGTGTGTCACTGGCGTGGACCTTAGCGTCAGTTGCTTTTCGCATGTCAGCTCTACATGGCTTTCCCCAGTGTTAGTGAAGTAAACAAGCTCTTCAGTCATGTCCCGAATCATACTACTTCAAACGCTGTATACAAAGAAGCATTATAAGTCAAAAATAAATTTCAAGCGTACGAAATCTCAGTCACAGCTTCAAATAAATGCATTGGTATCGCCAGGTTTCTCAGTTAGTTATTGCACAGTTATCGGAGGCAAGTTACTTTTTAAAACCATAACAAAATTACTATAGTACTTGTAGCTTTGGTTACGATGTCACCGAAGCTGTGAGTCGTCCGCATTTTGCATCGGGAATCGGAATCACTATGAACTTTTTAGCGAGTTATGAACTGAAACACTTTGCGTTTCTATCATTCACACAAATAAAATCCATGAACCTACGGTATCTGCTACTCCACAATACTTTAATTTTGTTTTTTGAGGATATCATGGCTTACACAATCGAAAACCTTAACGAAATCATAAAATATTTTCAGTAGTATTAACTTATCATTTGTACAGTAGTATCGATCATCTATCAAAATAAATATAGATTGTTTAGTCGATAATCATTTTCTAAATCCGAACTTTTTACAATGAGTATGTTTTCCTTCACTAAGTATTTACATAGTCTGCTCTGAAGATTTCGACATTTTTCGATAATGGTTCCAGTAAAGGTTGCAATAACTCCTTAAATGTTCGCCCTCTTTTCCAATGAAGTTCCTGGTATGCGTAAGTCTCTCTGGGAAATTTCTACTGTGAAAGAGTTCGTTATATAAGCAACTCAACATATTATTAAGTTGAGCTGAATATCATTTCACTGTTTTACCTCTGGTTTCATCGTAACGACATGAACATTTCTTTTTCAGACAGTCGCTTACAGTGTATACTTCTTTTAGGAGTTGTAGGATGAAGATGAATTTTACCAAACTTGTTTTGAAAGTCTTTGTTTAGAAACTGCGGACTTCAAACCTAAATTATCTGTTATTGACATGAGAAAGTTACTAAAAATGTTTGCAATACTTGCTCAACTTTTGATCAGTTGATCATCTACTTTTAAAGAAATTTTTTCATTTTCCTCTCTCATTTTTTCTGAAGGAGTTTATTTTTATGGCAGTTCATATATTTTAGTACTCTGATGAATTTACTTAGAATTTTGCTGTACTATCTCTAATGCGATTTAACCCTGCCATCATTTGTGTTAGTTGAGTCTTCTCTTTTTCATGACATTCTGATTTCATTTGTAGCCCCAGTTTTAGGAGCTTTTAATTTGCTTTCAATGGTTAATTTATTAGGAAGCTCCATGGTGCGGTGTACATCTTTCCACTTTGTATTTCTAAACTTCTTCATGACTTCCTCAGTTGCTCTTTCATTACTCTTGCCGTTTTCAATTTTTTTTATATGATGCAGCCTGGTCTTAGACATTAGCTGTTGACAATCGTTTCTCAGAGAACAGTAACAATGGGAATTACGCCATGATTTTGTCGCCTATAAAATGTTGTCATTAGCAGCGTCGCTTGTTTCCATAAAACTTGTAGAAAATCTTATGCGGTCAGCTAGACTACAGGAAGTGACAAAAGAAGTAAGTTCAGCTGTATAGCAGGGTTTTTCAAACAGTGTCCCATGGAACACCGGTGTTCCGCGGAAAGTGAATAATTACTCTGCGAGAAACTGTTAATAACATGGCTATTTTTCGGTATTTCGACAATTACTTTATTTTAATATGATATCTGTGTTATGATTTAAAATTGAAATAACCGCTGAATAATAAATTTTTGTCATATTTTTTTTTTTATAATAAAAGAGGTGGTCCATCAAGATACTGGGATTCTCGAAATGGTCCGTCAGGGTAAAAGTTTGGGAGACCCTATCTACACTACATATATACTCCACAAAATTTAAATTTATATCTTAACTTAATATTACGTCATTCTAATAGGAAGTAAGGAGTTTAATAACGCATTAAGTTGTTCTACAATTAATTCAGAATCACCAGTTGGATCTTTGTGTATTGTGACTACTATCACAAACTTTCCATGAAACTTTACTTTCGCAGTACAAGCTTAGAGTGCTGATCGCTTCCAAATTTATAGGTATGAATGTTTTTACGTTTGTATTCCTTATTAATGTTGCTGTCAACTTCTCCTTTCTCCGCAAATGACCTACAGTAACTGGTTGATAAGTGATATCAAATCAAAATCGTCAATTAGTCGGTAGACGAACCATATTACATATACTGAATTGCAGGCTGCAGTTCGTATAAACATATCAGAAGCTGAATTTCTTGAAACTTCCGAGCAGATGGAATATTCCATCATCTTTCAGGCGCACAGCAGTATTTCTTCATCCAGTATTTCGACCGATATCCGTACAATCATCTCCAAGATAGGCCGGTGATAATTATAGGCCTATATCGTTGATGTCACTCTGTTGGAGAGTTATGGAGTATGTTTTATGCTCATATGTTATGACATATTTGGAGAGTGAAATTCTCCTGTAAAAAATTAACATGGATTTCGCAAACGGAGATCTTGCCAAACTAAGCTCACTCTGTTCCTCCATTAGATCCACAATGCTGTAGACATAGGCGCCCAGGTTGATGCAGGTTAGTGAAAAACATACGAGTTTTCCGAGTATCGGGCCAAATTTATGACTGCATTGAAGCGTTCCTTGCAGACATAGTTCAACACGTCGCTCTTAACGGAACAAAATGTCAAGGTAATTAATTCAAGGCAGTGTGACAGAACCGTTACTGTTTACATTGTATATAAATGAACTAGTAGAAAGCTTCAGAAGCTCTTCAACGCACTTCGCAGATAACGTGATTGTCTATAACGAAGTGACAACGCCAGAAGACAGTAACTATTTGCAGAAAGACCTATAGAAGAATGATGAATGGTGCAGATTGAGGCAGATGACGCAGAACGTAGATAAATGTAACATATTGCGCGCATATTGGGAAAGAAATTCGCTAATGTACGACTACAATGCTGATGGCAAATTGCTGGAAACAGTAACTACCGTAAAATACCTAGGAGTATCTCTCCAAAGCGGCTTTAAGTGGAATTACCACATAAAGCGAATAGCAGGAAAAGCAGATGCCTGACTGAGATTCATAGGAAGAATTTTAAGGGAATGTAATTCATCCACAAAAGAAGTGACTTACAAGACGCTTGTCCAACCAATTCATCAATCTGATATCCTTACAAGATAGGATTGATAGAAGATCCGTGTAATAGAATAAGACAGTAAAGTAAAGGTTACTGTTTCACACATATTTTAGTATTATTGAGGTGGTTCAGATCTTTCGTTGTTCATGAACCCTCTTCTTTTTCAATATACTTCTCTACACAATAGAGCACGACGAGCAATTTTAGAATTCTGTCAAGTGCAGAACTATTTTTTTCAATCAATCCCAACTATTATCCTGCATCTGCTTTGCAAACAAGGAAACTTCCCGAAAACCTAGGATTGAATCTGATGTCTGAAACTAATTTTAATCTTCAGATGGGAAATATGAGGTTGGTATGTGTATGTGCCACGGCCATACCGAGGGAGAAGAGAGTAGTGTTCCGCCAAAGTCGCAGGCACAGAGTGAGAGCAAAAACTGGCGGAAGAAAAATAAAACAAGAACGAGAGATGGGTTAATAATTAAGCCCTCGTTTTCCTGTGTTGTTCCTAGGAGGAGGACCCTCCCCCTTGGCACGCGACAGCAAACGCACGCTGATGTTACAGTGCCACTTCTACAGTCATTTCGTCCAAGCAGAATCGAAAAGGAAACACTACTAGCGAATCGACATTTATCGTTAACATGGTTACGTGGAAACAGTGCGCTTGGTTTAAACGGCTCGGCAATGTCCGACAACGCTTGCTGCTGCTTCGAAGCGATACAGAAGGATCCCAAAGTACGGCGAGCAGGTGCTAAAGCAAATTATTTATTTATTTTTCAATGAATAGTTTAACATATGCTTATCTAAACGTCGAAATACACTCCTGGAAATGGAAAAAAGAACACATTGACACCGGTGTGTCAGACCCACCATACTTGCTCCGGACACTGCGAGAGGGCTGTACAAGCAATGATCACACGCACGCCACAGCGGACACACCAGGAACCGCGGTGTTGGCCGTCGAATGGCGCTAGCTGCACAGCATTTGTGCACCGCCGCCGTCAGTGTCAGCCAGTTTGCCGTTTCATACGGAGCTCCATCGCAGTCTTTAACACTGGTAGCATACCGCGACAGCGTGGACGTGAACCGTATGTGCAGTTGACGGACTTTGAGCGAGGGCGTATAGTGGGCATGCGGGAGGCCGGGTGGACGTACCGCCGAATTGCTCAACACGTGGGGCGTGAGGTCTCCACAGTACATCGATGTTGTCGCCAGTGGTCGGCGGAAGGTGCACGTGCCCGTCGACCTGGGACCGGACCGCAGCGACGCACGGATGCACGCCAAGACCGTAGGATCCTACGCAGTGCCGTAGGGGACCGCAACGCCACTTCCCAGCAAATTAGGGACACTGTTGCTCCTGGGGTATCGGCGAGCACCATTCGCAACCGTCTCCATGAAGCTGGGCTACGATCCCGCACACCGTTAGGCCTTCTTCCGCTCACGCCCCAACATCGTGCAGCCCGCCTCCAGTGGTGTCGCGACAGGCGTGAATGGAGGGACGAATGGAGACGTGTCGTCTTCAGCGATGAGAGGCGCTTCTGCCTTGGTGCCAATGATGGTCGTATGCGTGTTTGGCGCCGTGCAGGTGAGCGCCACAATCAGGACTGCATACGACCGAGGCACACAGGGCCAACACCCGGCATCATGGTGTGGGGAGCGATCTCCTACACTGGCCGTACACCTCTGGTGATCGTCGAGGGGACACTGAATAGTGCACGGTACATCCAAACCGTCATCGAACCCATCGTTCTACCATTCCTAGACCGGCAAGGGAACTTGCTGTTCCAACAGGACAATGCACGTCCGCATGTATCCCGTGCCACACAACGTGCTCTAGAAGGTGTAAGTCAAATACCCTAGCCAGCAAGATCTCCGGATCTGTCCCCCATTGAGCATGTTTGGGACTGGATGAAGCGTCGTCTCACGCGGTCTGCACGTCCAGCACGAACGCTGGTCCAACTGAGGCGCCAGGTGGAAATGGCATGGCAAGCCGTTCCACAGGACTACATCCAGCATCTCTACGATCGTCTCCATGGGAGAATAGCAGCCTGCATTGCTGAGAAAGGTGGATATACACTGTACTAGTGCCGACATTGTGCATGCTCTGTTGCCTGTGTCTATGTGCCTGTGGTTCCGTCAGTGTGATCATGTGATGTATCTGACCCCAGGAATGTGTCAATAAAGTTTCCCCTTCCTGGGACAATGAATTCACGGTGTTCTTATTTCAATTTCCAGGAGTGTAGCTTACATGATATTGATGGCAATAGCACTGATTGCAGCGCAATGTGATCACAGTTTCAACAAGTTAAAGATGATAAAAAATTACTTAAGGTCGAGAACGTGTGAAAGCCGACTATACTTTTTGTCAATAGAACGCGACATAGCTGCTAAACTTGATTTCAGTGATATTATCAATAGCTTGCTTCTCTAAAAGTATGAAAGTTAAAACTAAAATTATAATTCCTGAGCACGAAAACCTTTTTAGTTTGTAATTAGAGCCCTTCTTCGTTTATTTCTGTTAGTAGCTTATGCACTGTCAATAATTTACAAAGGACAGATAAAAGCTGCTCTATATCACATACATACTAAAATGAATGTACGGCAGCTTGCATATGGAATAGCATACAATTTTATTTAACTTCCAATTTTTAATAAAAATACTATAGTGTTACATTTAGTTTGTTGAATGCAAAATTTTCATCAATACAGTTCATCAGTGACAAGACTGTCGTCAGGATTGACCCACTGTAGAAGGACAGCTTTTGTTCTCTATGTGCGTAAGTCACCTGACGACCAGGGTGAACAGCAGTCTGTGACTCTTTACTGCTGATGTTGTGTCGTTGAGTGACTGTAGGAGTATTCAAGGTGACTCAAACAAAATTTGCACTAAATGTAGAGAACTGTAAGTTAATGCGTATGAGTAGGAAAAGAAACCCTTTGACGTTCGAATACAGTATTAGTTTGTGTCGCTTTACATAGTCGATTAAATATAGTAACGTTGCAAAGTGATATGAATTGGAACAGGCACTGAAGAACCATAGTAGGGAACTTGAATAACGACTTGGGTTTACTAGGAGAGTTTCAGGAGTGTGTGATTCATCTCTAAAGGAGACCGCATATAGACCACTAGCGTGACCTGTTCTCGAGTACTGCTCGAGTATTTGGGATCCCCACCATGTCGGATAAAACGACGACATCAAAGCATGTCAGGGGCGAACTACTGGATTTGCTACTGGCACTTCGATCAACACGCGACCATTACGGAGATGCTTCCTGAGCTCAAGTGGGAGTCCCTGGAAGGACGATGAAGTTCTTTTCTCGAAACACCAAATGAGAAAATATAGAGAATAGGTGTTTGAAGTTGAGTGCAGAACGATCCTACTGTCGCCAACGAACATTTCGCTTAAGTTCAAAGATAAGAAAAATTGGGCTCTTATCGAGGCACACATACAGTCGTCTTTCCTTTGTTGCATTTGCGAATGGAAAAGCAACGGGAATGACCGTTAGTGGTAGGTACCATCCGTCATATATCATACGGTGTCTTGTGGAGTATGTATGATGGTTTAGATATAAATAATATTATTCAAAAATATCACATTTTTAGTAAAGCTGCTTAAAAATTACAAAAATTGCTAAATCCACGTAGAAAAAAGTGCAGAAAGGTAGTTTTCGCAGGACACAGGAAGGTGGATGTTGGTCGTCTCTAAAACAATCGGTTATCGGTTACACCATATTTTTTTCATTTCCATTTTAACCTCTCTGTTAAAACCGCACAAAATAACCGGTTTCTGAAATAATAGATTTTCGGGTTTTTATTGCTATTTTTTCAGTAATAAATGCAGACATCGAGCAAAGATTGAAAAATTTTGCCTTCCTCAGACTTTTTCATTATACTTTCCAAGATACATAGACTCAAAATACCAGATAAACTGAAGAAAACTTAGTCCACTCACCATTCGCTCTTTTTCTCGAAAAGTAAACAAGGTTTCAATACTACAAAAAAATCACCAGTATTCTCCTACTGAGTCTAATTTTGTAAACCTCCGCTCAAAAATAATGTTGTAGTCAAGGATCATACTATTTTTCGAAATTACGAATACTCAGTGTTAAAGGGTGAAAACTGAGATTGGAAAATTCTATTTTTCATGTTTAGCTGTCTGCATCCAAAAGCTAAAAGGAGATGAAAGCATTAGGCAGTTGATCAGCTACTTTCTATTTTTATTGTAAACTGTGAATGAATTCTTAGCTTTTAAGTTACTTGTTAGTTTTTTAATTTATTACTGTTGCCAAAATTTCCATTCCATTTTATTATTTCATAGATTTGACGGGCAAATAATAAACTTTTGTGTAAAGTTTGTATTGTTCTTTCCCTTTAATTATCTCTAATGAAAAATCCATTTTTAGTCAAATATGTATCGTCGCTTTTCAATGGGAATTTCAATATGATTGAGTTTTTATTGACAAAACCGAAAAGGCTCTTTCAAAAAATTCAGATGAATTATAGCGTTTATCTGGAGAAATGTCATGGCAATAGTTACACTTTCAATGATGAATGAATCCACCGGTCAACGTTTATTGTCCTATGTTTTCATAAATAGTCGTTATATAATATTTTGATCTGTAAGTTGACTCCTTTCATCGGCATCATTCAAGGGCGAAACCATTCTTTCAGAAACCACAGAACTTCCTACTAAACTAGTTTACAAATTACAAAAAAGGTTTTTCTAAGAAACAAAAATTTTAGCACCACTGCTGAGGTGAACTGATATATCGTTTTTGTACGCAGTTACCAGGCAAAATAAAAATACCGAGACCAGACAAAAACCGCAAAATACCGGTTATTCTGAACTGAAATACCGGCACCGATTTTAACCGGTCGGTTTTTCCCATCCCTAGCGCAGGGTCGACTCAGTACGCTTCTGGTGCGTGCATCTGTCTGCGTGTGTCAGAGTGCGTAGCCGATGACTTGCCTGACGTGTACGAGGGTGCGACAACGTGATGAAGCAGGCCCTGGCAGGAGCGCAATCGCCTACCACAATACGTCGGGTTTGTTCGCGCCTGGCAATGAGCGTGACGACGCAGCCGCAATTACTCTGAAAGCCAACCCAGTCACCCCTCACTCGTTCCGCACAACGGAGTGAGCAAAACAGCGGGGGAATCGCCGTCGATCGAAAGCGCTGATAATACGACGTGCGGCACCTGCAGCTGATTGTTCCGTCGCTGGCGCACCGACCGGCTTCCACCCCATCGATTGGGCTCTCAGGTCGACAACGACCAGGGCGCACTGCTGATGCATTATTTGTTGTTGTGCCAACCGCGAGCGGCTAACAGCCGTCGCCCGATAGTACGGCCTGCTAGTAAACATTTCCACTAGAGCTCCTGTACTCCTTAAGATTCTGACACAGAACAATGTTTCACTCTAACACATCTGTTTGACTGTAACAACACGCTGTCATGCAGAAAGTGTTCTATTTGTTCCATTCCATCATTGACCTTCATAGCTCTATTTAATTTTAACCTGTTTACTCATCGTGAGACCGAACTTTTTTAAGTTTTTACCCCAGCAATTATTTTATTCTTGCCGAAATCGGACTGTTCAGATTTTGTCATTATATTATTCATGTAAAATAAGACCTAGCTCAAAACCTGTTCGTTTAACTGACCTGCAGATCTCAAAACTCCTCTCCGCGAAATCCAGCTACTGTTGTGTTGTCATAATACCAGTCAGTAGTCTATTTACTGGATTTCAACGGCGGTAATACTATTACAATTACTAAAATGTACGGGGCTATTCGACCACGGCATAACAGCCTGGAAGATTTTATTATTTGTGACATTTCCGGCCGTGAAAGTTTACGTGGTAATACTCCTACATCATAATTGCAATGACTCTTGTGTCTCCCTTTTTATGCTCCAACACTATAATACTTCCCCATTTTTGTCTTATTTTATAACAAAAATTAATAAACACAAACAAATATTATGTTTAGAAATTCAAATTAATCTCTGCGTAGTCTTGTGCGCTTCGATTACACTGAAGAGTCAAAGAGACTGGTACACCTGCCTAATATCGTGTAGGGCCCCAGCGAGCACGCAGGACTAGCGCAACACGACGTAGCATGGACTCGACTAATGTATGAAGTACTGCCGGAGAGAAATGACGCCATGAATCCTGCAGGGCTGTCCATAAATCAGTAAGTGTACGAGGGGGTGCAGATCTCTTCTGAATAGCACGTTGCAAAGCATCCCAGGTATGGTCAATAATGTTCATGTCTGGGAAGTTTGGCGGCCAGCGTAAGCGTCTAAACTCAGAAGAGTGTTTCTAGAGCCACGCTGTAGCAATCCTGGACGTGTGGGGTGTCCCATTGTCCTGCTGGTAGTATTTGGTGGTAAATACCTATGGGGCCGAACTGCTCAGGTCATCGGTCCCTCGGCTTACACATTACTTAATCTCACTTAAACTAACTTAGGCTAAGGACAACACACACACCCATGCCCGAGGAAGGACTCGAAGCACCCTTCGGGGGGCAGCAGTCCCAACAGTGACAAGGCTCCTGCTGGAATTGCCCAAGTCCGTTGGAATTCACAATGGACATAAATGGATGCAGGTGATCAGACAGGATGCTTACGTGCGTGTCACCTGTCAGAGTTGTATCTAGAGCTTTCAGGGGTCTTATAACACTCCAACTGCACACGCCCCACACCATTACAGAGCCTCCACCAGCATGGAGGGTCCATGTATTGATGAAGATTGTCTCCATACCAGTACACGTCCATCCGCTCGATACAATTTGAAATGAGACTCGTCCGACCAGACAACATGTTTCCAGTCATCAACAGTCCGATGTCGGTGTTGACGGACCCAGGCGAGGCGTAAAGCTTTGTGTCGTGCAGTCATCAAGGGTACAAGAGTGGGCTTTCGGTCGCGAAAGCCCATTTCGTTGAATGGTTCGCATGCTGGCTCTTGTTGATGACCCAGCATTGAAATCTGCAGCAATCTGGGGAAGGTTTGCGCTTCTGTCACGTTGAACGATTTTCTTCAGTCATCGTCGGTCCCCTTCTTGCAGGATCTTTTTCCGGCCGTAGCTATGTCGGAGATTTGTTGTTTTACCGGATTCCTGATACTCACAGTACAGCCGTGAAATATCCGTACGGGAAAATCCCCACTTCATTGCTACCTCGGAGTTGTTGTGTCCCATAGCTCGTGCGCTGACTATAGCCCCACGCGCAAACTCACTTAAATCTCGATAACCTGCCATCTCAGCAGTAGTAACCGATCTAAAAACTGCGCAAGACATTAGTTGTCTTATATTGGCGTTGCCGACCGCAGCGGCGTATTCTGCCAGTTTACATGTCTCTGTACTTCAGTATGTATGCCTATACCCGTTTCTTTGGCGCTTCAGTGTATTAGGTAACGAACATCAGTTTAAACAAAAAATTTCACAACATATAAAGACATAGAGAACATACGAGCGGAAAAGTTCTCCTATCGGAGCATCAAAAACGCGAATATGTTCCTGACGAACAATTAAAAAACTCTGACTGAAAAGTGGGATATCAGCTGCCTCATTATACCTCCATCAGCACCTTTATGCAGCTCACCTCGAACTCCCAAAAGGACCCCTAATTGTAACTCACACTCAATAGTCGATCGCTGTAAGTCACTCATACGCATCCATTCCCAGTTGCGCTTTCTCTCTCACTCATTCAGCCTGACTCATTGTCATTATCTCTTTGTGTCTCATATTTTCCTATGTCACACCAACAGTCCCCTTCATTCTGTCCTTCTGCTACAATCTTCTGTCATCGTCTGCCTCTTGTTCTCTCTTGTTCTTACTTCCCACTGCTGCTGTCTCTTCTCACTATCACTACCTCTCTCTTCCTCGTTGTCACTGTCATGAAATCTGTCTCTCAATATCACTGGTTCTCACCCCTACCACTTTCTCTTTATTCCTCTGTCCCTGCCACTGTTTGCTTCACTCTGTTCCTAGCATTGTTCTGTCATTGTCAACTATGTTCCACGGTCACTGTGCCCCTCATTTTCTCTCACACTGCCATTGTCTCCTTCACTCATTCTCTAACACAAATACTGCCTACTATCTCCCAGTATTTATTACTTTTCCATCCCTTTCCCACTGCCATTGTCTTCTTCTCTCGAGCATAAAAAAGCGCGAATATGTTTGCATGCCAAAATTATTGAGAAAATTATTAAAGGTGCTAAGGAAGGCAGAATGAGCCAGCTTGTACCACACTTTTCACTCTAAGTCTTTTAAAAAATAAACACGAACATATTCGCTTTTTATGTGTTACGATATGGGCATTTTACCACTGGTTCTCTTCTTTTCGCTGATACAGCAAGCCGTGCAACTCATACGAAAAGAAATGTAGTGCTCAGAAAAATTTAGACAGTTTACTTATGTGGAACTGAATTAACGCAAGACTAATTTTACACCTCAGACCAGGTTTCACGCACAAACATTTTTCCATGTGCTTCAGTACTCCAACATGGGGTTCCTAGATAATAACGGATACAGTTTACAGCATATTTCTCCGTTCTACGTCACTTTATGAACTACATTTTCGCCTTACACCAATTTTTGCGTGTGTATTTTACGTCTAGAAACTTTGAATCTCTGTATCTCGGAAACGAATAAAGATATGAAGAAAATTATCAAGTTAATCTGAGAGCAAGATCTTAGGAGTACTGAATACGTCATAAAAATTACAGTAATTTGCTGTGCATAGCCGTCTCGGAATCCGCTTTTGGTTATTGGATAAATATTTTTGGAAACGGGGATTTGATTTTTCTAGATCCCAGATAATATATCGCTAAAATTGGAGCAATTTTCTGCTGTTATTTATTCTTTATATTTCGCCTCGTACCGGATATTACATTTAGAAGTAGGGTAACTGAATCTCTGTTTCTTGAAAACGGATGCATATATCAAACAAAATTTCAAGGGGGTTCGAGATCGGGATCTTATGAATATATCGTAAAAATTGAACCATTTTTTATCCATTACCCTCGAATGGGTTTTGCTCTGCCGGTAACGACGAAAATATGATTTAAAAACCGTTTTCTGGGGTTTACCGAGAAACTGCCCATGAACCAATGGTGCCTCCATGCGTCCATCAGTCTCACCGTAGATCACATAAAATGCGAAAAGAACCAACCGATTTGCTCCATTTACTTAAGCAGGAGGAACTGTGTAATATAACGCTGTGTAATAACGCTGTTCTGTAGGATAGTGACATTAAGATGACCCTTCTGTTAGGTTAGAAATGGTCTCTAGTCCAAGGGCTATCCAGAAACTTTACCCTAAGTTTTTATCACGTACAGAACCCGAGGCATGAGCACCGGAAAATACTTTTGTCTTGCGCGGTATTTTGTAAATTATTAGGTACGTAATCCGTAGTATGTTATATTTAATAACGCAAAAATATCGCAGATGAAAATTTATAATACTGAAGAAATGACCTCTCAGTAATCATAGGCCTCCACTAGAACCGATGCGGAATAATTACGAATTTGTTATTACCACCCGCTGTTGACTTCATTGGCTACCAAGTGTCGTCCAGCTTAGGAAAACGATAATGGATAAAAAGAACGTTATTGCGTATTCTGGTAAAGGTACAACTGATTTTAACAGTCACGTAGGCCTAAACCAATATTCAGTGCATGACGATCTTGGTTCAAATGGCTCTGAGCACTATGGGACTTAACATCTGAGGTCATAAGTCCCCTAAACTTAGAAGTACTTAAAGCTAACCAACGTAAGGACATCATACACAACCATGCCCGAGGCAGGATTCGAACCTGCGACCGTAGCAGTCGCGCGGTTCCGGACTGAAGCGCCTAGGACCGCTCAGCCACCGCTGCCGCCTATTGAGTACTTGATTATGAATATTAAATGATCGTGTTATTGGTCCATACATTTTTCCTAAGCAACGCACCGAGCACAACTACATTTTGTTTCTACAGCATCTTCTTCTACGAATTCGTGAGGTTGTCCCCTTCCAAAAACACCCGAGTATGCGGTATGCGTTTGACGTAGCACGACGAATTTGTGCAGCAACTATAAGACGACATCCAATGTATCTAAATAATCCATGACGTCATCTGCTTGTGGACCTGTCCGTTTGTCTCAAAGATCACGTGACCCGGATCCTTTGGACGTTGGTGTCGACTTCGAAGTCAGCACTCCAGTTAACAGGGTTGATAAATTGGAGCAGAAAATTTCAAAATGCTTATCCACAATTGATTCAAATGACTTAGAATTAATGCGAAACTCAAGTGTGGACGCGTGAACAGTACTGCATTCAGCTGTACTGCATCTAGCTGGAAGCTGATTTGAACACCTCCTTTAACAGATACATCTGTACAGTATTTGTCAAGAGCAACTGACTAATGTAGGACCGCATTGCTTCCTCATTAAAGACAGAGACACTTCTGAAGAATTATCTTCTTTAAAAAGTTCCATTTTCTTAAATAAAAAGTTGTTTACAACCAATGTTGTTGCTTCTAGTAACAAATTCGTAATGCTGTCGAAAACATTTGGTTCTCGCGACCTCTCTCACCGAGATGTTTATGATCCTAGTCTTGCGTACATCCAGCTGTGTGAGTTTGCATAATTAATTATTGCATATCTCGTATATTTTATGGCATTAATAGGGACACTATTAACATGGAAAACCAATCATTCTCAAATGTACTTTGCTACCCACCCTTTGGAGTTAATATTTTGAGAATGCCATATGTGCAACGGGTGCATTATACTGTACCTTATAATAGTTCTCAACTGTTCCCCAAATAAATATATGCGTGTTAGTATATTACGGTCTAAACAGACGCTCATCTATCCACAAAATGAACGACCCACTTTTGTACTGTCGGGTACATATTGGCATGATCATCGGATGAGAGATAAATGTCTGCTTTAGAAATCCTGGGTACAGTGCCACTGAGAAACAAGGCATTTATTTAGCCAATGTTAGTTTCCGTAGGATATACTCCGAGGTGGCAAAAGTCATGTGATGGCGATATGCACATATGCAGATGTCGGTAGTATCACTATGTAAGGTATAAAAAGGCAGTGCATTGGCGGAGCTGTCATTTCGCTCAAGTGATTCACGAAAAAGATTTACCACGTGATTATCGTTGCACAACGGGAATCAACGGGCTTTGAACGCGGGGTGGTAGTTGGAGCTAGACGCGTGGAACATTACAATTCGGAAATCGTTAAGGAAATCAATATTCCGAGATCCACAGCGTCAAGAGTGTGCTGACAATACCACACTTCAACCATTACCTCCCACCACGGAAAACGCAGTGGCCGACGTCCTTCACTTAGCGACCGAGGGCGACGGCGTTTGCATAGAGTTGTCAGTGCTAACAGACAAGCAACAATGCGTGGAATAACCGCAGAAATCGATGTGGGATGTTCGACGAACGTATCCATTAGGACAGTGCGGCAAAATTGTCGTTAATGGGCTATGGCAACAGACGATCGACGCGAGTGCCTTTGCTAACAGCACGACATCACTTGCAGCGCCTCTCCTGGGCTCGTGACCAAATCGGTTTGACCCTAGACGACTGGAAAACCGTGGTCTGGTCTGATGAGTCCAGATTCCAGTTGGTAAGATTTGATGGTAGGGGTGTGGCGCAGACACCACGAAGCCATGGACCCAAGTGGACAACAAGGCACTGTTAATGCTGGCGGCGGCTCCATATGGTGTGGACTGTATTCAGATGGAATGGACTCTGCCCTCTGCAACAGCTGAACCGATCATTGACTGTAAATGGTTATGTTCGGTTACATGGAGACCATTTGAGGCCCTTCCTGGGCTTCATGTTTCCAAACAACGATTTCATGTCACTAGGCCGTAATTGTTCGCGACTGATTTGAAAAGCACTCTTATAGCTCGACATCAATCCCATGGAATTTATGAGACTTTAGATAGGTCAGTTCGTGCACAACATTCTGCATTGGCAACATTTTCGCAATTATGTACTGCTTTAGGCAACACGGCTCAATATTTCCGCAGGGGACTTCCAAAGACTCGTTGAGCCCATGCCAAATTGAGATTCTGCCCTACACCGGGAAAAAAGAAGTCCCTCCCGTTTAAGGAACTCGAGATACTAACTACTGCTTCCCAATATATTTATTCCTTAATGAAATTTTTCATTAAAATATATATTTTTCTCAAACCAAAAAAATTGTTCAAATGGCTCTGAGTACTATGCGATTTAACTTCTGAGGTCATCAGTCGCCTATAACTTAGAACTAATTAAACCTAACTAATCTAAGGATAGCACACACATCCATGCCCGAGGTAGGATTCGAACCTGCGCGACCGTAGCGGTCGCTCGGTTCCAGACTGTAGCGCCTAGGAAACGCACGGCCACTGCGGCCGGCTCAAACCAACAGTTCAGTTAATGGAATCAATGCCAGAAGTAAGAATCAGTCTCAGAAACATTTAAAATCACTTACTTTGATTCAGCAACACACCAACTCTTTCTGCTCCATTGATGAACTTCTTAACAGAACCGATTGATGCCTGTATGTTATTAATAATATCAAATAATGTACATACTACGTACAATCTGACTTCTGCACAAATTTCGTGGTAAATGGGTGCCATAAAATGTTTTTTATTGTATCTTTTTTATTTGATGATGCGTGGCTACAAAAGCCTAAGAATTGTCGTATGCACCTAAGTGTACTGATTAAGACTTTTTTTTATTTCGCTCTCTCTCTCTCTCTCTCTCTCTCTCTCCCCCTCTCTCTCCCCTCCCTCCCTCCCTCCCTCCCCTCTCCATCTCTCCTTTTTATTTGTGGTCTGTGGAAGATACAATAGCATATCTGTTCTCATTTTGTAAATATTTATTCTATAGTCTCGTTTCCTGAAATGTTCCACATCCCAGAGTATCTCCTCATCGTGGAGAATTGGAACGAAAAGTATATCTATTCTAATCTAATGTCATCGTCCCACGACTTTTGTCAGCTCAGTGTATACGTTATTTATTACGCCACCCTTTATTCTATAGTCTCGTTTCCTGAAATGTTCCACATCCCAGAATATCTCCTCATCATGGAGAATTGGAACGAAAAGTATATCTATTGTAATCTAATGTCATCGTCCCACGACTTTTGTCAGCTCAGTGTATACGTTATTTATTACGCCACCCTTTGGCCTTCACCGAAAGAGGACATTCAAAGCTGAAAGAGGAGCCAGGCATGGAGATGCATTTTCTTTAAAAGTGGGTAAATGAAAAAGGGGTACATGTTAATGGAACACACGTAAGCCACCTTCCGCTTGTCGATCACATTTTACTCTCACTTGTACAGCAGGAAAGCTTTCACAGTGACTGGAAGAACACAGTAGAAAAGGTTATAAAGTAGACCTCAAAATCAATTACAATATAAATAAATTTCTTTTGACTAACATATCAGAAAGAGAGGACAACAAATTAACAATAAAATCATGGAAACAGCTAATGAGCTTTGTATTTTAAATCAGCTGGACAAGGAAGGAACAGCGAAAAATAATAAAAGTATCCCGTTGTGCAAAGATAAAATAAATGTATTTAACTCGTATTGAGGCATTCCTGAAACGAGACTTTTACAGTCAGTGTCTATTAAAGATTTCGACTTAAGACACTGGGGATATGGGTTCTTAACGAGAAAACCATTCACAACTGAGGGTTGCCCAATGAGCAGTGGAGAGATGTAAAAAAAAAAATCAAAGCAAACAAACAGCCAATAGAAAAGCTGGAGTGTAAAGAGTGATTATGATAGCATTTAATGTCAAACTTAGACTGGATGGTTATGCAGCCAGCAAAATGGGTGGTGTATGGGCCGTAAACGACATTAGAAAACTCGCAATAGAAACGTGGATTCATGTAGCTAAAGTCTAAGGCATGGGGACCTGTGGTGAAGGCCTTCATGCAACAGTAGATGGGAAATGATGATGATGACTGCAGCGAGACATACCACGACTGAAAGTAGGTTATGACCACATTCCTTCGAATGTTCAGTAGCAATATGTCGGTGATTTGGACGTGCTTTAGACGAGGGCCACCTGTGGTTAGTAGTTTTGGATACAGAATCTGTGATTAAAAATAGTTTCCACCAATTACGATGATGCTGTGGCGCCATTCAATTACACTGGCTGTCTCAGCTAGCTTCTCTCACCCTCATGCCATCAACTGTCTTCCAATCTGAACATATGGTCGTCTGCTGCGTGCCCTAACACCATTGATTTTCATCGTGAGGTTTAAAGCCCGTCTGAATTGTCTTCATCAGGGGCAAGTACTGGAAATAGGCTCGATAGATGCTGGAGAGTGGATGAATCACCTCATGTCTCGCGCGTGACACGTACAGTCTGTAACGCAGCTGTTACTCACGTGCACTGCAGAATGTCTGCTTCATATATGTCTTCACCTGGAAAGGAGGCACCTCCAAGAAAACCTAGGTTACTGACACAATTTCAAAGCGTGAAAGTCGAACACAGTTTAGATTGTTCTGTAGCGAATATAGAAAGAAAGATTCCACTATTCCGTTACACAATGCTAACAAGCAGCAAACTACGTGTTACAAAGTGGATGCATAAACGACGCATTCCATTCCCATTGCTGTACCTGTCAGTGGGCCAGATCACACAGTTCAAGCAAAGATGCTTACGACGTCACTTCTCGCAGGAGACATACACTGTCGTGTCTGAGGCAAACATTACCTCAGTGCGAGAGCTATTATAATCTGTTCACGCAAATAAATTTAAATCTGTGTACGAGTACGACGCGGTGAGCTGGATTTTCAACGTAAAGACGGTTTTTGTTTTCAATGATCTTCCTATCACTGGGATCCAAATCGAATCGAACTTGCCGGCCGCGGTGGTCTCGCGGTTCTAGGCGCGCAGTCCGGAACCGTGCGACTGCTACGGTCGCAGGTTCGAATCCTGCCTCGGGCATGGATGTGTGTGATGTCCTTAGGTTAGTTAGGTTTAAGTAGTTCTACGTTCTAGGGGACTGATGACCACAGGAGTTGAGTCCCATAGTGCCCAGAGCCATTTGAACCATTTTTTTGAATCGAACTTATTAGGAACATAATTAAATGAAAAATATCAGCAAGAAGTGTCTGCAATCTGGCGTTGATACTAAGAAAGGTCTGCTGCAAAGCGTAAACAACTTAACGACAGTGTGCGCTAGCATTAGACTTACCGAAGCACTAGGGTAGAAAAAATATATGTTTTAGTCTATCGTCGCAATTGATTTATTTTTCAAACTGGCTAACGGTTTGAAACTTCCAGTACATTATTAGAAAAATAATGGAAGAGAAATTCGCAAGATATTATCCTTCCTGACAATAAATGTATGGTATACAGTGCAACGTTAAAATGTACAGTTCAACCTTTGCCCCCAGCACGCAATCCTCAGCTCGCTTCCCAAGTAAGTGTATCAAGTGTTAAAAGAAAAGATCAATGTTCATCATTAAACAGTTGTAAATTGCGGCCAACACTAATAAGAATGTCCAATATGTACAGACTTCCAAAGGCTGAAACGTATTTTTTTTTTCAGTATTGTATTTGTCACTGTTCCACCGACGGTACGTCGGGAATATACTGGGTGAGTCACCTAACGTTACCGCTGGATATACTTCGTAAACCACATCAAATGCTGACGAACGGATTCCACAGACCGAACGTGAGGAGAGGTGCTAGTGCAATTGTTTAATACAAACCATACAAAAATGCACGGAAGTATGGTTTTTAACACAAACCTACGTTTTTTGAAATGGAACCCCGTTAGTTTTGTTAGCACATCTGAACATATAATCAAATACGTAATCAGTGCCGTTTGTTGCATTGTAAAATGTTAATTACATCCGGAGATATTGTAACCTAAAGTCGACGCTTGAAACCTCCGACGTTCAGTTGCGTGTTGTAACAAACACGGGCCACGGTCGGCGAGCAGCATCTGCAGGGACATGTTTACGATGACGACCGTTCTCCTGATCTTATACCTCTGGACTTCTTACTGTGGGGTACGTTAAAGGAGAATGTGTACCGTGATGTGACTACAACCCCAGAGGATATGAAACAACGTATTGTGGCAGCCTGCGGCGACATTACACCAGTTGTACTACGGCGTGTACGACATTCATTACGCCAGAGATTGCAATTGTGTGCAGCAAATGATGGCCACCACATTGAACATCTATTGGCCTGACATGTCGGGACACACTCTATTCCACTCCGTAATTGAATACGGAAACCACGTGTGTACGTGTACCTCACCCCTCATGGTAATGTACATGTGCGTCAGTGAAAAAGACCAATAAAAAGGAGTTAGCATGTTGACGTAATGTGCTGTTCCAGTCTCTTCTGTACCTAAGGTCCATCACCGTTCCCTTTGGATCCCTGCGTAATTCGGTGCTCTCCGATACACACGATCGAACAGTGGAGGAGTGGTACTCAAGCGTCAACTTTAGGTTACAATATCTCCGGATGTAATTAACATTTACAATGCAACAAATGGGCACTGATTACGTATTTGTTTATATGTTCAGACGTGCTAACAAAACTAACGGGGTTCCATTAAAAAAACGTAGGTTTGTGTTCAAAAACACACTTCCGTGCATTTTTGTATGGTTTGTATTAACTAATTACACTAGCCCCTCTCCTCACGTTCAGTCTGTGGAATCCATTTGTCAGTATTTGATGTGGTTTACGAAATATATCCAGCGGTAATGTTAGGTGACTCACCCTGTATAGTACTAGTTGCAGTGTCCAACGTCGCCAGGAATGCTTAATATCTGCCACACAAAGTGATTGGCTCCGTGTCTATAGGCATTTTTAATTGATTTCTTCAAGTAAATTTTCGCAAACTTTGTATTTTTCCCTGTATGAAAACAGGATCAGTTTCGCCTTTTTCTGTTCTAATTTGCAATAAATATCTCACTGTGTGTCTGGAGAATTCGTCTCCTTTTTCAGCTTTCACTGTGTCAATTAGGATTGCGTTTGAGCACTACTAGAACTGTTCGAACAGTTTACCTCACATGTCGGCAAACATCGGGTTCTGTTCGTCCTTTTCCGAGCGGTTCTAGGCGCTACGGTCTCGAACCGCGCGACCGCTACGGTAGCAGGTTCGAATCCTGCCTCGGGCATGGATGTGTGTGATGTCCTTAGGTTAGTTAGGTTTAAGTAGTTCTAAGTTCTAGGGGACTGATGACCTCAGAAGTTAAATTCCATAGTTCTCAGAGCCATTTGAACTATTCGTTCGACCTTTTGATCGCCCCGCGATCTAGTGAGTTTTACTGATACTGTATCAACGAACTGCCTTAGAGTTTCTAAGGCAATGTAGATTTTAATAATAAAAATAACTGTGAAAGACGGACGAAAATATCGTCTAGGTACATGTCCTATGTAACAACGACAACTAATCTAGAAATAAGAGTTTGCAATAATATCCCTGTGAAATTCGCGAGGTGTCGTTCGTCACGAGATCTGGTGACGTCTGATGGTACTGTCTCCTATTTGCGTATTGCCGCTGCCATATTTTCTAGTGATAGGAATTACAGTCAGTTTACCACGATATGCACTTCGGCGCCAAAGAAACTGTTACACTTGCCTAACATCGTGTAGGACCCCCGCGAGCAGGCAGAAGTGCCGTAGCACGACGTGGCATGGACTCGACTAATGTCTGAAGTAACGCTAGAAGGAACTGACCCATGAATCCTGCAGGACCATAAATCCGCAAGTGTACAAGGGGATGGAGATCTGTTCTGAACAGCACGTTGCAAGACATCCCAGATATACTCAATAATGTTCATGTCTGGGAAGTTTGTTGGCCAGTGATAGCGTTTAAACTCAGAAGAGTGCTCCTGGTGCCACTCTGTAGCAATTCTCGACGTGTGGGATGTCGCATTGTCCTACTGGAATTGTCCAAGTCCGTCGGAATGTACAATGGACATGAATGGATTTACTTGAATGACAGGACGCTCACATGCGTGTCTCCTGTCAGAACCGTATCTAGATGTATCAGAGGTCAATCCAACTGCACACATCCCACACCATTAACTAAACTCCACCTGCCTGAACAGTCCCCTGCTGACATTCAGGGTGCATGGATTCATGAGGTTGTCTCCATACCTGTACACGTCCATCCGCTCAATGCAATTTGAAACGAGACTCGTCCGACCAGGAACACGTTTCCAGTCATCAACAGTCCAATGTCGGTGTTGACGGGCCCTGGTGAGACGTTAAGCTTTGTGTCGCGCAGTCATCAAGGGTACATGAAAGGGCCTTCGGCTCCGAAAGCCCATATCGATGATGTTCCGTTGAATGGCTCGCACAAAGACATTTGTTGATGGCCAAGGACTGAAGTCTGCACCAATTTGCGGAAGGGCTGTCACGTTGAACGCTTCTTTTCAGCCGTCGTTGGTGCAAATCTTGCAGGATCTTTTTCCGGCCGCAGTGTTGTCGGAGATTTGATGTTTTACCGGATTTCCGATATTGACGATACACTTGTGAAATGGTCGTACGGGAAAATCCCGACTTCATCGCTACCTCGGAAATGCTGTATCCCGTCGCTCGTGCGCTGACTATAACACCACGTTCAAACACACTTAAATCTTAACAATCTGCCATTGTAGCCGCAGTAACCGATGTAACAACTGTGACAGACACTTGTTGTCTTATACAGGCGTTGCCGACATCAGTGCCATATCCTGCTTATTTACATATCTCCGTATTTGCACACGCGCACCTTACGTCTGCTCAAATTTTTATTACCGCATAGGGTAGAAACCTGAAGTAAATCGGACAAGAACTTTTAGAGATTTTTGGTAACAACCACAAACATACATGTTTCAAGGCAGATTACGAAATCATACGTAGACGGTGATCTTCCTTTTGTGTTATAGGGAAAGTGTACAAAATTTCATCAAGATCAACACAAAACTGTAGATTTGTATGAATTACAAACAAACACCCAGACGATCCTCTTTATGTACGTATGAGATGTAACACAGTTAATGCCAAAGTAAGTGGCCAGAAATAGGTCCAGCTCATCGGTATGAACTTCTACCCATAGAGCAATAAAATTTTCAAAGAAGTTCGAAACACAATTTTTTGGCTGAAGGATATTCAATAAAAAGCGTTATTTTAAACGTACTTTTGGTCTTACGACTTCTGAGAATGTGATATGTCCTACTACGTTTCTCTAGTGCCAAGAAAGTTTCGGAACAGAGGTACCCCCACTCCTGTGCCTACAGTGATGGTGCAAGAAACACCTGCTCTCTTCACATAGGTCCTAAGTTAATATCTTTTTTCCAAATTTGTGGACATCAAATTGATTTCACAGTTGAGTGTTAGTTTCATTTAAGACAAGTGACCTGACAGGGCTTCGCATGGGTAGCGTTAAGTACCTACGGCATGAGGACTTGTCTGACGTAGTGGTAATCTTGTTCGTTGGATACTGCGTAGCGTTACGAATAAAACTTAGAGAACAGCGTTGGATAACTGCACATCATAACTTTCATATAATTTAAGCGCCACAGATTTTGGATTCGTATGTTTTCTCGCTATGCAGCTCTTCTCAAATGACTGCAGTGAAACTATTGGGTAAAAATATTTGATTCTTTCGCATTTCAGGGAACACACGATGAGATGGTTATCTTTCGGTTACGGGACATATTTATTAATATACTTCGAAGTTCAGCAACTCGGTGTACAATATTCGAAGAATTAACAGTGATTTAAAATTGTGAATTACCATTGATAATCAGAGGGAAGCAGATATTGGCAGTGTGAAATTGTCGTCACTTTTCGACATGCGTCCATCTGCAATCCAGTACACTTCGAAATCTTCTGTAGCCATCAGCAAAAAATTTCTGAATTCGTTTCAAGAAGATTGTGCCATGCCTAAATCTTTCTCGCCAGTGGATATTGGTTTACTAGCCTTTTGTGTAATTTGAAAGTGTCTAAATGAATAATATAATCGTAAATACATTAGGGCGCTTGCACACTAATAGTGAAAGCGCTGCGCCGAATATATTCCTCGTTTTGCCGGTACATGAACGGATGTCACGTCGCGCACTGCCCAGACCTGTGGTTCAAGGAGTTCTTCCATTCGCCGCTCGATGGAAATGGCGTCGTTTTTACAAACGCGGACGACAAATTCATTGTAGTTCAATCAGTTCGTACGAAATAGTAACAACTTACGTACACAAACCTTCCTCATAAATCATTCTACATATTTGTAAAAACTGAATCAAAATCACTGAGTTCTTGAGATTAGTTCGAAAATACAGAAAGAAGCGAGCGGGAAACTTCAATTTATGGATGTATAGAACAAAAGGGAACAGCAGAAGATGCAGTGTTAGACTAAGTGAAATGGTATGATATATAAGAATTGCTGCACAACACTGTTAGAATTTATTTTCCCACCAGCATTATGTTTATTAGAGACAGAGTTCTACCTGTTATTGGAAAAAGATAGGAATAGGCATCGAACACTGTCTTTTTTTAAGCAAGGATTCTGATCTTCGTTTATAATGATATGGATACATAATAGTGGATGGCCAGTGCTCAACAGGAGCTGAAGAATCGAACTACGACCATCAGTGTTCTTAAAATAAAATAAAATAAATTATTTTAGCAATACTGCGAGATTGTTCACTCATTGGGCTTTTGTTTATAGTAAAGTATTGCAGGTAAATGATAACAAGGAAATTCAAAACTTTTCAGGATTCTATTTCCTCTCGGTGTGCAGAATGTTAACTCTCTTTAAATGTGGATAATACAAAACAGTAGCTACAAGAAAGAAAATAATCTATTAGCATCCATTATAGTAATAATGGTAAACATTCGGACACTGCCACATCGTCTACATATGTATCGATAACACTTAAATCATTAGAGAGGGAACTAGAAGTTTCCAGTTCCTACATATTTGTATGATACGATTTGTTAGTGTCCACTTTATCACTCTTTGAAGTATCTGATAGTATTTTCTCCACTTCATGTGTGTTTGTATAACTCCTATAAAAGTGAGTTTACCAAGAGTATGTTTTGAAGACTAACTTATTAGATAACCAAGTTTTCTCACAAAGTCATACTAGTGCAGAGATTGATTAATGATCTTTCGTTGAGCCATGTCTCTCTGGTGCGTCATCGTAAAAGCTGTTCGTTCTGTTTTCTATAGGTTAGCTGCTGCCAAATTCGCTTAGTATATATTTACTACAGCAGCAATTTACCAAAAATATCTGTACTTTCATTTAATTAGGCGGTCAGTCAGCTTTTCCTGTGCCTGAAACAGATCTCATAACTGCATTTTATAATAGCATTATATAAATATATAAGATATTATGTTTAGAAATTTATGATATTCTAAGATTCATGTAATAATAATTATATACACATATATAAATGTGTGTGTGTGTGTGTGTGTGTGTGTGTGTGTGTGTGTGTGTGTGTGTGTGTGTGTGTGTGTGTTGTGGCGTCGCAACTAGTGCGAGCGCACAGTTTTCTATCAAATATTTACTGTGAAATGTAGACAGACTGTAAAGTAGCCATCAGATTAGCATATGTGCTGTAGCGGGCAGATTACCGGTGTCCGTTCGTCTGACGTCACGACCATATGGCATGTCTGTACCGTGAGAATGTAAGACCTGTGCGCTAACTAGCCGCGTGTATAACGTGGAACTTTCATCTTTAATAACTTCTAACTGAGGAACCTGAGGAAATTAAAAGTTAATATACTAGTTTCTGTTATGAATAAAAATAAGTCATCCAAATTTGAGCTTTGAAACCTGCATATTTTGGAAATTAGAAAAATCTTACAGAAAACGCAAATTTCTACAATTTTCGAGTCTAAATAAATACCATTATGTATAGATCACCTTCAGTGACCATCCAACTATGAAACAAAATCACCTTCCGTGCTTTTGTATTTATTTTGAGAATTTTACTTGTAGAAATTCACCTATAACTTTGTTAAAACCATAAATGTTTTGAATTTTTGTGAACAGTTATTTTATATGAGTAGGTGAGAGTGAATGAGTGTGCCTGAGTGAATGAAAGAGGGACATTCGCCATTCTTTGCAAGTGTATAAAATCTAGGTTGGAACTCGCAAGTGTTCAGACGATGTAACCGTGGGAACAGAGTCGCCAGTGGTTCCCCATCTTAGTGAATGTCGGATGTCCAAGAGTGTATGGTATTGTACAAGCAGCCAGAACGTTCGCGAGTATTTAAATAATTTCTGGAAATAAAGTAAAGTCTAGTTTTCCTTTCGGTTTGTTAAATTATACAGTAAATTTTGTGTAACAAGAAATCATGACGTAAATGATTCAGAAGTCATGACTGGTGCGTGCTAGATTTTGGCGCGAGGCGCACCCAAAGAGTTAATTCTGATTGGCTGTGTGATGTGTGAGCCAATGAGATGCGAGGACGGTTAGCAGACTAGGAGAGTGAGTCGCGAGTGGAGGAGGGGTCGCGAAGGAACTGTGATCGAGAAGAGACATGCTTGATGTGTCCTCGCGAATAATGTGTAAAATGAAGTCATAAAACGGCTTCATCGGTTCGGTACTGTGCGATTTGAGACTGGAAGAGTCCAGTAACGCGTAGTGTGAGTTTGAGCGAGTTGTGACTTTTCGTTCCGCGAAAGACGCGAGTAACTTTAATAATTAAAAGCGTGGCGGTACTTCGTAAACTTTTACTAAGTGCTTATGGCGAGCATTAACGTTAAAAAACGAACTATTATTGAACATCGACTGCAAACGTGTATGTTAGAAAATCGTCTGTGTTGCAGTTAAGTAAATTCCGTAACTTTGAAAGCTAATTCTGGCGGGGTTTGAGTGTGGATAGAATTGTGAACTGAACTTTCTTCAAACGTAGATTAGCGGGCTGATGATCAGGCTTAAAGACAATAAAGAGCTTAAATAGAATTACCAACTTCGCGTTCTCGTTTGAGTAAACAATTACTACCATTCCAATAACTCAATTTATTTAGGAAGATTGCTCATAGATTGTATTTCAGCAAACATGTATCGCGGCCTCCGGTGAGCGGCTATTAAATTGCAGTTTCTTCAACACTGCTTTTCTGCAATTTTTCCAGTAGCTGCTATCAGGAGAGGCGAGTGCAGCAACTACCTAAGAAACGAGGTAGGTGGATTTTCTTTCAGGGAAAGGAAACTGCGCGATAAGAGCCTGACCCGTCGCAGTGTGTGTGTGTGTTCACTTAAATTTGGTACAAATATTACTTATATTTGAGAATCAGTCTGCAGGGATGAAAACCACAGAGCTCCCATAGGGATGGGAAGACTCTACTCTGCACAATAGGTGTGCTATACAGATAATATCAGTGTATGTCCCAGGGGGTATGCATACGGATGGGCATATCTGAGAAGAGGGAGGCAGAAGGGAAGGCAAAAGTGGAAGGAGGAGATGGGTCAGAGAGAGGAGGGAACAGAGGAAGAGGTAGGAGGCAGGTAGAAGATGGAGAGGGGTACTGGGAAGATGGAACAAGAAGAGCAGAGAGGAGATGGACAGAGGCAGGAAGAGGGTGAGATGGATAGAAGAGAGGGAAGGAGACAGACAGAGAAGGAAAGAAAGAGATGAAAAGAGAGTGGGAAGAATGAGGAGAGGTGTGCAAAATAAATGCATTTAGAGTCTGTTGGCAAAGCTGTAGGTAAAAGGCTAGTAACAATAATCATAAGAAGAAGGAGAAACAAAAAGCACGAAAGTTTCAGAATGAGATTTTCACTCTGCAGCCTAGTGTGCGCTGAAATGAAACTTCCTTGCAGATTAAAACTGTGTGCCGAACCGAGACTCGAACTCGGGACCTTTGCCTTTCACGGGTAAGTGCTCGACCAACATTTTAAAAAAAAAAAAAAACAAATCTCATTTTGTTCGTTAATAGTTCGTTGCAATTTTTGTGGCGGACGTCCGCTGACGCCCATTGAAGTTCGTTATTGATCCATTTACTCAGTTACCCAAGCACGACTCACGACCGGTCCTCACAGCTTCAATTCTGCCAGTACCTCGTCTCCTGCCTTCCAAACTTCACAGAAGCTCTTCTGCGAACCTTGCAAAACTAGCACCCCTGGAAGAAAGGATATTTCGGAGACATGGCTTAGCCACAGCCTGTTTAGTTATACAGAGTGCTGGGGTAGATGTTGTGGTAGGGCTGGATATTATGAACATTGGTACATAAATATGTACCCACTTCAGTGTGTTAGTTGTTTTTCCTTTGCGTCACAAAGTTTCCTGCGAACGAGTCACATAATTTACATCCTGAGTTTTCTGCACAATCGTAGCTGCACCACTAAGTAGAGTATGCATGTCAGTATAGACTAAATGTTTTGCGTCCATGTGTCCACAATTCAACATCTAACCTGCAGCCGAGTAAAAAATAAGCATTAATGACATTCTTGCTGCATGTACTTGGAGGTACCAACCAACCTAAAAACACACTACTCCTAAAAGCTATAACTATTAGCCTGCAAATGAAGTCAATACTGATGTAAAGTTGTTGAGTACACTGTCCTCAATCACGAATAAAAATATCTGCACTTATACACCTAACACTGTATAGTCGACAACATCATCATGATGATGATCGGTTTGTGGGGCGCTCAACTAAGCAGTCATCAGCGCCCAAATGTTACACAGTCCACTTTAGACACAATCCAATTTAGCCACTTTCATGAATGGTGATGATGATGATGAAATGAGAACAACACAAACACCCAATTCCCCGGGCAGAGAAAAATCCCTAACCTGACCGGGAATCGAACCCGGGACCCTGTTATCCAGAGGCAGCAGTATTCCACAACATGAAATACTTATGGCTTACGCAAATCAACAGTTTATCTAGAGCAACAATAAATGACATATCAATTCCAATTACAAACAGTAGTACAAGATATAAAGGACAATGTTCAGTCCATGTATTAAGTATTCTACGTAACAAATTGTTCTTACTCTCATCTGAAAATTTTACTACAACGTTTGATGCTCCGCACTTCAGTTGTTTGCATTCCTTTTTATGTTATTTATAGCTGCCCGGGGCTCAGGCTTTATTGTTCCACATTTACGTCAATGTTGCCCTGATATGGTTGGTTTGTGGGGGGTTACAGGGACCAGACTGCTACGGTCATCGGTCCCTGCCCTGATATCTCTGTTCAGAGAACACTGCTACACAATATGGCCAAATGTACCAATTTGTTCACATCCGCATGTGTCTGATTTTTGCCGATTTTATGGAAATATATCCATGTCATTTATGAAACGGACCATGCCTCTACTTGCGTTCATTTATTGCAGATTCTTCCGTTCTCGAATGTCAGCGAACAATTTATACTGCCAGGTGACAATGATTACACAGCAATAGCTTCTCTAATGTTTTTCGAGAAATGTGAAATTTCTGCCCACGTTTTACAGTCAACACCGCAATTTTCTTGTTCTCCACCGCTTTCTTTGGCATACCCAACGGCGCGTCCACAGTGAGGTCAATCCAGAGCTCCCCAACACAAAAGGAGCGTTTTATTGCCGTGCCCTCCCCTACGGCCCTAATTCCTTTTATGTATCAGATCAGCTTGCTGCCCCCCCCCCCCCCCCTCTCCCGGAGCAGACGTAAAACGTCTCCGGAAGCCGTCACACTAGATTGGCAGTCGGACGTTCCAGGAGACGACTGGCGTGATCCATCTTTCTGGCGTCCTTATTGAAGTTCGAATAAAGTTTCCGTCGAACTTTTACACTAGCAACAAGAGCGAGCTGAAAACTCGCGACTCTTTTGTAAATCGAGATGTTTCTGCGTTTGCAGCTGGTGGTACAGCCCAAAAGGTTTCTCATCTCATTTGCAAAAGAACTAACTACAAATTTTATCTTTCGGCTACACCGATAAAGTGGTTGCTTTGTCAAACGAATTTCACTTATATGTCTATTTCCAATTAACATCTTTTTTGTAATGATTAATTTTTTGGAAGTGAATAGTTTCCCCAATGCATTATCCTGTAGCAAGGCAGTACGCCAAGTACATTAACGCTGATTGTTTTTATGACTTCAAAGTCGATATGGCGGAATTAATGGCAAAATGAAACCCCAAGTTTTAAATTTTGCATTTAAGAAATCGTTTACGTTGGAGAGTCGTACAAAGATACCGTTGTTTGACGATCGCAAGCACTCCCATAAGGACATACACTGACGGGGAAAAAGAAACACAACACTAAGAATGAGTTATGCGACACAAACGAAATTTGATAGGCTCGTTTCTACATCTGAGAGACGATGTCTGTTCAAATTTCCCGCCAGTCGCACAAGAGAGGCGCTAGTAGCGCAAATCAGGTTTTCTTTAAATACACGACGGAACGGTCGTGAGCGTCAGTTACCTTTAAGATTGGACATTGTGAGTTGATGTTAGTCAAGAGGGTTTTTAAGGCGACAAAGGCGTCATTATCAACAGCTCACTGAGTACGAACGGGCTGGAGCTGGGTGTTCGTTCCGCAGTATAGCAGAACGACTTGGCAGGAATGGGTAGCCGCTCCACATGGTCGTTGGCAGCGGTCGACACGACAATGTATGGACGCAAGAATACCGGGCTCTGGACGGCTACGTGGCGCTACCGAGAGACTATCATGTTCGGCGAATGGCTCTGGCGCTTCGTAACGCAGCCGCACCAGCAATTTGAGCAGCAATTGGCATCACAATGCTGAAACGAACTGTTACAAATCGGTTACTTCAAGAACAGCTTCGAGCCAGACGCCCTGTATCGTGCATTCCATCGAACCCACATCACTGCCTTTTGTGACTTCAGTGGTGTCAAGCGAGAGCTCATTCGAGGGCGGGGTGGAGGTCTGTTGTGTTTTCTGATGAAAGCTGGTTCTGCCTCGGTGTCAATGATGGTCGTGTTTTGTTTTGAAGGAGGCTAGCTGAGGGCCTGCAACCACCCTGTCTGCGTGCTAGACACACTGTGAAATGTAAGTGCTAAGGTCTGATCACGGTAGCTCCAAAAAATAGTCGGTAGTTGCCAAACGCAAGGCCGAAAGAGTATAATATCTTTCAGTAGGAGGTTTTTTGACGGTTAAGAGAGCCGGGTGCGCGCAGTAAAAAAACTGTAGAGTCGCAGGTAGGTGCCCGGAGGAAGCAGACGTGTGGTGACAGCATTAAGGTAGGTCGCTGCCCCTGACCTAACTTTAGCACGTAAATGAGAGAAGATATATAACCATTTCAAACTGGTTTTTGTTAGATAATGGTCAGAGTTAGGATTTTTATGTCCAAGGTTTGACGCAGTAAGCGTTTTGTAAAATTTTTTGTAAGAGTGATTCGTGCTACGAAAATGTTTGAAATCTTAGGTTTTGTGTATGACTTAAAATTTTAACAATATATATATATATATTGAGATCAACATTGTGTTTAAATCTAACAGCCTGAATCTTAATCCAAATCCTTTGCTTGTAGTGAATATGAAAATGAGTAGTAAACTAAAGTTACCCCCCAATGAAAGAACCAAGTAAACATCAGGGCCAAAGGTTAATTTTCCAGTACCATCTTAATGCCATTGCACAAACGGAATTATTCTCTTAAACTTGATTGCTGAGTCAAATACATGTTGCATTTCTGGCAAAATGGAGGAGTGCAAGAAACAAGTTCACAGACGCAGTCAGATGCAGGTTTGCTGAATAATTAATGTAGAACAATCTTATCACTGATACTTTCACTGAATAAAAGGATCCAATTTTGGTTAGATACTTTCAACTGGACCTACACCTGGAGTTATGGTCTGCGGTAGCATTCACTTGGTTATCGCACGCACCCTGACTCCAAATTTGTACGGCAGTCTACGGATTCGACCTGTTGTGCTGTCATACGTCAGCACCATTCCAAGGGATATTTTCCAACAGAATAATGCTCGCCCACATACTGCTGTTCTAACCCAACATACTCTACAGAGTACGACATGTTGCCTTGGCCTGTTCTATCACCAGATCTGTCTCCAACCGAGCACATATGGGAAATTATCGGACGACAACTCCAACGTCACCCACAAACCGCATCATCTGTCCCTGTATTGACCAACCAAGTGCAACAAGCATCGAACTCCATCCCACAAAGCGACGTCCGTCTCCTGTATAACACAGTGTATGCATGTTTACGTGCTTCCATTCAACGTTCTGGCGGTTACACCGCTTATTAATGAACCTGCATTTCACAGCTGCAATGGCTTATGTCGCGCTTCCATTAACCTGCGATATTATAGTTTTAATCACTTACGTATGTTACCTAGACAAATATATTCCTAAACTTTCATTAGACTACATTAATTAATTTTTGCTGTCGCGATTTTTTTTTTTACAGTCAGTGTAGTAACAGGCTTCACTAACGTAGAGAAACAAGTAAAATAGTTGATAGCAAATACGTAGCCCGGTCTGGATGGAATCCCAATTTGGTTTTACAGAGGGTATTTTACGGCTTGTCCATTACTTAGCTTGCATTTATCGGGAATCTCTCGCCTTGCGCAAAGTCCCAAGTGATTGGACAAAAGCCTTCGTAACTCCTGTATATCAGAAGGGAATAGAGCGGACTCGAAAAATTACCATATCTTTAACACTGATTTGCTGCATAATTCTTGAACATATTCTTAGTTCGAAAATAATTACGTTCCTTGAGATGGAACAGCTTTTGTCCACGGATAACCACGGTTTTAGAATGCATCGCTCATGCACAACTCAGCTAGCCCTTTTCTCACATGATATGCTGCGAACCATGGATGAAGAGCAACAGGCAGATTTCATATTTCTACAGTACCGAAAAGTATTTGACAGAGTGGCCCGCTGCAGAAAGTTAATGAAGCTACGAGCATACAGATCAGATTCCCAGATACGTGAAAGGTTCGACGAGTTCTTAAGTAACAGAACCCAGTACGTTGTCCTCAACGGTGACTATTTATCAGAGACAAGGGTATCGTCAGGAGGGTCCCAGTGAAGTGTGAAAGGACCGTTGTAATTTACGGTATACATAAATGAGCTGGCGGGCAGGGTGGGCAGCAATCTGCGGTCGTCTGCTGACGATGCTGCGGTGTACGGGAGGCTGTCGTCGTTGAGTGACTGTAGGAGGACACAAGATGAGTTAAACGAAATTTCTAGTTGCTTTGATGAATGGCACGTAGGTTTAAATGCAGAAAAATGTAAGTTAATGCGAATGTTCGAATACAGTATCAGTAATGTGAGTAGTGTGATGCCTGACAGTTACGTCTATTAAATACATAGGTATAACACTGAAAGTAGTACTAAACGGAACGATCAGATAAGGATTGCAGTAGGGGAGGTGACTAGTCGACTTAAATTAGGAGACATTCTCGAGTACTGTTCGAGTGTTTTGGATCCGAACCAGGTCGGATTGACGGACAACATCAATTCAGAGGCGGGCTGCCAGATTTGTTACCGGTGTGTTCGAACAACACGCAAGTACTGTATTGCAGAGATGCTTCGGGAAGTTGAATAGGAATCGCTGGCGGGAAGGTGACGTATATCTCGAGGAAAACTGTTGGGAATCTTTACAGAACCGGCATTTGAAGCTTGCCGAATCAACTGTCGTCAAAGTAACTTTGGCGTCAGGACCACAAAGGCAGCCGGCCGCTATGGCCGAGCGGTTCTACGGGCTTCGTCCGGAACCGCACTGCTGCTAAGGTCTCAGGTACGAATCCTGCCTCGGGCATGGATCTGTGTGATGTCCTTAGGTTAAGTTAGGTTTAAGCAGTTCTAAGTCTAGAGGACTGATGACCTCCGATATTAAGTCCCATAATGCTTAGAACCATTTGAACCACAAAGATATGATATGAGAGAATTGTAGCTCTTACGGAAGCATGTAGACCATCTTTTTTTCATCGCTGTATTTGCAACAGGAAGAAGAAAGTAAATGACTAAAATTGGTGTAGAGTACCCTCCGCTAAGGTTGCAGAGTATATGCAAATGTAGCTACAGACTTGATCGTTTCAGTAGGTTCACTATATAATTCTTCCACGTTACGATTTCATCGCTGGTTCCCCGAAACGTGGATTTTTCCGTTATATGTAACTTTTCTTGATGTTATACTGCATTCACCGTTCACATGTATGTCTCACACTACGAGACAGAATGAGCAGTGTCTTCACATTATTTAGAGCCTTGTTGTGGAAAACGGAGCAATGATCTTCATAAAATATAATTTTATCTATATGTCAATGCTTCTGATAAAACAGTTAAGGGTGCACAATCTTTTGGTTCATTATTTGCAGTTATTGTTACATTGTTATAATTCAAATTAGTTTTCAATTTTTGTCTCAGTGTTCGAACTCCATTATGGGGTATAACTTGGGGGAATAAGAAGTGCAGTGTGGTGGCTGCTTATTTTCGAGTCATAGTTATCTCCACCGTAAGCTGGAAAACAATCCAAGACGGCTGAATGTTTCAAGTGATTGGTAGAAAGACGGTGTAGATTGAAAAAGGTTATAGAGCTAGTTGTTTTCAGACCTGTAACGGTAATATTGTGTGATGATAAAATTGTCACGTCATTATGAGTTAGCGGACTTCATAAATTGTTCAACTACTGTTAGTGCGCATGTTACAAAACACAGTCTCTACAGTTTTTTACCAGGCTGTCTTACGTGAAATGAGAATTAATGCAATGGCCAGCATATGTGATTGTGACTGTATAAACGTCTGTCACATAAGGCGGATAAGAAGCGAAATTATTAGCTGAAAGTGAATATCTTGCAGTTTGGCATACAATTACATAAAAGATGGGAGGTACACTATGGCCTCGCAAGGGACAAAGTTCAAATTTTCGTCCGGCCAGTCCGAGCTTGATTTTTGAAACTGCCCTATACATCTATACACACAATCCACAAGTCATTGCACAGAGTGTGATGGAGGCTCCTTCTTGCCGATAGCAGCCACTTTGTCTCATGTAATATTCGCAAATTGCCAGGGGAAAATTGTTTTACATGTCTTTTATCCAATTATCGTGGGCCCTAAGTGAGATATACATTGGAGACAGCAATACTATTGCACAAACCTTCCCGAATGCCGTTTACCTGAATTTACCAAGTAGGATTTCACTAGAAGAACATCGTACTTCTTCAATGGATTCCCAGTTAAGCAACGTGGACGCTTCCGTTCTGGTAAAGGCGGTACCGAATTATTATGATCCTATCCTCGAGTCTGAATTTGTTCGATGTATTCTGTCATGCTTAAACGCTGAGGACTCCAAATACCGAAGGAGTCCTCCACAATAGTTCTTACTAGCAGCATCTACAAAGCGATTTCCCAGAATCATCTGAAAAAGCCTTTCCTTCGCTTTTACTGCTCATTTCACGTTGCCGTATCGCTTTATATCGCTTCATGAAGCTTAAAATATCATAAGCTGTTATACCATAGCCAAGGCAGCTCCTGGAGACCGGCAACCCAAATTACATCACAGAGGACGAGGTTGTCTATGCCCAAGACGTACCAAAAGCACCATGTTAAACATCGGCTATTTACATACAAGATAACGGAAATAGATATTACGAGCACTACTTCCTGCAGGGGGAGCTCGAGCCACAGCCTGCAGGAAGTATCACTACGCCAAAATAGGAATGGCTGATGACGGCTATTTAGGGGCTAGAACCAGCCCCGAAGTTCAGTTCACTCCGGATGCCGGCATCGAGTACTTCGACCGCTGTACACTACGTCTTCGTCTCTTAACTGGACTCTTACTAGTGCGTGTGTGTTACCACGATCCTTTGTGGAAATTTAAAAGTGAACATTTGTTTGCTTCAATTATGAGACTGTTACTGGCATCGTCATTGTTACCTTTCATTTGTTGTTCAGTCATCAATCTTGTGAACTTACATCAATAAAAGTTGTGTTGGTGAAAAATTGCGATTTGTCAGTCACAACATAAACTTGTAAACAAAACACCTCATATATTGTACTTATATAACACCATTACAACATGTGTTTATAAGACCTGTTGCAGGCATAGGTAAATTAATTTAAAGCATCAATAAATGAAAGTATAGAATTCTAGGTAAATTGCTGCTATTGTTAATATTTAAAAAGCGAATTTGGCAGCAGCTGACCTATAGAAAGCAAAACGACCTACTTTTACAACGAAACGTCACAGAGACACAGCTAAACAAAAGGTCAGTGTTCATTCTCTACAGAAGTGTGACTTTAGTAAGAAAAATTGTTTATCTAAATAAAATAGTCTGTTAGATACATGTTCTTCAAATCATATTCTTGTAAACTCATCACTTGTACAAGAGTGCTACATACATGGTCTTCAAACCATATTCTTGATAAACTCGTCACTTGTTGTGAACACGTGATGCGAAGAAATTACTTTCAGAAACATCAAGGCGTCATACAGTGCACGCTAACGGATTATATCATGTAAGTAACTAGGAAATGGGAACGTCTAATTCTTTCCCTAGTGATCTAAATGACTAAAAAGCGGTACATCTAAGTATCTTGTATCGTATTGTATTGAACTGGAGACCGAGAAACAACGGAGAGGCTTCGTCCCCGCCGTAGCGCTCAGTGGTTCACAGCCCCACAACAGGCTACAGCAGTCCACTCACCCCACCGCCGCCCCATGCCGAACCCAGGGTTATTGTGAGTTTCAGCCTCCAATGGAGCCCACAGAAACGTCTCACACCAGACGAGTGTAACCCCAGATGTTTGCTTGGTAGAGTAATTATGGTGTACACGTACGTGAAGACAGTGTTTGCACAGCAATCGCAGACATAGTATAATTGAGGTGGAATAAGGAGAACCAGCCCGTATTCACCAAGGCAGATGTAAAACCGCCTTGAAAACCACCCACAGACTGGCCGGCACACCAGACCTCGACACTAATCCGTCAGGCGGATTCGTGCCGGGGACTGGCACGCCTTCCCATCCGGAAAGCAGTGGTGGTATTTACAGGTAATCACGCTGGAACAGCATGCGTTCTCAGAAATGATAAGTTCACAAAGGTACATGTATCACATTGGAACAACCGAAAGAACATGTTCAAACTTACCTACGTTACGTATTTTAATTTAAAAAACCTATCTGCTACCGACTGTTCGTCTACAATTATGAGCCGTATGTTCGTGATTATTACAGCGCCATCTATCACAAAGCGAAAAAAGTGGTCCAACTAAAACATTCACATTTCTTTACATACTACACGAATATGTAATAAAAATGGGGGTTCCTGTTTTTAAAAACGCAGTTGATATCCGTTTGACCTATGGCAGCGCCATCTAGCGGGCGAACAATGCGCCATCTGGTTACCCCCCTTCAAACTAGACAAGTTTCGTTCTTTGCAGTTTTTTCGTTTTATGCTTATTTCGTGAGTTATTTGGCCCGGTCACTATCAATGGACCACCCTGTATAGTACAGGACATTCCATTACTGAATGCCACAAGCATTTTTATTTCTTGAATATCACATCGGACAGATGAGCTCCCCAGCAGCGCACACATTCCTGCAGTCTGATAGAAACATTATACATCGCTCGAACTAACATTTCAGTAGGAATACTGGAAATTTCCTCTCGTATTCTTGCTTTAAATTCTTCGGTGGTAGCAGGTCTAGTACCGTAAACCAGGCTCGTAAGGTGGCTCACAGGAGAAAATCACACACTGTTGGGTCATACGATCTAGGAAGCCATGCGGGGTCACCGTGCCTTGGAATGACGCGATTAGCAAGCAATCGTCGCACAGCTCCCATCGATATCTGTGCTAACGCAGTGCGCACTAGTTGCGTCATGCTGACACTAACTGTTGGCAGGGAAATGGGGCAGTTGATGAGCTACAAAACTTTCCATCACGACAACACACCAAAGGGACGTTAACAGTGGTTGAGTACCCATCACCATCTTCAAAAAAGTAGGATCCTATAACACCACGTAACGACACGGCGCACCATATAGTAACCTTGATGCTCTGCAATGGACGCTCGTGTAGCTGACGTGGATTTTGCTGAGGCCAACAGCGAAAATTCTGTCTACTGATAAAGTCACGGAGGTGGAAGTGAGCTTCGTCCGACGTCCACAGGTTGTTCACTTTCAGCATTTGTTGAACAATCTAACAATGCAACTGTAGAGGCTCTGCGTGACGTCGCACAGAACGTTGTAGGCTTGTTACGAAAGCAGTTGGCACAGCCTTGATGGTGTCTCCCGTACGAGTATTTCGGGGTCTCCCTGTAGATTGCTCCTTCAGTGCCGAACTCACTGGTTTAAAATTGCAGATCCAGGTGTTTATTGCCAGAACCGCGGCGTCCGATGTTGAAATGACGCCGAAAATGTCGAGGTGCGGTCTCAACACTTCCGTTCTGGTAATAGACTTTTCCCGCATAGGCTCCGTGTTAATTGTTTCCTAAATGGAAAGATAGTGCGAGCAGCATTCTATATCTCATTCGGCGACACCTGCCACCCAGCATTGACACAACACATTCCAAAATCTCCCATTCATTTGAGTCACCCTGTACATTACGCGTCTTTCCCTACAACTTAAGCTTACTTTTCTCAAAATGTCGAACATCTCGCACAATTATATACTGTCAAACCCTTCTTCAGATCAACAAATTCTGTGAACGTGTCTTGATTTTTCTTCAATCTTGCTTCCGTTATCAAGCACAATGTCAGGATTGCCTCTCTGGTGCGTTTACCTTTCCTAAAGTGAAACTGATCGCCATCTAACTGATCGTCAGTTTTCTTTTCCATTCTTCTGTACATTATCCTTCTTAGCAAATCGAGTGTATGAGGTGTCAGGCGGATTGTGTGAAACTTATCTGTCATTACTATCTTCGGGATTGTGCTGATATTTTTTCCGAATGTCTGATATCCCATTGATTTCAGTAATTGCGGAGCAATGTTATCTATGCCTTCCACCTTATTAGTACGCAAGCCTTTCAAAGGCAAACTATGGCTATAATAGTGAATTACCTTCCATACACTCAAGTATCGACTCAGCTCTTCTTCTATCACGTCACCAGACAGTTTCTTCTCCTCGCAGAGGTCTTCAGTGTAATCTTCCCACGTATCCGCTTTTTCCTCTCCTTCTAATATGGTCTTCTTGAAAGCAGGTATTATGCTTCACTTGCACAGGATTCCAATTGATCAGAGTATTAATGTAGTGTGAAATTCCAGTGGTAGCTCATGTGTCTGAATAAAATGCATAAGATTCTCTTGTGTGTACCTCTTTTATAATTCTAAAATTCTAATCAACTTATTTTGTGCAATGAGTATTTTTTCCGTAAGCGGGTAGTCACCCCATTGCTTATCTCGTACCAACAAAATGTGCAAAATATGTTCCCATCGATGGTGTCTATGTCTTTAACGTCTACCTGACAGAATTAATGGTATGTAGTTACTTCAACAGATCAAGTATAGGATTCTTAAGGATTCTTCTTACAGATTTGGTACCAGAAACATGGAGCTTTCTATTCAATATAATTTCTACTGTTGGTATATTATAATTATTAACCACCTGTACTTCTTACAATATTAAACGGAATGAGTAGCGTCTTTTCAAAGATTATATAGAGCTCTCTTGCGAAAAACGAAATAATAACTTTCACAAAAGTCAATTAATTCTATAAGGGGCATTCGAAAGGAAACGAGCTGGAGGCATAACTATCGAAACCAGTAGCTGTATGTTAGAAGTATTGACGCTGGCTGTTGAGACACTTGTCCCACTGTGACACAAGGCGGTGAATGGCTGTCTCATAAAATTCCCAGGGCTGCGAAGTTAACCAGTTTCGCACGTTCTACTGGACGTCGTCGTCCGAGGTGAATCGTTTGCACCTCACAGTCTTTTTAAAGGGACCAAGATGGCCCTCTTTTGATTCACTTCCTGCAGCAAGGGACAACAGTGGATGCCCAGCTTTACTCGCAAACCTTGACCACCCTTCGCCAATCGATCATATCAAAATGACCAGGCAATTTCACCCATGGAGTCATTCTGCTCCACGACACTGCAAAGCCTCATGCAGCCAACACAGACGCGGCACTCCAGCAGAAATTCAAATGGGAGGCTCTCGGCCACCCTCCATACAGTCCGGACCTCTATCCCTGTGATTACGTCATTTATGGTCCCCTTAAAAAGCGACTCTCCCGCACTTCTTTGGAACACACTTAATGTTCCGCTCGTTTCTGTTGATTATTCCACATCCGGGACAACAAACGGATTTCTTGTAGTCAAAAATTCTTGAAACCAGTCACTTTTGTATGCCCCTCACTCGATGGCCACCCTTCATTTTATCATAATCGCAATACATATCTCACTTAACAGTTGTCTTAAATATGCACTCTCAGACATTTTTCCATTGCTGCTGTGTGCATCACAGACGAGGTACCTTGCATTGTACACACAATTCCAGGCGATAAATTGCATTTTTTCATTCAGATGAGTCTAACGAGCGTGATGTCAACTTATTATTGGATTAATTTCGAAGCGCCTTAGCACTTGTCATAATTCAAAATCTAACCACAATTTGTCGAAACATTGACACCATTCAGATGCATGTCTGTTCATGGAATCATCAAATGTAGGATATGTTGTACAGCTTTCAGGAAACAATTTAAATGTATAGCCATATCTCTTCGAGAAACAGCAAATCAAATGCTCACTCCTACTGCCATTTCTGATCCTTTCTCTTTTGGTGTTTTTATGGTAACGTCATATTCTTTCTTACTCTTCTAGCAATTACTGGTATTCTAGCACTTCTCCATATTCCTGAGTCTTTTCTGCCAGGCCAAAAATCCAAACCTACCTCCTTGTAAATTATCTTTGTCAATCTATTTTTCACAAATAAATATTGATATCTTTTCTGGTAAAGCAACTACTTTTTTACTATTTCTGTCTTTATAATTTCTAAGTGTCCATAGAGTCCATACTAAACATAAGATCCACATAATCACAAAACATCGAGAACGCATGGTTAGATGTAAGAGACCTGATACCTTGTATTCAACACACAATTCCAGGCGAAAAATTGCAATTTCAACCCCCTATGGGAGGAATTTTTGAACAATCCCTTCTTAAACGTCGCCTATAGTGTAAAATCAACACCCTTTGCAAATTTCCTTTGTTTCAGACGAATGATTTTTCTCCAACAAACGCCCATTCCTTGAGAGAAGCTTTGATTTTTCCAGCAACGACAAAATCCTCAACCTTATAATGTGCAGTAGAAACTAGAAACATAATGACGTTGAGAATACTCGTATGCAGTTTTGTGCATCCGTTGTAGTGCACCTTGTGTGCAGGTGTGACCTACAATCTTTTCTAGTGAAGCGACTTTGCATAGCATCAATAAAGTCGTAGGACCCACGAATGGATTACATGGTGGAAATTGTACATCTCACACATCTCTCTTGCTACGGATACGAGTTCTTTCGAACCTCTTTTATAGTGGGACTGTAGCCATTTACGTTACTGAAATATCGTCCAAATGGTGCCTCTATAGTTCGATTAAAATTACTCGTTAGTTACCATCTGTAATTTATCGCTACAGTGTTGCCACATCGACTGCCGGCCACCGCTCGGTTATTGGCGACGCACATCCACGGCGGGCCACTTCACAAATGCTGTTAATGTGTAGCCCCGAACAATGTTGCCGTGGCCGCCGCGAGGTATGTTGAAAATGCACGATGCTCTGCGGCAGCTGATTTTAAGTGACCAATGGCAACTGCGGCAAACGACGCTTTTTGCAGCCCTGAATTTAAACTCATGTCCTAACCTAACACAACCTCGACATGTGCAATGTACCCGAGAAAACGACAGTCAGGAATATGCGGCAGAACTAAAATCAGATCGCTTTGTTCGCGGCGATTAAAACTAACATCTAAGAGCAAAGTCAAGACAGAAAAAAATCAGTTCAGCGCTAAAGGTAAACTGTAATTTCTCGCTGCCATCGGCTACAAAAAACTAACCTCACGTCGGCTACACAGGATGACACATTATCAACTGATGAGGAGTCCTGGTTGGCGCTCGGATGCAGATTATAGGCGATACAGGCAGATTCCGGACGAAAAAAAGGTGATAGGAAGGAAAATAAGAGCAAATAAAAAAAAAGTCAATACGATGATGAAAATGGTGTGCCAAGGAATTAGAAACAAAAAACTATATTTAAACCAATTAACTGAATAAAAATAATAATCAAATTCTTTTGATTAGCTTTAGAAATAAAAATAATTTCCCTATGGCTTCAAATCGCTCTGAGCACTGTGGGACATCGCACACATCCATGCCCGAGCAAGGATTCGAACCTGCGACCGTAGGGTCGCACGATTCCAGACTGAAGCACCTAGAACCACTCGGTCACACAGGCCGACTAATTTCCCTATCTTTGACGAGATTCGAACCTATAACTTTCTACACGGGAGGTTTATTTGTTATCCATTGCGCTACGCTACAACACTTGGTTGCAATCTATACTTAGGAACTTGGAGATCCAGTCGCAGTCCAGCTTTCAAAAGGGCGGTGTCACCCAGTGTCGCAGCCGGCCGAGGTGGCCGAGCGGTTCTAGGCGCTACAGTCCGGAACCGCGCGACTGTTACGGTCGCAGGTTCGAATCTTGGCTCGGGCACGTCTGTGTGTGATGTCCTTAGGTTAGTTATGTTTAAGTAGTTCTAAGTTCAAGGGGACTGATGACCTCAGAAGTTAAGTCCCATAGTGTTCAGAGCCATTTGGACCATCATTTTTTTTTTCACCCAGTGTCGCTCTAAGCTTATCTAATGTAAGCCGATATCTGTGATCATAGCTGTATATGTGACGCTGAATCCTGTCTTGTGAGGAAGTATCCAGCATTGTTTGGCTAGTGCTGTGTATGAAGGTGTGTATTCCATAGCATCGTTTTGTGTGTTTGCTTGTGTGCGGGAGGGGGGGGGGGGGGGGGGGGTTCGTACTGCTATTCGTGTGTGATGAAATATGACATAACAGTGCCAGACCCATGACTGGGGATCCAAACACATCAAAAAAGAAAGAAGTGAACTGACGAACCGTTGTGGCAATTTTGCAACAGGGAGCAGTCTGTGCGTGACATTGAGCGACTGACTGGAGAAAGCCAGCATCAACTATCAAGTAATTTTAATCAGACTATAAATCATTTCACTCATAAGAAAAACTGCAAGAACTTAGAAGGCAATACTCATTGTGTCCGTAGCATTACTGCAGCCATAGGTGGTTTTAAATCCAGTAGCCTTAGGGATCTCCCAACACGTTAAATGTTTCCCCAGATGTGGAGTTCAAATGGTTCAAATGGCTCTGAGCACTATGGGACTTAACTTCTGAAGTCATCAGTCCCGTTAAACTTAACTAACCTAAGTACGTCACAAAATCCATGCCCGAGGCAGGAGTCGAACCTGCGACCGTAGCAGTCGCGCGGTTCCAAACTTAGCGCCTAGAACCGTTCGGCCACCCCGGCCGGCAGATGTGGAGGAATTAGCCCCCTGCCACGATAATATTCCCTGCTTACGTAGGCGAAAACCGTCGTGGATGACTTTAAAATGTTGAGTGACTGAGGAGCGGCACCTCGCCTTCGGCGTCTCTATCCGTGAGAGAAGCGGACCTCGGTAAAACCTCTCACCCTCCTGTGGGAGGAGCGCTTTGAGAGGGCAGGGGAAGCTGTAAGCCGAGGAGATCAGCGGGCGTTGAGCAGGAAAAGTAATGAGATTGCAAACCCTGCCGCACCTGCGGAAACTCATTTGTCTTAGGCTTAGCCAGGCCTCTGCTTTCTAGCGTGACTCCACACAGCAACTGACACTACTGCTCGCAGGAAAAACTTAAATGTACAGGTTTCCCATAGGCTTACGGTGACTACAAACAGGCACAATGGCACGCGGACTCCTTTCCCATTCTTCTTCCTCTTCAAGTGCCTATCCGTTTCGGATGCTAAGGACCATCACAGCTATATCAATTCAGCTTATTCGAAAAAGTTCTTCCTTCGTGTGTAAAGTCTCTGTCCTTAAGTTTCCGAGTCAAGATGTCCTGTTCTATCTTTCCTTGAAGTATATTCTGCAGCATTTTATATCTCTTCACATTCCTCATCACGTGGGCGAGACATCGCCGTTACCTGCATTATACTGTGTTTAGGACTTTCTTTCCTTTCTTCATTTTGTGTAGAATTACGTTGTCAATAATTTTGTGTGTCCGTAGCACTCTTAAAATTCTCCGATACCATTTCTGTAGCCGAAATGTGTAGGTGCCGTTTGTTCTTTACAAACTTTATGCATTCTTTGTGAATAATTTTTAGAAATATTTTCAAGAGATGAGTCATCAGGCTCATCGTTTTAAAATGTCTGCATTTTTAGCTCCTCGTTTTTATCTTGTGGGTGCACTATGACTCCAAATTCTCGTCAAAAGTAATTAATCGTAACGAACTGTTCCATTCACTGCCTGTTTAGTTCCTTCACAAGGCTAAAAGCATTTCTTATTGGTCCAAAATCAGGCATCGGACGTAAAAACGTGCATTTTACAAATGAACGTAGCGGGCAACATGAAGCAACGAAAGATTCAATGACAAGGAACATATATAGGGTGAACAAAAATGCACGTTAAGAAGGCAATGCCACTAACAAGGGGTAGTCAAGACAAAAGGAACCAGATCGAAAAAAATAGTTAGCAAACTGAAACTTTCTGGCAGATTAAAACTGTGTCCCGGACCGAGACTCGAACTCGGGACCTTTGCCTTTCGCGGGCAACTGCTCTAAAAACATTTTTTTATTAATCTCATTTTGTTCGTTTTTGTTTGTTGTATCTGCTCGGGGCCGACGCCGCACGACACCCGTTTCAGTTCGTCGTTGATGCATTAACTCAGTTTCTTTTTTTTTATTACAGAGGGAAACTAACCCTCTGACCGAACACGCTGAGTTACCGTGCCGGCTGAAAATATCCTAAGGACAAACACACACACCCATGCCCGAGGGAGGACTCGAACCTCCGCCGGGACCAGCCGCACAGTCCATGACTGCAGCGCTTAGACCGCTCGGCTAATCCCGCGCGGCGGCCAACTGAGCTACCCAAGCACGACTCACGCCCCGTCCTCACAGCTTTACTTCCGCCAGTACCCCGTCTCCTACCTTCCAAACTTAACATAAGCTCTTATGCGAACCTTGCAGAACTAGCACTCCTGAAAGAAAGGATATTGTGGAAACATGGCTTAGCCTCAGCCTGGGGGATGTTTCCAGAATGAGATTTTCACTCTGCAGCGAGGTGTGCGCTGATATGAAACTTTCTGGCAGATTAAAACTGTGTGCCGGACCGAGCATCGAATTCGGGACCTTTGCTTTTGGTGGGCAACTGCTCTGCCAACTGAGCTACCCAAGAACGACTCACTCCCAGTCCTCACAGCAAAGGTCCCGAGTTCGAGTCTCGGTCCGGCTCACAGTTTTAATCTGCCAGGAAGTTTCATATAAGCGCAAACGCTGCTGCAGAGTGAAAATCTCACTCTGGAAGTTAGTTAACTGTTTATAATTTCAGAAGTACTCACCAGAACTGTTAATACATTTATCCCACTGTGAGCCAAGACGATATTGCAGTGCCTGCGTTATTGTGATTACGATGCAAAGTTCCTTTGGACATGCATGCAGCCGGCCGCGGTGGCCGAACGGTTCTAGGCTCTACAGTCTGTTACCGCGCGACCGCACGGGCGCAGATTCGAAACCTATCTCGAGCATGGATGTGTGTGATGTTCTTAGATTAGTTACGTTTAAGTAGTTCTAAGTTCTAGGGGACTGATGACCTCAGAAGTTAAATCCCATAATGCTCAGAGCCATTTGAACCATTCGAACATGCATGCATGTCCAAAGGAACAGGCACTGCAGCAACTGCAGCCGTTATGAAATACATCAAATGAGTTCGTAATTGCGATTAAGGACATTGATCAGCTGTAGAATGGAATGATGAGAATGAAATTTGTGCCGGACCGGGACTCGAACCCGGATGTCCCTCTTATCGTGAGCGGTCGCCTCACCATTTGGCTCTCCGTGCACGACTCACGACCACACCCCAACTTCCATAGGCCGTCAACCACGCGTCAACGACCTGTACTCGTACATCCATTGTGTATATTCCCGTGCAGATCAAACACTGTACTTGAAAGGCGCTTGCCCAGCGGATAAATACGATATTACAGTGCATGCATGCGTTTCCAAAGGAACTTAGCATCGTAATCAGAGTAATACGGGCTCTACAATATCGTATTTGTCTGCTGATATCGGGCAAGTGACTTTCAAGTAAAGCGTCGACCACTCGCGACAAGCGGGGAATCAGGGTTCGAATCTCGGTACGGCAAAAATTTTTGTTGTTGCCATTCGATTCTACAGCTGATAGTTGTCCTTATTCGCAACTGAAATTCAAAAAATGGTCCCATAGTGCTCTGAGCACTATGGGACTTAACATCTGTGGTCATCAGTCTACTATAACGTAGAGCTACTTAAGCCTAACTAACCTAAGGACATCACACACACCCATGCCCTAGGCAGGATTCGAACCTGCGACCGTAGCAGCAGCGCGGTTCCAGACTGAAGCGCCTAGAACCGCACGGCCACAACGGCCGGCCGCAACTGGAATTAATTTGATGAGAGACAAGACGGTGGGTGACACTTGGAAAAACGTTTCCGGTTCCGTAAGGAACCATGATCGCAAGCGTACATCTCTTTGTCCGAAGCAAATCGACAGCCACGATCGTCTTCTTCATGGCTCCAAGATCATGTGAATCGCAAGGGGAAGAATTGGGACTGTGTGGAGGATATGAACGGCTTCACTGCGAAATTCCCGCAGTGTACTCAAATCAATCGACGTAGCATGTGGGCGCGCATTATCCTGAAACTGAACTGAAGTTTCCAAGGCTGTTCCGAATACACTGGCAAAGTTTCACCAGGAAGCCCTTGCACATCGTTCATACAGCCCTGATCTCTCCCCGTGCATTCCTGCTCACAATCGTGTTTCCGTACGCAAACACAAACTTTGCTCCGTGAAGGCGTTCACCGTCTTATGTCATAGTGGGATAAACGTATTGACAATTCTGGCGATTACTTCTGAAATTATAAACAGATTACTTAATTTGTCTATCTGCCTCTTTATCTTTTGACTGCCCCTTGATCATCATCAGCACTGGAAGTGGATGGTGTAAGTTGGGTTGTATCTTAAGGTAATGTAAATGAAATACCTTTTGTGTTGTATCCTGCCTACTCGTCAAATACGAGGTTCCTAGGAAACCTGCTTTCTCGGATCGCTAGACAATAATTTAAGCAAATTGTATTAATGAATTTTATTACAGAAAATAAATGACAATACTTAACTTTCGTAAATACAGCAAAGGACGACTTGCAAAATAATCAGTGTCCTTCGGTATGACGATTCCAGTACAAGTGAAGTAATACAGTGGATGTTTCAATCCAACTCGCTGATCTTGACGTATCTGTAGAAGTGGGCAAGACCAGTCATGAGCGGCGCTTATGTTCTCTTAGCCTAGAGGCCGCTGTTGTCGCGTTGTCGTCCTAGAGAGGGATCGGTCAGCGTGCTATTGGCTGTCGTCTTCTTCACAGCAGTCCGCTTGCCTTTACGCTGCAACGTTTCCTCCCCCCAACCCCAACCCCCAAAGCGACAGACCGTCGTCGTAAAGGGAGCTCGCCAACGGCGGGGGAGGCAGAAGTGTGGGTGCTCTGAGGGACTGGAAGCCGTGGCCGCAGGGGACGTCAGGCTTCAGGCCTCCAGTCGTACTTCGCCATCTGGTGTTCGCTCTGGCGGAAGACGGCCAGAAGCGTACGCGCTCACCTCCTGAGGCTTGGACGGGTCCAGCTGCGTCGACAGGACGACAGGAGGTGGAGGAGGCGAAGGCTCCGTCTCCACGGGGCCGTCCCGCGGTGTCGTGATGACACCCTCTGGCGGCTGCTGTGGCCGCGCGGTGCTCGGAATCCGTGAATCTGAGGGAAGGATCACCGCGCAGGTGAAAGTGGCGAATTTGATTGTGATAGCGGTGATGCAACCCATCTGGGCCGGAAGTAAGATACATGCATGCGCCAAGTCGACGTAGGATCTCGCCTCGCGCCCACCGTCTGGTGCCGCCAAAAACTCTGAAAAACACAGTATCATGCGGTGCGTAGCGATACTTGCGGCCTTCCTTCGGCGCCGGATGCTGAGGAGGGTGGAGCAAATGGAGCCGTGTCCGATTGCGGCGGCCGTGAAGCAATTTCTCCGGCGATGGTCCATTTCGTGAATGCGAACGATAGCAGGCGAGAAGCAGTTGCAATGCTTTATCCCTGGAGGGCGAAGTGACGCTGTGACGTCATCTGTTCTATTTGTGTGTCCACAACCTGCCTAGTCCAGTGTCGACGCGCTAACTGCTCTGCACGGAAAAAAAAAATTGTTCAAATGGCTCTGAGCACTATGGGACTTAACATCTATGGTCATCAGTCCCCTAGAACTTAGATCTACGTAAACCTAACTAACCTAAGGACATTACACAACACCCAGTCATCACGAGGCAGAGAAAATCCCTGACCCCGCCGGGATTCGAACCCGGGAAACCGGGCGCGGGAAGCGAGAACGCTACCACACAACCACGAGCTGCGGACTTTCACATGAACAATCCTTCGTGAAGTCACTGCAACACTACTTCTTGCAAAACTTTAGGCATCAACACACTTGTCTGTCCACTGTCATTTTGAACAAGAATCACATCTTTCTGACCGAGCGAGGTGGCGCAGTGGTTAGACACTGGACTCGCATTCGGGAGAACGATGGTTCAATCCCGTGTCCGGCCATCAAGATTTAGGTTTTCCGTGATTTCCCTAAATCACTCCAGGCAAATGCCGGGATGGTTTCACTCACAGGGCACGACCGACTTCCTTCCCTAATCCGATGAGACCGATGACCACGCTGTCTGGTCTCCTTCCCCAAACCAACCAACCAACCACATCTTTCTGTGTAGCCAGGCTATGCCGACGTGCAAAGTATCGGCGCATTACAGAGTTTTTTATGCTATACAATGAGCGAGGCCAAGATGAGAGAACGTATTTTAGCCAAATGATAAAGTCGCAATCAGCTTCCGTGGCCTGCACAATTTTCCTATAGTTCAGAGGAAAGGACTGAAGCAATTCAAAATCGCGGCCATCGATGTGACAACAAGATGCGTCAGAAGCGTCAAAGTCTATATCAGGGCCTATCGGAAGACGTGAAAGTGCGTCCGCATTACCATGTAGAGCTGTCGGACGATAGACAGTCTCGTACTGATATTGAAACAACAACAAAGCCCATCTTTGCAATTTTTGAGAAGTTCGTGCTTCATCGGATGGAACAAAGACTGCAGTGGCTTGTGATCCGTTCCTAAGCAAAATTTTCTGCCATACAAATAGTGGTGGAATTTGGTGACACCATACACAATAGCAAACGCCTGTTTCTCTATTTGATAGTAGCTACACCGAGCTTTCGACAACACTTTTAATGCGAAAGGAATAGGCCTGTCTTTATCATCAATTCTGTAAGAGGAAGCATCAACTTGCAACACAACAGGTTTGTCAGGATCACAGTGAACCAAGCAACGATCACTGAGCAATTCATCTTTAAGTTTTTGAATAGCTTCTTGGCACTCATCTGTCCAAACAAAGGGGACATTTTTGCGAAGCAAGCGATGCAGTAATGCTGCGATTTGCGCAGCATTCAGTATGAACTGAATATAATTGTCCATTTTCCCTAAGAATGACTGCAGTTGTGTGATATTGCGAGGAACTGGCAGGTCCCGTATGGCTAACAAGCGTGACGAAGAGGATGTACACCGTGACTTTTTACGACATGACCAAAATACTGCAACTCAGGTTTTAAAAAAATCACACTTGTCCACTCTACACTTTAAACCTGCATCAGACAACACACGAAACAAAGCACGCAAATTTGCAATGTGTGCTTCAGGTATAAGACCTTTACGACAATATCATCCAAGTAGTTTGAACAGCTTAGTGCTTCAGCAGTTAGCTGTTCCAAATACCGTTGAAAAATGGCGGGTGCAGGGGCACTGCCGAAATGCAAACACAAATATTTAAACAAGCCCAAATGAATGTTAACAACACACACTTTTTGAGATTCTCCATCCTGTGGTATTTCAAGATATGCGTGGCGCAAATCAATTTTTGAAAAGTAGCGACCAGCGCCTAATCTGTCCTTGAGATCCTCTGGACGTGGCAATGGATAAGTATCAATCACAGTTTGTGGGCTGACTGAAGACTTACAGTCAACACACAGGCGAATGTGACCTGAAGGTTTGGGGAGAAAAACCAGTGGACTTCCCCACTGACTAGCTGATATTGCCACAATAACTCCGGTATCTTGCAATTTATGAAGTTCAGCTGCGACTTTGTTCCGTAATGCAATGCGAACAGTTCTGGCCTGGCAACATTTCGTCTGAACATTGTCTTTCATAGTTATATGTTAGCCTTGCCTAAACCTTCAGAAAAGAGTTCAGGGAATTCTTTCAGCAAGCTAGCTACACTTCCTTTGGTATTGACTGCAATCACTGTCAACACATTGTCCTGAATTTCAAAGCCAAACAAATCAAATGAATCAAGGCCAAATATGTTCTCACGATCACGTGATTATAGCACAGTGAATGTTACAGTTGGTGTATGCAAGCGATACATGGCAGGCAAAGTACATTTTCCAAGAATGGGAATATCTTGTCCATTATAAGCCGTCAGGTGCGTGGTAGTTTTATACAGGCGTGGGGAGCCTAACAGTTCATATGTGTTACAATTCAGCAATGTAACAGAGGCGCCTGGGTCCAACTGAAATTTCACATGTTTTCCTCTAACACGCAAATCCGCATTACGTTTGTTGGACTGGCGTAGCTCTGAAGAAACTGTTCACTGGCTAGTTTTGTTAATGCCTGCTGCAGGTGTTGAATACACAGCACTGATTACATGGGCCTTGTGACTAGATTTTTGTGAGTGGGCAGAATTCTTACTCCATTTCAAACATATGGAGTGTATGTGTCCTTTCTTGCCACAAGCATAACACTTTGCTTGTGAGGATGACCAGTCTTGGCATATGTGCCATGAGTAGCACCGATTGCATGGCTTAATTCTGTTTGCCTGTGTAGAGGAGTGTTTAAGCGGTGTGGCGAACTGTTTACATGGGCCAGTGGGCCAGTCGCTAGCAAGGGATGACTCGACCCAACAAATTGGTGGCTGCTCAAATTCATCGCCAACACGGCGCCTGTGTGTTACTGATCGAGTATCTGCACTACGTGCTGAAATGATGGATCGGACTGTTTCAGAATTTTGCTCCCTAAGTTTGAAATCAGTTACATTGTACACGATTGCATCACGCAACATAATATCTGAATATAAAACACCATAAGCACATTTGAATTTGCATTTCCTTGTCATACCCTGCAAATCTGTTACCCACTCGCGATAAGTTTATTATGACTGTTTCTTGCAATTAAAGAATTGATACCTAGCTGCTACCATGTTCGATTGTTTGTTGTAATAGTTAGCGACTCCACAAACAGATCATAGGAAAGTTCACTGGGAGTATCGATAGGGAATAACTTCTGAATGAGGCGAAACACTGCACTTTCTACCACTAACAAAAAGTAATAGTGTTTCACAGTATCTGGTACAGTGGGAGCAATTACGTGGGTTTCAAACTGTTGCAACAACTTGAGCCATTCCTCTTGATGTTCATTAAACTGGCGAAAAGACGGTGGCACTCGGAGATACTGAAACTCACATGTCAGCTCTCCAACCATCAACTATTCCCAGGTGACAGTTGATGGTTGGAGTGCTGACACGTGAGTTTCAGATTATCTGCGAATCCAGTAAGGCTGGCAACAGATGGGTTATGCATGGGGATCGTACCCACCTGCACCCCATCAAAACAGCCTGAAGATGACTCAATAAAACGTCGAAACTGGTAGCGACAAAATAAAATACTATCATAAGGACGGCTGTAAGTGCTTTCATCTTTTGTCAAGATAGTAAACGGCCGTCGTCCCAGAGACGTCCTGCTAAAAGGATGGACATACTAAACCTCATAACTGGTGATCACCAAGTAGATTGCGTTAAGGAATACTTCTACCTAGGCAGCAAAATAGTCCATGACGGACGGAGCAAGGAGGTCATAAAAAGCAGATTATCACTGGAAAGAAGGACATTCCGGGCCAAGAGAAGACTACTAGTATTACATACATCTTAATTTGAGAAAAAAGTTTCTGAGAATGTACGTTTGGAGCACATCATTGTATGGCAGTGAGACATGGACTGTGGGGAAACCGGAACAGAAAAGAATCGAAGCACTTTATATTTGGTGCTACAGAAGAATGTTCGAAAGTAGATGGACGCATAAGGTAAGGAATGAGGAGGTTCTCCGCAGACTCGGCGAGGAATGGAATATATGGCAAATACTCGCAAGAAGAAGGGATGGATTATAGGAAATGTGTTATGGTATCAGGAAAAATTGGAAGTTTGTGGTAAGGTCTTATGGGACCAAACTGCTGAGGTCATCGGTCTCTAAGCTTGCGCAGTACTTAATCTAACTTAAACTAACTTACACTAAGGAAAACACACACCCATGCCTGAGGTACGATATCAGGTAATAACTTTCATGGCACTAGGGAGAGCTGTACACGGTAAAAACTGTAGAGGAAGACGGGAATTAGAAAACATGCAGAGAGAGGAAAATAAACCGAATGGCGATGACAACAGCGAGGAGACAGAACCAGGGCCTGACGTCATTATTCTCAGCATTTATGTACAACGTTTTTACATGTTCTTCAAAGTGAAAGAATCGATTCAGTTTTTTAAGATACAAGTCAAGTATGAACATGTTCACGGACAGAGAACAAGAATTTGAAAGTGAAGGCTACATTCGGATTGGCACGCAGGAGTTCCACGTATAATGTAACACCTAGAGCACTAGCTTGAGAGACAGGGAGCTGAGCGAGACCAGATCGGAAACGTTGCCCTGGATTAACAATTGCTGGCAACGGTTTCTCACATCATCTCCTCTTTAGTAACATAATCCACAATCGAAAACAGATCCATCTAAACTTAGAAAATTGGCAGGCAGTGTGTACACACAGCTTTTTCTCGTATCTTCAGTTTAGATGACGTAGTGGCTGCAGGAATGGCATCCACCCACACGAATAATAAATAATACATGCAAGGTGGGCGAGTACCTACCGTGTGCGACCCCTGTAGAAACTGGAATAAAGCTAGAGGTTAGAAAATTCGTACTGACGAACAGTGAAAGTCATCAAAAGCCGATAGAGCACAAGACTGCGTTTCAGTTGTCTGACGATACTGATCTTGGAATAACTGAACAGTGAAGGAGCCCAAGCCAAAAGATACTCTGCTTACGAAATCACATCATCTTTCTATGTCATCAAACGTTTTAGACACTGTGCGTTTGCTCGCTTTGTCGGTACCTGAGAGATGTCTCCCGCCTCCATTTATCACTGCGATATGCATCTCATTTAGACTCATTAGTTGAGATGGTCTCCTTATCGGTCATACTTTGAAACATGCCAGACATGTCACGTAGAGGAGAAATCTCCCTTGCGACGTTTTCGCACATGGCAGCTGCACATTACTAAGGAATCGTTTTCTTAAATCTAGAAACATAAAACATAGCCTCACATATATTTTTTTGTGACTGAAGAATATTTATAAAAGTGAGAGATAAGTTCAGCAAATTACAGTTGAACCAAGTTGACTATAATGATTGAAATGAAATATTCATACGTCCTACAGTATATTACCTTCAGAATAACATTGTTTCACACATAGTCCAAACAGTTAAATGAAAAATCTAAATAAAGAAAATAAATTAAAAATTAAAAATGTGTTCTATATGCATTACATAAAACATTTCTTTTTAAAAAAGGGGTTCCATTACCGGTTTCAACGAACTACGTTGCCATTTTCAAATGTAAATCATCAGTTGGAGAATACATAATGGGAACTGTGTCAATAACATCTGACAACAATTACGAAAAATAATGAGACAGACCAGACAACAGCGGCAATGGCGACAGGTCCTACAAGTTATGACCATGCTTGCCTAACCGTTCACTCCATGTCCTAATGTAGAGTAGATAAAAACTAAACCAGAGTAAAAATTTCAAAGCGTTTCTGCAATGCGTTCTGCTGAGACACAACGATCGTATGTCTGATATAAATTCCAAGTCTCAAAATTGCACACATATATGTGTATTTAATCATTATCATGGCGCAAACTCCCATGAGATAAACACATATAATAACCTCACCTTAAGTGTATCAAGCACAGCAAGCTTCCATATAGAATGCAGCACATGATTTTACTAGTGGCGTAGCGTGGTTGTAAAGGTTGGGGTGACTCTACATCTATTATAGGGAGACAAAATAGTTCAATAAACAATAAATTAGAGAATGAAACAAAATGCATCAAATAAAACAACAACTACTACTACAACTACTACCACTACCACCGCCACTAATAATAATAATATTAATAACTAACTTGTTCAAGAAACGATGACTAATTTGTAGAACTACAGCAGCAAGAGAAGAAGCACTTATATTTTCTTGTACACAAATGCAATGCACCTGTCTTTTCCTTCCACGAATGAGTCTATAACTCGGTTTACAAAGATCTGATCATTGGATAGCTCTCCAAGTAGTGTCTTTTCTATTGCTAACGTGCTCAAACACGACAGCCGGCTGTTGGACACTGAATTCCTTAAATAATTCTTCACTCTTTTAAGAGTACTCATGCTTCGTTCACTGCTTGCTGTAGTAGCGGGTAGGATCAAAACCAAACGCAGGAACTTCCTTGTTTCTTCAAAACAGAGTCCAAATCATTGTTGACAATGTACTTTAAGAGGATTCTTGGAGATAAGTGCTTTTTCACATCAGCGTGTATGTTACGCAGTGCATTTTAAAGTTGTTCTTGTTTGAAAAAAGGGTACTGTCCTAATAAATGAAGCAGTTTAAACTTTGGGAATTCTTTTTAATAGTTCGGCAAACACTTTTCGCTCAAAAGTTCACAAACTGAATTTGGGAAACTCTTGAAATCATATTTTCATCTCAACAATTTGCAAATCCAGTATCTAGTAAGTTAGTGCCCTGAGAGATGTCTTTTGACTGTCACGGAATGATAAGTTGCCATTCAAACACAAACTGTATTTAATGCATTCATCAACGAATGTTTCCGGTCCTAATTGTCGTAAGTTTCTCAGAACAGTTCTTATTTCGTTGTGACAACCATTTATACTGACAGATTTTGACAGAAGAACGTTGAAGAAATGAACAACATAAACAAGCACCCTCGGTAGAAATAAAGCAAGAAGACAAACGTAGCCCGCCGCGGTGGTCTCGCGGTTCTAGGCGCGCAGTCCGGAACCGTGCGGTTGCTACGGTCGCAGGTTCGAATCCTGCCTCGGGCAATGGTGTGTGTGATGTCCTTAGGTTAGTTAGGTTTAAGTAGTTCTAAGTTCTAGGGGACTAATGACCACAGCAGTTGAGTCCCATAGTGCTCAGAGCCATTTGGACCATTTTTTTAGACAAACGTAGGATCATCCATCCGTCGTTTCATTCTCATAGCACAGCTCAAAGATTCTGGGCCCCACTGAGAGTCTGTATCATCAATTGTATTATTAAAAACACTATATAGCTCTGAGAAATGACTAGATATTGTTGAAACTGCCCTCGAATGACAGTTCCAGCGAGCTTTGCTTGCATGTGGCAGTTTAAATCCTTTCTCAGTTAGCAATACAGTTCGTTTTGATGATCTGCTGACAAACGAATGGAATGTAGTAAAATCACTTACAAACATGCGTACTTATGATTTTGGAGGCATGTAACAGTACCAAATTCAGTTCGTGTGCGTAACAATGAATTGCTGTAGTCCTCTTTCTCTGTCCGGCATTACTGAAACGCCATCATATGTTTGACTAACCACTATTCTTTCCACATTTCATTCTTTCAATACTTCATTAATAATGTTTGACAAACCTACAGCAGTTTTATCTCCAGAAACAGCGTAAAATCCAACGAATCTTTCCTCAATTTTGTCTTCAATAAAGTATCTAGGTTTTATACTCATTTGACTCTTGCGTGACACGTCTAATATTTCATCAGCTTGAATCGAAATGAAATTGCAGTTCTGAATTTCAGATCTTATTTTCTCATTAACTGCCAGAGTTATCATTTTTCTTACATCATTCTCTATATCTGGAGAAGTTCCTTTAAAGTTTGAAGATGATGACAGATGGTCTTGGATTAACTGCTCTCCTTGAGCTAGTAAATCCAACAATTCCAGACAGTTACCTTTGTAGCTGAAGGATTCATCTTCTCGATTGCCGCGAAGGGCCAGTTCTTGTTTACAAAGAAACACAATTGCCTGAATAATACAAGCCAATACTCTCCTGTTGGATGCAACTTGTTTGTTGTATTTTATTGCTGTCAGACGAGCGGCTTGAGAAAGAGCGTGCTCAATTCTACTATTGCGCAGTAACTGAAATGATTCTTTGTTCTGCAGGTGACGTTTTGATATCTGATGTTTTGGTGCTTTCCTGTCAAAGTTCTTTATTGTACAAATGCCCTCATTGCACCATTCCTTTTCACCACCAAACAGAAGACATATATAACAATATAATCTGTTATTAACTGCATTCGCAGTCAGCCAAGTATACTTTTCGTACTGTCTGAAAAGTGAGTTTTTGTTTGACTTCACTTAAAACTACACCGAGTATAGGAGTGGGTCGTTTGTCTTTTAATTCGCACTTTTTTTCGTACGGTACGTTAACGTAGAAAAAGGCGTATTTAATAAAAATTCTATAAGTTGTTCAGTTGCTCGCTCACTCATGTTGGCGACACAACAAAAATGTGCTCTAAAATCACACAAGAATGACTATGAACACAAACCGCGCGGCTGTTCACTTCCGTGTTAAAAGCCAGCATAGAAGCGGCAGAGACTAGTCTGCTAGCAAGTGCACCGCACCGGCCTTCGTGGAAGTTGGGGAAGTGGAGGGGGCGCAGGCGCACACAGCCAGGTAAGGCAGAGACTGAGAGCAGTCGAGTCTCAAACAGGCCGGTACACCAATACTCAGGGTGCGGCGCGGGCTACAAGACTGATGTCTTCGCACATTTAGAGCTCTTAGCAGAAAGTTATTTATATTTTTGTTATGAATTACTATTGCACCTTTTTTAAGAACGAATACAGGGGAGACTAAGTCTCAAAGTCTCCCCTCACGCTACGCCACTGGGTTTTACTATGTTCCAAAAAAAATCCCAAAACACACTTTATTCTCGTGTAAGACTGACACACTACTAACTTGCTGACATAACATTGCTCCATTTGCCTGGCAACCCATTCCTTCACTAGAAGGCATGAACGTAGTAAAGAAGCAAAAGAAAAAAAGCAGGACCCACATAATGTACAATAACGGGCGCAACATGGCGCCACTTTCAAGTGTTAACGAAACTAGTCTCTAGTTGAAATATAAACACAAACAAACCCTGGTATTAAAATCAAAACACTGGTATACATTGTTCACAGTTTCAAATTAAAATCCTATTTACCAGGTATAATTACTATATATCGCATCAAAACACTGTATACCACAAGCATAAACGGCTGGATGTGTTGTGTATTTGAATGGGGGAGGTGAGAGGGGAGGAGAAGAGGGGAGAATGAGGGACGAATGTAAGGGAAAGGGGCAGCGAGTAATCTATACTTATTGCATGGAAAGGGAAGGGGGTGTTTCTTGATTGTATAAAAACATGAGAGGGAGGGGAAGAGGAGGAGAGTTACAGAAATATATATATATATATATATATATATATATATATATATATATATATATATATATATATATATATATATATATATATCCATCAAAATTAATATTAAGAAATTAAAAGACTATACTGTTATCATGTAATTGTACATATACAATTGTAAAATAGCTTTTTTTATGTGAGCCTCCGAAGCATGAGAGAGCAGTAACAGTAGACAACAAATCACAGTTACTGCAAACCTGAAACTACATTCTAGATACTACATTCCAGCAATCTTAAATAATGATAAAAGCAACCTACGATAATAGGTACAGAGTGTGTACAAGATATTAATTAACACAACAGGTACATATAAAAGTAATTTATCACAACGCTAGTTATATGTAGTAGACAATCACAACATCTAACATGGTAGGCTATTTAATCTGTACGATTCTTTACCTTATGTAACGGAATAAACACCACAAAAAACGTAAGTATTGAAAGCAACTAAAAGTCCAACTATCACATAACTGCAAAGTGCATTTTATCTAACTCTGCCATACACAAAGACAACCTGATCCAAAATATATAAAGTAAGCAACCTAAATATTTTTTTTTATATTAGGCCAGTAACATGGTGTATATGTACTGATGGACAACTATATAATGTTAAGGATATACAAAGTGGTAAACTAATTACTGTTTAATTCAGACAATTTGCCCTTTTTAATTTACCCAAAATGAAGAACATTTCATTAGCCATTTTCAAAGTTATAGCTAAATTAGTGCTTAGTACATATTGCTATATAACCTCATCAAAAAATTAAAATGTTCTGATATTTGCAATCAGCCTGTTCATTTAAAATTCTATCACACTCTTTCTTGTGGAAATTGTATATATTAGTATTCTCCAGTAAGTCCAGTACATGCCCCTTTTTCCCTATGTAATATAGCCATATTATGCCTGATGTCCCCCACCATGTGTTTAGTAGTTTTTAAATGCAACCCAGTGTTGTTTCGCCCATACAGATGCTCTCTAAACCAAATGTTAAGTGCTCTACCCATCTGTCATATATACAGTGAATTGCAATCTGAATTTTCCAATTTATGTACTCCTGACCTATCATACTTGTCTCCATTACTCCTTACATTATGTTGTAACTTGTGTTTTAATAAATTATCTGTCTTGAGAGCTATTTTGATTTTATTCTTTCTAAAGTGCCTATCAACTTTTTCAGGAATCTTGCCTCGATAAGGCACTGAAACATAAGAACATTTTTCTTCATTATTCCGTTTATTTCCCTCTTCCTTTTTATTTTCAATTAAATCTTTATTTTTATTATATATTTTATCTACGAAAACTCTTTCATATGGCATTATCACTGGCAATCTGTCTCAAAATTTGTAATTCTTTTTTAATCTCTACTTCTGGAAGTGTTGTTCTTAATAACTTGTAGCTCACAGAATTAAAAAAAAGTTTCTTTTGCAATTTGCAGGGTGACAGGATGTTCCATTTATAATCACATCACTGTTTGTCGATTTCTTGTAGATACTGTACAAATGGGAATCACCTACTTTCTTTATAGTTAGATCAAGAAAATCCAAAGAATTGCCTTCTTCTAACTCTACAGTAAACTGCACATTTTTGTGCATTTTATTAATACGGTGTTTAACACTTACCATGTCTTGCTCTGTACCATTTATCCTAATTATAGTATCATCTACTTATATTTTATAGTACACCACTTTCTGTGCTATTTCTTTATGTTGCACAAAAAAGGAATTTTCCACATGGTTTACAAAAATATCGGCAAGTGTTCCAGTCAGACAGTTACACATTCCTAACCCTTCTTTTTTATGTAAATTTTCTTATTAAATGGAAAATAATTGTACTGTAATGGCATTTCTAGAAGTTCAGTTAATTCAATAATCTCCCCAGGTTCTGATTTCTTATTTTCCTTAATAACTGCAACTGTCTCTGCAATTGGAAAGTTAGTATATAAATTGGTAATATCATGAGATGCAAGACATGACTGCTGAGAAATTTTAATACTATTCAAAACTTGTATTAATTCTAAACTGTTTTTCACATTAGTATGATGTTGCATGTTATACAACTCTTTAATTTTTTATTCAGTATTGTATTTAACTCATAGTTCGGTGATGTCGCATTATTCACAATCAGCCTGATTATTTTGTCTAATTTATGTGTTTTAACCTGTGATCTTAACTTAGGTAGTGACACAATCATGCTTTTTTTCTCCCTATCAGTAAAAAGTAATGCTTTTTAAGCATTGTATGAAACTTGTTAGTTGATTCTTTGTTAACTTCTATAATGTCGTTACTTAATAATAATTCTTCTGTTTTTTTAGTGTAATCATTATCACTAATCAAAACAATGGTGTTGCTTTTGTCTACCTTGGTTGTTAATATTTTATTCTCATGAAGCTTTTTATTAATGGTTTTTAAAATAGTTTCTTCTGTATTTCTATTTTGGGAATTTTTACTTTCAGCATTGTTTGCTGTAGCTACCTGTACACCACTATTAGCTGTTTCAGGATTTTTCTATTTAGTCATTTTTGTTGCTATTATTAACTCTGCAATGGTCTCATTAATTCTGTTTCTGCCTAATTCTTTGGGATATTATATTGTAAACTTTTATTAAGCAGCTTCACCTCTTCTTCAGTAAAAGTAATGCCAGTAAGGTTAATCATTCTATCTTCAAACTTATTCTTATTTGCCTGCTGTATTTCACACATACAATTATTTACTAACAACAAAAACTTAATTTTGTTATCATGTCTTTTCTGTATTGGTCTGAGAGACTTATTCACTTTCGTGTATATAACATATTGCATTGCAATGAGATGTTCTTGTAATAGATAATTTTTTTAAGTATTCCTACATTTATTGACTTTCGTTGTTAAAATACTGTATTGTTTATAAAATTCTCTTATCTGCAAGTTAACCCAAGCTTTTCACTTCTAGCTTTAAGTAACTGTGCTAATTTATTTTTATTATTATACTGATTTTTGCATACTTTGGGACTATTTTATGCAAAGATATTTCTTGTTAAATAAAATTTGTAGCCTATTTTTTGCTATTTTTTCTGATATTTAGTACAAACATTGGTGTACAAACCAAAATGCTGGTATACATTGGTATTATACCAAAGAAACTAAGTTTCATCTCAATACAGCATTCTAACAACCAATATATTGTTGTACACAAATTAAAAAATACCAGACCCATGCTTCCCATTAAGCTGTCATTTGTTACAGTCTTTCACAGAGACAATTATAAGAACAAATTAAAATCCTGTTTACTAGATATAATAACTATGTATCACATCAAAACACTATATATAACAAGCATATAGCACTGGATGTGTTGTATATCTGAAGGAGATAGGAGGAGGGAGGGTGGATGGGGGAGGATGTAAGGGAAAGGGGCAGTGAGTAAACTATACTCACTGTATGGAAAGGGAAGAGGGGGGAGGTGGTTTCTTGGTTGTATGTATTGTGACTATGGCTTCACTACTGCAATGTCAAATAACCATTTAACTTATATTATAGTCATAATCCTTTATGGTAATTATGTCAGATTATACCATTTATGAGTACTGATAATACAAGAAAGATTAAATACTAGAAACATATTAAGTTCATTAACAACTACAAAATTTTGTAAATAAAAAACTAATGATATAACACATCAGAAATTGTTATGTTGTATGAGGTACAGTACATTAACTCAGTGGTCATTAACATGATACATTCTGTGTACCAAGAGGGACAACAAACATTGGAGAACCAGCATCAGAGAGTAACCCAAGTGAAGGATTCTGAGGCAGGAGACAACAGAAAATTGACACAAAGAAGTCTAAATAGACAGAGAAAAGAAAGAAAAAATGGCAAGATTTCGATGAAGATCTCAAAGAGTGATGCATTTAACAATAATAATAGTAGTGCTGTTATAATAGCACTGCTGTGCATTCTACAGAACAATGAAACAATTCCAGAAAACTAGAAAGTCACATTAATTCACCCTCTTTATAAAATGGGGAACAAAACAGATATCAATAATTATGAGGAATTTCACTGCAATCCTCTGAATACAAAATCTTATCGAAAGCTCTTCTGGACATGTCATATCCTTAGTTAGATAAACAAATCTGAGGGTATCAAACTTGATTTAGAAGTAACAGATCCTGTCCAGAGAAAAATTCTAAATTTTAAACAAATAATTGCTTAAATGAAAATATCAAATTAAAAAACTGAGCAAACATTTCTTAATTTTAAAAAGGCATGTGTTTCAATAGACAGTGACTCCCTCCTCAAAACCCTGAAGGAATTTACAGTAGACAGGAAAGCTCTGGAAGTAGTTAAAGAAACACTTACAAACACAGTACCTAAAGCTAAACTTCTCGAAACAACTTAGTCCCTGCCAAATTGTATTAGGTGTCAGACAAGGAGACAGCTTTTTACTGTTATTTTTTGTAAGTGATTGTAAAACAGAGGCATAAAAACAAAAAGTTAATAACTATGTTAAGTTAGTTAAATGGAAGGAAGTAATAAATTGCTCTCATAGTTACAGAGGGAACCTCAGAGAATGCAAGGAAAGGACCAGAACTTCTGAAGGAGACAACTGAGATGACAGATCTACAGATGTCATGTGAAAAGACAGAGCACATGACCAATGAAAGTAAGCCAACAAGAATTTTAAAAATCAAGTATGGTAACATCAAGAAAACAGACAACTTTAAATATATGGGAGAAAATATGAATATGAAAAGTGAAAAAGAAGCAGGTAAAATCAAGACTAAAAAATGAAAAGAGCAGGCATTATGTAATAAACTTGTACAATAAAAATGTTTTTCTACAGATATTAAATTAAGACATTATAATAGAGTTAAAAAAACAGTAGTCCTCTGTGGATCAGAAACACTACTTTTATCCAGATGCAAAAGGGTATTAGAAGATCTGGAAAAGATACAATGAAGCATTCAGCGAAAAATATTTGTTCCAATAAAGAACGAAAATGCCAATTGGGTTTTTGGGCTAAATACAGAAATACACTGATTCTGCCCTAAAGTAACTGACGTGACATGGAAATGATGTGTTATAGTTTATGGACATCTAGAGAGAACGGAGGAAGACAAATTAACAAATAATGTCCAAGTAATCTTCCAGAACAGTTAAACAGACAAAGAAACTGGGTTGGGAGGCAAGATGAGAAATGACTTAGAAGAAATGTAGATTGAATAGCAGACTTATATAGAGACAGAATCAGACTAGAAGTGAAGAAATTGAAAAGTTTTCAGTAAGCTAAAAGAAACGAAGAACAACTGGTGTCAAATGGTCAAATGTGAGGAAAAGAGCCCATTCTGAGAAAATCAAAGAAAATCGGAGGAAGGAAAAGAGAAATAAAGGGTTATCTTGACATGGTCCTCAGTTGATCCGTAACGATGAGAAAAATACAGTAGTGTTATGCCACGTAAAAGTGTTGACTACAGGCCTCCAGTGGTTATTCAAGTTTTCGGGATTACACTGCCTGAAAAAAAATTAGTACACCTGGAAAGATGACGTCAGTTTTGATTCAATGACGGATGTGCCACCTGGGAAATAGGAAACGTACTGACAATGGTTTCAACGTCATCTACCAACAAATAGCGTAGTGCCATAGCTACCAAAGCACTATCTGTGTCTATCCTTCAATAGAGAATGCTCGCAGCCAGAAAGCTCAGTGTAGTGCAAACGTATGTAGCAGACAGACAAGCACACCACGGAAAGGCACTCGCGCTTCCTACTGTCAACTGGGCGAGTTTGAAAGGGGCAAATTATGGCCTTCCAAGTGGCGGGATGGCTCTTTCTGAAACAGTCACACAAGTCGAACGTGCTGCGTCTATTGTGCAACGGTGTTGGTATCAGTGGTCTCGAGAACATTCTCACATCCATAGACGAGATTGTGGATGTCCACGCAGCACAGATTCCCACTAGGATCGTCGTATTGTAAGGGCAATAGTAGCAGCCCGTACAGCCACCACATCACAGATAAGAGGGATTATGAGCCCAGACATGTCAATACTAATTGTTGCGAGCTGTTTGTTAACAGTAGGACTACGTCACCCACACCTATGGCCGTTCTCCTGTCACGCCACAGCATCGACGTGCAAGGCTCGGCTGGTGCCGTCTGAGGATGACAAGGAAGACGGAATGGCGTGCAGTGGTTCTCAGCGACGAAAGCAGATTCTGCCTGCGCGCAAATAATGGTCGTTTGAGTGTACGATGTAGACCTATTCAGCGCTGTCTCGTAAAGTGCATTCGCCCAAGACACACTGCCCCACCTCATGCCTTATGGCCTTAAGCTGCAGCTCTCATTCAGCTTTGGTGTTTCTGGAGGCTACGATAAACAGCGTTCGGTACGTGCAGAATGTTGTTACACCCATTATTGTGCCATTATTGCAACAGGAAGGTGATATGTTGCTCCAACAGGAAATGCTTGCCCACACAGCCCGTGAAACTCTACGTGCTCCGCAAGACGCCCAGCAGCTGTCCTGGCCAGCACAATCTCCGGACTTGGCTTCAATTGAGTACGTGTGGGTTTGATGGGACGAGAAGTTATTTGTGTGACTCGTCAACCCCCAACTATACAAAACCAAGTGAACAGGTCGAGCAGGCGTGGCATAACGTATCCCAGAACAACATTCGCCATATGTACGATCGAGTGGATGCCAAAGTTAGCGCCTGCATTGCCGCCAGTGAAGACTACATCACGTACTAATATGGGTTTTTCAGCAAGTTCCATATCTGCCACCTCGTAACTGCTTCTGCTATTGATCTGTATATATAAGCATTTCATATACTCCACTGTTGCAACAATAAATCTTGAGTAAACGGGAAAGTTCTAAAAGAGTGCAATATTTTTCTTTTCGGAAGTGTATCTTACTTTTGTATCTTTATTCATACGTTCCTTGTGTGGGGTTCAATAGTTGTGAAACTGCAACAGGCCTTTCTTCAAACTTCCTAGCCAGAAATTCAAAACGAGAGCCAATAATAAAACCGAACGAACTAAAGAACTGTAGACCACACCTGTCTCACAGAACTAGTGTACAATTGTGAGAGAGACCTTGCGTTCTGTCACATAGGTACTCCAGATTTATGGTGCATCAAGAGGCCAGCGACTACTGTTCCGGTAACTCAGCCTACAACAACACTAGAGAGGCTTCAGAATTTTAGAACTAACTAATGCAGTAAACGAATTAATGCTTTTGTATAATTTTATCGTACGTGAAGAAATACTGACCGCAGTGACTGCTGATATTTCGGTAATGCCTCAGGTGGACACCCCCAGAGCCCTGCAGCAGTTTCTAGAAGAGCTACTGACGAAAGTCAGAAAGCAACATGATCCGACATGCCGGTCTCCGAGCCCGAAAAATATTTCTTTTCTTTGAACAGTCCTAAATCACAGACCACTGCACTATACTTTCCATTGTTTTTTCAGTGTTGCACAATATTTGCGATCTAAATTCACAGAACTGTTACATTAACTGGATAACTTCTAATGTATTTCGCGAAGATATATATTTTTTCTTACACACCGAAGTGGGTAAAAATATGGACACAGAACCGAAATTTATCGGCGTCTGAGACCGCTCCCTGGTTCATCTATACCTGCATGATGGGATCGCACGGATCAATTTGATCAATTTTTTGCTAGAATATATTTTTATCGCTGACGTTACACGTGCGGTGTCCACAGTTGTGTACACACTGATAACTTCTGACAACAGGAAAACCATGTATAAAGAGGATATCGCAGGCTAATCAACATTAAATGAGTACTTGTTGATCGCAGTGGAACCACCAACAGTAAGTGGTGCAGAATAATAAATGATTAAATGCGTATCTGTAATAAAATATCCATAGTTCCATCTCTTAACTTTAAACATGAATGTTCGACAATATTTCTCCGTCACAGAGTGTCGGCTTTCTCAGTTTTAAAATATGCTTTCGAAATTAACCAATCAACAAAATATGGGCTAAAATAATAAATCAGGACAGTTCGTTTATCTAGTCACTTTCAAAAAAATGTTTGGTTAAATGTGGGAATTGCACCGGGTCAGCTGAAAATTCTGTTATGTATTAGGTCCTGAGGAAACGTACACGACCATAATTTCGTTTTAATTCCGCACCGTTTCCCAAAAAGAGTATCGATAGTTAAATACTTATGGCAATAAGTAAACGAATTAATGTGTTCGTGCGTTTTAATTGAACCTTGTGCAATCATGCAGACATGTGTTTGTGTTTGTGTGCGTGTGTGTGTGTGTGTGTGTGTGAGAGAGAGAGAGAGAGAGAGAGTAACCGCGCGACCGCTACGGTCGCAGGCTCGAATCCTGCCTGGGGCATGGATGTGTGTGATGTCCTTAGGTTAGTTAGGTTTAAGTAGTTCTAAGTGCTAGGGGACTGATGACCACAGATGTTAAGTCCCATTATACTCAGAGCCATTCTGTGTGTGTGTGTGTGTGTGTGTGTGTGTGTGTGTGTGTTTAGGGCGCCTAGCAGCAAGGTTATTAGCACCTTTGTTAAATTAATATGATACGAATGTTGTTAAGAATCACAAGAGTAAATATTCATCGAATGTATCCTCACCTAAAACTTTCATCAGACTTTTTCCATTTACATTCTCCTTCGTCTACCTAATAATACCAAGTCCCGCAGAATGTAAGATAGGCGGCTTTCTCAGTTTTAAAATATGCTTTCGAAACTAACCAATCAACAAAATAAAGGCTAAAATAATAAATCAGGACAGTTCGTCTATCTGGTCACTTTCAAAAAAATCGAGAATGAACCAACTGAAACGTCCCATTAAAAATGAAGCACGACTGTGCTGGAAAACCTCTTACGTTATTTGATTTTCAAACAGCTGAGCAAATCTGGACGTACTCAGACAGTTCTCTCTTTACTTATTCTGATCACCACTAAACTGACACACACTATATTTTTAGCGCAATGCAATCTGACTTTCAAAAATCCCTACAAAAGAATGGCCATGACTAACAATAACCTATACCTTTCATGAATCACTTACCTCACAAAAATCTTCGATACTCGAACTACTGCAATACAACGAGCACCAATGCTGCAAGCTAAATAAAAGATTCTAACTACTGAAGGCAGTAACTACTGATAGGCATAGTTAGCAAATGAAAGATTTTGATAGAGAACAAACAATGTATTTACCTTAATAGTGTTCAAAAGTCATAATATATATATATCAGTTCATGTCATCCATTCTTTCAAATTTACTTTTTCTGACGGACACACGTCCAGATCGTCCGCTCTCTGAACTCTGGCATCTCTCTCTCCACACCCACCACTGCTGGCGGCTCACCTCCAACTGCACAACGCTACGCGCTGTTCAGATCCAACCGCCCAACACTACACAAGCGAATATTCCAACAATGAGTCCAACCAGCCACAGACTGCACACAGCACAGTCAATGATTTTCATACAGAGCGCTACGTTGCGTTACCAACATAAAAGCCTGAACAGCCTATTTACACAGCTAATAGGGCTAATAGGGCTTCTCCCAAATAATTTAAGGAGAAAGTGAAACAATTAACATAATCTTAAGCACCGTATCACATTTGTCTGCTAGAACAGAGGATCAGTTACTGAAGTAGGTTCTCCCCTCTTGTCTTAATATGAAACACACACAATGAAAATGTGCTAAACTTAAGCCGGCGCCCCACAAGCAACAAACATTGAACGGTCCTGTCACAAACTGTGTTATTTCAACAGTCAAGTTAGAAAGACACCATTACACTCAGTGGTCGAAATGAGAAACGCCACAGTTAAGTACACGGGGCAGTCAAATGAAAACGAGAAAGGTGGAAAAAGAGTAAGTAAACCGTTTATTATTTCATAATATGGAAATGGAAATGCCGTGTGGCTAGGGCCTCCCGTCGGGTAGACCGTTCGCCTGGTGCAAGTCTTTCGTGTTGATGCCACTTCGGCTACTTGCGTGTCGATGGAGATGAAACGATGATGATAAGGACAGCACAACACCCAGTCCCTGATTGGAGAAAAACTCCGACCCCAGCTGGGAACTGAACCCGGCCCGTTAGGTATGACATTCCGTCGCGCAGATCACTCAGCCACCAGGGCCGGACATTTCATAATCAATCGCCATATCTCTTACTGTATGTATCTCACTGTGAGACTAGACAGACGATGTCTTCATGGAAGAATCTTTACGGTCGCCTAGGGAAAAATGGATTGTGCCCAGGCGTGCACTTCTTTGTCTGAAGAAAATCGACGGCCACGAATACTTTGATTCACGGCTCCGAAAATATGGAATTCGCATCGGGACAGATTGGGGCTGTGTAGAGGATATGTAAGGCCTTCCAAGCGAAACTTCTGCAACGTATTCGAAACATGTGCTGGCCCATGCTCTGAGAGCTTTGGTGTAATGTATTCTTTTAGCCTGTCTGATAACATTACTTAGCCATGAGTTATCGAAATCGGTTCTTTATTGGTACTGCATATGTGCCTGCATTTTTGCAATAGGAAGGAGTTATTAAAGAAAGTAATAAAGATTAAAAGAAATGTATTACATTTGTCGTTCAAGTCGTCTGTTTTCTAGGGTCCTAGACAAGATAGCCGTTCGAGATTGGCTGCATTAAGAGAAGACTCCTATCTCTAAATCTTTTGTTTACTATTATGTTGGTGCATCAGCTCGTAGTGTTTTTGTTTTGCATGTCGGTATTCCGGTTACTATGGGTTTATTAATCGATTGTCATTTTTTATTTCTAGTTCACTGTTGCTATATGTTTACATATTGTCATTTTGTAATTTTGAGATAGTGAGTAGAGTTGTGGACGCTAGAAAATGAAGTGCCAAGTGGAGAAATCGGAACACTTCCGACGTATTCTCCTGTTTGTGTTCAGTAGAGACTAGACGTCAGCGGAGACAGGCAGAAACATTTGCACCATTTATTGAGATAGAACCACCTGACCGAGCACCGAAAGAAAATAGTTTTCTAGTTTTAAAGAGGATCCTTTTGACATTAGTGAACTTTCACACGAAATGTTCAGTGCACTGAAGGACCTTCCCTCAAGTATGTTTGGTAGGGTAGCCATTACAGCGTCAAATTAAATGTGAGACTCAGAAAACTTACAGAATCCTTAAAATTTAAAATGGTGTCCAAATGGCAATACTTGTTACACATGAAACATTGTGGTTTTAGTTCGCTAGTAAGATATCATTATAATGATTCAAATGGCTCTGAGCACTATGGGACTTAACATCTGTGGTCATCAGTCACCTAGAACTTAGAACTACTTAAACCTAACTAACCTAAGGACATCACACACATCCATGCCCGAGGCAGGATTCGAACCTGCGACAGTAGCGGTCACGCGATTCCAGACTGAAGCGCCTAGAACCGCACGGCCACACCGGCCGGCGATATCATTATAGCGTCCGTGCAGAAATTAACATGTCACGCTAACAAATGAATACGGCGAAAGATGAATGCTGGTAAAAAGTTGTTGAAACCAATGAATTTCTTAGAGGAGAAGTCTTTCAGCCAATGGATGTACACTGAGGTGACAGAGGTCATGGGATATTTCCTAATAACGCGTCAGACTACCATTTTCCCGGTGTAGTGCAGCAACTCGACGTGGCATGGACTCAATAAGTCGTTGGAAGTTCCCTGCAGAAATATTGAGCCTTGCTGCCGCTATAGCAGGCCATAATTGCGAAAGTCATGCCGGTGCAGGATTTTGTGCACGACATGACCTCTCAGTTAGGTCTGTAATAGTTCGGTGGGATTCATGTCAGGTGATTTGGGTGGTCAAATCATTCAATCGAATTGTCCAGAATGTTCTTCAAGCATCGTGAACAATTATGGCCCGTTTACATGGCGCTTTGTCACCCATAAAAATTGCTTTGTTGTTTGGCAACATGAAGCTCATAAACAACTGCAAATGGTCTCCAAGTAGCACAACATAACCATCCGTGCATTTTCATGTAACAGCCTACACTTTTATGGTGCCACCAGCACTTTGTACAGTGCCGTGTTGGCGACTTGTACGGCTTCGCGTGGTTTGTTCCACACTCGAACCTTGCCATCAGCTCTTACCAACTGTAATCGGAACTAATCTGTCCAGGTCACGGTTTTCCAGGGTCCAACCGATGTGGTAAAGAGCCCAGGATAGACGCTGCAGGCGATGTCGTGCTGTTAAGAAAGGCATTCGTGTCGCTCTTCTGTTCTCATCGCCCATTAACGCCAAATTACACCACACTTTACCAACGGATACATTAGTTGCACATTGATTTCTGCGGTTGCTTGTCTGACAACTCTACGCAAACGCTCCTGCTCTCGTTAAGTGAACGCCCTCTGCCACGGCGTTGCCCGTGGTCAGAGACAATGCCTGAAATTTGGTATTCTCGGCACACTCTTGACACTGTGGATCTCGGAACATTGAATACCCTAACGATTTCCAAACTTCAATGTCCCATACCTCTAGCTCCAACTACTATTCCACGCTTAAAGTCTGTTAAATCTTGTCGTGCGACCATAATCACGTCGGAAACATTTTTGCATGAATCACCTGAGTATTGATGACAGCTCCGCCCATGCAGAGCCCTTTTATACCTTGTGTACACGATTCTGCTGCGATCTGTGTATGTGCATATAGCTATCCCGTGACTTTTGTCACCTCAGTATTCTATTACAGTTGAGGTTTGAAGAAATCAAACACAATAGTTGAACGTGATTGTAAAGAGCCCACCATGCAATGGTGAGAAGATGTTACTGAATTCTCTCACTTTGCTGAAAAAAATTTTGAGGAGTGCTGTTTACTCATGCTGTCGAGGATATTCTTTACGAACTGATAGGGGAGAATGTTGTACGTTGGAACAATTTTCAGATTTTCGCTGTAGCCGTTCCTGTAATTGAAGTTTAATATAAGTTCTTATTCTACTTTTAAATGATGGCAATCACCATTTATGTACTGCAGTCTTTTTCGGAAATTTCAAAAATTACTCCGGAATATGTGAAAACATGTTTCAAGGTGCAACGTGGTCATGTACCTAGCAACAAATAGTCGACTGAAATTAAGAAAGCGTTTCAGTCGAGAAAATCTTGTCAATAATGTATTTAGTCGACTGTATATTACATTATTACTCTATTGCAGACCAAGGATCAGTAAGTGAAATATTATCAAATACCAGTTCCAAGTGAAACACATTTTGAAATAGAAGCTACTGGAAACACACGAACTTCAGTTTTCGAGACAGATAAAATTGTTAATAAATTTAAAAAACTCAGTTCATTTGTAAATATCAAGTGTTCGATGGCAAAAGACTTTATGTCGTTTCAAGATATAACATAGTGTACGACCTATGAACTATGGCTTTACCGTCTTCAACTTATATAACTTGTTTTACCACAAAATCCTGTAAATGAAGAATTAATTATCTGTTCCAAATAGCTTTAATACACTATCCAGCATTTAAACACGAAGAACTCGAAATATTTACACATACTGCCTAGAACAGCAAGAACAAAACCTGTAGAAAATGACGGCAACTGCTTATGGCTGTCTCTAGAGAGTATGCTCCATGTGATTCCAAAATCAGTCAGCAGACGGAAGTACCGACCAAAAAAGATTATGTGTTCCTAGGCACACTATCGTCTAGGTACAACACTCTCTCGTACAAAATATGGCCAGTTATTATGTCATGGCGCAACAATATAGAGATGCGAAACGTATTTAACGCAATTACTTCAAGATAGATTTATTGCGGAGAACATATAGTGTAAAAAATTCGGCGTCTAAGTATTATAGAATTACCATTCTTTTTTCTGGAGCCAGGCTAAGAACACTTTTTATTTGATTTATTTCTTTCATTACTTAAATCTTATGAGCCAAAGGAGAGTTAAAACTGCTGTTACTCCTGGGAACAAAGACTAAAACAGTCGCACTGTAAGTAGTACATACATCGAATTTTAATGACTAAACCAGAAATGTTGCTTCTTCTGCTGCGCTCGGCCGAAGAAGAGAGACCCTCTGCCACCGTCCGTGTTCTCTAAACGCTATGAGACCTACGTGTTTCACACGTTCGGTGAAGGAAACATCACTCCGTGTAGCTGGAGGAACTATACTCGTGAAATTGTTTTAGTAGATTCTTTAGTCTTGGTTTAGCCCTCGTAGTAAGATTCGGGATTCACAACTCCGATCCCGCTACGTTGACGGAAACGTAATATTTTACGTGATGTGTTAAAACCAGATGAAATTGCAATCGTCCGACCATAATTGTGGGCCTTTGATTGCTCTGGGACATGGGTTATTGGAACTTAAACATATGAAATATTTATTCACTTTATAGTGTGAATGATAAAAAGATTCGCCGGACGAGTGCTTGATAATTTAGAACCCTTACTTCACTTGAAGTACAATGTTCAACATTTACAGAAGTTCTTTTCCGTTTGAGTCTTAAATAACTCTTTAGTCCTACTCGATGGTTTTGACTGTTTCAGCTGGGGACTCAAACTGTAGCAGAGCGCTTACATGCTCCGCTCGATATTGACCTATGTGCGAGTGTGCTGCTGTGTTAAGAGAGAGGCCGTGATCTGCATGAGTGCCTCTCGTTTGTTGTTGCTCATGCAGCCATACCTCGCTAATTTGTCTGGTATCGATGTGCATTGCCGACTTTGGTGTGACACTGCGATCTCTGGACGACACCACATCATGATCGTTACCAAACCAATACTCCAGTATTTTTATGTCTGTGACAAATGCTCATCAAAATTTCATTGTTATGTGGGAATTTTATCTCTATCTTCAGTACAGAAGAAAGCTATTCCTACAGATTGAGAATGGGGTGAGTACATGAAGGCTACTGGGTGCAGTTACTGTCTAGCGTTATTGGAACTTTTCAGATGGAGATCGCGATATAGCACGCCGAGAGCAGCATTTTCTCATCTTTTGGACTCTGAGGTAGATCAGATCATTGGCAAGAGGACATAACACCTTCATGCTAACATATCGCAAAGACACTTAGCTGAAGCGAATTGATTGTGGAACAGTGGTGTCGAGATGGACTCAAGATAGCAGTGTGACAAGGCGACTAATCTATAAGCCCCCCATCATTACACCGCAGGCGGACCGTAGGATTGTTCACCTGGCTCTGAGGAATAGGTGGATGGCAATAGCAGAAATCGAGGCATGCGTTACAGACATGGTGTCACCACGAACTGTCGGGTAATTGGTTACAATGAGTTGGATTGAGATCTCGAGTTGCCATGTGCCGCTTACCGCTGACATCAAACCACAGAAAACAGAGACCTGCATGGGTTAGAGCCAGAGTTAACTGGGACATTGAGTGGCTTTCTGTGGCGTTCAGCGATGACTTCTCGCTTCTGTTTATTTCACATACGTTTAACATACAGGATGTTTCAAAAAGAATATACGTATTAAAAACTATTATTTTGTCCAAATTATCGATCGCTGCGCCTCGGCTCGGCTATTGGAGAAACGAATACATAGTCTAGCTTATATTAATAGCCGCTAGCTGTCAGTTGTCTTCTGTTTCACTAGGTAACCGTCATATGTTTCAAATGGCTACGCCGCAACAGAAATCACTTTATGTTCTCGAGTCTTCGAAGTGCAATTCCATGATTACAATGCAAAGACGTTTCAGATTGAGGTACCAAATTGATCCTCCGAATGGGTGGAACATTCGTAGATGGTATCGACAGTTTCTAGACACAGGATGTGTATGTAAAGGAAAGAGTCCTGGCCGCCCTCGTGTTCCTGAAGAAAATGTTGCACGAATTCAAACTGTCTTCCTACGTAGTCCTTCAAAATCAACCCGTCGTGCCAGTCGGGAGTTACAACTGTCTAAAACAACAATTTGGCGTGTTTTGAGACGTCGGTTGGTTACGAAGCGTTACAATTTGCAGCTGTTACAAGTTCTGCGTCCTGATGACAAACGCAAACGTGTGACATTTTGTAACGAGATTCTTGATGCTATTGACAATGATAACACTTTCGCACAATGCATGGTGTTCAGTGATGAAGCGACTTCCCTAAGTGGTCAGATAAACAAACACAATGTTCGAATTTGGGGCCTACAGAACCCACATGTAGCCATTGAAGATGTCCGAGATTCTCCCTAAGTCAATGTGCTTTGTGCGATATCCGTATCATCTGTTTACGGCCCATTCTTCTTTGATTGAAACATGGTTAACGGTCTCAATATGTTACAAACCTGGTTGATTCCGAGGCCGCACGAAGACAACTTCATTTTTGAACAAGACGGGACACCCCCTCACTGGAGTCACGAAATGTGCGAATATCTGAATGAAACTCCACCCAACCATTGGATTGGTCGTCAAGGAGCTGGTACTTAGCATGTCTCAGCTGGGCTTCACGGTCACCGGATTTGACACCCTCAGACTTCTTCCTGTGGGGTTTTGTTAAAAACAACGTTTATGTTCCACCACTCCCATAGACCCTGGAAGAGTGGAAGAACTGGATCTGTACTGTCATAACATCAGTGATGAAGGGCATGCTTGCTCGAGTATGGGAGGAATTTGAGTATCGATGTGATATTGGTCGTGTCGCTGATGGAGGACATATTGAACATCCGTAATCCGAGCTTGATAGGTTCGTAAATATGTTTGTAAAGTTTCATATTCGTATGTCTTAAAGTTTAATAAATATCTGCACTCGAAATAAGTATATTCAATTTAAATACCCTGTATTTCACACACATATTTCACCTGTATTTCTAGCTAATTCCGTCCTCATTTTCACACAGATCAGTGTATAGCAAGTCGTATCTCTTGAAAAATGTGTTGTAAAATGATATAATTTTGCAGGTGCATCCAGTGTTACATGTGCCTACTATCTGATAAATGTGTTATGACTACTGTAGAAATAGTAGCAAAAAAAGTAAGAAATTGAAACGTAATGCATCATGCGCGTCTCAGTGTTTATGACGTCATATCTTCTGAATTATGTGTCGTACAATGACATAGTTTTATAGGTAGATTCAGCGGCAGATTTGTATACTGTCTGTGAAAAGTGTTGTGAATAAAGTTAGTAGCAACGAAGTAATAAATTTAAACATCTTGCGTGGCGCATTAGTTTTTCGCGTGTCTCACTATGTTCTGAACTGTCATACAGTGATCTAATTTTTGTGGTCCATTCAGTGGCATATATGAATACTATCTACGAAATGCGTCACAAATACTGTTGATCGTAAAGAAAAAATAAATTGAGAAGTCGGTGCTGCATGCGACAGTTTTATTGCATGCACAGCAAAAAAATTTAACTTTGTGGTAGATTAAAACTGTGTGTCCGACCGAGACTCGAACTCAGGACCCTTGCCTTTCGCAGAGAAGTGTTCTACCATCTTTTTCTTCTGATTTCGTTTTTTTTTTTAATAATGTTCGTTGCATATGTTCGGGACGGACGTCCCATGACACCTGTTTAAGTCCATTGTTGATTCGCTCCCTCAGTTTTTTTTATTACAGAGGGCAGCGAACCCTCTGACCGAAAACGCTAAGCTACCGTACCGGCTCCATGTGAGTTACCACAACTCAGACCCGTCCGCATAGCTTCGATTCCGCTACTACCTCGTCATGAATCGTCCTCGGGTAGCTCAGTGGTAGAGCACTTGTCTGCGAAAGGCAAAGGTCCCGAGTTCAAATCTCGGTCCAGCAGGAAGTTTCACATCAGCGCACACTCCGATGCAGAGTGAAAATTCTTTCTGAATGTATTATTGTATTACTACTGAAACCTGGGTGATACAGAAATAATTCTTCTTTTTCAGCAGACAAGGCACCTTTGTGGAACGACGTTCTTCGCCGATGCGGCGACTGCCAGGAAGAAGGATGGCTGTCCCTTCTGTCACAGTGGCGTTACTCGCTCTCTCTTCACAGAACGTGCAAGAGACAACTCACTTTGCGAGCAAACGGAGGCACCCACAGAGGAGGAGATCTGGCTTCCACGTATTCAAACTGTAGTCAGTCGTCGACTGCTCATAGGACTGAACTTGTTTACTTTCAGTGGCATAATGTGCAGGGACTCATCTGGACAGTGACAGCGATGTAGTACAGAAGTTACAAGGTCTTTTTTTGAGCTCAGTGTGCGCGAGTATCTCGGCAGTTGATTTTTTATGAATGTCAATAAATGTGTTTCATACTAATGGCTGTTAACAACTTACTGGATACTTTAAGCTAACAAACAGCGAATTAATTGAATATATACTTGCATGCAAAGAAAAAATTGACTACCAATAGTGGACCAGATCAGCCCGATGTATGTGAACTGTGAGTTGAAACGACTATTACTGGTATAATCCTTCCTCCAGTCGACAAAATTATTGTTCCTAAAACCTACCTCAGATTTCCATATTATTACAAATGCGAAAGTCCGTAAGTGAGTATGTTTGTTGCTCCTTCACGCTGAAACGGCTGCACAGATTTGGAAGAAATTTGGAATGCTTACATACCGCACTGGAAACAAATTCTGGAAAATCATTTTAGTAAATGTCAGCCTCTCCGAAGAAGAGAATTGTCAGCAACTGCCCATGTGTTGTTAAAGTATTTACCAGTGGAACAACAGCTATTCTTAGAAGAAGCCGTTCACTCTTTTATTTTCTAACTGTGCCGTACTTGTGAAAATGCTTTTATTGTTTAATATGTTCTACACAATACGATTCAACATAATGAATACAATGCTAATGCAATCCTCAAAGTTTTTAACCCATACTTCCACACAAGCCCGTTGCAGTTTACCCACTGAGCTGGATTTGTTTATGATATGCGAGCTTATCCACTGGTAACAGGTATACACGTGAGGCCAGGCGACGTTGTTACAAGTACAGACACTATAAAATTTACGGTGCACCAAAGTAGAAACTGCTTGTTTCCTTTCTTCGTCAAGTTAGTATGTTTGTTAGTGCTTCACGCTGAAGCGACTGGACAGATTTGGGTGAACTTGTAAATGGAGGTAGCCTATAACATGAATTAATACGTAGGCTACCTTTTATTCCGAAAGAAAACGTCGTTCCCATGCAATGGGTAGTGTCACTAAAAAGTCATCCATGAAAGTTAACTGTCAAATGAATCCATTAAGTTTAGCATAGGGATTATGTTTTTCCATAAGTAAACGAGAGAATTTTGAGCGACATGTGTTCAGTCAGTTTATTCCATCACCTAACATCTGGTGAGGCTCTTTTTCTTTTTCATATCGTGAGATTTACTGGACCGCGAGTTGTTCGCGCCTCATTAACTCCAAGAAGTAACTTTTGTGATGGCGCATATGTGTGCACAGTAAGTTTCGGCATTAACATTTCTTTATAAATGAGTAGTTAACCTAGGGTAACACCGCGGGGAGTAAGATAGTATTTCCATAATTGCAGACACATTGTATTAGAGTCACTCATACAGGAACTGCTAGTGAACTAACAAATGAAAGCGATCGTTCCACTTTATATCTACATCAACGTTTGGGTGTGTAACAGAGGATAAACTGTGTACCACCCCCCCCCCCCCTCCTCACCCCTCCCTCTCCCTTCTTTTCACAAATTATATGAGAGAACAGCAAACTGCCGGAAAGTCACTATTCAAGATTGATTTTCTCTGATTTTGGCGCCAAGGTTATTTCTTGAGATTCCTTAGGGTATTTTTGTTACTACTAAATGAAAAAGGTTGTTTTTCTTACCAGACATGTTTCACTTTATTGAAGCAAATTATCGTCAGTGGTCTGTAATTAAACATATTTACAGTCTAATTTGTTTCCTAGTTCGTCAACGAACTGTTGGTTTTAACTTATGGTCATTTCTGCTTGGTTTTCCGCCTACATCAGGAAATGCCTTCTTCTAACACGTCTTTGGTTCCTTTCTACGTTAGACACTGATACATGTGGTCTAATTTTACGCTCCTTTGCACAACTATGCATTTCTTACGTTTTACACAGAATACTTTTCCTTACACCACTGTTCACTGTTTATTTATATACTCCAAGTGTGTATTGTGTTTTGCAGTGCTGCTAACATTCCCATTAGTTGTCTTTGATCTATATTTTTTGTTCTTTTTTTCTTTCTTTTCTCTGTAATTCAACGCGAGTATGCTATTCTGTTTGATTATTTTGCTCTGTATTTATATAGTGTGTAAAATTAATGAAGGAATAATGCTGGAACTGCTTTTTTATGAGTAGATAGGAGAGGGAGAAGCAAGTATGAGTGGGCAAAGAGCATAGTAGAATGTTGGAGAGTGAGTTGGAGGAGAAAGGTGAGAGGCAAGAAGTGAAATGAAATTTGGGAAGGGAGGGGAGGGTTGAATATAAGAGGGTGAAGGAGGAAGTAGTATGATCCCTGGCTCTCCCCGGACGTCTGTTTCCTGAAACGTTACATTAACCCTCTCGAGCATTCACAACGCTTCTGTTTTTAGCGTCTGCCGTCTCCGTGACTTCTCACGCACACTAAACGACCCCGTGTTGACTCTTCCCTGTACCCTTTGTTAATCTGACTTGTAAGATTCCCATACTTATAGTCAATACTCAAGAATCTATTGAAAGGTGGTTTTCAAAATTACCTCATTCATGGATGAATTACATTTCCTTTGCAGTCTTACAATGTATCTAGGTCTTGATCCTACACTTTCCACAATTTGTTTTTCGTCCTCGATACAACTTAAATTAATTCAGACGCATGCTCTTACACTGTTTACGGTTGTTGACTGTTTTGCAGTGATCGCTGGCCAACTTTGCAATCGAGTAACAGTTCATTTATTTACGTACAATATGTTACATTTCTGGGTGTTAGAAGATTCACTGAAAATAGTTGCACATTTTAAAGGCTATCTTCAGATCTTCCTTCATTTCGCTATATTTTTCTGGCGTTGCAAAACCTAAAAATACAAGAACATCATCTGCGGACTTTTTTTTCTACACACATCAAAAACTGTTTTGCGTCACCCAGGTTCGCAGAACTCCTGAAGATAGACGTTGACTGTGGATATTGTATCACAGACACGGTGCCTTTAATTGTTCTGAGATGTCACTAAACCCGCCCAAAGATGTGAACATCCATGCATGAGCAACCCCTATTCGACGGAGGGGGTCCGAGAGCCGATCAGTTCCAGACATTCCACAAGGAAGGAGGTACACGGCTCGTGTTGCCTCTGTAGTTCAAACATAGCTAGACGGTCAATACCGCGGTTCGATCGCGTTCGCATTTTTACTTTGTGCCAAGAACGGCTCTCGACGAAGGAAGTATCCAGACGTCTCCGAATGAACCAAAGAGGTGTTGTTCGGACATGGAGGACATACAGAGAGACAGGAACTGTCGATGACATGCCTCGCTGAGGCCGCCCAAGGGCTACTACTGCAGCGGGTGTGACAGCAACACCACCATGTTGAATAATGCTTTTCGTGCAGCCACAGGGCTTCGTGTTAAGACTCGAAAAGTGAGCAATAGGGTGCGTGATGCGCAACTTCACTCCCGACGTGCATAGCGAGGACCATCTTTGAAACCACGACACCATGCAGCGCGGTACAGATGGGCCCAACAACATGCCGAATGGACCATTCAGGATTGGCATCACGTTCTCTTCACCGATGAGTGTCGCACATGCCTTCAACCAGACAATCGTCGGAGACGTGTTTGGAGGCAACCCGGTCAGGCTGAACGTCTTAGACTCACTATTCAACGAATGCAGCAAGGTGGGGGTTCCCTGCTGCTTGGGGTAGCATTATGTGGGGCCGACGTACGCCGCTGGTGGTCACGGAAGGCACCGTAACAGCTATACGATAGGTGAATGCCAACCTCCGACCGATAGTTCAAAAATATCGGCAGCATACTGGCGAGGCATTCGACTTCATGAACGAAAATTCGCGCCCCCATCGTTTATATCTTGTGAACGAGTTCCTTCAGAACAACGACATCGCTCGACTGGAGTGGCTAGTATGTTCTCTAGACTTGAACCCTATCGAACATGCCTAGGATAGATTAAAGACGGCTGTTTATGGACGACGTGACCCAGCAATCACTCTAAGGGATCTATGCCGAGTCGCATTTGAGGAGTGGGACAATCTGGACCAAAAGTACCTTGATTAAATTGTGGATAGTATGCCGCGACGAATACAGGCATGAATCAATGCAAGACGACGTGCTACTGGGTATTAGATGTACCGGTGTGTACTGAAATCTGGATCACCACCTCTGAAGGTCTCGCTGTATGGTGGTACAAAATGCGATGTGTGGTTTTCATGAGCAGTAACAAGGGCGGAAGTGATGTTTATATTGATCTCTATTCCAATTTTCTGCACAGGTTCCGGAACTCTCGGAACCGATGATATGCAAAACTTTTTTTGATGTGTGTATTTCTGTGTGCCTTAGATCATCCCGAAATGAACATAGGAGTTAAACTGCCTGTAGTCGAAAAGAGCTTGTCAGTCAGCCTTCAATCATTCCATCGGTATTCTGATCACGAATAGTCACTACTAGTTTTACATTACGCCCTGAAAACAAGTTCGGAAAAATCACTGTATTAAACGTCGCCCTCTGCGAAGAAGGGCCAAGAGCTGTAAAACCACTTACCAGTGCCCATAGGTAAGCACTGCCACCAACACATCCTCACACAATTCATGCTTCGAGAGACCGAATTCCTCAGACTTCACCCTGTCAGGTTACACATGTTCTTAGCCAGTTTCCATCGAACTGCCTTACGGAGTTCGCAAAACTACTCACGAGTTTGTTTATATATCTCGTAAACAGTAACAATTCCAGAATGCTAGTTTGTGGCACGCCCTACTTTCTTGTCTGACGATTTCATTCCGTTGAGAACAATGGACAAACTGATTATATGGTTCCAATCACCACCTCGAAAGAATCAAGCTACCTCCAGTGGTGTCTGTACTTCTATGCACGTCGACCCTTCAATGTCACATTTCTTTCGCGAAGGTCATTGACTTGGTGCAGATCTTGGTTGTAACAGTCTGCATTTTTGCTGTTCGGAAAACTTTTCCCCTCGAAAATCAAATGGACTTTGTTGTGACCAGACGAAGCTTTTTCATCCGGCAATAAATGTGAGTTCTTTGATTGCTCGCCGAGAAAGCTCATCAAACTAGAACACATGAAATACACTCACCGAACAAAGTTACAACAAAAAAAAATAATTGATGTAGAGAAGTTCCTGGAATACATTTGTCTAGATAACATATTCAAGTCATTAAAGCTACAAGATCACGGGTTAATCTAAGCGCGAGATAAGCTATTGCAAGTGTGAAATGCTGGTACAATAACAACCAGTGTAATCGCCAGAATGTTAAATACCAGCATGCAAACATGCATGCATTGTGTTGAATAGGTGACGGATGTCAATTTGTGGTATGGAACTTCATGTCCGTAGCTCTTGGTCGGTTAATACGGGAACGGTTAATGCTGTATGTGGATGATGCTGGAGTTGTCGTCCGATGATGTCCCATATGTGCTCGATTCCAGACAAACTTGGAGATCGAGCAGGCGAAGCCAACATATCGACGTTCTGTAGAGCATGATGGAAAACACCCTGGGATGCTGTTCATGAACAGCTGCACAACAGCTCCAACCACCAGACTCACGCACAATCAGGGTGAGCGGGATAACCACAAGAGTACTCCTGCTGTTGTATGAAACCGCACTCCACACTATAACTACAGGTGAAGGTCCAGAGTGTCTAGCACCCAGACAGATTGGTTTCAGCCAGATGCAGTACAATATGCCGAGCAGGACGGTCTTTCCTCCGGTAGTGCCACGTCGCCGTCTGGAGCCCCGTCTTCTTGCGACCGTAGATTCTCGTGGACACCGCTACCAGCAATCATGTACAGTGGTTACATTCATCCAAAGTCTTTCTGCAGTACAGCAAAAGGAACTCCCAGCTTCTCGTAGCGCTATTACCAAGTCCCGTTCAAACTCATTGATGTATTGATAACGGTGTCTTTGTCGCCTTAAAGGCATTCTTGACTAACATCAACTCACTAAGTCCAATCTGAAAGGTAACTAATGCTCAGGACTGCTATAGCGTTAATACAAACCTGATTTGTATCCTCATAGAGCGCTGCGAGCGTCACTCTTAAGCGAGTGGCGTGAAATGTGAAGAGATATCGTCTTTCAGATGCAGAAACACGCCTACCAAATTTCGTTTATGTTGTATAACCCGTTCTTGGCGCTGCGATTTTTTTTCCGTCAGTGTATCAGTTCACTTTTTAATGTAACTCAATAAAAGAGTTACTTAAATTTGACACAGTACTTTGCTAAAAGATTTCTTGATGATTTATACTGAGTTGACAGATGTCAAAGGATGCTTCCTAATATCTTGTCGGATCTCCTTTTGTCTGCCATAGTGCTGTACCTCGACTCAACAAGTTGCTGGAAGTCCCCTGCAGAAGTATTGGTCCATACTGTCTCTATAGCTCCCCATAACTGCGAAAGTGTTTCCGGTTCGGGATTTTGTGCACGATCTAACCTCTAGATTATGTCCCATAACTGTTCCATGGGTTTCATATCGGCCGATTACAGTGACCAAATAATTCTCTGGAATGTTCTTCAAATCAGTCGCGAATATTGTGGCTCGGCTCATTGTCATCCATAAAAATCCATCGTTGTCTGGGTTGCAAATGGTCTCAAAGTGACCGAACATAAGCAGTTCCCGTCAATGATTGGTTCAGTTCGACCAGAAGATCTCCATTCCATTTAAACACAGCGCACACCACTGTGGAGACACCACCAGCTTGCGCAGTGCCTTGTTAACAACTTCGGCTTCCTATGATTTGCACCACACTCAAACGCTACCATCTGCTCTTACCAACCGAAACTGGGACTCATCTGACCAGGCCACGGTTCTCCAAGCGTCTAGGGCCCAACCGATACGGACACGAGCCGAGGAGAGGCGCTGCAGACGATGACGTGCTATCATAATCCATTAACGCCAAATTTCAGGGTACTGTCCTAACAGATACGTTCGTCGTACGTCCACCAAGCACTGGCCCTTTATACATTGTGTATGCGATACTACTGTCATCTGTATATATGCATATCGTTATCCCATGGCTTTTGTCACATCTGTGTACAACAGTCATTGACAATGAAAGCATCACTGAAGCACAGATAAACAAGTTATTCTCTTGTAGTACAAAATGCAACATTTACGAAAGTACATTTGATCAGAGACTTTAACTGTCACTGTCTTACATGGTGATGTTGACTGTTGTAGCTGAGGTCTCTAACTGGGGCTGAGCTCTCGCATGTTCAACAGTGTATTTACCTCAGCGTGATGGCATGCTATGCTGTGACGGAGGGCATGTCTTCTGGAGCGTGTCCCATTGGTTGTTGCAGATTTCAGTGAGTCTCAATGTCTGTGGTATCGTTTCGCAATGCCGATTTTGGTGTGGCACCGCGATTTCCAGACACTACCACAGATGTCATTCTGGAAATGCCAGTCAGCCAATCATATAATGGAGTCTTCATCTGAGGAATGAGGAACAAATCACAGGGTGCCATATCAGGTAGATATGAGGGGGGGCAAGGGGGGGGGGGGGCAAATTTGATTTTTCGAAGATGCAGCATGTGTGACTATCTTCTGTGAACTGGGAACGTTGTAGTGGGCAAACTTATCCCTTTCATTCTATTATTTATTTATTTATCAGGTTCTGTGTACTATTCGAGCCAAAGTTACTTGGTCCTGGAACTAGTCTGTAGAATACAGAATGATGATTACAAACTTTATAAACAAACAATCAAAGAATTAATGTTCTTCTTCTACGTCACTTCATGTATTACGTAAATCGCCTGTTAGGGTACCTGTTTCTTGCATGGTCTTCCTACCGAGCGGGATGGCGCAGTGGTTAGCACACTGGACTCGCTATCGGGAAGACGACGGTTCAATCCCGCGTCCGGCCATCCTGATTTAGATTTTCCGTAATTTCCCTAAATCTCTCCAGGCAAATGCCAGGATGGTTCCTTTGAAAGAGCACGGCCGACATCCTTCCCTAATCCGATGAGACCGATGACCTCGCTGTTTGGTCTCTTCCCCCAAACAACCCAACCCCATGGTCTTCCTACATTTTTCTTCCAGTGCATTTATAATTTAGATCCTTTACTGAGAACCTTTCCCCATCCATACAGTCTACATGTTCCTCCCATTTTCTCCTATTTCCCTTTATTTTCTCGTTTAGCTTATATGTTCCTACATCTTTCCTTAACTCTTCATTTCATTTCCGATCTCCCCTTGTACATCCTTCCACTCTTCTTAGATATCTCATTACTTGAGCCTTTATTCTACTTTCTTTGTGTCTTGTTGTTGCCCATGCTTCACTTCCTTAAGTAAAAGCTAGTACTGCTACCGATTTATAACTGCGGCTGGATTTCTTTCCTGGCATTAGTCTGCAAACTTTTTTACGATGGTTCCACATATGTAAGTAATCTTATTTAATTTTCAGCCCACGTCATGGTCATAATCATAAGTGATGTCGAATCCTAGGTACTTAAAATGTTTTAGTTACTGGTACTCCAATATTTTATTATTCAGGACTATTTTAGATATTTCGCGTTGTCTGCCCTGAGATGCCATCACTTTCGTTTTATCTACCGACAATGTTACATAGTAATTTGACGCTATATGCTGAAACTTACACTCTCATCTGAAGGTCTTCTTCATTCTCTGTAATCAGAGCTCAGTCACCTGCAAATAAAATTACATATAGTCTACTGTCACGATCTAAAAGAATTACATTTATGTTCAACATTTTCCATTTGCTGATAGCTTCGTCTATATCTATATACTGAAAAATGTTGGAGAAATACGGCGTCATTGTCGTACTCATCTCTTTGTACCAATTGGCTTTTTCGTTACATTTCATATATCTGTCACACTTTAGGTGTTTTTTTTAATTTTATCCATATTTTGCAGCTTAAAACGTGACTGTATTCAAAACAATGGAGGTATGAATTAAACAACGCCTTCATTCACAACTCTTTCGTGTTTTATTAACTACACGATGCATTTCGGACCCTGTGGGTCCATCGTCAGGTGTAATTTGTCTTAATACATGTTTTATTTCTTCTCTTGAATGAGGTGAAACGCATATTCGTGTCACGAAAAGGTTTGATGTTATGTTATGAATTTCGTAAGTCGAACGCGGAAAATATGTGCAAAATAGTGGAAAAGAACAATGTAAACTTACCACATAATCCAAGGAAAACATTTTTAACGTTTTAGTACCGGCAAAGAGTCTTTTCTCTGCCGTTTTAGTACATGTCACTTCATTCAAGATGTACATTTGCACACACATGTTCATAAACACTTCTCAGACGTTTTTGTACATGGTGTTGTCAAAGACGAATGTATTCGTAGTGCTAATGATATAGGTATTAAACAATTGACATATTCAATAAATAACTTTAGAGTAGGTCTTTAAAATTACTAAAATAACTATGGTCTGTAAAATCTGTTTGTTCATTTAACATAGATTCTGGTTTTTTGATTTTATGGAAGTATTACTCCAGTTGTCCTAACAGACATAGGGTCTTACCACTGCTTTCCTTATGTAGTATTACCAAAATGTTTTCTAGACTGTTGGTGACATGTTTCGTTTCCAACATATGTTGTGCAATCACTGATTTTTCGAAATTGTTGAACCTGAAAGCATTTACGTGTACTTGAAAATGGGTCTTGAAGTTTCTGCCTGTTTTCCCTACATAGTAGGCAGGACAACTGGGGCATGATACTTTGTACACCCAGTTTTTGTATCTTTGTGTATTTGATTTTACGTTATGGAAATGTATAGTACTGTTTCAGAATTTCATTCAGTAATTGGGAGACTTTGGACGTAGGCGTGTTTTTAGAATTAACAGTGGGTCCTAATGGAACTTGGGATTATGGATCTTAGGTTGAGCTCTTAGTCTATGGGCTGTGGGGTTCGTTAAAATGCATGTTTTTGCTTGTTTTTCTGTGAAGGAGAAATTGCATTTATTGAGCATTTTTCTGTTTTTGTTTTGGAATTTTATTGTTGGATCTTGTTTGAGCTCTATTATGTTGTTTCCAGAAAAGAAAGTCAGTGTTTTAGTAATTATTCATCTTTGTTCATAATTACTACATAATTGCTTTTGTCAGCTTTCAGAATCATGGCATTGCTATTATTGAGTTTCATGTTTCCGCTCTTTACTAGCTTTCTCTCTTGATAAACTGCTTTGGAGGTTTCATATGGTTACTTATGCTTTTATGAATAATTTTATTTGTGTTGTGTGCTAAGACAGTCTGTTCAGTGTTATTTAGGTTAGTTAAATCAGCTGGTTTTTTAGTGTGTTTGATGAGGTTTTTCAGGTTATTGTTACTTAATCTGGGTTTTACATTGTGTTTTAGCCCTTTCCTGAGTACATGTTGTTCCTTTTCACTGAAGGTGAAGTCAATTTGATTAATGACTCTTTCATAAAACTGTGTTTTGTTGGTATTTGGTGCCTGTGTGTAATTTCAGTTTGCATTTTGTTTACAATACTTTCAACATACTCTTCAGCAGCTTTTAGTTCTAATTGGTGTAGTGTATGAGCTAATTGTAAATATGTGTTATAACAGAACTTAATAATATCTTATTTCGTCTTATACTGAGATTTAACTTCAGATTTCATCCACATTATCTCACATTTTCTTTTCGCAATCTGGGCTGCAGCAGACTCGTTTTTGATCTTCACTTTGACATAATTAGAACGAAAATCAAATGCTAGACAATCTTTCGAAGTCACTACTTTTATTTTCATCGCCCCTTTTAAAGATAGACATTACTTTGGCTCTCAGCCAATCTTTTGCTATCTTCTTATTTCTGCAACATTGATTAAACATGTGAAGAACTCTTAAATGCATAAATAACCCTCCATATTTCCAGTGTTCCATATTAGTAACATCGAAGTAGTGGCTTTCCTATTTTTTGTAACTTTTAGAGCTTCTGTTAGTTCTCCCACATCAACGTCGTCCTGGCCTTTTGTGGCATTTGGTTCAGGTAATGTCTCAAAGTATCATCATACCACTATTTTTATAATGAGGTATCCATTCGTACTCTCCTTTATTATTAACATGTATACGATCATTTTGTTGTTTGTTGAGTGATTTAATCACTTTATAAGCAATAGTTTGTCTGCCATGTAAATCATGCTTTATATCGCTAATAAAGCATTCCCATGATTCTGCGTGTGCTTTCCGCGCTATGCATTTTGCATTATTTTTCTTCTCCTTATAGCCATCATACTTTTCATTAGTTGGATTACTTATGTTGGTCTTGAAAGTTTCTTGTTTTTCCTTATTACTTTTTCCATCTCTGGGTCCAAATCCTTACTTCTCTACGTTTCCTGTATTTCCTTTTCTTCCTGAGAAACCTAATTGGTTGTGTTCGATGTGGCTGTTTTTTAGTTTTTCCATTCGTGTTCCAAGATTTCTACCGTTTCTAAATTTGCTGATGTTTTTGTCATCTGGTTTTGATGGATATCTCTTACGCTGCTATCTTCTACAAGGTAAACTTTAAAAATTTTTTCTTCCTTATATACCTGAATTGTTTTGTTCGGATTTCTCCATTTTGTAAAGATATAAATTTCTGATACCAGTAAGAAGTGATCTGATCCAATATCTACTCCTCGATAAAATCTGGTATCTCTGACTCGTTCAGGAAATTTATCATTTATTATTATATAATCTATAACAGATCTATATCCTCTTGCTGACCTGGAAAATTTGTGTACGTCTTTCTTTCTAAAGGTCCTATTGGTAATTTTTAAATGATTAAAGCTAACAAAATCTTTGAGTATTTTTCCGTTTTCATTGCGTACGTCTTCTCCAAATGTGTCTACAATTTCTGGAATTACAACACAAAAAACAGAGATGATATAGTACGAATAAATAACATATAACAGATAAAAGTTCTCAACTGTGGCTAGGAACTCCAGTACAGAATAAAAGAAGTCAATCACCAGGAAACCTATCAACTCGGATGTGAATATTTGGCGTTTATACAGAGAAAATAGTATATCCCTTTTATATCAGTTCGATGCCAGAAACTGTACTCATTTCGTTTCGTTACATTTAAGCGATAATCTACTCTCTGAAAACCACGTGCTGATATTACTGACTACCCTGTTAGCTATTCAATTTGTATTACGTCCCACATCATTCACAATAACACTTGTGTCATCTGCAAAGAACTTTTTTTTAAGTTATTTGTCATGTATAGTGGAAGACCGTTGACATACGAGGGTGTCTTTCGTAAGAGTCGCCAGGTGCATTTTCTCTGATGTTTCGGCAGATGTTTTTGCATTGTGCAGCTGGAGTCAGCCGAAACGAATACTGCACATAACTTCTTTTATTCGACGCTCAGTGTCAACAGAAGGTGTAGGTTTGTTTCCCATTACAAGCAAAATTATTTTTAAAACAAAATTTTAAGGGCCCATTCGATAGAGCGGTCCCATATTAGTCTAGTGCGATATTTTTCTATCAATGTGTATTAACAGGGAGTGTAAAATTCGAAGAATAACCAGCACTCGAGCAGTGACAGAACTGCCCTGGCCCGCGCTGACTGCTACTGCCAACCATGCCGCGCTACTGAGTCGCTGCTGGATTTACATTTATTCTCCATGGTTTGCTCTCCCTGTTAATTCACAGCGCTAAAACAAATATCAGACTAGACTAATTTGCGAGCGATCTATCGAATGGCCACGTAAAATTACGGTGTCTGTTGGCACCAGGCGCAGCATGAAAAACTTGGCGAGCGGTAATTGTTTGGGTTGACTCCAGCTACACATTGAAAAAACGAATTTGGAAACATCTGCAAAACACCAGACTAAATGCGCCAGACAGCTCATAGGGCAGACATCCGGTATATGAAGAAAAACAATGGGTCCAGAACAGAGACCCGTGGCACTTCCTCTCCCACCTTACATGACACTAGTCAGGATCGGACCTCTTCCCTATTTGTGGATACTGGAGGAAAATCTTATTCTTATGAAGTTAACCATTGTTGAGCTTTTCCCCTAATCCCATAATTTTACGACGTATGCAAAAGTATTGTATGGTCTACACAATCAAATGCTTTTGTCAAATCATAGAAAATGACTACCGTTCTCAAGCTATAGTTCAGCCTCGTAAGTGCCTCACATACTAAAGAACATCTACAGCTACATGGATACTCTGCAAATCACATTTAAATGCCTGGCAGAGGGTTCATCGAACCACCTTCACAATAATTCTCTGTTACTCCAACCGCGTGCGGCTCGGGGAAAAAAGGTACACCTACATTTTTCCGTACAAGCTCTGATTTCCCCTAGTTTATTATGAAGTCGTTTCTTCCTATATCAACAAAATATTTTCTCATTCGGAGGAGAAAATTGGTGACTGAAATTTCATGAGACGGTTCTATCGCAACGAAATACGCCTTTGTATTAATGAGGACCACCCCAAATCCTGTATCATTTCAGTAACACACTGTCCCCTGTTTCGCGATAACACAAAACGTGCTACCCTTCTTTGAACTTTCTCACTGTACTCCGTCAATCCTATCCGGTAAGGATCCCACACCGCGCAGCAGTAATCTAAAAGAGGACGCACAAGGTTAGTGTGGGCAGTCTCCTTAGTAGATATGTTACATTTTTTAAGTGTCCTGCCAATGGGAATAAATGTTTGGCGTCATTGGCCGGGAGGCCCGTTACGGAGCAGATCCGGCCGCCTTGGTGCAGGTCTTATTACATTCGACGTCACATTGGGCGACCTGCGCGACAGATAGGGATGAAATAATGATGAAGACAACACAACACCCAGTCCCTCAGATATCGGGGCACTGTCCTGCCAATGAAACGCAGTCTTTGGATAGCCTTCCCCACAATACTTTCTATATGTTCCTTCCAATTTACGTTGTTCGTAATTGTAATTCCTAGGTATTTAGTTGAATTTAATGCCTTTAGATTTGACTGAGTTATCGTGAAACCGAAGTTTAACGAAATCCTTTCAGCACTCATGTGGATGATCTCACACTTTCCATTAATTATGGTCAATTGCCAGTTTTTGCACGATACAGATATCTTTCCGAAATAGGTTTGCAATTTGTTTTGATCTTCTAATGCCTTTACTAGTCAATAAAGACAGCGTCATCTGCAAACAAACTAAGACGGCTGTTCAGATTAGCTCCTAAATCGTTTATATAGATAAGGAACAGATAAGGGCCTTCAACACTACCTTGGAGAACGCAAGAAATCACATCTGTATTACTGGATGACATTCCGTCGTTACTACGAACTGTGATCTTTTTGAGAGGCAATCACAAATCCAGTAATATACCTGAGACGATACTCCACAAGCACGCAATTTCATTACGAGATGCTTGCGTGCTACAGTGTCAAAAGCCATCTGGAAATGTAGAAATGTCCCAGTACCTCCTGCAACCTACATCCTTCTGAATCTGCTTAATGTATTCAGCTCTTGGTCTACCTCTACGATTTTTACCCTCCACACTGCCCTCCAATACTAAATTGGTGATCCCTTGAGCCTCAGAACATGTCCTACGAACCGATCCCTTCTTCTAGTCAAGTTGTTCCACAAATTTCTCTTCTCCTCAATTCTATTCAATACCCCCTCATTAGTTATGTGATCTACCCACCACATTTCGAAAGCTTCTATTCTCTTCTTGTCCAAACTATTTATCGTCAATGTTTCACTTCCATACATGGCTAGACTCCATACAAATACTTTCAGAAACGACTTCCTGACACTTAAAGCTATACTGGATGTTAACAAATTTCTCTTCTTCAGAAATGCTTTCCTTGTCATTGCCAGTATACATTTTATATCCTCTCTACTTCGACCATTATTAGTTACTTTGCTCACCAAATAGCAAAACTCCTTTACTACTTTAAGTGTCTCATTTCCTAATCTAATTCCCTCAGCATCACCCGACTTAATTCGACTACATTCCATTATCCTCGTTTTGCTTTTGTTGATGTTTATTTTATATCCTCCTTTCAAGACACTGTCCATTCCGTTCAACTGCTCTTCCAAGTTCTTTGCTGTCTCTGACAGAATTACAATGTCATCGGCGAACCTCAAGGTTTTTATTTCTTCTCATGGATTTTAATACCTACTCCGATTTTTTCTTTTGTTTCCTTCACTGCTTGCTCAATATACAGATTGAATAACATCGTAGATAAGCTACAATCCTGTCTCACTCCCTTCCCATCCACCGCTACCATCTCATGCCTCTCGACTCTTATAACTGCCTTCTGGTTTCTGTACAAATTGTAAATAGCCTTTCGCTCCCTGTATTTTACCCCTGCAACCTTGAGAATTTGAAAGAGAGTATTCCAGTCAACATTGTCAAAAGCGTTCTCTAAGTCTACAAATGCTAGAAACGTAGGTTTGCATTTCCTTAATCTATATTCTAAGATAAGTCGTAGGGTCAGTATTGCCTCACGTGTTCCAGTATTTCTACGGAATCCAAACTGATCTTCCCCGAGGTCGACTTCTACCAGTTCTTCCCTTCGCCTGTAAAGAATTCGCGTTAGTATTTTGCAGCCGTGACTTATTAAACTGATAGTTCGGTAATTGTCACATCTGTCTACACCTGCTTTCTTTGGGTTTGGAATTATTATATTCTTCTTGAAGTCTGAGGGTATTTCGCCTGTCTCGTACATCTTGCTCACCAGATGGTAAAGTTTTGTCAGGACTGTTTCTCCCAAGGCTGTCAGTACTTCTAACTGAATGTTGTCCACAATGTAGAAATACGGAATCAATTTGAAATCCTTTGACAATAGCAATCGACACTTCATATGAGTAAAGAGCTAGTTGTGTTTCATAAGAACGATGTTTTCTAAATCCGTGTTGACCGTGTTTCAATAGTCCATTCTCTTCGCGATAATTCATGATGTTCGAGCACAATGTATGTTCCAGAATCCTGCTGCATATCGACGTTAATTATTTGTGCCTATAATTTAGTGGATTACTCCTACTACCTTTCTTGAATATTGGTTTGACCTGTGCAAGTTTCCAGTCTTTTGGTACTGATATTTCGTTAAGCGAACAGTTGTATAGGATTGTTAAGTATAGAGCTATTGTATCAGCATGTTCTGAAAGTAACCTAAGTGGTATACAGTATAAATAGTATTTCCTGTGGACAGTCCCTTTCTGAAGCCAAGCTAAGAGTTTAACAGCAGCTTTTGTGCTCTGAGATGTATTACTACTCTCCTGCACATTTATTTCTTAAAAACTTTGAGAACAGTGGTAGCAAAGGAATTGGCCGGCATTTTTCTATATTATCTCTTCCACCTCTTTTATGCAGTGGTTTCACTACCGAGTATATCAGTGTGCCAGGAAATTTACGACTTCTGTAAGACACATTGAATAGGTAACTATGTACACAACTAATGCATCATGCACTGATCTGCATAATTGTACTTTCTCTACTCTTTAGTGACGCAATAATTGATTTAACGACATTTTTCTTTGTTTCCTGTCTCGGAATACCAGCTTTCAAGTGTTCTGCATAGTTAACTTTACCAATACGATACTGATTCAACTCACTGACTATTGAAATGAAGCGATTATCAAATATCTTCCACAACAGTTATATTTTCAAACCAACATTCTAATCCAATACCTCTTTCGCACTAAACCATATAGTTTCAATTTTGTTCCAAGAATTTTGGTGTAACGTATTGTTTTAGCCTGTCTGATAAGATTCCTTAGAACTTAGCAGGACTCTCTGTAGTAACATTCTTTTACAGGGCTATGACTGTCCTTCATATGAGCCCGCACTTTGGTAATTGGGAAAGTGCTATTAAAGAAGCTGATAAAGATTTGACAAAATGTATTTATCGTTCAAGTCGCCGGTACTGTAGATTTCTAGCCAAGTTAGACCTTTGAGATTGGCTGCGTTGGAAGTAGACTCATATTTCTAAATCTTTTGTTTACTACTTTGGGATACAATTCCGCCTTGATTCCTTTCGGTTTTACTATATGTGCATCTTGATCTGATAGGTCATTACTATATTTTTCTCACACTGTGGCCATAGACTAGAGAACAATCTATAAATATATTGTCTATGATTGTACCATTTCCGTGAACTCTGTTTGCAAAACATTCTGTCTCTAATAGGTTTTAAGATTCAAGTAAACCCATTAACACTCTTTTTCTCTGGAGAATGTCAGAGAATTTGCACTGACATCCTCACACAAAATCATCCTCACATCTTTCTTAATAACTGAGCCTAGTACAGCGTCAAATCTGGAGAGCAAAATTCTGTAGTCTGAACTGGGTGGTATATAGGCCCCTATAATGAAAATGTTTATTCCTTAAAAATTCAAATATTCGATCTTTACAGTGTTTTGATGTGCCAACATTTTTAGTAAGACATCCTCCTTTCGTAGAAATAAGGTAAGCTGTACCCCTCTAGAGGAATCCTCAGTACTTAGTGATCAATTTATCTGATGACCGAATGCACAGCGTAGTAGATGGCAATCGGTGATCGCTTCGTTGTCCAGCAAATCAGATGCCGTATCGCCCATCTATTACCGCAGTGCTAAATTTAAAATACATGCAAATAAATTTTATACTCGCCCCTGTCATGTAAGCAGATGCTGGAACTGTCTGCCATTGTTTTCCCCGCACTTCTGTCATATACTCAAGAAATTATTCGTCACACGATGTAACGTATGCGGATGTATTGTGTACACTTTACCCTTTAGTTCTCTCCACAAACAGAAATCGCACGGGGCTAAATTAGGACTTCGACCAGGCCAGATATTGTTACCAGTGACTCTGTCCTGGAACATATCGTGAACTGCGTGCAAAGAAACATTGATCGTATCAGCCCACGGTAAGCTTCGTTCTACTTAACTCAATTTATTAAAAAACGCTTGCCAAACGTTTGCATATATCTTACATCGTTAAATGTGTCATTAAAACAACTGGGCTTATTATTCTGTCACCACAAACTGCGCGCTACACTCCTATTTTCTGATCGTGAAGCGATTCTTCATGAATTAGAGTATGTCTATCGGCGTTCCAATTTCGACAGTTTTGGAAAGTAACATACCTATGTAAAGGGAACCAAGCCTCGTCTTAAAACATAATGAGGTAAGGATCCATTTCACCGGCATGCCAATCCGCAAAACCTGGCCCTGTGCACGGGATCACCAGGTTTAAGTTCTTACACTACTGTTGCTTTATGGGACCTTAGCCGAAGTAACTTAGCAGCTCTTTGTGCAGATGCACTTGAAATTTACATTTGCTGTGCAAGACGTCCACGAAACAGTATGCAATATCGTCGAGATGACATTCTATGAGCACTGGACATCGTCATTTACTCTCCTCGTCATGAAAAACTTCCCGTTTCACGAAATTTGTTCACTAATTTGTGTATTCCATCACGACTCGGAATTCGAACACCTCGAAACATCCGTTAAACAATCGCTGAACTGTATGAGCAGACTCTGTACGCACATAAGAATCGTAAAGGAACAATCGTTATGGAATGGAATAATTCGTTACTGCTATTGTTGCGTTCGCAGACTTCACACTTACACTCGTGATGCTTGTTTCACAGTTCGAATGGTACTTTCCGAAAAGGCGCGTAGTGCGGCATTGACGCGTTGATTCGGGACCCATTCGATTGGCCATCGTGGGTCCGGTAGCGTGCAAACTCCACCCTCGAGTGCGGTCGTTGGAACATCCTGTATTCCTTTGCTACGTTAATGATGCTCTGAGATGTAAATAAAGTCAGTGTCAAGATGTATTAGCAATTCGTCTATTTTGCCTTTGATTGCCCTCACTTTTCAATGAATTAAGCTCACTGCACCCAGTGCATTCTCATTTACTGAACTATATTTCAACTTCAAAGGAACCTTCTTCAAACAGGGATACCTCCGACCTGATTTCATCCTAGAAAGCCCTTCTATACGTTATTACTGGACTTTCACATTGACATTCGATGATTATCTGCTAACCCACACCAGACCAAAAAAAGTCTCAGAATCACCGTTTTATATTATGGTTGGATCTTCGCCGTTTTCGGTGGTAGTGAATCCACATGTTTCAACTGCTTCCTCTGATCTTGTGTTTTGGTAATACATCCTACATTCGTCAAGCACTTGTCAAGTTCAACATGTCAACAAGATGTTGAAAACTCATCCCAGACAAATTTTTGCTATCGCCTCGATAGCGATAAACTAGCCTTCTGTCACCAGTGACTTCTCTTGCGATTGCTGCCTCTTGACAGGAAGATGTTCTTCGTCATTCAGAATCATTTGACGCTGCTGGAAGCGTCTGCGTAGCCTAACCACTTTGTCATATGATGCGGTGTTGACGTCCACTTGCACCAGTCCAGCGTGGATTGTTGCAGAGATGTCTCCTTTCAAATATTGCAGACGAATTTCTATACTATCTCCGTTTTATCAATGGCCTCGGCCATTTTATTTTGCCTCACTAGCGGTGTGCTACAGCACTGTGGCGCGAGGATAACAATGTGTACCAGGACATGCGTAACTTCATTTTTTTCCAGGTGATAATTAAAACTACTGCAGATCGTACGGAGACCTATGTAAGAGGAAGTCTCCAGTTTATTCACAAAGCTGGCCCTACATTCTATAAACTTGTATGTTATTCAGCAAGCGACAATACGGATATGTTTCGGACGTGTATGGGAAACCAAGGAACACTGTAGCACCCTAGGCTTCATCTATACCCGCACTCTGTAAACCAATGTGACGAGGATGGCAGAGGATGCTTCTCACTGCAACAGTTATTTGGGATTCTTCTCATTCAATTCAAGTATGAGATGTAGGAAAAATGACTGCTTAAACGCTTGTGAGGGCGCTGCCATTACCTAATCTTGTCTTCGTGGTACCCACGGGAGCGATACCTAGGGGGCTACAGTAACTTCCTAGTTTCACTCTTAAAGTTGGTTCTTGAAACTTCGTAAGTTCTTTTGCAACAAGGCGGTTCCTTTTAACATAGCTTAAAATTCCGTTATGTTAGTCTGTAAGTAGGCTTTGACGAAATAATTTTTGTCTATATTCTGTCGCTATTTCAGTGCTTCCAGCCTCTCAGAGACGCTCTCCCCTGGGTCAAACAAAACTGTCCTTCTCTGTATAAGATCAATAACGCCTATTATTCCTGTTTGATGTGGGTCCCACACACTTGAGCTGTATTCTAAGCTGGGACGCACAGCGGTTTCCCAGTACATTTTCTCAGTGAACCAACCTCTACTAGCTGACGTATCTAAAACTGTGCTTAAGTGATCATTCCATTTCATATACCCACAAAATGATATATCTAGGTATTTGTGTGAGTTGAATGATTCCATTTGCGACTCACTGATGTTGCGGTCTTAGAATACAACTTTCCTTTGCTTTGTTAAGTGCACAGTTTTACATTTCTGAACATTTAAAACAAGCTGCCAATCTTTGCTCCACTATGAAACGTTGTCAATATCTGACTGTATATTTGTCCTCGTTTTTTTCCGGTACTTCCTTGTAGATAACTGAATCAACCGCTAAAAGTTTGGGGTTGGTTACTGTTAATACTCTCTGACAAGTAATTAAGATACAGTATGAACAAAAAGAGCCCCAGTACACTTCACTGGGGCGCGCGTGTGTAAAACTCTCAATCAAAGATAGCATCCTGCCTCATTCCTAAAAATAAATCCTCAATCCTGTCACAAATGCGGTTTATACTTCACAAAATCGTACTTTCGATAATAAGTATAGGTGTGGTATTGTGTTAAATGATTTTGAGTAATCCAGAAATACTGCATCTACCTGAATCCTAGATAGGCGGCTTTCAGGATGTTATGTGAGAACAGCGTGAGTTTGATTTGATATAATCAGTGTCTAGGAATCCACGCTCGGTGGTGGTGGGGATCATTTTATTGCAGGTACCTCATTATGTTTGAGGTCAGGATATGTTCTAAGAGTCTACAGCAAATGGATGTCAAGAATGTAATTTTGTGGATCACTTCTGCTACTCTATCTGTAGGCAGATTTGCTATCTTCCCACCACTCGGTACCGTTTTCTGTTCTAGGGATCTACGGAATTTTATGATTAAAAGAGGGGATACCTCAGCCTCAAATTAGGTGTAGAAATCAGAAGCTGATGGGGATTGTGATAAGTCCGCCAAAGAGAAGCAAACATACTCAGGTAGCAATAATGGAACAGCTGTATTGGTCAAAAGGAAGTAGCACGGCTACTCCGACGACCGGCCCCGGTGGCCGAGCGGTTCTAGGCGCTACAGTCTGGAACCGCGTGACCGCTACGGTCGCAGGTTCGAATCTTGCCTCGGGCATGGATGTGTGTGGTGTCCTTAGGTTAGTTAGGTTTAAGTAGTTCTACGTTATAGGGGACTGATGACCTCAGATGTTTAGTCCCATAGTGCTCAGACCCATTTGAACCATTTTTCTCCTCCGACGTGGACGGAAAACAAGACATAAAATGAGTCACTTCTTGGAAAAAACACGAGTGCTTCTGGTGGCTGAAGGCCGGATAGATTGTCAACGAGGTCTACGTTCCTTAAACACACACTTTATCAAACTCAGAGTCTCACAGGAAGCTCAGAATTTATATACATACCGAATGAATAAAGTTTCAGTCCCGTGGGGAGCAAATATTTCTAATTCTGGTGTGCAGATGTCCAAAAGGAAAAATTTTACAAGTTCACAAGTCAGCCACAACAACAGTGAGGAACCATGAACACTTTTAGCCCACGGATAGTAGTTCCAAGTGCCGCAAGTCACACAAGCACGGCAGCGACTTCGTAGAGACGGGTCTCGAATGATACAGCTATCTTTTCTAAATCGTTTTGCAACTTGTTTTGATCGTCTGATGACTAGTCGATAAACGACAGCGTCGTCTGCAAACAATTTAAGACGGCTGCTCAGACTGTCTCACAAATCGTTTATATACATAAGGAACAGCAAAGGGCCCTTAACACTACCTTGAGGAACGCCAGAAATCACTTCTGTTTTTCTCGATGACTTTCCGTTAGTTACTGCGAACTGTGACCTCTCTGACAGGAAATCGCGAACCCAATCACATAACAAAGACGATATTCCATAAGCACGCAATTTCACTACAAGCCGCTTGTGTGATACAGTGTCAAAAGCCTTCCGGAAATCCAGAAATACGAAATCAATTTAAAATCCCTTGTCATAGCACTCAACATTGTGAGTAAAGAGTTAGTTGTGTTTCACATAAACGATGTTTTCTAAATCTGTGTTGGCTGTGTGTCGATAGACCGTTTTCTTCTAAGTAATGTTCGAACACAATGTATGTTCCAAAATCCTACTGCATATCGACGTTAATGACATGGGTATGTAATTTAGTGGATTATTCCTACTACCTTTCTTGAATATTGGTGTGACCTAAGAAATTTTCCAGTCTTTGGGTACGGATCTTTCGTCGTGCAAACGATTGTTAAATATGGAGCTATTGCATCAGCATACTCTGAAACGAACGTAATTGGTATACAGTGTGGACCAGAAGACTTGCTTTTATTAAGTGATTTAAGTTGCTTCACTACTCCGAGGATATCTGCTTCTACGTTACACATGTTGGCAGCTGTTCTTGATTCGATTTCTGGAATATTTACTTCGTCTTCTTTTGTGAAGGCATTTCGGAAGGCTGTGTTTAGTAACTCTGCTTTAGCAGCACTGCCTTCGATAGTACCTCCATTGCTACCGCGCAGGGAAGGCACTTCACATACGACCAGAATGGATTTTCTGCCAGGTTTCAAGACAAAGCATCTCGCATTGAAGTCCGTTAAATTTCGAGCTTCTGTAAAAGATCGCCAGTCATGGAGATTTTGCGTCTGTTTAAATTTGCCATGTTTTTTTCGTTTTTTCTGGCCCGTCTTGTGTACCAAGGAGCATCAGCTCCGTCGTTCGTATTTAGTATAAATCTTTCAATTGTTGCCGGTACTATTTCTTTGAATTCAAGCCACATCTGGTCTTCACTTACATTGTTAATTTGGAAGGAGTGGAGATTGTCTCTCAAGAAGGCGTCAAGTGAATTTTTATCTGCTTTTTTGAATGGGTAAATTTTTCGTTTATTTTTGGAGGATTTGGGGGTTACAATATTCAGCGTCACTACTACAACCCTGTGCTCACTCATCTCTGTATCCGTTTTGATGCTCGTTATTGACTCAGGACTATTTGTTGCTAAGAGGTCAAGTGTGCTTTCACAACCGTTTGCTATTCGCGTGGGCTCATGAACTAATCTCTCGAATACCCTGGAGGAGACAAGTCCTGCACTGGTGGCCGGGGCAGTTGGGACGATGCTGTCCATCTCCATTGGTGTCAGTTCTTATGCCGTATGAGTGGAACCGTGGGACTCCAGTGAGCTGTTTGCCTGCAGCGGCTGAAACGGCCTGTCGATTTCAGGGGTGAGGACAGTGGATGACTCTGTCTCTGAAAAAACTAAAGTGGTAGTTTCGTGATGTCAAGAGAAGGACTACAGCAAGGTCATAGCTGGCTGACGTGTTGTGGCACTGTATGCCATCCTGAAGCATCACCTCTTTCCTGACTCTGCCTATTAATTTTGAAACGACTATCGGAAACCAATGGTAGCGTTCGTTGGTGGCAAACGTCAGAGGGGATCTCTAAGTGAAAAACGGTGGCAGCTGGACCGCTGAGTAGAGGGCTGTGAACTTTGTTTGAATGACTTCAGCAACAACCCCTTAGTGGGCAAGAGATCATTAAGTGACATTTCATTTCACATGAACCAATTAATAACAATTTTAGCAATTAATAAAAGGCTGAACAAATAATGACAATTCCAAAATTTATTTACAACAGATAACAAGCCCCAAGCGGTGGCAACCATACAAATAATAATTTGGCTCTAGCAAGAATAAGATGATGGCAATAAAGGGCAAGAACTCGATCTAGGAAAATGAGGGGCTCACAACCGCTGCTTATTAAAATAATTTTGAACAATCGTGATAATCGCTATTAGCGGCGACAACAGACACCCATACTCTTGGTGACTACCACAGGCGAAATTCTTCATGCCAATCATTTTTAGAAAAGCATTAATGTATGAATTTTTTTCTTTTAGAAATACAAAAATACAACAACTGTAAAAAAAATACCGATCTCAATATACAATCCGAACGTATGGAGATCCACTGAATTAAAACTCTTTCGTTTAACACAGAATTTAATGACTGACTGGAGAGCGCAAGCTATTAAAGCAGAGACTCCAAAACTGTGTCGAAGACTTTGAGGGGTAGTACAAAACGAATACAGCTTCTTGTATATGAATTCCGTGCACACAGTGGGCTCCGAAAACATCGTCGCGCACGACGGCAGACGCAGGTTAATGCCACGCTAGCGCAGCCGCTCGGCGGCCGCCGTGGGGACAAAGACTGTACCGGCAGACTGCGGGCGTGCGAAACAAGGATCACGAGCCCCAGTCAGGCTCAAACACCCAGGCCGCGCATTGCAGTACAAGGCCCACAAGCAATCAAGTTTAGCGTAGACGCCTTGAGTACAGAATTTTTCTTTTCTTTCTTCCGCTTACGCTACAGGCTCGCAGCAATCGCAAGGTCGGTATGGTTACAAAGGATTTGGCAATGTTAGTGTTGGGGATGGCCGGATGCCCTTCCTGCCGCCACCCCGTACTCCTCAGGATGGAATTAGTGCACCCCAACAGTCTGCGTCTGGTGGAAATCGTGAAATAGTGTGGAAGTGTTTCAAATGTCTGCGACGCATGTAACTGAGGTGGAACGTGGGGAGCAGCCTGTTATTCACCTACCTGGATATGGAAAACCGCCTAAAAACCACATCCAGGCTGGCCGGCACACTGGCCCACGTCGTTAATCCGCCGGGCGGATTCGATCCGGGGCCGGTGGGCCTACCCAAGTCCAGCCAGCGTAAATATTAAATTACGGATACCCAATTGCATGTAACCAATTTATATTAACACACTTAAGCCAAGAACAACCCTAGGAACCCATATGCGGTGTCACAATATCAACTGAGTGCACAAAATATAAATCACGAACAAACAGAAGACACAAGTCAAATCAGGGTAACAAGAAACTAAAATCTTAAAACGTTAGGCTCAAAACCGCGTCAATATTGCCATAAAACTAATTCACTAAATATCCAGTTATAAATCTGCCTTACAGTCATTGATTTCCGCCGCAGAGGCAACAACCAAAACTCCCCAGGATATACCTGGGGCAATAAGAAGGCTGTCTAATACGACTTCTGCTCGGTAATACACAGTGCTGCCTGAAACAGACTAAATGCCAGTACTGCAAAAGAAAATTCCTCATCGCACCGCCTAGATTCAGTGATAAGAGGCTCGGAGGATAACCTGTCTTCTGAGTTTAAACATTGCCGCTGGCCACCAAACTCCCCAGACAAGAACATTATTGAGCACATCTGCGGTGCCTTGCAACGCGCTGTTCAGAAGAGACCTCCCCCTCCTCGCTCTGTTACTGATTTATGGACAGCCCTGCAGGATTCATGGTGTCAATTACCTCTACATCTACTTCAGACGTTAGTCGAGTCCGTGCAACTTCGTGTCGCGGCACTTCTGCGTGCTCGCTGGAGCCCTACACAATATTAGGCAGGTGTATCAGTTTCTTTGGCTCTTCAGTACATGACACATGTACTGTCACTAACGCCGTGAATGGCATACCAGACGTGTTTTCCGATGGAAGATTCGTTTGACTTGACGCCTTGTCATCAAACGTTTGCGTTTCCCATTCGAAGTCCACTTCCGTTCTACTGCTAATAGAGTAGCTCTGCAGAATCAATTGTCATTGTAAGTCCCTTCCTTACACCTCGCTGTTGCAAACGGACGTTAAAGAACGACACAGACACAAATCTGAATACAGTGAACAGAGGAAGGAAAAAAAGAAAAAAAGGAACTAGCACGAGGTAACACGGTTCGCCCGGATGGCAATCAAACACCGTGACCACTTAACCACGAAGCCATTGATGTTTTGCGCAACTCTGTATTGGACTACTTCTCCTTCAACCACTCTTTGTTTCCATTTTGCTTTTTCTCACAGTTCAGTACACCTTCTTCTTGTTTTCATCCTAGATCTGTGTTCAGTTTTTGACGGGCTTTCCACTGAGCCTTCTTACCACTAAATTTGAGGGGCGTGCGATAGGGAATTTCCCTTGTGAGAGCGGGTGAAACAGGAAATAACCACAATGTTCACAGATTTTCAAAGTAACAGTGTCAGTGGAACAACTCAAACACAGTTATTACTCAGCACCACTCTGAACTTAACGGATCGTAACACCGATCCGCGCAATAAATCATGAATATGAACGCAAAGTTCAAGACCAAACAGCAAACTGTACTTAAAATAACTACAGGGTAAACATACCTGTAGATTTAGAGGCCAGAAAACATGTTCAAATAAAACGACGTAAGCACAGGAAAATCACCTTAAATCATTTCCAAGAGTCCCCGTTCTACAGCATAAATTCTCCAACTGATAGATAAGCGAACCAGGTAGACATAGCAACAGCCGTCAACAGTCTCTAAGGCCTAGTCTCCCCGACTAGCAAAAACAACACACCCCAAGCACTGCGAACGCCGGCTAAATTGACGACCACAGCGCGAGACACTGGCCTCACCTCTCTCCGGTGACCCCTTCACTTCCCACCAGAGCGCGCCACCTCGCGCTAGAGTTGCAACAGACGACCGAAGATCAAAACAGGTTCCCAGGGTCGATATCCAGATAGCCGCCATGGCTCACCCATGTTAACAATACTCACTGGAACGGACAACATCCCGTCGAACGTTTCGTCAATCACACTGCTACATAACGATGTCTCAGATCTATCAATTCCATTTGATGGTATCTGTGTTCAGAACAATTCTCTCATAGCTGGGATATTTTGAGGTAGTTTTCACTGCCCCTGGCAGAGGAGAGGGGGGAGGGTGGGTGTATTGTATTCACATTCAGATTCAGTCAAATAGTCTTCAACTTCGAACGACATGACTGCGTACCTACTTGATTTGCACATTATGTACTTCGACGCCACTTTGAATATGACTTTTAGAATTAGCTTCACAGTCATAACTGTTACGACCCAAAAGAAGTCCTCGTTTGACTACATTGCTCTAAGGATGGCTAGGAATCAGGAAAGCTGACTTTAATACACATTCGTAACGTCTTTCTTCACGCCTTATCAGTGGAATTCCGACCGTATATCTATCTTAGACTTATACGAAATCAATCAAAACGTGTCTGTAACTGCCTACTCGGTTGCCAGCCAACGTCTCAATTACAGACCTTGGCTATCACGAACTTTCTTCTGTACGGCATCACGTCAAAGAAATTTGAACCCTTGTGCCAATTAGGAAACGAACATTCCTTCCCCGGTGGTTTGTGTTAATGACAGGACTTCCGAACCTGTCGTCAGTGGAGCTCGCAGTAATTATTGCCGAAGTCGTGGTGGCCTGGAACGCCGCTTCCCGTCTAGTGCACGGAGCTTCCGTGACGTCGGACGAGTCACGCTCTTACTCCTCACACTTACTTGGGAACATTAGCGCACACGGGTTAATTATCTGCACTGCTACACAATCAATCTAAATGGCGGTCGGCAGCCTCGCTTTCGCCCGAGAGACAGAGTTAAAGTAGTCACTAGTCCTATAACAATAGTCAATGCCCTGCAGCTATCCAGTTGCTTTCAAAACATTCGCGGAACACGAGAAGTGCAAACGGTTACTACACTGTCTCCAACCGGTTGCTAGTATCTTATCAGTCGGAAAAACAGGGTAACACTCTAAAATTAAAAAGGAGAACACACTTAAAAACACCACAAATTTTCACTGGAACAAATGGAATCTATTTTATTCTATAAGGTTCAAGAGCGAGATTAAAATTCAAGATGAAAGGATATCAGTGATAAGATTCGATGATAACATTTCTATCCTCAGTGAAAGTGAAGAACAATTGCATTATCTGTTAAATGGAATGAACAGTCTAATGAATACAGAATACGGGTTGAGAGTAAACAGAAGAAAAATGAAAGTGATGAGAAGTAGCAAAAATGAGAGAGAGAGAGAGAAAGAGAGAGAGAGAGAGAGAGAGAGAGAGAGAGAGAGAGAGAGAGAGAGAAACTTAACATCAGAATTGATTATCATGAATTAGGAAAAGCTAAGGAATTCTGCTACCTAGGTAGCAAAACAGACCATGACAGACGAAGCGGAATTGTGCTACTTAGGTAGCAAAAGAGACCATGACAGACGAAGCAAGAAGCACATAAAAAGCAGACTAGCACTGGCGAAAAGAGCATTCCTGGTTAAAAGAAGTCTTCTAGTATCATAGACCTTAAATTGAGGAAGAAATTTCTGAGAATGTACGTTTTGAGCACAGCATTGCACAACAGTGCAACATGTAGTATGGGAAAACCGGAACAAAAGAGAATCGAAGCATTTGATGTGAGGCACTGATGACTCCACCTTCTCAAATAGGACCTCTGTCCACTAAACAAGAGCTCACTCATCAAGTCGCACCTTTTTGTCACCGAAGTCGGAAAGCAGCTGAGCACTTTACACCTCAATATATGAAACGCACTTGCCAATCGTATCAGTATCCCGTAGCAGAAGAAGAGCACTGTTTATCAGTGAGGATCAATACACGCAACACTTTTGAAACTTTAGCCCGATCCCCGAGCGCCGACTACTCCCATACCGCCGTCGCGAGGGCTGCCGGTTGATTCCCGATTTCGAGAGCTCCAAAACCGCTCCGCGAAATCATTTCAACGTTTACGCCTTTCGGATAGACAGCCTCCAGAGCAGAGTATGGACATTTCAGTTAGCGATATATAGCTGCTGGCTAGGTGTAACATCGAGATAGTTTGCAAAGAAAGGTTATTGTAAACTGTGATTCCTGAGTATGATCCATTAGCAGTAACATTATTTTCAAAGAACGAGCACTCGTAATAACACGGTTATGAAGTCGATAGATTGTACGGTAGAACGTGGTGTGGCGTATCACGTAATAGCTGAATGTAAGGTGACCCGTTCGCAGCGCTGGAAGCTGCTTTGAACCAGGGTGGATCAAAGTCGGTGACCTATACGGTGGAAGCAGCGGCTCCGTGCGACAGAGTGTGGGGCCGCTTTCATGTTTTTAACGGTGCCGTAGCGAGAGTGGTTCACACCCCACCCCCACCTCGTGATACACACCCCACGCCCACCTCCCCTCCCCCAGCAGCGTCGACCAGGCTGGAACAGGAGACATGCCGTTGACCTCTACGGCCTGTATTTGGCTACGAAGTGTAACGTAATCTCCATATATTACAGGAAAAGTCCTACTGACTGACGGACTCATCAGTGCTGAGCCCCAACTTGCTAAGGACTGGAACATGATATTTGAAGAGGGTGCTGATCTTATACTGTGGGCATCGTTTAAGAAGGGAATTATCGAAATTCGACCCCTGAGGGATGAAATAACTGATGAAAGCTTTTTGAAAATATGTCGCTATTAAGACAATTTTGAAGCTAGAACTACGAAAATTAGTATTCGGTTTCTCTGTCAGAATTACGTTTGGAAAAGGCATATTTGTTCCATCAGCTGTACAATTTATGATTATTCCGTACCGATTTCGATTGTTACAATCACCTTCAAGGAGAAAATATTGTACATAAATGGATCAACCATACATTTCCCTCATATATGTTGCCATACAAATGTAGAATATATATAATTGTCCTAATAGTCTGTCTTAACACAGTCCATACAAAAACTCTGTGCCGTGGCACAATTAAAGTTTTGCATATTTGGTGATAACACAATAATTAAGTGTGGAGTTAACACCAAATGTGCACTATTGTAACTTTGCCAAAGCACAGTGTGTTTATATGGACTATGTTAAGATACACTGTTATGACAGGTATATATGCTCTACATTCGTACAGCTCATATATGACGGAAATGTACGGTTGATCCTTTGATGTACAATGTCTTTTCTCCTTGAAAGTAATTCTAAGAATCGAAGTCGGTAGAGAATAAACATAAAATTGTTCAGCTAATGGCACAAATACGCCTTTTCCAAATTATTTAACAACTGTAGACAATTGCCTATGAAAAGCTAAAAAAATATGTGTTTCAGCATTTTTGCAAATTTAATCATTAAGGATATGAAAAAGTGATAATTTTTTACAATAAATCTTTATTAAAACATTATTAACCATTTTTAAGCTAATCTATGAAAACTGGCATTTGACTTCCCAGTTGGAAATAAAATACGTGTATATCAGTGTTTTTGGAAAATTCAATTCCTAAGGGGGTGGAACAGCGAATGAAAGTTTTTATAGAAATGTTTCATTATAGAAGCATTTTCGAAGCTACATCCATGAAAACTGTTGTTGGCTTCTCGTTTGGAAAAAAAAATCCTGCTCAGCTCTTTTTGAAATTCAGGTCCTAAAGGGGTCAAATGCGGTAAGAAATTTTTTATTAAAATATTTCGTTATATTAAAACATTTTCAAAGATAAATCTGTGAAAATTGGTATTTGACTTCTAAAGAAATACGTGTTAGGGATGAAATTTTCAACGGAAATATCACCACAAAAACTCAAAAGGCAGGATCTACAAAGGTCTCTGACCCCGACTACAAATGTCGCTTTTTTGTCAGAAGTACAGTCATACCAAAAAGTATCCGAACGACCTTAATTGCGTTTCGCCTGATTCGCATGCAACCCACATAACGCAGCTGTCTAGCAGGTCCTGTAATCGCTCCTTGGTACAGTCGTTTGACTATTGAAAATGGTTCCAACAAGTCACCACTAGAAAACACTGCCTTGTATCGCAATAACTTAGGATGTAAAGTAATACTACGATACTACAAATATCGGGGAACACCTTATCACAGATGAGACTGTCCTTAAGGCTTGTAAGCTCACATTTATTACAATAAGTGACATACCTGAAATGTCACCACTCTCATTATTACGTCAGATAGGTAATGCACGTAGTAAGTCGTATTCATGAGATCCTCTTCAAAGTAACATACTGTACTTATTATTTAACACAAAATGACATTAAAATTTTAAGTTATTCACGAGCAGCTAGTCGGAAATATGTATGAACTTCAAATGACACGACGAACCATCTCGTTCTGCATATGGATTCAAACCCAGGTCATGCAGACTAGGCAAAGATTTCTTGACTGACGGAAACTAACAGTCATACCTGATTAGGCATACAAAGAGTGATATACCTCGATGTTAGACAGTATCAGTTAACAAATATCAACTTTAAATTACATAACGCAAGCATTTTTAACGGACCTCAATTCCTACCCAGCACCTATTGTCCCTGTTAATGAACTACGAGAGATGTTAAATATTGCTTCTTAACAAGTAACTTATTTGAAATGCCATGAGTTAAAGCTTTGCGTTGGACAGGGATTCGAACCCAAACCTAATCGGATAGATATCGAAGCACAATCAACTGTGACATATCGCATTTTCTCGGCAGTAGCTAGATGTTTTAACTGAAAGACGAGACGAAACATTAATTTTTTCCTTCCCAGGACTCCAACCTGGCACCTAACGCTGTTTTATTCTGGAGAAAACGAACGTTAAATGTGGGTTTGTTGCACCAGCAGCGACATGTGAGCATGTTTGAACTAGAAATAATATGACGAAGAGTTTACTGCTGACTGGGAATACAGCCCCACACATATCGTTGTTGACTACACGCAAAGAGAAGTCAGCTAAGGAATTTTTCTCCACCAGCAGCTCGTAATAACATCTTGAACTTACAGTGATCCCGCAAATAGTTCAGTGTGTCACTGGGAGTGAAAAACGTTAGATTTCGTTAGTGTTGACAACGAATGAAAATACATTAAAAATCGAAATTATTATCCGCCAGGTAGGTGTTCTCATGCTAGATTTGATAATACATAGTGAAATATTTAGTGCCGGCCAGGTTTCGAACCCTCACGCGCAATATGTGGAGATGTTGAGGAATCTGCAATTTTGAACAAACAACAAATTGTAGCCGAGCTGTATTGTCACGAAAGGAACAAATTTCGAGTTAAGGGTGGTCTGAGTTGCATTCCCAGTTCAGAACCCATTTTATCGACGTACAGAAGCTCAGATAAAAGATGGAATAAGTGTTCTGTGAGCCTACAAAGCGTTTGTTTCGTCACTAGAAATAAATAACTAGTATAAGAAAGATTACTGGTGATAGAGTTTCTACATGTCGCCACTTCATACTTTATTGTGGCTCAACATAACGTCTAGTTGAAGAAATATCATTTTTAATGTAAATTTCTGACCACAATGCCATTATATCTTCTTCGCTTGGTGTAGCCAGAAGAGAATGGAATCTGTCTCTCCCTATCTAAAATTACTGACAAAAGTTGGAATCGAACCCAGACCGTAGATACATGAACCTCTCATCAGCCCAACAGACCACCAAATCCCATCCTCTGTGCCTCATTTTTGTATCGTAACGCCGTTGTGCCACACTAGCTGAGAATTCTGACACACAGGCTCCCTGTATCAATTTGCAGCATGTTCAGTAAATTAATTTATTTGGTTGACCGAATCACCATGAACTAGCTGCCTCGGCTACCCAGTGCATACATTCAACTTTGTTTTGTAATCACCAAAATATAAATCACGTAACTGCCACAAACACAGAACTGCCAACAGTGCAGGTTGCAGAAATTTAAATAGGAAGGGTTCCTTTCCATTGGAGCTACTCTGTTGCGCTATCTGTTTGTTGAAAACGTTGTGCAGTGCAAAAGAAGAGGTATAACTGTTTGTCTCTCATAAGTATTGACCTGGCCATATTCATTATCCCACAGCACTGTGGAATGCAGAAGTTCTGGAGGAATTGCTGTTCACTTCTGGAGCTGTTGTAGCTACGTGTCGGCTAGTAGCGTAATGGTAAGTATCGCGCACGGTAGGTAAGGTGTCGCGAGTTCGAGTGCATTCGCTGCTATATTTTTTAAAACGCAATTGCGCTGTCTGCTAAAGTTATCAATCTAATGGAACTTGTAATATAATTCCCTTCACTTCTCAACCCAAAATAGTCGTATGTGGAAAAAGGGCTACCTTCTGCGACGTTTTGTTCACTTCAGGTTTAACAGACAGCCAGACAGTAGATGCATCTCGAAACTTTTGTATTATGTATGGGTAGAGCGCATAGTGCCATAATACGTCGGAAAAGTATTTTCTACATTAGTTGTCGTCTGTTAGTCACATTTTATTCTTCTTCAAACCTTGTTTGAGAGCTTTAACTCAGAACAAGTTTTCTACATGCATGTAATCAATAAACCACGTGTGCATTTACAGACTGTTACAGATAACATCAGAGAATTCGCATATATCGTTGATGATTAATTTCTCTCTCACGTTTACTATTGTTTTAACAACACTAAAGGAAACCGTGCGAAAATTGGGAGCTGTATTATAAGAAATGTAATAAAACTACTCACAATAACCTTATGACGAAAGTCTGTTTTAATAAAGCTGAGTATCTGTACATAACAGCGTACTCTTCATTCTAAAGCGAAGCACTTGCTCTAGTTAAGACAAGAAGTCAATAACGAAAAATTAAAAAAAGGTACTTTATAAATGGTAATACTGAAAGCGGTGCGTTAGAAAACACTGTTCAGATCATTTATCTTTAGCAATTTGTTGGTCACTGGCGAGATGCAAAGACTCACTGCACAGGGATTTCGTCTGCTACAAGCACCGAAGTCTTAGTTGCATATAGGAGGTATGTCTATGCGCTGCACTTTGGAGGAGAAGCTGTCTGACCAGTCTGGTGCCGGCCGATGTGGCCGAGCGGTTCTAGGCACTTCAGTCTGGAGTCGCGCGACCGCTACGGTCGCAGGTTCGGATCCTGCCTCGGGCATGGATGTGTGTGATGTCCTTAGGTTAGTGAGGTTTAAGTGGTTCTAATTCAAGGGGACTGATGACCTCAGATGTTAAGTGCCATAGTGCTCAGAGCCATTTTTGACCAGTCTGGTGTCTAGCTTTGAGCAGCGTGCTCGAATAGACTGCGAAACAAACCACATGTTGTTCCAGGACCGGTGAAGCTAGACGCATCATTAAAATTCTGCCTGCACTAATCTTCACGGGTTTGCCGCCGGCGGCAAACCCATGAAGACTATTTACAACACAACCGCCGGGAAAGCTTGAATAGTCAGACTGCCTGCACTAATTCGAAGACTTTCATGTTTCAATTTGATGGACATTTCTATGCTGCAACATACAGGTATGTATAGTGTGAATTGCCGTAATACACTCTGAGACATAAAAACGAAGCACGGCGATAGAATTATACGAATGTAACGGAAATCGGTAGATGTGATGAACATGTACAGACAAACAAATGATTACAATTTCAGAAAAAATGGATGCTTTAGTCAAGAGAAAGAGCTTCACAAATTGAGCAACTCAACAGCGTGTTGGTCAGCTTTGGCTCTTATGCAAGTAGCTATTCGACCTGAGTTGTTGTGTGTCCTCCTGAGGGATATCGTGTCAAATTTTGTCCAACAAGCGCTTTAGATCGGGAAAATTCCGAGATAACCGGAGGGCCCTGCCCGTAATGGTTCAAAATTTCTCAATTGGGAAGAGACCCGGCGATCTAGCTGGCCAAGGAAGGGTTTGGCAAGCACTAACACAAGCAGGGGAAACTCTTTCCGTGTTGGTTGGTTGTTTTGGGGATGGATACCAGACAGCGTGGTCATCGGTCTCATCGGATTAGGGAAGGATAGGGAAGGAAGTCAGCCGTGCCCTAACCGAGGAACCATCCGGGAATTTGCCTGTGGTGATTTAGGGAAATCACGGAAAACCTAAATCAGGATGGCCGGACGCGGGATTGAACCGCCGTCCTCCCGAATGCGAGTCCAGTGTCTAACCACTGCGCCACCTCGCTCGGTCTTTCCGTGTTCACGCGGGCCTTATCTTGCTGAAATGTAAGCCTAGGATGACTTGCCATGAAGGTCAACAAAACGTGGCGTAAAGTATCGTCGATGTACCGCTGTGCTGCAAAGTGCGCGGATGACAACCAAAGAGGTGATCTTAAGAAAAGAAATGGCACCACAAACCATCATCCCTGGTTGTCGAAACGAATGACGAGCTACAGTCAGGTTGGTATCCCAGCACTGTCCAGGACATCTCCAGAAACGTCCCTGACCTGGAATCTCGTTGACTGGAGTACAGTTGCCTTCAGTGATGCGTCCCGCTTCGAACTGAACGCTGATAACTAGCGACTGGGAGACCTACATACACTATGTGATCAAAAGTATACGGACACCCACAAAAGTATACGTTTTTCATATTAGGAGCATTGTGCTGCCACCTACTGTCAGGTACTCCATATCAGCAACTTCCGTAGTCATTAGACATCGTAAGAGAGCAGAATGGGGCGCTCTGCAGAACTCGCGGAGCTCGAACGTGGTCAGGTGGTTGGGTGTCACTTGTGTCATACGCCTGTACGCGAAATTTCCACACTCCTAAGCACTCCTAGGTCCGCTGTTTCCGATGTGATAGAGAACTAGAAACGTGAAGGAACACCTACAACACAAAAGCCTACAGGCCGACCTTTTTTGTTGACTGACAGAGACCGCCGAGTATTATTCACAACCGATTCAAAAGATTTATATGTTTGCACCTGTTACTGTCGTTCAGAGTAGTCATCAACGTTGTGTAGAACCCGTTGCCAGCGCTGTGGAAGTCGCAGTATGCCGTTGGCAGAGCCTGTTCTGTTGATGGTGCGAATGGAGCTGTCTAGAGTTATGGTGATTCTCGTGTACAACTTGATGGTGTTATCGTAACGAATTACGTTCCTCCACGGCAGACCGTCAATTCACAGTATTACTGTTAAGTTTTGGAGCATCACCTGCTACCGGCTTAGTGAAACAAGCGGCGATACTTTCTGCACAACCCACCTATCATTTTGCACAACTCGTGGGAGCATACAGCGCTAGCTGTGGCTGCTCTGTTCGGTCGATGGAACTGGGAAGTACTGTACCATCCACCACACTCCCCGGACTTAAATCCTTTTAACTTTGGTTTGATTCCGAAGATGAAGGAACCACTTGGTGGCATTCGCTTCAGAACTGTTCCAGAGATTCGACAGGCAGTAGACCGCCTCGTGCGCACCATCAACAGAAGAGGCTCTGCTAACAGTATACTGTGCCTTCCACATCGCTGGCAACGGGTTCTACACAGCGCTGTTGACTCTTCTGAAGGACAGGAATAGGTGCAAACATGTAAGTCTTTTGTATCGGTTGTGAATAAATAGTTGCCACTATTTAAGTTCCAACCCTCGTATTTTGATTTATTCGAGATTTTGAGTGTGTAAATTAGACTGCTAATTTAGTGCCTCTTTTTGTATTTTCAGGTAAACATGTGCCTGTATCATCTTGATGGAAAAGAGAGGAAAGAGGAACAGTATTTATTCATATCACAACTTGGAGAAGTTTGATATTACGCCATGCAACATCACGCTACAGTCGGCTGACTCAAGTTCACGATCAGACGCCGCCGGCTGATCTTCACCAGGCCCACTGATCGAGTTAAGGAAATCTAAAGGTTAATTTTAGCTGATATGATTTATGTGACAGAGTAAAGTACGGGCAACTTTCATTTATTAGAACGTTGACGTGATCCAATTCGGCACTCCAATAATGAGGGCCGAATGAAGTTTTCCTGGCTGTAATATATCTGGAGTCGAGCGTGGAACATTGGCGGTTGAACGCGACTAAACGTCTTGGTGCAGGCAGTGCCGCATGGATAATATCCTTGTTCATCACGTTTGTACTATGATTCTGCTTACAATGCAGAGCAGATTCTATGAATTATAGAGTTACTTCATTACGTGTTGTATATAAAGTTTTTTTGAATTGTGTCAGATTTGTTAACTGTTAACACTATAAAGTGAGATTCTGTTGTCGATATTTCATCGTTTCTTTTATTACCAGTTTGTGACCTTATCTGCTATATCCTTTTTATTTACAATTAAAAGCCACTGACATCCCTGAAATTTAAAATGGACTTCTCTCCGGTGTTTAGACAGCCTTAGCCCACTCGCTGGTAGCTTTCAGTACAGTCTCACATCAACAGAGCCGGACACCAACGACCTACGTGCTGCTTTTGTGTTGCGACATCATCTTCTTCATCAAGACATCAGGTCAGTGGACAATAACAACATTTGTGCGTTCTACCTCGACGTGGTAGGATTCAACTATGGCCCCTCGGACGCTCTACGTTGATAGTACAAATGTGCACAGGCGCATGTAATCCAGTGCCACACAAAAGAGGGAAAACGCAGAGCTCTGGAGTGCTACTTGTGGAGACCATTGACACTTGTTTCCATCAGACTGCAAAATTCAATCAGTTTCCGAAATAACTAGGTCCATCAAAATATCTACCCCCTGTTCTCCTGTAAGGAGAAGTGGTTTCCTGAATAAACAACACAAGTCCTGATTTCTCTTGGCTTCACTATCTTTACGCAACATTTGAGTTGCAGGCAGTAGAATCGATCTGCAGTCTTTGCAAATGCCATTTCTCTAAACTTCGCAATAGTATCTTGTGAAATGAATGTGTTTCTCCCTCCAGGGCCTCTCATTACAGTTCACAGAGCAACTCCATAATACTCGTGTGTTGATCGAACCTACCGGTAAAGACTCTGGCAACATGTCTCCGAACTCATTTGATGTCTTTCTCTAATCTTAATCCCAAACACTCGCGTTTCCTTTATAGATGAGCTACATTTTCTCAGAGCTCTCCCAATAAACAGAGTTCCACCCTTATCCTTGCCTACAAATGACCTTACGCGCTCGTACCACTTCATATTGCCTTGCAACGTTTACGCTTGGGTATTGAACGAATGTTACTGTGTCGGGCAGTACACCATCGATTCTATATTCAAACTTTATAGGATTGTTTTTCCTATTCAGCACTATAGACATACATAAGTCCCTTCACCTGCAAAGTCTCTTAAAATCACTTTACAGGTAAATTAAGCGAAGATGCAGTTGAGGGCTGTAATTTAAATTGTGGACATGACAGCTGTAATTTAAGTTATAGATATATTTATACAGCACCTGTTGTGTTTGCAAATTGATGAATTACGATGCTCATTTCATAATTACCAATCTACGTGAACGAATGGATTTACTTTTCGATCTTTGTTGCAAATATTTACTAAATTTATCACAGTGGGATATTACACTTTATAAAGTCCTTTATCTTTTCGGTGAGCTCTCTAGAAAAATGTGCCTCACATCTATAACCCAATGACTTGCAGATAACAAGAAAGTATTTCTCTAAGAGCGAGCAGTTCAATATGACCAATATGAAAGACGTGTTTCCACACGAGTATATAACTGATTAATCTATTCTGTTGGATGAACAGTTGCCGCCAATTGTGTTTATTTGAATGCAAGACGTTAGTAGCTTACTTCGACTTATACTTGAAAACTGATGTCTTGCTCTTGGCAAATGTGTTCGAAAATTTCCGCGCACTCTGTTTGAATACAAACGAAATGGAGCCAGCTCAATGGGACTTAGCCTGACTTAGCATTGGTGCCCTGCTGAAAACTATTATCACAAAATTGTAGCTTATTATGGACATAGAATAATTAAAATTTACTTGGCATGTCATCAGAAGTGGTATTGTTTACTGTTTACATACATATAAAGTTGCACTTGGTACGTTTATGGCTGATTATAATGAAAATAACGATGGATCTTGTATTATATACCTCAGAGTTTTAGTCTATAAGACTATGAAATGATGCAATCCCTACAACTTCTGATTTTCCATGGCTGCCTGTGGACAGTTCTGATGTAACGAGTATACCGCCTGATTCTGACATAGGTTACAGTTTAGAAGTAGACCTTAAGTATCCAGAAAATATGCATGAACTTCATTCTGACCTTCGAGTATTTCCAGAGAAAATTTTAGCATCACCTAGCATCAACAAGTAGAAGTGTCAAACAAGCTGATTTCAACATTATATGGTAGAAACATTATGTGAATCACTACAGAAATTTAAAGCAGTATCTGAAATCTTATTCTAAGCAAAATTCATTAGATATTATTAGTGTGTAAAGGTCCCTGGATGAAATCACATTTAATGTTACTGATGAAAAACATATGCAAAAAAGATTTGGAAATAATTTCTTCACACGTATGAATAACAAAATTTTGGAAAATTGTGCATTATGTACGAAAAATTAGTGTTTAATCTAATTACAACTTGAGAAGGTAGATATGAAGCTGCTGCTCTGACTGTATTTAAGAAAAATTTTATTGCGATTGAATTAAGCAGACTTAACATTGTTTTCGAGAAACGCTTTGCTGTAGGACTGTGTATTTTATACGCTACTTGTGGATTTCTATTACGGCTGTATGTTGAAAGAATCTGAGGCGAAAATTTTAACGTACTATGCATAGACGGATAGCTTAAATCTCTTATACGATGCAACTACCTCAAATATGCTTGCTGTTACAATAAACGTTATGTTCACAGGAGGTTTGACATATTCCATACGTTAATAAAAAGAAAGTGGATTTAATGGAAGATAAATAATCAGGGGACATTATTAAAGAATTAATATCACTGAGAGCAAAAATGTCGAAGCTGAGGCACATTGTATAATGCGAAGAGAGAAGGGTGTGAAACGTTCATCAGAAAAGAAACTGACCGTTTATAACTTACAGCAATCAGTGCTGAATAATGTTGATAAGTCGACTGTACAGTAGTATGTAATTCGACCCAAATTGCATATAGTTTCGACTGTAAAGCAGTATAGGTTAAGACTGTCAGCAAAAGATGAGAAGCGTTTCATACAAGACGATAAAGTGAGCACAGTTCTGTGGGGTCATTTTTGAGAAGGCAGCTCTGTACCCAGCAATTGCTGCAGCATCAAACTACCGGTTGTGAATACAAAATACTGTAATTGTAAGCTATCCGTTGTAAACACAGAACTGAAATTGTAATTCATATATTATACGAGGGTAATTCCAAAAGTAAGGTCTCCTATTTTTATAAGTACATAGACCTGTTTATTTCTACAATGGTTTACGTCAGTTTACAACTTGAACATTTAGCTATTTTTCGATATAATCACCATTTCTGTCGATACATTTTTGTAGATGCTGTGGCAGTTTTTGTGTGCCCATGTCACACCAGCTTGCAGCCATGCTGTTCAGAAAGTTATTAACCTCTTCTTTCACCTCGTCGTCGGAGCTGAATCGCTTTCCGGCCAAATGTTCTTTTAACCTAGGGAACAGGTGATAGTCACTGGGTTCCAAGTCAGGACTATAGGGTGGGTGGGTGATTATGTTCCACGGTTTGCCGACCGATGTGTGGGCGAGCGTTGTCATGGAGAATGTGTACGCCTTTGCTCAACATTCCTCTTCTCCGGTTCTGAATTGCCCGTTTGAGTTTTTTCAGAGTCTCACAGTACATGTCAGCGTTAATTGTGGTCTCAGCGATTCAGCTCCGACGACGAGGTGAAAGAAGAGGTTCATAACTTTCTGAACAGCATGGCGGCGAGATGGTATGACATGGGCATACAAAAACTGCCACAGCATCTACAAAAATGCATCGACAGAAATGGTGATTATGTCGAAAAATAGGTAATGTTCAAGCTGTAAACTGACGTCAACCATTGAAGAAATAAACAGGTCTATGTACTTATAAAAAATAGGAGATCTTACTTTTGGGATTATCCTCGTAGATACAGAAAAAATGTAAACTGAGAGGGTAAGGTGTAAGTTGTAAAAGTATTATTAAACTGAAATTGTAATCGATAAACTGTACAAGTATTACGAAATGGAATTCGTACCCTACTGGTTGTATATGTATTATGAAACTGAAATTGTAGCCCACATGTTACAAATGTGCTATGAAAATAAATTAGTAATCTGTACGTTATTGATATATTTTGAGAATGGGACGTTTGAGAATGTATTGATCTACAGATTTACGTTTTTTGTTGTGATTTGTATCCGTCATGCCTGTTTCAAATTCCATAACATACAAAATATCTATCCCCTTCTTGTATTGCATACATTATATCAAGTGATATATCTCTTGAGAGTGTATGTGTAAGGACTTGACTCTGTGCAGACAAGCTAAACATATGCTTTGGATTGTGCAGTCGCTATCAACACTGTAACAGAATGATATCATGCTCTCTCCTCTTTCCCATCTGTGAAATAAGAAGCTTTCTCATTGTCATATTTCAAAGAGATAAAGTAAAAAGGGGTGGAGATGGTACGGCTTAATAAGGAGTTTAGAAACGTGATAGGAGAAGCTTATGGAACTAGAAAAATACTGGGGCTGCGATTTGGAGAGCAGAATGTGTGTGTGTGTGTGTGGGTGTCATCTGCTGACCAAGAAAAATGGCTCTGAGCACTATGGGAGTTAACTTCTGAGGGCATCAGTCCCCTAGAACTTAGAACTACTTAAACCTAACTAACCTAAGGACATCACACACATCCATGCCCGAAGCAGGAATCGAACCTGCGACTGTAGCGGTCGCACGGTTCCAGACTGTAGCGCCTAGAACCTTTCGGCCACCTAGGCCGGCTGCTGACAAAACTGTGTGGATTAAGCGAATGCTGATAGAACAGCTGTTCTGTGGGACATACTGATTAGCTGTTTGGTTTTAATGGCCAGTGAAGTACTGGGTTGCTGGGTTGTGACTGGGAGATCGAAATATGTCTGTGTTGGCTTAGAACTTCAATGATTGGCCTCTTTCTAACAAAGTGCTATGGCTTAAGGAGGAGTCGAAAAATGTGATTGGATGGTAAATGACACGGCTGTGGTTGAAAGATCTAAGGCCAGCTTTACAAGGGCCGCCTTCACAGCATTGCTCAGTGGTTCACAAGCAACGCTTCCGCTGACGTTGGTGGCGCTGCTACCAAGCGTTAAGCCGTCGGCACACGGGACGAGGCAGCTAACGTTGACGTACAAGCACACGTGATGTACAACGCCAGAAGACACAGTGCCGTCGGCACACGGAATGAGTTGGTTAACGTGACTTTACTCTCTCAGTGCTCTCCAGCGGAGCTGTCTGCGTTACTTGGCTCGTAAACAGTAGAGTTTGCTCACGAAAATGGAAGCGCGTAGGATTCCTGCGTTGCTCTATTAAAAGGCACATTTCTCTCCCTCGTCCATATTCTAATCGTGATGTTCCGCTTGTGGGATACATATACAAAAATTTCTATTGTGGTATACATATATAAACATTTCAATACCCGTGAACATGTAATCAGAGAAAGAAGAAAGATACATGTCTGGGTTAGTAAGGACACCAGCTCATGAAAGTTCACCAAATTGAACAAACTCAATTCTGACAGAGAACGCAGTTATATTTCCGTAACTTTAAGTATTACACAAATTATTTCTGTTAACTTCTTAAGAAAGTCCTACAACCATTTCGAAGATACGAAGTTAAAGAAAGAAATTGATGCAACGTGGTTCCAACACTACACGTGCTTTAACGCTGCAGTGCAACACGGTGCCTCTACACATAACCCTAGGCTATAGCTTCAACATAATCGACCTTGGATTTTATCTTAGTCTTCTAAAAGATGCAATCGTGGAATTTTGCACACATTATTTTATGATATGAAATAACACGACGATTTTCGTATGTCGAAAAATTCGTTTCAGGAACTTTTGGCTGAATTAGTAATATCATTTGAAGCAAAGAGACCGCTATGCGACAGGCCATTCTGCTAGAAGAGACTCCAGCACTGACAATGAGGTAAGTAAAAATCAAAATTTAAAAATCTGATATTTTTCAGCATTTATCAGGCGCAAGAAAACTTTATACTGACTTGCATATAGAAACGATGATTAAGAAAACAGTACAGTAGATACGTCGTTAGATAAATCGTTAGATACATCATTACAGCTGCTTAGGTCACTGCATCAGGACTCTGAAGTAAACGTTTATCTGAGTAATCATCATGTTGTATACAAAGTCGAGTCCTATTACTGTCCTGGTATGGAAACGCAGCAAGCCCCAGTTAGCATGGTCTATTGCTGGTGTAAATGTATACAAAATTGAGGGATCATACAGGCTGTGGATGCTACAGGTGCATAGGCAGCACGTTTAGCAGAAGACAACAGTCCCAAGGGTCTAGCTTTTTTCAGTCAGCTTAATATGACAGCCCACGCCAAAATTTTTAAGCTATAGCAGTATCGCCAAAACCGAATGAAATCGACAGATTTGATTACACTAAACTAATAAATACTAATTTCAGAAATTTACAGCGTCACGTTCAATCCGACCGCATTTTCAAAAACTGTATTACAGCAACAAGCCCGATTTTTTGAAGGTGGTTAAATGATAGATGAAATGATAAAAGAAAATACGTTTCGCAGATACCTTTAACGTAGTGCAAACCATTTGAAAAAATTAAAACTTAAACCAAAGAAGTAAACTCACAGCATACCGTCTGAAAATCTGTTTTACTGGTGGATTTGGGTCAATTAATGCGAAAAAAATCATTTTTCAGAAGAAATATGAGCACCTTCCGTTTTCAAAATGTTAACAAGTTTCACCGATCGGTAACAAAGCATTACATCTGAAAACTGTTGGATATGACGAAATTAGTTGCCCAGCTGTCGGAAAAATTGATATCAGAAAAATTTTGTGCAGTAACTCATTAATTCGACTATTTTTCGATGCTTAGAATATGTTAAAAAATCATAGTGGGGCGTATGAAAGTCAATATTGGAATCCTGTGAATAAGCTGCAACCGTCATATTCTGAGGTGATTAGCAAAGAGCATAATCGAAACCGCTGCTTTAAGTTGAAGGAATTTTTAAATAAATTGTACTAAAGGAAACGGGGATAAATTTTGAAAAATACAACATATTTACAATGAAAACAAATGCAAATGTTTTTAACTGCCGGCTCATTATCGTCGCCATCAAATCACTCTTCATGTCACTATCCAGATATTCGATGTTTTCTACTGGAAAACAGATACAATTAGTCAAAATCATTCATTTCTTAAAAATATCATACACTAAAGTTCTTATCAAGTATACCTCACATAGATGTTGAATCTGCATCTAAAATAATGCTGCTCATTTCTCGAAGTTAACTACCGAAAAATCACGAGAAATACACTACTGGCAATTAAAATTTCTACACCAAGAAGAAATGCATATGATAAATGGGTATTCATTGGACAAATATTATACTAGAACTGACATGTGATTACATTTCCACGCAGTTTGGGTGCATAGATCTCGAGAAATCAGTACCCAGAACAACCACCTCTCGATACGCCTCGGCATTGAGTCAAACACAGCTTGGATGGCGTGTACAGGTGCAGCTGCCCATGCTGCTTCAACACGATACCACAGTTCATCAAAAGTAGTGACTGGCGTATTGTGACGAGCCAGTTGCTCGGCCACCATTGACCAGACTTTTTCAATTGGTGAGAGATCTGGAGAATGTGCTGACCAGGGCAGCAGTCTAACATTTTCTGTATCCATAAAGTCCCTACAGGACCTGCAACAAGCGGTGGTGCATTATCCTGCTGAATTATAGGGTTTCGCAGGGATCGAATTAGGGGTAGAGCCACTCGTTGTAACACATCTGAAATGTAGCGTCCACTGTTCAAAGTGCCGTCAATGCGAACAAGAGGTGACCGAGACGTGTAACCAATGGCACCCCATAGCATCACGCTGGGTGATACACCAGTGCAGCGATGACTAATACACGCTTCCAAACTGCGTTCACCGAGATGTCGACAAACATGGATGCCACCATCATGATGCTGTAAACAGAACCTGAATTCATGCGAAAAAATGACATTTTGCCATTCGTGCACCCAGCTTCGTCGTTGAGTACACCATAGCAGGCAATCCTGTCTGTGATGCAGCATCATGGGTAACTGCAGCCATGGTCTCCGAGCTTATAGTCCATGCTGTAGTCCATGCTGCTACAAACATCGTCGAACAGTTGTGCAGATGGTTGTCGTCTTGCAAACGTCCCCATCTGTTGACTCAGGGATCGAGATGTGGCTGCAAGATCTGTTACAGCCATTCGGATAAGATGCCTGTCATCTCGACTGACAGTGATACGAGACCGTTGGGATCCAAACACGGCGTCCCGTATTACCCTCCTGAACCCACCGATTCCATATTCTGCTAACACTCATTGGATCTCGACCAACGTGAGCAGCAATGTCGCGATACGATAAACCGCAATCGCGATGGGCTACAATCCGACCATTATCAAAGTTGGTAACGCGATGGTATGCATTTCTCCTCTTTACAAGAGGCATCACAACAGCGTATCACCAGGCAATGCCGGTCAACTGCTGTTTGTGTATGAGAAATCGGTTGGAAACTTTCCTCATGTCAGCACGTTGTAGGTGTCGCCACCGGCGCCAACCTTGTGTGAATGCTATGAAAAGCTAATCATTTGCATATCATAGAATCTTCTTCCTGTCAGTTAAATTTCGCGTCTGTAGCACGTCATCTTCGTGTTGTAGCAATTTTAATGGCCAGTAGTGTATTTTTATGTTAACGTGTAAAACCTATATTAAGATCCTTGTAGTCCAGAAATGTAAACATGTCCCAATCCACAGACCTGATTTCTTCAAGAAGGGAAGAGTGTTGCCTCTGTCAGGTACAATGAACTGCTCCTTCAGTGCTCAGCAAAAAGACATCAAACGGAGGGAAGTGAACGTCAGCCGATAGCCCTGACACCGTTTCACATGACGGTGTATTCAGAATGTAAGAGCACTAATTCAGGAAGCTGACAAAGCAGAAGACGCTAGTCAGCGTCTCTGGTGGATGAAGTTGGGCAATACTACAGCTCTTGCAAGAGCTGACAAAACGAGAAAAGCTGAACGATTGAAGTCATCACCACCAGTTGGTGACACCTGACTGATACAGCCTCTTGTCTCTTTCAGGCTGGGCATACTGCTAGTACTGGCCAGCAAACTCTCATAAATACCTCCCCCCCCCCCCCCCTCTGCCGAAAAGTCAGGCTCTCTTTCTCAGAAGTTCTCCGATGCTCGGTGACATTCTCTGTTACACATGACTGTACCATTGTGTGTGTGTGTGTGTGTGTGTGTGTGTGTGTGTATGTGTGTGTGATGCTGAACATCACTGTTTTCATCAGCTGTTAACTTCGAGGTGAAGATCGCTACAGTGTCAGATGAAGTATTCAGTAACCTTCTGAGAACTTTTCTCCAGAAGTTGCAGGCTAGCGCTGGGCTGGGTATCGTATACAGACGGCATAGTGACAGGGTCACCTGCTGAGTGACTATCTTCTGCTGACATCTACCTCCCAGAAGGATTACGTGTTCTAACCTGGGTTACGGGTTGCCCAGCCTCTCTGTGGCTGTACATCAGTTCCTGAGGGCCTTCAGCGTCGCTGATCACCACACAGTGTGGGCATATCTTTGACTTCAGCCACGCCGTCTATATCGTTGTGGAACGTTGCAGCCACGTGTTTGTCAGCGTGCCCGGAGATGTGCCTGGCACATTTCGGCGACAATTTCGCTGACGCCAACGCCCTCGGTGCTAGCACGAGCAATTCTCCGAGCCAGCAGTTGCTGACATCATCCGAGGCACTTGTAGCCATCGACGTCATCAAAAGACTGTAGCCTCCCACCCGCTTCAATCTCTTCTCTGCATTAAAGTGAATAAAGGACTTTTGTAAACAGGGATGTTCCATTAACTGCTCGCAAACATTTCCAGTAACCACCACCTCTACAACCCACGTCAGGGCGAGGAAGCAGCACCTAATCCTGACCTACGAGTGGCCGATTCATCAGCCGCCCTGAGGTCAAAACCCGACCACAAAAGTTGTGTCTAATCCCAATTAACTGAATATGAAGCCTACATTTCCGTTCAAGAACGGATACTGTTACTGACAACCATTGTGGTAACACCTGAGCGCATCAGTACCACAAAGTAAAAGTAACAATCGTCACTGAAATTCAGTCACCAATCAGATACTCATTTAGCACTCCAAATACGAAACAAATCCATGTTTGGAGCGCGTATTTGGATAATGTTATTAGATCCAATTTATGTGCACAATCTTTTTTAAAAATTACCTTCTTTGTTTCACTACCCAAACCCATCAGGAATAGAAATCTCTAGATCTATATTCAGACATTACTCGTTTAAAAGGTACGCGCTCTCAACAAATTCCAGCAATCCGTCGCACTAAGCACGAACAGCCGGTACAAGCACAAAAGGTAGAGAGAGTTGCACTTAACTAGCACAGCAACTGTTAGAAAAATGAGTTGGTTTAGTTTCTTACACAAACACAGTCACTGTTCACATTTCTTTACAGACATAAGATACGGTGTCCTACAATCCAACAACTCTGCTAATATAATATGAAAATTGCGCAGTCAAGTAGATAGGTGATTTAAAACCAGTAAAACACAAGGACTATGGGCCAGAAAAAATTTCATCATCATTATGGTCATGCCAGTCATTCAGTGAAACCGATAGGTTACCTTCTGATAACATACACTGGCCGATTGTTTCTGGCGTTACCATTCTACAGGGTGTTACAAAAAGGTACGACCAAACTTTCAGGAAACATTCCTCACACTCAAAGTGTAAGTAGGCTGTTTAGGTTTTTTTTATTGGTAACGCCGCCGCCACGTAGCGCTCTGTATGAAAATCACTAGCTGTGCCGTATGCAGTCTGTGGCTGGTTGGCATTGTTGTAATACTCGCCAATGTAGTGTTGGGCAGCGGCAGCTGGATGCTAACAGCGCGTAGCGTTGCGCAGTTGGAGGTGAGCCGCCAGCAGTGGTGGACGTGGGGAGAGAGATGGCGGAGTTTTGTAACTTGTAAGACTGGATGTCATGAACTACCATATATATTTTGACTATTAAGGTAAATACACTGTTTGTTCTCTATTAAAATGTTTCATTTGCTAACTATACCTATCAGTAGTTAGTGCCTTCCGTAGTTTGAATCTTTTATTTAGCTGGCAGTAGTGGCGCTCGCTGTATTGCAGTAGTTCGAGTAACGAAGATTTTTGTGAGGTAAGTGATTTGTGAAAGGTATAGGTTAATGTTAGTCAGGGCCATTCTTTTGTAGGGATTTTTGAAAGTCAGATTGCGTTGCGCTAAAAAATATTGTGTGTCAGCTTAAGCACAGTCGTGTATAATTTTTCTAAGGCGACGTTTCAAAAGAAAGAAAATATGTTATGTGGACATGTGTCCGGAAACGCTTACTTTCAATGTTAGAGCTCATTTTAGTTTCGTCAGTATGTACTGTACCTCCTCGATTCACCGCCAGTTGGCCCAATTGAAGAAAGGTAATGTTGACTTCGGTGCTTGTGTTGACATGCGACTCATTGCTCTACAGTACTAGCATCAAGCACATCAGTACATAGCGGGGAGGCCATGGAATTGGTCCGCCTCTACCAATCCATCGATCACCGAGTCTGTTGTTGAGAAGCGTGCGAACACTTCGACTGAAATGTGCAGGAGCTCCATCGTGCATCAACCACATGTTGTGTCGTACTTGTAAAGGCACATGTTCTAGGAGCACAGGTAGAGTATCCCGTATGAAATCATGATAACGTGCTCCATTGAGTGTAGGTGGAAGAACATGGGGCCCAATCAAGAGAGCACCAACAATGCCTGCACAAACGTTCACAGAAAATCTGTGTTGATGACGTGATTGCACAATTGCGTGCGGATTCTCGTCAGGGCACACATGTTGATTGTGAAAATTTACAATTTGATCACGTTGGAATGAAGCCTCATCCGTAAAGAGAACATTTGCACTGAAATGAGGATTGACACATTGTTGGATGAACCATTCGCAGAAGTGTACCCGTGGTGGCCAATCAGCTGCTGATAGTGCCTGCACACGCTGTACATAGTACAGAAACAACTGGTTCTCCCATAGCACTCTCCATACAGTGACGTGTTCAACGTTACCTTGTACAGCAGGAACTTCTCTGACGCTGATATTAGGGTTATCGTCAACTGCACGAAGAATTGCCTCGTCCATTGCAGGTGTCCTCGTCGTTCTAGGTCTTCCCCAGTCGCGAGTCATAGGCTGGAATGTTCCGTGCTCCCTAAGACGCCCATCAATTGCTTCGAACGTCTTCCTGTCGGGGCACCTTCGTCTGGAAATCTGTCTCGATACAAACGTACCGCGCCATCGCTGTTGCTAATGCATACATCAAATGGCCATCTGCCAACTCCGCATTTGTAAACATTGCACTGACTGCAAAACCACGTTCGTGATAAACACTAACCTGTTGATGCTATGTACTAATGTGCTTGATGCTAGTACTGTAGAGCAATGAGTCGCATGTCAACACAAGCACCGAAGTCAACATTACCTTCCTTCAATTGGGCCAACTGGCGGTGAATCGAGGAAGTACAGTACATACTGACGAAACTAAAATGAGATCTAACATGGAAATTAAGCGTTTCCGGACACAGGTCCCCATAACATCTTTTCTTTATTTGTGTGTGAGGAATGTTTCCTGAAAGTTTGTCCGTACCTTTTTGTAATACCCTGTATATTAAAGAATTTCTGTAGGAGGACTCACACCAGTACCTGCACGACATATGGTACCTTAGTAATCACGTGAAGCCATGGTGCAAGCAAAAATGGAAGACAGCTGACGATCGGTATGCCATTTCTAAGGAAACGATGCCTGTCAGTTGGCTCACGAAGGCCAATGAGACATGTTGAAATCCCACTGAGATTCTCCAGCATAATTTGGAGAAGTACTTAGAGCACTGAAGGCAGTTTACCAAGGTAATCCTCGTGTCCAGTTCAAATGGTTCATATGGCTCTGAGCACTATGGGACATAACAACTATGGTCATCAGTCCCCTAGAACTTAGAACTACTTAAACCTAACTAACCTAAGGACATCACACAACATCCAGTCATCACGAGGCAGAGAAAATCCCTGACCCCGCCGGGAATCGAACCCGGGAACCCGGGCGTGGGAAGCGAGAGCGCTACCGCACGACCACGAGCTGCAGACGTGTCCAGTTCAGCACAAAGCAGTGTACACAACAATTACTCATGTCTAGACCTAAAGTTATGAGAACTTCCCATCTGACACAGTAACTAATGACTCGAGGGCGTCGCTAGAGTGGGTTTAGCAATTGTTCAGCTCTTAGCAAATTGATATGGCACGCCACGAACATTTTTTGCTTTTCATCCAACCATATTACACAGTTAATCAGCGATTAAGCCTCTGTTTACTCTATTCAACACTATTTCCTTTTGAATGTGGTTGTTGTACCGCATTTACAAGCACTGTCGACGTTTAAATGAAAAAGGCTGGTTTTCCGAATACGTGTCTCGGCTCATATTTGGCAGTTTGTTTGTGTACAACGTAAAATGACAGAGTGTAAGATAGTTTAGCTCAAACACCCCCTCGCCCGTAGTTTTGAGGAAAGCACGCTAAAGCTCCTTACACACAATCGAATCAGAACTGACAGAATTGATAGATAAATGAAAATTGAGCACGTTTTGTCGTCATGTGTGGCGTCCGCAAACGCATGTTTTCCTAGATAGCTGGAAAGAAGCTATTACGACTGTTGCTGATGCACCCATACGACAACCACTGTTTAACGAAAGCGTCTCGCGTAGCGACCAGAGCTAGTGAGCAGATGGTCTGTGTTCTATTTTCAAATGCATTCTGCAGTTTTCTTATCTGTATTTTTCCCACATCGAAATTGGTAGGAATTGCAAGGGTAATAAGGTAGTCAACAAACAGTAATAACAAGGTAGGCAAATAAATCTCTCTAACGACTAGAATTAGTAAAGAATTAAAATTTTAAGCCTCGTTATATGAAAATTTCGAGTAATACAGCTATAAATTCGTCACGAGGGACCGTGGACAGCCGACCGCACGATGCTTAATTACAACGAGATGCGGTATATAACTTTATTTGCGGGTTTCAAAAGGGTAACGTGCTTCTGGAAACCCAGGAGGGATTCCAGAATCGCAAGGATGCAACACCGGTTCGTGATCAACATGCAGCTTCGATTTTTCGGGTGATGTTATCGTTTGCGTGATATGCATTAAAATTAATTCCCGAAAAATAAATATTTTTAAAAGCAAGCTAAGTCTGTTTCCCGCCAAATATTCCGAAGGAACGATGTAGATGCGTGAACACTGCATTCATTAGATGTTCTTGGTGCCGCTTGGTATGTTTTTGCTTGATAAGTACCATTCATGTTGTTATTCGAAGAAAATTGAGGATATTTAACAGAGTAAGTGGAAGAGCCATTTTAAGGTGACCAGGATCAAAATTTTAATTCTTTACTAACCGAAGTCGTTTGAGAAATTTATTTACCTACCTTGTTATTATTCCTTATTTATTACTTTACAGGCCCTCCTTTTCCTATTAATTTCTAAACGGAAAAAATACTGGGGAATACCTATGTGGTCGAACACAGATTTTCTTCTCCGCAGCGAGATTCTTTGTCGCTACACCAGCGGCGCTTTTGTTTAATAGCGTTTACCTTATGGGTACATAAGCGGTAGTTGTAACAACTTCTGTCCCCGATTTCTAGGAAAATACACTTTTCAGGATCCTAAAAAGATGATGAAACATTTTCAGTTCTCAATTATCTATCAATTCCGTCAATTCTGAATCGATTGCGCACCATGAATTCTAGGGTGGTTTTCTCAAAAGCGGCGGGATATCGAGTCAAACTATCTTAGAGTCTTTAATTTTAGTTGTACACAAGCGAACTGCCAAATACATTCTAAAAAAATAAGAAACAAAAAAAAATATAAAACGTTGGAATTATCGGAATGAGATGGATATCGGTAGTTGTGGTATATATGTACATACAAACAAAGTATTACAGCTTCAGAAAAATTGGATAATTTATTTAAGAGAAAGATCTTCACAAATGAACCAAGTAAATAACACGTTAGTTTGCCTCTGGCCCTTATTTAAGCAGTTATTCGGCTTGGCATTTATTGTCAGAGTTGTTGTGTCTTATTCTGTCCAATTGGCTCGTTAGAGCGTCAAAACCCCGAAATGTTTAGGGGGCACTGCCGATAATGCAACAAACGTCCTCAGATGGGGAGAGTTCCGGTGGCCTAGCTGGCGGAGTTAGGGTTTAGCAAGCACGAAGGCAAGCAGTAGAAAGATTCACCGTGTGCAGACGGGTATTATGTTGGTGACATGTACGCCCAGGATGGCTTGCCATGAAGGGCAACATATGGGACGTAGAATATCGTCGACGTACCACTGTGTTGTAAGGGTGCCGCGGATGACAACCAAATGAGACCTGCCATGAAAACAATTGACACCCGACCATCACTCCCGGTTGTCGTGACGTGTGACAGGCGACAGTCAGGTTGGTATCCCACCACTGTCTGGGGATCTCCAGACGCCTTCGCCGGTCATCGGTGTTCAGTTCGAAGCGGGACTCATCAGTGAAAACAATTCTATTCCAGTCAATGAGATTCTAAGCCAAAGACGTTTATGTAGACGATCTGGACAGCGGTGGGATACCAACATGACTGTCGCCCGCCACACGGCCCGTCGACCTGAAGTGATAGCCAGGAGTGCCGTTTCTTTTCACAGTAGGACCCCTTAGGTGTCTTACGCGGCCCCCCTACAGCACAGCAGTAAGTCGACGATATTTTACGCCCCGTTTTGTTGTCCTTCATGGTAAACCCTCCTGGGCTTACGTATCACTAACATAACGCCCGTCTGCACATGACGAGAGCTTCTGCTGCTTGTCTTTGTGCTTGCCAAACCCTGCCATGGTCATCAAGCTGGCAGGATCAATCCCCAGTTGAGACCATTTGGAGCACTATAGTAAGGGCTCTCCAACCATTTGGGATTTTGACGACCTAATTCGCCAACTGGACAGAATTTGACACGATATTCTCAGGAGGACCTCCAACAATTGTAGCAATCAGTTCCAAACCGAATAGCTGCTTGCATAACGGCCAGACATGGACCAACTCAATTTGTGAAGCTCTTTCTTTGGAATAAGTCATCCAGTTTTTCTCAACCTGTAATATTTTTTTGGATGTACCATACACTGAAAAGCCAAAGAAACTGGTACGCCTGCCCAATATCGTGTAGGGCCCCCGCGAACATGCAGAACTGCCACAACATGACTTGGCATGGACTCGACTAATATCTGAAGTAGTGCTGGAGGGAACTAATGTCATGAATCCTGCAGGGCTGTCCATAAATCCGTAAGAGTGCGAGGGGATAGAGATCTCTTCTCAACAGCACGTTGCAATGAATCCCAGATATACTCAACAGTATTCATGTCTGGGGAGTTTGGTGGCAGAGGAAGTTTTAAACTCAAAAGAGTGTTGCTGGAGCCACTCTGTAGCAAGTCTGGAGTCTGCAGTGTTGCACTGTCCTGCTGGAATTGCCAAAGTCCGCCGGAATGCACAATGGACATGAATGGATGCAGGTGGTCAGACAGGGTTCTTACACACCTTCACCTGTCAGAGTCGTAACTAGATGTATCAGGAGCCGAATATCACTCCAACTGCACACGCCTCACACTATTACAGACCCTCCACCAACTTGAACAGTCCCCTGCTCACAAGCAGGGTCCATGGATTCAGAAGGTTGTCTCCAAAGCCGTACATGTTCATCCGCTCGATATGATTTGAAACGTGATTCGACAGACCAGGCAGTGTTTCCAGCCATCAGCAGTCCAATGTCAGTGTTGACGGAACCAGGCGAAGCATAAAGCTGTGTGCCTTGCAGTCATCAAGGGTACACGAGTGGGCCTTCGGCTCCGAAAGCCCATATCGCTGATGTTTCGTTGAATGGTTCGCACGCTGACAATTGTTGATGGCCCAACATAGAAATCTGCAACAATCTACGGAAGGGTTGCACTTCTGTCACGTTGAACGATTCTCTTCAGTCGTCGTTGGTCCCGTTCTTGCAGGATCTTTTTTCCTGCCGCAGTGATGTCGGAGATATGATATTTTACCGAATTCCTATTATTCACGGCACGCTAGTGAAGTGGTCGAACGGGAAAATGCCCACCTCATAGATACCTCGGAGATGCTGTGTCCCATCGCTGGTGCGCCGGTTCTAACACCACGTTCAGACTCACATCAAGCATTCTAACTTTCCATTGTAGCAGCAGTAACCGATCTAAGAACTGCGCCAGACACTTGTCTTATATAGGCGCTGCCGACCGCAGCGCCGTGTTCTGTCTACATATCTCTGTATTTGAATACGCATGCCTATACCAGTTTCTTTCGCGCTTCAGTGTAGATGCATGTCACATCTACCGAGTTCCATTCCATTCGGATAATTCCTTTGTGGTGCGTCGTTTTCTTCTATCTTAGAGTATAAAAGTCGCACGGTAGGTCGTGTCAGAGGCATTTCCGCTTTTATTACACTGCTCCAGCGGCGACACATCTTGTCGAAGAGGGCCAGAATCCCTGGGTTGTTGACTGGCCAGGATTAGGTTCCTTTCAGATATATGCTGGTGCAATCGCTCCACACTTAACAATCATATACAACCACTCGCTTGACGAAAGACAGGAACGACTGGAATGTTATACAGGTCAAACGAATATCAAGAAAGGTAGTAGGAGTAATTTATTAAAATACACGCCTATGTCATTACCCTCGATTTGCTGAGGGATTTTGGAACATATAATGAGTTCTGAATTACGAATTACCTTGAAGAGATCGATCTATTGACACACAGTCAACACGGATTTAGAAAATATCGTTCTTGTGAAATGCAACTGGCTCTTTACACACACGAAGTGTTGAGTGCTACTGACAAGAGATTTCAAACTGATTCCGTATTTCTAGATTTCCAGAAGGTCTTCGACTCCGTACTTCCAAAGCGGCTTGCAATCAAATTGCGTGCTTATGGAATATCATCTCAGTTATGCGACTGGAATCGTGATTTCCTGTCAGAGAGGTCATAGTTCATAGTAACTGACGGAAAGTCATCGGGTAAAACAGAAGTGATTTCTGGTGTTCTCCAAGGTACTGTTATAGGCACTCTGCTGTTCCTTATCTATATAAACGAGTTAGGAGACAATATGTCTTAGGTTGTTTGCAGACGATGCTCTCGCTTATGGTCTAGTAAAGTCATCAGAAGATCAAAACAAATTCCGAAATGGTTTAGCAAAGAAATCTGTATGGTGCTAACAAGGAAATCGACCCTAAATAATGAAAAGTGTGAGGTCATCCACATGAATGCTAAGAGGAATCCGTTAAATTTCGGTTATATGATAAACCATTCAAATCTAAAGACCGTAAATTCAACTACATATCTAGAAATTACAAAAACGAACAACTTAAATTGAAAGCTCACTTAGAAAATGACGTGTGGAAAGCAAACCAAAGACTGTGTTTTATTGACAGAACGCTTAGAAAATGTAACAGATCTACCAAAGAGATTGCATACACCACGCTTGTCAGTCCTCCTTTGGACTACTGTTGCGCAGTGTGGGATTCTTATCAGATATGATTAACGGAGTACATCGAAAAAGTCCAGAGAAGGGAAGCACTTTTGTATTATGACGAAATATGGGAGAGGGTGTGACTGAGGTAATGCTCGATTTGGGGTGGGCATCATTAAAACAACGGCACTTTTCGTTAAAGCGGAATGTTCTCACGAAATTTCAATCACCAACTTTCTGCTCCGAATGCGAAAATATTTTGTTGACGCCGACCTACAAAGGGAGAAACGATCATCATAATAAAATAAAAGAAATCAGAGCTCGCACGGAAAGGCATTCGTTTTTTCCGCGCGCTCTTCGAGATTGGAATAATATAGAATTATTGTGAAAGTGGTTCGATGAACCTTCTGCGATGCCTTAACTGTGGTTAGCAGAGTATCCATGCAGATGGAAATGTAGATTATTGTAAATAACTGCAGCTTCAAAAGAGCTCAACTAATCAAGATTTCTTTTTTTATTGTGAACTTTAGGTCTACATTATAACAGATGTTTGGGGTAACTGAAGAGAGTTACGCTATTATGTAATTTTTGTTCCAATGCTAGGGAGCATTAACGATTTGATTTTGAGGAAGAGAGAGATGATTGAGAATTTTTTGAATTCGGAGGATAATCCTTTTTTAGGTAAATGTAGTACATTTTAAATCTTTGTTTCATTGTCTCCATTCTCAGACTAACTCGGAGATTCGTATCCATTACTTTCATACGAACCACAGCATACAGTGTGTTTCAAGATGAATAAAAAATGGCTCAAATGGCTCTGAGCACTATGGGACTAAACATCTGTGGTCATCAGTCCCCTAGAACTAGAACTACTTAAACCTAACTAACGTAAGGACATCACACACATCCATGCCCGAGGCAGGATTCGAACCTGCGACCGTAGCAGTCGCGCGGTTCCGGACTGAGCGCCTAGAACCACTAGGCTACCGCGGCCGGCTCAAGATGAACAGCAAATATTTTAGAAGATGGTACTATAAACTATTTTGAATAAAATATTCCATACAACATGTGGTGGTGGTGGTTAGTGTTTAACGTCGCGTCGACAACGAGGTCATTGGAGACGGAGCGCAAGCTCGGGTTAGGGAAGGATGGGGAAGGAATTCGGCTGTGCCCTTTCAATGGAACCATCCCGGCATTTGCCTGAAACGATTTAGGGAAATCACGGAAAACCTAAATCAGGATGGTTGGAGATGGGATTGAACCGTCGTCCTCCCGAATCATACAACAGGTATCTAGTTTTTATGCGTTAGAACATAACACAAAGAAATATTCGCAGAAGGTGTTAAGCAAAGGCAAATGGTTGAGTACAAAGTTGTTTTCAAAAATGTCAACTCCGACTTCGATGTACTTTTGACCACATTACTTGCAGCTCTGCCTAGGTAGTCATGGTGTCCTTTTATGAGGGCTCCATCATGATCTATCCGAACGACCAACTCGTTTGCTTTGGTTACTTTTTCGTTGTAGACTTTGCCTTTCACCATCCCGACAGCTGAAAATCTAGGGGAACAACATTGTATCTGTCGGTCCAACTTCCGTGGAATGTTAGATTTTGATGATGTGTCACCTGACGATTATAATACGCTGGAAGAACATACCCGTCCTTGTAGCCGAAGGAACCTATTTCAATATTGCTGAAAGCTCGACGTTTAGAAAACAGTGCCCTGAAACACAATGCACAACAAGTCCAAACGACATATTGTCCACCCTACCACGCCACACATTTACAGAGAAGCGTTCTTGAAAGTGTCTTTCCGCAAAGGCACATGGGTTTTTGTGGACTACCAGTCTGAGTAATGCGTGTTATTGCCACGCCACGAGTAAAAGTGTCTCATCGGTAAACAGAATTATTGGGATTACATGGCGATTTGGAATTAGACAACGGCAAAATTCCTATCGTCTACCTTCTTAGTTTTCTCGAAAGTGCAGAATCTGCTGTAAATGATAAGGATAGAGGCCGCGCATACGTAATGGAAAACCAATACGCTTAGGAAGTCTATGAGTTTTTGCTGAAGGACTACATTCCACTGCCTGAATAATGTCTGCTACTTCATCCCATACTGTCCTGCAGAGGGGGTCAGGATGGCGGTGTAATTAGATCTCCCGCTACAAGTTGCTATGACAAGGCAAGTTGATTAGCAGGGCACACACGTTCATGGAGTCAGGTGAACGTCCACCGACAAATCATAGAAGCAGTACACAGCAGGTTATTTATTCAGTGCTTAAGGTACAGTGGTTGTATTGTTGTCTTGCTGTTGTCAGTGGTTAGAGACGGACGCTGATCCTGGGGTGTTGAGAGGGTGCTGAAAGCAACAAGCGGTCTTTGAAGACTTGACTAGTTAATAACGTTGCCCTGCCAAGCACGCAGCGGCGGAGATAGTTAGTTCTATGTTCCATAGATCATTTGAACGATTCTGTTATCGATGCCGGACCAGTCAGTTTATAGGATATGTATAAATAATTAGTGTTAACATTAATGGTCACATTTTATTTTTAGTCCTATTCATGCAACAATTTTTTCTACTTCTAGTTACCAGTTTTTAAGTATAAATTCGACGGTGGAGTAAAAACAGTTGCCCAGGAGAAATAGTTTTAAATTAGGTTTTCAATTTGCTTCGCTGCCAGTCAGTTTACAGGATATGTATACATGATGAAAAAAAAAACACGACACATTCAATTCTGTACAACATTGACGCAGTACATGAGCAGGAGCCAATAAGTAGGGTACATTGTTCCAAATTTTTTGTGTACATCTTGAAAACTTAAACTGGAAAAAGCATATTAGTCAGCTTCTTAAACAATTAAGTTCACCTTCGTGTAATTTGCTAAACTTGGAAACAAACTTACCAACATCATGACAATTTTGCATATTTCCAATCAGTAATGTCGTACTGAGTAGTTTTCTGGTGTAGAAAGGAAGTATTGATTGCACAAAAGCGAGAACTAAGAATAATATGTGGTGTTCATCCACGGACGTCATGTAGGTACCTCCTCAAGGAGCTAGGCATTTTAACTGCGTCGTCACATTACATAATTTCACTTATGGAATTCGTCATAAATAGTCAGTCACAATTTGAGAAGAATGGGCCGTTAGGTATGACATTCCGTCGCGCTGAACTCTCAGCTAACCAGATGTATGGAAACCCACCATTTCCGTAAAATTTGGGTTTCCCGAGAAAGTAACATGATCTACATAATTAAACGCCTTGAAAAAAATCACAAAAAATAGTAACTGGTGATATTTTATTACATCGGACTTGTACTATTTAATAAGTGCAGTCACCCTGTCAGCTGTGTGGCAAGTGACGAAGCGCACTGTCGGCTCCCGGCAGCAGACTGGCACACAGCTACAACGGTCTCTGCAGAAGTCAGTCACATTGGCTGGCACATATGCGCGTCCCAGTATAGGAAGCACTCAAGCATGCAGAGTTGAACCAAAGTCCACGGCTTAGGAGGCATAGAATAGCCTGCAGTAGGAGAGTGTGCCGCACAGGGCAGGCGACGCCTCAGATCGGTTCAGATCGCTCTGAGTACTATGGGGCTTAACATCTGAGGTCATCAGTCCCCTAGAACTTAGAACTACTTAAACCTAACTGACCTGAGGACATCACACACATGAATGCCCGAGGCAGGATTCGAACCTGCGACCGTAGCGGTCTGGCGGTTCCAGACTGAAGCGCCTAGAACCGCTCAGCCACCGCGGCCGGCTAGCGACGCCTCGCCAGTTGCTCAAGCCAAGGTGTGGACCACGCTTCCCCAGCTGGGAGACACGAGTACAGCTTCCAGCGGCGTCAGGTCTAGCCGTAGCATGTAGTTCCGCAGCTGGCGGAGTTGGCGTCTCGTAACAGCAGCTATATTACCCATTAGGGGTCGACGGCTGTCGTGAAGTACCTCTCGAAGCTGGCTAGGTACCGACAGACAGACACTGCATAGCTGAAATGGGCCACTGTTTGGCTGGCCATCACTCTTCGTCGCATAGACCTGGTGCCGGGTACGGACGTTTGGTAATCCAGGTCATCTTTGCTGCGGCTTGGCTTCAGTACTCTTCCTGAGTCAGAATGTTCGCAGCCCTGACAGCGGTGTCGAGGCTGAATATGTGGTAACTTGTTCTACAGTAGGGCCTAGGAAGAGGTTCTTGTTGTGTCATCATATCCCGCCTGTAGTTACTTGTGAAAAAGGCCATGCCAGCTTCAGTGTGCCTCACTTCTCTGAGTCTTCTTGCGCCATCACCTGGTGACGCTTTCTGTTAACGCGGCCACGACATTCAACTGCCAAGTGAAGATGCAGTGGCGCATCTACACATCTGGATGCTCATATGAAACATGACTGCTGGACATTGCAGCACGCTCTCACATTTTAGTGAAAATACGAGTAAAAACTCCTTAATCTGGCACTCTGCGATTATAAAACGTCTACGTCTCTACAAACAGCAGAAGTGTTTCCATTACAAAATCCTTACACCAAATACCGTGTCAGTATACTCAGTATTTGTAAATACGTGTGGCTTCCTTAAATGATACAGAAGGAATTGGCCATTATTATTGTTTACAGTTTGGTGACATTTTGCACATTTTGCCTTCAAGATAAGAGGAAGATCACTGTCTACATACGATTTCGTAATCAGACTTGAAACATACATGTATGTAATATACAATATAAAGGAGATATTTTAATCCGTGTTTCACAGCTTTTTAATTAAAATCCACAGTGCCTTACAAATTTTAAGGCAGGTCGCGGATGTAGTACCAAGAAAAGTCACTAGATCGCGGGCCGATCAAAAGTTCGAAGAGGACCCCAACTGTGACGTAAAGAGTTCGAACAGTGCGAATCGTGCCCAAACAAAATCCTACTCGAAACAGCGAAAACTGAGCTGAAACCATAGAAGAATAATTCCCCAAAACAACGAAATATTAATCGGTAAATGTAAGAACTGATGGCGCAACTAAACATCTTTCCACGCGGATGCAGACACATTCAATCGTCGCATTCAGTTGACACCCAGTGATTCAAACATGCCCTTCGATTTAGAACGATTACAGTTTCTCAAGCGGCTTGCATTCGCTATGAGTATCAACAAGGCACAGGCACAATCTGTTTGTGTGTCAGGTATGAAACACCAGGGACAACGCCGGGCACAGCAGCTAGTAACCAATAAAATTTGGACGCATGCTTTATGTAACGTTTAATTTAAATTAGTCTTTACTACCACCCCTGAAATAATTACTCTTCCCCCTGAAACAACCTGTATACAAAGATCCTGATAACCGAACCGCTATGACCACTGCACACCGCGAGACTGAATGCCACTTCGTGGTGCTGAGGTCACGAGACGCGATAAGAAAAGCGTACAATGGTTGGAGATAGGAGTGGGGAATCATTCTATCGACATTAGAGGCCGCAAATGGGTTACTTCATTAGCATAAGCGACTTTGACAAGGGGCCGAGTGTTAGGGCTCGTCGCTTGGGAAGGAGCACTTCGAAAACGGTGAACTTAGTCGACTCGTCGCTCGAGCATCTATCTAAAGTAGTTGGACGATGAAGGCGACAAGGTCCTGGACGTTCACGTCTCATCACTTTGTTGAAAATGTGTCTACGCGGCGGACGACATCCATGAATTCCCATGTTGAGCCAACGACATCGTCAATTACGATTTCACACACTACGTACAAGCGCAGGCCTATGATGAAGGTATTATACTATGGGTGGGAGGTATTCGCCTGGGCTTCCACAGGACTTTTGGTAGAGATCGAAGGTACCAGGACAGCAACGGTCTACATGAGCGATACTTGCATCCCTTCACGCTGATGTCTTCCCCGACGATAGAGAACTGACGTTTATGTTTTAGGCAGCAAATTCGTCTGACCTTGACTTCGACGGAACGCATTTGGGACGATATCGGGCGCGAGCTCCATGCCTCCAAATCACCGACCCGTAATTTACGGGAACAGACTCACTTTTGCGTATACGTTTAGTGCCAAATACCTCCGGGAGCCAACGAAGGACTTATCGAGTTCATGCTACGCAGAAATGCTGCTGTGATTTATTCCAAAGCTGTACCAACACATGATTCTTCAGATGGTCGTAATGTTATGTCTCATTAGTGTCTATACAGGATACATTCAATGTTTTTGCATAAAAATCTAGGGGTGATAGATCACGTCACGCCAAACAAATTTTGTTAGATGGTGGTGGTTAGTGTTTAACGTCCCGTCGACAACGAGGTCATTAGAGACGGAGCACAAGCTCGGGTTAGGGAAGGATTGGGAAGAAAATCGGCCGTGCCCTTTTAAAGGAACCATCCCGGCATTTGCCTGAAACGATTTAGGGAAATCACGGAAAACCTAAATCACGATGGCCGGAGACGGGATTGAACCGTCGTCCTCCCGAATGCGAGTCCAGTGTGCTAACCACTGCGCCACCTCGCTCGGTAATTTTTTTTTTTTTAAGGAGACAAACTGTTTGCTGACGCTTCCCGGAGATGCTAGGCGTCTTTTTATTGAATTCGACGACCCGCAGACGACGAGATTTCACCAAACTAGCAGGGTCTTCATCTGCATACGACCTATCTCTGTAATTTGATGGGCCGGCCGGAGTGACCGAGCGGTTCTAGGCGCTACAGTCGGGAACCGCGTGACCGCTGCGGTCGCAGGTTCGAATCCTGCCTCGGGTATGGATGTGTGTGATGTCCTTAGGTTAGTTAGGTTTAAGTAGTTTTAAGTTCAAGGTGACAGATGACCTCAGAAGTTAAGTCCCATAGTGCTCAGAGACATTTTTTGTAAATTGATGGAGCGATTTTGAACAAGAACACCTTAAGAATGAGTGTATCTAAGAGGATTAAAATATCTTAGAAGCTCAGCCTATCCCCTTTCACTCGGAGCAGATGATTGGATTATAGGCACTGCATACGAGAATGAGAAGGTGGTTAATGTGTAACCTCTCATCGACAACAAGTCAATAGAGACGGAGCACAAGCTCTAGTTAGAGAAGGATAGGGGGCAGGAAATCGGCAGTCCCCTTGCAAAGGAACCATCTCGGCATTTGCCTGAAAGCGATTTATGGAAATCACGGGAAGAATAAATCAGGAGATCCTGACGCGGGTTTGAACCGTCGTTCTCCCAAGTGTGAATCCAGTGTGCAAACCATTCGCACGGTAGTGCATACGCCGGGGCCGCATATTGGTCTGGCCCAGCCGCCTCGTAGGGGCATAACCAATTATGAAAGGCGCCTAGTGACGTCAGAAAATCCCAGAGAACATATCGTCTCTAACAAAACTTGTTCCCCATGACATGATCTGTTACGCCTAGGCTTTTGATGCAAAGACTCTGAAACATCTTGCATACAAGGTGATTCTTATTAACGCCTAAAATCTACAGAAACGATGCGGATGATGCTGAGACAAGTAATTTAATGTAAGAAACAAGGGGCCGAAAATGTCGGCAAATACGGAAAAAGTGGACATCAAATGTTGAACATGTGAAGTCACTAGGTGACGTACCTCCCTGCACGTGCAACGATGGGCTTGTCCATCCTACACTCGCCAGCAGAGGGCAGTGCCACACATCGCGCCGATGGCTACTTTGTTTTCGAGCACCTTTCGTAATTGTGATCTGTTGTAAACGTAGATGTTACAGAATTATTGTCCTCTATGTAATCAAGCAAAAGATGTTCTTATTTTGTGTCTTTCATTTTACCCCCTCATTTTTGACACCTCTTTTGTAAAGTACGCGTAGTTCATTTACTGGAAGCTTATTCTTATTTACTTGTAACGCAATGTGATAGGCTTTTGTTGTACTGTACTTTGCAATTCACCAGCGGAGGCTGCGAGACCAGTAAATAAAATAATGAATATTAAGTGAATGTAAACTCCTAAGTTTCTAATGTAACGCAAAAAAATACTGCTTGCCAGGCGTAAGACTCGAACCCTGAGCTCCACGCGCTGAAGACACGCGCACAGGCCTTGAGCCACACCGATGTGAATACTTCATATGGGTTTGCATGATCAGGTGTGACCGAGTGATGGGCTCCACCGCTGCACGTACGGTGAGGTATGTCATCTGGTGACATCACACGTTCAACATTTGTCATCCACTTTTGGGACATTTCCCGACATTTGCTGACCCACGTGTCTTATATTAAATTACTTGCTTCAGCGTCATCTACGTCTCTTTGGCGTTTCTTAAACGTTAATAAGAGTCACCCCATATACACAATTTCCTTCAAAAGTCGTGCTTAGTTAGTTGTTTAGTTAATTCCATGTGTCACGAAATGTTTGCAAGAGTTCCGTCGAAGTGATTACAAACAAGTCATTTGCCAGCTGCATTACTAGTTGCTATTGTGAGTGACTAAATGTTGGCAATTTATCGATAATTAAATAGCACAGTGGCTTAAATTTAATGAAGGTAACATACTTGTATGAAAAACTGCTTATTTTACTAATAAAATATAGCTAAACATAAAATAAAAGTTAAGTAATTTCCCCATAGTGAACAGCATTCACACACTTAACATATCCACTCATGTTTTGAACTCATAAACCATTCACACAGAGAAATCTAGCTGAACTCAAGCACTCTATTTGCTCCTCTGATCTCATACTTAAACATGGCAGATACCTAGATAGGTTTTTTGCTTCCTGCTCCAATTTTCTCTGTTGATTAGTGTCATTTATCGTCAAAATAATATATTTTATTTGTAAGTGCCGGTAATAGAAGTACAATCCTGGAAATGGAAAAAAGAACACATTGAAACTGGTGTGTCAGACCCACCATACTTGCTCCGGACACTGCGAGAGGGCTGTACAAGCAATGATCACACGCACGGCACAGCGGACACACCAGGAACCGCGGTGTTGGCCGTCGAATGGCGCTAGCTGCGCAGCATTTGTGCACCGCCGCCGTCAGTGTCAGCCAGTTTGCCGTGGCATACGGAGCTCCATTGCAGTCTTTAACACTGGTAGCATGCCGCGACAGCGTGGACGTGAACCGTATGCGCAGTTGACGGACTTTGAGCGAGGGCGTATAGTGGGCATGCGGGAGGCCGGGTGGACGTACCGCCGAATTGCTCAACACGTGGGGCGTGAGGTCTCCACAGTACATCGATGTTGTCGCCAGTGGTCGGAGGAAGGTGCACGTGCCCGTCGACCTGGGACCGGACCGCAGCGACGCACGGATGCACGCCAAGAACGTAGGATCCTACGCCGTGCCGTAGGGGACCGCACCGCCACTTCCCAGCAAATTAGGGACACTGTTGCTCCTGGGGTATCGGCGAGGACCATTCGCAACCGTCTCCATGAAGCTGGGCTACGGTCCCGCATACCGTTAGGCCATCTTCCGCTCACGCCCCAACATCGTGCAGCCCGCCTCCAGTGGTGTCGCGACAGGCGTGAATGGAGGGACGAATGGAGACGTGTCGTCTTCAGCGATGAGAGTCGCTTCTGCCTTGCTGCCAATGATGGTCGTATGTGTGTTTGGCGCCGTGCAGGTGAGCGCCACAATCAGGACTGCATACGACCGAGGCACACAGGGCCAACACCCGGCATCATGGTGTGGGGAGCGATCTCCTACACTGGCCGTACAGCTCTGGTGATCGTCGAGGGGACACTGAATAGTGCACGGTACATCCAAACCGTCATCGAACCCATCGTTCTACCATTCCTAGACCGGCAAGGGAACTTGCTGTTCCAACAGGACAATGCACGTCCGCATGTATCCCGTGCCACCCAACGTGCTCTAGAAGGTGTAAGTCAACTACCCTGGCCAGCAAGATCTCCGGATCTGTCCCCCATTGAGCATGTTTGGGACTGGATGAAGCGTCGTCTCACGCGGTCTGCACGTCCAGCACGAACGCTGGTCCAACTGAGGCGCCAGGTGGAAATGGCATGGCAAGCCGTTCCACAGGACTACATCCAGCATCTCTACGATCGTCTCCATGGGAGAATAGCAGCCTGCATTGCTGCGAAAGGTGGATATACACTGTACTAGTGCCGACATTGTGCATGCTCTGTTGCCTGTGTCTATGTGCCTGTGGTTCTGTCAGAGTGATCATGTGATGTATCTGACCCCAGGAATGTGTCAATAAAGTTTCCCCTTCCTGGGACAATGAATTCACGGTGTTCTTATTTCAATTTCCAAGAGTGTATAATATTTTCTCTACTGGCTACGAGTAGCCCCAAATTTTATTTGGAGATTCACTATTTCGACGGAGTTAATGAGACTGATTCCTCTTGTGACATAGAAATTCTCCTTTTAATTTTTCGTACATTCGCAATGCTTATGAAAGAAGCAAATACAACATAACCTATTGTTATCTGTTATTTTCCGCTTCTGATATTCACTTTGTATTTATTTTCACCTCTTGAACGTTAATGAGATTTCTGAATTAGATCGGCATTTGGACCACACGCCATAATTCTGGAGTAGTATCCTTTGCTTCGCCGTTTTCAGCTACACAATGATTCTTACATAGTGACTGGTGAGATTGCAGTTGAAGACATCTCGCTGGAAGCTTATTAGCTTGGCATGTTGAGGTGTACCTTTAACATGATATACCTCCTGTCAGTAATCTGGAGGTGATGGACAATCCACTCGGTCCGATTCTGCTTGACTTGTCTATAGCGCTGCTGCAGCTGTCAGTTTTTTGAAGAGCTGAACCGAAAGAAGTAATCAGTAAAACTCACAGTTTTTCACTTCCTTAGAGGTCGTTCGCACTTCGGCGCAAAGTATAAATCCCGTTATCTAGAGCTACTGGACTTTTCTCTCTTCTGGATAGAAAGAACGATTTCTGTTGGAGAACAATTAAAGTAAGTTTGTGGAAGAAGAAAGACATTTCCGTCTAGCGACTCGAGTTATAACGGTTCTTACGAAGTGGGTGGTCTTCAGTAATAAAGCTACTATAATTGTAGGGTGTGGCAATTGAAGGAGAATAAAGGTTTCAGAAGGTAGACTCAGGAAAGAAGTAATCATTCCCTAATGTACTTTGTCAGTGCGCATATGGAAAATGAAATGGAAAAAGGAGCTGACCTTTGTGCTGTTTGCGCCCTTGTTGGATAGTCACCTCACATCGCCTTTTCGCCGTTATAACTCGGCAGGACCTTTTTGAAATATAGATCTCGTTCTAATTGTAAGTTATCGTGATAAGAGTTCGATATTTTGGAATTTTCAGATGTTGACTTACCTTAGCCATACGAAAGGCTAAACAAACACACCTGTATTCTCTCGGCAAACTTAGTTCCACTGAGGTTCAGCAACTCAGGGTTTCACATTTGGTAAGTGTTTCTCCCAAAAGCTGGATTCCTCTTCCAAGTATAGATCTTCTTGCAATTAAGATGCTATCACAGTGATCTTCATTCAACCATTTCAGCAATCAGCCAAGATAACTATCGGTAACATCCGTTGTTCCACTGCTCTGCCTAATCAGGGTCGTTGAAGTACGTGCGAAGTGTATGAACTGTCCCATACACTTGTCTTATGTAGGCGTTGCCGACCACAGCGCCATACTCTGCGTGTTTACATATCTCTGTATTTGCATACGCATGCCTATACGAGTTTTGGGGAAATTGCGAGTAAATATATGAGTCCAATCAAACAGTGCCTCAGAACATTCCTGAAGCATAGTCTTTATCCTGCAGCATTTCCTCATCTTCAAGCGTCTTCTTGGCATTCCTTTCAGCACTTCTTGCTTCTTTGGTAACTTGAAGAGCAACACTTTCAGCTTCATGCACCCATTGTCTGTCACACGCAAGCAATTGATCTTATGTGTTAGAGCCATATATTATGCCTAAATTTCTCGGGACTTCCAACCTTCCTATCACTCCAGCACTGAAACATATTACTGCATCCAGTACACCAACTTTTAATGTATTTAGTCCTACAAAAACATTCTTGGGTAATCTTTCCCATATGCAATGGTTGAAACTTTCATTTGTACTCTGAGTGCTCCCATGAAGACATTTACTAAGCAAAACAGGGTCAACCAGGTCTCTAAAAATTGGTTTTATTTCAGTCATAACAGGCTCAGGAAGAGAATGCTTATGATGGTATATTTGACCTCTTTCTTTTGCTTTTTGATAACCACACCAAGAATCTGTTCCTTCAGGGCAAAGTCCGTGAATAGAGTGGTCATCTGTGGACAATTTATGAAAGTAGGTGGCCCATACAACTTTTCTCTTTGCTGTAACATCATTCAGAGGTACAGTTCGTCTAATGACCGGTCCACAATAACTCTGAAGAAGATCTGTTTCAGTTTCTGTCAGCCTGCCTCGGTCAGACAGAGACTTTCCATCAAATAGCAACTTTACTTCATTTCTCTTCGTAGTTTCCTCCATCTAGCGCCCATCCTCTTTTGCACGTGTCCACAACACTCCAGTTTTGTTACCAACGTATTACCATAAACATTGAACACATTAATTTTATTGAAAGCTTAAGAGACCCCATCGTCTAGGTACTTCGTATACCTATCGTTATAAACGGGCACCGACCTCTGAAATATTTGTAGAGCTCCATCACACTCCATACCTCCACTGTAACCACCATAATTCTCAGAACACTGATGTTCAATATGTCCTTCAGTGTTACCATGGCAGGTGTGGAAGCACTTAGATAAGCACTCAATATCAACACCTTTTCCATTCTCCAGAGAAGTAGCACTAACAACACCATACAAGGAACGATGGCATCGATGTTGCCCATTAAGTGCAACAGCAATGTCCCTGGTTCCACCAATATTTATAGTTTCTTCTATTGCACGTTTCATAGATGTTTTAGACACAACCGTCAAGGCACCTAAAAGTATTTTTATATACTTTCTTAACCTACTGGGAGGAGGAGGAAGGTCCATCAAACCACCAAAACGTTTGAGCAGCCTTTTTTTCTTTTCGTATTGCACGCATTGCATACACTAACTTCAAGTTCACATCATATGAATTATGCACAACGTTCGAAGTCATTTTAGAGGTAGATTTATTGCAGGATCTACACAGAAGAACTAATTTTGACGCTAAACCCTTCCTGCTACTTTGTTGCCAGTTATTTCCAGACAGCTTACACCATTACAATGTTTACATTTCGCCATTTCCTTTATCAAAGAAGATAAGATGCCCATATCAACAAACAACAAATCCACTACAAACAGCGGCATCGTTAACAGAAAAATTTGTGTCAACAGGATGCGTGCCATGTGGGAGTTCCTTCCCTGAAGAACTGATACATAGGCTACTTTCAACAGTATAGCCTGCTTTGTTTGTGAACTGGTTACCAAGGAATTTCCTTTTATTGGATTTCTTGATGCGTGGCATAGTTCGTATTGATTGCACACTAAGGGATGTGTACTTCCACAAATATATGTAGCACTTGAGCAACAAACAAAGCAACACGTGAACAAACTGCTTCAGCGATCATTTTTCATTTGAAACCGTATAATGTATATCAATGTAATCAGGTAATACTATAGAATTTAATAAAGTCATAAAAAATTTCGATTTTTTCACCATTTATAAGTACCCTGTATCCTTACTCAGCGATGGAACAATCATACAATCTATACTTTAGGGTCACAGCGACTCTTCAAAAAATATTTGTGTCATATTAAGTAAACAAAAATCTATCTCAACTTTGAACGTCCATCCTCTACTAGGTCTCACTGCATTCTAAATTTACATTGGTGGCAGCATTGTTGCCAACTCTCCATAACAAAATAAACCGAATACGTCTATAAAAAAAGCCGAATTAAAAGAAGGTCTGTTATTAAAATAAGGTCTATTTCTGAATTTGGAATCCTCTGGACATTATAGTAATACAAACAGTGAAATGTGAATGCATAACATTATTTGAAGTACATATCCCTAATAATAAAGAAACAATGACTGCATTTTTAAAAGACGTAGGCACAACTGCATGAACTTCAAAAGCTTTTAGATATCAAAATTCATAATTATTGCATCCATCACAGACAAGATGACTATCTTCGCAGGCCATTGTAGCGAGAATTTTAGAACAATGAAAAGCTTTGCGTCTTTATTTTGATTCAAAATACCTAGAGGAGGGGCTAACTGTGGCAGCAGAAATTCACCAATCGCTCAATGACAATTTTTTAAATTTATTTTAGGCCTATATTTCACCAAAATTAATAGATTAAAATAATATTTTCCAAAGTGGTAAAGTTGGTATTACTGACTTACAGGAAAATATGGTAGAAGGGCGGAAAGAAATGTTGCTTTGCTACATGGACCAGCAGAATGTCGCAACCAACAAATTGAATGACTTTGACCCCAACAACAAGTAAAATTTCTTCCTGGCAGTCAAATGGATTTAGGAGTTGAAGCACTGAAGGCAGTTCAGAAACCACAAATACGAAATGAACGGGATGCCATGAAGACTTTTACCGCAGGTATAGGGATTTCATGCCGACCGGATGTTCAAAACTGAAAAACAGATATAATTCTGATGATGATTTACTGCCACTGCTTGTAGTTTTGACCCCTAAAAGGGGTCTTTCAAACAAATAAAGAGGGAAAACTTCCTCTCTTATACGTCTTATGTCAAAACTGACAAGAATAGTCTCTCTAGATCATGCTAAACGTCTACAACAAATCGATTATGACTGGAGAAAACTTACTGTCGTAAAAATAGACGAAAATATTGAGAACTGCTCAGAAGTGGACGTATTTTGGGAGGAACATAGTCAACACAAAAACTTTATTTGGCGAGAAAAAATTCCCAGCCCTACCAGAGTTTGTGCTCTCTTGTTTATCCCTCTCACATTCAAATTCTGGCTGCGAACGACTATTTAGTAAGATGAATCTTACAAAAGTGAAAAACAGGAATAGGCTCGTTATTTCCACAGTAAATGTATGTTTGCTTGCCAACCAGTGTGTGAGCATGAAGAAAACTCTTTCAAGATAACCAAATAACGAAGTAGTTCTTTATATAATTTTATAAACTATGTTTAATTTTTTATAAATTGTTTCCTAATAAAAAAAATTAAAAATCAACAGCATTAAAATGTGGAGAAGTTAACGTGAAATAATTGGAGACACCTATTTTTATGTGGTACCAGCATACAGCCCCGGACGAGGCCGGACACGCGCTCTCCCCGATGCACTGCTACAATCATAACAGCGCTCTAATTCCGTTATTCTTGGAGATAAGAAGGCAATTGAGAAGAAGGTTAGAAAAGAGGTGAAATTATACTTACAGTTTATTGGAAGTTGCTAAATGCTTTCATAACGAAATATTATGGCATAAGTAAGCTGCGCTCCTTTTCAAGCATAAGCGCGTTCTTGACGCATTTCATTATTTCCGACGTCATATCTCCTGAACTTGTTGTTGTTGTTGTTGTTGTGGTGGTGTTTGATGCAGCTCTCCATGCTACTCTATCCTGTGCAAGCTTTTTCATCTCCCAGTACCTACTGCAGCCTGCATCCTTCTGAATCTGCTTAGTGTATTCGTCTCTTGGTCTCCCTCTACGATTATTACCATCTACGCTGTCCTCCAGTACTAAACTGGTGATCCCTCGATGTCTTAGAACATGTCCTACCATCCGATCCCTTCTTCTCATCAAGTTGTACCACAAGCTCCCCTTCTTCCCAATTCTATTCAATACCTCCTCATTAGTTATGTGATCCACCCATCTAATCTTCAGCATTCTTCTGTAGCACCACATTTGAAAGACTTCTATTCTCTTCTTGTCTAAAGTATTTATCGTCCACGTTTCACTTCCATACAAATACTTTCAGAAACGACTTCCTGACATTTAAATCTATACTCTATGTTAACAAATTTTTCTTCTTCAGAAACGCTATCCTTGCCATTGCCAGTCTACATTTTATATCCTCTCTACTTCGACCATCGTCAGTTATTTTGCTCCCCAAATAGCAAAACTCCTTTACTACTTTAAGTTTTTATTTATTCTCAACGGATTTTAATACCTACTCCGAACTTTTCTTTTGTTTCCTTTACTGCTTGCTCAATATACAGATTGAATAACATCGGAGAGAGGCTACAACCCTGTCTCACTCCTTTCCCAACCACTGCTTCCCTTTCATGCCCCTCCACTCTTATGACTGCCATCTGGTTTCTGTACAAATTGTAAATAGCCTTTCGCTCCCTGTATTTTACCCCTGCCACCTTCAGAATTTGAAAGAGAGTATTCCAGTTAACATTGTCAAAAGCTTTCTCTAAGTCTACAAATGCTAGAAACGTAAGTTTGCCTTTCCTTAATCTTTCTTCTAATACAAGTCGTAGGGTCAGTATTGCCTCACGTGTTCCAACATTTCTACGGAATCCAAACTGATCTTCCCCGAGGTCGGTTTCTATCAGTTTTTTTCCATTCGTCTGTAAAGAATTCGCGTTAGTATTTTGCAGCTGTGACTTATTAAACTGATAGTTCGGTAATTTTCACATCTGTCAACACCTGCTTCTTTGGGATTGGAATTATTATATTCTTCTTGAAGTCTGAGGGTATTTCGCCTGTCTAATACATCTTGCTCACCGGATGGTAGAATTTTGTCAGGACTGGCTCTCCCAAGACTGTCAGCAGTTCTAATGGAATGTTGTCTACTCCTGGAGCCTTGTTTCGACTCAGGTCTTCCAGTGCTCTGTCAAACTCTTCACGCAATATCGTATCTCCCACTTCATCTTCATCTACATCCTCTTCCCTTTCCATAATATTGTCCTCAAGTACATCGCTTTGCTTAGAACTGGGTTTCCATCTGAGCTCTTGATATTCATACAAGTGGTTCTCCTTTCTCCAAAGGTCTCTTTAATTTTCCTGTAAGCTGTATCTATCTTACCCCTAGTGAGATAACCCTCTACATCCTTACATTTGTCCTCTAGCCATCTCTGCTTAGCCGTTTTGCACTTCCTGTTGATCTAATTTTTGAGACGTTTGTATTCCTTTTTGCCTGCTTCATTTATTGAATTTTCATATTTTCTCCTTTCATCCACTAAATTCAATACTTCTTCTGTTATCCAAGGATTTCTACTAGGCCTCGTCTTTTTACTTATTTGATCCTCTGCTGCATTCACTATTTCATCCCTCAAAGCTACCCATTCTTCTTCTACTGTATTTCTTTCTCCCATTCCTGTCAATTGTTCCCTTATGCTCTCCCTGAAACTCTGTACAACCTCTGGTTCTTTCAGTTTATCCAGGTCCCATCTCCTTAAATTCCCACCTTTTTGCAGTTTCTTCAGTTTTAATCTACCAATAGATTGTGGTCAGAGTCCACATCTGCCCCTGGAAATGTCTTACAATTTAAAACCTGGTTCCTAAATCTCTGTCTTACCATTATATAATCTATTTGATACCTTTTAGTATCTCCGGGGTTCTTCCATGTATACAACCTCCTTTCATGATCCTTGAACCAAGTGTTAGCTATGATTAAGTTATGCTGTGCGCAAAATTCTACCAGGCGGCTTCCTCTTTCATTTCTTAGCCCCAATCCATATTCACCTACTATGTTTCCTTCTCTCCCTTTTCCTACTGGTGAATTCCAGTCACCCATGACTATTAAATTTTTGTCTCCCTTCACTACCTGAATAATTTCTTTTATTTCATCATATATTTCATCAATTTCTTCGTCATCTGCAGAGCTAGCTGGCATATAAACGTGTACTACTGTAGGAGGCGTGGGCTTCGTATCTATCTTGGCCACAATAATGCGTTCACTATGCTGTTTGTATTAGCTTACCCGTACTCCTATTTTTTATTCATTATTAAACCTACACCTGCATTACCCTTATTTGATATTGTATTTATAACCCTGTATTCACCTGACCAAAAGTCTTGTTCCTCCTCCCACCGAACTTCACTAATTGCCACTATATCTGACTTTAACCTATCCATTTCCCTTTTTAAATTTTCTAACCTACCTGCCAGATTAAGGGATCTGACATTCCACGCTCCGATCCGTAGAACTCCAGTTTTCTTTCTCCTGATAATGACGTCCTCTTGAGTAGTCCCCGCCCGGAGATCCGAATGGGGGACTATTTTACCTCATGTGCATGTGCATGTACCCCCTCCGTCTAGCAGGCGCTGCTCATGCACTATTGTTTACATCTTTGGGCGGGAAAAATTACGGCAGTAGTTTGCCCTTGCTTTCAGCTTTCAGCTTTCCTGAACTACACACTTCAAAAGAAAAGGTTTGCATCGGCCACGTTCCCAGAAATCCTGAAGATAGACCTTGCCTGAAGATGGACGTTGACTGTGGATATTGTATCACAGGCACAGTCCCTTTGATGTTCAGATATGTCAGTAAACCGGCCCAAAGATGTAAACAATAGTGCATGAGCAGCGCCTGTTAGACGGAGGGGGTACAACAGCCGAACAGTTTAAGTCATTCCACGATGGAGGAGGCACACGGCTCGTGTTGTCTGTAGTTCAACCATTCCTAGACGGTCGATACCGCGGTTCGATCGCGTCCGCATTGTGACTTGTGCCAGGAAGGGCTCTCAACAAGGGAAGTGTCCAGGCGCCTCGGAGTGAACCAAAGCGATGTTGTTCGTAGATGGAGGAGATAGAGAGAGACATGCCAAGGGCTACTACTGCAGTGGATGACCGCTACCTACGGTTTATGGCTCGGAAGAACCCTGACAGCAACACCACGGTGTTGAATAAAGCTTTTCGTGCAGCCACAGGACGTCGTCTTACGACTCAAACTGTGCGCAATAGGTTACATTATGCGTAACTTCACTCCCGGCAGCCATGGCCAGGTCCATTTTTGCAACCATGACACCAAGCAGCGCGGTACAGATGGGCCCAACATGCCGAATGGACCGTTCAAGATTGGCATCACGTTTTCTTCATCGATGAGTGTCGCATATGCCTTCAACCAGACAATCGTCGGAGACGTTTTTGGAGGCAACCCGGTCAGGCCGAACACCTTAGGCACACTTTCCAGCGAGTGCAGCAGGACGGATGTTCCCTGCTATTTTGGGGTGGCATTATGTGGGGCCGACGTACGTAGCGGCTGTACGATACGTGAGCGCCATCCTCCGACCGATAGTGCAATCATATCGGCAGCGTATTGGCGAGGCATTTGTCTTTATGGACGACAATCGTGCCCCCATCGTGCACATCCTGTGAATGACTTCCATCAGGATAACGACGTCGCTCTGCAGACATGAACCCTATCGAACATGCCTGGGGCTGTTTATGGACGACGTGACCCACCAACCACTCTAAGGGATCTACGCCGAATCGCCGTTGAAAAGTGGGGCAATATGGACCAACAGTGCCTTGATGAACTTGTGTCACGATGAAACAGGCATGTATCAATGCAAGAGGACGTGCTACTGGGTATTAGAGGTTCCGTTGTGTACAGCAATCTACACCACCACCTCTGAAGGTCTCGCTGTATGGTGGTACAACATGCGAGGTGTGGTTTTCATGAGGAATAAAAAGGGCGGAAATGATGTTTATGTTGATCTCTGTTCCAATTTTCTGTACAGGTTCCGGAACCATCGGAACCAAGGTGATAGAAAACTTTTTTTGATGGGTGTATTTGCTGTACAGTGTTATTACGCAGCAGGTGCATTCAGTGATTTATGTATGTATATACTACGTGCAAAAATGTTACGAATGGCATTAGTAGTAAAAAAGTGATAAATTAAGAGTCACATCTGATGTTGAACGCCAATGTAAGCAGAAGCTAGTTTTTGACACTTCTAAGTCTCTATCACGTCATATCCCTCTGAACTATATGTCATATGTGATATAATTTTGCAGGTGCATTTAGTGACGTTTTTAAATAATGTCTGCAAAGTGGGTTGCGAATAGCAGTAATAATAAAGGAACAAAAAATTAAAAGACCATGGCAGATGCTGAAGATTGGCCACATAAACAGTGAAAATGTAGTCAGCAATTAACTTTTTTCCTTCTACCATTTTGTGGGGCCTGTCAGCGTAAGTTTCGTAAAAGTTTGAAGTTATACGTAAAGTTTGTTGGAAGTGTCATCATTTTCGTGTAATGGATGAACCAAGTTGGAATATTTGAGCGCCATCGATTTCTAGACAAATACTTAGTTCCTAATTGTAACATTTATCGTGTTAAACTTAACTTACTCTTAATGGGTATATTATAAAAACATGTTAGATTTCTAAAAATCGGTCAATAATTACGCGAAATATTGAAAATGAACTTTTTGTCATCCCTGGAATCCGTCAGACAGCACACCTCAACAAAAACCAGGACAGACACCCAAAAGCGGATTTTATATTGTAGATAGTAGATATGTACGATCCCTTAACGAAACGCACAATAATTTCGATGCAATTATGCGATCCAGTAATGCTGAATGTTTGGCAACGCTGCTCCAGAGTCAGACTGAACCTAGTGTACCCTTGTAGAGTTATGACAGTGGTTGTTTACGTAGCGGAAATTCACAGGTGGCCCCCGTGTGCTCGCTCAAGGGACAGAGCGCTGTAGGCAATAGCGAATTGGAAACCTTTACTGAGGGATAACGTTTTCGTGCAGCGAAGCATTGAAGCTCAGACATGTCACGTCTGTAACCAATGAATTACCGAAATAGTGTTTATAAATATTCAGAAAATAACCGTTCTTAACAGGACTGCAACAAAGTCAGTCGAAACCTCGGCAGCTTAGTTATTTTAGTGTTTTATAACGATGCGGCCTAATACCCAAAATTATTTTACTCAAAATCACACTGACCGTGGAAGCCTACGAACTTACACCTATTGTGATTCACCAATCTCAAGCAGTTCACAATCCATCACACTGCAATCACCAACCAAACAACCTCAGAACCAGTACTTTCAGGATCTTCACATCATAGCAGAAACGAAGATTGCTGCCATAACGAGCAGCAGCAAGGAAGCTGTCCACACTTTGTATAAAACAATTTTATCTTATTTTGAATCTGCATTACTATGTGGCTAATCCGGCTCATGGTTAATGGTGCACGGTCCCAGTTGTAGGTTAACAATCTAACCCCTTCCAGGAGCAAAAAAAATTTGATTTTCAATATTTCATCTAGTAATCGTTGTTGTGGTCCTCAGTCCAAAGACTGGTTTGATGCAGCTCTCCAAGCTACTCCATTCTGTGCAAGCTTCTTCATCTCCGAGTAACTACTGCAACCTACATGCTTCTGACTCTGCTTACTGTATTCATCTCTTTGTCTCCCTTGATGCCTCAGAACGCCCCCTACCAACCCATCCCTTCTTCTAGTCAGGTTGTACCACAAATTTCTTTTCTCCCCAATTCTACTCATTACATCCTCGTTCATTACATGATCTACGGATCTGATCTTCAGCATTCTTCTGTAGCATCACATTTAAAAAGCTTCTATTCCCTTCTTGTCTAAATTGTTTATTGACCATGTTTCACTTTCATACAAGGCTACACTGCGTACAAATACTTTCAGAAAGGACTTACTGACGGATCTATACTGTATGTTAACACATTTCTCTTCTTCAGAAACGCTTTTCTTGTCATTGCTAGTCTACATTTTATATTCTCTCTACTTCAATCATCATCAGTTGTTTTGCTTCCCAAATAGAAAGTCATCTGCTACTTTTAAATGTCTCGTTTACTAAACCAATTCCCTCAGCATCACCTGATTTGATTCAACTACATTCCATTATCCTCGTTTTGCCTTTGTTGTAGTTATTGACCGAACTTCAAAATTTGATATGCTCGCATAATCTACTCATTAAAAGTTATAAACTTATGTTAAAAGTTTAACACTATAAGACAAGTATTACAGTTAGAAATATTGTATAAGTCTTGAAGCAGCGCGACTCACCGCGTGCAAATACTCAAACTACATTCATCTAGTATTAGATAATGAGAGCATGTAAGATATTGCAACAAACTTTACACGTAATTTCATATCCTCACGAAACATTTTTGCTGACATCTCCAACAAAATGATGAAAGGAAAAAAGGTTATCGCTTCGTGTATGTTCGCTGTTTATGCAGTAAAACGCCGAATCAGGCTAGACGTTTTATTTTGTTAGTTCTTTACTACCAATTCTATTCGCAACACGTTTTGCAGACAGACATCTGCCTAGTTAGTAGGAGACCTGGTTTCAAGTCACAGTCGTGGCACAAATTTTAATACATTGCTTATGCTTCCATCCTCATCGAAGATAACTATGTTGTCGGGCAACCACATCCATCACTGACCGCAGCTAGTGGTTTGGATTTTAGTGTCGTAGCTTCTAGATCGCGATATCCCGGATTCAGTTGCCGTCAGGGACAGCGATTTTCTTCGCTTGGAGCCTGGGTGTTTGTGTCGTCCTAATTATTTCATGTCATCTCATCTTCATCGACGCTCAAGTTGCCAAAGTGCCGTCAGGTAGAAAGATTTGCACCAGGTGGCCGAACAATTCCTGTCGCGATTTACTAGACAACACTGACATATAATTATTGCATTTCATCCATCACATTGTAATATACAATAGGACATTCCCCGGCGGCAACGTAAAACTTCCTGTTTAGTTTCATTGTTTTGTGTAGCGTTTGCAATTTAATTTTTCTCGTCGGATATCCTTCAGTATCGACTAGCCATTCACTCGGCAATTTTATCTCTGCTACTGTCTCACTTTGAGTTGCGTTAAAATAAATGAAAAAATAGAAGCATCTCTATTTTGTCTTCTCCAGGAGGATGTTAAACTGAGATACGCAAAGAGAGTTGGACTCATCCTTTTGTAACAGCCTGGTTTATATAAATGGTGAGTTTCAAAATATTTTTATGTGGTGTAGGTTAATTAACAACCAATAAGTGATTTTATATTTAAGTTTTATATTTAAGTTGCTTGACAATATCGCCAAGGAAATCATTTCCATGTCCGGCGTACAAACTACACTTTAACTCGGCTACCGAAATATATGGTCCAGTCACATTAATGTGACCACCGCCTAACCGCCTATGTTCGACATAAAGATGCAATAATGCTCACAGACTGCAGATGGCAGCACTAGCAATGAAGGGTATACAAAGTTTGTCGGAGGGATGAGCAGCAACAATGCAGCCGCTGTCGCAATGCGGAAACGGATCGATTCATCTGAAGTCCAAAAGAGCACCATCATTGGCTTTCGGGCAAAGTGTGGAAGCATTTCAGAAATGGCTAAGTCTGTACACTGTTCGGTGCTGCCGTGATTAAATACACCGTGCATGGCAAAACGACGCTATCCAAGATTGGCGCCGAGGTAACAGTGGTGCATGACGGGCCATAGATGACAGGGGTGAACAACGGCTGCAGTGATGTGTACGGGAGAACAGACGAGCAATTGTTAAGCAACTGACCATCAAGATGCACAAAGAGGCTACCAACAGTGTCTCCTCGACGACCGTTCAGCAAACGTTACAGCATATGAGCCTCCGCAGCAAGCGCCTGATTCATGCATTCACGCTGACTGGTAATCATCAGCGACAGAGGTTGGAATTTGCATTCTAGTACTGCAACTGGACGTCAACTAAGTGGCGACAGGTGGCCTTTTCAGATGAATCGCGTTTTGTGTTCCATCGGACAGATGGCCGTTGGCGTGTACGGCATGAGGATTGAAAGCAAACACCTTCCATGATTTACGATCTGGGGAATGTTTTCGTGGCATTCCCTGAGTGATCTAGTCATTCCGGAAGGCATACTGGATCGACACAAGTACGCATCTATTCTTGGGACCATGTCCATCCCTGCAAGCAATTTGTTTTTCCCCCGGCACGATGGCATCTACCAGCAGGACAATGCAACGTGTCACAGCTCGCTGTGTACGTGCGTGGTTCGAAGAGGACCGTGATAAGTTTGCTGTACTCTCCCGGCCACCACGGTCAAAATATCCTAAACAAGGGAATGGTTAGGGTGTGACCCAAGGATAACGTCCTCAAAGTTTGCAAAGAAGGAGGAGATTTACATCATTCCTAGAAGAGGGTTACTAACTATTCCAAAGAACACTGAACCATTTCAGCTGTATGGTAAGAGTGTGGATGAGTGGAAAATATAGACGCATTCGAATATAGTAATAAAGGTAGTAATAAAGAACTGGAAGCAGAATTTTCGATAGCAGACTGGTGAAGGGCGCGTTACAACTTGAATACGCTTCACTGCAGTGGTAGCAATCACAAGCGTGGCGAAAACTTTGAACACATTTTGTTAATTGAACGTTGTATCCAGTTAACTGAAAAAATAAAAAGTCATTTTCTAGCCGTATTCCTATACGTGTGTTTCTTCTCCGGTCTATCCTTTTGATTACCACCAGTGATTTTTATGTATTTTATTGGGGTGAACTCGTACAATTGATAACCTGAATGCGTTTTACTGATTCAATGAAGGAGCTGCATCTCTTCGAGACTGCATTAGTCAGAGTGCCCCAAGAAAGTCTCGTAGGCTGGTATCCGTGGAATTTTGAATGCGAAGATAGACTCACTATCCTAATATTCAATCCATGAAGTATGGGGAGAATCAATCAGCAGTAGGGCTAGTGTGTATGTTTAGCAAGACCTATGATAGGTGTCTCAAGTGGAGGTGGTATCCGAGAACGGATGTGGGGTAGGATGGAGCGGGTACATTACATATGCATACAAGAACATTGACTAGAGAGCTGATTATGACTACTTAAATAAGACTGTCATTACCAGGAAAGCTTCGCGATAAAGTAGAAGAATGAATATTTCAAAAGTTGAAGCACGAATATTTCATACTGCTTGTCATTTTATGTACAAGTGACAAAATGATCGGTGCCAGAACCCGACTTGTCACAAGATGAGTACGTTTTCCCTTGCTGGATCGTGAAGCTGGGATCTTTCCGCATTTTACTCCTTCTGATGAGAGGAAAATGTTCTCCGCCCCCACCCCCACCACAAAAAAAAATCGATCCACGTGTTCCCATGATCCCGATTGCATTTCTGAATCATTTATAAAATTCTTCTACATGTGCGTCACAGAAAAGCGTAACAATGTCATGGTACGATAGTGAGATAAGAATATAGTAAATGTGTAATCTTGTAACTGCTTTTCAATACACACTGTATCAGGTGAAATTGACAATACATAATTTAATTTAATTTTGAATGATACGAAGGTCTTGGCTACTTGTCTCGAGACTGGCGGAGTTATTCGGTATGCTGTTGGTCTGAAAGTACTTGCAGCGATAAAAGACAAAATTACATTTACACACTGAAGTGACAAAAGTCTTAGAATAGTGATATGCACATATACAGACAGTCATATGCACATAGAAGTATCAACGTACACAAGGCATAAAAGGGTAGTGCATTGGCGGAGCTGTCAGTTGTATCAAGCATTCATGTGAACAGGTTTCCGAAGTGATTATGGCCACATGACGGGAATCAACAGACTCTGAAAAAGGGTTGGTAGCTGGAGCTAATCGCATGGGACATTCCATTTCGTAAATCGTTAGGGAATACAATATTCCAAGGTCCACAGTGTCAAGTGTGTGCCGAGAATACCATATCTCAGGCATTACCTCACACCACCACAGTGCACCGAAATTTGGCGTTAATGGGCTATGACAGGAGACAACCGATGCGTGTGCCTTTGCTAATAGCACGACGTAGCTTGCAGCGCCTTTCCTCGGCTCGTGTCCATATCGGTTGGACCCTAGTCGACTGGAAGATCGTGGTCTGGTTAGATGAGTTCCGATTTCAGTTGGTAAGAGGTGATAGTACGTTTCAAGTGTGGCGCAGGTCCCATGAAACCATGGACCCAAATTGTCAACAAGGCACGGTGCAAGCCGGCGGTGTGTCCGTAATGATGTGATCTGTGTTTACATGGAATGGCCTGTGTCCTCTGGTCCAACTGAACCGATTATTGACTGGAATGGTCAAGTTCGCTAACCTGGGCCTATTTGCAACCATTCATGAACTCCATGTTCCCAAACAACGATAAAATGTCTTTGGATGACAATGCGCCCTGTCAGGACATTGTGGACAACTCGAGCGAATGATTTGGTCAGCCTGGCAGTACGACTTGAATCTCATAGAACATTTATGGGACATAATCGAGAGGTCAGCTCGTGCACTAAATTGTGCGTCGGCAACTCTTTAGCAATTATGGAGGGCTTTACGGGAAACGTAGCACAGTATTTCTGCAGGGGCTTCCAACGACTTGTTGATGCGTCTCATGCCGAGTTGCTGCACTACGCTCGGCAAAAGGATGTCCGACACGATTTTGGGCGGTATCTTCTGACATTTGTCACCTGACTGTAATAGTTGAAGTCAAATTTTGCCGAAAAACGCATCATATAGCACAGTCCAATGTCACGGTTTTACTTGTAAAAGCGAGAAAAGATAAGCCGGCATAATTATGCGGCTTTTTTCTTGTCGTTACAATAAAAAGAACGATTCATCCAGACTCGTAAAGAATTTAAATGATTTTTGCCTCTTCTGCACGATGGTAAGGTATGTCAACAAATACTGGATCTAAGTTCCCAAGCTAAACCTTTGAAATGGAAGTGACTGACACCCCCGGCTCAATACGAAATTCATGCAATGTACTTCATGACGTCGGCATATTGCCAGTCAGGCTTCCAAAAAGTAGTCGGCACACGGACTGTGATTTCGAACATCAAGGTTGAACGTGCAGAAATCAATGTGCTGCTGAACTCTCCGAGACAATGCGATTTGTGCATACGGTTCGAGTACCTTGACGGGGGTATACACGATCGCAGCGCGCTTCATCGGCATTTTTCGGCACTAACTGGTTCGCAAACCACACTGTTTACGAAATGAGTGGACCTAAAATTCCTGAGTTAGTTCCATTAAGAAGCACATTTCCTACCTTCTCCATACGCTAGTCACGAAGTTCTGTCTGTAGCGTACATAAATAAAAATTTCAATATTCATGAACATGGAAAAGACAAAAAGTACAGCAGCATGTCCAGTCAGTAACGACATCGGCTTCTAAAAGTTTCATTACAAATAATGCGATGTAGATTTACAATAGTTCTCCACATAAGATAAACTTTATTTCATCATTCTCGCTTTTTAGTAAAACCTAAACGTCATTCTTACTCGATCACTGTTCCTTTTCAGTAGCAGAATCTTTACAACATGCGAAAAACAAAACTTGAAACAACGAAGTGCAAAAAATATGTTACTGCAATTAGTGAAAGCTATGTTGTAAATAAAGCCAATCGAACAAACGTATTCCTTATTTTATGTACACAAAGTTGAATATTGTAGAATATTCTTCAATTCAACTAATAAGAACGCAGAAAACGCGAAGATTGGTAAAAAAAAATGTTTTCTTCCAATGCGATGTGAACCAACGACACAGCGTATGATAACATTACTATTTACCGAATCCGGAAATGCCTCACAATTGCTAAATATATATTAGAATTGCATATACATCCTAAATTCCTTGCACCCCGCCCCTCCATCTCTGCCCGTCTTTTCATCTGCTACTCTCTCATATATATACGAGGGCTATCCACAAAGTACATTACGTTTTGGAATTAAAAGTAAATAAAGTATTGGGAAAACTTTTTATTATATACAGATGAAAGCCACACTTAAATACTACTTTTCTACATAGTTGCCATTTAAATTAAGGCACTTATCGTAGCGATGGACGAGCTTGGAAATTCCTTCTTCGTAAAATTCGGCCGCCTGCGCCTTCAACCACATGGTTAATCAGTAACCCAGTAGAAATACGATTTTTGTGGATTTCCTGGAAAGAGGCACTACAATAAATTCTCAAAGGTATTGCCAAACTCTGCACAACCTCAGAAGAGCAATACAAAACAAGCGCAGAGGAAAGTTGGGCTCAAAGATCTTGCTGATTCACGACAACGCCCGGGCCTACACGACAAATGCCACTCGTGAAGTTCTCGAATCTTTTAAGTCGGAGTTGTTTCCTCATCCGCCGTACAGTCCCGACCTGGCACCGAGCGACTTCGACTTATTCCCAGCAACGAAGAAGTTGTTGGCTATGCAGCGTTTTGATGACGACGCACAGCTTCAAGAAGAGGTAACCACGTGGTTGAAGGCGCAGGCGGCCGAATTTTACGACGAAGGAATTTCCAAGCTCGTCCATCGCTACGATAAGTGCCTTAATTTAAATGGCAACTATGTAGAAAAGTAGTATTTAAGTGTGGCTTTCATCTGTATATGATAAAAAGTTTTCCCAATACTTTATTTATTTTTAATTCCAAAACGTAATGTACTTTGTGGATAGCCCTCGTATATTACAAACATATGTAGCCCACGTCCGTTCAAACGTTCATTAGAGTGTCGTTTAAAAAGTCAAAGTGAGGGCAATTTCTGTTTTGTTTTCTTTTTCATGTCAATAATACTACTACCATCCACAATGAAAAATACAACAACAAAAAATAATCAGCTAAATCGGTCGAGCAGTTCTCAAGTAAGATCTTTCACAGCTGATTTTAATTTCCGACTTTACCCGAGATTTCCCAAAAATTTCCTTTCATATAAATCTTGCCCTAAAATTACGAACACAACAAAGACAAAAATCAACCAAATCTATCTATCCGTTCTCAATTGATGATATTTAATACATGGGGCATCTGATTTTAATTTCCGACTTTTTCGTTCTATTTTCATTTCTTTTTCTCATACAAACCTTGTCCAGACACTAATGAAGACAAAAAAAATATCAATCAATTGGTCAAGCCGTTCTCAAGACAACGATCTTTCATACATGAGACAATTGATTTTTATTTGTATAGAGCAACGCCTCCACTCCTTACGCAATACTAACAATGCATGACCAATGACCACACTTCGCATCTTAACATCTCCTGCAAGCCTTAATCGTAGATACCTTATCAACTGACACTGAATTAAAACAAATTGTAAGAAGAACAATGCCTTTTTGATAATCCTCAAAATTCTGTCTCCTTGAAACAGCATACTTTCATAACACGCAAGTTGTAATAATTCTGTAATAACAAAAATGACGTATCCCGTCATTTTATTACAAGAAATACCACAATTAACGACTGGTTTTCGGAAGATCCGTTATTTGCTGGTGCCTCGAAATGGCATGTATTCATATGGGCTTCAATCGAAAGGCAAAATGGCGCCTAGCGACTCTGTACTGAAGAGAGGTGGCGTCATCTGACCTAGGTGACGTGCTTTCATCTCTCTAGTCTACGTTGAAAAGCACGTTGAAAATATCTGTCATGCTGGGTATTGTCCTGGACGTTCGGAAGGACTCCCCAGCGTGCTTTTTCCATAACTTGAATCAGAAACTCGGCACGCTCAACGCGCAAATGCACGGTCCGTGTGCCGACTGCTTAAGCACCTGCCCGGTGCACGATCGTGGACTCGCGGGCGTGCGTAACGCAAAGGGCGAGGATGGTACAGCAGTATGATGTCTGTAGAATGAAGTTTTGTCCACGGGAGCATCGTTTTAGCTTATTTATTGAATCACTTTCGTACGTGTCACTAGGCACAGCAGTTCGGTGCAATGAAGCATGTGTACCATAAAAGAGGAAACTGTCGTTGGAGGTACGGAGAAGTGGGAGGCAGATATGAAGATTAACGGCGACTCTGAGGCTCGCTGGTCGCGCCGCGCCGCGCCACGCCACGTCGTCAGGAAGCACGGCTGCGGTCATCTGAGACGAAGGCCGGCGCGTAGCCGGAGCGGCCGCCTGCCCGCGGAATCAGCCGCGCGCCAAATGGCGCATGAATATCAGCCGGGCACAAAGGCGACCGCCCAATGAGGCGTGCCTGCTACCCGCGCTGCACGGCCGGCCGCCGCGCCCGGAATAGGCCCACGCTGTGCCCGCAGGAAAGGTCCCGCACGGCCACATACCTTCACACTAACACCACTTTATTTAGTAACCTTTCGCCACTCCTGGCAATCAATCGCATTTTCATAAAAAAGTTACCCGATGTTTTGATGATGATGGTGACGGTGACAATGATGAAGGGGATGAGGAGGAGGAGGAGGAGGAGGAGGAGGATGAGGAATGGGATTTCTAACGGACAGCGTAGTTATTGTTCCCTTTTTCCTATCAACAGCAAAGTTTTGCAGGTAATGGATGACAGATTCGAGTCAAGGACAATGACACTGCGACTGTCACACGAAACGACTTATACTAAGTGGGTTGGGTTGTTTGGGGGAGGAGACCAAACAGCGAGGTCATCTGTCTCATCGGATTAAGGAAGGATGGGGAAGGAAGTCGCCCGTGCTCTTTCAAAGGAACCATCCCGGCATTTGCCTGAGGGGATTTTAGGGAAATCACGGAAAACCTGTATCAGGATGGATGGACGGGGATTGAACAGTAGTCCTCCCGAATACGAGTCCTGTGTGCTTACCACTACGCCACCTCGCTCAGTACTTATTAAGAACAGTGACCTACACCGAGGTCACGGAAGTCATGGAGGGTTGGAGGGTTTGTTTGAAGAAGGAGACCAGACATCTAGGTCATCGGTATCATCGGATTGGGGAAGGACGGGGAAGGAAGTCTGCCGTGCCCTTTCATAGGAACCATCCCGGCATTTTGTCTGGAGCGATTTAGGGAAATCACGGAAAACCTAAATCAGGATGGCCGGACTCGGTATTGAACCGTCGTCCTCCCGAATGCGAGTCCAGTGTCTAACCACTGAGAAGTCATGGATACGTCTTAATATCGTGTTGGACCGCTTTTTGTCTGGTGTAGTGCAGCAACTCGACGTGGAATGGACTCAACAAGTCGTTGCAAGTCCCCAGCGGAAATATTGAGGCATTTTGCCTCTATAGCCGTCATTATTGCGATAGCGTTGCTGGTGCAGGATTTTGCGCACGGACTCACCTCTCGATTATGTCCCATAAATGTTCGATGGGATTCATGTCAGGCGATCTGGATGGCCATATCATTCCCTCGAAATGTCCAGAATGTTCGAACCAATCGTAAACAATTGCGGCTCGGTGACATGGCGCATTGTCATCCAAAAAAACCCATCGTTGTTTTGGAACATAAAGTCCATGAATGTCTGCACAGTTTCCAAGTTGCCGAACATAACAATTTCTAGTCAATGATAGGTTAAGTTGGAACAGAAGAAACAGTGCATTCCATGTAAACACAGCCCACACTATTGTGGAACCAACCAACCATACCCAGTGCCTTGTTGATAACTAGGATCCATGGCTTCGTAAAGACTGCGCCACACTTGAATCCTACCATCAGCTCTTACCAATTGAAATCGAGACTCATCTGACCAGTCCACAGATTTCCAGTCTTCAAGTCCATGAGAGTCGCTGCAGGCGACGTCAAGCTGTTAGCAAAGGTGTTGTTGTCTGTGGTCATAGCCCATTAACATCAAATTTCGCCATACAGTCCTAACGCATATATTCGTCGATCGTCCCATATTGATTTCTACGGTTATGTCAAGAAGTGTTCATTGTCTGTCAACGCTGACAATTCTACGCAAATGTTACTGTTGTTGGTCATTCACTGAAGGCCGTTAGCCACTGTGTCGTCTGTGGTGAGGGGCAACGCCTAAAATTTGGTATTCTCGGCATATTGACACTGTGGATCTCGGAATACTGACTTCCATAACGATTTCCGAAATGGAATGTCCAATGCTCCGACTTCGATTCCGCGTTCAAAGTCTTAACTGCCATAGTGTGGCCATAATCAAGTCGGACTTCTCACATGAATCACCTGAGAACAAATGACAGTTCCGCCTACGCAGTCCCTTTATATACCTTGTGTACGCGAGACGACCACCATTTGTCTACGTTCATATCGCTATTCCATGACTTTTGTCACCTCAGTGTAAGACTACCGCTACCATATGATGTTTCTGAGGAGTATTTCTAACCTGTAGAATTCTCAGGTGCCCAGCTGGTTCACGTTGTAATTACTCCACGATATTTCCAAATATAGTTGTTGCCATCTTCTGGTGGTCCCCGATGAAAGCCGCTCCGCTCCTGTTGGCGACCTACGAGCCGTTTCAAAAGCGCAGTGAGACTGACAATACTGCAATCGATCTGGTAACGCTTAGTTGTTCTACTTGTGTAGATCGGCTACCCTACGGTTACATGTCACGAAAATACACTCCTGGAAATGGAAAAAAGAACACATTGACACCGGTGTGTCAGACCCACCATACTTGCTCCGGACACTGCGAGAGGGCTGTACAAGCAATGATCACACGCACGGCACAGCGGACACACCAGGAACCGCGGTGTTGGCCGTCGAATGGCGCTAGTTGCGCAGCATTTGTGCACCGCCGCCGTCAGTGTCAGCCAGTTTGCCGTCGCATATGGAGCTCCATCGCAGTCTTTAACACTGGTAGCATGCCGCGACAGCGTGGACGTGAACCGAATGTGCAGTTGACGGACTTTGAGCGAAGGCGTATAGTGGGCATGCGGGAGGCCGGGTGGACGTACCGCCGAATTGCTCAACACGTGGGGCGTGAGGTCTCCACAGTACATCGATGTTGTCGCCAGTGGTCGGCGGAAGGTGCACGTGCCCGTTGACCTGGAACCGGACCGCAGCGACCCACGGATGCACGCCAAGACCGTAGGATCCTACGCAGTGCCGTAGGGGACCGCACCGCCACTTCCCAGCAAATTAGGGACACTGTTGCTCCTGGGGTATCGGCGAGGACCATTCACAACCGTCTCCATGAAGCTGGGCTACGGTCCCGCACACCGTTAGGCCGTCTTCCGCTCACGCCCCAACATCGTGCAGCCCGCCTCCAGTGCTGTCGCGACAGGCGTGAATGGAGGGACGAATGGAGACGTGTCGTCTTCAGCGATGAGAGTCGCTTCTGCCTTGGTGCCAATGATGGTCGTATGCGTGTTTGGCGCCGTGCAGGTGAGCGCCACAATCAGGACTGCATACGACCGAGGCACACAGGGCCAACACCCGGCATCATGGTGTGGGGAGCGATCTCCTACACTGGCCGTACACCTCTGGCGATCGTCGAGGAGACACTGAATGGTGCACTGTACATCCAAACCGTCATCGAACCCATTGTTCTACCATTCCTAGACCGGCAAGGGAACTTGCTGTTCCAACAGGACAATGCACGTCCGCATGTATCCCGTGCCACCCAACGTGCTCTAGAAGGTGTAAGTCAACTACCCTGGCCAGCAAGATCTCCGAATCTGTCCCCCATTGAGCATGTTTGGGACTGGATGAAGCGTCGTCTCACGCGGTCTGCACGTCCAGCACGAACGCTGGTCCAACTGAGGCGCCAGGTGGAAATGGCATGGCAAGCCGTTTCACAGGACTACATCCAGCATCTCTACGATCGTCTCCATGGGAGAATAGCAGCCTGCATTGCTGCGAAAGGTGGATATACAGTGTACTAGTGCCGACATTGTGCATGCTCTGTTGCCTGTGTCTATGTGCCTGTGGTTCTGTCAGTGTGATCATGTTATGTATCTGACCCCAGGAATGTGTCAATAAAGTTTCCCCTTCCTGGGTCAATGAATTCACGGTGTTCTTATTTCAATTTCCAGGAGTGTAGAAACTCTAAACACGATTATCTGCAATAGAAATAGAATCTATTAATATCTGCACATTAGGATTCTGGTCACGGTACCACGTCTAACGTGGCTTCATCCACATGTCCTAATACGTTTTGGGTACGACCAGATTCCAGTACTCGTCTTCTACCCTAAATAGGTTCTGACAAGAGGTTTGACACTTGTCTTTAAATAAGTCTTGGTTATGATGATGTCATATTCCACCAGATAGTTTACTTCAGAATCCTGATTACACTTTCACTACTGCTTACTGTATTCACATGTGTTAGTGATGACAACAATTTTTAGAGCGACCCTCAAAACACGTACACTTCCTACCATCCTGACGACCAACTGCGTCGTCTGCAACGAGACGTCAAGAACTTCGTAAAACCTCCAGATTCAGGCAGTAGTTGTTATTCTGATTTTTGTTTACATTCTTTTGAGATAGGTTAATATCCTTACAAAAACTAGAAAAATGCTTACAGTACCTATTGATAATTATTTACGGGAATATGATGTTTATAAAGTGTTGACAATGGTACACTTAATTTGCCTCTGGCGTGTTTTCCAGTCTGATTGTCAAACAGGTGTTTTGCAGTTTTGTGTTTCCTACGAATAGCTTACATCTGTTTTACGTTCCCTGCCAGAATTTACAAACAATAAAAGTAATTTTGGTGTGAATAGTTTGGAAAATCTACTCTGTTTTGGAATTCAAAATTACGAAGCAATTTTCATATTTCAAATTCGACTATTTTCTAACTTGAGTACTGACAAAAACTAGGAAGATTTCGTTGTCTCTGTCTCCTAAGTTTTCGGATTAGGCATAAAGTTCCAAAAGATGATTTAATTAATAATTTAACAAAATTGCACAATCTGTATCGTTCACCTTTTGGTTTGTTATTGAAATTAACATGTCTATTTCTATGTTGTTAATGCTCGGATGTTTATTTTCATGTGATATGACTTTTGACTGTTTCAGAATTTGTTTCCTCGATAATTGCACTGTTGCAAATTTGGTTGTAAGCCTACATTCAAGATAATTTTCGATAAGCTATCAAATCCATTTTATGTTTCTTGTATATAAAACTTACAGGGTGTCTACAGATGTTCTCTGACGAGATATTGTGTGAACAGGTTGTAAAGATGAACTAGAAAGTTTTACTGAATCTACAGAGACCATCTCGATAATGTTGCACAGTGTGTAACACCCTCCAGATGCTCAGTCCGAGCTTCAGTTAAGTGCAGCCATCACGAGATTTTTGCGAGCACCAAGAATGAAGTTATGTTTTAGTTATTTTTTCCGAAAATGGAATAGCAGAATTTAGAGCAACGTTATGCAATAAATTTTGATGCTGAACTTGGGTAATCAGAGAATGTGATATTTGAATAGTTGAAACACGCCTATGGGGAACACGTTTACAGCTGGTAAAAACCATTTTTAAAAGATCTAGAACAGGTTGAAGATGAACTTCGCTCAGGTAGACCCTCAACTTCAAAAACAGACTGAAACATCGGCGACTCAGCATTTCCACTATATGGTGACCATCTGTCCGAATTTGTCGGAATATTGCCATTATTCCATCCTGAATTTCCAACGATATTGTTCCCTTCAAAGTAATTGTCTTGCCGTACTAACAAGGGACTTGGTAGACTCCTTGTTGGCGTAGGACTATACCCGGGCCTGTGAAACATGTCACTTGACAGCTCGCGTGTGGTTGGCTACACTGAGATTGCGAGGTTGCAGTAGCTTCCACCGAACACGTCCACAATTCCGAAGTACGTTTTGTAAATATAAGCAACAATCAACGTTTATACACATACGCAACAAAGTACGTTTTTCTAACAATGGAGAAAACGACGATGGAGACTAAGCGTTTGATAGTATATTAAACCGGGAAATAAAAACACCCGAAGTTAATGACAATATCTACAAAATGTCGTTCCAAATGGTTACAGTAATAGCTTCATGTAAAGCGTCGTATAATAATGTAATCTTAGTATACCAAAAAACACGCTGTCCACACTCATAGAAAGAAATAAAGAGAAACATGCATAGCCTGTCCGATTGCAGAGAGAAAAAGAATTAATTCTGTATTCATTTACACTCACCAATTTACGATGTCAATGGCACAATTCCATCCAGTTCTCCTTCACTGTCGTCGGAATCGGCGCCAAAACCGTTGCCTTCGTCGTCGTCGTCGTCATCATCATCATCATCATCATCATCATCATCATCATCAAGAGAAATCATTAATTGTTCGTTTTAATTTAGAAATCATTAATTGTTCGTTTTAATTTATAATGCCATCTATAGTCTGTGCTTCTATTATTAGTGTAGCAACATGGTCTACTTTTTTCCTCCAAGAGGTAGTGTTTACAGTTGCAAGACCTTCACGTAGCAGTCTTTCCACTTCTGTTATAGTACAAGTCTTGTTGTTACTTCCAATGTACGCCTTGACTTCACTCCGGAACAATTCAGTTGGATTAAAGTGACAGTGATAAGGCGGTAGCCTAATTACCAAGTTACCCTGTTCGCTTGCAGTTTCATCTACATCTATTTAGGCGCCACAGCCTTGTTTTCTTTTACGTTTAAACCACTGTAGAAACCGTGGGTGGTCCATATCCTCATGATAGCCACCGGTTTTTTTCGATCGATCCTTCAGGCACAAATCAGTTTGAAGATCCTGCATTGGCCACAATTAATCGGAATCCTCTTCCTGTTGGCTGGTGACCGCTGCTATTCAGAGTATCATCTGACCAGCATTTCTCAACTGATTCTCCAGCGTTGACACAGGTTTCGTCTAACCATGTGACTGAGTGTATGTCCTTTCCTACAGTTTTGTGTAAGAAAATGGTACGAGCTGCAACGACATGAGCTTTTTCTTGTAACAGTTTTCTTCCATCTAACTTTATGCTCATACTTTCTAATATCATCTTAAGTGACGTTTTCCCCCCTGAGAAAGGTTCACTTTCTTTTAAAGAAATTAGCAACATCGCTATTGTGGGGTATTCGTTCCTTTATAGTATCCGTATATGTGCCGAAGAATTGCATCGGATTGGAAAGAATCAATATCTGTAACAGGACGAGGCTGCTTTTTTTCCTTGCCCGGAGTGCTTAAAAACACACTGTTTCTTCCACAGGGCTTTCTCCCACACTGTTTACTTCACTGTCTTGTAAGCCTTTAAGTAGTACCCATTTCCTTATAACTGTTCTTTCACTGAGTCCTAGATTTTTCGAGATACACTCTAAAACTTTATCGGCAGGAATCGACGCATGCCCATGAACAGAAACAAATTCTTTTTCTTCTTGGTCGTAAAACTCACGCGTCCTCCTTAGCAATTCGAAAGCCTGACTAACGGCACTCCACGGCGCAACGGATTGTCTCTTGGTGAACGACATCGTTTTGGTGACACTGTTTAACAAACAAAGACTGTAGTCGAGGCGGTAACACAACACAACAGCAGACGTTCGCGCACTAGCATACAGTGTTTACATGGTAGCCGGCAACGTGGTAGCGTCGACGACGGAACCGGCTTTGTTCGGTGTTGTTATTGTTCAAACGAATGGAAAAACTAATAGAAGCCGACCTCGGGGAAGATCAGTTTGGGTTCCGTAGAAATGTTGGAACACGTGAGGCAATACTGACCTTACGAATTATCTTACAAGAAAGATTAAGGAAAGGCAAACCTACGTTTCTAGCATTCGTAGACTTAGAGAAAGCTTTTGACAATGTTGACTGGAATACTCTCTCTCAAATTCTGAAGGTGGCAGGGGTAAAATACAGGGAGCGAAAGGTTATTTACAATTTGTACAGAAACCAGATGGCAGTTATAAGAGTCGAGGGACATGAAAGGGAAGCAGTTGTTGGGAAGGGAGTAAGACAGGGTTGTAGCCTCTCCCCGATGTTATTCAATCTCTATATAGAGCAAGCAGTAAAGAAAACAAAAGAAAAATTCTGGGTAGGTATTAAAATACATGGAGAAGAAATAAAAACTTTGAGGTTCGCCGATGACATCGTAATTCTGTCAGAGACAGCAAAGGACTTGGAAGAGCAGTTGAATGGAATGGATAGTGTCTTGAAAGGAGGATATAAGGTGAACATCAACAAAAGCAAAACGAGGATAATGGAATGTAGTCGAATTAAGTCGGGTGATGCTGAGGGAATTAGATTAGGAAATAAGACACTTAAAGTAGTAAAGGAGTTTTGCTATTTGGGGAGCAAAATAACTGATGATGGTCGAAGTAGAGAGGATATAAAATGTAGACTGGCAATGGCAAGGAAAGCGTTTCTGAAGAAGAGAAATTTGTTAACATCGAGTCTAGATTTAAGTGTCAGGAAGTCATTTCTGAAACTATTTGTATGGAGTGTAGCCATGTATGGAAGTGAAACATGGACGATAAATAGTTTGGATAAGAAGAGAATGGAAGCTTTCGAAATGTGGTGCTACAGAAGAATGCTGAAGATTAGATGGGTAGATCACATAACTAATCAGGAAGTATTGAATAGGATTGGGGAGAAGAGAAGTTTGTGGCACAACTTGACCAGAAGAAGTGATCGGTTGGTAGGACATGTTCTGAGGCATCAAGGGATCACCAATTTAGTATTGGAGGGCAGTGTGGAGGGTAAAAATCGTAGAGGGAGACCAAGAGATGAATACACTAAGCAGATTCAGAAGGATGTAGGTTGCACTTGGTACTGGGAGATGAAGAAGCTTGCACAGGATAGAGTAGCATGGAGAGCTGCATCAAACCAGTCTCAGGACTGAAGACCACAACAACAACAACATTGTTCAGAAGACGCGGCGCCTCCCGTTCCTGACTTGTTTGTTTGTTATACTACCAATTCTACGGTGCTTGGGGAGTGACTTTGAAGCGATATGTTTCCACGGCCAGGGTATAGATAATCTGTCACATAGCCTAGTAGTGTCGATGTTTTAGGGGTCGGATAAATTGCACATTTGACATTCTGTCACTCTAAGATAATGCCGGTTTTTCTGGAGGTATTGGCGACAAATGCGTCTCACGCCAGTGGTGATTTGTGCTCGCCTCTTTCTTCCTGCTGTTGTCTGGATACAGGCTGTCTAAACGCACGCCTTATCGGGCTTGCTGGTGTACCCAGTTCTTCGGAAAGTCATATCGAGGTGCTTCAGCCCAGTTGGGAGGCTGTCTTGGTCGCAGATGGATCGTGCCCCGTGAACATGTGTGCGTTTAATGCTGTGAATTGTGATGACTACTGGAGGCACGCAGATATAGATCAGCGTTTCCGTTTCATTTGGACGTCAAGAAATGGGAGCGACACCCTGTTACACCACCACAGTAAACTGTATGCTGGGGTGCAGCGAATTCAGGTAGCAGAGAAATCCATTCGAGCTGTTCCGTCCATGTAGCCACACGACAAACGTGTCATCCGCATAATGATAGAAACAAGTTCTGTTTTGTTGAGCATGTTCCAGCACCTTCTCCTCGAAATCCTCCACGAACAAATTCATAACCACCAACAGGGGACATCCCATGGCAACGCCGTCTGCCTGTTCATAATAATTTCCATCAAACAAGAAGTACGTTGAAAAGAATACAAGTCCTTCAGCGGTGCCCTGGTGAAGAAAGGCACCAGACCGAAACTCACCAACAGATAACTGTCGTTGAGTCGAAGTTCTAGTAGATGCTGTACAAAATGAATGGAATTGCGTGTGTAATGTTCGAATTTCCCCACAGATTGACTGAGGAGGGCAATCAGGAGCTTGGCATAGCCGTATGTTTATGATTCCATATTGCTAACTGTGGGACGCAGTGGAATACACTGTTTACGGCCCACGATAGAAGAGCGGTGCCGTGAATATAGACGCCACTTAATCAATCCAGACCAACAAATCAGCTGTGGCCGACCGCAGTAGAAAAACTGGCCATTCTATGGACTACAACAACACCAAAATACTTACGCAATCAACCTCCTTTTGGGACTGCGTGATTGAAGAGGCCATTGAAATCTGCGTCCAAGGTGGTCTAAATCATAAAGATAGCAGCCTACGGTTAAGTCAGGCGTGGAATCCTGCACTTAGACTAGAAAAAGAAAAGCGTTCCCATACCCCGACAACGATAGCGCTGACATTTGAGACCAGAGTTCGGAGCCGGGAGCCGATACCCCCACAACGGCCACCATCCACTGCGGCGGCGGCACGGATACCAATAGGAGAGAAATTGTAGAGGGAGCAACGGCCAGCATGTATAGGAACCCCTTGGGAGCGGAGTAACATTCATCAGGGACCACCTGAAAATGGCCGGCCGGGGTGGCCGAGCGGTTCTAGACTCTACAGTCTGGAACCGCGCGACCGCTACGGTCGCAAAAATGGCTCTGAGCACTATAGGATTTAACATCTCAGGTCATCAGTCCCCTAGAACTTAGAACTACTTAAACCTAACCAACCCAAGGACATCACACACATCCACGCCCGAGGCAGGATTCGAATCTGCGACCGCAGCGGTCACACAGTTCCAGACTGAAGCTCCTAGAACCGCTCGGCCACCAGAGGTCGGCGCTACGGTCGCAGGTTCTTATCCTGCCTCGGGCCTGGATGTGTGCGATGTCCTTAGGTTAGTTAGGTTTAAGTGGTTCTAAGTCTATGGGGCTGATGACCTCAGATGTTAAGTCCCATAGTGCTCAGAGCCATTTGAACCACCTGAAAATGGCAATAAGTCTGTTTGCCAAAATACAGTGGAGTAATTGCGACATGACCCGACTGGACAACACAGCAACTTCTATTTTGGGAAATATGGCTCTACAAGTACTGCATGTGTTAACACACATTGCTTCAAGCAAATGATCTCGCGGTTTGCGTGATCTTGACGTGTGGGAGAACATAAAACTCTCCGTATTTAGATGTTCCAGCTGGGTCTAATTCCCTTGTCAGTAGCGGTCGAGCAGGTAGTAGGTAACATAGGAAAGGTGCGACCATCGAAGGAATGGTGCTGCATGGTCACTTGTCAAGTTTGACAACTCCCGTTATTACTCAAATGCCGATGCATATTTCGCTAGTTGGGTTTGTGGTATATGCGTAGGATTTCAGGAACTTTCAAAGAAATAAATCTTACGGTACCACATAACACGATTTTGGTGCACAATCCGCGTCACCCGTATGAGATACCAGCCATTTCAGAAACCTCTGCAGTGAGAGACTCGATTTCTCTTCGACAAACTGTTCAAACCAAGTACGTTCAGCGTTTCCAATGTCTAAATGCGATGATGTAAAAACTGTTACCATATTCCAGTAAAGATCTTAGTTATTCTTTTACCAGGACATCTTAAAAATAGCACCGTTCATTCACGCCAATAGTCTAAAATTCACGCCAGTCTGTGAATAATTGCGACTGCAGTGGAAACTCATATATCCCTAGAGTGTTTCTATACCGCAAAAGTTAATGTTTAGATTGTTTAAAGAACAAGTAAAATGAACATACAATCATGTATGATGATTATATTGACGAAATCGTGGTCTACACTCTGTTTCTAAGGTATCTGATAGTCAAACTATCGGTGCTTTAAATAGACGGATTGCGTAAAAGCGGTATATGACCAAGTTTCTTGCCCGTCTCCCATACTTTATTTTCTTTACAATTTGCGTATGTTACAAGTATTTAAGATATAATAAAATGACGCCATAGATTTCTCTAATAAATAACAGACATTTCTCATTCAACGTTGCAGGTTTACTAAGCTATGCGCCTTAAAATGTAATAAAAGCCGATAATGAGAGAGAGACCGTCTGAAATTAAAAACAACGGAGCGAACCAAAAACCATACAGACATATCCCTGACACAGACACAGAATTGGAGACTGATTCGTATAGCACCATGAAATGAAAATACCATTTCTATAAAACGAGCTGCAATATGTGTAACGTACATAAGCAATTTAGTTTCTTATTAAACTGTCTGTCTAATAAATGTTAGAAAATATGAATCGAACAAATATTTATACTGATAAATATCTTTTGATTATACACAATGTCCCAAGTGGTAATGTCCGTCCTGTCTGTACCAATGTCTCAATGTGCCTCTGCGTCATGCTAAACGGCGAGCATGTCAGGGAATTTTGTCAGCCTTCACTGAGGAAGGGTTTAACGAGACAAGAGTTCGCAAACCGGCGGATGGTCACCACTGCCAAGCCTCTAACCGTAGCCTTTGGGTAATAGTCGGCGACCACTGGTCGTCACGATGGTCGACTCTTATATTAGAAATGTATCAATAATAACACAGTGTAGTGGTCGTCAAACTGCGGCTCGCAGGCCGTATGTGGCCAGAATCAAGCACTGGGTAGTTTAACAGTAAGGACCCTGTATCCGTGCCGCCCACGGTTCTCAGCCGTATTTTAGAACAATACCAGCGACCTGACCTGGCTTCACATGCGTAGCACTAAGTATCTAAGGCCGGATAACTTGTCTGGTGGTATGTTCCTGTGGGACCAAACTGCTGAGGTTGTCGGTCCCTATGGTTACACACTACTTAATCTAACTTACGCTAAAGACAATACACACACACCCAAGCCCGACGGATGACTAGAAACTCCGACAGGGGGAGCCACACGACCCGTCACAAGGCGGCCTAGACAGAGCGCTACCCAACTTGTCTAGGGTAACGGTAATTTTGTTTAAGGCACACTGCGTAGAAGTAGGATTAAAAATCAGAGAACAACGCAAGGTAACTGAATATCATCCCTTTGATATGAATTAAACAATTTACGCATTCATTAGAACTGACGACTCTTTTTTTGTTTTGTTTTAGAATCTAGTACCATAACCACTTCTTTTTGGCACACACGAGACACACCGAAATCTACACTCAAATGGCAGCGTATTCCTTCAAAAAACGAAAATATTCACTTTTTTTAAAACACTTATTGAAGGCAATCAATTAAAATAAAACGAAGTCATTTCAACAAAAACAAAAGGGTGAAATTAGAATAACGTAAATGAAGAAATGAGGCGTTAATTTTAATGTGCCCACACATTCTTTCCTCCGTCAATTCTACGTCGTGGAACATCTAAATCCATAGAAGTGTCCACAAAAATAAAAAGGGGGTAATGGCAACCCATCCAACGCCTTGTCGATGAAAAACAAGATACAACATATTAGAAAAAAAAATCACGATAACGGGGCATCCTGAGCCACGTCGAATGGGCGGTGGCCATATATTGGGAAAAGGCACACGGATCTGCGTCATATCCACTCACCATCACGTAGTGGACATAATGTACAACAAGCCACATGATAGTATTGTTCTTCGATCAGGGAAAGAAAGTTGATTCGGGACGCACGAGAATCTCCCCCGAGATAGCCGCCTCCGACGTCCTGAGGAGAAAAGCCAGTTGTCATGGTCATGACCGCAGGAAATCAACCGATGAGATAATGTAGCAGTTTCATGGCAACGATTGCAACGATCCGTCACACTGAGGCCAATACGAAAAAGTCGCACTTTGGTAGGTATAATATTATGAACAATTTGGTACCACGAGGACGCCACTTCCATCGGGAAAATCGGGAGGCTGATGTTAGACCAAACAAGCTTCCAATTCGTTCCTGGCGACAGGGCTCCCACAGAGGGAATACTATGAGGAATTGTCCAGCGGCTTAACAATATTTTTAGGGAGAGATTCGCATGGGAAAGGATATTTACTCCTAAATAACTGACCTCAAGAAAAAAATTTCTTAACGTCCCGTAGTTTATAACTAATCCTACCAATATCTACTGGAGGTGTTAAACTCGCCGATCGGATACAGTCATAAAGGCGAGCTGTAAGTGACTGGGGGGAGAGGGGGGGGGGGGCTTGACATGTTAAAATGGTGCGAGGGTTGAATAAGGCAGAAGCCTTAACCAGAATATCAGGGAGGCCCAAACCTCCCTGCAAACGGGATCGCGACGTACAGAGTGGTGCCAGATAAACCTGCCAGTTAAACTTTGCAACTTGCTGTACATCATTGCAACCGTAGGTGCAACCACAACGGAGGGGTATCTGTTGAGAGGCCAGACAAACGTGTGGTTCCTGAAGAGGGGCAGCAGCCTTTTCAGTAGTTGCAGGGTCAATAGTCTGGATGATTGACTGCCTTGCTGTTGTGATACTGCGAACGGCTGAAAGCAAGGAGAAACTACAGCCGTAATTTTTCCCGAGGGCATGCAGCTTTACTTTATGGTTAAATGATGATGGCGTCCTCTTGGGTAAAATATTCCGGAGGTAAAATAGTCCACCATTCGGATCTCCGGGCGAGGAGTGCTCAAGAGGACGTCATTATCAGGAGAAAGAAAACTGGCATTCTACGGATCGGAGCGTGGAATGTCAGATCCCTTAATCGGGCAGGTAGGTTAGAAAATTTAAAAAAGGGAAATGGATAGGTTGAAGTTATATATAGTGGGAATTAGTGAAGTTCGGTGGCAGGAAGAACAAGACTTTTGGTCAGGGGAATACAGGGTTATAAATACAAAATCAAATAGGGGTAATGCAGGAGTAGGTTTAATAATGAATAAAAAAATAGGAGTGTGGGTGAGCTACTACAAACAGCATAGTGAACGTAATATAGTGGCAAAGATAGACACGAAGCCTATGCTTATTACAGTAGTACAAGTTCATATGCCAACTAGTACTGCAGATGACGAAGAAATTGAAGAAATGTATGATGAGATAAAAGAAATTATTCAGGTAGTGAAGGGAGACGAAAATTTAATAGTTATGGGTGACTGGAATTCGACAGTGGAAAAAGAGAGAGATAGAAACATAGTGGGTTAATATGGATTGTGGCTAAGAACTGAAAGAGGAATCCGTCTGTTAGACCATAACTTAATCATAGCTAACAGTTGGTTCAAGAATCATAAAAGATGGTTGTATACATGGAAGAATCCTGGAGATACTAAAAGGTATCAGATAGATTACATAATGGTAAGACAGAGATTAAGGACCCAGGTTTTAAATTGTAGGTCATTCCCAGGGGCAGATGTGGACTCGGACCACAATCTATTGGTTATGAACTGTAGATTAAAACTGAAGGAATTGCAAAAAGGTGGGAATTTAAGGAGATGGGACCTGGATAAACTGACTAAACCAGAGGTTGTACGCCGACCGCGGTGGTCTCGCGGTTCTGGGCGCGCAGTCCGGAACCGTGCGACTGCTACGGTCGCAGGTTCGAATCCTGCCTCGGGCATGGATGTGTGTGGTGCCCTTAGGTTAGTTAGGTTTAAATAGTTCTAAGTTCTAGGGGACTAATGACCACAACAGTTGAGTCCCATAGTGCTCAGAGCCATTTGAACCAGAGGTTGTACAGAGTTTCAGGGAGAGCATAAGGGAACAATTGACAGGAATGGGGGAAAGAAATACAGTAGAAGAAGAATGGGTAGCTTTGAGGGATGAAGCAGTGAAGGCAGCAGAGGATCAAGTAGGTAAAAAGACGAGGGCTAGTAGAACTTCTTGGGTAACAGAAGAAATATTGAATTTCATTGATGAAATGAGAAAATATAAAAATGCAATAAATGAAGCAGGCAAAAAGGAATACAGACGTCTCAAAAATGAGATCGACACGAAGTGTAAAATGGCTAAGCAAGCATGGCTAGAGTACAAATATAAGGATGTAGAGGCTTTTCTCATTAGGGGTAAGATAGAAACAGCCTACAGGAAAATTAAAGAGACCTTTGGAGAAAAGAGAGCCACTTGTATGAATATCAAGAGCTCAGATGGAAACCCAGTTCTAAGCAAAGAGGAGAAAGCAGAAAGGTGGAAGGAGTATATAGAGGGTCTATACAAGGGCGATGTACTTGAGGACAATATTATGGAAATGGAAGAGGATGTAGATGAAGACGAAATGGGAGATATGATACTGCGTGAAGAGTTCGACGGAGCACTGAAAGACCAGAGTCGAAACAAGGCCCCAGGAGTAGACAACATTCCATTAGAACTACTGACAGCCTTGGGAGAGCCAGTCCTGACGAAACTCTACTATCTGGTGAGCAAGATGTATGAGACAGGCGAAATACCCTCAGACTTCAAGAAGAATATAATAATCCCAATCCCAAACAAATCAGGTGTTGACAGATGTGCAAATTACCGAACTATCAGTTCAATAAGTGACAGCTGCAAATTACTAACGCGAATTCTTTACAGACGAATGGAAAAACTGGTTGAAGCCGACCTCGGGGAAGATCAGTTTGGATTCCGTAGAAATGTTGGAACACGTGAGGTAATACTGACCTTAAGACTTATCTTAGAAGCTAGATTAAGGAAAGGTAAACCTACGTTTATAGCATTTGTAGACTTAGAGAAAGCTTTTGACAATGTTGCCTTGAATACTCTCTTTCAAATTCTGAAGGTGGCAGGGGTAAAATACAGGGAGCGAAAGGTTATTTACAATTTGTACAGAAATCAAATGGCAGTTATAAGAGTCGAGGGACATGAAAGGGAAGCAGTGGTTGGGAAGGGAGTGAGACAGGGCTGTAGTCTATCCCCGATGTTATTCAATCTGTATATTGAGCAAGCAGTGAAGGAAACAAAAGAAAAATTCAGAGTAGGTATTAAAGTCCATGGAGAAGAAAATAAAACTTTAGGTTCGGCGATGACATTGTAATTCTGTTAGGGACAGCAAAGGACTTGGAAGAGCAGTTGAACGGAATGGACAGTGTCTTGAAAGGAGGGTATCAGATGAACATCAATAGAAGCAAAACGAGGATAATAGAATGTAGTCGAATTAATTCGGGTGATGCTGAGGGAATTAGATTAGTAAATGAGACACTTAAAGTAGTAAAGGATTTTTGCTATTTGGGGAGCAAAAAAGTGATGATGGTCGAAGTAGAGAAGATATAAAATGTAGACTGGCAATGGCAAGGAAAGTGTTTCTGAAGAAGAGAAATTTGTTAACATCGAGTCTAGATTTAAGTGTCAGGAAGGCGTTCCTGGAAGTATTTGTATGGAGTGTAGCCATGTATGGAAGTAAAGCATGGACAATGAATAGTTTGGAGAAGAAGAGAATAGAAGCTTTCGAAATGTGGTGCTACAGAAGAATGTTGAAGATTAGGTGGGTAGATCAAGTAACTAATGAGGAGGTATTGACTAGGATTGGGGAGAAGAGAAGTTTGTGGCACAACTTGACTAGAAGAAGGGATCGGTTGGTAGGACATGTTCTGAGGCATCAAGGGATCACATATTTAGCATTGGAGGGCAGCGTGGAGGGTAAAAATCGTAGATGGAGACAAAGAGATGAATACACTGAGCAGATTCAGAAGGATGTAGGTTGCAGTAGGTACTGGGAGATAAAGGAGCTTGCACAGGATAGATTAGCATGGAGAGCTGCATCAAACCAGTCTCAGGACTGAAGATCACAACAACAACTTAACACATACATTTCCATGGCCCTAACCTTATGAAGAAGTGAGAGGGAACGACGCTCGTGTTCAATGATTGCACCCTGAATCTTATCCGTGACAGACTTCCAGTTTATCGAAGCCACCTTTAGCGGACAACCGTCAATTATAACACCCAACGATCGATATCGGGTGACCTTAAAAGCCCATGGAATTTAAACAGCGTAAATCCTCGCAACCTGAGTAAACGACTTTTTGGACCATTAAACCGCGCTCCCGTAAGACGACAAAAAGCATTCATAACTTCCTTCAACAGTGGTATATCGTCATGGGTACAGAGAAGAACCATAACGTCATCAGCATATGCACGAACAGTAAACCTTTCTCCCAGCAGCAACCGGCCACCCAAACGAGCAGCTATAGTTCGCAATAGGTGTTCCAGAAACAGCGCGTAGAACGACATGGATAATGGACTCCCTTGAAGGAGGCCCTGACACACCGTGATGGGGGAAGTAAGACGACCATTTACGTCAATGGACGCCCGAATACCAGTGATTAGAGAGCTAAACAACCGTCTTGTAGCATCGTTAAAACCAACAGGCGTCAATACTCGCATAAGGAATCCATGAATAACGTAGTCGAATGCTTGGTGGAAATCAATGAAAAGCAAAGCGCTTGGCACGGAAATGGTGGAAGCAATCGAAATTAAGTCACGACATTCAGCAACGGGAGTCAGGAGAGTACGACCCGGAAGACAACTTTGATGGCTTGCGATGATGGTAGTCAACAATACCGATAGCCGGCTATTGACCGCTCGCGCCACTATTTTATAATCATAGTTGAAGAGGGTAATCGGGCGGACCTGATCCACACGCAAACGTCAAAGCGTTTTGGGACCAGGACAATTTTAGCAACCTTAAACCTGGGCGGGAGAAGGCCTCCGTGGAACACTTCATTGACCATGGTAAGTTATCGTATCTCCTATTAGGGGCCAAAATTGAATATAAAATTCTTTGGGAACGCCATCGGGGCCAGGCGATTTGTGGGAGGGAGAACGAGCCACGATATCAAATATATCATCGCGATGAAATACAGAGAAAAACTCTTCCTGGAGAGCTGGCGAAACAGCACTATCAAGGAGGGAGGTGAAATCAACACACGGTGGACCGTCTGAGTCCATTTCAGTATAAAGCTCGGAATGGTACCGGTAAAGTTCATGCATGATATCAGATTTGGAGGATCACTCACGCCCTTCTAGAGAACGAATGGTAGAAAGATCCTTTGAGATCGCTTGTGAAGCCGGAGAAGATGATAGAGAGAGGTCAACCCATCCTGTACGATTGAACGAGGCTGGGAACGCAGTCGGACACCATCCATTTGCCTACGTTTGAGTTGGAGAAGTTTTGCCTTCACACGGTGGACGTCGACGACCGTCAAGGAGGCATCACGAGCATTATTGTAAAGATCGTGAAGTACTGCATAATAAAATTCCCTAGTGAGCCTTATTTCAGCCGCTTTTTCATCGCTAAAATGCTTGAGTGTATTTCGAATCCGGGGTTTAGCAAAGGTAACCCACCACTCTAGAAGTGAGGAATAACGCTCCTGGGACTGGGTTGTACGCCGCTATATGTCTGCGATGATATCTTCCAGAGAGGGGTCCGTGAGATGTAGAGTGTTTAGCTTCCTTAAAGGGCGCGAAAGATGGACCCACTGAGGGATGTGGTTAAAAGTCATTGAAACGGCACAGTGATCAGTGAAACTGGCAGGAATTACATCAACCGATAGAAGCTGACTACATATGCGGGCTGATAAATAAAAGCGGTCCAATCGGCTACTTGAAGTGGCTGTAAAAAACGTAAACCGCACCAATGTAGGATATCTGCAAACCCAAGCATCCTGGAGATGCAAGAACGTCACCATATCATTAAGTTCACGACAAAATGTATAATTGGGGGTCTGATCTACACGGCGTAAGACGCAGTTAAAATCGGCCCCTAACAAAACCTTGCGCGGGTTCCGTCGGAGTAAATAAACAACTTCTTCCTTATAAAACCCGCACGATCGGATGAACGACCGGTTCCAGACGGAGCATAAAGAAAAATTAAGGTGAGGTCATAAAAATTACAGCCTACACCGCGACCATCATCTAGTGTTTCGAAGTCCGTCAGCGGGATTCCATCTCGATAAAGCAAAGCCATACCGGTAGAATATTCAGGCGCGACATTGATAAACATAGAATATCCAGGAAGATAAAACACACTAATACCTCTTGTAAACACTCGATACCAGCTTGGGAATCGCAAATAAAGTGGCGTAGCGCAGCAAGCAGTAATTGGGAACGTATCCTATTAACATTGAGGGTTAGAAATGTATACGCCTGCATCCGTTAACACATGTAATGTCACTAAAACAACACTAAGGAAAAAGCACTATCACGTCCGTCTCAACGTCCGGATGCGGGGGAAAGAAGGTATAATTCTAGTCCTCCCCCCGGACGCCGAGCAATACTCGTTTTCCTTTTTTCGACGCGCCGCGGCACGTGCACGTTGAAAACGCTGTTTCACATAACTCTGTGGAAACATATACTTTTGATGTGGAGGGGTTGGGGGCACGTCAAGCTCCGATTTGACAGAGAAGCCTTCGCCACCGCACTTATCGGAAATCGGGGAGCACAACTCAGAACGACCAACAGCAACATGAGGTACAGAAGAGACAGGTAATGCAGTGCCGGTGTAGGGTGGCATCTCTTAAACATCAGGAAGAGAACCCGTAGAATCATGTTGCTCTACCGTCTCGGCGTGGAGGAGGAGTGGTATTGCACTAGAACACTGTAAAGACTAGCCAGCAGGCGACGTCTCTGCGGGAACAGCGGAACTCACGGGAAACGTCACGTCGACGGGTGAAGTGGGGGACGCAGATTCAACGCACATTTCAACATCAACAGAAGCAGCTACATCCTCTCTGGTAATACTGGAATCACAATTAACATCAGCAGACAACTCATTACCGCCAGAAGGTGCACCCTCTGTCAACGCCGTGTCAGAATAACGAGACTGGAGTGGGGCGTCCTCGAAATCTGTACCGTCAGTCCGCCGGCGTTTGACTTGCGCTGCAGGAGACGTCGTCCCCTCGTGGACAGAGGCAGCACTGGTACGCGCCAGTGACGGTGGAAATTCGCGAGGAGTAGGGGGTAATGTTGCCCCTACATCGCTTAAAGCTAGAGACTGACTGACAGCTGACTGCGACGATACTATGTCCGCTAACGCTAAAGGAAGACGTTTTTAATAAGCCGACGTCAGAACAGTAGCACGGCGCGGACAATCAGATCTGAGATGACCGCTTTCGTTACAGAGAAAACATGTTCCTTCTTGCCCTGCACACGCAACATGGATTCGGTAATCACAAACAGTTAACTGGGAAGGAATATTCATTTTTTAACACACACGTCCACAGTCCGGATAACATTATAACATTGGAAGCGATGTTGTGCTGACCAGCGTTCCCATCGGATATGCCGTATTAGTCCAAAAGGAAGCAACGCTGTTATAAGAAATGAACCGTCCACTTCAGGATGAAGGTTACAAATTCGAACCCGAGTATACTGGAGTGCCGCAATTTCAAGGAGGACTTGACTAACGGAACCATCGCGATGTGTAAACAACACTTGAGAACCAACCCGGGAGAAAAGTCGTTCTACTTGAACGGGATCATAAAACTTCACAAAGAATGCATACAAATGAGAATCAAAGTAAGCAGTATCTAACCTGATCAGGTGTAACACGGATAATATCATCCAACCAACAGTGAATTTCTAAGGAGCCAGGTTGGACACGACGCGTACTCATGTCAAAACTGAAACGAACAGTAGCTCGCCGAAGAACAGATTTAGGAGACTCGACAGACACCATGGCGCGGGCAGAAAACACCGCCGCCAAGAGGAAAACAACAAACTCAGCTACGCAACTACGATGTGACTCCGGCCGATACACCAACAGGACTGAGTAGCTTCGACACAAGCGGCGCTGCGGCACAGGCGGAAGTTAATGACAACCCGCTCGCTCGACGCGCAAGGCGACACTAGCATTAGAACACAAGCCCAGCTTCTAATCCTACTCCACAGTTTAACATGAAGTACTTGCTTCTGGCGTACGTCCACATCACTGAGATGTGAATGCTAGGCTAAAAGACAGCTAGAAAACCGGAGTCCAACCAGAATTGGATCCTGCGACCTTTCGGTTTTCAGTGACGCAGTTTACCGGTAGACCATCAGCCCGAATCGAATTCTACTCAAGCTGCGCTGTTGTCTGGAGCTGTGGCAGCTGTACCGCTAGATGGCTATGCCATCGTTTTCACAGGAATAGCGGACATTAATTCATTAAAGTTCTTCCTTTGTAATCACTTTACCCGTTAGTCAAATCGATACTGTAGTCCCTGAGATTAGACGAGACGTACAGACAGAAGCGAGGAGGGAACCTCAGTTTATGTATATAGCGAAGAAGATGATCTAGCAACTAACAGCGAAATCCAAAAACCTCAACTAGCATTCAGAACTTCAGGGTGTAATTTCCATGCTAACTAAAGAAAAAAAGAAAAAGAAAAAAATCTACAGAGACGAATTTTAATTGATGTTTGGCAGTTTGGAAGTAAACCGAGTAGAGTTGTCTGCTTACCTCATCGGCAGAGGAGTAAGTAGCGCAACCAATGTGGGGATAGAGGCTGTCAGGAGGGGAATGTTGTATTGACTTCCAGCACTGACTATATATAGGCATGTATGACTCGTACCAGTCTACTGCTAGCCATAGATTTGGGGGATGTTTCCAGAATTCTGGAAACATCCCCCAAGGCTGTGGCTACGCCATGTCTCGGCAATATCCTTTCTTTCAGGAGTGCTAGTTCTGCAAAGTTCGCAGGAGAGCTTCTGTAAAATTTGGAAAGTAGGAGACGAGGTACTGGCAGATGTAAAGCTGTGAGAACGGGGCGTGAGTCGTGCTTGGGTAGCTCAGATGGTAGAGCACTTTCCCGCGAAAGGCAAAGGTCCCAAGTTCGAGTTTCGATCCGGCACACAGTTTTAATCTGCCGGAAGTTTCATAACGTTTAGAAATTTCGTATTCAGGATGTGTAAGTGGCAAGATTTTGATATCGTACGTGAAACATCATACAACCACATTCAGTTCAAAAATAAATGAAAGTTTATTTAATTAATATCGTCAAATTAAAGAAAATGTTTAACTCTTGCAAGTGGACCTGGTTAGGAGACCTTGTTCCTAATATGGCCCGTAGCCACATCTTGTTCATATAAACATTCTGGGGCATGTAAATGTCAGGAAAACTGGTTGAATACACTGCAAGAGTTGCAATGTAGTTTTAGTTTAGAAATAAGTGAAATGATATGATACTTAGACTCTTATAATTACTTGTTTTTACAAATGCTTCATATAGAACTGTTGGTACTTACTGCTTATTAGCTCTTCAGACTATTAAATTTAATCAGCAATCAAAATTGTTCTGACAACAGCTTTTGGCCATATCTTGCTGAAGATTTTTCCGAACACACGTCTATTAATTGTCCTGTTTCTTCCCTTTCATTCTAATCATTGCATTTTCAATGAACACATGAATAATGATTCGTGAAAATGGTTTAGCTCATTTAAATCATTTTTTACAGGTGGGGCACACGAAATTTTGCACTTTGTCTTCGGATGTCAACCCTACACAATCTTTATGCATAAATTTCATACTTTTTGGAAACTCTCATTTCGAATATCTTAACGGCACACGTGACAAAATCAGCTAACCTCTTGCAACACTTTCTTAGAGGCAAAGCTTCTGCTTACTTCAGTGGAGTCTTTATTTTTGCATTTTTTTCTGTATAATCTTTACTGACAGTGAAATTTTTTTGCTACGTGTATCTTCCTTAGACCCACTGCTTTCGTTGGTACCATTTTTCTTTCGATTCTGCGTGAACAGTGCCTTACATAAGACTCGCGTCTTGTTATTTAATGCCTTCTTCCGTGGTGTTTTGGTTATTTTTCTTCAGCTTTAGGGTTTGCAAAATTTCCTTGAAAGAACAATCGAAATGTTCAGCTGCGTCACTATCTTCAAGACTGAAATCACTTGAACTATCCTTTGCTGAATATGCCTCGCTTTGTGATGAACTGGAATCAATGGACTGGCATCTCTTTTTTCGGGAAGCCTTTGGGACTGATTGAGTCTCTGGCAGTTTCCCTGTTTCAGGGGCAATTGTCATGTGCTCTTCTGAGTCAGAACGCTCTGATCGACGAGAGGGAGCAAATTCAGTGTCTGGAATAGCTTCTCGGTCAAAAGGATAAATCCCTGTTGCACGGAATCCAGACATGACATTTACTGGCATACTGCTTTTGGCCAGACCTTGCTGATGATTTTTCCAAACACACGCCTATTAATTGCTCTGTTTTCTTCCCTTTCATGTTTATACCAGCACAGCTCAACTTCGTCATCCCAGTAAGACTCAAACGGCTTGAATACTGATTTATCCATGAGTTGCAGCTCATGTGTTGTGTTGCTGAGCAAGCACTAAAGTCTGATATGTGCTCTTTAGCAACGTCACAAATATCAAGGTCCAAATGTGACGATGTTCCACCAAATATCAATGGGTGTCTTTGTAGGAAAAGTTTGAGCCACTTGTGTCCAGCCAATCTCTTCATCTCACATGTCACAAGCTATGACTACCGAAGGCATTTAGCGCTGTTTTCAAACTTTCTATGCTAGAAAATGAGAGTGGGCCTTATTAGGTTTTCATCAGATGTCTATGTAAGGTCACTTACTTCTCATAAATTACAGGCCAGTGTTTTGCAGGTGTGGAGCTGGCGTCCTACAGCGTCCCACATGTATTCCATCGGAAGGCATCACTGTGACTTTATTACCATGCTTCTGAAACCACTTCAGGACAATTGGTCCTCAACGCCCAAATCATCGTGGTGACCATATCGATAGGTCTGCTGTCACCTCCCTATTGTTAGCTGCAAATCGAGGAGTTCGCGGGATGTGGAGCTGTGACGTTGTCCATGCATCTGTGTAAGATTAACCACTAACACGGGCCATCGAGGTGATAGAAGTCGACGAAAAGTGATGAAGAGTAGCGGTTTTAAGGGCAGAGGGAAAGAGTGCCAAGGCAAGCGCCAAGGAGAAAAACCTCTGCGACAGTCTGGACGGTTAGTAAGAGCAATAGCGGATTTCTTGCTAACTGCGAAAGATCATGCAAGGATAGGTTATGTTACTAGTGCGTATCATGTATCTAGATACCGTCTCAGAGCTAGTGTTCATCATAGTAAGGTCGGCCCTGTCTTGCAGCACAGTGCACTACTGTGAGCCCTACAGCTGCGCCGTGTCAATGGTGACTTGGAGCTGCATCAGGCTGACAGCTCACTGGTGTTCGGCCTCTTCTGTTACTGCATGGCGCATTTTTTCTGTAGCTGGTTTTCGATCACGGCTGCACAGTGGGAGACCTGCAGTACGTCCTCTTCGGTGAGCTGCATGCTGCCTTCTCGCACTTTCGCGATTAGTACTGCTTTCTTCTCTTCCTTGAGCAAGTTATCCACGTGGCTTATGGCGTCGTCGCCGTTGCCGATGGGGCGACGGGAGTCTTCGTGGCGCCCTTCTCCTTCGGTGCTTCTGGAATGGTTGCAGGGTCAAGCACCCTTCCAACGATTGTCTTCTCAGCGACGGCCTTCTGCGATGGTACAGGAGCGGTCGCCGGGGTAGGCGTCCCTGTAGATGGTCTGAGGCCTGCAGTTGTCTCATGGCCTCCAACTTCTCAGCAGCCAGGGCAACTGTGAACAGGGCCCTCTCTGCCGTTATGGTGGCTTTAAGCGCCGCTGTTGCCTCCTTTGCGACGGTGCGAAGGTCATCGCTCATCGTCTTCTCATGACGGGAGGTGCTTACCGACCGATCCCTTCGGCCGCTTTTCCCCGCTGTCGGCGGGGAGGGTTGCTTCCGTTCTGTCCCTCTGCTGTGCCGGGCTGGTCTTCGCCCATCGACGTCGTCGTCTTCTCCGTTTTGCGTAGTGGAGGCCGCAGCATCCACGCAGCCGTCGGCCCGCCTGAAGCTTGAGAAAACTGGGCAGCCACACCAGTTGGCGACTTGTGACTCGCCATATCGATCGCAGGTCGCTGAAACTTCTCTGTCGCGGTCACAAGTGCGGTTGTCGTGCTCGCCAGTGTACTTTATACACCGCGCTGCATAGCAGTAGTACTTGGCCACACGGCTCTCGCTCTGACACGTGTAGCACTGGGGCTGAGGGTCCATGCCGATCGGGACAGCTTCCACTGTCACAGGGAAACCCAGCAGCTTCCGCAGACAGAAGACGTCACTTGCGCCGTCTGCTGTCTGCACCGCTACAGCAAATAACGACGGTCTCCTCCTGATGGTCCGGTTATGCAGCTTTCCAGCTACATTACCGAACCCAACGCGTAACAGTCCTTCCTGGACTGCTGTTTCATAACAGCACCAAGGCACCCCTCTCAAGAGCGCTTTGGTCGTCTTTTCTCGCGCCGGTGGCGCATCAGCGATATGGGAGGCCACAGCGCTCTTGATTGCCATGTGGTCGGCCATGCTCGTTGCTTGGACGCAGATCAGTGATTCTCTGCTTCATTTAATTACTTTCCTTACCACAACGTAACCAAGTGGCAAGTCAGTGGTCACCACAATGCGTTTAAAATTGACGAAGTATCTGAGGCTTGGCGCCTTACATCGCTCCTGTCTAGAACCTGTGTATCGGGAGAATGACTCATGCACGCACAGTGACATGGTCTGAAGCGGGTTCGGTCGAGTATGCACTTCTAATTTTCGTCTCCTAGAGGACAGTAGCGGACAGGACTAAACAGAAAGAACTATAATGTAGTTAAGAAGTTTGACCACCAGAGTCCAGTAGTGGACAGACACATTCACGAAAAAGGTCAAGAGAATATTTTTGTGAATTGTTCTGTTTATTTCTTGAGGGCTTTTTTGTTTATTTATGTTTGTACAGTTTTGTATGCGCTTTTAGTATGTGAATGATGCGTGAATGTGGTCTATAGTAAATATGTAGATCATTGCTCTACTGATGAACGCTGTACAAACTAGTGTGAGAAAGTTTTAAAACAGTGTGAATGCAGACGAGGGGAATTTTGTATCATAAGAAGTTACGTAAGTTTATGGTAAAAGGAAAGCAAATTCGAGTGCAAATGAAAATAGTTAATAACGTAAAGTATAAACAAAATATCAGAATGTTAAATATTTATTTCGGGAAGAAGTACAGTTCGAAAGTGTGTTATTTGTTGATTAGTTAGTCATGAAAAGAGCGGACTAAAGCGGATAATAATGTTTTTCAATTGGCCTTAAAGAAAACTGACCAATCAGAACGGAGTATTCTTCGCGCGTCTTTTCTCTTGGAGATATTGAATGCTTACGGCAGTCTAAGGAGTCGGAGCCCAGCCTTTCAATGGTACTGTCGCGTGTGGTATGAGCTCCGAAGGAAGTTATAATTTGCCTGTTTTAGTTGTGCTACATGTTTCAAAAAAATTTTTTTAAGTGAAGGCATATTGTGTGTGAGAAAAAACAGTAATCCCGAGTGCCATATTGAGCAGATCGGTGACTAAAAACTCATTTGACACCGATAAACTTAGAACTAATAGTATGACGAGCACTTTCATATAATAACAATCCGTGCTTGGTAGCTGTTCAGATTTCGGGCAATACGTTATCATAAACTTGCTAACGCGAATGAAAGGGTTTGTGCATGACCGTGTTAAGATTAGCACGGGCTTGGCAGTGAACGTGTACATCTCAAGGTTCAAAATATACCGAAGATTTGCCAGTATTTCCACCTTTCATTCAAAATTAAGACCTTCTCCCAATTCTTAGAATAGTACGTTGTATGCACCCTAGTGTGAGTTGCAGTACGGTAGGTTTCTGTGCGACTTTCCTAGCGGCGATCTGCTGCAACGAGTTCACAGGTAGATGCAGGTAATGGAAGAAGTAACCGCGCCGACGCATATCCCCCCAACTTCATGAAGAATGCAGTAAATCCAATATCGAAACGGCTAATGCTGAAAGGCGTAAATGTTATACATTCATCGATTTAATAAGTCATATGTTCCAAATGATGTCACAAATTATTTACAGAATTGATAAAAACCGAGCTCAGGGACAATCGGTTTCAAAAATGTTCATGTATGTGTGAATTCCTAAGGGACCAAACTGCTGAGGTCATCGGTCCCTAGACTTACACCCTACTTAAACTAACTTATGCTAAGAACAACACACACAACCATGCCCGAAGGAGGACTCGAACCTCTGGCGGGAGGGGCCCCGCAATCAGTGACATGGCGCCTAAAACCGCGCAGCCATAATCAGTTTATATTTCGTAGAAATGTAGTATCACGCAAGGCAATACTGATCCTGCGACATATTCTGGGAGGTAGGTTGACGAAAGTCAATGTACATTCATAGCACTGACTTAGAAAAAGCTTTTGACAGTGCTGATACATTCTTTAAAATTCAAAGAGCAACAGGGCACCTAGAACTTGTACAGAAATAAGATGCAGTTGTAAGAGTCGAAGAACAATAAAGGACATCAGTATCTGAGAAGTCATTGAGTCAGAGTTGTACCCTACCTTAATGCTGTATGCATTGAAGCACCAAAGAAACTGGTACAGGCATGCGTATTCAAATACAAAGGTATATAGAGAGAACACGGCGCTGCAGTCGGCAACGCCTATGTAAGACAACAGTTGTTAGATCGGTTACTGCTGCTACAATGGCAGGTTATCAAGATTTAAGCGAGTTTGAACATGGTGATATAGTAGGCGCGCGAGCGATGGGACACAGCATCTCCGAGGTAGAGAAGAAGTTGGGATTTTCACGCACAACCATTCACGAGTGTACCGTGAATATCAGGAATCCGGTAAAACATCAAATCTCCGACATCGCTACAGCTGGGAAAAGATCCTGCAAGAACATGACCCACGACGACTGAAAAGAATCGTCCTCGAGACAAAATTGCAACCCTTCCGCAAACAGCAGCAGATTTCAATGCTGGGCCATCAACAAGTGTCAGCGTGCGCACCATTCAACGAAACATCGTCAATATGGGCTTTCGGAGCAGAAGGCCCACTCGTGTACCCTTGACGACGACACAACACAAAGCTTTACGTCTCGCCCCGGCCCGTCAACACCGACATTGGACTGTTGACGACTGGAAACATGCTGCCTGGTCGGACGAGTCTTGTTTCAAATTGTATCCAGCGGATGGACGTGTAAGGTTATGGAGACAACCTTATGAATACAGGGACCCTGCATGTTATCAGGGGACTGTTCAAGCTGGTGGAGGCTGTGTAATGGTATGGGGCGTGTGCAGCTGGAGTGATATCGGACCCCTGATATGTCTAGATATGACTCCGACAGGTGGCACGTACGAAAGCATCCTGTCTGATCACCTGCATCCATTCATCTCCATTGCGCATTTCGACGGACTTGGGCAATTACAGCAGGACAGTGCGACACCCCACACGTCCAGAATTGCTAGAGAGTGGCTCCAGGAACACTCTTCTCCGTTTAAACACTTCTGCTGGTCATCAAACTCCCCAGACATGAACATCATTGAGCATATCTGGGAAGCATTGCAACGAGGTGTTCGGAAGAGATCTCCACCCCTTGGTACTCTAACGGATTTATGGACAGCCCTCCGGTATTCATGGTGTCAGTTTCTTCCAGCACTACTTCAGAAATCAGTCGTGTCCATGCCAGGTCGTGTTGTGGCACTTTCGCTTGTTCGCGGGGGCTCTACACTATATTAGGCAGGTGTATCAGTTTATTTGGCTCTTCAGTGTACAACCTGTACACTAAGCTATGAAGGAAACCAAAAACAAATTTGGAAAGGAAATTAAGCACTGAGGACAAAAATAAGAAGGTTCGAAGTTAGCCGCTAACATGATAATTCTATCAGAAACGGCAAAGGACTTCGAAGATCAGTTGAACAGAAAGGATAAGGTCTTGAAAATAGGCTATAAGATGAACATTGACTACAGTAAAACAAGGGTAATGAATAGCAGGCGACTGAAATCAGACGATGCTGACGGACTTAGGAAATGAGAAACTAAAAATGGCAAATGGGATATGTCATTTGGGTAACAAGATAAGAGATGATAATCTAAATAGAGAGGATATAAAATGCACACTTGCAATGACAAAACAAGTGTATTTGAAAAAAATTATTAAGGAATATACATTTAAGTGTTACGAAGTCTTTTCTGAGACAATTTGTCTGGAGTATAGCCTTATGTGGAAAGAAAGGTGGACGACAAGAAGATAATATCAGCTTTTGAAATTTGATTCTACAGAAGAATGCTGAAGAATGGACGGATAGAGCAGATAATTAACGAAGAAGAACTGAATTCAGTGTGAGAGACCGGATGGATACATTAGACAACTAATGAACAAGAACTAAATCCAATTTGAGGGAAAAGAAATTTAAGGCACAATGAGATTAACAACCTCTTTCTAAATGTAGCAGCATAAACAGGATTAAATACATGTTGTCTACTTTGTTTTTCGGTCTCTCTTTTCCGCAGTTGCAGATATGCTCGTTGTATAGGTTAGTTACCGTCTTTTTGCAGCTGTAATAACAGTCTTATTAAGACCAGACGCTTTTCTTCTTATTCAAAAGCATCTTCAGTGACCAGGATTTTTGTTGTTTACTTCATTCTTCTTCCACCTGTATGTATTGGGGTTTTGCACATAACACTTTGACAGCACAAAATATATTCACATTTCTGTGTTGAGAAGTACCAGTGACCTCTTGCCACACGAAATGGCGAGAGACAGTGATACTTCTCAACACAGAAACGTAAATTATTTTGTGCTGTGAAACTACTGTGTGCAAAACCCCAACACATACAGGTGGAAGAACAAGAAGAAGAAGAAGAAGAATGAAGTAAGCAACTGAAAACCTGGCCACTGAAGATGCTTTAAAATAAAGCTAAATGCATCTGGTCTTAATAAAACTTTCATTGCAGTTGTAAAAGACGGTAATTAACCTATACAATTTGTACAGGATTAAACGGCTTAGTTGAAGAAACATGAGTATAAATTAAAAATGTCATTTCACAAAACTTTAAGCAACTAGAAGTAGCATCAACATCCTTCACTTAAATTAACAGAATTATAAAAATTCTAAAAAAACAAAAGCTTAAGTGATGTTGATGGAAACAGAATTCCAAAACGTTGTTCCGACTTCATAAGCAATGTCCTTAGTGATATATGCAATGCATCACTGGCACAGCAATTTTTCTGGACAGGTGATGTGTGGTAATATGTCAATGATAAACGTCTTCATATAAAATGTGAGAAGACAGACTTAAAGTCGTAGTCCAATTTCCTTACTGACATCTTTTTCGAAAATATTTGAAAAAATAATGTACTTAGGAGTAGTCTTATACTTAAGAGGAAACAATTTACTTAACACACCATATAACCGTTTGGATTACAGAGGAGATGTTCAGCTGAGAATGCTATTTACACAGTCACTCACCAAATAGTACAAATCTTAAATAGTGAAATATCACCACTTGATATTTTTTGTGATCTTTCCAACACGTCTGGTTGTGCCCCTCATGTTACCCGCTTAGAGAAACTCAAGTTTCATGGAATTGAACGGCTTTGTACACAATTGGTTTGAATCATACTAAATCAAACAATACCGGAAGGGAGGAAAATTTTAGTGACTGGGGAGAAATCGCAAAGGGTGTCCCACGAAGTTCAATTCTGGGTCCACTACTTTTCCTTGTGTATGTGAATGACCTTCCACTTCACATTCTACAAGCAGCATTGGACTCTTTGCAGGCGATACTAGTGTTACACTAAATCCAATCAAACAGAAAGCAACAAAAGAGATGGTAAATGATATTTTCGGAAGAATTATAAAGTGGTTATCAAAAAAAGGAGTCTCCCTAAATTTAAAAAAAAAACATACTGTTTCAATTCTGGGCAACGAGTCATACCAACGACTGAAGTAACACATGAGAAGGAGTCAGTAAATAGGGTAGAATACTCCAGATATTTGTGTGTACATATTGGTGGAAGCTTAAACTCGAGAAAGTATATTACTGAGCTTCTCCAACAATTAAGTTCAGCTACTTTTGCACTTCACTTCATATAATTTCTAATCTTAGAAATAAACAAATCAACCTACTGACATATTCTGCGTATTTCCACTCACTAATTTCTTACAGAATAATTTTCTGCGGTAACTCATCACTTAAAAATAGAGTACTGATTGCCCAAAAACGAGTAGAAAGAATAATCCACTCACTAATTTTTTACGGAATAATTTTCTGCTCTATCTCATCATAACATGTGTTCACCCACGGACGTCATGTAGACACCTCTCCAAGGAGCTATGCATTTTAACTGCACTGTCACAATTAACATATTTCCTAGTGAAATTAGTTCTACAAGTAATCCATTACAATTTGAGAAGAAGAACAAAACTAGAGGGAAAAATTACCTTTATTTCTCATTAATAAAGCTGTTCGTGGCTCAGAAAGGAGTTCAGTATGCAACAACATTTTTGTTTCCATTTGTTCAACAACAGAAAACATCTGCAGGTAGCCAAGCAAGTTTTAAATCTACCTTAAAAACATTTCACCTGAACAACTAACTCCTCCTATTCCGCTGTCAAATTTTTGTGTAAAAACTGGTAGCCAGTGAAAAAAAAACGAGAACAGGAAACAAGAAAAAGGTAAATCTGTTTTTATGTACAGTTGCATACGTAGGACTAAAAAAATAATGTATTTATTAATGTTAACACTAATCATGTATACATACCCTGTAAACTGACTCCTTCCGTACCATTTCGATGAAAGGCTGGTTCAGATGACCTATGGAACATGTAACTAACTAATAACAAAAGGAAGAATCATCAGCTCGTGGTCTTGTAGTTAACATTCCTGACTCTCAATCACAGGGCTTTGGGTTTCATTCCCGGCCGGATCAGCAATTTTCTCCACTCGGAACTGGATGTGTGTATTGTTCTCATCATCATTTCATCATTGCCGCATAAGTCGATGAAGTGGCGTCAAATAATCAGACTTGCATCAGGTGGCCAAGCTCCCCCAAAGGCGACTCGCGGCCATATGTGCCATTTGCAAATTTCACTAAACGAACAGATTGGTTGATATGACACAGTCTAAAGCATCAGGAAATAGTTAATTTTCTAATGAAGGGACGCAGGGGGAAATACAGAGGAACACCGTGGCTTCATCACAGTAAGCAGATTCAAATCGTTGTAGGTTGCAGTAATTATGCAGAGATGAATGGACTTGCACAGGATGGACTAGAATGCACAGCTGCATCAACCCAGACTTCAGACTGAAGACCACAGCAACGACCACGAATAATCCTCACCTGGTATCTTCACAAGATGCAAATAGTCCTTTATTCAGATGATACAATAGGAGCAAAAACAAGTGCCCGTCATCTTACAGCAACTTAAGATAATGAAATATTTGAAAATATGTAGCCAAATGGTTTGTCGTTGAATTTTGACAAGAATCAGTAGTTACAGTTCAGTACTTTTCATCGAACACCGTAACTTAAATTTACACTTCATGTAAACAATGAAACAGAGAAAATATATAGTGTACAATTTTAGTAACTGTAGATAGATCATAACCGAAAGAGGAAAACTGGCAGCATAGATTTAATAAGGTCTTTATTCCATATATGTAAGTAAAAGATAGGTTTTTTAAAATACGAGGGTTGGAACTTCAATAGTGGCAACTATTTATTTACAGCTCATACAAAATACACTCCTGGAAATGGAAAAGAACACATTGACACCGGTGTGTCAGACCCACCATACTTGCTCCGGACACTGCGAGAGGGCTGTACAAGCAATGATCACACGCACGGCACAGCCGACATACCAGGAACCGCGGTGTTGGCCATCGAATGGCGCTAGCTGCGCAGCATTTGTGCACCGCCGCCGTCAGTGTCAGCCTGTTTGCCGTGGCATACGGAGCTCCATCGCAGACTTTAACACTGGTAGCATGCCGCGACAGCGTGGACGTGAACCGTATGTGCAGCTGACGGACTTTGAGCGAGGGCGTATAGTGGGCATGCGGGAGGCCGGGTGGACGTACCGCCGAATTGCTCAACACGTGGGGCGTGAGGTCTCCACAATACATCGATGTTGTCGCCAGTGGTCGGCAGAAGGTGCACGTGCCCGTCGACCTGGGACCGGACCGCAGCGACGCACGGATGCACGCCAAGACCGTAGGATCCTACGCAGTGCCGTAGGGGACCGCACCGCCACTTCCCAGCAAATTAGGGACACTGTTGCTCCTGGGGTATCGGCAAGGACCATTCGCAACCGTCTCCATGAAGCTGGGCTACGGTCCCGCACACCGTTAGGCCGTCTTCCGCTCACGCCCCAACATCGTGCAGCCCGCCTCCAGTGCTGTCGCGACAGGCGTGAATGGAGGGACGAATGGAGACGTGTCGTCTTCAGCGATGAGAGTCGCTTCTGCCTTGGTGCCAATGATTGTCGTAAGCGTGTTTGGCGCCGTGCAGGTGAGCGCCACAATCAGGACTGCATACGACCGAGGTACACAGGGCCAACACCCGGCATCATGGTGTGGGGAGCGATCTCCTACACTGGCCGTACACCTCTGGTGATCGTCGAGGGGACACTGAATAGTGCATGGTACATCCAAACCGTCATCGAACCCATCGTTCTACCATTCCTAGACCGGCAAGGGAACTTGCTGTTCCAACAGGACAATGCACGTCCGCATGTATCCCGTGCCACCCAACGTGCTCTAGAAGGTGTAAGTCAACTCTCCGGATCTGTCCCCCATTGAGTGTTTGGGACTGGATGAAGCGTCGTCTCACGCGGTCTGCACGTCCAGCACGAACGCTGGTCCAACTGAGCCGCCAGGTGGAAATAGCATGGCAAGCCGTTCCACAGGACTACATCCAGCATCTCTACAATCGTCTCCATGGGAGAATAGCAGCCTGCATTGCTGCGAAAGGTGGATATACACTGTACTAGTGCCGACATTGTGCATGCTCTGTTGCCTGTGTCTATGTGCCTGTGGTTCTGTCAGTGTGATCATGTGATGTATCTGACCCCAGTAATGTGTCAATAAAGTTTCCCGTTCCTGGGACAATGAATTCACGGTGTTCTTATTTCAATTTCCAGGAGTGTAGATACGTGTTTCAAAGTTTTCCTGACCTTCAAAGCAGTCGCAAGCATTTTGTGTAACCTGTTGGCAGCTATGTGGAAGTCGTAGGATACTCTTAGCAGTGCCAGTTGCGTTGGCAGTTCGAGCAGCACGGTCTATTGCCCGACGAATCTGTAACAGTCCTGAAGCGAATGCCCTGAAGTGTTTCCTTCAGTTTACAAATCGAGTTGAACTTACGAGCGCTTGAGTCAGCGGTGTGCAGTAGGTGGTATAGCACTTAGCAGCCCCATCAGTCAAACAAATCAGTAACAGCTTGCACTGTTCGTGCTTGAGCATTGTGCTGCAAAATGATGGCCAGTTCCTGCAGAAAGTGTCGTCATCACTTCAGTCTCTATGCTGTTCATTTTTTTGCAGTAGGTGGTATAGCACTTAGCAGCCCCATCAGTCAAACAAATCAGTAACAGCTTGCACTGTTCGTGCTTGAGCATTATCCTGCAAAATTATGGTCAGTTCCTGCAAATAGTGTCATCATCACTTCAGTCTCTATGCTGTTCATTTTTGGAATACAGATCTCGAAGTCCACGGTATTGGTGATAAGTTAAGAATACCGTCCCGAAACACATGTGCTGCAAAACGCCACTGTTTCCTGAGCATGTAGACCGACATCAATATAGTATATGATCACCATGCACACGTGCACAGGTCGCACAACAGGTTGGCATACTCTGGATCAGGTAATCGAGCAGCTGCTGGGGTATAGCCTCCCATTCTTGCACCAGTGCCTGTCGGAGCTCCTGAAGTGTCGTAGGGGTTTGAAGACATACAGCGATACGTCGACCGAGATCATCCCAGGCGTACTCGATGGGGTTTAGGTCAGGAGAAAAGGCAGGCCACTCCATTTGCCTGATATCTTCTGTTTCAAGGTACTCCTCCACGATGGCAGCTCGGTGGGGACGTACGTTATCATCCATCAGGAGGAAGGTGGGACCCACTGCTCCCCTGAAAAGGCGGACATACTGGTGCAAAATGACGTCCCGATACACCTGATCTGTTACAGTTCCTCTGTCAAAGACATGCAGGGGTATATGTGCACCAATCATAATCCCACCCCACACCATCAAACCACGACCTCCATACAGGCCCCTTTCAAGGACATGAAGGGGTTGGTATCTGGTTCCTGGTTCATGAATAACCGGCGAGAATCACTGTTCAGACTATGCCTGGACTCGTCCGTGAACATAAACTTAGACCACTGTTCCAATGACCATGTAAGGTGTTCTTGACACCATGCTTTCCGGGCTCTCCTGTGACCAGGGTTCAGTGGAATGCTTCTTGCAGGTCTCAGGGCGAATAAACCATGTCTGTTCAGTCGATTATAGACTGTGTGTCTGGAGACAACTGTTCCAGTGGCTGCGGCAAGGTCCCGAGCGAGGCTACCTGCAGTATTCTGTGGCCATCTGCGGGCACTGGTGGTGACATATCGGTCTTCTTGCGGTGTTGTACACTGTGGACGTCCCGTGCAGTAGCGCCTGGACACGTTTCCTGTCTGCTGGAAATCATTGCCATAATCTTGAGATCACACTTTGTGGCACACAGAGGGCCCGTGCTACTGCCTGCTGTGTTTGACCAGCCTCCAGTCATCTTAGTATTCTACCCCTCATAACGTCAACATGTGTTCTTCGAGCCATTTTCAACACACAGTCACCATTAACACGTCTGAAAACGTCTGCACACTTACACGGTGCACCGACTCAGACATGCACCAACACACTCTGCGTATGTGGACTGCTGCCAGCGCCACCGTGCGACGACCGCAGGTCAAATGCACCGCATGGTCATACCCTGAGGTGATTTAAACCAGCAAACCGCCCACCAGAGCGTTGTTTCACCGTGTATCAGCATTACCCTTAATTTATGAGCATGAGTGTAGTACACTCTAAATGATAGTGTTATACAGGGTGTTACAAAAAGGTACGGCCAAACTTTCAGGAAACATTCCTCACATACAAAGAAAGAAAATATGTTATGTGGACATGTGTCCGGAAACGCTTACTTTCCATGTTAGAGCTCATTTTATTAGTTCTCTTCAAATAACATTAATCATGGAATGGAAACATACAGCAACAGAACGTACGAGCGTGACTTCAAACACTTTGTTATAGGAAATGTTTAAAATGTCCTCCGTTAGCGAGTATACATGCATCAACCCTCCGCCGCATGGAATCCCTGATGCGCTGATGCAGCCCTGGAGAATGGCGTATTGTATCACAGCCGTCCACAATACGACCACGAAGAGTCTCTACATTTGGTACCGGGGTTGCGTAGACAAGAGCTTTCAAATGCCGCCGTAAATGAAAGTCAAGGGGGTTGAGGTCAGGAGAGCGTGGAGGTCATGGAATTGGTCCGCCTCTACCAATCCATCGGTCAACGAATCTGTTGTTGAGAAGCGTACGAGCACTTCGACTGAAATGTGCAGGAGCTCCATCGTGCATGAACCACATGTTGTGTCGTACTTGTAAAGGCACATGTTCTAGCAGCACAGGTAGAGTATCCCGTATGAAATCATGGCGTTGAATCGAGGAAGTACAGTACATACTGACGAAACTAAAATGAGCTCTAACACGGAAATTAAGCGTTTCCGGACACATGTCCACATAACATCTTTTCTTTATTTGTGTGTAATGGATGTTTCCTGAAAGTTTGCGCGTACCTTTTTGTAACACCCTGTATAAGTAGCATTTGAACTGTAATATTATAGTATTTAATAAATATAACTGATTCTGTTTTATTGCCTTAGGGAGAAACTTCAGGTGCATTAAGCTTAATCAGGTATTCTGGGTTCTCCCTAAGAAGATATTTAAATAGCTCAAGGGCCTGAGGGGCATTTATTGATTATACAACGATACACAATACTCGCAGCTGTTTGGAGGTCCACTTGGCCCAAACAGATAAGATTCCTGCAGTGGCAGCACAACAAAGAACAATGAATCTAATTATTTTAACTGAAAGAAACGACGGCTAATTTTATTTTGTTCTTTCTATATTCATAAACCGTTAGAGGAGCTTGTACGATCAAAAAAAATTAAAAATAAAAAAAAAAGAAGAAGAAACGATAAACTTTCGTTGGAGACCGCGAAAGAAGTAACCCAAGTAAGCAAACTGTTAAACGCCGCATCACTGAGATCTCTCTATGCTATAAGCAGCGCCGGTTTAGGTTAGCGCGGGGTTCGTAGCACTGAAGACCTGTGAGATCCCAAAGCAGCAAAACGTTCTTTCTTTTAAGAGTACTATTTTATTTCAATGTAATTTTTGATGGTTTTATTTAACTAAAGTACTAACGAACACTATGAACTTTTATTTTTAATCATATACGACTAAAAATTAAAAAAAAAACATTTATCAAGACAATAAAACTGTCCATCACAGTTGAGTTTTATTAACTCAATTCTCATAGCAAGGAAAAAGTAATGTTTACACAATAAACAGTAAAACGTCCCTACAAGAAAATTGTTAACCTGAGGTGGGCCGACCGGTGTGGCCGAGCGGTTCTAGGCGCTTCAGTCTGGAACAGCGCGACCGCTACGGTCGCAGGTTCGAATCCTGCCTCGGGCATGGATGTGTGTGATGTCCTTAGGTTAGTTAGGTTTAAGTAGTTTTAAGTTCTAGGGGACTGATGACCTCAGATGTTAAGTCCCATAGTGCTCAGAGCCATTTGAACCATTTTTTTTTAATGAGGTGGCCATACATACAAGTGTCGATCCGAGACCATTCCTCTAGTCAACCACAATGTTGTTTCAATGCAGTTACTCGCACTCATTTAGGCAATGGAAGAATACGAAAAAGCTCGTCTACATTAGAACACTGATACGCAGATGGATTTGAACACTAGTAGATCCACCTGCGCATTCACCCGTTTAGCAGGGATGGGGAAAAGCGACCGGTTAAACCGATACGGGCATATTTGTTCTGAATAACCGGAATTTTTCGGTACTTGTATGGTAACGGTTACAGCGTCCACCTGGTCGCAAGTTTGTTGTGCCTCCTCCCGTTTGTAATCGTTTACAGCAAATGGAACATTGTACTTCAATATTGCCTCACTTCGCTAAATCTTTCGAACTATGGATGGTGCCATTCTGCAATACTGACGTTTTTGATGATTTTTGAGTTGTGGGGCGCTCAACTGCGCTGTCATCAGCGCCCGTACAGAGTCCCAATTTTTACACAGTCCAATTTGTATATAATCCAATCTAACCATTGTCACGAGTGATGATGATGATGATGATGATGATGATGATGATGGTGATGATGATAATGACAACACAAACACCCAGTCCCCGGGCAGGAAAACACCCAGCTCGGCCGGGAATAGAACCCGGGACCGGGTGATCCAGAGGCAGGAACGCTAGCCACTAGACCGCGAGCTGCAGACATTATATTGACGTGCTATATACTTGAAATAACAACTGAACGCTTACTTTTGTTGTTGCTTCAGGCAGAAAAATTTATACCACTCAAAAGCGACGATGCAGAAAAGTCATCAACTTGTGACCTTTCTCTCTCGTCGTGGCCACGCCCATTCCCTTAATCTTCACCATCTTTACTGGAGACAGTGAGACCGATTTCTGCCACACCCTCATCCTCATATCGATCGAAATCTCTTACTGTTCCTAGTTTCACTAGAATTTTCAATGTTTGTTTAAAGTCTACGTTTATTGCTGGAAATATGAGCAATAAAAAAAAAAAAGAACAGCAAGGCGCTTATTAGAGAAACCGTTTATTTTTGGCGTTTTTGATAGTCTGGTTAAACCGCAGACGAGAAAAACAGTATAACCAAAAACCAATAGTTTCAGGTATAACCAGCGAGTTCTCGCGCTTGTCTTCAGTACGTGGGAAGTGAAAGGTAACCACTGTTACCATTAGGCCTACACGAATTACCAGCAAGCAGAACTTAAATGTTGCCCGCCCATGCAAGCGCTAATTTGTACTACCTGCGTTAAACAGCAAAATTCCTCATAAACTTTTAAAATTTAGTCCTCTGGACAGAACACAATATAGTGACACAGGTTGTGGAAGTTTGATCAACGCTTGTTTAGTGGTGAAAATTGGAAACCTAACACTGCAACATTGGCGTATCTGAATGTGTTAAACATTGAATCAAGGATGAAAATTTTGCAGAAATCGGTAGAAACATGACAGAGTACACTACATTTTCGCTGATCAGGCCTCTCAGTAACCCGGCCAACATCCTGCCTCTAGTCGCTCAATCAGAAGCGACACATACAGCAATGAATTTTGGTGTTGCTAATTAAAATGTTAAACAATGCTATACATTCTTCACAGTTCAGTATCATGACCTCTAAAAGAAGACACGTTATGCTGGACCCCAAGCAGGAACTCGTAATTAGAAATAAGCTGAATTGAGTTTCTTCGCAGAAAGTCATCGCTGCTGAGTAAAATGTTGGACGAGCAACTATTTATGACCAAACTTAAATAAACGAAGATATAATCAAAAGCGTACAGGAAAATTGTGATGAAAGTGATGAAGAGGAGGACATAGGAGGAAAGAACATGAAGATATCACACACAGCTGGTGCTGAAGCTGCAGAGATCTTCTTAAAGTACAATACACAACAGTCAGAAAAGTACAGTAATGCTTGTAAAGCCGTTGTGTGATAAAGCATACTTCCATCACGTATCATCACGGCGCCAGCTAAGAATTTAGGACATACTTCATAGTTAGATACTACCGTATATGTACACACTCATGGACTAAATTTTCTGTGATAATGAATGTATCTTTGGATTTATTAAAGTATAATCCATATGTGCACTAAATTTAAGACAGTCTCTGAATAATGCAGCACTTTACCTTATCCAAATGTGCAAGGAACGACCGCATTAGCAAGATTCGACTCTACTGCAAAGGCGCAGTGTGGCTGAACTTCAAATTAGTGAAAAAAAGCGTAAACGTAAACAATTATTAACCTTAACTTTGGGAACAATGTGACCTACCTACTGTTAAATTCATATACACTCCTGGAAATTGAAATAAGAACACCGTGGATTCATTGTCCCAGGAAGGGGAAACTTTATTGACACATTCCTAGGGTCAGATACATCACATGATCACACTGACAGAACCACAGGCACATAGACACAGGCAACAGAGCATGCACAATATCGGCACTAGTACAGTGTATATCCACCTTTCGCAGCAATGCAGGCTGCTATTCTCCCATGGAGACGATCGTAGAGATGCTGGATGTGGTCCTGTGGAACGGCTTGCCATGCCATTTCCACCTGGCGCCTCAGTTGGACCAGCGTTCGTGCTGGACGTGCAGACCGCGTGAGACGACGCTTCATCCAGTCCCAAACATGCTCAATGGGGGACAGATCCGGAGAGTTGACTTACACCTTCTAGAGCACGTTGGGTGGCACGGGATACATGCGGACGTGCATTGTCCTGTTGGAACAGCAAGTTCCCTTGCCGGTCTAGGAATGGTAGAACGATGGGTTCGATGACGGTTTGGATGTACCATGCACTATTCAGTGTCCCCTCGACGATCACCAGAGGTGTACGGCCAGTGTAGGAGATCGCTCCCCACACCATGATGCCGGGTGTTGGCCCTGTGTGCCTCGGTCGTATGCAGTCCTGATTGTGACGCTCACCTGCACGTCGCCAAACACGCATACGACCATCATTGGCACCAAGGCAGAAGCGACTCTCATCGCTGAAGACGACACGTCTCCATTCGTCCCTCCATTCACGCCTGTCGCGACACCACTGGAGGCGGGCTGCACGATGTTGGGGCGTGAGCGGAAGACGGCCTAACGGTGTGCGGGACCGTAGCCCAGCTTCATGGAGACGGTTGCGAATGGTCCTCGCCGATACCCCAGGAGCAACAGTGTCCCTAATTTGCTGGGAAGTGGCGGTGCGGTCCCCTACGGCACTGCGTAGGATCCTACGGTCTTGGCGTGCATCCGTGCGTCGCTGCGGTCCGGTCCCAGGTCGACGGGCACGTGCACCTTCTGCCGACCACTGGCGACAACAGCGATGTATTGTGGAGACCTCACGCCCCACGTGTTGAGCAATTCGGCGGTACGTCCACCCGGCCTCCCGCATGCCCACTATACGCCCTCGCTCAAAGTCCGTCAACTGCGCATACGGTTCACGTCCACGCTGTCGCGGCATGCTACCAGTGTTAAAGACTGCGCTGGAGCTCCGTATGCCACGGCAAACAGGCTGACACTGACGGCGGCAGTGCACAAATGCTGCGCAGCTAGCGCCATTCGACGGCCAACACCGCGGTTCCTGGTGTGTCCGCTGTGCCGTGCGTGTGATCATTGCTTGTACAGCCCTCTCGCAGTGTCCGGACCAAGTATGGTGGGTCTGACACACCGGTGTCAATGTGTTGTTTTTTCCATTTCCAGGAGTGTAGTTTCGCAGTGAATGACGAAAGAGTTTTGAGATTTCACGACGAACTGCTCGGGTACACTTGCTACTATCAATACCCTTGCCACTGTGGAAAGGCTTATATTGGTCAGACAATCTGGACCATTTAGGAGCGATGTGTTGAGCATCAGCGGCACACAAGGCTGCTTCAACCTGAGAAGTCTGCAGTGGCGGAACACTGTCTCACCGAGGGACACAGAATACTATATGACGAGACACAAATGGTTGCCCCTGCATCTCGCTATTAGGACTGTATTTTAAAAGAATCCATAGAGATTCGGTTATCTGACAATCTTATTAATAGAGACAAGGGTTTTCTTTTAAGTAAGACTTAGGATCCAGTGTTATCTTACATTAAAAAACAACGGTCTGTGGTTCTATCGTCGGAATAAAATTTTTATTTATTTTTATTTTTTAATTTTTGACAGCGATATCTCGATTTCGCCTGTTTCCATCACTGGCGGCGGGGTATGTCTACTGCGCTAGAGGGCAGTTACGGCACCTTCTCGCGCACGCGTTGTGGGTCTTCTGCGGCCTATATAGGGGCCGCCACTGGCGCTGGGAAGTCAATTTCGGCGAGATCGTGCACCAGCACTCTCACCTGGAGATGGCGGCCAGTTGGACCGCGGAAATATTGTGTCATGAAGACTTTATGACCCGGCTGCATACCCGAGAAGACTATTATCTACTATCAATACCAATTAAATGTTCTTTTTTCACACTTAAATTGATAAGTCACTCTGTCTGGTGGGGTATGACAAGAGTTTGATTTAAAACGATTTTTTAAACATGTACGGGGCAGCTGCCTTCCGTTTCCCCTCGTTGGGTACATCCTTATACGTGGATGTATCAATAAATGATTTTCAGGCGAATTTTGTTAACAACGTAAAGCAAACAGTCTCAGTTTGGAACATGACGTATGAATTAAAGTCTTGTCCATGTGGGGGGGGGGGGGGGGGCAGTGCCCCTGACAGCGTGGGACATGTAGCGTTAGTCCTGTCAATGGAGTTAGGGGGAAAGTTCGTATAATCACAAATTTTCTACGGTGATAGGCAGGAGTGCCAGAATCTACATACTAAAAATTCAGGGAAGGCAGGTGGACGGATGGTACACCCCAGGTGTTACATGCTTCACCCACGGCCCCTGCTGTCGAGACATATTCGCGGGTACCGGGCGCGGTTGGGCCACCCTCTCCTCAAGGGGAGTGGCGGGTTCAGCGGCGTTCGTGGCGCACAACGCGGAGGGTCAATGTGAAGGCTAGCGCCTGTGAGTGGACATGTGGCCGCTCCTTCAGCAAGGTCCGTGCAGGCACACGGGGGGAGTGGTTTATTAGTGATTGGGAGCTCCAACTTTAGGCGGGTGATGGAACCCCTTAGGGAAATAGCGCAAATGTCGGGGAAGAAGGCCAGTGTTCACGCTGTCTGCTTGCCGGGGGGTCTCATCCGAAATGTGGAGGGAGCCCTGCCGGCGGCGATAGAGAGTACTGGGTGCACCCGACTGCAAATTGTTGCTCATGTCGGCACCAATGACTCCTGCCGTCTGAGTTCAGAGGTCATCCTCAGTTCATACAAGCGGCTGGCGGAGTTGGTGAAGAAGGAAAGCCTCGCTCGCGGGGTGGAATCTGATCTAACTATTTGTGGTATCGTTCCCAGAACCGATCGCGGTCGTCTGGTTTGGAGTCGAGTGGAAGGCTTAAACCAGAGGCTCAGACGATTCTGCGGAGACTTGGGATGCACATTTCTCGATCTCCGCCATTGGGTGGAGAAATGTAGGGTCCCCCTGAATAGGTCAGGCATGCACTACTCGCAGGAAGCGGCTACAAGGGTAGTGGGGTACGTGTGGAGTGCACATGTGGGTTTTTTGGGTTAGAGAATTCCCTCCCTAGGCCCGACAAGACGCCTCCTGAGACGCGACAAGGTAGGAGTAGGCAAAACGCAACAGAGAATAACAATATTAATGTGATAATAGTAAACTGCAGAAGCGTCTATAGAAAGGTCCCAGAACTGCTCTCATTAATAAACGGTCACAATACCCACATAGTACTACGGACAGAAAGTTGGCTGAAACCAGATGTAAACAGCAATGAAATTCTAAACTCAGATTGGAATGTATACCGCGGACACAAGACGTACAGTGAAGGGAGAGGCGTGTTTATAGCGATAAAAAGTGCAATAGTATCGAAGGAAATTGTCGGAGATCCGAAATGTGAAATAATTTGAATGAAGGTCACGGTTAAAGCAGGCTCAAACATGGTAATTGGATGTCTCTATAGGCCCCCTGGCTCAGCAGCTGTTGTGGCAGAGCACCTGAAGGAAAATTTGGAAAATATTTCGAGTAGATTTCCCAACCATGTTATAGTTCTGGGTGGAGATTTTGATTTGCTGGATATAGACAGGGACAGGGACAAGGAATGCAGTGAAATTTGTTTAAGTGCATTATCTAAAAACTACCCTGAGCAGTTAAACAGAGAATTGACTCGTGGCGATAACATATTAGACCTTCTGGTGACAAACAGACCCGAAGTATTTGAAACAGGTAACGAAGAACAGGGAATCAGCGATCATAAAGCGGTTACTGCATCGATGATTTCAGCCGTAAATAGAAATATTAAAAAAGGTAGGAAGATTTTTCTGTTTAGCAAAAGTGACAAAAAGCAGACAGAGTACTTGACGGCTCAACACAAAAGTTTTATCTCAAGTGCAGATAGTGTTGAGGATCGGGACAAAGTTCAAAACCATCGTACAATATGCATTACATGAGTATGTGCCAAGCAAGATCGTAAGCGATGGAAAAGAGCCACCGTGGTACAACAACCGAGTTAGAAAAATGCTGCGGAATCAAAGGGAACTTCACAGCAAACATAAACATAGGCAAAGCCTTCCAGGCAAACAAAAATTACGCGAGGCGAAATGTAGTGTGAGGAGGGTATGCGAGAGGCGTTCAATGAATTCAAAAGTAAAGTTCTATGTACTGACTTGGCAGAAAATCCTAAGAAATTTTGGTCTTATGTCAAAGCGGTAGGTGGATCAAAACAAAATGTCCAGACACTCTGTGAGCAAAATGGTACTGAAACAAGAGGATGACAGACTAAAGGCCGAAATACTAAATGTCTTTTCCCAAAGCTGTTTCACAGAGGAAGACTGCACTATAGTCCCTTCTCTAGATTGTCGCACAGATGACAAAATGGTAGATATCGAAAGAGATGACAGAGGGATAGAAAAACAATTAAAATCGTTCAAAAGAGGAAAGACCACTGGACCTGATGGGATACTAGTTCGATTTTACACAGAATACGCGAAGGTGTACCGTAGGTCTCTAGAAGAGCGTAGCATTCCAAAGGATTGGAAAAGGGCATAGGTTATCCCAGTTTTCAAGAAGGGACGTCGAACAGATGTGCAGAACTATAGACGTATATCTCTAACGTCGACACTTGCAGAATTTTGGAACACATATTGTGTTCGAATATAATGACTTTTCTGGAGACTAGAAATCTACTCTGTAGGAATCAGCATGGGTTTCGAAAAAGACGATCGTGTGAAACCCAGCTCGCGCTATTCGTCCACGAGACACAGAGGGCCATAGACGCGGGTTCCCAGGTAGAAGCCGTGTTTCTTGACTTCCGCAAGGCGTTCGATACAGTTCCCCACAGTCGTTTAATGAACAAAGTAAGAGCATATGGACTATCAGACCAACTATGTGATTGAATTGAAGAGTTCCTAGATAACAGAGCGCAGCATGTCATTCTCAATGGAGAGAAGTCTTCCGAAGTAAGGGTGAATTCAGGTGTGCCGCAGGGGTGTGTCGTAGGACCGTTGCTATTCACAATATACATAAATGACCTTGTGGATAACACCGGGAGTTCACTGAGGCGTTTTGCGGATGATGCTGTAGTATATCGAGAGGTTGTAACAATGGAAAATTGTACTGAAATGCAGGAGGATCTGCAACGAATTGACGCATGGTGCAGGGAATGGCAATTAAATCTCAATGTAGACAAGTGTAATGTGCTGTGAAAACATAGATAGAAAGTCCCTTATCATTTAGCTACAATATAGCAGGTCAGCAACTGGAAGCTGTTAATTCCATAAATTATCTGGGAGCACGCATTAGGAGTGAATTAAAATGGAATGATCATATAAAGTTGATCGTCGGTAAAGCAGATGCCAGACTGAGATTCGTTCGAAGAATCCTAAGGAAATGCAATCCGAAAACAAAGGATGTAGGTTACAGTACATTTGTTCGCCCACTGCTTGAATATTGCTCACCAGTGTGGGGTCCGTACCAGATAGAGTTGATAGAAGAGAGACAGAAGATGCAACGGAGAGCAGCACGCTTCGTTACAGGTTCATTTAGTAATCACGAAAGCGTTACGGAGATGATAGATAAACTGCAGTGGAAGACTCTGCAGGAGAGACGCTCTGTAGCTCGGTACGGGCTCTTGTTGAAGTTTCGAGAACATACCTTCACCGAGGAGTCAAGCAATATATTGCTCCCTCCTACGTATATCTCGCGAAGAGACCATGACGATAAAATCGGAGAGGTTAGAGCCCACACAGGGGCATACCGACGATCTTTCATTCCACTAACAATACGAGACTGGAATAGAAGGGAGAAGGGTTAGAGGAATTCAAAGTACCCTCCGCCACACACCGTCAGGAGGCTTGCGGAGTATGGATGTAGATATCTGACGTTCTTCATAGATGTGCAAGCTGAACCCCCCCCCCCCCCCCCCCCTCGCTCTCTCTCTCTCTCTCTCTCTCTCTCTCTCTCTCTCTCTCTCTCTCTCTCTCTCTCTCGCTCTCTCTCTCACTCACTCTACCTCACTACGTCACAAGACTATGGGCTGTTTCCCAAAGATATGCCGATCCTTCCACAGCTCACCTCATGAATCACTTATGACCCAGTATGCAGATGAAGTGTTTTTCATCATCTTCTTCTTACGTGCTTCGAGCTGAGTCGGAACACTCATATTTGATCTGTCACTCGACGTATCGTGTGTTAATTCACCTTTAATGTAACTCGGTCGCCGTTATATTATCTTCTTCGTGTGGAGGTTCTGCAGAGCAGTATGTCCGTAGAACCGTGCGTAGGCCTGGAAAAACTTGAATTCTCCGCCTTTGCAGCTGGAAGGAAAAGCAATACTTACTCTAATTACGAAATGACATCAGTATTTCAGCATTCACTGTCTTGGGTTTGTTTCAGTTGATGTACAGGTCACAATTACTTCGTAACTTAGAGCAGATACAATTTAATTCTATCATAATATCCGCCTCGAAGGTTCGACAAGAAATTCCGCAGTTCGTAAGTAAGCGACATTTCATTTTAGAACTTCCTTTTCTTGGCTGTTTACATTCTTGGAGAGAGGTTCTGCTTCTTGACAGTCAAGTCACTGTCAAGCCGCGAAGTCAAAGCATAAAAGGCCCCGCCAACAGCAGGTGAAGATGTTTATTCGCCGTAGTGCATTGCAGATTACTTGACCCGCACACTTCTCCGTTCAACTCTGCGCAAACGTGAAACAAAACGACAGCGCGACTTACCTGTTAGTCCCTATCTAATACTGTTTTACTATTTTATCACGATCATCTGTCATTGTCATAAACAGGGAGTGGAAAATGTCATTTGCTTAAACGGCATGTACTACCATACAGACATGCCCAGGTGGATTTTCCACAAAGAACGCTAACGCAGAATGGAAACAGATGCTTGCTAATAATAATACTAACGCATGGAACGCGTTGGAGAGATTCTATTAAATCTCTTCTAACTGTTCTACACTGCCAGGGGAGAAACTGATTCGTAGTCACTCTGTACGGCATTTGTAGCGTTCTTCTGGTAAAGGCAACTTCCCTCAACATGACCGTTGATCCCTTTCCAGTTTACAGACGGACAATACCTCACCAGTGTTTCGTATCCAGTTCTCTTCTCTGAATACAGAAATTAACTATCGCCCGGCTACTTTCGTGAAACAATCCGCCAAAAAAACTGAGTGAGTATCTGTGTTGGCATCCAAACTACGACAAGTTCTGGAACTACTAAAACTTGCAAGTGCATTCAAAAAGAAGAAAATCAGTGTGGCACGTAGCACATAGTATCATTAATATCCCCGAACACGAAGCCCACATCAAGCGCAGCAGCAAAAAAACTTGGTCTGTTGGAAAGTTACAAATGATATGACTTTGTTTATAGCTGATAGATCGACTGACAACCATGCTACTTACATACTGACGTCGATACTCCCTTAGAGAGTCTCTGAAGTGAAGCCCCTTTCCCACCGTCACAAACCCCTTTGCTTATTGAAAAGATAAAGGGAAAAGAGAAAAATCTTAGCATTTAGTTGCTTTCCAAACTAAAATGAAACATTAGCAGTTTCAAGGGACATGAAGAATACCCAAGTCTCCGTTCAACGCATTTTAAAATTTCTGACACCCCTGTGCCTAAAAGCGAGAGAGCTAAGAAAGTACTTTCTTTTTTTTAAAACATGTCCACAGGTCGCCTCTTTCCCTCACCACCAATTTAATGTAAACACTATATCAATGCAGGTCAATCTTAGAGCAAACGTATGTTCCCTACACTTGACTCCACAAGAGGGTTTATGGCGGGAAAAAACATTAAAAAGCTCTCTTATCCATTCCTCATTTAAAGGATATTTGTAACGCATACAAGCCGTTATGGGGCTCGGCAGTCGCCTGTCCCATGGACAGACTTTCTGAGAGCCTTCTATTACAATCATTTATGTGTCTGAATAACAAGGGGCAGAACGCGCACTCTATCGCTGTAATGGAGTCGTTCTCTGCAACCAAACTATTCAATAGAAGCAAGTAGATAACTTTGGCTCCAGTAGCCACTTTTCAATCTGGAGTCACCTGTCACTCCCCCTAAAATTATCCAGCCAGATGGGTGCTCGGCAAGGCAAACTGGACGCAGTATAGACAATCTGTTCACAAATGGATGGATCACATTACCAACACGATCTAGCACGACGCTGGAGCTTTTACCTGGTCTTCAGGCCAACTATGATTGCAAGTTGTATTCTGGTGGAGTAACAGGTGTTGCTCCGCAGTCGGGGACAATAGGTCATCCCTGCAAAGGTCCAAGCGGCGGCACGTGCAAAAAATTTTGCAGCCTTTTGGGTGGTGATAGTGAAGTGATCCGCAGCTATTAAGGAAAGCAAGAAGAGATTTAACAACAATCCTGGACATCACATGGAGATCGCTAAAATAGGCTTAGTCACTTTCACGAAATGTCATTTAACCACTAACAACTAACGAATGGTGCTTCAGAGGACACGTTCGTAAGGTTTGCAGTCGTCCTGTCAACATTATTTTAAACACTGAGTCGGAGACGTGCAGTCAGAATGGTGTTGCTTGAGGTAAAGTTTTATGTGTAATTTTCTTTACTGTCGTTCTTAACAGTATAGCATCAATAGCGATAAGTTCTGTATAGCGTGTTTTATTTGTAGATGATTTTTGCGTCTTTTGTTCTTTCTCAGAGCGTCACAGCACCAATCTGTCAGTTGCAGCTGATCCATAGAAGGTTGGAAGTACGGTCAGATAAGGAGGGTTTTAAGTTATCAGCAGAGCGATCTGCTTGTCCTTTTTTTAATCATTCGCTATCTGTGTTTAACTTTCCTAAACAGAGAATGAGGAGCACTATTTCAAATTTTAAACAAATAATGATATTTCTGGACCTTGATTTTTTAAGTTTGCCATACCCGAGGCACGTGGAAGAATGGTTACCGAGAACACTGCTACATTAAAATGTGTTGCTCGTAGTCCATGGGAAACAAAGAGAACTCGTCCACTCCAGTTTCAATAAGCCTTCTTGTGCATAGTTTATGGGTCTATTACACCGCTGCCTTTAAAAACTTTAGATGTGATGTAGTATCAGGAAATTAGGCTGGCTACCAGGACCATTAAGACCAGCCCTATTCACAGCATCTGTGCTGAGGCAGGAGAGCCGCAGCTTTAGTGGCGACTCCTCATGATGTGACATGCCTGTAAGTGTAAAATACCATACACGCCACTGATACCTGTTTTTAGTCTCTCTCCATCTCTGAAAGAGATGACGGGCTACATCAGGGTGAAGCTCTTTTCAGCTAGTTACTGTTAATGTTGTAATGCCACAATTTATTTTTAATCTTGGGTTCTTATTTGATTAACACACAGTACATTATGCTGGTGGGCAGCAGAAAGATGATCTTACGCTTATTACTTAATCCCAGCATTCGCCTTACAATTGAGGAAAACTTTTCTGCAGAAATAAACCTGACCTGTCCACATGCTTTCTACAACTTGACTGTGATATTAATGCCCATTGACGTGAGGTCATCTCTCTTCTATTCCAGCTAAGATGGTTCAAATGGCTCTAAGCACTATGGGACTTAGCATCTGATGTTGTCAGTCCCCTAGACTTAGAACTACAAAACCTAACTAACCTAAAGACATCACACACATCCATGCCCGAGGCAGGATTCGAACCTGCGACAGTAGCAGCAGCGCGGTTCCGGACTGAAGCACCTAGAACCGCTCGGCCACACCAGCCGGCTCCAGCTAGGACAATGATGTCAGTTCTCTCTTTCTATGCTTCATCATCCCACGTTCTGGCTGGAATAGTGGATCTACAAAGGATCTTGTTTATTTCTTCATTGTTTAAAGTGACTGGTGAAATATGTGTGATGTACCTTTGAGAATGACATGAGGAGCATAGCATACAAGTACTTGAAGTGTGGGTAGTTCACGAGAATAACCACGGTGGGGTATAGGGAGTAAAGTGTGCATCCCCCCCCCCCCTTTCCCTCAATATTTTCTGAAAAACAACTGATTTTTTTAGATTCTTAGTTGACAAAAAATGACACGACTGAATGAATATGTCCAAGCTTAACTAATTACACATACTAAATGCTCTCATGCAGTAAGAATTAATGGTCTGCAGGATTTACTAACGTTCCAGTAAATCAAATCTATACTTCTGTTGTTCACTAAGAAGACAATATTCCAAGTTTTAATGAACTGTGTTGATACGTCTACAAATGGTCAAGGAAGGGGGTAGATAAGAACCAATCTGTTAGGTTTTGCTGTAAGTTTTTAGGAGCAGTGGTGTGGCGATACCTGTAAGACACCGCTAGCCCACGCCTCTCGCGGTGTGCGTTTAACCCCATTTAAATGACGCGCCAAGCGCGCGCCCAGCGGCTGTACGATTAATTAAATAATCGGCGTGCTATTCACAGTCGAAATCTCTGGTCCAGAGGGACGTGAAGAGGCTGTGGTCCAGAGAGAGAGTAGAGTCAGTCGAGTCTTGTTCAGTCTTAATAGTCAGTCGAGCTAGAAAGTGTCTTGTGAAACTATCATTCTGTGGATAATATTAGTGTGATGATTTCTTTTATATGTGTTGTGTTGTCTTCTTCGATGAGTAAAAAAAAAATATAGGTAAAATAAATTTTTGTGATGTCCATCAATAAGTTCATTCCAGTAAAAATAGAACCACTTCCCTTCACCTTTATTCACCCTTTTTTCTTTCTTTCCTTTCAACAAAACAAAAAAAAACAAAAAAAATTACCACCCCCCTTTTTTTTTTAATTCCGGACATCACACTGGCGACCGTTTACAGGACGCCAATCTTCGGATTTTACTGGAATGAACTTAACAAGGGCAAATTAAAGTAAAATCATACGTGTAGTAATATTTATTGTCTTGTACATTGGCTAAAAAACTGTAATTTTCTCTTTCATGCCCAATATGAAAACGAGAGCTAACGTTGTTTCAAGATTAACAAGATTTCTGCAACTTCAACGCAGCGCGGTGAGTAGTGCAAAAGCATTTGTTCTGCTATGCCATTGTCCAGCGTGCGCCTCCCGCCTATGCTAACTTTTATTCCCATTTCCCATGCCTTTCCCTAAACAAGAATCATACCCTTTGTCAATGGAATTTCTATTATTGTAACATTGAAATTCAACAGTAAGATATGCAGAAGTCATTGTTATGAGTCAATCCTGTTTGTTACGTCATGTCACCACTTTCAGATTAGCTACGCGAATACGGTTACAACCACAATAATAATTCAGACATTTTTGGAAATTCTATCAAGTAATAGTTATTACCGTCTAACTATTTAAATTTTATTTATCTTTTGTACTTTGCAAGCCATCACCATTCTGGGTGTACTATTTGTATATTTCACGTTTGTTAATTATTGGCAAAAATGGAACAACAACAACAGCAAACTGATAACGGTGATGCTACTGTATCATCAGCATCCCCTTTCCTAGGCTTTTCCAGCCCAGAATCTATGGAATTTACTGCAGGTGTATCACATCAAATAATACTAAGTAACGAAAGTAATTCATCAGGTGACACACCCAATAATCCTGTCCCTATGGAAAACGATAGTAGACGTGTCCAACTAGGGATTTCCCACTCCGATCCTAATTTGCACAACTCTAGTGAAAGGAACAATGATCCAAACATTGATCCGAATCAGTACGGAATTTTAATACAACTTCTTACGCGAAGTATGGATAGCATCCTTAATGAAAGGTTTGATAAACTAGACACTAGATTTGATAAACAGGAGCAGAGTACAAAAGAATTAAACAGCAAAATCGATCAATTGTCCTCTGAGGTAACATCTACTCTGGAAAAACAGGCTAACCAAATCTCAGAACTTAATTCAAAAACGACACAATTGACCGAAAGTTTCAACGAATTGTCATGTCGTGTAAACACTCACGAAAATTCCTTTGTTAAATATCAAACAGTGACAAATTCCGAAATGCAGTCATGTAAAACCAAGTTGGATCAGGTCACGAACGCTCAGGCTCAGGTCAATGATCTAGTTCAGAATTTCGTGCAAAATCAAACCACCTCACAAAATAAAATTTCGATGGATATCGAAGGTATTACTCAACAAGTTAGCGTAGTATGCTTACAACAATTAGAAATGAAAGAAAAAATTTCCCATTTGGAGGAAAAAACAGAATCGCTTTCTTTAGAGTGTAACGCAAACATTGCAGAAAAATTAGTGCACGAATGTGGTATTTGCAACAAGCTCATTGAGCAAAGGGTAGAAACCGCTACAAAAGAGATTTTACACCAGGCCATGTCGCAGGTGCAAACCGAGACCAACACTTTAAAAAACCAGATTTCTCAGTTATTAACTCCCGATTCTAACGTAGTTACTGTTCCGCCTACAACACCACTCACAACGAGTTCACCGCCTAATTTCACTGTGCAGTTTGTTCCACAGTCTAACAGCGAAACACTTGCGAGCGAAAAACATCAAACAGAGCCGCTCTCAGTGATCGCACAAAACAGTAATTCTCAACCACTCTTGTGCCTTGAAGTTTCACCAGCGAACAATAGTTCAGGCCCTATAGTGCCTGCCGGTATTGTTGACGGTGACATGATTAAACATGCCTATTTTCCAACGTTCAGTTCCGATGATACCCAAGCGGTGCACCCGATTGTTTTTATTAGGTCTTTTGACGGAATGTTTCCGCACAACTGGTCAGATGCGGAAAAGATTTTTTTTGTAAGTAATTTGTTGAGGGGGCGAGCATCCAGATGGGGAGCTGAAATAAAAAGGCAAAATTTAACTTTCAAGCAATTTGAAGAGGCTTTTCTGCAGGAATTCTGGTCAGAACATGAGCAAAAACAACTTCGACGTGAAGTTCACAATCCCGAACCATACAACCCTCGTAAAGAAACTTTGCGTCAATATTTTGAAAGATACCTGGACAAAACACTTTATTGGTCAAAACCGGCCGATCTTGCCGATGTGATTAACACCTTAAAAAGTCATTTACCCCTGCATTACCGGACACAATTAATTGGTGTTCCGGAAACTAACATCAAGAAATTTCTAGATTATTTGAATGAAGTAGACCTTGTGTTTAGAGGAGATTCAGGGAACACTCCATATATTTATAATGCTAATTCCAACTCTCGCCAAAACAATTGCCATAATTTCAATCAAAATAACAACAGCGGTAACATGTGGAATGCAAACCCGCTTCCTCAAAATCAGGGGCAAAAATCACAACAGCCCAACTTCACACAATATTCGCAGCAATCTTGCGATCCCCGATTCCAAAATTCCAACAATTACAACAGTTTTGGTAATGGTCAATTTTACCGAAAAAGTAATAGTAATGGCAACAGACGCAATGGTAGTTTCAACAACAATCAGTACTCCAGAGGCAACAACAACCGTAACCGAAACAACATCAATCAAAACAGACGTCAGGATGGAAGATACAACCCTGGTTATTTTGAGAGAAATTCGCCATATCAGCAGAATAATTCAAATTGTCAAAATTCTAGAGTCAGTTATCCACCCCCGCAGTGGGGAAACCCGAACTATACACCACACAACTACAATTATATGTTTCCGAATGCACGACACTTTGTACCAACAAACAATGCTAATAATCAGGACTGCGGTAATCAAACTCCACCGAATACCAAACATGTCCATGAACAAAGAATAAATATTATTGAGGTAAGTGATGACCAAAATGCGTTGCCTAATAACGCGGCGGAAAACATGAGAAGACCGGCGTAAGCGCCCAACCCCCGGTCGAGAACGTGAGCACGGGCGCAAATAATCTTGCAAATTGTTTTTTGAGATTCCAAGACGGACACACTATGGAACATGACCTTCTTGCCGAGAATAATAAGTCTAGTAATAACGACAAAGTAAAGGTAACGGTTCAGGCAACTGCTGTTTTATCGTTAGAGAAATCCATTGTAGAAGTGTTATTCGACACTGGAGCGTCAGCAAGCGTTATTTCTAGTTCCCTGTACTTGGATCTAGATAAAGGTTCTAAACTTCCGACGTTTCCAGTGCAGAACTGCCGAATCATCGGTGCCACTGGAAACAAATCAAAAAATGTCAAATTACAAGCTCTTCTAACTTTTGTTGTTCCCAACGTGCATGTTCGTTATCATTTCCTTGTTGTGGATAATTTGACAGTTCCATGTCTTTTCGGCATCGATTTCTTAAATCAGTATCGAGCAGTGATTGACTTAGGGAATGGTATCTGTCAATTGACGGTTGAAAAGCAAAGAATTTTGATACCTTTATCTAAAACAATTAATAACAACAATTCTTATCGGGACGTACGTCACTTGAAAGTACAATCTGTGCCCATCACTAATTTTTCTATGACAAACAATTACAATTCTGCTTACAATGCTGATAGTAAAACTCTGTGGGAAAAGTGTGCCGAAGCCTACCATCTAACTGATTTGCAAAAACAGAATCTGTTTCACCTTCTTCAACAATTTTCAGTAGTCTTTCAAGATAAACCTGGTATCATACGTGGGTATGTGTACAAGATGGATGTCAAACCCCACCTAACATTTTGTCGTACACACTACAATATACCGTGGTCTAAAAAACCAGCGGTTATGCAGGAAATTAACAGAATGCTACGTTGTAAAATCATAGAAAATTCGCACTCGCCGTATTGCAACCCTTTGTTGTCAGTTTCGAAACCCGATGGAAGCGTGCGTCTTGTTCTCGATGCACGCGAAATCAATAAAATTATTATACCGGTAAATACTCGCCCTGTAAATCTGGACGAACAACTCCTGAAATTTCACAACGCCAAATTTCTGACTAATATCGACCTACGATCGTCCTACTACCAGGTTCTTCTACATCCTGAATCACGTAAATATACCGCATTTTTGTGCGAAGGACGATCATACCAATTCCGTGTTTTGCCATTCGGGTTACGAATAAGTGCAGGAATTTTTATCGAGGCGCTTGACGACGTCCTCGGGCCAGATTTACTTTCACAAATCACTCCCTGTGTGGATGGTTTAGTTGTGGCGACTGCCACCTGGGAAGAACATGTCGATCTTCTAAGACAAATTTTGATTAAATTCGCCGATGCAGGCGTGACAATCAATTTGGAAAAATCAAGGTTCGCCCGACAACAGATTAAGTTCCTTGGCCACATCATCACGCCGGAAGGCATCAGGCCGGACTCTAAAAAGACTGAAGCAATTCGCAACTTTCCTGCACCCCGAACCAAAAAACAACTTAAAGCATTTTTGGGTCTTTCGTCATTTTTCAGAAAGTTCGTGACACAGCAAGCTCTTAACAGCCCACATCTTCTAAATCTTCTAAAGAAAAATTCCCTTTGGCGATGGACTACAGAATGTCAAGCCGATTTTGAAAAAATTAAACAATCATTAATCCACGCACCACTCCTCTGTCATCCGGACATGTCAAAAGACTTCTGCCTATCGACCGATGCGTCATCTTATGGACTTGGGGCCTTTTTGTTTCAACTGTCTGTTGAACATGATCGAACAATAGTAAAACCTATCAGTTTTGCCAGTCGCACCTTAACTGAATGCGAGAGATCGTATTCAGTTACGGAACGCGAGACCCTTGCAATTATTTGGTCTATGCGAAAATTTCAATATTTTCTCTGGGGAAAACATACACGCATCTATACAGACCACCAAGCTTTATCATTTTTACTGTCTTGCAAATTACTTCATTCCCGGCTCACTCGTTGGTGTTTGTCATTACAAGAATACGATTTCGAAATTATTTACATCTCCGGCGAAACCAATATTGTTGCGGACGCTCTTTCTCGTCTTCCGCACGATGCGAAAAATCTTTCAGATTTGCATGAGCAAACTTCCGACTCTCAGGTCATGTTAATGTATGACGAATCCTACAACCGCTACTATCACCGAATCTGCAGGGATTTTGCACAGTTACAAGATGCCGATCCTAGGTGGTCTACAGTGAAAACAAAATTATGTCAGAATTCAAATTCTAATCTTCAAAATTACTACAAGATCAACAATGGTGTACTGTTTCATCGTTCCCATCTCGTGTCAGAGCGTTGGTTGGTATGTTTACCGGAAGCTTATGTTGACGACTTCATTTTGTTCACCCACAAAACCTGGGGACATTATGGCATTAATAAATGTGCCGCCAAGATCCTACGCTTCTGCTATTTTCCTAACATGCGACGTAGAGTCCTGCAGGTCATTCGCAAATGTATCATTTGCCAGAAGGCAAAATATTTGAACAAACATGCATCAATTGAATTGCATCCCATTCTTCCAAAGCAACCGCTTGATTTGATTTCCGTAGACATTGGCGGACCCTATCCACAATCCCGCGGTGGTGCTAAATACATTTTGGCTATATTGGACGTTTTTACTAAGTATGTGAAATTGTACGCCTTGCGCACAGCCACTGTTGCGGCTATCATTCGACGCTTTTCGGCCGACTACCTAGCCCGCGTCGGAAAACCTGTCGCTGTCCTAACGGACAATGCATCGTACTTTACGAGTGCAAAGTGGAAATCATTTCTGCAAGATTCCTATATTAAACATATTCTTACTTCCCGATTTCACCCACAGGGTAACCCCGTTGAGCGAATTTTTAAAGAATTTAATCAATTTATGCGCATCCATTCTTCTACAAAACATTCCAAAGGGATAGAATACCTCGCTCCGTTCGAATACATTGTGAACAATTTGCCACATAGTTCAACAGGATTCTCACCTGCCGAGTTGTTATCAGACGAACCAGAAAAAAACTCATGGTCAAGTCCCCTGCCTAAGTTGTCTTCGAACGATATTTCTTTGCAGGAAAAGGTAAGGCAAGCTGCCATTACCCTGGCGCACACTGCGGAGCTCCGGAAGAAAAAATTTGATAAACGGGTCAGACCGACACGTGTGTTCGAAATTGATGATTTGGTATTGCTCACAACCCATCCCAAATCTACGAGGCTAAAACGTTTGCTTAAGAAATGGCAATTAGTTTACTCAGGTCCATACCGGATCGTCGATATTCCTCACCCTGGATGTTATTTATTAGCATACCCTACAACACAGAAAGTTAAAGGACTTTACGCCCACCACCACTTAAAGCAGTATGTAAAGTAAGAGAAAGAGAAAGGATGTGCTAGTTACAGCTAAAATGTTAGTGTTAATTGTTAGTCACTGCAAAGAATCATAACGCATTAAACTATAGCAAATCTACGTTAAACATTACATGCAATCCAAGAACTATTTAATCTACGTTATATTTACTATGCTACGAATAATTTGACTACTAGCCAAGGACAACGAAGTTAGCGACCAAACTTACTCCTCAAACAGGCATTTTCTAGAACAGGAAACTGTGTACAAGAAAAAAGATTTTATTATGTTAATAACTGTGATGAATTTGAAAGCCACCAGAATGCTATACTATACGCCAGCATGAGTGAATGATTGTGCTGAAATGAGTGTGAAAGAATGAATGTGAATTTTAGTTTATAAGGTAGTTTTTATGATGATGATGAGGATTTCGTTGTGTGTGAGCCAATGATGCCACCACGTAGTATTATTTGATGATTTGCGATTTATATTGAAGCTGTTCTATGAGAAGAAAGGTGAATATTAATTATATGAAGCTGTATGAATGAAAACGATACGTGTGTATGAATACTGATAGATGTTAATGAGAAATGATTCGCCGTGTAGGCAATAAAAAAAGGAGAAAAAAACTTATTTGGTATGTGCCCTATTTAAAAAACCATTATCTCACGCTTGGCATAAAGAGTTTGTGTGCTCTCCATCGTAACAAACGTAAATTTTGTACATAGGTCATTGTGGAGGAAAAATGTTTATCAGCCACAGCGAAATAAATAATCTGCTTACGTAGCGAATAAAAATTGCTGTCGTTATAGAATCTCATTCTTTACACAGGCTAATTGTGTAGTACTATGCATGCAGGCTGCCTTCGTAAGATTCGTATTCTACATTTACGAAGGTCGTGTTTAATGGTTACGAACTTATGAACTCACTAACATTAACACTATTTAAAAAAAATGTTTTTATCCTGTGAAGTAATTTAGGTGAAATCTAGCACTCATTACTTGATACTGTGAGGACATGGACATATGTATTTGTGTAAGTGGGATAGTATATAAGTTATGCAATTTTATGTCGTTCTGTCTGGACCAGAGTTAAGAAAATGCGACTCTCATAAAACAATTGCTAGGATACGAAGTCTCCCGCTCTCTGCTCATGTTCTCGACCAGGAAACAAAAACTACACGACTACCGGTACGACGTACAATTCACGATTACAAGAAAACATACTTTAGTGTATGAGATTTTTCTTTCTCTTTCAGCAAAGTGGATAAGTTTTTGAAGATTTGTGTGTGAAGCAGTACGACGCAGCTGTCTTCGTGGACACAGCGATTTTCTTGTCTTTATGGAAACTAAAGCGCATTCATTTTCCTTTACCTACAGGAAATTCATATATTTATTTTACTACGTGATACTCACTAAAGTACACCTCTTATGGAAGGATCCTATAGTCATTTATTAGTACGTTTACTGACCGAATTTTTTTTTCAGGAATATAAACTACCGTGTCATTAAGCGCGTATTTACCTCAACATGACTGATTCAACGAGTGAATTAAACCATATACGGTACTCACATTGATTCTTGCAAAAATCTTTGACTGATTTACAGGAAGTGATTGACAATGATCATTGAATTTCTTTTTGCTTAAACAGCAATTCGGATCAACTTTAAAGGATGAAACTGAATACAAAATGAATTGGCTTAAAGTCAGTGACACTTGCGCAATGGCAAAGTTTATGATGCATACGTTACGCAAACAGATACACTATTCGTCGCACACATGTGTGAAAACACTACTGTATTGATGAAGATTTTGTAAATATGAATATAACCCAATCCTTCTATCTTGATCCTACTCCCACCTCCTTGCCCACTGCTGGACGATGGATAGTGGGGTAGTGAGGTTTTTGCACTATTCTTTTGTATATTTTGTCCATTCATAATTTGCAGCACTTAGGGTCTCTCGTCGAGTTTTGCAGAATTCTTGATGGCAGATGCCATAGATTTCAATATTCTGTAAAGAAGGAGATAGTACTCCGTTAGTGCACATGCACAGCAAGAAATAGATGGCACAACCTGAATTTCGTGTACATAAATATGTCATGTCATGTCTAATTGTAAAATTTTGTAAATGTAAACAACTAGCAATCTCAATATAAATCTGAATTTTGTAAAGTTTCACAGGACACGACTAGCAAAACATGTCTAATTGTAAGTTTTTGAAGATGTAAACAACTAGTATTCTCTATATAAATATGAATTTTGGGAGAGTTTCACAGGTCACGACTAGCAAAGTATTTCAATGGCTATGTAGCAACTTAGCTACGAAGAAGTTCATTTGTATTATGTATATTGAATTTCATGTCTATAGTAGGTAATCATTTTATGTATATGTACATGTCCATTTTTTCTATGTAATTTTGAACTTGCCTATTCAAAACTTAAATGTCCTCTTATGAAGGCTACACACAAAACAGTCTTACTATGTGCACCTAATATAAAAGGAGAAAAGATGCAAAGTGTAATTTTGCTCAAAAGTGAAGTGTCTGTGAAAATGTGTTCTCAGAAGGAACAGGACGTCGAACCTCCCTTCTGAACAGCGTAAAAAAAAATCAAATAGTGTTGATAAAGAGAAATCAACCAGTCAAGAGTAAAAATATGATAGAAAAGTGTTTTCCGTACAAAGTGATAAGTTTAATCTCAAATTCTACGATAAAGTGCAATGATGCGTATCACAGTGATCCCTACCTTGGAAAGTGCTTGGAAGTCTGCGTTGTACGGTCTTCGGATGCGGCTACCAGTACTGTCGCGTCCGTCGTAAGGGGTGGCGCCGCCAGACGTGTCACCGCCTATTATACCTCAACAGCGGACCCGAGCGCGAGGCTGTACGCAGTGACGCGGTGCGTAGTGGATGGACCACTTTATCAAAATTACTGCACTCGTGCACGCACAGCCACTCTTAAACACCAACAATACTGACATGAACTTTGTTGTCATCGACAACTTAAAACCAAATTGTATGACCTTTTGTGTTCTTTTGTCGTAAGCAGATTCATTACCTATTGTCCTGATGTGCAAACTGTAAAGTAAACAAAGTTGTGGTGCTGTGACTTTTACTGTGCTTCGCACCACACTGAACTGAGGCAAAGCATAGTGCTCACTGGTCGACACAATAAGAACTGTGAATACAGGGTAGCAGCTATTGTTTTAATAACAGGACTGCCAACGGTGCAGGCATCTCTCTAAAAGAAATGAATCATCCATTGATCAATTTCAAAGTGGCTATTTTGTAATGTGCAACAATTTATGTATATTTACTTAAACTTTGTACTTTAGGCTATAATTCTTTATGTATGTATGTACTTGTCATATGTTTGAAAATGTTGTATAATGCTGGTGCAAACACTGCACAACCTTGTTCGTCAACTCAAATCTGGTACTGCCGCGAAGTTTGAAAAACTTACGCACCAGTAGAGGGGGCCGTGTGGCGATACCTGTAAGACACCGCTAGCCCACGCCTCTCGCGGTGTGCGTTTAACCCCATTTAAATGACGCGCCAAGCGCGCGCCCAGCGGCTGTACGATTAATTAAATAATCGGCGTGCTATTCACAGTCGAAATCTCTGGTCCAGAGGGACGTGAAGAGGCTGTGGTCCAGAGAGAGAGTAGAGTCAGTCGAGTCTTGTTCAGTCTTAAGAGTCAGTCGAGCTAGAAAGTGTCTTGTGAAACGATCATTCTGTGGATAATATTAGTGTGATGATTTCTTTTATATGTGTTGTGTTGTCTTCTTCGATGAGTAAAAAAAAAAAATATAGGTAAAATAAATTTTTGTGATGTCCATCAATAAGTTCATTCCAGTAAAAATAGAACCACTTCCCTTCACCTTTATTCACCCTTTTTTCTTTCTTTCCTTTAAACAAAACAAAAAAAATTACCACCCCCCCTTTTTTTTTTAATTCCGGACATCACAGTGGCCTGGAGGCACATGGATAACAACTGAACTCCAACAATCACTTACAGTCTGGTGTGGGTATAATAATAAAGTTATATTCAGTGCGTGTGTCAAGAGGAATTTCTCTGAGGAGAGCTCAAATCAGTTCATCCACACTCTTTTAACACAATGGAATGATGATATGTAAATATTTATTACAAAATATATTCCAGTTTACTGAATTTTTCCACTATGTGTAGTAGAACACCTAGTTTGGAGGAATTTATGACCTGTTTTGTAAACTGATCTACATATAACATATTGCCTATTAAGTTCCACAAAAAGGTTTGTAATAAACTAGCAATTTACCCTTCGCACCTTTGCCTTCATTACAAAGTAAAAGAAAACAACACAGTGTGTATTTTTCGAAAGTGTTCTTGTAAAAGCATAGGTCTGTACTTTAAACTGCGAAATACATTTTGGTTTATAGCAGATTATTTTCATTTTTGTTGAACTGGTTTTAGTAATCAAACTAAAACAGTATTTAAGAATGCAGAGACCTATCACTGTTTCACTTAAATGACTGAGCCAAAATTTTGCATGAAGTAAGCTGTTATTTAGTTTGAAAAACAATTCAACTTTAAATAATTCCCATGGCTGTTTAGGACGCAAAAATAATAATAATAATCACACACACACACACACACACATACACACACACACACACACAGTCGATAAATTTAATCGTTAATTTGTATGCCTTTTTGTACTTGGTAATCACAAAATACGTTGTAATCCACGCTTCCAAATGCATGCTTTGGAAGTTTTATGTGCCAGTGAAATATATGGTCTCAGGCATCCATAATGTTACAAAAAGTAAAGTGGTTCTAGATTAGAATTATTTCAGCCTTTTTTAAGGGAGTCTCACATTTAGATCCCCTTGTGATCTATATCCTATCTCTGAGTTGACGCACCCCCCACCCCCCCTCCCACTCCCAGTAATTTAGTGTTGGTGACACCCATGGCGCAGTTGAACAGTTGAAGGACTGACGTTTGTACTGTACTGAAGGGGAGATTTCATGGATCTAGGATTTTTTTTTTCATTTAGACATGCCATAGCATAGCTCACCAAACAACAGAACAACCTTTCAACAATTTGCCTGCAAGCAACGCGGTCTTTTGGGGTCTGCATCATGGTATGCCTTTTAGAGATACGAAAAGTTCATATCAATGTTTTGCATCAAAATGGAGCATATTAGGAAAGCACAAAGATTTTATAATGGTATGATATTATGTAGTGCAGCCACTATAGTTCACCAAACAGAACAACCTTTCAACAATTTAGAAGCTGGCAGGAGCTAAAACACTGTCACTGCAATTACGGCAACAACCCTGTTTATGTATTGGGAACTGACAATATAAAAAAAGGAAAGAGGCATTGCAGGATAAGCTGGTAATAGATTTGTCTTACCATAAGTCTTTAGAAGTAGTACACCGGTACAAATACCCATCATTTCTGGCCAAAGTTATTCCAGTCTGGAAGAGCAAAGACCTACATCAGATGACACGGCAATATGGTTCTGCAAGCACCATGAGTTTGGGCTTCTACCACCATTGGTCCAACTGCAAGCTTGAGGTCCAAATCCTTGGACTTTGCACCTTTCTGCTATGAACCACCTTCCAGCTCATTCTGGCCACAGCAGACCTGTCACATGGTGGTTGTTAGAGACCTGCATGCTGCAGCCCCACACCCTTCTACACTGGTGCGGGTTTTTCTGGTGCAGATCACCTTTCCTTGCAAAGTGAAGCTTCACTTCTGAGGGCTTTGGCATCACTAAAAAAACTCACCACAAGTAGAAGCACCATGCATAGCTAGTGCATGTGCAGCTGCAAGGACTCCAGGCATCAGCATTCTTCTGGTTGCTCAAGTCACAGTTGACCTCTCGCTACATGCTGGCTCAGTAGTCCTCCGCATGCTGCCCTCACCATGTGCCAAATGAGTTTGTCTACTGATGCTGTTTTCTTGTGTTATCAATGGCCAACACCCTGACAATGATCCACCACCACTACCCCCAACCATACCGCCACAGGGACCATCTACCCCTGACCCCTACAGTTGTTGTAAGGGTCACCACATGCAGTATCACATCACAGCCGCAGCTCACACTGTCAGCATGGTGGAATGAGTGAAGGTCCTGTTCTGTTTCTCCTGTTTTTGTGTGCAAAGGATGTGTGCTCCAGGTGGGACTGTCACTGGAATTTAAAGTTAGCTTTTGTGAAGCAGTTAGAACCAGATGATTAGGCAGAATTTCATGACAATGTCAGGGAGTGCTCCGCAGTGTCGTCAGGTGTTCGCAACACAACTTACTAGGACACAGTGTGTCATGTGCTGAGTTTGTATCAGTAGAGTATTTTTATGTGTCATCGTTATGGCCATACTGCTAGGAAGAGTACAGAGTCAAATTTGTTAATGATGAAGCTTCAGGTGAGAGATAGTATGCTATGGTTATGAGTGTGTAAACTATTGTTTTGTAGTACTGTTTTTTTGTATACATGGTTGTGTATTTTCATTAAAGGTACAACAACAGCAGAGTCCAGGACATAGCTTGTTACTGAGCTAGAGCTGATTACGTTGTGAGTTAATTATATAGTGCAGATGTCCACAGATAGTGCAAAGCTGCAAAGGGAACTGGCAGCTAGAAAGGAAAAGGAGGTACTAAGCAAGCCAGCTAATCCTCTAATACATTTGGGTGCCATTAATCTGGTTACTCCTTTTTCTGGCAGGTCAGCTGAGGCTGTAATGTTTTTCTTGGACATTCAAGAAGCTGCGTCAAATATTGGTGATTGGGTGAATAGTCAGTTATTCCAACTGGCAAAGACGAGTTCGATAGGAGAAGTGAAAGCCTTTGAGAGATGCACGGAAGGCATAAAAAAATTCACAGACATTTGAGGAGTTGAAGCAGGGCCTCCAACAAGCTATAATACTAGAACACTGCAAGATTTTTCCCTGGGCAGTTAAGTGGAATACGGAATGGGGCAGTGGAAAGTTTTACTGATAGAATATGGGAAGTAAAGTTGCAGACTTACGACCTGTGGTAAAGTGATGAAGCAGAGCATAAGGCGTTAGACACTGTCCTAAGGGGCCTGCCACCCGACAAGTCTACGAGGGTTCAGACAGGTTCACTGAAATACTTATATGCAGCCATCAGGGTGGCTAAGGATTTAGAGAAAAGTGGTATAGTGACAAGCATACATGATAGGCAAGTTGTGTTTTCCAATGAAATAAAGTGTTAACGGTGTGGACAATCAGAGCATGCGAAGACACAATGTCATCAGCCTCAATGTGAAAAATGTGGTGAGGATGGACACTGGTGACAGGACTGTAGAAGCAACAGACAGAGGAGACAAGGGGTAACTGGACAAGCGTTAAACACAATTAGGAATGTCAAGTCTGCCAGGTGGTGTTCTCACTAAATTTTGAAGCCACAGAAACATATGCAGAGGCAGAATGTGATGGAGGAGGAATTGTGAGAGGCAAGAAATAAAAATTTCTCTTGGATACTAGGTTGGTTGGTTGGTTAGTTGGTTTGTGGGATTGAAGGGACGAGACTACTAGGGCCATCGGTCCCTTTTCCCATGAATTTGAAACACCCACAAGGAATAAAAACAAACTATGGAGATGACAAGCGATGACACAGGACAAGAAAGACACAGACAGACCAGACAAAAGGAATTAAAATCACACCGAGTGTGAGAGTGGTTGGCTGACCATAGAAAGAAAATAAGAAAAAGCCAACCACCAAGAAATGCCCAAAAACCCCAGTCTAAAATCGTAGGCTAACGGCCAGACTCAACACAAAAAAACTCAAAAGTAAATCTACCATCGCAATGTCATCCCATAAAAAGGCAGGAAGCATATCAGGCAGCGCAAGCGTCTGCCTGAGCGGAGTTAAAAGCAGGCAGTCCAACAAGATGTGGACCACAGTCAAAGCTGACCCACAGTGACACAAAGGTGGGTCCTCGCAGTGCAATAAATAGCTGTGCGTCGCCCAGGTGTAGCCAATGCGCAGCCGGCAGAGCACAACAGAGTCATTGCGAGAGACCCACAAGGAGGAGCACCACACACCGGTAGCCTCCTTGATGGTCTGAAGTTTATTGGTTGAAGGAAGAGCGTGCTATTCTTCACCCCAGGTGCGAAGTATCTTCTGCTGCAAAACTGACCTGAGGTCACTCTCCGAAAGGCCAGTCTCCAAGGTTGGTGCACCAACAGCCTGTTTGTCCATCATGTCAACACGTTCACTTCCTGGGATGCCTACATGACCCAGGGTCCACACAAAGACCACAGAGCAGCGACAACAGGCAAGAGCATGGAGGGACCCCTGGATAGCCATCACCAGACAAGAGAGTGGGAAACACTGGTCGATAGCTCGTAAACTGCTTAGGTAATCACTACAGATAATGAAGGAATCACCTGAGCTGGAGCGGATATACTCTATGACGCAAGAGATGGCGACCAGCTCGGCAGTGAAAACACTGCAGCCAGCTGGCAATGAGTGTTGTTCATAATGATCCCCTCGAGTAAGAGCTTAACTGACATGACCAGCGACCATCAAACTGTCAGTATAGGCCTTGAAACGTGGCACAGATTGAAAGAAAGTGGTGGCGGAGGGACTGAGTCCTTCAGGCCCTGTGCCAAATCGAGACGAATGCACAGGTGGGGCAACACCATGGGTGATACGTAGAGGGGCCCAGAAAAGAGGAGGAAGAGGAAAAACTTCAAGCCCAGACAGAAGAGCTCTGACGCGAACCACAATCGTACACCCTGACCACGGCCGCCATTCTGGAAGATGGACGACTGACTGAGGGAACAGGAGACGATAACTGGGATGCCCAGGCAAGCTACAAACGTGTGTAGCATAAGCAGACGATAATTGTTGGCACCAAAACCGCAATGGAGGGACACCTGCCTCCACAAGTATGCAATTGTCAGGGCTTGTCCGGAAAGCTCCAGTGGCAAGTCCGATCCCACTGTGAAGGATGGGGTCGAGCAACCACTATGCGGAAGGGGATACTGAACCGTAAGCCAGGCTCCCATAATCTAGACAGGACTGAATTAACGCCTGGTACAGCTGTAGAAGGGTAGAACGATCGGCGCCCCAGCTGGTGTGAATCAAGAAATGAAGAGCATTTAGATGCCGCCAGCGCGTTTGTTTAAGCTGCCGAATATGAGGCAGCCAAGCCAGCCGGGTATCAAAAACCAATCCCAAAAACCACAGCAAGAAGTTCGCCATCAAAATAAAGCCGTGGCTCAGGGTGAACAGCGCATCAGGGCAGAAATGCATAATGCAGGTCTTGGCAGCCAAAAACTGGAAGCCATGACTGTGCCTTTTGGATAGCACCCCGCAGCTGCCATTCAGCAGCTGCAATGAGTGTGGAGCCTTAGCATAGGCAAAAGTCGTCAGCATACAAGGAAGCTGAGATAGACGTTCCAACTGCCACAGGGAGCCCATTAATTGCAAATCAAAAAAAGGCAGACACTTAAGACAGATCCTTGCGGTACTCCATTCTCCTGAACTCGGGAGGAACTATGAGAGGCCACAACTTGCACACGGAAGGTCCGAAGCGACAGAAAATTTTGTACGAAAATCGGGAGCGGACCCCAAAGACGCCAACCATGAAGCATAGAGAGGATGTGATGTCACCATGTCGTATCGTATGCCTTCCGCATATCAAAAAAGACGGCGACCAGATGCTGACGGCTGGCAAAGGCTATACGGATGGCTGACTCCAGGCACAGCAGATTATTGGCGGCAGAGCGGCCCTTACAGAACCCACCCTGAGACCGAGCCAGAAGGCTCGAGACTTTAGTAGCCAACTCAACCTCTGGCTCACCACGCTGGAGTGCCTGCCTGCGATCTTTAATCACCTCAGCGATCTCAGGCAACCACCAAGGCAAAGTCCTCCGCCGAGGGGACCCAGAAGAACAGGGAATGGCAGATTCTGCGGCAGTAATGATGCCGGTGGTGACTGAGTGGACCACCACATCAATGGCATCATTGGAAAGAGGCTCAATAGTGGCAATGGAGTTGAACATGTCCCACTCAGCCTTATTCATAGCCCATCAGCAGGAGCACAAAGAAGAGTGACGCTGTGGCAGTGACAGAAAAATCGGGCTGCAGATCGAAAGGCCGATGGCTGAGTACGTGTCATGCGCCACACTGAAATGTGTGAAGGCACCATCATTTAAAAGAGAAAGGTCAAGCTGTGCCAATACTTGCTCAGAGATGCTGCCTCGGCCTGTTGCCACTGAGTCACCCCATAGAGGGTTATGGGCGTTGAAGTCGCCCAGTAACAGAAAAGGTAGCGGCAATTGGGCTATCAGCGCAGCCAGGACATGCTGCGGGACGTCACTATCTGGTGGAAGCTAGAGACTGCAGACAGTAACAGCCTGAGTCGTCCACACCCGAACAGTGACAGCCTCTAAAGGTGTTTGTAGAGGGACAGACTCCCTGTAAAGGGACGCCACCAGATACCCTCTCATAAGCTGCCCAGTTCTTATAATAACCCTGATAGTCACAGAGGTGGGGGTTCATATCGCCAAGTTTCCTGAAGAGCAATGCAGAGGAAAGGGTGAAGGCTGAGAAGTTGTCGGAGTTCAGCAACATGGTGGAAAAAAACGCTGCAGTTTCACTGGAGGATGACATTGTCCATGACCGAGAAAGGCGTGAAAGGACCGAGGAGGCAGATTACGCCGCTAGGTCACCTGCTGCCACCGATTGAATACCTGTGCAAGTGACATCCATTGTGCCTGAGAATCCAGCGAGATCTAGGTTCTCAGCAGACGTGTGGAGATTCAAGCTCAGTGGGCCGACTGGAATTCGCTGAACTGATGAGGCTATCAAGGTTGTCGCAGCGACGGCATATGAGGAAGTCATTCGCACAGGGTGGAGTTATTCATATTTCCTCTTAGCCTCAGTATAGGTTAGTCGGTCCAGGGTCTTATATTCCATGATTTTCCACTCTTTCTGTAAGATCCTGCAGTCTAGTGAGCAAGGTGCTCCGTGCCGCCGTTGGATAAGCAGCTGCAGCAGCAAGTCGTATAACCCTAGCTTACTTATTTGTTAGATAGTTTAATTGATTTCTTTGCGTGTTTTTGGGTACTTGCATTGTTTAATTCATATTTCGGGGATATTATAGTATTTGACAGTTGTAGCATCGCGCTTTAGTGTTTACTTGGTAGATTCTTACTTAAATTGCGTGTGTGTTTCATATAGGAGGTGCAATTTCGAGTTTTAGTTACTGAAATCGTAAATTCAGCAGATTGTAGCGCAATCGTTAGGCATTTGTACAGGTTAGTTGATGCATTCTTTGCGTGTTTTGCTTGCGTTATCTAGTCACGGACTCGTGTTTCAGTAACTGTTGTTCAACATCGATTAGAATGGACAGGGACTGCGATTGCTGTGTTCGGATGAGCGCTGACTTGGCATCCCTTCGCTCACAGCTGCAATCGGCGCTGACTTCGGTCGCACAGCTTGAGGCTGTTACCAATGGGCACCACTGTGGGGAGCCGGACTTGGGTATCACGGGGATGTCAACCTCGTCCCGTCTGTCCCCAGATCGGTCTACCGCTGTGGTTGCTCCGGTTGCTGCCCGCAGTGGGGCTGAGCCCTCGCCTGTGGTTGATTGGGAGGTCGTTCCAAGACGTGGCAGGCAGCGAAAGGCGTTCCCGGAGGCTGATCAGAAAGCCTCCCCGGTGCGTCTGACAAACTGGTTTCAGGCACTGTCTCTGGCTGAGCCAGATGCAGCTGCCTGCCCTGTTTCAGAGGATCATTCTCAGCCTTCAAGGTCCGGGCAATCGCAGAGAGTGGGCTTACTGGTAGTTGGGAGCTCCAATGTTAGGCGCGTAATGGGGCCCCTTAGGGATACGGCGGCTAAGGAGGGGAAGAAATCCAGTGTGCACTCCGTGTGCATTCCAGGAGGAGTCATTCCTGATGTGGAAAGGGTCCTTCCGGATGCCATGAAGAGCACAGGGTGCAGCCAGCTGCAGGTGGTGGCACATGTCGGCACTAATGAAGTGTGTCGCTTTGGATCTGAGGAAATTCTGGTGGTGGTTGTTGGGATGTTTAAGGGGGACTAAACAGCTAAGGTCATCAGTCGCCCATTCCAAAAACAGGCGAGACGAAAATTTACGGAGCAGGTACAACCCCAAGGCGGGAGGAGACGCCCCTCCCCCCAGTCACTGAAAGAACACCATTGTGGCAGCGAACGCTAGAGACAAGAAGAGTACAGACGAACACCGGACAGAAAGAAACGGAAGAAAAGAAGAGGGCCAAAGACTGGTTGACTGACCATGAGAACAAAAAAAAGGGAAAGAGTCAACCATCCGAATACACACTAAAATCTGCAACCAATGAGAGACTCGAGGACAAGAGACACAGAAAGGGAAAGGGGCAGGACTCCCCTAAATGGAACCATAAAAAGGACTACCACGGATAAAATTTAAAACGTCGTCAGCCATAGAGGCATCGTCGCTTAAAACCAAAGGCAACGTGCCCGGGAGATTAAAAGACTGCCGGAGGGTGCGCAGCCGGGGACACTCCAACAAAATGTGGGCGACCGTCAATCGGGACCCGCACTGACACAGGGGGGGGGGATCCTCCTGACGCAAAAGATGTCCGTGCGTCAGGTAGGTATGGCCGATGCGGAGCCGACAGAGGATGACAGAGTCCCTGCGAGAAACCCGCAGGGAGGACCGCCACACATCGGTCGTCTCCTTAACAGCCCGCAGTTTATTCGGCAATGTCAGGCTACGCCACTCATCATGCCACATCCCAAGCACCTTACGGCGCAACGCCACCTGCAGATTACGAGCCGGGAGGCCGATCTCCAAAGTGGGGGCGTCGATCGCTCCTTTGGCCAGCATGTCGACACGTTCGTTCCCCGGGATGCCAACGTGACCTGGCGTCCGAACAAAGACCACCGAACGACCAGAGCGGGTAATGGCAAAAACAGACTCCTGAATAAAGGATACCAGAGGAGAAGAGGTATATCAGTGGTCGATAGCCTGGATGCTGCTCAGGGAGTCACTGCAGATGACGATGGACGTACCTGAGCAGGAACGCATATGCTCAAGAGTGCGCAATATGGACACCAGCTCTGCAGTAAAAATACTGCAGCCAGCCGGCAAGGAGCGCTGTTCAACATGGGCAGCAAGAGCAAAAGCGTAGGCAGTACGACCATCCACCAGGGAACCATCAGTGTAGACAGGCACACAGCCTGAAAATGAGGCGAGGAGCGCAAGAAAACGGCGACAGAGGGCCACATGCAGAACCAAGTCCTTGGGTTCCCGTGCCAACTCCAGGCGGATGGACGGCCGGGGCATACACCAGGGAGGCGTGGGTGCACGGACCAGGAAGGGTGGCAGAAGAGGGAATGACCCCAGTTCCGACAGCAGGGACTGGACGCGGACAACAATGGAAAGCCCAGACCTAGGTCGCCGGTCGGGCAGAGGGAGGACCCTGGCAGGGAAAAGCAGGCGATGACTGGGGTGGCCCGGTGAGCAATGCACGTGGACAGCATAGTCGGCGAGCAGTCGGTGGCGGCGAATTGGCAGCGGGGGAACCCCGGCCTCCACCAGTAGACTATCCATGGGGCTCGTACGGAAAGCGCCAGTGTATGGGGACCAACAACGTCAACACTGAGGGTGATGCAGACCCATAGGCCAGGCTCCCATAATCAAGCCTGGACTGCACAAGGGCTCTGTACAATCGCAACAGCGTGCAGCGATCTGCACCCCAAAACGGGTGGCTCAGGCAACGGAGAGCGTTGAGGTGCCGCCAGCACTTTTGCTTCAGCTGAGTAATATGAAGAATCAATGTGAGCCGGGCATCAAAGACGAGTCCTAAGAAGCGGCTAGTGTCCACCACTTCAAGTAGGTGACAGTCGAGGTAAAGTTCCGGATGAGGGTGGACCGTCCGACGCCTGCAGAAGTGCACAACTCGAGTCTTGGCTACAGAGAACTGAAATCCATGAGTCAGAGCCCATGATGCTGCCTTGCGAATGGCTGCTTGCAGCTTGCGTTCGGCGACTCCCGTAGTCGTTGAGCTAAATGAGATGCAGAAGTCGTCGGCATACAAAGAAGGAGACACCGACGACCCCATGGCTGCAGCCAGACCATTAATGGCCACTAGAAATAAGGAAACGCTCAACACCGAGCCCTGCGGGACCCCATTTTCCTGTATATAAGATGAACTAGAGGCGGCACCGACTTGCACCCGGAAAGAGCGGCGCAATAAAAAGGTTTTGAAGAAAAGCTGGGGACTGACCATGAAGACCCCACTCACGCAACGTAGTAAGGATGTGATGCCTCCATGTTGTGTCATATGCCTTCCGCAGATCAAAAAATACAGCAACGAGATGCTGACGGCGGGAAAAGGCCGTACGGATAGCAGATTCCAGCCGCACTAAATTGTCCGCAGCAGACCGGCCCTGACGGAAGCCACCCTGGGATGGAACGAGGAGACCGCGCGACTCAAGGACCCAGCACAAACGCCGCCCCACCATACGTTCGAGGAATTTGCACAAAACGTTGGTGAGGGTAATGGGACGATAGCTGCCCACCGCCAAAGGGTCCACACCGGGCTTCAAGATGGGGACAATAACACCCTCTCGCCATTGCGACGGGAACACGCCCACGCTCCAAATCCGGTTAAAGATGGTGAGGATGTGTCTCTGGCAGTCCCTGGAGAGATGCTTCAGCATCTGCGCGTGGATGCAGTCTGATCCTGGTGCCCTATCAGGGCAATCGGCGAGGGCAGCGAGGAATTCCCTCTCGCTGAAAGGAGCATTGTATTTTTCAGAACGACGTGTGTGGAATGATAATGGCGTCCGCTCGGCGCGCTCCTTTAGAGAGCGAAAGACGGGAGGGTAAGTTGCAGTCGCAGAGCTCGTAGCAAAGTGCACGGCAAGGTGATCAGCAATGGCGGCAGCGTCAGTGCAGACAGCGCCGTCCAGGGAGATTCCAGGGACACCCATAGGGGTCTGGTATCCATAAATCCGCCGGATGCGGGACCACACGAGCGACGGGGAGACACGGGAGCCCAAGGATGAAACATACCTCTCCCAAGACTCCTGCTTACGCCGTGCAATAAGACGACGGGCCAAGGCACGGAGCTTCTTAAAGGCGATGAGGGTCTCCAGAAAAGGGTGCCGCCTATGACGCTGGGGAGCCCGGATACGGTCGCGAATAGCCTCAGCAATCTCCGGTGACCACCAGGGGACAGCCTTCCTCCGAGGGAGTCCAGAAGAGCGGGGGATGGCAGCCTCGGCCGCAGAAATAATTGACGTGGTCAAGACAAGGACCACCTCGTCAATGTCACCCTGTGGGGGAGAAGCAATGGTGGCAGCGGAAGTAAAAGCCGGCCAGTCAGCCCTGTTCAGAGCCCAGCGGGGCAGGCGCCCAGAAGAATGACACTGGGGCAGTGACAAATAGACGGGAAAATGGTCACTACCACACAGGTCAGAATGTACTCTCCAGTGGAGGGATGGGACAAGTCTGGGGCTGCAAAGAGAGAGATCGATGGCCGAGAACGAGCCATGGGCCACACTGAAATATGTGGGAGCACCGGTGTTCAAGAGGCCAACACATGCTCCACGGCACAACTGCAGTCATCAGAGACAGTCCCACCCCATAGAGGGTTGTGGGCATTGAAATCGCCCAGAAGCAGCAATGGCGGCGGGAGTTGAGCCAGCAGCGCAGCCAAGACATGTAGAGGGAGCTGCCCATACGGAGGAACGTAAACAGAGCAAACAGTAATAGCCGGCAAGAGCTCAATCCTGACAGCTACTGCCTCTAAAGGCGTCAGAAGGGGTACTGGCGAGCTACAGACAGAGTGGTGAACAAAGAGGCAAACTCCACCTGAAGCTCGTTGAGAGGCAGCGCGGTTCTTATAGTATCCCCGATAATCGCAAAGGGCAGGGGTCCGCATTGCTGGAAACCAAGTTTCCTGAAGAGTAATGCAGAGAACAGGGGAAACACTCAGAAGCATCCGGAGCTCAGGCAGGTGGCGAAAATAACAGCCGCAATTCCACTGGAGAATGGAAGCAGGAAGGGACTGGGATGGCGTGAAGGCGACTAAGAGGCAGACGGCGCCTCAGAGCCAACGGCCGCCACCGGGCGAGAGTCAGCTGCGTCCATAGGAGAGGCCCCCGAGGGTTCCGTGAGCGCGAGATCCGCGGCAGAGGCGAGGATCTCCACCTCATCCCCCGAGCCAGAACTATGTACAGCAGGCGATACTGAAACCGCCGGAACTTCCTTCTTCTTGGACACGTTCCGTTCCTTCTTCTCGCATCTGTCCTTTGGCTTAGAGGGCTGGGAGAGTTTCTCTGAAGGAGCGTCGGAGGCTGACGACGACGCAGAAGCCCTACGACCAGCAGGTGGCGGAATCTTCAGCCACTGGCTGACATCCGGCTGGCTAGGAGAAGAAACGGAAGAAGGGAGGGCCCCGAGGGACCCCTTCCGCGAGAGAGGAACCGGCAGATGTACGGCCCCGAGGGCCCACTGAAGGCGGCACAGATGAGGCAACAACTGCCGCCCGCGAGGGCGACGATAACGTGGCTGCAGCATAGGATGTTCGAAGTGGGACAGGATACAACCTTTCGAATTTCAGTTTTGCCTCGCGATAAGTAAGCCGGTCCAGGGTCTTAAATTCCATTATCTTCCGCTCCTTATGAAGAACGGGGCAGTCCGGCGAGCATGGAGAGTGGTGTTCCCCACAGTTGACACAGACAGGCGGAGGTGCACATGGAGAATTGGGATGAGAGGGGCGTCCGCAATCTCGACATGTGGCGCTAGATGGGCAACGGGAGGACATATGCCCAAACTTCCAGCACTGGAAGCACCGCATCAGGGGAGGGACGTATGGCTTGACGTCACAACGGTAAACCATTACCTTGACCTTCTCAGGCAAAACAGCACCCTCGAAGGCCAAGATAAAGGCACCAGTGGCCACCCTGTTAGTCTTGGGTCCTCTGTGAACACGACGGACAAAATGCACACCACGTCATTCCAAGTCAGCTCTCAGTTCGTCGTCGGATTGTAACAAGAGGTCGCGATGGCAAATAATCCCCTGGACCATATTTAAGCTACTGTGGGGAGTGACGGTAACAGGGACGTCTCCCAGCTTATCACACAAGAGCAACGCCCGTGACTGGGCTGGTGAGGACGTCTTGAGGAGGATGGACCCATTCCTCATTTTAGACAACCCCGCCACTTCCCCAAACTTATCCTCCAGGTGTTCCACAAAAAACAGAGGCTTTGTCGAAAGAAAGGAGTCACCATCAGTCCTGCTGCAGACAAGGTATTGTGGTACATAAGGCTCCGGTTTGGCACTAGATCTGCATCCCTCCCACGGCGCAGCCAACGAGGGGAACGACTGAGGGTCATATTGTGCAGCATCAACTTCAATTCTGCCTCGCTTAGAGACGCTGGTGGCAGTGCGACCACCAGCTTGGTGAGGTTTATTGCGCTTCATTGCGCCACATCCACCCAGATGCCACCTACCCCGAACAAGGGCTTTCCCCAAGGGCGCCACCCAGCCAAAGCAACGGGTACCTGGCTGATATCCCATTGCCCGGAGTCCCCGTGTCCCAGACAAGATGGGCACATACTCCTTGGCATGCATGGGGAGGAAACAGCTCTGGCATCTGTAGTGCGATCCCTGCGTGGTCGGGGGGCTACCACCAAGAGGGTACATGATGACCCCACCACAATGGACTGGCTACCGTACTGGATTTTAGGTGTTGAAAGGGTCCACAGTTGTCGTGGGCGCTAAGAAGGGGATTGCGCACAAGACGAGGAGGCAACCCAGAAGACATGGGGTGTAAATCCCGCCACACGACAATAGATAGCATGCAAGATGGTGGTGCATGATGGACCAATAGAAAAACACCACGTAAGGCGCCCTTCCCCAAATGGCACGCACTAACAACGGAAATTTTGAAAATTGCAGGTCAAACCCAAGAGGGGACCATCACATAAGGCCGAAACGTTTGAGACTCCTTTTAGTCACCTCTTATGACAGGCAAGAATACCACGGGCCTATTCTTATCCCCGAACCCGCAGGGGGACTGAGGAAATTCTCTCTGGATTCCAGTGGCTATCTGATTTGGTGAAGGCTGCCGGTCTTGCTTTCGAGATGAAGGCAGAGCTCACCATCTGCAGCATCGTCGACAGAACTGACTGTGGACCTTTGGTGCAGAGCCGGGTGGAGGGTCTGAATCAGAGGCTCAGACGGTTTTGCGACCGTGTTGGCTGCAGATTCCTTGACTTGCGCCATAGGGTGGTGGGGTTTCGGGTTCCGCTGAATAGGTCAGGAGTTCACTACACTCAGCTGGCGGCTACACGGGTAGCGGAGGCTGTGTGGCGTGGACTGGGCGGTTTTTTAGGTTAGAAGGCCTCGGGAAAGTGCGGGATGGGCTGCAATGTCAAAGGGTGCTTGGCAATTACAGGACGTGCTTGGATCAAGGAACAGTCGGAATTATAGTTGTAAATTGTTGTAGTTGCGCTGGAAAAGTCCCTTAGCTTCAAGCGCTAATAGAAAGCACAGAAGCTGATATCGTTATAGGTACAGAAAGCTGGCTAAAGCCTGAAATGAGTTCTGCAGAAATTTTTACAAAGTCTCAGACGGTGTTCAGGAAAGATAGATTAGGTAGAATTGGTGATGGAGTGTTTGTGTCTGTCAGTAGTGGTTTATCTTGTAGTGAAGTCGAAGTAGATTCTCCGTGCGAATTGGTATGAGTGGAGGTTATACTTAACAGGCGAATTAAGTTAATAATTGGCTCCTTCTACCGACCCCCAGACTCCGATGATACAGATGCGGAACAGTTCAGAGAAAGTTTGAGTCTCGTAACAAATAAATACCCCACTCATACGGTTATAGTTGGTGGGGACTGCAACCTACCCCCGGTATGTTGGCAAAAATACTTGTTCAAAACCGGTGGTAGGCAGAAAACATCTTCCGAGATTGTCCTCAATGCTTTCTCCGAAAATTATTTCGAGCAGTTAGTCCACGAACCCACGCGAATTGTAAATGGTTGCGAAAACACACTTGACCTCTTAGCCACAAACAATCCAGAGCTGATAGAGAGCATCATGACTGATACAGGGATTAGTGATCACAAGGTCGTTGTAGCTAGGTTCAATACAGTTTCTTCCAAATCCATCAGAAACAAACGCAAAATAATTTTATCTAAAAAAAGCGGATAAAGTGTCACTAGAAGCCTTCCTAAAAGACAATTTCCATTCCTTCCGAACTGACTATGCAAATGTAGACGAGATGTGGCACAGATTCAAAGATATAGTAGCAACAGCAATTGAGAGATTCATACCTCATAATTTGGTAAGAGATGGAACGGATCCTCCGTGGTACACAAGAAAGGTCCGAACGCTGTTGCAGAGGAAACAGAAAAAGCATGCGAAGTTCAGAAGAACGCGAAATCTCGAAGATGGGTTAAAATTTACAGACGCGCGAAATTTGGCACGGACTTCGATGCGATATGCCTTTAATAGGTTCCACAAAGAAACATTGTCTCGAAATTTGGTACAAAATCCGAAGAAATTCTGGTCGTATGTAAAGTACACAAGCGGCAAGACGCAGTCAATACCTCCGCTGCGCAGTGCCGATGGTACTGTTATCGACGACTGTGCCGCTAAAGCGGAGTTATTGAACACAGTTTTCCGAAATTCCTTCACCAGGGAAGACGAATGGAATATTCCAGAATTTGAAACACGAACATCTGCTAGCATGAGTTTCTTAGAAGTAGATACCTTAGGGGTTGCGAAGCAACTCAAATCGCTTGATACGGGCAAGTCTTCAGGTCCAGATAGTATACCGATTAGGTTCCTTTCAGATTACGCTGATACTATAGCTCCCTACTTAGCATTCATATACAACCGCTCACTCACCGATAGATCTGTACCTACAGATTGGAAAATTGCGCAGGTCCCACCAGCGTTTAAGAAGGGTAGTAGGAGTAATCCATTTAACTACAGACCTATATCCTTGACGTCGGTTTGCAGTAGGGTTTTGGAGCATATACTGTATTCAAACATTATGAATCACCTCGAAGGGAACGATCTATTGACACGAATCGGCATGGCTTCAGAAAACATCGCTATTGTGCAACGCAGCTAGCTCTTTATTCGCACGAAGTAATGGCCGCTATCGACAGGGGATCTCAAGTTGATTCCGTATTTCTAGATTTCCAGAAAGCTTTTGACACTGTTCCTCACAAGCGACTTCTAATCAAGCTGCGGACCTATGGGGTATCGTCTCAGTTGTGCGACTGGATTCGTGATTTCCTGTCAGGAAGGTTGCAGTTCGTAGTAATAGCCGGAAAATCATCGAGTAAAACTGAAGTGATATCAGGTGTTCGCCAGGGAAGCGTCCTGGGACCTCTGCTGTTCCTGATCTCTATAAATGACCTGGGTAACAATCTGAGCAGTTCTCTTAGATTGTTCGCAGATGATGCTGTAATTTACCGTCTAGTAAGGTCATCCGAAGACCAGCATCAGTTGCAAAGCAATTTAGAAAAGATTGCTGTATGGTGTGTCAGGTGGCAGTTGACGCTAAATAACGAAAAGTGTGAGATGATCCACATGAGTTCCAAAAGAAATCTGTTGGAATTCGATTACTCAATAAATAGTACAATTCTCAAGGCTGTCAATTCAGCTAAGTACCTGGGTGTTAAAATTACGAACTTCAGTTGGAAGGACCACATAGATAATATCGTGGGGAAGGCGAGCCAAAGGTTGCGTTTCATTGGCAGAACACTTAGAAGAAGCAACAAGTCTACTAAAGAGACAGCTTACACTACACTCGTTCGTCCTCTGTTAGAATATTGCTGCGCGGTGTGGGATCCTTACCAGGTGGGATTGACGGAGGACATCGAAAGGGTGCAAAAAAGGGCAGCTCGTTTTGTATTATCACGTAATAGGGGAGAGAGTGTGGCAGATATGATACACGAGTTGGGATGGAAGTCATTACAGCAAAGACGTTTTTCGTCGCGGCGAGACCTTTTTACGAAATTTCAGTCACCAACTTTCTCTTCCGAATGCGAAAATATTTTGTTGAGCCCAACCTACATAGGTAGGGATGATCATCAAAATAAAATAATAGAAATCAGAGCTCGAACAGAATGGTTTAAGTGTTCGTTTTTCCCGCGCGCTGTTCGGGAGTGGAATAGTAGAGAGATAGCATGATTGTGGTTCGATGAACCCTCTGCCAAGCACTTAAATGTGAATTGCAGAGTAGTCATGTAGATGTAGATGTAGATGAAGGTGAATGATGCTCTCTACAGTTGACATAGATGGGAGGCGGGGCACGTGGCGTATTGGGATGTGAAGGGCGTCCGAAATCTCGACATGTGAGGCTGGAAGTACAGTGGGAAGACATATGGCCAAACTTCCAGCCTTAAAGCTCCGCATCAGGGGAGGGATATAGGGCTTGACATCACAGCAGTAGACCATCATTTTGACCTTCTTCGGTAATGTATCACCCTCGAAGACCAAAATGAAGGCACTGGTAGAAATCTGATTATCCTTGGGACCCCAGCGAACTCGCCGGATGAAATGAACACCTCAACGCTCTAAAATGGCGCGCAGCTCGTCATCACACAGCAAAAGGAGGTCTCTATGGAAAATAATACCCTGGACCATATTTAAACTCTTATGGGGTTTGATGGTAACTGAAACATTCCCCAACTTGTCACAAGCAAGTTACTTCGTGACTGGGCAGGGGATGCCGTTTTCATCAATACTGACCCAGAGAGCATTTTGGACAAGCCCTTCACCTCCCCAAACTTGTCTTCTAAATGCTCTACGAAGAACTGAGGCTTCATTGACATGAAAGACTCCCCATCAGCACTTGTACTAACTAGGAACCAGAGCAAATAAGTGTCACTGCCTTATGCTCCTCCCACAGTGTAGTGAGGAGCTGGATGAGGAAGAACCTGTATCAGATGGGAGAACAGGGTCAAGAAATTGGGATAAATGAATCAAAAAACAGTCATGGAAATGAAGAGATTGTTCAAGAACAGAGTGGAATGCAAAAATAGAGCAAGGCTACCCTGACACTAGAAAGCACAAGGTAACAGAATCAGAAGAAGAAGAAGAAGAAAAAGAAGCATATGAAGAAGCCATGTACAATAGTTACGGAAGTTTTTAAAAGGATATGTGCCATACATTTTACGTTACACACTGAGAAGTGTCATTTTGTCCTGGAGGAAGTTAGTTATTTTGGACACATAATTAGTCTAAAGAGGATGAAGAACAACCCAAGGCTCATATAAGCACTAAGAGATTTTAGAACCCTTAATACAATCAAGGAGTTACAGTCCTTTTTGAGGTAGGTCAATTGTTTTACAAAATTTATGAAGATTTGGCAGATCTTGCATGGACACTTAAGCAATTGCTAAAAGGAGTAGTGAAATTTGTGTAGGCAAAAGCGTCAAGCCATGTTTGAGAGCTTGACAGACAGTCTGATCTTAAGTCCAGTGTTGATTTTTCCAGACTATGAGAACAAGTTTGTATTATCATGCAATGCTTCCAATCAGGCACTGAGATGCGTTTTGAATTGAGTAACAGATGGCAAAAAGCATCCTGTGGCTTATGCTACTCAACAGTTAAATAATGTAGAAAGGAATTCATACACAATAGAGAAGGAGATGCTGCACTTAATACACAGGTTAACTATATTCAGTGTTCTTTGTATGGCAAGTAGTTCAAGGTGGTAACCAACTACACAGTACTGAAGTGGTTTTGGGGGTCGAAAGATTCTTCAAGCAAACTCACAAAGTGGGCCTAAAGACTAAGTGCGTTTGAATATCAAGTTATTCATAAGCCAGGCAAAAAGCATGGGAATGCAGATGAAACAAGCAGAATAATTATGGTAGTGCAAGCAATGGGCTATGACCTTGCAGAGTGGCAGACAGCACAAGCTGCTGACACTGACACAAGCTGTACACAACACAGCCACAGTTCACTGTGCATGATGGCCTGTCATGTAGGTCACATAAGCTGGGACCACGTGTGGTGGTAGCCACTAACATGAGAGAAGAGATGTTGAAGGAAGCACACAACCATGTGCTATTTGGGCAAGGGTGTCGGATGGTGATGAAGGGTGGCGGAGTGTTACTGGTGGAAAAAAAGGAAAGTACATTATAAATTGTGTACTGTATGTGCAATAAGCAGATACAAATCATCAGCAAGTACCACCACAAAGGTTGCCAGAGGCTACTAAACCTTTTGGAATTATAAGAATGGGTATTCAAAGAATTTTTAAGTGGACTCCAGCAGGGAACCACTGTTTTAATGATTATTGACTATTTCTCACAGTACATGGAAATATTCACCATTCCTAATCAACACATGACTACAGTGGAGCATGGTGAACAACTACTTGCTGAGTTTGGCGTGCCTGGAACAGTAATGACAGACTGATGTACTAATTTCATGTGAGCCCTGGAGAAGCAATTACGTTATTTGCTACTGATTCAGAAACTAAGAACTGCACCTGCAAGCCAGCAGTAAAACGGAATGCATGCATCTTATTATTGGTGGAATGTTGCGTTACTGTGTCAATTCTCACCATAATAATTAGAATATTTACTTGTCATTTGTTGTCACGGCATACTGTTCAAAGGTTTTCACTAGCATTGGGCTACCTCTCTTGAGGTACTATATGGAAGGAAGAAGCGTTAAGCGTTTGACGTAATCAGACCAAGAATTGGGAAAGATAGGAAAACACCAAGCTCCTGGAACAACAGGAAGAAGTTGGGAAACATAGAGGAATGTTTTCACATTATAGGATAGGACAGTGGGTGATGTTGTCAAGCCCATATATCCTAATGGATGAACTGAAAAAATTTATTACATGATACCAAGTGATAGAAACAAAGTCACCGGCAAATGTGAAGCCTCAGTTGCCAACTATAACAAAGGTGAAACTTCCTGGCATATTAAAACTGTGTGTCGGACCGAGACTCGAACTCGGGACCTTTGCCTTTCACGGGCAAGTGCTCTACCTGGTACTGGGACAAACCAATTTCGACTCAAGATGTGACTAGGATACTGAAATTATGACTATCTAGTCACATCAAAGATATATTAATAAATGTCTCAGAAGATGATCTAGAAAAGTATCTTTCTGTGTTAGACACCACTGACATGGCACAAGAAGACACAAAAGCAAGCAGAGAGCACGGGAATAATCAATCGTCTCTGTGCAAACATGAAAACCAAAATGCTCATTCCAACCAAGGAAATGATAATAGGAGGAAGTATGAGCAACAACAAGGTACAGGTGGACTGCCAAGCAGAAATGGTCACGAGCAGTTTAACAAAAAACAGCACTATAATGAGAGATTTAATCCAAGTTATAACAACAGCAGAGAAGGAATAACAGAAATCAGTGGTCTAACAATTACAACAGTAACAGTAATTATCCAGTACAGTGGATCTAGAGCACAAGACCACCACCACCACCACCACCACCACCACCACCACCACCACCACCACCACCACCACCATCACCACCACAGGATAATAATCATACTTATAGTAATGACAGTAGGAATTCAGGACAGAATGTAAACCTCGACCAACAACACTGGCCTGATCCAAATCATAATGTAAGAATTGCCAAGATGATGAACGAAAGCTATTCGGACTCCTCGCGGTCATCAAACTAGAATCAATCCCAATAAGCTCCCAATTGTTGGTTGATGGGCAGAGAGGGGACACATCTCTTGACAAAAGCACAAATACACAAATGCTGAGGTACAAAGATGGTATCGACATGCAGAAAGATATACTAATTGAACCACACAGGTGCAAGGGCACCAGAGTTTAGATGTTGCAAGCAATAGAGCACTTATATGTAGCATACCTGTGGATACATATATCGAACAAGAGCACCAGATAGTGTCCTGAGCTATGATTTGTTCAAAGCCATAAGTAATACACAAAAATTGCCCATGTATCCAGTGCAGTACTGTAAGGTGTCTGGAGCCATTGGTGCAAAGGCACAAGTATTAAGTACCAGATGCATGTAGATATTTTCACATGAGAAGCCATGAAATGCTCTTTTCTTGTGGTTAAGGGATTAACGGTTGCCTGTATCCTGGGGTGTGACTTCTAATGTGAAAGAAAGGCAAATATTGACCTATGGAACAGAATTTAGCATAATGAATTAAGGCAGGTGAATTGTTCTGGATTTCGTGATTAACTCCAAAGTGTAAAAATTGGATTATTTGGATTTCAAGCAACAAAAGCAATTGATTCAACTATCAAATGGTTATTTAGATTTTTTTTGGAGAAACCAGGTATAATTAAAAGTTATTTATACATTACTGAGGTGGATCCCCACAAAACATTTTGTCACTCTGTCCCGTGAACGAAAAAAGATGCAGTTACCAAAGAAATAAGAAAAATGATAGAATGGGGTATAATAGAACCATCTTTATTGCCATATAGTAGTCCATTAGTTGCTGTGGTGAAGTCGAGAGGGAAATTTAGGTTGATGTTGGACACCAGAGACATTAGCAAGATTGTTGCACCGGTATGCACAAGGTCCGAGAATTTGGAAGAGCAGATACAGAAATTCTATGGAGCTTCTAACCTAGACTTAAAATCCAGTTACTGACAGATCCCGCTTTCAGAAGAATCCAGAAAGTACACTGCATTTATTTTTGGAGACAGAAGTCATCAACTTAAGATACTACCCTTTTGGCACAATGTGAGTGCAAGAGTATTTGTAACTACTTTGGATACAGTGTTAAGACCAGATCTACTGACACAATGATCACATATATGGATGACCTGTTAGCAATTATCTCTACATGGGAGAAACATGTTGACATTTTAGAAAGAGTGCTGAGAAAATTTGCAGATGCTGGGGTAACAATCAATCCAAGTTTGGGATGGAACAAATAGAGTTCTTAGGGCATACCATCTCTCTTCCCTAGGAATAGTTCCCAATAGTAAGAAAATGCTGGTAATTGAGGAATTCTCAAGGCTGGGAATCAAAGGTGTTTATTGGCCTTTTAACATTTTTTAGAAGATTCGTGCTGCACAAATTGCTTAACGGCAATGCTTTTTACTGGGTTTGTTACATAAAAATACTACATGGTTTTGATCAGATAAATGCCACAAAGTTTTTGAGTGTATTAAACAGGCACTGATAAATTCAAACATACTATACAACCCTAATATGGAGAAGGACTTTTGTCTTGTAACAGATGCATCTTCCTATGGATTGACAAAGAGGGGGGGAGGGGGGGGTGTTTGTTTCAAGTAGAAAAAGAAGCTGGCAACAACAAGATCAGAGCTATTGCTTTCACAATCAGAGTTTTGACATGCTGTGAGATATCTTACTCTGTTACAGAGTTAGAAGCTTTGACTGTCATGTTAGCATTAAGAAAATTTCATTAATATGTTTATGGAAAACGAATAAAAGTATTTAGTGATCGTGAAGCTCTAAGCTTTTTATTAACATGCAAACTATTACATGCAATATTAGCTAGGTGGACTCTAGCCCTGCAGGAATATAATTTCCAGATAAAGTACATAAACTGAAAGGACAATGTTATAGAGACACTTCATCTAGACTGCCACAGGGCATACCATAATTAGTGGAACTAGTAGACCGAGTGTCAGAATTCAAAATATTATCAATAAAGAACCAGTCACACAGATGTGAATATTTACACCTATGCAAAAACACCTACAGGACTCTGATCCCATCTGGAGGAAGATCAAACAGTCCATAAAACAGACCCAAGTAGTAACTTAAGTCCACATTACAAGGTACAAAATGATGGGCTATTTTATAAGAGGGGCATGAATTTGAAAATCTGGTGTGTGTGCATCCCCAACGAGTGCACCGAAGTTTTTATATGGTATACATACGATGCTTAGGGTCACGTAGGAATTGAAAAGTGTGTAGCCATCAGTAGGAATTGAAAAGTGTGTAGCCATCATTCAAAGCTACTTTTATATTCCAAACCTCAAACGCATCATACATAAAACTGTAAGAACTTGTACAGTCTATCAAAAGGCAAACTTAATCAACAGATCATGCAAAACTGAGCTCCAATACACTGTTCCGGCTTATCCAAATTGGTTAACATCTGTGGATGTTGCAGGACCCCAACCCACAGTGAGGAGTGGAGCCAAATATTGAACGACTGTCTATGATACTTTCACCAAGTATCTCAAACTTTATATCATGAAAACCACTACGGTGAACCCAATAATTAAAAGAATCTTGAGATATTATACCCCAAAAGTGAGTAAACAACCCTGCCATTTTATTTAATAATGTCAAATACTTTACTAGTTTCAAATGAAAATTGTTCCTTGAAGAACAAGACATCAAGCACATTCTAGTTGGCAGATTCCACACAGAAGCAAGACCAGTGAAATAAATTGCTTTGTATGCACTTATGCCTCTAAACAACACACCAGGTGGTCTGAATTGGTGCCTGTATTAAAAGCATGTACAAAAATTATCACATCCAGCGGCGAGTTACACACCCAATGAGCTTGTGTTTAATGTAATTGAATCAAATTAGTGGTTAAGCCAAATTACCAGGATGAAATAAATCAAGAGATGAAAAAGTGAGAGAAGCTCTAGTCAGTTTGACTAGTTGCGCTCAACAGAGGAAAGCAAAATATGATAAGACTGTGAAAAAGACTATTAACTACCAATAAACCACCCTAAGTCATCCTTAACAAATAAGAGAAATAAGAAGTGGCAAATTCTGTATGTAGAACCTTACAAAATCATACATATGCCACTCAACTGTAGCTATATGCTAGTAAATGTGAAGACAGACAAGATAAAGTGCTTGTATCCGTATAAGAATTTTAAAATGTACATACAATGAAATTTGTACAGTAGATGTAGAAAAGTTCTTCTCTTCTTATGTGTTAATATATATAAGTATTCAATGAATCTTCATCATTTGATTGTAGTTGTAAGTTCTCATTGATTACTGCATAATTCATGAACAGTTTTGTGACAATTGTGTAATGTATTTGTGCAGATAAGTGGCATTGGTCAGCTGGACATAAGCCCTAATCATTTTTAGGGGACTTAATCGTATATTACCTTGTAGAGTAGTAATTATTATTGAGGATTAAGAAGTCGATGAGTAAAAGGGACTTTATGTTTGTACTGAAATTTCTTTGCTAATTATTTCCATTTCAAATGTAATTTTAGTTCTTTGATAGATATGGAAGCTATGTCAGATTTTCAATTCTCATATTATAAGTATTTACACTGCAATCATGCTAATAAAATCAGAAAGAGACTTTAATGAAAACAATGGAGGAAATGATCACACGTGTAATGCAGTGTAAACAGCAAATAGCATGAATCATCTATGATGCTATGATAGTACAACATGTAGTGTCATTTGTTTTAGTTGTGTCATGCCATTGAGCACATGTACCTCCTTAGTTGTGGCCTTATGATCTAAATTTAACTTCACGGCGGGATCCGCAGTTCACTACTTAGGTAAAAAACAAAAACATGTTTGGTGCTCCTACAAAGAAAAATATAATTACAAAAATATGACTTGCTTTGAAATAGAAGGAGAAACATTGTAAAGTCATACCAGAGTCTTGTTACCAGTCTTAATGGTCTATTGACCACAAAATGATATAGGATGCTGTAAGTAATAACAAGGAAACACAAATAAATATGTACCTATATGTTCATGCACAAGATGTACTGAAATTGTGAACTGCAGCACATAAAGGAACATACAGCTGCAAAGTCATTGCAACCAAATGTGCTAAGCTGACACGAACTTTAAAACAAAGTATGTTGGTGAAAGCAATTGAAAAGTGAACATTTGTGGTAACGGTGACTGAGAATTAACTATGTTTAGTGACAAGAGCATGTAATATTGAATCTTACCCATACTATGTATAATCTGTGGCAAGACATCAGTATGCACGGAAAAACACAAGACATTAAAATGTATCGAGTGTAGAACCAAAATGGTGAAGTAAATGTGTTTGGAATGGATGCGAGTTACAGTGCATCAACAATGTAAAATTCTGCTTCGCTGCAGACTCCAGCTGAAATGAACTGCGAGAGGATGTGAGTGGAAATTTTTGTGCAACCCTGTGTTGGATGCAAACTGTCCATACAGAGGAATGCTTATTAAGTGCCTATGTTGTGACGTGCATCATAATTTCACATACCTAATGAATTAATAGCTGTTTTACAAACTATATGTGAAACATTTGTGAACAGACTTATGCTGTATGAATTAAAGCAACCATGTTTTGGAAAAGGAAGACACTAAATGCTCACACAAGTGTAATGTAGGAGACAGTGACAGAAACTGGGCCTGTACGGAACAATAAATAATAGATTAATTGAATTCTACCCTGCACCAAAATAACATCTGTCTGTAGTCAGAATCCTATACCATGTTTAAATTTATTTTCATGAACCTGTTCATAATGACTCAATCTATCATGCTGAACATCAGAGCGGAGAGAGTAGGCCTTCACGACTCCACCCGGCAATCTTCCAAACTAGCAGCATTATTTTTCTAGTTCAGACTTCGAAACATGAATACGTGTTCTGGTCAAGCATTCACCTCACCGACAACATCCCTTTCCAGCCAATGCACTGCCACTCCAGTCATCATACGATGACTATGTCAATGCATCAAGACAATGGCATTTAAGAAAATATTTATACACCACTGTGCAGAATCTCATAGAAAAAATTAGACTCTGACTATTTAAGAACTTTTGGAAACAAATAACAAAAAAAACCTTTAATTAGAAAATGTAGTGGTCACCTTTGTGCCCACAGTGACAAATTTTGAATAAACTACCAACAAAAAACAAAAACCAAAATCAAGAAAAATTAAATCTTAACACTGTAAACTGAAAAACTTTTATCATGTGGCATGTAATGTTATGCAATGTAGAGATTGCATTATTTGTTATAGTATTTTCAATTCTGTTTCTGTAAAACTGTTTTAATTGCACCTTGACATATGGAAAAAAGCATGAAATGAAAGAAATGAGTTATATAGTCTGCCTTCTCCACCACAGTTTTCTGTCAGCCCACATCCAAATGGAGGAGCATCCGACAAAAATTAATCCCCAGCAAACTGCAATCTACAGACTATACTCAACTGAACACATAACTATGTAGAAATATATAAAGATTTTAATCATTGTGACTATGTAGCACCAGTGAATTCAAATCTAGATTCAAAGACAATATCAACTCAAATATTTTTCAAAAGGTTTGTATGAACATTGTAATGTATGTGAATTTTTGAACTTGTGGATACAATAATTCATATTATTTGTGTAATAAAGTGGCATTGAACGTTTAAGTGCACTGCCACACACAAACCATGAACCAGTGTGCTCCTGGCATTACAGTAAGTCAAATATCTAGACATTAAAGACTGTGAGATTTTTGTAACTTATTCTAAAATGTCTGAAGTGTACAGTAATCATTTTTTATCAGAGGCTTAGTCTGAACAATATAGCTACCATCCCTGACCACTACAATTACAGATAATAATATGTTTTCTTGTTCTATTCAAGAAATGGTTGTGATAGCCACTACTACTTCTGTCTGTCTTACTTCTGTTTTCGCTGTTATTAAAGAAAGAGTCATTTACATTGAGGAGGTGCGTATTTTGTAATTGTTAATATATGTATGCTTGCCTACAGAAGTCTGACTTCTATTATATAGAAGTTTACGTAATTTACAGGCAGCTTCGGTGTCGCAATATCAATTAACAGACCCGTAAGCAAGATGAAAACGAAATATTCTACTCTCATTTTCAGTTCCTATCTCATCCGAGAGTGACTGGACACTAACTCCAATGTCACTAACAGCCTTTACATATGAGCGGGATTTCTTTTGGTTTTGTGAAAGAGCATTTGACAATATTCTACCACAGTAGTCATTGAAGGCTTCATGAATTGCTCTCCTTGACTGCCACATGCACCTTATTCAGCACCTCTATCTATTGGGATTGTTTTATACCTATTTTGCAATAGTTTCTATTTCTTTAGAATTTTCTTTACAGTGACTGTATACCATGGAAGATCACTCCCGTTATGAACTGTTCTACTGGGTACATACCTATCCAGTGCATGATCAACTATTCCTTTGAACTAGAGCCATAGTTCTACATGCTGCTGTCCTGAGCTAAAAGTTTCAAGTTCCTCACTGAAATATGACGCTACTGTTTCTCTATCCAGTTTGCTGCAAATATAAATTTTTCTGCTTGTTTTAGTTGCCATTTGTATTTTGGTATTCACAGTTGCTATAACAGCCTCTTGGTCACCAATACCAGTTTCACCGTGTACTTCCTTAAAGAGGTCAGGTTAGTCTGTTACCATTAGATAAAATATATTTCCATCATGAGTGGGGTTCTGAACTATTTGTTCTAGGTAGTTTTTGAAGAAGGCATTCAGTACTGTTCCACTGGATGTCTTGTCACACTCCCACATACAAAACTGTAATTTCCACAACTGGATGTTGCACGATTTAAGTCTCCTCCAATGAATACAGTATGATTAGAGAACTTATTAACAAGCAACGTGAGATTTTCTCTCAGGTTTTAAGTTTCATCAGAAGGAGAATCTGGTGGTTGATACAAGGACCCTACAATAATTTTACGCCCACCATTTATACGAATCTTGTCCAAACAATCCCACATGTAGCTTCAATTTCTATCTCAGTGGATTTGACTTTCTTGTTTATTGTGACAAATACACCAACTCCATTTCTCATTAGTCTATCCTTTCAAAATACACTTAAATTTTCCCCAAAAATCTCAAAACTGTCAATTTCATGTTTCAACCAGCTTTCTGTACTTAGTATTATGTGAGCTTCACTGCTTTTCAGGAGCACTTCGAATTCTGGCACTTTGTTCAGAATGCTTCAGCAGTTTACTATTAATATTTTGACACTCTTGCCTGCAAGGGGCGTTCTTTTAGATCTCAAACTTACACTTCTGGGTCTCCTACAGCTGTCATCTGGATTGAATGGAGAGTCACACAAACTAAAGAATCTTTGTGTGCACTCCACACACATTCAGCTACTTAGGTATCAGCCTCTGATGTGTAGTGCACACCTGACACATCCAGTGGCACTTTAAAGTTTTCAATCCTATGGCACAAGTCCAGGAAGTTGCACCTAGCTTGTTACAGAGTTTTTAGAATTTCTGGTTCAGTCCTTCCACTTGACTCAGAAGTAAGTGGCCACAATCAGTTCTGGGGGCAATGGTGCAAATTGTGATCTTCATTTAAACTCCATGTGCAAGGCTAGGCTCCTGAACTTTCTCTGCCAGTTACTGGAATGATCCAAATATGACCTCAGAGCCTAGATGACAAAAAACATTTGTTCAAACAGGTGCCACAATCAGCAGTTGCTTGCACCTTGTTCCCTCAATGGCTCTTCAAGATGTTGAATGAGGCCATAAGACATACACAGTGAGTGCACCTTATGTTCCTTCCTGTCAATTGCTGCTATTTTCTATGGAGGTACCATTATTTGCAATATGTTTGAACTGCCAGTGATTAATAGACTGCTGCCCCTTTGCATCTTGTTTCCTTTTGACACAAAACAAAGCAGATTTCCTTTCAGATTTTGGGGGGATCAGTACAACACCCTGACTCCTCCTTGGTCCCTGTCTACCCTGTAGACGACACATAGAACTACCACTGACATGCCACTCATAGTAAAGTGGACAAGTAAGGACAGATCCCATGCTTTCTGCAGATGAGACACAATCAACAGGAGAGGATAGTACTTTAAGTAACTTTGGTACCTTAGGTGTCGACCGATATGTGAGCTCTTCCAGCTCACTGATTTGCAGCAGCTACCAATTGTTTGACAGTAGTTGGGGTGATTTTCAGCTGCTTACGAATAGCAACCGAATCGTCCTCTGCCTAGGAACAAGCACAGTGGTGCTGCATGATGTCTGGTGCAATACTTTACAGAACAGTAAACAAATAACTTTATACTAAGTTTCTGATTCTCTTTTAATTTATGAGCCCGACATACTCTAATTATTATCAGTATTCTTTTGGAATTTAAGTAATCTACAGCCAGAAATGAGCTATCTGTTATGATAACAGGAAACTTGTTACAAGTTTCACTATTTCTCTGAAGCACTTTTCAGGTTATGATTACAAAGAAAATTTGACAGGAGTGTTAATTTATGATAAATGTAGCTAATGTAAAATCCTATTAAAACAGAGAACTAATGTGACACAATGTTACTCATTCACAGCAACTGTAAATTATAAACATTGATTTATTATGAAACACGTTTATTACAAAATAGGTTATACGAATTATACAAAACACACACAGGTGAATATGTAATTGTTTATTGGCAGTTAAATGTTAATACAGAAGATGTAATTACTTTTTGGCAGCTAATTCTGTCTGTTAACATCTGCATTGTGTCATTTTAAATTCCTGAAGATTCTACCTCAATACACAATGTTCAGGCAAATGGCAGGATGGTACCTCTGATAGAGCACAGCCGATTTCCTTCCTGATCCTTTATTCGATCCAACCTTGTGCTCCATCTGTAACGACCTCAAAGTCAACATGACGTTAAACCCAATCTTCCTTCCTTCCTTCCACAATGTATGAAACATAAATGTCTCAGTTACACAAACAAGCTGATCTCTCAGTTCACACTGCACTCTGTAAACGTGAATGACAGGTTACCTATTCCTTTATGATTGTTTTGGTTGGTAGGTAATTATAATTTAGACTCAGTCTTTTGGAAATTCTGACGTTAAAATGTGTAAAACGTTGATCTCGTGCATACAAGTAAATGCAGACATGCAACTTGTTAATACTGCAAAAATCTTGGAAATATTAGTTTATTCAACAATCATCTAAAACTCCTGAAAACACATTTTCAAAAATAACACCCGAAGGTGTAATCAAATATCAAAGTCAAAATGTTGTAAATCTGCATTTGAAGCATAACCTAGTACAATCTGTGGTCTACTATCAATCAAAATCCGTTGCAATATATTCATCTGTGACAGGCTGAACCACAGAAAAGCTTGGACACAAGAACGGCACACTACAAAGTGGGCAATGGCTGCTGCTGGGTGTCGTCTCTAGTTGATCAGCACCCCTCAGCAGCAGTGAGAAGTGACACTATTTCTAGTGTCAACATCCTAGGGCCAACCTTCAAGAAGCGTTTGGCATGGCCAACAAATGCAGTGACCACAACAATTTCAGCAGGGAGCCACAGCATTTAAACCCGGCCAAACCAGCTCGTCATCATGGAACAGCTTAGACAGTTGTTTGATGTCCAGTCTGTGATAGACAGCGCCGTGCTGATGATGCAACTGTTTCTACCATTGTCAAGCCCTGAATACCTGCCTGTCGCCTGAGCACCAGGATGCCCAGACAACTCGGTAGCCTGTCACCATCTCAGGAGTACAAAGTGAGGGCCCAGCCATCAAACTTCAAATTACTGACACCTCTCAACATCACACACTTGCATTTGGGTCGGATCGGCCAGAGATAGTGGTTGTGTGTGTGTGTGTGTGTGTGTGTGTGTGTGTGTGTGTGTGTGTGTGTGTGTGAGAGAGAGAGAGAGAGAGAGAGAGAGAGAGAGAGAGAGAGAGAGAGAGAGGTGCTCGTTTGTATGACTGTTTTTGCTGTCTCTGCTTTCTTATTGCTCATCTAACAACTGATATATGAGATAAAATATGTTGCTACAAAAAGAGCCCTGAAATACTATTTAGGGGTGCTGTGCTGTGACTTTCTTTGGATCATTAATTTTCAACAAAACAAAATTTATTATGTTCTTATTATTTTGCATCTGGCTTTCTATAAAAACAAAACATTGTTTCGTTACTGTAACTCACTATAAAGTTCATCATATCTTCCTTATTTCATAGTTATTGAAAAGGTTACTGAAAATTATTTCATTATCAATACTGAGGTTACAGCACGCAATGTTTGCACAACATCAAAATTTTGCTGTGGACTTTTGTTAACAGTAAAACATCAATAAGTACCATGACTAACAAGAGAACATGAGACTATTATCAGAGAAAAAATGTTTTTACTCTAATGTTTGCCAGACCAGAACTACGCACAGCAAGATTTCTTTTATGACATGAAGGTAAATTATCTTTTTGCACTGTTAATAATATATCATCTGGAGCCCACGTCCATCTGTAAAACACATCATAAAATCTGCTGCTCTGCCCTACAATCCTGAAAGCTGAAAGAAATAATTTTAGTTCACTATTACCTGTCTGCTTATTTGCAGTATGATTGGTTTCATTTAATGCAGTTTGAATGCGCTGCGGCAGCAGCTCGTTCATTCGTAGCACAACTCTGCACCACAAATAGTATTTAAATAACTGAAAATGTCTTAAAAGGATGGGATAAAATACCAGGTAAGCTTATTACAAATCATAATGCAAGTTTTCACTAAGTAATTCTATTCAAAACATTTAGACAGATTAAATTCTTACACACCTTTACAAATCAATACCTAATGGCATCCTCCTCTCAATCTTGACAAAAAAATGCTACACAAGCATAAAATATAGCATCACAGGCTCTTCCTACTCACAGAACTCCAAAAAGATGACAGAGACATTAATGCTTGGTCACTACTACTTACAGGTTGACATGTTCTCGTCTTTGTTTGATATATTAATAAGTACTCACCGACACAGGTATTATCTTTAAAAAAAATGGTACATAATTCTAAACAAGTATAAAACATGACACATGTTGGACTTGTCAAAAAGCCGTACTCTACTTCTCTCTTCTCCCTCCCACCTAACCACCCTCTGGTGAACTTCCACGAATTTCTCACCTCCAACTTGGTCTCATCATCTTTCCCCAGGTCCCTTCCTCAGAACACCACACTTTCAGCAGAAGAAAGCACAGCCACACACAGCCTCAAAACAGATCCTGATCCAAACAACCTACCTGCAGACAGAGGTTCCACCACTGTTGTTATGAATCACAGTGGCTATCTGGCAGAAGGAGTCTGCAAACTGTATGACTCCACCATCTATAAACTGTCAAAGTGATCCCATCCCAAAAGATCAACATAACCTCCAATCCATGCTTAAAACCTTAGGCCCTTCCCAGAACCTCTTCCCAGAAACTATTTCCATCCTCACAAAAAAAGAAAAAAAATTACAATAACTCACCTTCTATGTGTGCCTCAAAATCCACGAGACAAAAAATCCTGGACATCCCATTGTAGCTGGTCTTTATGCTCCCTCTGAAAGAATTTTGGCCCTCTTTGGGCACCACCAACCAACTGCCCAAAATCAAGCCTCTAATGTCAAAGATAAGCCTGGTTGGTAATCATGTCAAAGATAAGCCTTCACCAACTCTCCACCATCCCCACCACTTTACTTCGTGGATCCTTACTCATCAATGCTGTCACCACTTCCCTATGTACCAAAATCCATAATGCCCATGTCCTTCAGACTTCATATCCACTACCTCTTTCCTCATACACTTTACTAACTTCATCCTAACACACATCCACTTCTTCTTTGAAGGGAAGGTATACAAACAAATCTGCATCACAACCATGGGCACCTGCATGGCACCCACCTATGCCAACCTCTTTATGGGTTTCTGGGCCATCTACAGGAAACCTTACTAGCCTCCAAAAATGCCAGATGCTTTTTTGGTTCAGGTTCATCAACATCTTCATAATCTGGACTCAGCACCAAGGCATCTTATCTTCATTCCTTCACAACCTCAACACCTTATCTCCTATTCATTTCATTTCACCTAGTGCTCCTCAACCCAGTGTGCCACCTTCCTGCACTTGACCTCAGCCTCTCTGATGGCATTATCCACCCTCTATCCACATTAAAGACACTAATCACCAACAGTGCCTTCATTTCGAAAGCTGCTGTCCTTTCTGCTTCAAAAAATCCCTCCCGCACAACCTGGCCACCCAGGCGTAATGTATCTGTCACGACAACAACTCCCTTGCCCAGTATGCTAAGAGTCACACAAAAGCTTTGACAGACAGACACTATCCCCCAGACATAGTCTGCAAAAAGATTTTCCATACAATATCTAGCAATCCACCCACCATCCCCAAGAACCAGCTACAATGAAGCACCCTATCAATCATTCATTCCACTGCAGAGTGGAACAACTGAACCCAAGTCCATGACCTGCCCAATACATGCACCCAGCACGTCCTATTCAGCCCTGTCACAGGCTTATCTTACTTCATCAGACGCCTATGAAAGCAGCCATGTCATATACCAGCTCTGCTGAAATCATTACACAGCCTTTCATATGATTACCAACCAGTTGTCCCCATGATGAATGGCCAACCCTGAAATGTGGCCAAAAGCTAAGTGTGGCACAACAAGTAGGTGACCATAACATGCTTTATTTCAATGGACAGGTAAGAGTTATCCTTATAACACATTCTGCACTCTGAAAATCATCCCGGCTTCAACCTACTGTCCCTAAACCTTACACCAACTGTTTCAGTCCTCTCCACCCTATCGCCTCCTCCCAATTGACATCCCCTCACCCTCATTGTGCAGCACACTCTGCCAATGCACCCACCGGTCTTTTCCCCTTCTCTGTTCCTCTCCTTTTCTACTGCCATTACCCCCTCCCTCCCCCACAGCCACTCCTCGTTACCCACCCCACTTTGGATTACTGCTTATGCTCGATGCTACACAGTTGCATTCTAGCTGGAAACAACGGTCAAGTGTGCTTGAGGTGTGCTTTCTTGGGTGAATGAGTATGCGTTTTCCTTTCTTATGGTAAGTGAGGTAACATAGATAGGTGTTTTATTTTTTTGACAGCTTTAAAAGTTTTACCAAGAATGAGAAGTGTGGGCTTTATTGTAGTTTCATGAGTGGTGGGTCATAATGTGAGATTTGTCAAAAATACTGGAGATTCTCATTAGGAATTGCAGGATATGTACCAAAAATAAGTCAATAGAGAAGCAGGAGCCTCAGATCTGTGCCCTTAGGTCCATTTACAAAACGTAAGGGAGGAACTAGATAGGATGAGGAGAGAGGAGGAGGCTGGGGAATAGGAAATGGGAACTGGTAAGAAGACTGCTGGGTGAAGGATATATTTAGACAGTTTCACTTGGTGCATTACCAATACATTCGCCCAACTTCAAGAGTTTAGAGGACAGGAGGACAGGCTTGCTAACTGTTGCTGCTCCCGACTAGTACCTGTAAACAGTCATCCACATCACTGACCGTCCTTGGTGGAAAGACTAAGCTGTTACTATCTCCACACCATGCAGAGCTGCTGACAGATCACCCAAGCATATCTCTTCCATCCCAATGACATTGCTTTGGTAAAGAAACGGCCTCAGTCCCCCCCTCCCCACCACCTCATCCAACATTGTGGTTACATGAACCGGACGCTGCAGGGCGACATCCGCCACGGATCGCTGAGACAGCATCAGCATGTTCCAAGGTCCAGCACTGCACTGTTACTGGCTTCAGTACTGACACAGAGACGTATACACAATTGTTAATCTTAATGTAATAAATTCTTGTTCCGCTAAAGCTGTATTATTAGTGCCAAGTGTGCCGACCGGCCTGCTACACTGCACTTCACACTCCATCATCCTAGCCACAGTAGTGCTCTCAACCCAAGCCTCTACAGACCTACTGACGTATTAAAGCACTGCATGAAGAGGTCACCAAATGTTGTGCAGAAGCAGCTGAAGTCGATGAAACTACGATTTTAATTATAGTTATCTGTGGGTGCCCTAATTCTGATTACAGAAATTTTTCACAAATTTTAACACTAAAAGGAATTTGGGTACAGACATACATGTTAAATATAATTATAGACTATTTAGAAATGCTAATCCAATAGTGAAAGGGACTTTTTTAAACCTAATTAAGGACAGCATGAGAATGAGTTTATAGTGCAGATAACATAGATGATAAATACATTGCTTTCCTCAACACACTTCTTATGCTGTTTTAAAACAGCTTTCCGTTAGAAAGTTTAAAATAGCATACTGTCACTAATAGGCAACCCGGATGGCTGACTAATGGGATAAAGATAACATGCACAACAAACTGGTAATTATATCAAAATGATAGGAAGAGTAACAGATGAACTGCAGGAGTCCATTACAAGCAGTACTGTAAGGTGCTTCAAATGTCATAAAGAAGGCAAAAAGTGTGCAGTATGCAAACAGGACAGCTAATGAAACTTCCTGGCAGATTAAAACAGAGTGCCGAACTGAGACTCGAACTCGGGACCTTCACCTTCCGCAGGCTAGTGCTGTGAAGTTTAGAAGGTAGGAGATGGGGTACTGGCAGAACTGAAGCTGTGAGAGCGGGTCATGCTTGGGTAGCTCAGTTGGTAGAGCACTTGCCCATGAAAGGCAAGACTTCTTAACACTTTGCGGTCTAGCCGCGGGCTATGCCCACAGTCCTGTTGTGAGCGCTGCCGACGAGCGACGAGCTATGCCCACAGTGATGTATAAAAATGCATAGAAAACAAACTATGGGTTATACTCACAGTTTGTGTGTTCCGTTACACAACTTGATGGTTTAGTTATGCGAAAAAACTGCTAGACAGCAGCACCAACTGGAGAAATGTTCGTTTCTATAGAGTCTGTCACATCCACGCATTAGCAGTGGTGGCAAGATGTCACAGTGTAGACGAAGACTTACAGATGAAGAAATTTTGGATGTTCTGTTCAATGATTCGGGCCCTGAAGGAGAGCTTAGTGACTATTCTGAAGATGACAGAGATACTACAGGTAATTATAACATGTTTACTGAAATTTAGATTGTGATACTTTGAAACATGTAAGAAATAGTAGGCTGCTCATACCCGTTTGCTATGTATATTTCGAGTAATATATTTTAGACTTATAATGATAATACAAGTTTATCCAGTTGTACATATGACTTATTTATTTACAGAAGAAGAGCTTCAGAACGATGTTGACTTGACATTTCAGCAGGAAACACGTCCAATAGATCACGAATTTTGGAATCGTAATTGCTCTCCCTCCCTCTCTGTGCTTTATTTCAGTAGACTGTAATAAAAGTCAACAATTTTGGCTGCCTTGGGTGGGATGACATTCCTATGTCTGCATCTCCTGTAAGGAACACTGTTTATGGAGAAGTTCCGAGAGTTACAGTTCCACTTGATGCCACATCGACTGAATTTCACTTTTTTAAAAACAATTTCAACAGGAATATGGCGAAGCTTGTGAAACAAGAAACAAACAGGTATAATGCAAATACCATTGCAAACTTGAGGCGTACCAATCAAATCAAGGAACACAGTTTGTGATCGCACTGGATACCTGTCACTTTAGCAGAGGTTTATAAATTTTTTTCTGTAGTAATTCACATGTGCCTGGTAAAGAAGTCATCCATAGCAGATTACTGGTCTGCAGCTCCCATTCTTCACTCCACATTTGGAGCTAAACTGGTGTCCCGAGATCGTTTCAAGTCCATTTTGGCAATGCTGCATATAAATAATAATGATACATAAATACAATGTGGACAGCCAAATCCTGATCCTTTACATAAAATCAGGCCATATTTTGATTATCTTGTGCAGAGCTTCAGAGACTCGCTAGTGCCAAGTGAGAATTTGACCACAAACGAAGGAATGTGTGCCTTTAGAGGCAGGATACAGTTTAGAGTCTACATGAAGAACAAACCAGAGAAGTATGGCATCAAACTGTTCTTTGTGTGTGACTCAAACATTGGTTATGTTCTAAATATGGAGATTTACACAGGCAAAGGTGATAACTTCACAATTATTCCCTTGTTTGAACGTCTACTTTCACCCTATTTATCTAAAGGTCACACTGTTTACATGGACCGGTTTTATACTAGCTCTAAAGTTATTGGCTTCTTATGGAGCAAAGACACTTTAGGTGTTGGCACTGTTATGCTAAACAGAAAAGAAATGCCTAAGAGTTTGAAAAAAGTTTTACTGAAGAAAGGTGAAATGACATTCAGACATAGACCACATATGATGGCTTGTAAGTGGAAAGACACCAGGGATGTGGCAGTGTTGTCTTCAAAACATGGGGCACCAGTATGTGACTTAACTGTCAGGGCTAAAGGGGGCCATATAAAAAAATTCAAGCCTGATGCAGTCCTTGATTATAATATGAACAAGACAGCTGTTGATCGAAGTGATCAACTTTTTGCTTACTATCCCTTCAAAAAGAAAAATATGAAATGGTGGAAGAAGCTTTTCTTCCATCTTTTCATTTCGGAAATAGTAAACAGTTACAAAACGTATAAAATGTCACACAGACAACCATGTTCTCTGCATAGATTCATGTCTGTGACTGGAGAAAAACTGGCCACGGTAGCAAGGGAGGAACAAGTGGGAGTGAACCCTTCGACTGTAGGCAACAGACTAACTGGGCATCATTTTGGAAGAAAAAATCCTCCAACTGACAACAAAGCGAGAACATGCAGATCGTGCAAAGTGTGTGGTGACAGGGCTAAGAAAGAAACTGGAAAGTGGAAGAGGAAAGATACAATTTATTATTGTGCAATGTGTGATGTTTCGCTGTGCGTGCCAGAATGCTTTGATCTATTTCATACAAAAGCCAATTATGTATAGAAATGATTTATACAAAATTTAATGTAATTTAGTTGTGCATTGTAATTTTTTAAAATAAATACCTTTCATTTTGTTTTTATAAAACATAATCCAGTGCCGTATTCTTTCTACCAACAATAAATCCTACTACAAGATGTTTATATTTTCCTTCTTTCAGCTATCAGCTTGTGATAACAGTGTAAATTTAAGTGATGTTAGTAACTATAATGTGTTACTTCATTGTAAAGTTTAAGTTACAGTGGTAAAAATGAAAAAAACTGTAATGATTTTTCTCTAACTACTGTTCCTAAATTACGATTTTTTGAAAAATGTCAAGAAACCCCAGTCTCCTGTGCTAGAATGTCGTACTAAGTCCCAGACCTTAAAGTGTTAAGTAATAGAACCCAGTATGTTGTCTTCGATGGTGAGTGTTCATCAGAGGTGAGAGTATCATCTGGAGTGGCACAGGGAAGTGTGGTAGGTCCGCTGTTGTTTTCTATCTGCATAAATGATCTTTTGGATAGGATGGATAGCAGTGTGCGGCTGTTTGCTGATGTGGTGTATGGGAAGGTGTCGTCGTTAAGCGACTGTAGGAGGATACAAGATGACTTGGACAGGATTTGTGATTGGTGTAAAGAATGGCAGCTAACTCTAAATATAGATAAATGTAAATTAATGCAGATGAATAGGAAAAAGAATCTCGTAATATTTGAATACTCCATTAGTAGTGTAGCGCTTGACACAGTCACGTCAATTAAATATTTGGGCGTAACATTGCAGAGCGATATGAAGTGGGACAAGCATGTAATGGCAGTTGTGGGGAAGGCGGCATTGGTAGAATTTTGGGAAGATGTGGTTCATCTGTAAAGGAGACCGCTTATAAAACACTAATACGACCTATTCTTGAGTACTGCTCGAGCATTTGGGATCCGTATCAGATCGGATTGAGGGAGAACGTAGAAGCAATTCAGAGGCAGGCTGCTAGATTTGTTACTGGTAGGTTTGATCATCACGCGAGTGTTACAGAAATGCTTCAGGAACTTGGGTGGGAGTCTCTAGAGGAAAGGAGGCGTTCTTTTCGTGAATTGCTACTGAGGAAATTTAGAGAACCAGCATTTGATGCTGACTGCAGTACAATTTTACTGCCGCCAACTTACATTTCGCGGAAAGACCACAAAGATAAGATAAGGGAGATTAGGGCTCGTACAGAGGCATATAGGCAGTCATTTTTCCCTTGTTCTGTTTGGGAGTGGAACAGAGAGAAGATGCTGGTTGTCGTACAAGGTACTCTCCACCACGCACCATATGGTGGATTGCAGAGTATGTTTCTAGATTTAGATGTAGATGGCAAAGGTCGCGATTTCGGGTCTCGGTCCTGCACATAGTTTTAATCTGCCAGGAAGTTTCATATTGCCGCACACTCCGCTGCGGAATGAAAATCTCATTTTGGAGGACAGCTAATTCTCACGATAAAATTAAACAGTATGGTCAGTCATCTGGCCAAAAGCACAAGATGGAAGATATAAACTCAATACATAACAAAAATGTTTTTGTTCCTGATAATTCAGATAAATGTACAAAATTTAACAACCACTTTCTGAATACCATAGATGAATTAAACAAAAAGTTAGCTTCTACTGGGAATCATCTAACTCCCTTAGAAAATGGCTGTACAACACTGATACCTGAAATACATCTCAGTGACACTGACAAGAGATTGAGACAATAATTAAACTGTTGGAGACTGAAAAGTCTTGTGGATATTACAAGGTACCTAGCAGGATACTGAAGTATTGAGCTGTTTGCAACAACATGAAGCTTTGTACAGTTGAGGCAACTGTGCTGCTGAGATCTTGCACACCGTACCTTTGACACATATCGACTTGTGATGCAGTGTTTTACACTTAGCACAAAATATCCTACCCTCCTTCCTACATTGTGAAACTATGTCATTGGTTTAGGTGTAAAAAACACCGTTTTGTACTTCTCAATTTCTGTTTTCATTCGGTGACATCAGTCATTTCATTATATCCTTGGGTCTAATGACAACATTCTTTGCAGAATATGCAAAATGGAGTGTAATTGTTACTGTCTTTGGGTAAAGTTTGTTTCTGACCAGTAAAGACATGAAGGTCTGCTGCCGTTGAAAGTAAATCAACATTTTATCATCACAGTGGATTTTCTGTGAAGTAAGTGCTGCACCTATTTCCATTCCTACAAATCCCATCAACTGAACTATAACCCCATCAAAGACCTGTCTGCTTCAACACGAATAACACAACATCAGCAGATATTGTCAGGAAAAGTTCTGAGTAGTTTTTGTGCTAGTTCACAACCACAAGCATTTAAGTCTTCACAATGCTTGGTTGCGATGACTGCAATCGATAAATGAAAAATTGTATGATCCTTGATTTGGAAAGTGTGTGTGTTTAATACATTTCAAGTAATCCACGTGACCTTGTATAATTCTATCCGTGCCGTGAGAATTCTGTTGGTTTTTTCTTGTATGTCAGAGATAACAGCACCACTATCATTTAAATACTTTGGCTCTCCGTCTAGGCAACCACGAAAAATGTGTGTTTATGAATGGTAGATATCTGTAACTTATGATCAGTTGGTTGCTAGAACTCTTCCCAAAAATGAGCCCCGGTCTCAACATCTCCAGAAAATGCCTCAAGTTTTATAATGGGCAGTCTGAGATTAGCTGGTGAAGTTCCGGTCATGGAAGGTTGTTTATCATCAACAGTAGTGTGACCCTTGGTGTTCATCAATTTCCCTTATATTTCCTGTGATGTGCATCATACGGCATGCTTGACTGCGACTATATATTCATCACATTGGCTGTGCCATCAAGTAGATTGTGGATTTTGTCATCAGTGTTTGTTAATGTACACAATAATTCCTGTAATTGATCTATAGAAAATCTGTCATCTCCAAAGGGGTTGCATCATTAAAGTAGTGTATCTCGTTCAAAATGCATGTAACATTAGATCTTGCTCTCATCTATACCCATTTCAGATGCTGTAACTGATTACTGGTATCAGCATTTTCTGAGTCAGCCACCATGAGGTGATTGGAATTGTCTGAGCAGGCCAAGATAGTACCTTTTTGCAAAACAACTAACAGATACCAGCATCAGTCATAAATAAGCAACAAGCATAGTGTAAAGATCTAATAATCCATTGAAATATCAATGGAACAGTTACAATGGCAAAACTTCCTGGCAGATTAAAACTGTGTGCAGGACCATGACTCGAAATCGGGACCTTTGCCTTTTGCGGGCAAGTGCTCTACCAGGAGAGCTTCTGTGAAGCTTGGAAGGTAGGAGATGAGGTACTGGCGGAATGAAAGCTGTGAGGACAGGGCGCGTGTCGTGCTTGAGTCGCTCAGATGGCAGAGTACTTGCTTGCAAAAGGCAAAGGTCCCGATTTCGAGTCTTGGTCCTGCGCAATTTAGTTCACAATATTGAAATCAACTTCGGGTACTGATGGAACTACAAAAACGTGATGTGGGGCGGTTAGAATTAGCAGTCTATGTAGTCAGTCATCATCGAAATATCTTGTTGCTTAGTGTGCCTCCTTTCCTCTAGAGACTCCCACCCGAGTTCCTGAAGCATTTCTGTAACACTCGCGTGATGATCAAACCTACCAGTAACAAATCTAGCAGCCTGCCTCTGAATTGCTTCTACGTTCTCCCTCAATCCGACCTGATACGGATCCCAAACGCTCGAGCAGTACTCAAGAATAGGTCGTATTAGTGTTTTATAAGCAGTCTCCTTTACAGATGAACCACATCTTCCCAAAATTCTACCAATGCCGCCTTCCCCACAACTGCCATTACATGCTTGTCCCACTTCATATCGCTCTGCAATGTTACGCCCAAATATTTAATTGACATGACTGTGTCAAGCGCTACACTACTAATGGAGTATTGAAATATTACGAGATTCTTTTTCCTATTCATCTGCATTAATTTACATTTATCTATATTTAGAGTTAGCTGCCATTCTTTACACCAATCACAAATCCTGTCCAAGTCATCTTGTATCCTCCTACAGTCACTTAACGACGACACCTTCCCGTACACCACAGCATCATCAGCAAACAGCCGCACACTGCTATCCATCCTATCCAAAAGATCATATATGCAGATAGAAAACAACAGGGGACCTACCACACTTCCCTGTGGCACTCCAGATGATACCCTCACCTCCGATGAACACTCACCATCGAGGACAACGTACTGGGTTCTATTGCTTAAGAAGCTGAATAGTTCCTAAAGCCTACTCTCATATAAATCTCTGCTGAGCCATGGTTGTGGGGCAATAGGAAGTGAAATAGCATGTCAGACACTCATCAGAGTTCATTATAGCTTTTTAGTCAGATTTCAAATGCCTTGACCATCTGCTTTGTCTTAGAGTTAGGACCCAACTGAAAAGGAGCCATAGACAGATATGTTATGTCATTCCTTTGACATAAGGGAAAGAACATGCCAGATATGAATTGTGGGCTGTTATCTTATACTATAATGTGAGGTGCTTCATCTATATCAAATATAGTTGCCAGTGGCCGTATTGCAGCTCTGGCCATTGTTGACCGCACCTGGGCAACACAATGACAATTCTGAAGAGTTCCCACAATGAGTAACTACACAACCCCCATGAATGCATTTGTATCTTGTACTCATTTCTATAGATTACTGAGAAGGGTAGGGTAAAATCCTAAAGTCAACTGATTTTGTGTTCATAATTGGCAAGCCTTGTGCACCCATTTGATACCTGCATTAATGCCTGGCCAAAATACATAATTCCTTGCTAATCCCTTCATCCTAGACATCCTGTAGTGTACTTCATTGAATAATAGTACGGCATTTGATCAGGAACACCACCTAGTATTTTAAAACTCTTTTGTGGATAGCAATAGTACACCATAGCTCTGATTTAATCTGAGGCATGCTAAAAAGTAAGTCTGTAGTGTCAGATTCTTAACTTCAGTAGGGCGTTCTGGCCAACTGTGGCATATATAATAAGCTACTTTTCCCACAGTTTGATCCTGGTCTATTAATTTTGCCACGTGAAGGACCATTATTTCCAAAAACTTTGTGTTTATGAAGTAAATCTTTGAAGGAAGGAAGATACGAACTTAACATCACAACAACAATTATGTCATTAGTGACACAACACTATCTCAGATTAGGGAAGGATGAGAAATGATATCAGCCGCGCCCTATCAAAGGAACGACCCCACATTTGCCTCAATCAATCTACGGAAATCACAGAAAACTAAAATGGCAAGGATTTAAACCATTGTCCTCACGAATATGAATCCATTATGCTAACCACTGTGTCACCTTGCTCAATGCCAAAACGTCAAGCCCTCATTGCCTCATTCCCATATTATAAAATTAACGGTATAATCAGGATCAGTGGGGAGTATGGAAACAGTGTGATCAACACTAGTCCATTGCTTATGATGCCAAATAATGTTTCCTACAGAATCCACTTCCAAACAAGTTCATATCACAGAGCTGAACCTGCAGGTTCATCACTTACCACTCCTCACGGCACGTGTTTACCGCAACACCCTTGGCTTTTACCACCACCAGCAGAACTAAGGGCCATGAAACTAATACTATCACCATGAAAGTCCAAGTACATATCAATACTGCTGGATTCATCTTTATTCGTCACCAACTATATATATACAATGGAACACGATTCATCTTTTATACATAATTCTGACATACAGTATACTCCCAATTATTCGGGGTAATGTGGGGGAGAAGACACATGACTAATTGAAAAACATGAGAAATCAAGATACTTTCAAACACATATTCAGAAGGCTGTCTACTGGATAGGTAGAAGTGGCAGCATCAGCGGCAGATATCTGCGCTAGCTCAGGTGCACCTTGGCACATTCATCTTCCGCTGCTGGTATGGCTTAGTGTCTGCTGAGAGAGCTTAAGTTTTGTAGAGTGGCTATGTATCTGCAATGTTTGAAGCAAAATGAATATCATGAGAATGAAGTCTTTCGCGACGGCACTGTTGAATAAAATATTCTAGGACTTCTTGCCGTGTCAAATCTTGATAAAACCTCGAGCTTTCGACGATATTCACCACCATCGTCATCGTCAGGAAACTGACTGGCTAAACAGCAGCTGTGGTGGACCTTATGTAGCCCCAGGACGGCTTGTGATTGGACGGCTCCTGATTGGACGGTGAATACGTCACGTGAATACGTGAGTATCAGTTTTCCATTTTACCTGTAGTCAAGGACGTTGTCTGCCGTTTCACCCTCTTGAAATTGACTTTGACTGAAATCACATAGCTCACGCTAGCATTATTTATTTTGGGGGAAAAAAAACAGTAAACAGAAGAGATTTCTGTGCACACTGGCTGCAACAAGGAAAGTTTTAGTCAAAATATGCATTAAGTTATTGATGTAGATAAAACTGTGGGACAACTCAAAACATTTTCGTCCACCCTCAATAACTTCTTTTTGCTCGCAAACTGAATGTCATTCAACGCAAAATGAGCAGGCACCACGTGACGATTCAGAAAACTTCAAAATGTGCATTGCATTAGCTAACAGAAATGGTATTTTCTTTGCATGAAAATATGTAGAACTCCATCCGAACATGCCTCAGAAGGCCCAATGGAACTCACCAACCGCCGTATCATTCTAAGCTGATAGGTGTCAAGGGATGTGGATATGAAGGGGTATGAGCCACTAGTTCTTAATCAATTAGCTCCTCAATTGGCCTCACACAGGCTGAGTGAATCCTGCTTGCCACTAGCGTTTAGCAGACCCAGATGGTCACCCACCCAAATGCTAGCCCAGCCTGACAGCACTTAACTTCAGTGATGTAACAGGAACCAGTGATATCACCATGGCATGGCTGTTGGCAAATAATATAAAAGCAGTATAATTATTAAATTATAGACTTACTGCGTGATACTGATGACTCATTACGACTATTATTGCACAAATTGTCAAAAGTTCAGTTTCTGGGTCCTGGTTATGGGATTTCACCTTCTTTTTGTTGTTAATGTTGTGGAAAATTAAAGACAGTTGGGATTGCCTTGGACAGAAGACACCTCTGATCATTTGTGTCATCCACATATGTCTCTTCAAAGTGATCTGAGCAGATGTAGCTTGTTATAGTTCAAAACAATGTCCCGTTTCATATTTTCTGCCCATCTCTAAATTAGTTCATACAACTGAATGCTAAATACACATTAGAAATGTTTAATTTATATTTCACTGAACAAACTGCAAAGATAAATTGAAGGATTCACCAAATAAAGCAGTTCACTTACCACACAGACAAACGACAGACTGGATCCTCTCAATGTTCTGACAACTGTCAACATAGCAGCTGAATTAACACTGTAACTCATGTGTTAGCCATTCTATGAAATTTAAACTCATTGCGTGTGTCATTGCCCCTTGCGGCCAGCAACCCATACAGCTGGTACCCCTGTGCAACGCATGTGCTTTTTTTTTTTATGCATGAATAATCCGCTAACCGAATATTCCACACATGAATAATCAGGAGTACACTGTACTTAATTACAGACACAATTACTGACAGTTATTCATACATTTTGAATTTTAACATATCTTCACAATTGGTACTTCAAAAAATTCTGTTATATTGTAAAGTAGATTTTTCAGCCCAATAAATACAAATTGACCATGCTGAGAGTGATGGTTTATTAAAGATTTTTAGAGGGCTAACTCTGTGTGAGGGGGCTACTTTTAGCAGTCTCTGTCTTGGAATACCCAGTTTAATTTTCATCAAAGAGTTGTTCTGGTGAATCTCCTCTGATTTGAAATTATTTTACATTCAGTTTAATGTGTAGCAATGATTATATACATACACAGAAACGCAGGCTTACAGTTGTGACTACATTATGGTTTCTAGACAGAGGTCAAGCATAGTCTTTCAGTCCAGCCCCACACATTTCTCATGTGATTTTTTTTACAGAGGTCAAGCATAGTCTTTCAGTCCAGCCCCACACATTTCTCATGTGATTTTTTTATCTTCTACATATCACTTACATGTGAAAAGAGTCCCCATACCAGCAGTCCATAAGAACTGTGGGATTGGAACAGTCCAAAATATGTCAGTCTTAAATATTTGGAAGTGCTAATAACTATGTCTCTTAAGTTTACCCATGATATTCTTTTGCAAATATGTCTGATGTGTCCTCTCTGTGTCAACTTTGAGCCAATATAGAATCCTGTAAGTTTAATTGTTCTGTTTCCTACATTTTTAGATAATTCTAACAGAAAATTTGTTAGAAGAGAACCATTTCACAGCAGATTCTTGTGATTCCAGTGACATTTTTTGTAAGACTGGTGTGTCTTGATGGGTTGCAGTTATTGTTGTGTCATCTACATATGTAGTAATGCGGAACATGATGTGGCAAATTGATGATTGCAATTATGAAAAAGAATTGTCCGAGAACTGATCCTTGTAGTACCTCTGTCTCAACAAATTTCATCAGAGAACATCTGTTTCTTATAGACACATGTGATTTCCTGTTAATCCAAGAATTAAGCAATTACTTTTATTGGTGTATTATGTACCATATAAAATTCAGTTCCTCAAGCAATGTAGACACTGTAGATACAAAGTAGGTAATTTACTGCACTATAATTTGAGCATTTTTTTTTAGTATTATTTGCTGGTCTAGAAGACCAACAAGATAGGATTAATTGAGAAATGATGAAAATTCACATAAACTGCAAGTTTTATCAGAGATTCATTCCAGTGAGAGTGTCATGCAGATGCTCCTCCCTTCTCTTGTGCCTGATATAGCAAGAAAGGGGTATCGTATTGGTTTATTTTTAAAATCTGAAGAGTACTCATTCCAAGACAACTCAAACTAATATAATTTACTACAGCATATACTTCACAATATGAGTAATGCAGTTAAATAAGAGAAACTTGAATTTATGAAGGAGGTTACTGATAGTTGTTCTTCATAAACACTATTTACTACTGGAACAGGAGAGGGACAATGGCAGTTGGAAATGATGCACCCACTACCCTCCGCCACACATCACAAGATGACTTGCAGTGGAGACATGTAGATGTACATTGACAAACCATACCAAATTAAGGTACAAAGTGTTTTAAAAATATTTAGAAAATATGGAATAACAAAAAAAGGGCATAACAAAAAAATGAGCCAGTGGTGATATGTTTCATTATGATTATGCCACAAATTAGGTTTGAAGCTTTCTACCAATGATAGTCAAGATAGACGCAAATCTTTCTATCATTGTTGCTATTCCTAACATTCTTTATGTAAATGCGGATTTTATGCATCACGTAACTGTTCTGTATTACTTTCTTTCAATTAAATTATATGCAGTGTATCAGAAGTTGCTCCCTAAACTCCTTCCCAGAATGCCTTCAAGATACAACACTTCCCTTTTCAGTACTGAAAAATAAATATTGTGGTAAAGCTATGTAAAATAAGCAGTTGGTCTTGGGTTTGGAAACTTATTTACATTTCTTTCCCTAACAGTTTCCCAATAATAAAGTACAAGAAAATGATTATAGATTTGTTTCCAAACCAGAAATTAGTATTTGCTGTATTACCGAAATTGATGGCAACAGATTCGCAAACTTGGCAAATTTATTAACAATTGAATAATATCACCAGTGTCTCATCATATGAAATATTATTGAAACTATCACTCACTACCCTCATTACTATGGGCAATAATCAGGAAGTAATTAGTTTGTTTCAGTTTCATTATAAGCAGATGAATTATACGAATAATAATGATAACTCACTGAGAAATATTGTGTGACATACAGTTCTATTGTATCACTTAGTATTGGACTGTTTATATTAGTAGCTCCCACACCTTCTGCTGGTGCTTGTCTACCTCTCCCCATTGATATTTCAGGTAAGAACACATCAGTCAACATATATACAACATTTAACATCACTATCTCACTACCCTTCCAGATGAAATTATAATCAGCAGAAACAAGCACATTCCCACAAACATTTATTGAATCATTGTAGAAAGTAGACAATAGCTGATCATTTACATCTTCACAATCAGTTGTATTGGAGTCGTCACTCACTTGATAATCTGATTCAGCAGCAGCCTTCATGAATATATTCTTTGAAAATGTCACATAATCTGATCCATTTTTCAAACATACATACTTCGTTCTTGTTTCTGTTGAGTCTGTGGAAAACTTACCTTTTGCAACAGCAGGTAACTGAACTGTGAAAAAATCCTCATCTCCTAACAAAGCATATGGAGCAACACTCAAATAATAACTCATATTATTATTGCATGTTTCCTTTGATATTTTCCTAACACATGTTGCATTACTATTAACTAGGTATTTTACTTCCTGTGAAAGAACACATGACCCACTATCCATGCTTAACAAATTTTGAGGTAGTTCAAAATAGCTGCTGTACCTGAGAGAAAAGTCTGAACCAATGTTCCATATCAGCTTAATTGGTTCCCCATACATGTACTGACTGTTCCTGATTACTGCATCTGATGGCAAGTTGGCATCGTTGTAGAAACTGTTTTTTCTCTCCTTTTGTTCCACCAATGCATTCAGGACTGGGAGTGAAACAATTTTCTTCATTTCGATGAAGTATTGGCCCAAGTAAGGTGAATTAGCAGTAACATAGCACAGAAGATGAAACCATCCATTGTGCAGAGAATGTAGGTGATGCTTTTCACATGCAAGTGAATCATAATCTGACTGCACCTCATTGTTTGATGTGCAAATGAAGACTTCTTTGTCATGCTGACTGCAATCCTGAAAAATTCATAATTATTGTAAAAAAAACAATAAATATAAGCTGTAATCTATGGTACCTAAGAAATAAAAATTATGAATGTATTCAACAGAATCATCTAGTCTCCTAGAGAACACCATTCTGGAATTCTCAGAGTATAGACATTACACTGTAAATACAGTACTACACTTCACTGAATTTTAATACAGTTGGTGTGAAGTGATGTGTGTAAATACCAAAGCAGTTTATGGATTTAGGTCATCAGTTCTGTTTGTGACAGTTGTGAAATGAAGCCTGCAAAGCACTATTTGTCAACAAGTGCTATTTTTGTTACATTTGGTTAGTATTCTTAAACCCTTCTACCAACTACAAGTGTCAGTTGTCCTAAACTATAAATGGGTTGTTCTACTCTGAAACTGTTTCTCACCAACTTCAGATAAGAATTGCCTCCAACTTTGTCATACTTATGACTTCCTAACATTTTGCTCTTTTTGTACCAAACAGACTTGAGTTTCTCCTCAGATTTGTTTTCAAAACCATGAATCTACAACACAGTGCCTGTACCCACCAAATTGGTGCTTTATCTATATGCCAAACTACTATCAGAAGCAGCTTTCTGATGCTCACTGCAAGACTATCATCAATCTCACAGCCAAGCAACACAATGAGGGTGTTGGTTTCAGTTCTTAAAATAAGGAACCAATTTGGCACCAACACCTAAATCCACGCCTAACTAGGATATCATCAGCACAGCGGAACAGGCAGCTGTATGGTTTCTACTTGAAGCAACTGAAGAAGTATTTCACACAACCTATTATATTCTCATTTGAACAAAACCTACAAAACTAACCATCTCTACCAGGACAATGGCAGCCATACGGGAACTACGAGAAGATCTCTATATCATGGTGTAACCGGCCAACAAAGGTAACACAACTGTGGTCCAATCTCATCAGGATTACACTCAGAAACTGAGGGGTCTGCAAGAAAACAGTGCATACCAGACAATTGACACTGAACCCATCAAGAGGGGATCGAGGAAGACAATGGTCGTTCTCAAAGAATCTGGCTTGTCAGATGAGGTTATTACCAGGCTTTGATGGAGAGCAACAGATCCACTGAGATTTTATGGACAGTCTATGCCCCATTGTTAACAACACTGGTACCCCAACATACTCACACTCTAAGCACCTGAAGAATTTGCTTAGCCCTTATGTCGGGAAGTGTTCACATCACATTCACAACTCCAGGCAGTTTGCTGGATGCCTGAACAACTTTAGGCTTACGAGTACTGACATCCTTGTGAGCTTTCATGTTGCTTCTCTTTTACCAGAGTGCCTTTACAATAATCCTTAGAACTTGTTTGCCAGAAATTTGATACTGACAAGTAACCTTTTTTTAGGCATGTCTCAATGTCGACATACTTTCTTACTGAAGGTGCCTACTACAAGCAGATGGAAGGAGTAGGCATGGGGGTCCCCATTTACCAGTTGTCACTGACAAGTGTCCCCTGGAATCAGCCCAAAGGAAATACCTATGCCTATCTTCTGATAGGCAACAATGTCTTTGTCATACGGCCACATGGAAGAGAGATGCTCGATGACTTCTTCACACGTCTCAGTTCCATACAACAAAACATACATTTTACCATGGAAGTGTGGATGTCCTGATAACAAGGAAGGGGACAGCACATTGGGAAGACCTATGCCTACTCATGGACAACTGCTACCACCCTGTGCAGAGGAATGGCAAGCTAAAAATAGTGATACATAGTGCTCGCTCCCTTCCTGACAATGAGTCTTAACCAAAAACTTTAACATCTGATGATGGTATTCTGGAAGGAGGTCTACAACAAGTGAAAAATTCATAGAATCCTACGTCCTACAACCCCTTTACAACTGGCAGAAACAGAGGAGAAGTCTCAGGAGGATGCAGCTCCTGCATTTATTCATTTTTGTGACAATTATCTGGCAAGGAGGACAATTTCTTCGGAAGCACCAAGTGAAGGCAGTCTTCTGTCTACCAGCTAAAACATAGGCGCTGCTTGGTGGAGTCAAAGATGACCTCAGACTACAGAAATCCAAAGTCTATCACATATAGACGAACATCAAAGAAATCAGAATACGTAAAAATAACACTTTTGTAAAATTAAGTTATCTTGAGGAATACCCTAACAAGTAAGTCCATACAATTGATTTACACTGATAATTTTCACAGATTTTGCAATAAGCACATAAAAAATGAGCCAAAAATATTAACTACCAGCTAATTAACAGTCAACTCCATATTGCAATACATTTCAGAATTCAATTTCTCCAGTTTTGTAGTCACTTCATCCACACTATCTCATATGAGAAGACAACAGTAGCCATCAATAGACACCTCGAATAATAACTGCTTGGTTGCTCTTGTAAAGTTTCGTAGCTTAGAAGCCACATCACTGCTAGTTGTATATTAGAAGGGAAGTCGTTTCCATATTCGAAAAACAATAAGGGACCTCAGTCAGAGCCTTCTGGGACCCCATCAGTGATTTCACTCCGGTTAGAATAAGCTCCACTGTTTACACCAACTAAAGTAATACCTTCTTTTGGTAATACGTTGTCCATTGGTTGGCTATACCATCAGTTTCATAAAACCTCAGTTTATTTAGAAAATAGACTTAAAGAAAAATGTAATAATTCCAGTTCCAAGGTGTGAATATTACACAGCCAGTAACTGAACAATTTGTGATTGCAAAATAAAAACACAAATTATTGACACAATGAAAGACTGGTAGAAAAAGAGGATGAGAAGTTTGGATTCTGGAAAAATGTAGGAACACATGAAGAAGAGATTGTAGAAAGAGAAACCAATATTTATAACATTTTTCAAACCCAGTGAAAGCAAAACACATGGAGTGAAAAGTTCTACAACTTGTGCAGAAACTAGACTGCAATTACAAGAGTCAAAGGACAAGAAAGGAAAGAAGTCATGGAGAAGGGAGTAAGGGTTGTAGCTCATCCCCGAGGTTATTCAGTCTGTACATTAAGCAAGGAGTAATAAAATCAAAAGACAAATTTAGAAAGATAATTCAAGTTCAGACAGAAGACACAGAAACTGCTGAGACTTGCCAATGACATTGTAATTCTGTCAGGGAAGACAAGGGTTTGGATGATCAGTTGAATCGACTGGGAAGTGTCTTGAAAAGAGATTATAAGATGGATATTAACAAAAATAAAACAAGGGTACAGTATCCAAGTTAAATCAGATGATGCATAGGGAATTAGATTAGAAAATGAGACACTAAAATTAATAGATAAGTTTTGCTATTTTGGCATTAAAATAACTGATAATTGCTTAAGACAAAATAATCTGAAATGCATGCTGCCAATAGCAAAACAGCATTCTGGAAATGGGAAATTTAATAACCCAAAGTGTTAGAAAGTATTTTCCCTCTGACAACCATGCCTCCATCCTTGCTACCCTCCCTATTTTCCTTTCCCTGTTGCTTCATAACCTGGGTTGTGAGTAACTAAATCCACCTTCCCTTCTTCCCTTTCTTCCCCCTCTCTCCACCCTGATGAAGGAACATTTATTCCGAAAGCTAGGAACTTAAATTTTCGGTTGTTTTTTGTGTTTCTATCGGCTGTGCTGAGCTGAGGTAAGTACTGGCCAGCCCCTCTATCTCTTTGTTAGTAATTGTTTCACATCTTTATATGAGATTTTCCATTAATTAGTATGGTCATATTTTCTCCATCGCAGTAAAAATGAATACCTTTTTTTCTATGGAATTTCCCCAAATTCCAGATACAAGAGTGAATTTGTTGGCTACTAGGTATTCAGTCCAGGTTGCTTTTTCATCGAAACAGAGGAATCTGAAAAGCTCCACACATCTGCCCCGTAGATAAAAGTAGGGTCCCAAAAATGCAACCACATATCACCCGTAGACATACAAAGCACTGATGACAGAGTCATTTACTCATTAGCAAGCGTAAGTAGTCTGACTGCCACTGTCCTTTGGAATGTTTACAGCAGACCTTCTTCCAGAGTAAGAACAATTGGCAATCTCCCACTCGGTTCCATCTTTAGTGACCACCTGTTTAGAGGCATTCAACCAGATTCTGTGACAAATGAGGTGAGGACTGATGAAGATCTGCACCTGAATTTTCTCCTACTAATCCCACCTCAAT